>NC_090937.1:391410081-392660081 GCF_040938575.1 Ambystoma mexicanum
TCCCGATCTGCTTCACCAGAGCGATCAGCAGTTGTGGCACCCGTCCCCACAATAGTTCAGCTTGGCGGCCTGGTGCCGGAGTTCAGATCTTTAGAGCGTTTCAATTTGTCCGCAGATAACATGCGCATTATTCAGGTGGCCAGTAAATCTTCGACAAGATCTCAGTATAGGAGTAAATGGTTATGGTTCTGCCACTGGTGTTTAGCTAGGCAGCTGGACCCCAGGGAGGCTACTATTGTCATAGTCCTGTCTTTTGTCTCACATCTGGCAGAATCGGGCATTCATGCCTTGTCTTCCAGGACTTATTTGTCGGCTGTTGCTGCTTACCTGTCCACTGACCAGTGCTCTTTTTCACCGATGAATCCAGTCATCAAAAGACACTTTGCGGGCCTATTACATCTTTACCCGCCTGTTCGCAACCTGCATCCAAGGTGGGATCTGAATGTGGTCCTTACGGCCTTGTGTCATAAGCCTTTTGATCCCATGGCTGCTGTTGATTTTAAGTACCTTTCGTGGAAAGTGTCCTTTCTGATTGCTGTGACTTCGGCAAGACGTGTAAGTGAGCTTCAGGCCTTGTCGGTAGAACATCCATTCCTTACTTTTCATAAGGATAAGGTTGTCCTGTGGACAAATCCCTCCTTTCTTCGGAAGGTGGTCTCTGATTTTCATTTGAATCAGTCAATTTCATTGCCTGTCTTCTGTCCAGACGCGTTCTCAGAGGCCAAAAGGGTTCTGCGCTACCTGGATGTTAGAAGAGCACTTAAGTTCTATCTGGACAGAACATCAGGGCTTAGGAACTCTTTGCAGCTTTTTGTGACCTTTGGAAATCCGCAGGGAAAGGCGGCCTCGAAAGCAACCATCACCCGATGGATTGCTGCCTGTATTTCTGAGGCGTATACCATTCAGGGTCTTCGGGCCCCAAAGGGAATTCATGCACATCTTGTGCGGGGCAAGGCGGCTGCCGTTACCTTCCAAAAATATGTTCCCTGGGAGACCACCGCGAAAGCGCCTACGTGGGCCTCCCATAGGCTTACTGTCTGGACCCGAGCTCCTATGTGTGGTGTTGGTTCACATTGCTATTAGACTTGTGTGTTGTTGCAACTGTCAGCAGTTGGTGCATTGTAAAGGAGTAAAGAGTGAATTGTGGTACCATGTAAATATTGTACATATGTATCATAATAGTATTGCCTGAGCACAAAGTGTGTTATTGTGTGTGTATGTAACTTGAACCTTATTTATATAAAGAACTGTGTTATCACTAACATTGTGTGTGGACATTCCTTTGTGGGGGCTTGGGGATACACTGTACTTAAGAACCAGCCCAGATCACCTCCTAAGAGCTTAAGCCTTGATTGCTCGTCCAACGTTACCATATAGAGAATCTTGGCGGGGGTGCTCTGTGCTTTTACTCTGCCACATATAGAGAGCAGGAGTACAGATACCCACCTCCAGTCTTTACAAGGCCAAGCCCTCTCGAAGAACCCATGCACGGCTCCAACCAAACGAGACCGGTTGGAGATTAAATATAGGGTGCCGGACTCCAGGCCTCCGGGCCTCAGTGCTTGAGGTCACAACCGTCGCTGGACTCTGTAGTGTCGGCTTCCACACGGAAACGTTTGGTTAACCTGGCTTCATCATCATCATCCTCTGTTCCTCCGTACAGCGAGGGTAAGAAGATGGACTCCAGGGGGAAGAGAGTCATTTACACGGTGCAATCCACGATTAAGATGGCTAATGCTCTGGCTATCTTGCCCTAATACAACCTGGAGCTTTGGTACAAGCTGGGCCTTATCCTGGAATTCCTCCCTGACGAACAGAAAATGGAAGCTCTTGCCCTTTTTCAGGACTGGGAGGTGGCGTTGGCCCATGCCATTACAGTCGCGTGGACATCGCCGACACAGGTTTCTGGCAGATGGGAAACTGAGTCTGCCTTTGGCAGCAGGGATGGTTGAAGGCCACAAACATTCATCAGGATGTTCATAAGAAAGTGCTGGACATGCCCTTCGACAGAGAAAATCTGTTTCGGTAGGTGGTCGACGAATCCCTTCAAGCCATAAAGACAGATACAGAGATGGCACGTTCCCTTGGCACTCTTCAGCAGCATCGCTCGTCTTCTTTTCGTTCCTCCAGGGGAAAGTCGAGCAGATCATCCAAGGGGTTCTCCACATCATACAGGCAACCTCCCTGGTCCTCCACGCAGGAAGCTTATAGAAGTCGCTCCCAGGCTTACGGTAGCAGAGGACAGCGTTGCTCACAGGGCAGGGCGCCGGCGCCCAAGCAAGCCTGAACCAGCCAAGACGTCGGGCCCCCACTCGTGCACCCCAATGGGAGGCCGGCTGACGAGGTTTGCCAGTGAGTGGAAGAAGATCACCACCGACAGATGGGTGCTGGACCCTCTTGCACAGGGACACACCTTGGCG
The DNA here is from genome assembly GCF_040938575.1 of Ambystoma mexicanum. Lineage (NCBI taxonomy): Eukaryota > Metazoa > Chordata > Amphibia > Caudata > Ambystomatidae > Ambystoma > Ambystoma mexicanum. The sequence goes on from NC_090937.1 coordinate 391,412,502, forward strand.
TTCCAACGCAGGTGCCCATGTATTCCTCTGGTTCCCCGTCGCGAGCTTCACATCCCTCTGCTCCTGGAAGAAGTGCCAGCCATGTTACGGAAAGTGGCGATAGAGCTAGTTCCCCAATGGCTCCAGGGCTCTGGAGTTTATTCCAGATACTTTCTGGTAAGAAAGAAGATGGGGGGCACGGGGTTGGAGACCCATCCTGGACCTGCGCCGTCTGAACAATACCTGAAGTGCCAAAAATTCAGGATGGCCACGTTGCAGCACATGCTCGGCCAACTGGAGAAAGGGAATTTCTTGATGTTGGCCTTAGAGGACGCGTTCTTCCATGTCCCCCATCCACATGAAACATCGAACATCTCTACGGTTCGTGCTGCAAGGCCAACATTACCAGTTCAAGGCGCTATCATTCGGCTTGAAATCAGCCCCAAGAATGTTTACAAAATGCCCATCTCCATCTGCAGGGCATACACGTATACCCGTACCTGGACGATTGGCTGATACCTGCCCCCTATCGGGATCTGGTTGATGAGCACACAGACTGTCCCACTACTGACAGAGCTGGGATTCTCCGTAAACTATCAAAAGTCCTGCTTATCGCCATCGCAGAACGCACTGCTCGAATGGATTGTGTTCTCCAACGTATTCCACATCTTTGACATGTAATGTCCACAGCTGTGCTACTCTGGACCTTTTTCAGCAGAGGACGTCCTGCTTCGATGGCGTCGGGTCGATGTCCGTCGAGGGCAACGTCACTGGTTGTTATAAATAGGATGCACAGCGCCCGTGGCCTCGGTTCTTCTATTTATTCTGCAAAGGTGCTTGCTTCGAGAACTCGGCGCGCTTCGCGTATTCCTCGTGAATGGCTTCTTCTTTGACCCCTTCGACTCCTCGGTCTGGCTTTAAGACTTGCCGGGACTGTAAGTCTAAGATGTCGCTTACGGACCTGCACCGCATTTGTTTGTGGTGTCTGGGCGAGAGTCATGAGACCAACGACTGTTCGAAATGCCAGTCGCTGACTGCTAAGGCCGTGCGGGAGCATAAGGGGAAGTTATAGGTAGGCAGGGGTTCTAAACCCGGCAAGTCCAGTAAATCTGCAAAGGGGATGTCCGACGATTCGAGCAGCAACTCCCCTCGTCGGAAGGAGTCCCGGGGATCTCGGTCCCAGAGTGGCTCCCGCCATTTGTCCTACTCGTCTCGGCATTCCCAGAAGCGCCGTCACCGGTCGCCTTCCCCGCTTCCTCGGAGGATGGAGCTGCAAGGAAAGTGGCTTGTCCCACTAAGTCCTCGACTCTGGAGGAATGGGTAGCCTTTAGGGAGTAGATGCTGGCGATTTTTCAGTCCCAGGGCACAGTTCCGTCTGCGCCTTCGGAAGAAGCCCACAGGGAATGGTCTCGGTCTGTGGCTCGTGCGCCTTCGGGCCCAGGTCCTTGGCACGATACTCATGGGGAACCATCGAGGTCCCGTTCGGACAACGTTCAGGTTGATCGCCAGAGATGTGCTGCATCCAGGTCTCGGTCTTCGTCCCCGGCGAAACTGCAGAAATCTGGTAAAGGCTTGAGGTCGGCGTCAATCTGTTGGCGCTGTGTCCATCGGATACGGATGTCAAGGCTTTGCCTTCACACCAGCCCTCGGCGCCGTTGCCGAAGCCGTCAGTGACCTCGATGCCTTCGGGGCCTTTTGGCCGGAATATGACGATGGAGGTCCCTGGTGCTGTGGATTCTCCAAGGAAGGCTACCTCCAAGTCTGTGAGGCCCGTCAAGGATTCCAGACCCTCTGCTGTCCCTAGGCAGGAGTTTTTTCTTCCTCTGGATGATATCTATGAGGATGAGGAGAGGTCAGATTTGGAATTTGACCCTCTTAAGCCAGATATGCCTCCTGTCTTTTCCAGGGACAGTCAGTTGGAAGAGTTACGTCAATCACTCCATGATGCCAGTGGCTTGGACACTTCTCCTGAGGTGGAGTTTGGCAGGCCGGAGTCTAGGGCTCATGCTGAGTCCTCTTTTATAGGAGACTGATGGCTAGGGTTACTGAGTATCTTGGTTGGTCTAGTCCTTTGGAGGCATTTGTTCAGGATGACTTAACTGATATTTTGGATCAAGGTCCATCCTCTGACCCAGTGTTAACTTTTCATTTGACTTTGCAGAAAAGGGTGGCGGCTGCTTGGCAGACCCTGGAATCTCTTCCGACAGTTAACAAGTTAACTATAAAATAAAGCCCTTCTAGTAGCGACCCCAGCTACCTTTCCTCTCACCCCACTCCCAAGAGTTTGGTGGTTCAGGTAGCTACAGCCACTTCTAGGCAGGTGGCGTACCCTACCATCCCTCCTGATAGGGACAACAAATGCTTCGATGGTTGGGCATGCAAGGTGTTTTCTGCGGGGAGTATGGCGCTGAAGTCGGCCAACTCCACTTTTGCCTTGGCAAGGGTTTCACACACACTGTGGAATTGTGTTTCTCTAGCAGCTGAGCATATTCCCGAGGGGGAAGAAAGGGATGGGTTCCTTGCTCTCGTGCAAGATGGCAAGGATGCCATGTGCGAGTCCCTTCAGTCAGGATTGGACACGGCCGACCGTGTTAGCCGGTCCATGGCTGCGAGCACCTTTATACGCAGGCTATCGTGGTTGCGGTAGTCGGGTTTTGCTCCGGATGTACAAGCCCGTCTTCTGAACATGCCCTTTGATGGCGCGCATTTGTTTGGCAGCAACGCTGATGAGAGCCTTGAGAGGTTGCAGACCTCAAAAGCTGCGGCTAAATCTTTGAGCGCAGCTGTGCGTCAACCTCCACCTTTTTGTCCTAGGGGACAGCAGTGGAGGGGAGGTTCCTTTCTTTACAACTCTAACAACCTGTGGGGTAGGGCTGGGGGAGTCGGGTTCTGCATCCAGAGGTCAAGACTCTCAACCTTCCCGCTTGGTATCTGAAAAGTTGAGCGATAAGGATTGGGACCTTCCGGATGACATGATGGAGGTGTTGCTTTCGCCCAGGCGGCCGGCAACCAAATCCCTGTACCGTTGCCGTAAGTTTTGCGACTGGTGCAGGGGACGCGATGTCGATCCTTTTCAGTGTTCCATTCCATGGTTCTGTCTTTCTTGTTTTCTTTGGCCCACAGGGGCCTTCAAGTTGGTACCTTCAAGGTTACCTGGCGGCGCTGTTTATTTTCAAGCGCCTGTCTGAAGAATGTTTTTATTTTAAGATTCCTTTTGATTTCCCAATTTCTAAAAGGGTCCACTAATGTGTTCCCGCCGTCCTCGTTTCAGGTGCCGGTTTGGGATCTGAATTTGGTCTTGAAATTCCTGATGGGTGCCCCATTTGAACCTTTGCACTCTTGTCCTTTGAAACTGTTGTCTTTCAAGACGGTTTTCTTGTTTGTGGTTACATCCGCTCGCAGAGTGAGTGAATTGCAGGCACTTTCATCTAAGCCACCCTTTACTGTGTTCCACAAGGATAGGGTGGTACTGAGGTTACATCCTTCCTTTCTACCTACTATAGTGTCTGAGTTTCATTTAAGCCAGAAAGTGGTACTTCCTGCTTTCTATCCTCCTCCTCATCCTGGTAAGGAAGAGGAGCGACTCAATAGGTTGGACCCTAGGAGAGCTATGAGCTTTTATATTTCTAGGATGTCCAGGGTGAGGGTGGACAATCAACTCTTTGTGGGTTATGCTGGACACCGATTTGGCTAGGCTGTTACTAAACAGACCTTGTCCAGGTGGATTATCCTCACCATTGCGGAATGTTACAGATTGGCGGGCAAGGACCCTCCTGAAGGGTTGCGATCTCACGCCACTAGGGGTGTGGCTACTTTCACAGCCCTGCAGTGGGGAGTTCCTATTACGAATATTTGTGACGCAGCTACATAGGCTTCTATCCACACCTTTGTCAAACATTACTCCCTGTACACGCTCCATGGGTAAAGCAGTTCTTTATTCTGCCTTCTGATTGGGCATTCTAAATTCTTCTCCCACCTCCATTTTCTGGTACTGCTTTGGGAGTCTGTTAAAGATGTGGAATACGTTGGAGGACACAATCCATTCGAAGAACAAGTTACTTACCAACTGGTACCGTTCTTTCGACTGGCTATTCCTCCAATGTATTCCAGATTGCCCTACCAGCCTGCCCCCCAAGGAGAATTTCCTATGCTATTGCAGCTTGCGTTCCCTCAAGGCTATGTGCAGTCAAGCAGGCATTGTGTACGAGCATGTCACACGTTATGGAAGAAAATACATAAACTGAGGCTACGGGCGCAGTGCGTCCTATTTATAACATCCGGTGACGTCGCCCTTGACGGTGGCCTTTGAGGCACATTATCGACGCAGGACGCCCTCTGCCGAAAAATTTCCAAAGTAGCACAGCTGTGCACATTACATGTCAAAGATGTGGAATATGTTCGAGGAACATCCAGTAAAAAGAACGTTATCAGTTGGTAAGTAACTGGTTCTTCCTCTGCGCCTGACTCAACACAGTGGCTTGCCTGGCGTCAACCTCAGAGGAGAGGCTAGCAGCCATTCAAGGGAAGGTGCAGCGACTGTCGTCAATGAAGAGAGCCACGGTGCAGGCCATCAAGTTGTTGCTGGGCATGATGTCGTCCTGCATCTGTTTCTGCAGGTTGCAGATACGTCACCTACAGGAATTCTTGGATTTACGTTGGATACAAGTGTCTGGGAGTTTTGCAGACAAGGTCCCTGTCAACGAGGAGGTGCGGCAGACGATAGAGTGGTGGGGGTTGCAGTGCGCTCCCACATCGCCCAGGGGATGGGATTTCCAACCCTGCCATACTAGGAGACTATTTCAAAAAAGGTAGCAGGCGCTCCTCTCTAGAAAGAACATGGCATGATAACCTGTTCTGAGATGAGTTTGCAGCACACGCTTTCTGCTCACTGTACCTTTCACAGATGGGAAATATCCATTTGTATATCAGTCTTTGTCCCGCCCACATGGGCAATCCAGCACCGAAATGCTATGGCAATTCCTCTTTGAACAAGAGTACCAAAAGCAACCCCTCGGTCCGGCTTCAAAAAGTGTTGTGACTGTGGGAAGAAAATGTTGTTGACGGATCCTCACAGGATCTGTTTGTGGTGCCTGGGATCGGAGTATCACTGTTTCGGAATGCGAGGACTGTATGTCCATGACGGCGAAAGCCTTGAAGGAGCGTAAGGGGAAGTTAGAAAGAGGTAAGACTCTTAAATCTCTTACTCCCTCGAATGTTTCTTCGGCAGAGTCGAGACATTCGTCTCCTCATCGTCATAAGAAATATTCCCGTTCAAGATCTCGAAGCGGTTCCCATCAGTCTTCGAGATCGAGACACTCTAAGAAGAGGCGTTGTAGATCTCCCTCTTCTTCGTCTTCTGTCTCTCCGGAAAGGGTCACCTGCCCCACGAAACACAGCTCTCCAGCTAAGTGGGAGGCATTCCGTAAGAAAATACTTGGCGTCTTTGAGAAAGCGGCCTCAACCCCCTCGGAGACGTCCAAAGGTGATACCCCGTGTGAAAGACCCAAAAAATCAAAACTGTGTGAGTCGTTGCACCCGGCGAGAGAAACTACCCGAGAGCGTCATGAACCCTCGAGTAAAGGCAGTAAGACCGCTTCATCGATGCTGTCGTCGAAGGTTTCTTTGACTCATAAATCTGCATCATCGCCGCCTTTGTCGAAGGGCCCGTCGACGCATAAATCGGTTGCGTCGACGCGGTCTTCGACGCCACTGTCGACTCCGATAAAAGACAGGCCTACAACTGTCACTACATCTCAGACAGTAGACGTGTCGAGGACCTCGACCATGACGTCGAGAATGCCATCGACTATTTCGACGACACCGAGTAGGATTCTGATCCTCGCGAGTACATCAAGGTCTCTTCAAACTTTTTCGACGCCCTTTTCGAGTTTGTCGAAGCCTGTGACTTCCACGTCGACAACCTTGACGTTTTCTTAACCAGTGACAACAAATTTGGCTCCTTCTGCTCTAGAAATGGGTTTTAAACTACATCCTAGGTCTGACTATTTTAGAGTCTTGTCCTCTATATATGAGGAAGGGGAGGATTCCGACCATGAGAGACCTTTTGGTTTACAAAGGACCACTACACCCATACCAGAGGAATTTATCTCTGAAGAGAACAGGTTAAAGGACCTTCAAGACTCCTTACATGAGGCAAGTGGTTTAGATACTTCTCCAGAAGTAGAGTTTGCTAAACCAGACCCTGGGGAGCATGCTGAGACCCCTTATATGGTTCTGATGGCCAGAATAATCGAATTCATGGGGTGGTCTACACCTACGCCGCCTTTTCAGCAGGATGACCTTACTGATATTTTAGATGAAGGTCCACAGGAGGATCCCTTTCATTCTGCTCTGCAAAGAAACATTTCTGCAAATTGTGAAACTCCTGAAGTTATCCCTGCAGTTAACAAGAGACTGTCTGCTAAATACAGGATATCTTCTACAGATCCTGAATATTTGAGCAAACATCCAATTCCAGAGAGTTTGGTTGTACAAGCAGCAACTTCATCAAACAGTAGATCTGCATACCCTACTATTCCACAGGACAGGGATGATAAAAGATTTGATGCTATGTCAAAAAAAGTATTTTCGGCATGTAGCATGGCGCTTAAATCTGTTAACACCACGTGCACGCTTCAGCCATGCACTTTGGGAGTGTGCTTCATCAGCGGCTGACTGTCTCCAGAAGGAGAAGAAAGGGAAGCATTTTTAAACATCATCAAGGATGGAAAAGAAGCAATGTGCAAGCCCCTTCAAACAGGCATTGATCCTGCTGACAGTATCAGCAGGGCCATGGCGGCAAGTACCACAATCCGCAGATTTGCGTGGTTGCGGAAGTCTGGTTTTGCTCCAGATGTACAAGCCAGACTTTTGAACATGCCCTTTGACGGCACTTCTTTGTTTGGTAAGAAGGCTGATGACAGCCTGGAGAGATTACAAACATCCAAGGCAGCAGCGAAATCTCTTGGGGCTGCAATCCGACAGACTCCGAATCGCCCCTCAGGAACCTCCTGGAGGGGTAGGTCCTTTCGCTTTTATTCCGCATTTGGAAAAGGTAGAGGACAGCCAGCTCAAAGGGGCCAAAAACGATTCACCCGTGGAGGATGGGACAAAGGTAAAAAAAACGCAGCAGCAGGTGCCACATTACCCTCGGCATCTGCGTCAGCCGCTTCTAAACCCCTCTGAGGTCTTTCCTCGCAAGATGCTTGGGCATTGGAGAAAGTTGCCCAAGGTTACTGCCTGCCCTTCCTACACACCCCTCAGAGACATCCACCGGGGGACAACTCTTTGAAGTTTCCAGATCCGCTCCTTATGCAGGAGATTGTAGACCTGCGAGAGAAAGGTGCCATAGAACCGTTACCTGTAGCGGCGAGGAACAATGGTTGGTATTCCCCCTACTTCCTAGTACCAAAGAAGGACGGAGGACTGAGACCCATCTTGGACTTACGAGAATTGAACAAATTCCTCAGGAAAGACATGTTCAAGATGGTAACTCTTTCTCAGATCCTTCAGGCCCTCCGGCTTCAGGACTGGTTGGTATCTCTAGACCTTCAGGATGCTTATTTCCATGTGCCAATCCATCTCAAACACAGGAAATACCTAAGGTTCGCAATTGGCAACTCTCACTATCAATTTTGAGTTCTGCCATTTGGGCTGACCTCCGCCCCGAGGGTCTTCACCAAGCTAATGTCGGTAGTGGCTGCAAGTTTAAATAGGGATGGGATCCACATCTACCCCTACCTGGACAATTGGTTGATCAGAGCAGTATCTTCGGAACAAGCTCAGATCCATCTGGATTATGTCTGCCACTTCCTTCACACGCTGGGCTTCTCCCTCAACTTAAAGAAGTCACAGATGATACCATCACAGAGACTCCAGTTCATTGGAGCAGTCCTGGACACTTCCCTCGGAAAAGCCTCGCCACAAGAAGCGAGGACTCAAGATATTCTGCAGATGGTCAACAAATTTCAAAATGCCCAACATCTTCCAGCTTTCGACTTTTTGAGGTTGCTAGGCCTCATGGCATCCTGCATTTTCCTAGTGCCAGAGGCTCGCCTGAGAATGAGATCCCTCCAGTGGGCACTAAGAATCCAATGGTCGCAATTCTCAGGAAGAATGTCAGATCTCCTTCAAGTCTCGGACATAGTGGCTCGAGGCCTTCAGTGGTGGGCCTGTCGGGAGAACATTTTGAAAGGAGAACTGTTTTGGCAACCATGGCCGGAGATAACGGTAGTCACGGATGCCTCACTCATGGGGTGGGGAGCTCATGCCAACGACTTGACCATCAGCGGTCGTTGGTCTCCATCGGAGTCCAGACTACATATCAACCTATTGGAGCTGAGAGCAATCAGACTAACGCTGAAGGCTTTTCTGCCATCAGTATAGGGAAAACATTTCCTGATAATGATGGACAACACAGTGGCCATGCACTACCTCAACAAAATAGGAGGCGTAGGATCACTGCCACTGTGCCGAGACAATGCAGCTCTGGTTTTGGGCAATTCAGGAAGGAATCTCTCTAACGGCAGTTCACTTAGCCAGAGAGAAGAATTTGATGGCGGATGCTCTGAGCAGGCAGAGCACAGTCTCCCACGAGTGGGAGCTAGCTCAGGCAGTCCTTCAAGAGATCTTTGCCCTTTGGGGACCCCTCAAGTGGATCTGTTCACCACCAGTATCAACAGGAAGTGCGATCAGTTCTGTTCAAGGGAATTTCCCCCGAGAGGAGCTCTAGGGGACGCATACGTAGTGGACTGGGAGTTTCCACTTCTGTACGCGTTTTCCTCCAGTCCCTGTCATTCCTCAAATGATCAGGAGGTTGAGAAGATTCCGGAAAACTATGATCCTAATTGCCCCGGATTGGGCCAGGAGAACGTGGTACCCAGACCTTCTGGACATGTCCATCTGCCCTCCGATTCGTCTTCCGCAAAGAGAGGATCTTCTCTCGCAGAAGAGGTCAGGTTCTCCATACAGACATCAGAACCCTCAACCTTCACGCTTGGTTTCTGAAAGGTTGAGATGCAAGGATTGGGATCTCCAGGATGATGTCATGGAGGTGTTGCTTTCGGCTAGAAGGCTGGCAACAAAGACTTTATACTGCTGCCGTTGGAACACATTTTGCAGCTGGTGTAGAGAAAAGAATATTGAACCCTTTTCATGCAGTACACCTATGGTGTTATCTTTCTTACTGTATTTAGCAAATTCAAGTCTTCAAGTTGGTACGATCAAGGGCTACCTCGCAGCGCTATCAATCTTTAAGCGCACTACAGAGGAGCCTTCATATTTCAAATTACCCCTTGTAGTCCAATTTCTGAAAGGGTTAACTAATGTTTATCCCCCAAAATCCTTCCAAGTTCCATTGTGGGACCTAAATCTAATCCTATATTTTCGGATGGGTACTCCTTCTGAACCACTCCATTCTTGTTCATTACAATTTCTCACTCTTAAAACAGTCTTTCTAGTGGCTCTAACATCTGCCAGAAGAGTGAGCGAATTACAAGCTCTATCTTGCAAACCTCCTCATACAATCTTTAATAAAGACAAGGTTGTTTTACAAGTGAAGCCAAATTTTCTCCCAAAGGTGGTCTCTGAATCCCACATTACATTACATAACTTTACCTTAATTCTATCCTCCTCCCCACCCAGGCAAAGAGGAAGGGAGGTTACATAGGCTGGATCCAAGGCGTGCCTTGAGTTTTTATATCAGCAGACTTGCTAGAATAAGACAAGCAGACCAACTGTTTGTAGGTTATACAGGACACAAATTAGGGATGCCAATCACGAAACAGACCATTTCAAGATGGAATATTTTAACCATTCTAGAATGCTACAAATTGGTAGGGAGCGGCTGCCACATGGTCGTCCGTGCATACTTTTACAAAATTTTACAGCCTTGATTCCTCCTCTAGCCAGGAGACAAGATTTGGAAAAGCTGTGTTAAATTCTGTACATTCTTAATGGGAAGTATTCAGTTTTACTCCCACCTCCTCTTTTACACCACTGCTATGGGAGTCTATCAAAGATGAGGAATACGTCGGAGGACACAATCCCTTTGAAGACAAGTTACTTCTTACCTTGTAGCGTTCTTTCGATGGGATGTTCCTCCGACGTATTCCTTATTGCCCCTCCCATGTATCACCGCAGTAAAACTTCCCTTGTAGTTGCAGCTTACGCTCCTTCAAGGTCAATAACCAATTCATGCGCAGCTAATTTCAAGCTTCAAAACGGAACTGAGCAACGGACGCTGCGCAAGTCTATTTATACGCACGGTGACGTCGGCGCCGAGACGGAGGCTGTCGAGGGACATCAACTCGAGGGACGTCGACGCGCAGCGCCCTCTACTGAAAAAAAATTCCGAGGCCAGCAAGCTGGGATGGGTAACATCAAAGATAAGAAATACGTCGGAGGAACATCCCATCGAAAGAACGTTAGAAGGTTAAGAAGTAACTTGTTCTTCTCAACCATGCAAACCTGCGCAGTACAGTGCTTGCAGCCATGGATCTGCTGATACTTTCAGCAGTATCCACTACTAATTGAAGACACTCTCCCATCACCTCCTTGCCATGCTTAACCAAGCTCAGAAACCCGTCCTTTTCGTCATGTTTTAGTGATGAAGCCATGTGAGTTGACATTTGTAGAGAAGGATATGTGTGGGTTGTCGGTGTCTAGTTCTTTAATCCAAGGGGTGAAGTCCTGTTTGGGCCTGGGGAGCAGGTGAGGGATCAGGCAGATTAAGTGGTATTCTGTTTTGGAAGAGTTCAGTTTGAGAAAGTGGCTGGCCATCCAGGTTGTGGTCTTGGAGAGGCAGCTTTTGAGGATGTGGAGTTGTGAAGGGGATATGATTTGGAAGTATATTTGTGTGTTATCTTTGTATTTATGGAATAGTGTGCCTGTGGGATTCTACATATATCTTGAAAAGGGTGGTAACAGGGAGGAAACTTGCAGAACCGCGTACTTGACTGGGGTGGGATCGGGACATGGAGACAGTGTGTTCTGTCAGTAAGGAAGGAGGTGACCAGTCTAAGGCAGTGACTCAGTTTCATCCTGTGGGATAGGATGTTTTGGAGAATAGTGTGGTTAATGGTGTCGAAGGATGCAGTGAGGTCGAGGAGTGGGGCTGTGTCCTTTTTCTGTGACATAGAGACCATCAGAGATGTAAAGTGTAGCAGTCTCGGTGCAGTGGGCAGGTCGAGAGCTAGATTGGAAGTAGTTGAAGAGGTTGTTTGTGGTGATGTGCTCATGGAGTTGGGTTGTGACTAAGCTTTCCGTGGTTCTGTCATGGTATGGCAGGCTAGTGAGTGAGTGTGGATCGAGGGATGTTTTTTTGAAGAGGGGATGATTTGTCCAGTTCTGAGTGCAGAGAGGGGCTAGAACCTTGTGTGTGCCAGGAGTTGATGAGCCAGTGTGGAGTGAGAGTGGTGATGCAATTGGATACTGTTTGAGGGGGCATTTGTCATCCAGGAAGTGTGCAGGTTTGGTTTCGGCATTGAGTGTGATAAAGGCCTCTGTTGATGGGGTGGAAAGTGTCCCGTGTATTGGAATGTTTTGGAGCTGGGAGTGGGACACCGGGGAGGGGGGGCAGGGGATTGTCTGATCTGTGTATTTTAGAGTTGTAGTAGTCCATGAGGGCTTTGCATACTAAAGTGGAAGGTGTGGATTGTGATTTGGAGAGAGTCTTGATGTTGAAAAGTTTCTGTATACGATTGGTGGCGGACTGGAGTTCTTGAGGTAGTGAGTGGCTTTGGGTTTGCGTATGGCTTTTTTGTGTTTGTTGCTGCAGTGTTTGAGGGTGTCCTGGTGGCGTGTCATGGATTCTTTAACCAGATTCTTTCTAGCGGTCTGGTTTCTGGCTTGATAGAGAGGAGGGAACTGTTGAACTCTGGATTATGGTGATGATTACAGGGTTTTTGTGATTCGAGGGGGGCTATTTTGGCTAGTGCCTGCATGATGGTGTTTCAATTGTTGAGGCGAATGGAGGAATGCGTGTGTGGAGAGGAGGGGGGGGTGCTATGATTAGTGCGAAGGCTTGTTTGAAATGTGTTTGGTTTGTATGACTGGGGGCAGGGTGATATGTTGCAGTTTAGGGGATCTTGTGTATTAGAGTGAACGTGAAGTGTATCACAAAGTGGTCATACCTGAACACCCAGATTCGATTTTCCAGAGATACATGATTTTTGCTTCAAATCGAAAGGTTAAGGGTGTTGCCAGCTCTGTGTGTGGAGTAGGTGACGAGTTGTGAGAGGTCATAGGGGTGAGTGGAGTGAGTATAGTGTATTTAGTATGGTGGTGGTGTCTGGATGGGAACCACCAAGGTAGATGTTGATGCAGGGGGAGCTGTGGTTGTTAGTAGTGAAGTCAGTCTAGAAGTCTGGATTGTGTGTTGGAGGCAGTACATGCAGTAGATAAATGTTGGGTGCAGGTGTGATGGTGGGGAGCGAGCGAGTGAGTGTGTCAAGGGAAATGTGTGGGGTTGTCGATTGGGAGTGTGTCTTTGTAAATGGTGGCAATCCCATAACCTTGTTTTGTGTGGGTGGTCTCTGTGGTGGATGGCGGAGCATGTCAGGGATGATAGGTGTGTGTTGGGGCTTTTGCCATGCCTGAGTAAGAGCATGTCTGTAGTGTTTGTACTAAGTAGCCCATTGATTTCGTTTGTGTGCAGGTGCAGAGTGACAGTTGAGAAGAAGGCAGGTGTATGTATTTAGTTGTTGGATTGTTGTGCTGCAGTTTGATTTAATGTTTGTGTGCTTTTTCTGAGGCATGTTTTGTGGCACCTTGTGGCAAGCAGAGGCTAACAGGGTGGGATAAGAATGAAACCGAGAAAGATGTTAGCACCAACCCTTCGCTCGGTCTGCCCTTAGCTCTGCACACCTTAAAAAGAAAGTGCTTATATTCCTGAAGTAACCAGAAGTAGTTCCACAGGAAACTGATATAAACAGGGTTTAAGAAGGTCATATTTTAAGTCTCTGAGTCAGCAGGAGTTTCACATCGAGCAGGTAAGGAACTGAAGGGAGGGTGTGGAGGGAACTTCCAAACTTCTATGAGGTGGGAGGGTAAAATCTACCCCTACCTGTGGAGGAAACAAAGAATGAATGACTGAAGTCAGATAAAGTCTATGTGCTTGTTTTAAAAGACCTTCAGGGATAGGATTACCAAGAACCACTCTATGGAAAAACTTGTTTTTGAAAATGTTTAATTGACCCCCTTGAATAATGTGCACCGTTTTAATAATGCTCAGCCAATGCTAACCGACATGTTTAATAAGTGCCTTATTGCAAGTGTTGTCTGAACCCTATGTTCAAATGCGCATGTCCTAACCTCGAAGACTTTACCGCCTACTATCTAGCAGTGCCTGCTTCCACAGTTCTCGCCTCTGACGTGTTTCCTCTTTGTCATATAGAAGTGTGTTTTTGAATGGCGCTTTCCTGACCAATGCAGCTTTAGCAGACGGAAGTTTGTCATATAATAAGCAGGCTTGCACACCCGGAGCCCTGTGTTGAACTGCATAAGTAGCCCATCAAGTAAACTAGAAATGTATCACTATTTGCCTTACTGACTGTGAGAACGCAGCACCTGCCTAAGACGTGTATGCTGAGACACTAGTCATTGAATAAAACATTGTTGCTTGACAATATGTTATGTCTGAAACCTCCCTCTCAATTGAAGTGCATGTGTGCTCTCCTGTTTGAAGCTCATTGTATGTGGGGGAGAAAGGTTGCTGCGTAGAGTCTTGTTTGTCGTTGGGTTGCTGTTTGTCCTGTGTATGCTGCCTTTGCTGATTGCCATTAAAGGTCGTTCACCAATCCACTGAAAGAGTGTGGTTATTTTTCCACAACAAATGCCAGAGAGAAGTATTAGTTTAGACATCTGCTTCTAAAGAGCCTGCTTTGTTTAACTGAGCCTCATTCATCTGCTCCTACCTTGGAATGTGTTGTAACTGCTTTGTAATTCTTTTTAAAGCATGTGAATTTCTGAAATCCCCAATGCTGTAGAAGGATAGTTATATTTGCCTTTAACTATAGTTATCCTGCATTGGTATCTTTCATAGATTCACCTGTAGGCCACCCTCCTACCTCTACGAGGCCCATCAATTATGTGCACTCTGTTGCGTTGCAAGAATCTGAACATCACCTCTGTAGGAGGAGCATAGGGGTTCCCCCTAATTGGCTAGGGAGGTAAAAGGCACAAAACGATGTTGATAGATGACTGAGGTGAGTGCAGTTTCTTTAAAAATTATTTTTATATATGCAATACTGATTTGCACATTTACTGAGGATTCCCAGCATGACTACTGGCAATATTCAAACTATTTTAATCTATGAAAGATACCAATGCTGGAGAACTGTAGTTATAAGTAACTTTTTCCTTCCATGATGGACTTAACGTTGCAAAGAGAAGGTGTTACTGCTGCCATGTTTTCTTCAGGTACCGGTTTGCGCTTCCTGTCTATTATTGCTTGTCACGTAGCTCTTGGGGATGGTGGTGGGCTGGTCGTCTAGGGGTTTGGGTTCCTCATTTCTATGATTTTAAACATATTTCTGTTGCTTTGCTTTCAGTCTGACTCCTGGGTAGCAGATTCATTTTGCTTTTAGGATAGATGGTTTACAGTCTTGTTGTTTGTATGATACTTTGTTGTCAATAATGCATGTTTTATCCAGGTGTGTTCTAGTTTCCTGGTGGTTTGCTTCAGTTTGCAGTTCAGGCATGTACCATTTGACAGTTTATTTTTGTCATAAAGGCCAAACTGTATCAAGGGGCTCAGTTTGTCCTGTGCTTAAGTGATCCAGTTCTGAAAGATGCATGCATCTTTCTTTGGGTGCGAATGTAGGGCTCCTGGGTCTTTCTTGACTTTCTTCATTAGTGAGTTCCTCTAGGTTGAGTGTCTGCCAGGCCCTTGTGCTGATTGCTGCGTTTATCTTGAGTTGAAAGGATGTGTTTGTCATATAGATTACCAAATGGATGAGGCGAGGACTTCATGCAAAGGGAGTGCTTGTGCTGCATATGAAGATAGCATCCAGGGTTTAGTGTGTACCCTGTTTTGCTCCTTTTTACGTTTGTTTGATTGAGGATCCCTCATGTAGGAGCATAGCTATGTAGCTGTTCGTCTTTATGACCAGATATTAAAAACCCCCCAGTACTGTTAAATGCCTGTGCTAGATCGCATGGTTGGCGATGGAATCTGTGAATCCAAGGTAGTAAGAAGGGCATTGGTATATGGTATATTATCAGAAAATATAGACTTTCATGTGGGGCTAATGAAGGCATGCCCCTGCACGGAAAGCATGGCAAAGCTGTATTTCTCCCAAGGGCATCGTTGGGGGGGGGGGGGGGCGGAGGGCCTTGATGTCTGTTCTGTGGAATGGTACTGCCAAGAGGCGCTCTGTTCCCTTCTCATGACCTTGCTGGGCACAGTCTTCTCAGGCACGAGGGCCTGTAACTTTCTGAACAATACAAAAGGTTGTGGATTTTCAGAGATCTGGCCAGGTTGGGGTTGGGGTTGGTGTTCGCGCTCATGCAAGGGGCCTAATACTAAGACACAAAATGCTGTTTGCTGCGCTTGGGCCTAACTTCTAAGATGGCTGCCATCTGCCAAGATGGCGTTCACGCCTGCATCTTACGTATAGCTTGTAATGCATGCACTAAGGTGATCGTGCACCCCCCTGCTCCCTGGATGTGCTCTATTAGCATCTAGTTCTTATTCGGTCTCGCCTAGGGGGGGGTGGGAAGACTCTCTCTCCTTCCCAACACTATGTTGGTGTGAACAAGAGACATTTGCAGTCTACATTTGTCATTTTTGTGATGGTAGGGTCTTGTGCATGAAAGCAGTTCCTCAACATATTTTTTTTTCTTCTCCAGATTGTCATTGAGGAAATTGAAATTAGGAAGGTAGCTCAGTGTACTACCACTTTTAGTCACCTGACAGCATAAGAATTAGTCACCTTTCCTTTGAGTAACAGGTCGTATAGGTCTGTTTCTGGTTGTCGTTGTTGGGTAGACATTTGTCGCTTTTACTTCTCCCCTGGCCCTCTGTTGTTAGGGTTGTGGCAGTGAGTCTAGTTGTAGATTAATGATCATGCTTTGTTCTTTGAGTTTGTTCTACCTTTTCAGGCTTGGGTGTTCTTTGCACCACAACCATGCAGTTAAAAAACTGGTATTGGTCAACAAAAAAGATCAAGATTAGACTGCAACTTTGTGAAGCTGGTTCTCTGCCTTGGTACTGGTTTCTCTGTGTACTAATCCACTGTATTGACACAGGCCTTCCTTGCACAAAATAGCACCACTACGTCCATAACACTAGGTGTACACTGCCTGTACCAGGGAGCTTATATGCCTTTTAATTTTAATTTGACAAGTAATTTGGTTTCTTAAATAAAACGCACTGTCTGTTCAGATTGAGCTAGTTGGACAAGATTAAAATTGTGTACCTCTTGTTACTAAAGACACAAAGCCGTCAGTTATTTTTGGCTTGTTCTCAGTATGTCCTATTGTAGCTGCTTTATTTTCTTTTGAAGAGGTTTCATATTAATTTGTATCATCATTTCTCACATTTTGTACTTTTTTGTGCTTTTCAGCAATATCCTGCAACTAACCAGTTGTCGTCATCCCTAGGAGGATTAAGTCTTCAAAATTCTCAACAGCCAGAATCTTTGAGACCAGTCAACCTTACTCAAGAGAGAAACGTTCTACCTATCTCTCCTCTTCATGCTCCAGTCCCCAACTTGAATCCTGACCTTAAGAAATTAAACTGCAGCTCTCAGTAGGTACACTTTTGTGATAGTCTTGTTAGGTAACTTAAGTTAGCCACTTATGAGAATTGCTATTGCTTTCTTTTCATCATGAAATTGTCAAGTGGTCATAAAAGTAATTGTGAATGTTCAGATTCTGCAATCTCGCCCCACATACCCTTCCTATGACACGCACTGACCGGAAATGCTGTCTTGATAGAAGCAGACATAAACAGGTGAAGCCCCCAGAATTTCCGGCACTCTGAATTAAAAACAGGGCTACGTGTACTCTGCAGGATGCACGCAAGGGAAAACACTCTGGGGAAGAAAACCCTTCAAGGTGTTGCAGAGGCAGCAACAACGGTGCTGCTGGATGAGGACTGGAGCGAATGCAGCAGCGGTTCCCACACAAGAGAATATCTGTACAGCAGGGGATCGGGAGCGAAGTCAAGGAAATCGGCAAGGTAAGAATCGGGAGTGAAGCCCAGAGCACAACACAGAGCAGCAGGAATCTAATAGAAGGGAGACATGAAGAGCAGGAGCAGCAGGAAGCAAATAAAGAAGGGAAATGGAGCATCAGTGCGTATAGTACAGGAGAAGTGATGCACAGACTCACCTGTGGATCTGCTTTAAATGAGACCATCAGCGTTCCGAACTGAATTGTCAGAATGGAAAGCGTAGTTCTGGTCAAGAGTTAGAGGTTGATGGTTGGGTGGAAATCGGTAACCCTTTTGTTGATGTTCGAGGTCCTGTTCCTCAAGCAGTGAGTGCTACTTGACCAGAACTACGCCTTTCCAGTCAGACATTTCAGTTTCTTCCAAATGTTTGAGACGTCCTAGTGCAACATAGGGACAGTGGGGAGTGCGTCACAGAAGAGCAGTTAGAGGTTGATGATTGGGTGGAAATCAGGGAACCTTCTGTGGATGCTTGAGATCCTAATCCACCAGCAGTTCAAACCAGGAGGATTGCATCAATGTAAGCCAGATATTGCTGTGGTGTGCAGTCACAGGTGGCAAATAAATCACTTTCTAACTGTTCCATGAATAGATTTGTATACTGCGTTGCCTTGAGTGTCCATGACGTCCCCATTGTTTGGAGATAAATGTCTGTACCAAATGTGAAATAGTTGTAGTTTAAGACTAATTCTATGCACTTGGCTATCGTCTGCATCCCAGTCCATGATCCCCCTG
This sequence comes from Ambystoma mexicanum, assembly GCF_040938575.1. Classification (NCBI taxonomy): domain Eukaryota; kingdom Metazoa; phylum Chordata; class Amphibia; order Caudata; family Ambystomatidae; genus Ambystoma; species Ambystoma mexicanum. The sequence continues at coordinate 391,430,389 of NC_090937.1, forward strand.
GAAGAGCAGGAGCTCCCCTAACACTGCAGGAGCAGTGCTGTCCAGCCCGGAGCATCTTGCAGTGTGAGGTAAGCCAAAGGGCTTTATTTCACTTAGAGCTGAAATCAGCTGTTAATATTACTTTCAGCGCGGTGGAACGCGCTGTAATTCCAGCTGACAACGTAGCATTGGGCCGAATTCCCACCTAATTTCTTCAACATTGAAATCCATTTTGGTGATCTCATGTGCATTTAGACACCATTGCACACCACGAAGCGAAGAACAGGCAAAGGTGGCCGCCCGGCATACTGAAGTCGCAACTGCAGCCTAACTTTGTCTATTTTCTGCTGCCTGAACCAGGATTGGTTGTGCTTTCTTTACAAGCACCAATTCAATGCCGGCAGGTGTAAGCCGGCCCACTTCTCGAAGGCTCACTTTCAAAGGCTCTTATCTGTCCCGAGCCTGTCCTCAGCCGTCCGCACCGTCGGCCGGAGATTCTGCTACTGCGACCATCCACCATCCCAGTGATTACCCAGCCCGCAGCCCTGTCAAACGACTCGCTCACCTCTGCTGGCCGCTGGCTTCCCTACCCTACAGGCATTCGCTCCCCTCCACCGCGATGTGCCATTAACTAATAACCCTCCTCCCCTTGCGCCGATTCTCCTAAGACTTGAGGCGCTTCATACCGACACTGCCTCGCCATATGAAGCCGACACCTCTCCTCCAGCATCTGAACACGTTTAGAGGTATGCTCCATCATCAGAGGCACTGCCCGAACGATCCGCCTAGCAGCCTTAATATTGCCAGTTCTTGCGCAATCTGTATTGGCATATCTATAGTAATGGCTCTGCCTGCATTATTGCTGCTAGCAATCTGTCATTGAAAACCGTATTAGCTGCCTCATTTTGTTATGCACTGCCACCTTCTGTGCTTGCCTATCGCCGCAGCTAGTCTGCCTTACCAAATGTATTAGCCGCCTCATTTTGTTATTCTCTGCCTCCTCCTGTGCTTGCCTATCCCCGCAGCTAGTCTGCCTTAGCACATGTATTGGCTGCCTCATTTTGTTATACCCTGCAACACTCTGTGCCTGCACATTGCCGCAGATAGCTTGCCTGCCAAATTGTACTAGCTGCTTTTAGTGCTATTACTGCAGCTTGTGCTCACCATTTACCACTGATTTACTGCTGGCTAACTGCATTGGCCCAACCTAGTGCCACCAATTTATCTCTTCAAGCGTCCACTACTCTCTCATAGGCATACACAATATAATCTATCCTGCACCACCCCTACCTGGCTCCACCTCACTGCACTACTACTTACATTATCCTCCTTCTCGGTCCCAATCCAGTCTACTACTCTGACCAATCCCGCCTACTACTCTGACCTGATGTGTTTCATGGCCTCTCTATGCCCACAAAATCACTTAGTATCTAGGAACAGTAGACTTGGGCACCGTATTGAACCTTCACCACACCACACCACAGCCTACCCAGCCCCACAGCTAGGAGAAATCTCAGATTGGGTTCTCGCACCCCACACACCTATGCCACCACTCAAGGCATTACTGCAGAGAACATGCACATCTCGGCAGTACCCTCTCGCATGACACCATCCCTTAAGGACCCCAGGAGCATCCTGCACAGTCAAGCCAAATACCTTCAAGCAAATCCTCTCTCCCACACTCCCGGCTTCCCCTCTCCCCACCACTCCTACTCCCCCGACTCCTCTGACTAATGAGATCAATCCGTCCCTCGCTCTCAGTTGTGCTCTTATAAATGCTTGCTCTCTCCCTGCCCACACCCTCAAGATTAACAACCTCATCACCACGCAGAACCTTGATATACTCGCTGTCACAGAGACTTGGTTCCACAAGGCTTCCGGTCCAGCAATCTCTTTAGCTCTCCTACAGGGGTACTCTATTCTCTGACAAGACAGACAGCTCTTGAAAGGAGGAGGTGCAGCCCTCATCACCAAATACGCCCTTTCCATTCAGTTATGCAGCCACCCCAGGGAAAGCAACTCAGACATCCTCTCAGTCAAAATATCCTTGTCCCCTAATTGTACAATAAATATACAAATCATCTACAGGCCCCCAGGCCCTGCCCCAGACTTCCAAGGGCACCTCCTCCATATACTAAGGATCAAACTAAAAAGCTTAACGAAAACAATCCTACTCTGAGACCTCAATGTAGGTCTCAGTGACCCCAAGGATAAGGCAGCCTTAGCTCTAGCCAAGGAACTTAAAGACATAGGGTTCATACAAAAGGTCACCTGCCCAACTCACTGTAAAGGCCGCACCCTGGATTGGGTGGCAGACCACAACTGCTCTTCTACCATCATTTGCAATTCAGCCTACCCATGGACGGATCACAACTGTATCCAATTTACCATTCCCACTGAACCTACCACTGAAACACTATCCTATGCTCCCCCCCAGCCCAGGTAAGAAGCTCCAAAAAACTAAGGACAACGTTTGTCCCTGCCTGGAAATCCCAGAGCTCTAACCTCCATTTTCGAGTGACCCCACCACTCTAGCGGATATATACTCAGATACCCTCACCAGAGCAATTGAGCCCAAAAAAGAAAAAATCCATGCACACCAACTCCTGGTTCACAGAAGACTTACTAGCCTTGCACACCAACAAACGTAACGCACTAGCCAATTGGAAGTCCAATCCTAGTGATACCACCAAGGATGAATTCAAAAGGCTTTCTGTGCAATACAAAAAAGCGATATTCAAAGCCAAGTCCAACTCCTTCAACCTACGGCTCTCTAAGGCCAACTCGAAATCCAGGCAAATTTTCATCATCTTTAAAGACCTCATCATCCCCTCTACCAGCCCAGATGAGATCACTAAAGATGAAGCATGGTGCTCAAGCATACAGGCAGCCCTGCTAAACAAAATAAAATTACTCCAGGATAAAATATGAGTACAATACAAAGCACCACCATCTCCAAAGGCCTAGTATCCACACTTCTGAGCCCCCAGTCCAACCCTTCTCATTCACAAACGTCACATAAGCAGAAGTCTTTGAACTCCTCCAGCATCTTAAACCATCTATGTGCAAAGGAGACACCTGTTGGGCAAAAATAATTAAAGACTGCGCCGGCTCATTGGCTCCTCATCACGCATTCATCAATGCCTCATTCCATTCACAACAGGCACTGTTCCGTCTAGCCTAAAAGAAGCATGGGTTCCCCCATTACTAAAAAAACCCACTCTAGATCCCTCTTCCCCCAACAACTACCTTCCTATCACCACTGTCCTATTCCTCCTCAAAATCCTGGACAAAGCAGCCCACAACCAGATCCAACACTTCATTGAATCCAACGCCATGCTCTGTAAAAGTCAATCAGGATTCCACAAAGGCCACGGTACTGAAACCGCCCTCATAGACCTTTAAAAAATGAATAATCCACATCATGGACAAAGGCAAACCTGCTCTCCTCCTACTCCTCTCGGCCGCATTTGACCTTGTTGATCACAAGATTCTTATCTCCCACCTCATTCATGCTGCTCACTTCGAAGGGATTGGTTCCTCCGACGTATTCCACATCTATGACAGGTAATCACCACAGCTGTGCTGCTTCAGAAACTTTTCGGCTCCTGCGTTGATGACGTCGATATGGGGTTCTCAAGGGCCTCCATCGAGCCGACTTCACCGGATGTTATAAGTAGGACGCACGCCGGCTGTAGCCTCAGTTCCGTTTTTTCCACGAACGTGTTCGCTTTGGAGATCTCGGCATGCCTCGGTTCTTCTGATTCTCTCGGTTCTTCGAACTTGGTGTTTTGTGAAGATATCATGTCTTCGTCGTCTTCTACCCTGCGGTGGGGATTCAAGAAGTGTCTGGACTGCGGTTCCAAGATGTCACTTACGGACCCGCTCAACGTCTGCCTCTGGTGCCTTGGTGAGGACCACGCCACGGATGACTGCGACGATTGCCAGTCGTTAATGTCAAAGGCCTTGTCGGAGCGGAAGAAGCAGCTTTCTGTAGGTACGGTTTCCAAACCCCGAAAGTCAAAATCAGCTGGGCTTTCGACCAACGATTCGAGAGGAGACTCTCCGTGTCGTTGGGGTAAGTCCAGCAGGTCTCGGTCCCGGAGCGGTTCCCGCCATTCCTCCGCCTCTTCGAGGCACTCTCGGAATCGGCGTCACCGGTCGCCTTCCTCGTCCGAGGACTCTGCCCGTCGGCGGGTTGCTTGTCCCAACAAGCATTCTTCTCCTGCGGAATGGGATGCATTTCTTAAGGAGATGATGGTGATTTTTGAATCGCAGGGCTCCGTTCCGTCCGCGCCTTCGAGAGTAGCCGGCAGGGAATGTGCTAGTGTCACTGCTCGCACGCCTTTGGGCTCGGGTGGTCGGCACGATCATCGGGAGCCTCCGAGATCCCGATCAAGGTGGATCGCTCTAGCTATGCCCGCTCAAGGTCCCGGTCCTCGACTCTCTCGAGACCGTCCGAGCCTGTGAGGTCTTCGAAGAAGAAGTTGACGCCATCGGCACCATGTCCGTCGAGGGACTCTCTCGAGGCTCCGCCTCTGAGGAAGCCATCGGCGCCTAGGCCGTCAAATCACACGCTCGGGGCACCGCCCTCGAGGCCTGTGTCGAAGCCATCAGCGCCACGCCTGACGTCGATTCTGTCGACGGCCTCGATGCCTTTTGGGGAGGCTTTACCGGAGGTACACCGTGCATCGGTGGAAGCTCAGTGGAAGGCCCAGAAGAAGTCAGTGAGGCCTGTATTTGAGCCTTTTTCTGTGCCCTCTTCCAGGGATTTGTTCCAGACTCTGGATTATATTTCTGAGGTGGATGAAGGGTCTAAGGAAGATTTGGTTCCTGATGAGGTTCCTAATGACCTATTATCTGGTCATAGCCAGATGGAAGACCTGCGTCAGTCTTTGCACGACGCCAGTGGTCTGGACACCACTCCAAAGGTTGAGTTTGGTAGACCTGAGCCTGGCACGCACGCCATACCGGCGGCTAATGTCGAGGGTGACTGAGTACTTGGTGTGGTCTGCGCCACCAGTGGATTTTCTGCAGGATGACCTGACAGATATCTTGGACCAAGGTCCAGCAACTGACCTAGTACTGCCATTCCATATGGCCTTGCAAAGAAGGGTGGCGGCGGCTTGGACTGCTCCGGAGAGTCTCCCGGCAGTCGTTGCTGAAAAAATACCACCCAGCCAGTGGTGTTCCCGGCTACTTGTCCATGCACCCTACTCCGGAGAGTTTGGTGGTGCAGGCGGCTATGGCCCCAGCAAAACAGGCATCGTACCCTACCATCCCTCCTGATAGGGACGACAAATGTTTTGACGGTTGGGAGAAGAAAGTCTTTTCTTCAGGGGGTATGGCTTTGAAAGCAGCCATCTCTGCGTGTGCCTTAGCACGTTTCACTCACACTCTGTGGAATTGTTTCATTGGCGGCTGAACATATTCCCAAAGGGGAGGAACGGGATGGCTTTCTTGCCCTTGTACAGGACGGCAAGGATGCCATGTGTGAATCCATTCAGTCGGGTCTGGACGTGGCAGACTGTGTCAGCCGGTCCATGGCGGCGAGCAACGTGATGCGCAGATTTGCGTGGTTGCGGAGGTCGGGGTTTGCTCCGGATGTACAAGCCCGGTTTCTCAACATGCCCTTGATGGTGACCATCTTTTTGGCAGCAAGGCTGAGAGCCTTGAGAGGTTGCAGACCTCCAAAGCTGCAGCGAAGTCGTTGAGCGCTGCAGTTCGCCAACCTCCGCCTTTTCATCCTAGGGGACAGCAATGGAGGGGAGGTTCCTTTCAATACTACACTACCTTTGGTAGATCGAGGGGAGCTGCAAGTCAAAGGGGCCAACGTAGGAGTACCAGAGGTGGAAAACAAGGTACTCAAGGTGCCAAGGCCGCTCGGGCAGTTGCCTCTTTGCCCTCAGGCACTGCCGCAGCCGCTTCAGCTCAGTCATGGGGCCATGTCCCATCGTTCGCCGGTTGGGGGAAGGCTGGCGCAGCATCTTGTAGAATGGCGTGCCATTACTTCAGATATGTGGGTTCTGGAGATCACTGTCATGATGCATACCCCCGGAGCACCAGGCCAGGCCCAGCACCCCCGGGAGCAGGCATCAGGCCCCCGGGTAAAAGCCCAGCGGCCCTTTATAGGGGCTCTTTGGACTCTGTCCTGGCGCTGTTGGCGCCAGGCTCATGTTGGACATCAGGCCTGGCGCCATAGGCGCCAGGCTCATATGGGGAAGTGTTTGCGTGCACTTACCTGAAGCAGACCATGCTGCACACTCACCTGATGCAGCCTATGCTGCATGAAGAACCAAGCCAAATGAGGCTTAGGAGGGACTATTTTTCTGAAGGAACTATTTTGTTACTTGGGTGGGGCTGTGGAAGAACACTCACCTGGAACTTCTTCCAAGGCTATTTAAGCCACGCCCGGACAGCCACACGTGCTTCGCGTTGTTCTGCATCCCAGCAGCTGAACGCTCACCGTGTCTGCTCCTGCACCTGGGCTCCAGCCACGCCCGCCTCGAACCTGGAACACCTGTAAGGAAAGAAGAGAAGAGAGAGGTGAAAACCAAGAACTTATTCAACCTTCTTACCTGCATCCGGAATCTTCACGCCAGCATTCCTGAAGGAAGACTTCCATTTAAAAGCACCGCGTTGCTCGCTGCAGCGCTGCGCTTCACTCACCTGTTCCCGAGACGCCGCCCGGCTCCATCGCGGCTCTCTGCACCGGTCGCCACATCTCTGCACCTAGTGGAGAGAAGAAGAGACAAAAGGTGAGCAAGGGAACACAGGAGGAAAGCCGAATTTTCAGCCATATTACTTACCGGCTTCTCTTGGTGAACCCTTCCACATCTCGGGTCGGCGCCGCATCTTTGGCAGGTATCGCACCCCGGCCCCTATGGGGAAAGGACAAAAGACATTACTGGGGAATTATAAAGACATTTAGAGGGGTCGCCCTCAGCACTAACTCACCAGATTTTAACACCGGCAATTTAACCCCTCAACGCATCGCCTTTGTTCTGCATCTGAAATAAAGGACAGATCACAGGTTAGGAAAAACAATATAAAAGGAGGCTTACACTTGAACTTTTGCATCTTCATACTTACGGCGATTCGCTCAGAAAAGTCAAGTGGATTTACCAGCGCCATTCTGAAAACCAGTGAAGTAACTGGACGAACGCGCGCCCCTGCACCAGAAGCAGGATGGAGAGTTCATCCTTCCAAACCATAAGGTGAGCTTAAACCAGGGGTTTGGAGGCAGTCGGAGAAGAATGAAGGGGGAAAGGGAGGAGCAAGCACACTATTCAGCAGACAGTTAATCCCCTTTCTCATCTGCAGAAGGATATTCCTACGGGCCAGACAAGCAAGATTTGGGGGTCCTGTTCAATCGGTGGTCCGAATTCTGCGCATCACGCTTGAAGAGGCCACAGCAACCCAGACCAGACCAGCGCCTCCGTGGGAGCCAGGTGAGCGTTACAATCATAGCCCACGGCTACTGTCTTCCTTTCCGGCAGAGGCCTCACAACAATCCACCAGGGAATCTCTCTTTGAAGAGTCCGGATCCGCTCCTTGCGAAGGAAATCGAATCCCTGCTGGAGAAAGGCGCCATAGAACTGGTGCCTGTAGCGGAGAGGAACAAGGGATGGTATTCCCCATATTTTTTGATCCCGAAGAAAGACGGGGGATTGAGACCCATCATGGACTTGCGTGGTTTGAACAAGCTCCTCAGAAAGGACAATGTCATGATGCCCGCTCCCGGGGAGCCGGTTCAAGCCCGGCGTCCCCGAAAGCGGACATCCAGTCCCCAAGGAAGGACCCAGCAACCCCATATAGGGGCCCTTTGGACAGTGTCCTGGCGCCTCTGGCGCCAGGCTCATAAAAGACATCAGTCCTGGCGCCATAGGCGCCAGGCTCATTATGGGAATGCTTGGGTGCACTTACCTGATGCAGACCATGCTGCAGGATCAAGGCCTCCTTGAGGCCTGAATGGAACTACTTTACCTGTGGGACTAATTTACCATCCGGGCGTGGTCGGGAAAGGATACATACCTGATTGGAGGAAGGATACATACCTGGAACTTCTTCCAAGGCTATTTAAACCCCACCTGAACAGCCACACGTGCTTCGCGTTGTTCTGCATCTAGCAGCTGGACGCTCACCGTGTCTGCTCCTGCATCCTGACTTCTGCCACGCCTGCCAGCATCCTGGATCACCTGCAAAGGAAGAGAAGAAGAGAACAGAAGAAGGAAAAGTCCTTACCTGCTAAACCCACATCCCGGAGACATCTCTCCGACAATCCTGAAAAGGAAGACTTTAATTTAAAAGCTCATCGCGTCGATCGCTGCAGCGCCGCATTCCACTCACCTTTACAGGGCGCCTCCATGTTCAGCAGCGATCATCCGGATTCGCAGTCACGCCCCAGCGCCTAGGGAGAAAAAGACCAGAACAAAAGGTGAGAGAGAGAAGGGAATAAGGAAAGCTAAATCTCCATGTTAAGACTTACCTGTTGATTCATTCTCTCTTCATTTCGGGTCCGCGCCGCATCCTGGCATTTCCAGACCCCGGCCCCTAAGGGGAAAAAGAGACATCAGCGTTAATGAGCGAATGAAAAGACATTACAAAAAAACGCTCATTAAAGACTTACCTGATTTCTACAAGGATTTCACCTCTCATCTCGGGTCGGTGTCTGTTCCCAGGCATTCTGTACCCCGGCCCCTATGGGGAAAAAGACACTAGCATTAGTACATTAATGCATGGACACTAGGGGAACCTCTTATCAAAAAACTTACCTGGAAGCCAAGCGAGTTTGGTTCTCACCAATCCGAAAATCCAGTGAAGTAACTGGATACCAACGCGCCCCTGCATCAGAAGCAGGATGGAGAGCTCGTCCTTCCAGGCCCTAAGGTGAGACGCTACGAGAAATCACAGAAGGGTTTCAAGGAGGGTGAGAGGGGAAAGTGGGAGGCAGATTGTATTACCCGCAGACAGTTAATCCCCTATTTTCGCCTACAGAAGGATACTTCTGCGAGCCAGACAAGCCAGATTTGGGGGCCCGGTCCAGTTCGTCTTCCGAACCCTGCGCATCACCTTAGAAGAGGTCACAGCAGCGCGAACCAGGCCAGCGCCTCCATAGCAGTCAGGTGAGCGTAACAGACAAGTCCAAGATGGTTACTCACTCTCAAATCCTCCAGGCCTTTCAACTTCAGGACTGGTTGGTGTCTCTCGACCTCAAGGATGCTTACTTTCAAGTGCCGATTCATTCCAAGCACAAGAAGTACCTAAGGTTCGCGGTTGTCGACTCGCACTTTCAGTTTCGGGTCCTGCCGTTCGGATTGACCTCCGCCCCGAGGGTCTTCACCAAGCTCATGGTGGGGGTGGCAGCCTATCTCTGGAAAGGGGGGATTCACATCTACCCCTACCTGGACTATTTGTTGATCAGGGCGCGCTCTCCCGAGCAAGTCCTGGATCATCTGTCAGTTACCTGCCACTCCCTTCACAGGCTGGGCTTCTCCCTCAACTTGAAGTCCCACTTTACACCTACCCAGCGGCTCCAGTACATCGGAGCAGTGCTCGACATATCCCTGGGGCTGTGTTTCCCTCCCCAGGTGAGGGCTCATCACATTTGGCAGATGGTGAACAAGTTTTGACATGCCCAGAGTCTCCCGGCGTTCGAGTTCTTGAGGTTGCTCGGCCTCATGGCATCCTGCATTCTTCTGGTGCCAGAGGCCAGGCTGCGGATGAGATCTCTGCAGTGGGCTCTCAAGATGCAGTGGTCACAGTCCTCCGGCAGGATGTCGGATCCCGTTCAGGTGCCGCCCTCGGTCGCCCAGGATCTTCTGTGGTGGGCTGTCGAAGGCAATCTGATGATGGGGGCTACATTTTGGCTACCCTGGCCGGAGGTGACGATCGTGACGGACTCATCCCTCACGGGATGTTGAGCTCATGCCAACGAGTTGACAGTCAGCGGTCCTTGGTCTTCGTCGGAGTCCAGACTCCATATTAATCTGTTGGAGCTGAGCGCCATCAGGCTAGCTCTGAAGGCTTTTCTGCCGTCTGTGCGGGAGAAGAATGTCCCGATTCTGACAGACAATACAGTGGCCATGCACTACCTCAACAAAAAGGGGGGGGAGGGCAGGGTCTCTCCCTCTATGCAGAGAGGCGATGCAGCTATGGTTCTGGGCCATCCAGCAGGAAATTTCGATCTCGGCAGTTCATCTGGCCAGAGACGAAAACGAGGCGGCACACGCTCTGAGCAGGCAGAGCACAGTCTCTCACGAGTGGGAGCTGGCTCAGGAGATTCTCCTGGAGATCTTCGCCCTTTGGGGGACCCCACAAGTAGATCTCTTCGCCACCAGTGTCAACCGGAAGTGCGAAAGATTATGCTAGCGGGAATTTCCTCCAAGAGGAGCCTTAGGGGACGCGTTCGTAGTGGAGTGGTCCTTCCCACTGCTGTACGTGTTTCCTCCAGTCCCCGTCATTCCGCAAGTGCTGCGGAGGTTACGGAGGTTCGGTTCCCGAATGATCCTCATTGCTCTGGCATGGGCCCAGAGAATATGGTACCCGGACCATCTCGACATGTCCATCTGCCCTCCACGCTGTCTTCCCTACCAAGACGATCTGCTCTCAAGGGAGGAGGGTTCAGGTTCTCCATCCAGAGGTCAAGTCTTTCAACCTTCATGCTTGGCTTCTGAAAGGTTGAGGTATAAGGATTGGGACCTCCCTGAAGACGTGATGGAGGTGTTGCTTTTGGCCAGAAGGCCCGCAACAAAGTCCCTGTACCGTTGCCGTTGGAGAAAGTTATGCGACTGGTGCAGGGTTCAGAATGTGGATCCTTTTTCATGTGCCATTCTTGTGGTTCTGTCTTTTTTTGCTTTCATTGGCCCACAAGGGCCTGCAAGTGGGTACCATTAAAGGTTACCTGGCGGCGCTGTCCATATTCAAGCGCTCATCTGAGGAGTGTTCTTATTTTAACCCTTTAAGTGACATGGGTATTTCCCCACAGTGCCAGGGCCTTTTTTGGTGATTTCGGTATGTGGCCATTCAATGTCTTGTAACATTTTTGTTACATGAGGTATCTTGGGCAAATTTGGCTCCTTGTTTTCCCACATGTAGGCGGTCGTAACGCCACCCAGGAATCCTAGGTTGCTGTAGGGGAGTGAGAGAAAATAAGCAAAAAGGGGGAGAATTTGTTTTTTTTTTTTTAAATGCCAATAAAATGATGTACAAAGAAGCCTGTGGTTTTTTCCTTGTAAGAGCTAGGAACGAATGGTTTGCTGTGCTGAATTCCCCAATATCCTGGCTTTCAAGAACAGGTTGAGTGGAAACGAAAGAAATGTATTTTGATGTGGTTATCAACTGTTTTGTGAGAGGTAGGCAATTTTGGCCATTTTTGCCAATTGGACATGCATGGACGGAATGGGAGAAAAGGGTAGGAAAGCCGAATTGGAGGACAGAAAGGCATATATTTCTGAAAAGTAGACAAAATTCCAAGTTTAGGAAGGGGTGATTTGCGCAGGTCAGGCAAACACTAGGTAGGAGAAAATGTCATAGATTGGGGGAAAAGCAGGAAAATGACAAAAATAAAATGTGTGTGTTGGATATGGTTGGCTTGGTACGGCAATGGGTTCTATGAATTTTGAGAAAAGCAATGCTCCGCTACATTCCCCCGACTCCAGTTAGGAAAGCACACATTTTTTGTAGTGTTTTACAAAACAAGCAATACCACAAGCCAAACACTGAGCCATGGTACACAGGAGTTTTACGCTCACGGCCTGAACAGATGCACTTAGCATGTGTAAAATGGGAAAACCAATGTGGTGAGGAACGGCAAGCACACATTTTTTGAAAGAACACAGGCAGACCTTTTCAAGGGTAGGTGACTTGTGCAGGTTGCAAAAGTGTATGGTGCCTAAAACAGCGACGAAATGTAGGTCACATTTGTGAAATGAAAGGGTTGTGTAACAAAGGGCACCAGCAAATGGGTCAAAACGTTATGAAAATCACACAAACACAACAAATGTTATACCTTCCCGCGTTCCCACAGGTGTCCCGATGAAAACGGTACCTCACATGTGTGGGTGCACCCACCTGGGAGCCAAGGGGAAGCCTAAAACACAGGTAACCCCGAGTCTGTTTCGACACCTGAATGTGACACTTTCTCCAGACAAGCACAACATACAGATATGGGCCTCGGGTGTCCAAGCCACCAAGGAAAACGGGGAACCCCATGCATTTCCGAAAAGAGGACACCCGTGGGAATCCGCAGAGGTATGATTTGCGCAAATCGGCCCATAATTTATTACCCAGAAGCCCCAGCAAAGTCCGAAATGTGCCGAAAAACCCCACATTTTTCACTTTGTCGGGGGTTCTGGGTAAAACATTCTGGTCCGCTTCGGGCAAGTTGGACCTCTGTGGATTCCTACTGGTGCCCTCTTTTCAGAAATGCATGGGGTTCCCAGTTTTCCTTGGTGGCTTGGACACCCTATGCCCAAATCTGTAGGTTATCTCCCCAAACCCTTTTGTGCTTACCAGTGGGTTAGCAGTTTCCCTTTGCGGCTAGATTGGTGAACCCACACATGTGAGGTACCGTTTTCGTTGGGACACCTGTGGGAACACAGGAAGGTACGACATCTGTTGTTGGCGGTGTGTTTCGATGGTTGAGCAGAGTGAAATATCTGGAAATTGTGTTTTTACCCCCAAATTTGGAATTTGCCGGAGGTTCTGGGTAGTAGATTCTGGGCTGATTTGCGCAAGGCAGACCTCTGTGGATTCCCACGGGTGTCTTTTTTTGGGAAATGCATGGGGTTCCCTGTTTTCCTTGCTGGCTTTGACACCTCAGGCCCAAATCTATAGGTTGCCCACATGAACAAAATGGGCAGTGGCAAAAGGCTTGGGGTTACCAGTGGGTTACCCTTTTCCTTGGGACACCTACAGATTTGGGCCTATGGTGTCGAAACCAGCAAGAGAAACAGGGAACCCCATGCATTTCCCAAAAGAGGACACCCGTGGGAATCCACACATGGCCAAATTGGAGGGGCGGCCCATCTCATGTAGCCCTCCCCAGGGGCAGATAAGGGGGGGGGCTGTCTGACATGGCACCCACTCCATTGTGGCTGGGGGGGGGTCAACGCCCCATCCCATTAGAAAACTCCCAGACCCGTTGGGGTGCCCCACAGCCCCCCCTAAAAAGCGTTACACCATTTTCACTTTCTTCCTTTCTAAACCCAACTCCCCTTGGTGCAGAGAGGCACATTGATGTGCCAATCTGGCCCCGGGGTGCCCAAACCTTACTGCCCCACCCACTGGGGGGCCTGTCCCACCATTTTTGGGGGCCCTCTCCCCCCAAATGGGTGGCAGGGGCACCTCATGCAGGCCTCCCTGGGCCTCCTACGAACATCTGTGTGAGGTACACGCCCCCTCCATTTGGGGTGTGGGGGAAGAGGGCCCCCAAAAATGATGGGACAGTCCCCCCAGTGGGTGGGACAGTAAGGTTTGGGCACCCCGGCACCAGATTGGCACACCAATGTGCCCCTCTGCACCAAGGCAGGTATAGTAAACAAAGAAAATAATTCAAAATGGCAGGCTGCCCTTTAGCGGGTGCTGAGGGGCCGCCTACACCGCTGTAGAATTTTCTAATGTGAAGGGGGGTGCACCTCTCCACCCCCACCCCAATTGGAGGGGCGACGCATCTCATGTAGCCCTCCCCAGGGGCAGATAATTTGGGGGGCTGTCCTGCACTCCTCACTGGGCTCAGGTGTCCCTTCCTAGGAGCAGATATCTGGTCCCAGGAAGGGCTGCATGACATGGCACCCACTCCATTGTGGGTGGGGGAGACGGGGTCACTACCCCGTCCCATTACAAAATTCCCCGTCCCCTTGGGGTGCACCACAGCCCCTGTAAAATGCGTTCCACCATTTTCCATTTTTTTCTTTCTTTGCGAAACTTGCCTTGGCGCAGAGGGGCACATTGGTGTGCCAATCTGGCCCTGGGGTGCCCAAACCTTACTGCCCCACCCACTGGGGGGCCTGTCCCACCATTTTTGGGGCCCTCTCCCCCCTCACCCCAAATGGGTGGCGGGAGCACCTCATGCAGGCCGCCCTGGGCCTCCTACAAACGGCTGCGTGAGGTACACCCCCCCATCCATTTGGGGTGGAGGGGGAGAGGGTCCCCAAAAATGGTGGGACAGGCCCCCCAGTGGGTGAGGCAGTAAGGTTTGGGCACCCCGGTGCCAGATTGGCACACCAATGTGCTCCTCTGCGCCAAGGCAAGTTTCGTAAACAAAACAAAAGAATGGAAAAGGTACACTACACTTTAGGGCAGGCTGAGGGGCACCCTAAACCGCCAGGTAATTTTCCAACATACTGGGGGATGACCCTCTACCCCCCCACACCAAATGCAGGGGGGGCATCTCATATAGCCCTCCCTGGAGTCAGATGCCCCTTCCTAGGAGCAGATATATGCCACCAGGGAGGGCTACAAGGGGTGCCCCCATTTCCCCTTGGGGTGAGGGGGAGAGGGCCACCCCCCCATATATGTAAAATATATCCCTGGTGGCTAGTGGCCCCACCATCCCACCCAAAATTCCCTTTTCTTATTTTCATTTTTTTTAAAATGTTTTGCCCCCTTCCCTGAGGGCAGATGATCAGCCATCTGCCCCTGGGGGGGCCTAACCTGCAGGCCCCATCCTTTGGGGGGCCTGCACACTGAAAGGAAGCGCCCCCAATTCAGCACGATCCTCCCCGCAATGAGAGACAATAAGGGACTCTCCCGTAGTGGGAATAAGACCAAGACAGAGTGCGGGTGAGCGTAAGTGGGAGTTTATCCAAGGATAAGGCATGCAAAGAACTCTGCAACCTACGAGAGCGCTCTGCCTGACAATAGCAAAGACAGGCGTATTTCTAATACAAAAAACGTCATCAACACCTAAACACTATAGGGGGCACAAGTCAATTGGGATTGGGTGGTGTCGACTAACTATAAGTGTTGCTGGCGCGGGGTTGGTCTTGGCGGGACGACGTCACTGGTCAGCCTCGTGGGTTGGGTTGGGCCTGGCAGGCCGGCTTGAGGTCATCCATGCGGTGTTGATGTGCTGGGGCAGCCTGTGACAATAACGAATACCTTTCCTGTCTCATTTGCCCTAGGCCATGCACACTACAGTTATTCAGAAAATGACATTTACGTTCATTAATAAATCGCTTCACTAGCTTATCTTATAAAATAAACACAACACATGAGGAATGCACCTCGTGAGAGGTCTGGTGGTTGTTGGTTGGGGTGAGATTTACCTGAGTCTTATTGACCGGTATTTTAGGTCACGGGACGGGGCTCTGGGACCTGGGCCGAGTGATACATGTCTGTCTGCTGCGTTAGAAGTTATTATATAGATGGGTCTCTGTGTCTTGTCCCAATGATGGGGGTCGTCCTTACACGGGGTCAGGATTCTTGGGGGGGGTTCGTGGGGATTTATGAGAGGGTGCTGGTAGATCAGTGGGTTCATCCGTGGGTTTATTACCGTGCTGTAAATAACACAGGTGGCGGGCTGTGGCCTTGGTTGCGGCGCCGGGGCCTCTGACTCTCTGAAGTAACGCCAGCTTGGTTGGGGGAGGTGAGGGAGCGCAGCACAAGTCTTAGCTTTTTTATCTGGCAGGCTTGGTGGGGTGGGAGAGGGAATGACCTTGCATATACTCACAAAGGTATTTTCCTCGTGCGTTGCTGATCAGTGAATGCAGAAGTTTTATACTGTTCTGCCTCATTTTAACGTTATTCAGACACACATATATATATATATATTTCATTTTCGTTACACATTTCTTTAATACAGTCGGTTCCAGTACCTTTTCATTACCTAACATTATGTTCACTACATTGTGTGCGTATTGTATGTACATTAGACGTTATACGAGGGATATCTAGGTTATGGCCTACAGAGATTGATGCTCGCCGCTTTGGGTGATTCAAAACATATATGAGTTCAAGTTTCTACATACTATTGAAAAACACTTTTACAAATAGAGGTTACACGTTTGGTCAACATCTTTCTCCGTGGTTATAGCAGCATTAGTCCAGACCTGGAGGGATATCATATAACGTTACATTTTTATGGTTCGTTCACATTTTAAACAGAGGTAGTTCATTAACACCAATACTTGAACTATTTTCTACCTTCTTCAGATAGTGATGCTTCAGCTTTTTTCCCCGTTGCCCCGGCCTTGCGGTCTGGGTCATACGGGGTGCAATATCACATTGTTACTAATATAATGTTGCCGTGTTGGCATCTCGGGTTTAGCTCATCTCCGACTTTCTCATGGGAACGCGCTCGCAGCGGACCTGCCAGGGCTGCTGAGGCGGCAGAGATGCATGAAAGGCCCTCCAAAGGTGGGGGCCTCGTTACAGTGTGCTGAACTCACACCATGTTTGCTGTGCACGATGGCGTCTAGGCCTAACTTAAGTTTCGGTAAATGCAAAGACAGGGTGCGTGTGGGCAATGTCGTCGGCGGGTGAACCCCCCTCCACCTGGGCCCGGGTGGCATGAGGGTGCTCCCACCGAGCCATGGTCCTCACCTGGGGAGGGAGCTGTAGGTGAGGAGGGCCTCGTGGCCATTCCTCCCCTACATTTCCCCCCTTTCGTTACTTAAAGTAACGAATTTCTTTAGCTCTTCTAATCTTCTACATTCTTGTTCTTCTAACACTGCACCATCCCATGCAGGGGTTCCTTTTATAGGCATCCATGCTCTGCACACCCCCCTTAAGCTCTCACCTCTCCTAGCATACTCGTCTGGTGTACATGTCAAATATATACAGTCGCCGGTCTCTTCCAGATCTACCCAGACCTCCTCATACCATTCCAGTTCTACGTCTCGTGGTTCTTTAATCGTGGTGTGCCATAGCTTATCTACTATGTACTTGTCACGGCACATAGGCACTAACTGGTACCTGGGGGTGTTGTCTGTTCCTGTCTGCACATGTACTTCTTGTGTTGCTTTAATTGTACCACCGGAGTTGCCCATTGTCACCATCATCATTGCACCGTTAGGGACTGCATTAGCACAACATCGGAGGCCCACCTGGCACAGGCAGAACATCACAAGGATGATCACCACTATTGGTATCAGGAACTTCATTGTCACTCCAAGCCATGAGGGAACCCAGGAGAAGATATTGTCGAACCACGAGCTATCCTCAGCTCCACCTTCCATTTTCATCTTCTCGCCCAGGTTATGTACTGCTTCAATAACGTGGGACAGGGACCCATTTTCTGCGTCTTCAGAAGGTACGAACGTGCAGCATGCACTTCCTATTTTTCGGCAAACACCTCCATCGATTGCTGTTAACAGGTCTAGGACATACCTGTTTTGCATGGTCATTAATCGCAGAGCTCGTAGTTCCACCTTTATTATGTTGAACCCTTCTTCAGTGTCATTGGCCAACTGGATCAGTTCCCACCGTGTGATCTGGAGCCATTTTGCATTTGCTCTTGCTTGGACACTTGATACTAGTGAAGCAAAGAATGTTTCCACGGAGCTGAACAGGCGATACTTGTCTGGGATCTGTGCCAATAAATCAGATGATGCTTGTGATATGTAGTTCGAGGCTCGCTTGTTCCTTGAGAGCTCTTCTCCTTTCCCTCCGGAGGACAGGACATAAAGGTGCGCTTGTGTAGTTGGAGACGCTGCATTCTGGTTCAAGCCTTCGTTCATCGTGTTACTTCTGTCAATATGGCTTTCAGGAATCACCATTAGTGTTGAATGCAAAGTGGCCATTGAGCAGCTACCACTCCATGATTGGGGAAGGTGCAGGTACGCCTTGTTCCCGCATACCCAGTAGGTGTCCATTAGTGCTGCTGTTCCTTTTTTCATATCTGGGATGGTGAGAGTTTTGTTACAGTTCTTGTTCGTTCCTATTGCCATTTTTCCTTCTCCCTTGAAACATAGTTTGTTTTGTATTTCACTTTGTAGCTTAAAGGGTTTTTCCATCGCTGTTACCCATGTTAATTTAGGGATGTGTTCTTTCCATATTGGCAAGCACGTTCTTTCCATCCACCGCAACTTTTCCGGTTGAACACCCTTCAGTGCTTCTGCCTTGCACAGCACTTCTTCGTCTTTCCATTTGCTTTCGGAAAACAGTGTCCCTTGTATTGCAAAGAAAGGTTCTTTAAGGCAGATCACTCCAGACGCTTGCGAATAGCACGTTTTGTTGTTCTGTACCATTCTGAAAGAGACATCGTGTGCTTGGAAAGTGTTCTTTATTCTACACAGCGTGAGATGAAGGAGACATTGGGCATCCACAATGGGCAATTCTCGTGGCAACAATACTTTAGGTGTGCCTGATGCATGGGGGATAAGTGAGCAGACATAACAGCTCTCATTGGTTGTTTGTTTAGCTGTTGTGCTCATATCTGCATACCATTTATTTGCTTGGTGAGGGTGTCGTGGGTCTTCCATTTTGTCTAACCCTAGCCCATAATACTCATCATACCCTTTTCCACCAGTCTCTCTTCTCCGCCTACTTTTCTCCCTTCTTCTGTACCTTCTCGTTATAGGAGGTGAAGAACCAGGCCCCCCTTCCTCCCTCCCACCCCCCTTTTCTAATTCTTCATATAGGGACGTGTGTTCTGTCATCATAATCACTTTTCCATCCTCATTAATAAACAAGAGATCGTTGTTTGAAATTGGGGCGGGAGGGATCGTGTGGTTGTTGTATGTTCCAGGTTGGGACATTGTGTCATTATCTACATTTTTGGTTCTCCATTGTGAGAGGACAGCAGTGGGTGGTGTAGTATAGTATCCCCACACAAAGTGTGATCCATCCCAGATCAAGAAATCACCTTCTTTGATACCTACAGTCGGAATTGTTTTCGTTCCAGGAGCAAGGGTGGTGTTGTTCCCCCCTCCCCCCTCGTTCATCTCGGTAGAGATGAACGCTATAATCCAGTGTAACACCAGACAAAACATTGAGATGAAGAACACGATAGCACACATTGATAAACCACATTCAAATGAATATGTTAATCTAGCCACTAACATTTCTCTAAATCTAACATATCTATTAGTTGCAGGCTGCCCATTCGATGCCATGATAAATCCTGTTTGAGACACAAAAGTTCATTAAATACAAACATGTAAGCATTTCCACATTGTAACGTTTCGGTGATAAAATATAGGGTTGGGTGAGGAAGGGGGTTTGTTGACAGACAAGGTAGCTTTCAGTCAATATTATTCGTAATTTACTATATATATATATATAAATAATAAAAAAAACATGACATTTTTAAAAACAACAATAATAAAAAACATCTTAAATAGTACAGGAAGGAAAAAAAAAAGAACCCCACGCAAAACTTTCAAAAATTGTAAAAAGAAAATTTACATATACATGTGTACATGTTTTAGTCCAGGACATTTGTTGCGCGCTAATTGTGTTCACTGTTCATCTCATGAAGCACACAAAATTCAAATCATTCATTCCGCACAACTTCATCGTCCGCTGTTGCCTGTGCCTCATCCTGCACCTCACTCTCCGCAGCGCTGTAAGCTTTACGTACATCTGTCAAATGCACCCAATATCGCAGGCCCTTAACCTTTACTGCTGTAGGCGTGCAAAACACTACCTCATAGGGGCCATGGAAGCGTGGTGCGTTCCACCTCCGCACAAAACTTCTAACATATATAAGGTCCCCAGGCATTAGCTGTAGTGGTTTTTCAGGCAAACCGTTTGGTTCAGTCGCGTTCCCCTCCTCTCTTGTCGAGGGGGGGGCTAGTTGCTTTGAAATTACGCGCGCTGCCCGTGTCAATTTTCGCAGGTATTCTGTGAACTCCTCCCCCAATATGGCTGCGCTTCTGTGTGCATCAGAACGCTCACGGAGAGGCGAATGCGCTGTGTGCATTCTTCTTCCCGTGACGATCTCGTGCGGGGACAAATGGTGATCCTTACTTGGCTGGTTTCGTAGCTCAAACAAGGCCAAAGGCAGGCAGTACATCCAAGTCTTTTTAAGGGAAAAACAAAGTTTTGATAATCTGCTTTTTAACAGGCCGTTTATCTTTTCTACGACGCCATTACTTTGAGGATGATAAATCGAACATAATTTGTGCTTTATTCCCAATAATGTAGTCACTTCTTTAAAGAGTTCATTAACAAAATGCGTCCCGTTATCTGAGCGAATAACGTCGCAAATTCCCCAGCGCGGAAACACTTCCCGCACTAGGAACTTCGCGGCGCCCTTCGCGTCAGGGCGGGCACAAGGGCCTGCCTCCACCCACCTCGAAAATGGACATACAACCACAATCATGTATCGAGCCCCGTTACACCTTTCTCCCATGTCTACATAATCAATGTGGAGCTCTCTGAATGGGCCACTTGGTTTTGGTATCGTACCCCTTAGTGTACGCAATGTCATACCTGAGTTGTAAATTTGACATGTCGTGCATTCTAGAGCTAACCTTGTGACGTGTTCCTGGAGGCAAGGTGTAAACCAATCTTCTTGTATCTCTGCCATTATGTGTTTCTTTGTGTTGTGTGCAGGAAAGTGTAGTTGTTGAAATGCTATTTCTAACAGCGTGATTGGCATTACCACTTTTCCTGAACTCTCTTGTCGCCACAATAAATCAGTCGGTGATTTGCTGCATCCTCTCTTAGTCCACAGCAATTTTTCCTCTGCACTAGCTCCCTCTTGCAGCTCTATTATCTCCTGTGTGGACATCATGTTGTATCCTGTGGGGACTTCTTGGCTTGCTGTGTGGTGCAACATGTACTCTCCTATTTCACCTTTTTGTAGATATGAAGCTGCTTTGGCAGCGGCGTCTGCTGCCGCGTTCCCCAAAGATACAAAATCTGTATTGGTGGTATGAGCTTGACATTTTACGATGGCCACAGCCGTGGGGTCTTGCAGGGCCTCAATCAGTTCTTTCAATAATTCTGCATGCTGGACTGGCGTTCCGTCTGCTCGTCGGAACCCTCTCCGCCCCCACCGGGCCAACCCGCCGTGAACTGTTGTTGTCATGTATGCTGAGTCTGTATATATGGTCACTGCGCACCCCTTGGCGGCATGCAATGCTTCTATTAGCGCTATTAGTTCTGCTGCTTGCGCTGAATAGTGTGATGGGAGGCGGTGTTGTACTAGTATCTCATATTCATCTTCCTCTAATCGTACCACTGCCATACCCACATGCTTTTCTCCTGTCTCCATGTCTATTGATGCTGACCCGTCCACAAAATACACCTCACCCTCGGTCAGGGCATTTTCAAAAATCACTTGATCCTTACTTTCGTCACCTGTGTACGTGGCGCAGTTGTGGTTTTGCATGTCCTCTATGGTGCATGCCTCTGTGATGAATGTGGCTGGGTTCACTGTTTTACATCTTACTATATGGATGTTAGCGCTGGACAGTATTATCTCATATGCTGTGGCGCGTTGTGTTGTCAATGTGCTCTTTGTTCGCTCTAATATTGCAAAAAGTGAGTGTTCCACGAACAGTGTCACCGGGCAGCCCATTACTATCGTGGCACTTTTTTCAATTGCGAACGCGGCTGCAGCTAGGGATTGCTCGCACGCGAAATGACCTTGCATTACTGCGTCTAGGGTGCCGCTGTAGTAAGCTAGTGGTTTGTGCCCTAAGGATGTTTTCTGTGTCAGTACTGCTGTCATCAATGTTCCTTTGCAGTGTGAAAATAAGAAGAACTCGCGCCCATAATCTGGGTTTGCTAGTACTGGAGCGCTTGATATCAGCTCTTTTAGTGAGTTAAATGCTGTGTTCGTCACCTCTGTCCATTCTATGTGTTTGTGTTCTTGTTGTGCTTCTTTCAGTGCCTGTAGCAGGGGCCTTGTGTACGCCGCATAGTCCAATATCCATGCTCGGCAATAGTTACACATACCCAGAAATTTCTGCATCTCTTTTACTGTTTTGGGCTCCCCAATTGTTCTAATCGCCTGTGCCCTGTCTGGTATAATTCGCTTGCCATCCTTTGATATCAACTGACCCAAGTATAGGACCTCCGTCAGACAGTATTGTAACTTCCCCTTGTCCACCTTGTACCCCTTATTTGCCAATAATGTCAAGAGTGTTATCGAGTCCTGTCTGCATTCTTCCTCAGCCTGTGCACAAACCAATAAATCATCAACGTACTGAATCACTGTGCTTTCTACAGACAAATTCCCCAGATCTTCATGTAGTACCCTGTTAAATATGCTTGGGCTCTCGCAATATCCTTGTGGTAGTCTGCAGTGTTCGAACCTCCTTCCTCCCAATGTAAATGCTGTCAAGTACCTGCTCTCTTCTGCCAAGGGAATCGAAAAGAATGCATTTTTTAAGTCAATTACTGTGAAGTGTGATGCTATTTTTGGAATGTTGCACAGTATTGTCGCCGGGTTCGGGACTAAAGGGAACTCCTTCATTACCACATCGTTCAATGGGCGTAAATCTTGTATCATCCTCCATGAACCCCCCTTCGCTTTTTTGATTGGGTAAATGCATGTGTTGCATGGGGAGTTTGAGGGCACTATTATACCCTGTGCTAGCAGTGCTTCTATTGTCTCTCTGATCCCTTCTTCTGCTTCTCGCGACAGTGGATATTGTTTCACCCGGGGTAGTATTGCTCCTTGTTTTACTTTTATCACCACAGGCTGAACTTCATGTAGCAACCCTACATCGTGGGGGCCATTAGTCCATAAGTTAGCGGGTACTGAACTCATGTCTTCATCAAAAAATGTATGCGGTGCTCCTACTACCGCCATTAGTTCAACTTTAGTTTGTCTGGCTGTAACTACGATGTCGCAGGGCATTGCCAGTTCCATCACTACTTCACCGTCTCCCTCAGTGTCAGAAAATAGCTCCTCGTCCGAGAGCTCTCTCAGGGGGATATTTGCATTTGTACACAATACTGTCCGCCACTCACACCCTTCCATGTCAATACCAATCACGCATATTCTGTTTGCTGATACATGTATTGCATGCAAATCCAATGATAGTACTTCCCCAAGAGCAGTGTCAGGGCTTGCTATGGGACGAAAAAGGAATTCTGCTGGTATTCTCCACTCCACCCTTTTTAGTTCTGGTACTATGAGAGCCAATGTTCTCATGCCTTCAACAAACATCTCCTCATTTCTTGGTACCCCTCTGATCTCTTTTATTGTTGTGTGGCCGTGTATTACTGCTAATATACGGAGGGGGCATATGCCTGGCGTTGAACATACGATGCCGCTCCCTGTGAATGATATGGTCATGTTTAGTTTGCTCAAGAGATCTCTCCCCAGTAAGTTGATGGGAGAGTTTTCATAGTACAGCAAGGGTGCTTTCACTGTTTTACCCCCCACTGTCACATCCAATACCTCTGTGTAAGGAACTTCAATTACAGCCCCAGAGAACCCCTGCGTCTCTAACGTTCTATTAGATAACGGGAACCGGCCCTCTCTAATGCATGATTTCTCCGCTCCCGAATCCACCATGAATATGAATTGCTTGTCTCCTATCTGCGCTCCTATCAATGGTTCCTCTGATGCATTGTGGGTCGTAGACAGTACTGGACACGCAAGTGCTCTCTGTGGGCTGTCCTATGCGGGGTGTCTCATTGCCCCCCCTTGATCGAAAATATTCCCCGAAACTACTGACACTCCACTGTAAGGTGCGGGGGCTGGTGCCCCATTAGCTCCTGTGGCGAAAGTATTACCAGGCGTGTAGTGCACATTGTCATTATTCTGTGGGCTGGTTTGTGTTCGGTATTGATGTCCGTGTAGTTGTGCGTTACTCCTTTGTACTACATTGTCTGGTTGCTGGTATTGTCCCATGGGGAGGCCGTAGGGGCTTCCTGGATGGGGGTGTCCGTACTGTTCTATCTCTTGGAAACCGTTGTTTTGTCTGCTCCTACATTCCCTTGAGTAATGCCCCCATCTCCCACAATTCCAACAGCTCCCCTGTGGACCTCTGGGACCCTGCCACCCATTTCCTCCCATTCCTCCATACCCTTGTCCTCCTCTTCGCCCCCTGTACCCACCTCTTCCTCCTCTTGGGGCCCACTCTTGCCACGTTGGACCTCCGTTCTGCTCCTGCTCTGTCCACTGTCGTTGCCCTTGTCCTGCCCAATTCGCTGCTATTCTTCCTTGTATTGCTATTTGCCCCTCCTCTCCTTCCTCTCCCTCCCGTATGAGTGGGAGTCCCGCTACCGCTGCTGCGACCTTCACCAATTTTGATTGCACCAACTTCGCCTCGTCCGCCAACCTTTTCTGTGCTACTTCCCTCTCTCTTTCTTTGATCCTTTTACAATGGTGTACTATTATGCTTTGGATCTCCGGCCAGCCTTTTGCCTCAACACCTGCTATTTTATCTAGTGCCTTTTGCACTTCCTTTGGGAGCCCTCTTTTAATGATGAAGTAAAATAGAGACGTGGATTGGTGCCAGGGCGTACCCGTTTCCGCTCTCCACATCTCCTGCACCCGGAGAATGTAATCCATAGCGTCCTCCCCATCATTCATGGTACATTGCATTACTGACTGCAGATCAGGGGTATCTGGGAAAGTTTCCCGCAGTGCGTCCCACACCCTTGCTCGCACGGTGTTAAAAGAAGCCCCATCATGGCGATCACACTCCAAAGTTACAGCTGGAAAACCCGCTTTAGCCCACACTCTGTCTGCCTGATCCCCTACTGAGGACACTAGTAGGCTTTTCACATCGCCTACTCCCAGCGGTATACCCGCGGTATGTTTTTCAAATGCATATATCCACTTGCTTGCCCCTCCTGACAGCTGTGGTAGTAATTTCATTAAGTTAGCCTTGTCCATCTGAGCCCACGGTATATAGTTCGGCCTCCCACCTCCCCTGTGGAGTAATGGTAGTTGTAATTTCCCTTTTGCCGTTGCAGCTTCCTTTTCCTTAGTCACTGCTGACTCTAATGACGCCATCTTCCCCACCCTATTTCTTAGTCGTCCTATCCATTCATCCTCTATAGTCCCCAGTGAACATGCCCCATCTAGCTCCTCGCCTTCTCCTCCTACTGCCATGCTCAATCTATCACTCTCATCCCCCCCTCCTCTGACATCACATAACAAATCCTCTCTGATCCCTCTCTCTCTCGAGACATCACCAATGCTTCCTTCTGCTGTCCCTACTTCTATTATCCTGGTCGGTTCTTCCTCAATTCTGAACAGTATTTCCCCCTTTTTCCATCCTTCCTCAATTTGTCTACTTTCGCTCGACGCTCTAGACGTGCGTCCAGATTGTGTGGGGGCGCACGCTGTGCGTTCACATATGTCTTTTATTCTTGAGAGCTCATCTCGTGCCACTGTAAGCCTCGACTCTAAGTCACTCGTTAACTTCTCTATGTCCACTCTCTGTGTGCCTCCCTGGGTGTGCTCTCTAGTGTTTTCGTATGGTGGGGGTGCAGTTGGTCTTTGTGGCGTGCTGGTTGAAGGGGGAGGCACATAAATCGGGTCGCTATATCCTGTTGCAGGGGCTGGTTTAGGTAATATTGGGTACAACATAACCACTTCCGCAGGCTGTTCTGTACTTAACTGTTCCTTTTCCTCTCGCGGGATCATTAGTGGATTGTCTGTGGTGGAGGGTAAATCAATATTTGGAGCTGGAGCTTTGGGTGGGGGTACTTCCTCAAACAATCTCCAAAGATCTAATATCTCCTTCCTGTTCTGCCATTTTTTTCCCTTATACTTAAGGCGAATACATGTACATACCATATCAAGAACGCTTTTGTCAAAAGACCCTCCTTCTGGCCAAATCTGGGGCAACCCCTCCCCTTTCAATTCTGTTAACCATTGATCATGATATTTATTTATGCGTTCAGCATATCCCGGCAAGCTCTTGCAAATGTGTGACAAGGGAGTTTCAGCCCCCATCCTTTAAATCGCTAGCGCTACCTTGTTCGCTTTCGTTACCTTTTATTAGCTGTAAATATGCGTATGTATTCCTTTATGGCACAGACAAGAGCGGACCTCTTAAAATTATCACCCACCGTTATTCACTGCACAAATCTCTTCTCACTCACCATATCTCATCTCCTTCCCATTCCCAGGCACTCTTATGTGATCTCACTTGTAATTGATCAAGTACTGGTTATGGCCACACTCTCTGACACCACCTCGCGGCCACCCGTTCGTCTCTCACACTCGTACGGTGCGCGCACCCTTCACAATGCTTTCCACTCACACTCTTTGTCTTTCTCCTCCCTTTCCTCCCTAACCAGCTGTCCCTGTTTTCCTGCTAAGGTTACTGTGTTCACGTCTGTACGTGCCACTACTGAGTCCCCGCTTTTTAAGATGTTCTAACTTCTTTATACCCTTCTCATTTTCGCCCCCTACCCCGTGGAAATGGAAAAACAAGAAATAGAGAGAGAGAGCACAATCACTAAAAAATATTCCCGGTGTCTCCTTTTGCTAGACACCAATAACTTATTTCTCACTTCTTCATATATTCCCAGTACTAGTCTAGATAGCACTATGCGGCGCCGCCTTCCACCCCCTCTCGGAGCTAGGTTTCCGTCACTTCTACCACGTCACTTATTTCTTACTCCTAATGGCCATATGCAAAAGAAAGAATACAGAAAATTTCAAGACCCGTCTGTAGTAGACCCCCGATATTCTTCTCCTCTACCTGTCCCCGTTCTGTTATTCCCAATTCCCTTTCTTTTCCCCTTGACGATCACTCGCACTCGGTACTCACGTGCCCGTCTTGAACCGATACTCTCTGAAACTGGGTCCGTCCAGGCGGCGTCACCGGTAACTCAACGGTCAGCCCCTGGCTCCGGCGAGCGGCACTCAAAGGGGATTTTTTTCCAATCGGGATCCCGTACCCTTTCTCATTGAGTGCGCACTTCTTATTGTGCCGGTCGCCGTTGGCGGGCGGCCTCCCGGAGACGGCTCACCGTGCGTATCCCTTCTCGACCGGAGATTCTCGTGCCACAAGGGGGTCGTTTAAGAAGGAGTTAGGAAAAATAGTTTGGAGATATCACGTCGGGGTCACCACTGAAAGGAAGCGCCCCCAATTCAGCACGATCCTCCCCGCAATGAGAGACAATAAGGGACTCTCCCGTAGTGGGAATAAGACCAAGACAGAGTGCGGGTGAGCGTAAGTGGGAGTTTATCCAAGGATAAGGCATGCAAAGAACTCTGCAACCTACGAGAGCGCTCTGCCTGACAATAGCAAAGACAGGCGTATTTCTAATACAAAAAACGTCATCAACACCTAAACACTATAGGGGGCACAAGTCAATTGGGATTGGGTGGTGTCGACTAACTATAAGTGTTGCTGGCGCGGGGTTGGTCTTGGCGGGACGACGTCACTGGTCAGCCTCGTGGGTTGGGTTGGGCCTGGCAGGCCGGCTTGAGGTCATCCATGCGGTGTTGATGTGCTGGGGCAGCCTGTGACAATAACGAATACCTTTCCTGTCTCATTTGCCCTAGGCCATGCACACTACAGTTATTCAGAAAATGACATTTACGTTCATTAATAAATCGCTTCACTAGCTTATCTTATAAAATAAACACAACACATGAGGAATGCACCTCGTGAGAGGTCTGGTGGTTGTTGGTTGGGGTGAGATTTACCTGAGTCTTATTGACCGGTATTTTAGGTCACGGGACGGGGCTCTGGGACCTGGGCCGAGTGATACATGTCTGTCTGCTGCGTTAGAAGTTATTATATAGATGGGTCTCTGTGTCTTGTCCCAATGATGGGGGTCGTCCTTACACGGGGTCAGGATTCTTGGGGGGGGTTCGTGGGGATTTATGAGAGGGTGCTGGTAGATCAGTGGGTTCATCCGTGGGTTTATTACCGTGCTGTAAATAACACAGGTGGCGGGCTGTGGCCTTGGTTGCGGCGCCGGGGCCTCTGACTCTCTGAAGTAACGCCAGCTTGGTTGGGGGAGGTGAGGGAGCGCAGCACAAGTCTTAGCTTTTTTATCTGGCAGGCTTGGTGGGGTGGGAGAGGGAATGACCTTGCATATACTCACAAAGGTATTTTCCTCGTGCGTTGCTGATCAGTGAATGCAGAAGTTTTATACTGTTCTGCCTCATTTTAACGTTATTCAGACACACATATATATATATATATTTCATTTTCGTTACACATTTCTTTAATACAGTCGGTTCCAGTACCTTTTCATTACCTAACATTATGTTCACTACATTGTGTGCGTATTGTATGTACATTAGACGTTATACGAGGGATATCTAGGTTATGGCCTACAGAGATTGATGCTCGCCGCTTTGGGTGATTCAAAACATATATGAGTTCAAGTTTCTACATACTATTGAAAAACACTTTTACAAATAGAGGTTACACGTTTGGTCAACATCTTTCTCCGTGGTTATAGCAGCATTAGTCCAGACCTGGAGGGATATCATATAACGTTACATTTTTATGGTTCGTTCACATTTTAAACAGAGGTAGTTCATTAACACCAATACTTGAACTATTTTCTACCTTCTTCAGATAGTGATGCTTCAGCTTTTTTCCCCGTTGCCCCGGCCTTGCGGTCTGGGTCATACGGGGTGCAATATCACATTGTTACTAATATAATGTTGCCGTGTTGGCATCTCGGGTTTAGCTCATCTCCGACTTTCTCATGGGAACGCGCTCGCAGCGGACCTGCCAGGGCTGCTGAGGCGGCAGAGATGCATGAAAGGCCCTCCAAAGGTGGGGGCCTCGTTACAGTGTGCTGAACTCACACCATGTTTGCTGTGCACGATGGCGTCTAGGCCTAACTTAAGTTTCGGTAAATGCAAAGACAGGGTGCGTGTGGGCAATGTCGTCGGCGGGTGAACCCCCCTCCACCTGGGCCCGGGTGGCATGAGGGTGCTCCCACCGAGCCATGGTCCTCACCTGGGGAGGGAGCTGTAGGTGAGGAGGGCCTCGTGGCCATTCCTCCCCTACAACACTAATTCCTGGTAGCCCTCCCCCCACCCCCTAATTGGATGGGGTGGTCACCTTATGTACTCCTGCATGGGGCCATACATCTTCCCCCAGGGAGGGCTACTAGGGGTGGCACCCTTTCTACTTGTTGTGGGAGGGGGTGGGCCACCACCATTTCATGGGGGCAAAAAAATCCCAGGCCCCCCACCCCATCCCCGTTCTATTTATTTTTTTATTTTCTTTAATTTTTGCCCCCCCCTTCCCTGGGGGCAGATGATCAGCCACCTGCCCCTAGGGTTGTGCACATATGTGCCCCCATGCTTTGGGAACGGGGGGGCGAGGGCTGCTTACTTGAAGCAGCCCCGTCCCCCCACGTCACAAACGTTTCCATGGTGGACCAGCAATGCCTCATGTAGATGGTGTCCTTGGAAAGGGGAGAATCTCCCCTTTCCAAGGACACCACTCTTTCCTATATCCCTTGTGGTCTAGTGGGCCCCAGGGCCCCAAACCCCCTGCCACCTCCACCTTCCCTCTACTTTTATTTATTTTGATTTCTTTTCTTTTTCACCCCTGGGGGCAGTGATCATCTGCCCTCAGGGGTCTCCAGCGCTATGGCCCCATGCTTTGGGGGGGAAGGGGGCTGCTTACCTAGTAAGCAGCCCCCCTCCCCCCACGTCACAAACAGATCTGTATTGATCCTGTGACATTGCTTCTCACGGATCGGGCGCCCCGCGCCCGATCTGTGATCAGAAATGCCACATATTGGGTATCGTTGGAAAAGGGAGAATCTCCCTTTTCCAACGATATCCACCTCGATCTCCGGCTTGAAATACAGCCGGAGATCGACGCAGAGAAAGAAGGGCTCTTACCTTCTTTCTTCACTGCAGCAGCTGAAAATGGCTGCTGCAGTGATTTTACTTTCAGTTTCACGCCGACGTGCTTTACGCACGCCGACGTGAAACTGAAGGTAATCCAGCCCCCTGGCAGTGAGGGGGGACCTCCCTCTCACATAGCCCGGGGGTTGGATTACAGTTTTGTGTGATCCCTGCTTTGCTGGGATCACACAAAACAAGGTGCCAAAAAGGACGAGCTATCTCGTCCTTGGCACTCCGTATGCACTTCCAAGGACGAGATATCTCGTCCTTAGCACTAAAGAGGTTAAGATTCCTTTAATTTCTCAGTTTCTGAAAGGGCTCACTAATGTGTTCCCACCGTCACCTTTCCAGGTGCCCGGTTGGGATTTGAACCTGGTTCTAAAATTCCTAATGACTGCTCCATTTGAGCCTTTACATTCTTGTCCTTTGAGACTATTGACCTTTAAAACTGTATTTTTAGTTGCGGTTACTTCCTCTCGCAGAGTGAGTGAGTTGCAGGCACTATCTGCTAAACCACCCTTCACGGTGTTTCATAAGGACAGGGTTGTCCTTAGGGTTCGTCCCTCTTTTCTTCCGAAAGTGGTGTCGGAATTTCATTTAAGCCAGAAGGTCATTCTTCTGGCGTTCTATCCTCCTCCGCATCCTGGTAAGGAAGAGGAGAGGCTCCATAGGTTGGATCCTAGGAGAGCTTTAAGTTTCTACATCTCACGCATGTCCCGGGTCAGAGTGGACGATCAGCTCTTTGTAGGATACACTGGAAGGCGTTTGGGACAAGCTGTTACTAAGCAGACTTTGTCTAGATGGATTATCTTGACAATTTCTGAATGTTACCGCCTGCCGGGTAAGCACCCTCCAGTAGGCTTACGGGCCCATTCTACCAGGGGTGTACCTGCCATTACTGCTCTGCAGAGGGGTGTTCCCATTCGTAACATTTGTGAAGCAGCCACATAGGCCTCTGTCCATACTTTTGTTAGGCACTACTCCCTGGATTCTATCCATGGGTAAGACTTGGCCTTTGGCAAGGCGGTCCTCTATTCTGCAATTTAATTGGGCATTCTAAAATTCTAAATTCTTTTCCCACCTCCATACGTTGGTACTGCTTTGGGAGTCTGTCATAGATGTGGAATACGTCGGAGGAACCAATCCCTTCGAAGAACAAGTTACTTTCTTACCTGGTAACGTTCTTTCGATGGGATGTTCCGACAAAGTTGTTAGACAGAATCCTGTGCAGTGCCCTTAGGGAGCACTACAGAAGATTAAGACTACAGGTGAGAGCAATAAATCCCCTTTGGTATCAGTCTGTACCACAAAGATTTAGTTGCTAGCCGTGGCTGAGCAGTCAGAATTATCTCAAGAGGGAGATGAGCAGTATTCAGGGATTACACAATAGACCTACAGTACTATGGCACAAGGAAACACTGACCAAAGCTTTGTATTAAAAAGTATATATATATTTATTTTATACACTTCTAATAAAACACATCTATCACAGTCATCAAGCAAGTTAAATTAAGTCAAAGGAAAAATATACACACTGCCAAGTTAAATGGTAGACCAAGTGAAAACTGAGCAAAACGGCACAGTGAAAACCACACACAAGGGATAGTCTACCAATTCCTCATAAGGAAGGTAAAGCACAAGTTATATAGGAATAGTTCCTTACACACCCTAGCAACACTTCCCATAAGTTTGTGAACCAGTTTAAGCAAGACAGTGCATCAGTATAGGCAATACTTAAATGAAAACTGAGCAAAATGGCATTTAATAAGGTTTAGAAAGGGGAAGGAAAGGGTAGTTATAAGAAGTAGGTGCACCAACACAGTTCTAGTTGAGAATCAGTCTAAAGAAGGCAGTTCTAACAAATGTAGCCAGAGTCAGTAGGCCTGTGCCAGAGTCATTGGTACAGGTCAAGGGCCCAGGAGCAAAATGTTCTTGTAGCTGCAGTCAAGTCTTTGGTTAAAGATTTTGAAAAGGTGGATGCAGAAGTTGAAAGACAATGTTAAGAGGGAAGGGCGGCCAACCCAACAGGTAGGTAAAGGATTTAAAACACCTTTAGTGCTACCGCGAAGAAAGGGCGGCCTGGCGGAACAATGTACCTTTAAATGAAGAAGTGGCTCCTGCGGTGGCGGTTGTTCCTGGTAGTTCCTGCGGTTCGGGTAATCCAGCAGAGGAAGAGAGGCTCTCGTCATGGAGGAAGGTTCAAGTTACTGCACTACCCAGGGATGAAACCAGCCGCGGTGCTGCCCGACGAATAAAAGGTATTCTCTTTTAAATCGCGGTCCGGGTGGACTGGTGCCTGGCTATCCGGCCTCAGAGTACAGGGTACGGGAGATTCGACCTAGGCAAGTCCGGCAAGGTGATTGGCAAACTGGTTGGCCCCACCAGCTCAAGGGAAGAATGCTCTTTCAGATGAAGATCTTCTCTCGTCGTGTGGAGAAAAGTGGTGAGACGCTGCAGCAGGGCTTCACCAGTGGTTCAGTCGTTGCAGATGTCTTGGGCTTCTCTCCTCTTCGGCTTCTTAGTTCCAGTGGCGACGTCTTGCTCTTCCAGTCCTCAGGACCCTGCTTTTATGCAAAAAGATCCCCATTCATACAGCCTAGCTGTCACACAGTGGAGTGGTCATCTTGGCGAGAGACCCTCCAGCCTATCAGGATAGAGTTCAACATGGGTTGAGGCAACCCTGTCCAGGGGTCCTACTCCCCCTCCCACACAATGGACCCACCCCAGACTGAGTGGCGCCGAAAGGAGGGCTTCTCGGTAGAAGCCCGCCAAAAGGACGAACAAAGGATCCCCGACTTGGGTTAGGAGTTTAGAGAAACACACGAGAAAGGAGTTATATTAAAGTTCTGACAAATAAAACCTACTGGAGTCAAGTTAATATTAAAATGCACCGGCGGTATGTTCGAGGCTGTCAGAAAAAGTGGTAGCCTCGAACAATGGGAATTCGCGGTCGAATATTTATAGTAGTAACCACTGCCACCAGCCAGAAATGTTTGAGAGAGGGACTGTACGTTACCTTCTCGAAAATGAACATAAGGGAAAAACTATTAACCCTTTCCAGTACGTCCATAGTAAGATGGGTTGTGCTGGTTCAGTTCATAGGATTTGACTAGTAAAGTCAATTGGGACTTTACATGCCCTGGGAGACAGTAGTCAGTCCCAGGGTATGGAGTCTGTTTGGGGGTCGCTACGACACCCCTGTGTCACTGCACTGAGGGTGCTGTGTAACACATGTGAATAAAGATGGTTCCTTTGGGGGTGAGAAAATCCCATACACATTAAACACAAAAATAGCCTAGAACACACAAAGCAAAAATGCCTAAGAGTGGGGAAAAGAGTCTCACTCTTAGTAGGAAAAAGAAACAAACCCTTCAAATCCAGCAAAGCTGCTGGGGGACGCTATAGGTAAGGGAAATTAGCCATAGAATGAGAATTCCCCCTAACAAACGTATTCCACATCGTAACCTCCCAGCCCGCCCCGCTACAGAATTTCTTATGCGATTGCAGCTTCTGTTTCCGCAAGGCTTTCTGTGGTCATACTGGCAGAAGATTGGTGCCACACGTTCTGGGAAAAACTACAACTCAGGCTACGGGCATCATGCGTCCTACTTATAACATCTGGTGATGTCAGCTCGACGGAGGCCCTCGAGGACAGCGTATCGACATCAATGCAGGACACATACGCTGAAAATTTTCCGAAGCAGCACAGCTTTGGTGATTACCTGTCATAGATGTGGAATAAGTCGTCGGATATTCCCTCTGAAAGAACGATACCAGGGAAGAAAGTAACTTGTTCTTCACCTCACAGGCATCCTCCTGGATAACCTCCTTCCTGGAAGGCAGAACCATGAAGGTATTCTCTGATCAGGCAAATGCTGCACCCTCAACCATCCACTGCAGAGTTCCTCAGGGCTCCTGCACAGCACCCACTCTTTACAACTTGTTTACAAAACCACTCTTTGACAAAATGAATTCCCTCGGCATAGCTTATACCAATCATGCCGATGATACGCAGGTACTCCTCCCTCTCTCTGGCATGTATGACCAAGACGCCACAGCCCTCCTACAGATATACTCCACCATCCAAGCCTGGATGGCTGCCAATGGGCTGTCTCAAAATGGAGATAAAACCAAGATCATCATTGTAGGCCCGAAGGAAACACTAGCAAAACTTGACCAAAAATACTGTAACTTCACCATTGATAACACCATCATCCCTGTCTCCTCCCCAGTTAAGACCCTTGGGGTCTACCTTGATTCCACCCTGTCTTGACACCTCAAGCCAGTGCCATTGCCTCTGCCCACACCACCAAACTTATAAATGCGGTAAAACACTTCTTATCCAACCAGAACTGCCTCACTATTGCTCGAGCCACCATTGGAGCCAAATTAGACTACTGCAATGCCCTCTTAGTAGGCACCTCTGCCAAAAATCTAAATAGACTCCAAATAGTCCAAAACAACATGCTCAGAGCAGCCCTCCATATCCCCCAGAAGAGACTACATCACGCAGGCCAGGCAAGCTGCCCACTGGCTCCCAGTAAAGGAAAGAATTCCTTTCAAGACTCTCACTCTAACGCACAAATGCTTAAGCTTCTCTGCCTCTCCCTATCTATCAGAGATAATAACCAGAGACACGTCTTCACGTCCTAAAAGAACCTGCAATGCCAAACAGCTGTGCATCCCACCTGTCAAAAGGTCTAAAGCGGGAGGGATAGGCTTTCCACATATTGCACCTAAACTTTGGAACGCCCTACCCAGCGCACTCAGAGCGGCGACTTCCCCCGCGGCATTCCGCAAAGGGTTAAAAACCACTCTCTTCCTCTAATGTAGCCACCACCCCCTCAGCAGCCCCACTTTTTTCTTCTCCTGCCTCTGCTCCTCTTGTAAATAAGTATGTATTAAGTTGTTAGTGTAACCAAGTATGTTGTTCATGTCAATAAGAACGTATGTCTGTAACAGCGCCACGATGCCCATGGGCTGCTGCACGCTTTATAAATGCTAATAAATAAACAGTGTGCGCAAGCTAGTTATGATCTCGGCATTCTTACAGGCCTCTGTACCATTGGTGTGGGGAACGTTGGTGTGGAATGACTCCACATCAATGTTGGCTAATAATATGCCCCTTGCGAGGGGGCCTAATGCATCCAGTTTATGAAGTTGATCACTGGTGTACAAATGGCTCAAAGGTGTTCCCAATTAGGATGGCTAATCCAGAGATGCATACCTCATCAAATGAAGCTCAAAAAATTATTGAAATAATTAGCACAGCGTGACAGCGACTTTTTCTTTCTAAGCAAATGCAAAGGGGAGAACCTCTTCTCAAGAGCATTTATTATATACCCTCTAGCTTCGACCTACAACACAAGATTTTTTGACAGGGTCACTAACCTGACCCGAGTCTGTCAAGAAGCGGTGGGGACCCCTCTAAGCCAGGGGTGGGAGGCCTACCAGGGTGGAAGCCAGAGCTATTGTAACCCTAGAGGGGGAAGGTGATAGTTGGGAGGGCACCGGTCCCTGCCCCCACCCTGTAGTGCCAGTTTGCTTGCATACAGTGCCACTGTTTATCACCCATACATTTCTTGCATGATGCTGGTCAGTCTTTTTCTGTTTCCTCCTGAAAACTACATTTCAAATGGATTGTGTCCTCCCATGTATTCCTCATCTTTGATATACATATTATCAACGTTGCTGCTTCTGAAAAGATTTTTTCGGCATAGGGCGCTGTGCACAATGTCATCAATGTCCCTCGAAGGCCGCCGTGGCGACATCACCAGTAGTGTAATTTCCGTTTTTCCGATAGCTTTGCTTCGAGTAATAACGGCGCACTTCGTTTTTCTTCTGAAAAATGTCTTCTTCAAACCCTTCTACCCCTAAGTAGGAATTTAGAAAAATGGCATGACTGCGGGGCGAAGATGTCGATAACAGATCCTCACCGTGTCTGCCTTTGGTGTTTGGGTCCCAGCCACTGGACCGACGACTGTGAGTTCTGTCAGTCTGACTGAGAAAGCTCTCCAGGAACGTAGTGGTAAATTGGTGGTGGGGAGGGAAGCTTCGAAGAAGTATAAAAAGTCCGTAGAGTTTAAGGACTCCACTCGGCGTAAACATTTGAAGAGGTCCCGGTCGAGGAGTCGGTCGAGACAATCTTCGTCTTCTTCGAAAAAAGCAAAGAGACACCATTGGTCTCCCTCTTCGTCATCAGATAACTCTACAGAGGTTATAAAATGCCTGACTTGGTTGGATTCCCCCAGTAAATGGAATGCTTTTAGGGTAGAGATGATGCAGATCTTTGAGAATGCGGCCTCGACCCCCTCAAGAATCACGCAAGAGCCATACCCAGGTCGCTCCTTTGGACGACCCAGGAAGGTCAAAAACTATTTCGGCGAAGACCAGTAGTAAATCAGAGACGAGATACTCGACCCGACAAAAAGGTGTCGAAGGTATCGACTCGTGAGTTGAGTCCGTCTCCAATACCAGCGAAGAAGCAAAGAACGCGAGAAACCTTTGATTTTGTCGACGCCATCAGTGCCGATGGCTTTGACGCCAAATCAAGGGATAAATCTACCCCTTTATCGAAGAAGTCTTTGACGCCGTCGACGGAAACTTCAATTCCATCGAAGCACACACCGGTTCAGGAGAAAATATTAAACCTGTACCGAAGAAAGACTTTTTTTAAGTCAATGTCCTCAATTTATGTAGGGGAAAGTGCTTCCGATGAGGACATTTCTCCAATTGGAGTGAAGTTTGGCACTAGAGAGGTGCTTGAAGAGCTAATTGACCCCGAGTCAAAAATTAAAGATCTCTGCGACTCACTCCACTCTGTCAGTGGTTTTGATACGTCACCAGAGTTGGAGTTTGGTAAACCTGACCCATCAGACCATGCTGATTCAGGTTATAGAAGTCTTACGAACAGGGTCACTGAATACATGTGTTGGAGGAGGGCTTCACCAACTTTCGAACAGGATGACATGACGTACATCCTGGACCAGGGTCCCCAAAAAGACCCAATTTTACCTTTTCATAAGGCCCTTCATAGAAAAGGTGGTAGCTAACTGGGAAGCTCCAGAATGTTGTCCTGCTGTCAACAGGAACTTCTCTAGGAAATATAGACCCTCAAACAGTGCCCCTCACTATCTCAGTAAACATCCTACGCCTGAGAGTTTGGTAGTCCAGGCTGCTACTTCGACCAGACAGTCTGCTTATCCCTCTATTCCCCCGGCGATGATAAAAAAGTGGACGCATGGGCTCGCAAGGTTTTAACCTCTGGCAGAATGGCCCTGACGTCCACTAATGCTACCTGTACCCTGGCTAGGTTTACTTACATCCTGTGGTACTGTTAGCTTGGCGGCTGATCATATTCCAGAAGGCGAGGCAAGGGATGGCTTTCTGAACTTAGTTAAGGATGGCAAGGAGGCGATGGGAGAGTGTCTCCAATCAGGACTGGATACTGCCGACAGCATTAGCAGATCCATGGCTGCAAGCCCTGTACTGCACAGATTTGCGTGGTTGAGAAAGCCTGGGTTTGCACCGGACATGCAGGCCAGGCTGCTCAACATGCCCTTCGATGGCTCAAGGTTGTTTGCCAGGAGAAGCTGCAGGCTCCAAGGCGGCGGATAAGTCCCTTAGCGCCTCCATTCGGCAACCTCAACAACCTTATTCGGGCTCATCTTCCTGGAGAGGTTGTTCTTTTTGCTTCTATTCCTCAGTTGGTAGAGGAAGAGGACTGGCCACAAAAAGAGAATAAAGAAGATTCCTTCGTGGTGGACGAGGAAGGGGTGCTAAATCAGCCCCAGCAACGGGTACTTTACCCTCAGCCGCTGCTGCAGCCACCTCTAAGCCACTCTGAGGCCTTGACCCACAAGACCCTGTTGGGAGGCAGAATCTCTCAGCATCTGAACGAATGGCGGGGCATTACTTCAGATGCTTGGGCACTGGAAACAGTGGCTCAAGGTTACTGCCTTCCTTTTCTAAAAAGGCCTCAAGATCATCCACCAGGAACAAACTGTCAAAATTCCAGATCTGCTCCTTGTGCAGGGGATTTTGACCCTGCTAAAGAAAGGTGCAATAGAACAGCTACCTGTAGCGGAGAGCAACAAGGGTTGGTATTCCCCTTATTTTCTGATTCCCAAGAAGGACAGAGGATTGAGACCCATCTTGGACTTATGAAGTCTGAACAAGTTCCTTAGGAAAGACAAGTTCAAGATGGTTACCCTTTCTCAGATCCTTCAGGCTCTCCAGATCCAAGATTGGTTGGTATCATTGGACCTTCAGGATGCTTACTTTCATGTGCCAATCCATCTCAAGCACAGAAAGTACCTGAGGTTCGTGGTTGGCGGTTCTCATGAACAGTTTTGAGATCTGCCTTTCAGGCTGACCTCCGCTGCAAGGGTTTTCACCAAACTGATGGCGGTAGTGGCAGCAAGTCTTGAGAGAGGGGGGGGGATTCACGTCTACCCCTATCTGGACGACTAGCTGATATGGGCTCATTCACCCAAGCAAGCCCAGGAACATCTCAGTATCACCTGCCACTCCCTCCACAGACTGGGCTTCTCCCTCAATTACAAGTCCCACATGATACCATTCCAGAGACTCCAGTTCATCAGCGCAATCTTGGATACTTCCTCCTGGAAAGCCTCGCCTCCCGAGGTGAGAGCTCAACACATTCAGCAGATAGTAGTAAAATTCCACATTGCCTCTATTTATTTATTTATTGCGGTTGCTCGGTCTCATGGCGTCCTGCATTTTCCTGGTGCCAGAGAACCTGTCGGATCTTCTGCAAGTTCTGAGTGGAGTTGCTCAAGACCTAATTTGGGGGGCTTGCGAGGACAACATTCTCAAGGGAGAATCTTTTTGGCAACCACGGCCGGAGATAACAGTAGTGACGGATGCCTCACTCACGGGGTAGGGAGCCCACACCAACGAACTGACAATCAGCGGTCGTTGGTCTCCATCGAAGTCCAAACTGCACATCAACCTTTTAGAGCTGAGGGCAATTAGACTAGCGCTGAAGGCCTCCCTGCCATCTGTACAGGGAAAGAATGTCCTGCTAATGACAGACAACACTGTGACCATGTACTACCTCAACAAGAGAGGAGGCGTAGGGACACTACCACTGTGCAGAGATGCAATGCAGCTCTGGTTCTGGGCAATGCAAAAAGGAATCTCTCGGTCGGCAGTTCACCTAGCCGGAGAGCAGAACACAGCTGCGGACGCTCTGAGCAGGCAGAGCACAGTCTCCCACGAGTGGGAACTAGCTCAGGAAGTCCTTCAAGAGATCTTCACCCTTTGGGGAAACCCTCAAGTGGACCTGTTCGCGACCAGTGGCAACCAGAAGTGCTATCAGTACTGCTCAAGGGAATTTAGGCGCTCTAGAGGATGTGTTGGTAGTGGACTGGGAATTTCCACTTCTGTACTTGTTTTTTCCAGTCCCTGTGATTCCTCACGTAATCAAGAAGTAGAGAAAGTTCAGGACAACCATGATCCTAATTGCTCCGGATTGGGCCAGGAGGACATTGGACCCGGACCTTCTGGACATGTCCATCTGCCCTGCAATTCGTCTTCCACAAAGAGAGGATCTTCTCTCGCAAGAGGAAGGTCTGGTTCTGCATCCAGAGGTCAAGATACTTAGCCTTCATGCATGGTTTCAGAGGCTGAGATATAAGGATTGGGACCTCCCTGATGACGTAATGGAGATTTTGCTTTCGTCCAGAAGGCCAGCAACCAAATCCTTGTACCGGTGTCATTGGAATAAATTCAGTAACTGGTGCAAGGACAAGAATGTGGACCCTTTTCAATAGGGCACTCCTATGGTGCCTTCTTTTTCTGTTGCATCTGGCCAATCTGGGGCTCCAGATTGGAATAATAAAGGGATACCTGGCGGGGCTTTCCATTTTTAAGTGCTCCTCTGAAGAGGTTTCCTATTTCAAGATACCATTAATTGTCCATTTTCTGAAGGGACTCACTAACTTTTTCCCCCCAGTACCATTTCATGTCCCTGCTTGGGATTAAAATCTTTTGTTAAAGTTTCTAACATGTTTACCCTTTGAGCCTTTACATTGCTGCCCGTTAAGGCCTTTAACACTGCAAACTGCTCTTCTTGTAGCACTAACATTAGCCTGCAGGGTAAGTGAGTTGTAGGCTATTTCATGCAAACATCCTTATACTACTTTTCAGAAGTCCTTAGAGTTAAACCATCATTCTTGCTGAAAGTAGTTTCTGACTTTCATTTGTCACAAAAAATAACACCCCCATCTTTCTGCCCACCTCCTCATTTTGGCAAAGAGGAAGAGAGATTGCATAGACTAGACCTAAAAAGGGCTCTGAGTTTTTACAATGCGAGAATGGCAAAATTTTGCAATGACTACCAACTTTTTGTGGGTTATACCGGTCCTAAATTAGGACTAGCGCTAACCAAACAAACTACATCTCGGTGGATTACACTGGCTATTGGAGAGTGTTACAGACTTGCTGGATAGGACCCGCCGGAAGGGCTTTGAGCTCATTCCACGAGGGGCATGGCTACTTCCGCGGCTCTTTAAAGGGGTGTCCCCTTAATTGACATCTGCTCAGCTGCAACTTGGGTGTCAATTAATACCTTTTTTCAAGCATTACTGCTTAGACTCCTTTTCGTATCAAGAAGGCCTTTTTGCCTAGGCAGTCCTTCATTCCATTCATGATAAATCTAAATATTACTCCCTCATCCAAATTGTCACTGCTTTGGGAGTCTGTCAAAGATGAGGAATACGTGGGAGGACACAATCCTTTTGAAGAACAAGTTACTTACCAACTGGTAACGTTCTTTTGAATGGATGTGCCTCCCACGTATTCCTCATCGCCCCTCCCAGCCTGCCCCGTCAAACAATTTACTTGAATTACACTATGCGCTTCCTGAGAGCTTGCAGTCTGGTGTACGCCTGGTTAATTCCTCGAATTATAGAACGAAAAACAGAACTGAAGCCAACGGGTGCGGCATGAGCTACTTGTACTACTGGTGACATCGACACGCCACCCTTCGAGGGACATCGACACCACGACATCGTGCACAGCTTCCTCTGCCGAGATTATTTTTTCCGAAGCAGCGAATACGTATATCAAAGATGAGGAATAAATGGGAGGAACATCCAGTCGAAAGAACGTTACCAGTTGGTAAGTAACTTGTCCATCCCAGCATCCCATGGGAAACAAAGTGTAACCACCAGCTAAAGCTACCACCTGTGACCAGGAATACGTGAACTGCAACTGGTAATGTCCGTCCAGCCCCCCCTTTCTTCGAACAAGATAACTATGGTAGAACCCCCCACCTTATACATGTTGACTGACGCTAATATGTGTACACCGAATTGGTGATGTACAATATAAATGCTAATAAAAACATTTAAAAATAAGGTAGAGCAACGAATATTTAACAGTTCGAAGGTTGTGGTCAGCACAGTGGTTGAGAGGTGTTGCTTTTGCAATGCTGGCGCATATGGCATGAGAGCCAGATGGTGGAGGTGAAAAGTGAGCCAGTCTGCCTAGCATATTGGAAGGGAGTAGTACGCAAATGTTAGCATGTTCAAGGGATTGAGCGTTTGTCAGGTCCCAAGGGACCACCTCCGCTGCCAAGGGACCTTCCACTGCCTAATCAGAGGTTCACTCTGGGTGTACGCATTTGCGAGTACCTCTTGGTGGGAAATCACCAAGTCGCAAAGACTGACCTTTGGTATCAGAAGACCTTTTAACTCCAGCTAAGGTTCTGAAGGTGCTGGAAAAGGAGTGTTCTTGTCTCGGCACGGTCCAAAGAGGCAAAGTTAGCTTTGAGGACCGTAAATCCTCTAAGAAGGTGGAGTCCAGCTCCCTTTTTTCTGAGTTTGATTCTAGCCGCCTTCAGGGTCCGGGTAGCACGAAAGAGGCACCAGGGGTACCTAAGCCTGCTACTTTTGTGACCGCAAACAAAAAAATCATCCAAATCTTTATCCTTTTCGTATCATACACTCCTTAAGAGGAAGGATTGTGGACCTCACATTGCACTGGCCAAGTACTGTGTGAAGCGTCTTCAAAGTGAAAGAAGCATAAGCACAAACTACGGTTTTCATGATGTCCTAGACCAGTACGCTGAGCTTTCCGCAATTTGGATAAACCACGAGAAGCCATGCTTGTTTCCACTGGCGGGACTTGTGGGCCACAGTCAGACACAGTTGCTGGACTAGGGATTGAGATGGCACTTGGAGACCTTCAGGTATCTGGGGTCAATGTTAGGCATGACATGGTAGCTTCCCTTGTGCATAACACACAGCGTGAGGGTTGGGGCCCTCAAGTCGATGTCATTTTGGCAAAGAATGCACGTGTCAGTGATGGGCAGGACGGCCCTGCTCAAGATGTTAGTGTGGCCTCGCTTGTATTATTTCACCAACATATACCCTATGACATCCCAAGGTGTTTTTTGTCGATATGAACTCGGCAGTTCAGACCTTTTTGTGAGGGGTGGGGGAGAATAGGATTGCGCTTGGCACAGGACATTGATATGGGAGATATACGACTGCCCCTCTCAGGATTATATTACCTGGCTGGTGGATGAGTCAACACTGGATTTGATGTTTCTGCAGCTGTCTCTTCAGCAGTATTTGCTAAAGGAGGTCCTGGTGGTTGTGGACACCAGTCTTGCGTCTGCGCCCTGGATCCTTTAGTTATGGAGAACTCTGTGGAGCAGAGTATGGAGGAGGTTGGGCGTATCGGACCCATGCTCCCCTAACATCCTGCTTGTGGTGCTCACTGGGAAAGGCTCTGAGCCCGCAACTAGAATTAGAAAGTATTGGGAGGGCCACGGGCTAGTCACACTGTGTGACCTGCTGGAGGAGGAGAAACTGATAGATTTTGCAGACTTGAGGCAACGCTCGAGAATTCACTCAGGCCAATTTTTAATGTATTATAGTCTGTTGAGGAACGTTGAAGCCTAATGGACGGATTTCTCGATGGGTATGGAGGGGGACCAAACATTTGAGTCCATGTATGATGTTGCTGAAGGGGGTCACTGTAAAGACTGGAGGCGGGCATCTGTACTCCTGCTCACTATATGGCAGAGTCGAAGCACATATCACCCCAGGCAAGATTCTTTAATTGGTA
The DNA here is from genome assembly GCF_040938575.1 of Ambystoma mexicanum. Classification (NCBI taxonomy): domain Eukaryota; kingdom Metazoa; phylum Chordata; class Amphibia; order Caudata; family Ambystomatidae; genus Ambystoma; species Ambystoma mexicanum. The sequence goes on from NC_090937.1 coordinate 391,473,176, forward strand.
AAACGTGGGCGAGCAATAAAGGCTTAGCTCTCAGCAGGTGATGCAGGCTGGTTCTTAAGCACAGTGTAGTCCCCAAGCACCTACAAAGGAATGTCCACACACTGTTATAACAATCTTTTAAATAAGGTTCACGTTATATACACAATCACAATAACACACTTTGTACTCTGGCAATACTATATTGGTAAATACATACAGGTCTACGTGGTACCACTCTTAACTATCGATTCCTTTAAAATGCGTCAACGGCTAACAGCCCAAATAACATAACCAGATGGTAAGAAGAATCATCGATAGGCCACAGAAAGAAAGCAAGTTAAATCAAGCAATGGCAGAATGCGGACTCACGTTACCTAGAGACCGTTCCGTGTGAGGATCCACCCACCTGGGCAACCTGCAAATAAAGCGTATTGACTAGCCCAGTCAAGATATGCTTAATATAGTCTTGACTCGTTCTAAAGGTTCTGCGATCCCAGTGTACCTGGTTTCATAGATTTCTTCGATGAGTCGTTGACTGGCCCTTCTTGAGTCAACTCCCTTTAAGGCAGGAGCCATCGGTCGTCGAGATTCCAAGTGCAGAATAGGTGAACGCTGTTGTCTGGGAAGCAACTTCGATTGTTGCGGTTCTTGTTGACGAAAGCTCATGAACGTCCTGTGAAGATGAGGCGTGCGGTGCACCTCAATGACGATGGTTCATTGCCGCAAAGAGTTAATGAAGAACTTTGGTCCAGCAAGGTCCTCAGTGTCTGGCGTCCGCGATCGTGACGTGACCATAGCCGGGTGTCGGATCCTCAGTGGCGTCTTTGAGGTCTTCGGCTGGCGGTAAACCCACCGGCGGATTCTCATCGGTCGTCGAAGACCTTGACTTTCTCCAGCTGGACAAAGTGGTCTACGATGATGAACAAGGGGGGTCCTTGGATCAAATGTCCTAGGCAAAAGGGGGGAGCATAGGAGCTCCGGTCGTTGAGCAGCACGACGTCAAGTTGTCCCCGCGTCTGGGCAACACACTTCGACGGATTTACAGTGGTTATAGCAAACCTGTAAACCCTGGTCAACGACGATCTACTTGGATGTCCGAGTGCCTCACTTCGGATTTCGCGTCGGTCCCCTTCTCCGGTAGGCAGCCTTTCGAGGGTCTGACTTCAGTGAGCTTTGGAAAAGATCAGCTGGTGTACGATGTTCCCTCGTAGCTCAGGAAGAGGTCTCCTAGCCAGGTCCTCTCTTGGATTAGTTTCTTGAAGGCACAGTACCTTTCAGATTACGTTGAAGGGAACAGCGGTTCACTTTCTTCTTCCGGCTCGGCTTCGAGAGTAAGCATCAAGTAGCGACTTCAGCTTTTGAACGATTTCCATCAGTGAGAGGTCCCCAGATATACTGTTTGGTCTCTGGTTCACTCTGCTGGGTCACACTCGGGCAACCAATCATTCAAAAGGGCATTCATGCAGGCCGGCAGCCAATCAGGCTCACAGTGCATTCAGGCCATTCTCCTGCCTCCAGACACTCACAACAAGGAATGTGTATTGGGACAAGTATCCAGCCATTCACACTGCATTCATACCAGTTTTGGGCAGGGCTACATGAAGTGCATATTGGTCACACACTCCAAGGGTGTACCCACAACATAGTCACTGGGATGGCTCCAGCCAGTCTGGCCTGGACTTCCCCACAATACTATATATGGAACTTCCACCCAACAGCCGGTCAGGGGTAAGGGACAGAGTCAGGGCTTCCTGGGACTTTGGGAAAACAAGGTAACAGGCGATAGAAAGCCAAGAGGCCACAGGGGCCATCTGGTTTCCTTTCAGGAATCAAATGATTCCAATGGCAGGGCCTGGGTATCCCAAAATGGAGGATACTCAGAGCACCTGTCAATTCAGCATGGATTACCCCTACCCATGGGTGCCGTAAGGGTATCCCAAGGGTCTGTCCGCCAAGACCAAAAAGAGAAAGAGCGGCACCGCCAGGAGTCCCACATGAACTCCTGTGCGGAAAACATGACAGAACTTGCATGATAAAGGCCTAAAGGACAAGGATACGGAAACTCTGTCCGTCTGATGCATTTCCAGCATCAGTCACACAGCATCTCAATTGTATGAACTACTCCTGAACAGGCTCGGGGAGGCGACATTGGGGGAGGGGGGGTACGCAAACGGTGGGAGGTGGATTTAGGCAGATCACTTACATACACTGATTGAGCACAGGCACTGGGGTACACCAAGAGGGTCTCTAGGAATTGAGCTTATTCAGCTGTATATCACGCACAGGGCCTTTATGGCCCCTCACAGAATTTCCAGATTTGAAGGTGCAGTGATGCTGCAGTGCCTGAGATGTGTGCATGAGATTGCCGATTTCTTTCACATGTTTTGGTCTTGCCTGGTTATCTACAGATTTTGGCAGGGGGTGTTAGACAAAATGGCTTAGGGGGGGGTATACAGATAGACTCCTGGCCGGCGCAGGCCTTTCTGTTGGGCCTATATCCGAGGGGGGAGGATGCACACCGTGCATATCACGCGCATGAAAGACCTTATTTGTGTACTGGCTAAGCGAAGGATAGCAATGACTTGGAAACAGGCTGAGGGCCCCAGAATAGAGTCTTGGTGATCAAGACTTGGGGAGATGGGCTTTAGCTGAATCTGCTGTTTGGAGCAGGGCGGTGCACAGTGAGATTAGAGAGGGGAGCATGGATGTCAAATCCTGGGATGCGCTAGTGCAGGCAATGTTCCTGTCGCCTGATGTGCATTCCCCGTGAGCATGCCTTAATGGAGGTGTCACTGCCAAGGCGGGAGGCTCTAGAGTGGTGCAGTGGCAGCATGGGGGCAAGAGCGGAGGCCCTGGGTTGTGACCGATATAGCCCTGCTCCATGGCGCAGTTGACCTCTGGGCGACCACTATGTTACCACAGGGGCACTTGGGATTTGTTGTATTGATGCGCAAGGGCCTGGATTACTGACTGCCCATCGACTGGGACCATGAACGTTGCTAAATTATGGCTATAAGATGCACTGATTGGATGCTGGTGTCCCTCGGAGGAGGTTGGGATGGGTCAGCCTGAGTGGCACGGGTGGGGCACGTCTGGTCTAATCCCATGTTCTTTTGGATGATCTGTAGCCGCCGTCGCCATTGGAAGTTTTCAGATTATGTAGAGTGTAGCAGGCCGTGGGGCTTGACTGTATCTTACTGGAGTCCCAGGGGTTGGCACACTTATACTTCTGGGGTGGGCCAATGTGAGGATTTGGGTTTCGTTGGGTGGCTGCAGGGTTGGATGGGGTGGGTAGCTTTGGAAGTCTCAAGTGGGTAGATCTGGAGTGTGCTGTTGTATTCTTTATGCGGTTTCTACTTTTGGGGCAATGGGGTTGTGATTTCTGTTTTGTTTTTTCCCAAATGCAAATTAAAAACAATTTTTAAAGAAAGGAAAAAAAGCACAAACATTGGCACTCACCTAATGAAGTTGAGGGCCAGCGTTTGTCTATGGAACCAGTTCAGGTTTCGGATAAATAAGCTTTGAACAATTTAACTGTACTGCTTCAAGATCTTATCATTAAGCTGGCTAGAGAAAATGCTTCTCCCTTACCTCAGTTTTCCCCTGAAGAGAAACAACTGTCAGTCTCTGTCTTTAGTGCCGATCTTCTTAACGAACGTGCATTTAGTCATGGATGGCTCCAACAATCTCCAGAATTCAAGGGTTTTTATTAACAAATAATATGTACTTATGATGGCTTTGCCACTTTGCAGGGTGGCCAAACTAGTGGGTTTCCTTGTCTAGTCCCTCAAGCTCCCATGGGCTCCCTCCACACTAACCAACATCCCTAATGCCCAATGCAATTGCCAGACTAGAAATTGGCAAACCCTGCTGGTCTAATCCAGTCTAAACTTCAGGTCTGAGGGCCTGAAGGCTGAGGCTTTCTCAGTTGTACTCCCTCCCGGACTTCCTAAGGGTTCTCTTAGAGCGATCTTTCACCCAGAATCGTATCAATATGATTGAAGATTGTGCCTGTATCAGATGCTCTCCCGATTTCTCTCTCCCCCTCACTCTTTCATTACTCTCCCTAATATCACGGCTTCCTGCTCCCCTACTACTCCCTCATTTTCTCTCTATGTCTCTGTAAGGTCCCAGCATGCTCTTGCTGCAAGAGTGGACGATGAACCCACAAACCCCCTACGTTCGCCCACTTACAATCTTTCAGAAATTAATTGCAAGATTGACAACCCCGCAGCGAAAGGTGAAGTGGATAAAATAATACATCAAGTCTCTGCTTGCCGCCCTCTGCAACTTTGCTCTTTGCCTGTTGGGTGGGTCTCTGACCTGTGAATATATTTACAAATGATTATTACATTTACCCAGTGTGTGCCCTCTGCTTGACTAGTGTAGCCTCTCATTAAAATGTTTACCTGACTAGCCTTTGCCAACAGCTGAAAGGCTTCAGAATAAATTAGCTGGTTCTGTAGTCTTAAACAAATTGCCTTCTTTCAGATAAAGGCTTTCTCAGAATGTCCTCTTCACAGCATAAACGCTTTCAAATAAGTATTAGGGCTTTGAGTTTCCAGTTTCACTATTTACACTTGCCTGCTTAGTTTCTAAGGCTACTTAAAATGCTGCCAATTGTTTTGCTTTTCATCGGACCAGTGATGGAGGCTTCTGAACGTTAATGCACTGCATTGAAAACTACCGCACTGTGGATAAACAATCCCTGTTGTGCATAAAACAAAACTGCGCTGTAAAAAAGCGCGCTTTTCTAATGCCAGTTTCTTTCAAGAACCTAAGCACTCGCTACAGCCTTCTCTGAAGCCTCGTAAAGTCTCTGGGGAATACGCACGTCATGTACGCACTTGCCGCTAGTACCTTTCCTCTAAGACCTTCCATTGATTTCCTAGCGCTCTTTCTCAGGCCCAAAGTCGCCCAAAAGCTCGGCTTGCACACGAATGTTGGTCAATTAGTGTTCACGCGCTGAACAAGAGCAGAGAGTTTCCTTCTCCCAAATCTTTTAACAAACTGTATTTATGCAGAACTAAACTACTTCCTGCTGCTTTAGTGCTAAAACTTCTTTCATGAATATTTACAGGTTTAAAAATGTTTTCATTTCCTAAACGTCAGTTCAGAAATGCAAAGACAGCTTTTAGTTGCTGTTGCTGTCTCAGGATACTTACTTTTTTCTGCTCGCACCTTTACCTTCTGGATAAGGTCTCTTGGTGATTTTTTTTAAAGGTTTTATAAATTATCTCAAACTCAAAATGCTGTGACATTCTTTGGTTGATGACTGAATGAAAGGCAGGTTGATGACTGAATGAAAGGCAGTTTAGAACCTTTTGCAAGATACCAAACTACCTCACAGATGTTGCACAGCCAATCAATTCTAAGGATTGCTAACTCCATCTTGCACTGGTATAACTCCAGACTCCTGTATTACAAGGTGATGAGGAAAACTGAAACTTGGCAAAGCTTCCTATAGAACCTCAATCTTCAAATATAAACACCCTTCCAGCGTCTCACACCTGGCTTGTGCACACAACACCCTTTCCTAGCTCGCAAACCAAGGGGAAACCTGACACACTCTCCCTACCTCTGGCCTTCCCATCTCCTCCGTCTCTCTCCCCCTGCCCCACTCCCTCACTTGCCCTCCCCTCTCGCCCCCTGCCCCGCTCCCTCTCTCGCCGGCTCCCTCTCTCGCCCTCTGCCCGCTCCCTCTCTCACCCCCTGCCCGCTCCCTCTCTTATACCCTGCCCCATCTCTCATACCCTGCCCCTCTCATCCCCTTCACCTTTCCCCTCCTCACCTCACCCCCCTCCCCTCTTCCTCTCTCACCACTCTGTCCCTCCTCTCCCCAGTCTACTTTCCTCCCTCCACCAAATACTTCCACAAGTTTCCAACCTCTAGCGACTATCTCTCTCCTTCTCCCCCTTCTTCCACCAATTACCTCCACCTGTCTCCACTTCCCTCTATTCAAACTACTCTCTCTTCCCCTTCTTCACCCTTTCACACAATCCCCTATCTCGTGCCCTCTCTCCTAACACACTCCAGACCCCCTACATACACCGGACACGCTTGCTTCCAACACTTATTTCCCCACACACTCACACATTCAATACCTTATCTGCAGTCGCATTCACTCCTACTCCTCAGCGCTCTGCTCTGCCTCCCGTCGTGGTCCTAGTTTCTCGGTCCACCTCCACTGCCTGACCTCACCTGACATCGTTCACTCTGGTTTGTCACTGCTGGTCCATTTATACCCATGCCTTCCTGTTTCCGTTGTTCTTCCCACCTTCCATTGGCTCAGTGACTCTCCTGACTCTAATCCTGCACTTCTCCTCAATGGTGGGTCAGCACAGAGAAACGTTTCATAAACTCCTCTTAGTGTCATCACCTATTTGTGCATGAGTAGCCCCTCCAACTCTTTCTGTTTGATGTTCGCTCAGCGTTTGGTTCTGTTTTTGTTGCAGTAGGAGATATTCGGTTTCTATACCTTGGCAGCTAATTGTCATGTGTTGTGGCATCACCTGTGACTCAGTACAACCGTTAGTTCTGTCTTCTCGCTGCCGCACAGCAGTCTGATACTTAAGGTCCTGCATCAAATAAGAGAAATCCTACCAGCATTGGGCTTGTAAGGCATTGGGTGATGGACAGTGTTTTTATTCAAGGCGCATTGAAGGTGTAGGACTCTCCCAACTCCCTCAGAGTATGATCTGCTCTGGCATTCCCCCTGGTAGGCTGCTTATAACAGGTCGGGAGGGGGTCCCTGTTCTCCACTATGACAGGGGCAAGCCCTTAGCCTGTCACAGTATACATAGGCCTGCAGTATAAACGTGCACCGAAACAGTAGCAATACTTGGGTGACTTGTTCTTTGCCCAGGGATGGCATTCCAGACGTTGATACCTTTGTTTCCTGTGGCTTCTCCATAAGAAGTGCCTACTCTGCGTCCTACTTTGGCCTCTCTGGATTTGATAGACTCCAGAGTCCTTTATGTCAGATCAGTTTTTGGAAGTTTTAGCTTAAAGACTTTCAGACAAAGGGCTGTCTCCAGTGGGGCCTTAAAGCCCTGTTACCCCTCCGGAACAAGAGGACGAAATTCCTGTCATTTTTTCAAGATAATTGTATTACTGATGTCCAAAGCTGGGCAGGCTCTGGATTTTCTGCCTCCTGAAAAACTTGCTGCTTGGATCTTTTCAAGGCTTTCTTCCTACGCCCGAGATAAACTTTCTGGCGATGAAAATCTTGATAAAAGAGCAGGCAGCGCAACATTGTCGGACACCTCATTTAGGGCCCATAATTTCTAAGGCACTGGATCAAAAATATATTTTAAAAAAGCCCTTTGTTATGGGAAGTTTTTCTGCCCAATCTGTGGTGGTTTCAGTAACCCTAAGCAAAGGCAGGGGTCCTATTCAAAATCCATCTGCTGTCCTTATCAAAATATCCTGGAAATCCCAGGCCAAGAAAATGTCCCAGTATTAACATATCACTGCTGCCTCTCTCCTGGCAGGATACAACATTCAGAATTGGGACGCTCAAGAGAGCTTTGGCGAGTTCTTATTTTCGTTAGCAGAGTGGAAATAAGCAGCTTTACAGAAGTTGCATGTCCATAAAGATAAACTGGCTCTGCATCCAAAACCATTAATTCCTCAGTCTGTATTCTTAGACACTTACCTGTAGTCTTCCTCCCTGCATTGTGATATTCATGATAAGGCGATGGCGCTTTTGTTCAACGTGGAAACCTTATTTTCCCCATCCACTGATGACTTCCTTAAAACGTGTAGGGCAAATCTTCCATCTCCACTTCCTCAGGTTGGTTTTCCAAGAAGAAAGATTTTGTTCTAAAATGAAGCCACCAGTGTCCTCTTCCACCAACCAGCACTCTGCCTCAACATCGTCTTGACTACTAAGTGGGGGCTGTGTGCTTTTCCATTTCATTCAAGCCAGAAAACATGCATCTCTGATGGCAAGAATACTTTCCTCTTTTTACGAAGCTTGCTAGAACATCAACAAATCCCTTGAGTGCTCCCTGTCATCATAGAGGGTCTATTACTGAACATCCCTACTTTGGTATCGTCATATCAACCAAGGTTTCAGGGGTCTTCTCCAGAACTTCTATGAGTTTTGAAGTCTCAATGCCATAGAGATTGTTCTGGAGTATGAAAGGAGCCTATGCCTCTGTTCTCCTATTCTCTCTACTTCACAGTGCTAATGAAAACTAACTGGACGTGTCTGGCCTTTTTCACACCTCTTGGAGTGCAACGAGTTCCAACCCTTGCAAACTTTTCATATGACGACTCTGGCTCGGATCTGGGAGGCCCTCAAGGTAGAGCAAACTGGTTAACATCATTGAATCTTCAGGTAGCCTACCTTCACATACTATTTGAAAAGGAGCACGATCTATTCCTGAGGTTCAATCTGGACAGACAGCACTTTTAATACAAGTGCCTTCCGTTTGGCCTGATTGCAGCTCCCAGAGTTTTGTCCAAGGTGCTGCTGGTCGCCGTGACTCACCTTAGACTTCAGAAGATCCACTTTTTCCACCAAGCTGTTGATTGGTTGAGCAGGTCCTCCTCTTTAGAGGAGAACTTGTCTAACCTCTGTCACATGCAACACCCTTTATGACATGTGAAGAATTAATGCTTTCTTCCTTCTCATAGGATCCAGTTGATTGGAGCAATTCTGTACACCTCTCGAGTAATGTTCTTCCCTCCGTCGGACAGGATTGTGGCTCTAATGCACATGATCCACTGCTTCATCATCAGGACTCTGATGACTGCCTGCTGGATCCAGAGGCTTGTAGGCCTTATTGCCTTGTACATTCTTATTGTGCCTCTGCCAGGTTCAGAATGAGACCTTATGGATGCACTTGCTTGCCGAATTGAATCAGCGGTCAGATCCTCATCCATGGAAAACCTCCATCATGAGAGGTCCAGTGCTCCCTCATTTGGTGAACCCTAGAGGAAAGCCTTTTTTATAGGGGCCCTTTTTCTGCCCCTTAACCTCAGAGCTCTGTGACGAAACTCTTCCCTCTCAGGATGGGGAAGGATACTGTCAAGTACACCAGTGTCATGTGTGGCAGTCAAAAAGAAGCATATCAATGTTTTTCCGTTGTAAAGGATGTCTATTGAAAATAATAAAAGAATGCCTACCTTTCCCTACTATAAGGGTTTTCCTACGGAACACAACTAAACTAGGGTGCTTGTTATTTTGACTAAAGTCCAAAGTAGGTTTGTCCTCCATCCAAAAGCTAATGCTTACTGACACTACCACTTATCCTAAATAACTAAATTCCAGGAGAATTACTCAATTCTCATGGAATTGCTTAGCAAGAAAATGGGCCTCATTACGAGTCCGGTGGTAACCGTGCTGGAAATTCCGGCAGGTTACTGCCGGACTCGTATTACCATTCCGCCTCTGTGATTGCCGGAATCACTGGGGCATTACAGCCCCGGTGACCTGGTAATTCCGGGGGCGGAATTCTGTTAATCCCCATTCCCATGGAGTCCCGTAGGACGTAGTCCCGTAGGACTCCATGGGGAAGTGGAAACACAGGCACCATGCTGTAATGATGCCGGTGTTTCCATGTCTGCCTGCAGCCGGGTTGTGTTAAACCCGCCAGGTCAGACCTGGCGGGAGTGACACCTCCCGCCTGCAGGACTCTTAATCAGCTGGTCCGGAAAGAACGGTGGTGCGGATTTACCACCACTGTTCTTTTCGGACTGGCTGACTCGTAATGAGGCCCAATGTGTCTTAATATTTTTTTATTTTTCTTTTAAATTTATTTTATTGGTTTTAAGATATGCCAAACATGTCACAGAACAATATAAACGTCTGTCGCATCAACATTTCTTAAACATTACCCTGACCTCCCTCCCCCCCTTTGCCTACCCCTGCCTCCCAACTCACACCCCCCCAATTCCTAAAGCACTTGTGTGGTATCTACCAAGAAAGGAGAAAAAATCAAACTTGCAACGTATGAGACTCCTCATTTAGTTAACAGACTTAATCTGCCTCCTCTCCTTCTATGGCTTTCGCCGTAAACAGAGCATGCAACAGGGTCTCCATGCTGCGATGCTCGACGTGGCCTACCTCGACTGCCCCATACCGCCCTCTTCCATGCCACTGTTTCTGCCATCGCCCACCGCTTCAGATCCCACCACCAATCCTCCACCGCCGGGCACAAGGAGATTTCCACACCATGGCTATTCTACATTTGGCAAGGATACACGCCAAATCCTTCTTCTTATGGGCATGTTTTGTGCCCTTGGGGCGTGGAAAGTGGCCCAGCAAACATGCCCCTGCGGAAAGCACATCCAGGTTCAGCCCCCCTCTGTGTAATCTGCTCGCCACTCTCTGCCAGTGTAGCCCCAAAACTGGGCATGCCCAAAACATATGCAACAGGCCAGCGTTCCTCGCCCTGCACATGGGACACACCTGTGCTACAGCGCCTGGGAACCGCAAGATTCTCTGCCCTATGTGTCAAGAGCAGCTCTATGAGCTGCAGTGTTGCGTTCCGCGACACTCTTTTATGGTATCCCAGCAACTGCCCCCATTGTGCATCTGTGAACACTGCTCCCAGGTGTTCCTCCCATTTACCTCGTATCGCTAGAGGGGTAGTCAGTAAAAGATCATATAGCCGCGATATAGTGTTTCCCCCCCTTCCATTATATCGTTTAGGACATCTGCCAATGCGTGTTTCCCCATCAGTTTGCTGTATGCAGGCCATCTATGCACGATCTCCCTCTTGATTGTACTATGTAACAGATATTGGCCTTTATGTAGTCCAGTGCGTCCTGTCAATGCTGTAAAGGGTACGAAAGACAAATCCTGCAATAGGTCCCCTATTGTGGACACCCCAAACGTTTCCCATCTTGTGCGTATACCCCTCCTGCTTTGTGTTGAAGATGCTACCACTGATACCAGAAGAATTTGCATTGAAATTTGTTCTGTGAGCCCCATTGCTGCCAAAGCCCTATCCCACATTTTCACCCCTAGGGACACTAGGTGGGGCCAACGACCTCCCCTGGGTTTCCTAATCCACACCAATTATTTCCGGTAGTGACGCAACCCTATAGGCTGCACCAACAAAGTGTACGGGGTAGGGTCCTCTGCCAGCCAATCCACCACAAACTGTACCTGCCACGCCACATAGTATAGTTCAAACTGCGGAACCCTAATGCCGCCCTCAGCAGGCAGCCTGTGCAATAGTGATAACGCTATTCAATTCTGCCTGCTTTGCCACAGGAACCCTCTACAAATACTATCTAAAGTTTTAAAGAAAAATCTAGGTATGTAGAAAGGACATTTACAAAAAGGTTTAGCAACCTGGGCAGCACCATCATCTTCAACAGAGCTGCCCTCCCATCACTGAAAGGGGCAGTCTGGCCCACAACTTCATAGAACTCTTAACACCCTCCAAGGCCCTTAGCGTGTTCTGCGTGTACTCCACCGAAAAGTCATGATACACGTTGAGTGGCAAATACCTGAACGTGGTCACTTCCCATCGTAGAGCAAGAGCAGGTAGCGCCCCTCTGTCTATACTGCGCAGTCCGCCAGGGGTAATCAAGCTGATTTATCCATGCTAATTGTAATCCCTGACAATTTCGCGAAGAGTGCCGATGCTTCCAGTAACAATTCCAAATTATCTTCAGGGTTCTGAATATACAACAGCGTGCCATCCGCGCACTGGGATATCATGTGCCTGGTCCCATCTATTTCAGTGCCTGCCTCTGTTTTCCCCCCTGAGATACTGGGCAATAGCTTCCATGGCTAGGACATAAAGGGCAGTGGCGACAATGGGCACCCCTGTCTTGTCCCCTTCTCCAGTTCCCATGCCTCAAAGATATGTTCCCCTTTTTGGCCCTAGCAATCGGTCTAGTATACACTAGCTGTACCCATTTGATACAGATCTGCCCAAACCTGCGTAAAGTTGCGGTAAGCCAGTCCCATCTAACAGAATCAAATTCCTTAACTGCATCTAATGTCGCTATGGCGCACGTGTGTCCCAGGGTGTTGTGCCATCTATCACGTGATGCAATCATCCTGGGTTCCAGGACATGCTCCGTCCTGGTATGTAGCCTGTTTGGTTCGGCAACACCAAATTATGTATCACTTTTTTCATTCGATTTGCAAGTATTGATGCAAGTAGCTTGCTGTCTTGATTGAGCATTGCCAGGGGCCTAAACGAGCTACTCTTCAGGAAGCTTGTGGGGTTTAAGAAGTGGTATAACGATGAATTCCCTCAAGCTCAGCGGGAGAACCCACGCCTCATGGGAATCATTAAAGGTGCTAGGCAAGTGAGGGGCCAGTTCCTGGGTGTATTGCTTGTAGAATTCACCAGTGAGCCCATCTGATCCCGGAGTCTTTAACGTTGGCAAGGTCACAATCGTATTTAGTATATCTTCTAGGGAAATGGGTGCATCTAAGCTATCTTGCGCCTCCTGACTCAACATTGGAAGTGCTACCTCATCCAGCACTTCCTCTATATGGGCCCCTGGTGTCCGGAATGTCTCCTGATAGAGGTTTTGGTAAAATTCCCAAAAACGCATCATTTGGGTAAGGCACAATCCTTCACTTTGTGTATATAGAGTGTATCGGCCTCTGTTTATCCTCCTTTTTATACAGCCATGCCAGCAGGTCGGCCTGGTTTATCACCCTCTATATGTTGCCTCTCAGTATAGCTTGCAAAACTGTGTTTACCCAACCGCTCCCAACATTCCATGCATTTTTGTTTTAGTGCAAAGATGCTTGTCCGAAAGCTGCTCTTGGGATTGTTTGAATTGTCTCAAGCGTTCCTCAACGGAGGACAAATCCCTGCTTATGCTTGCTTGGACACCATTTGATCCTGCTATGACCACCCCTCTTATCACTACCTTCACCGCCTCCCAAAAGAACTCTGCACTAGGGACACTTCACTTGTTATGCGAAACATAATCAGTGATACTGTCTTTGATGCAATCTCGGAATGGGGGGGTCTTGCAGTGACTCACTTCTGAGCCACAACATAGGGATCGGGGCTCTAGGGGGCACATTGTTATGCTCACATGGTATCCACGGGGTGCCACACGATACTGGATGGAGGTCCAAGCGCTATCCCGGACCCCTCTGCTTGGTTATATGCCAGACGTTGGGTAGCGCCTTTAACAGGAGAATGGAGGGTTAAGATACTGGTTCTGTGATGGGTGGACTCCCACCTCCCCCACACGTACCTGAAGCCCCCATGAGTTTTTCCAACGCCACGCTGCACAGAAGAAAGCTTTACTTTCAAAACAAACTTACGCTGTGCAGCGCTCCTTCCCCTAATACGTGCACATGCTTGCCACAATAGAAAAACCATACCAGGTTATCGATGGCACTTTCACTATCGCAAGAGCGCCAACTTCCCTCAAGAAAAGGTTTCATGTTTTTTCCTCGATAACGCAGAGTTCTTCAGTTAAAGTTTATTCTTCAGAGAACCTGCAAAAGGAAAAGAGAATTATTAAAGTCAGCAAGTGTCATGATTCCTGCCCCTCATGTCCCCAGCCCTCCAAGATGTCAGGCTGGAGCCAGGCCACGATCACCTACATGGCCCTCAAGGGCCTCTCATCCCTCCAAAGACCCACTTGGAGTCAGACTTGGCGCTTGTGGCACCAGACTCACTCACTCCCATAGGATAACATTGGGGATTGGACTTGCAGTGCATTGATGGGGACAAGTTGGATGCCCCCACATATTTCGGTTCCCTGAACTGCATGCAGCCCAGAGACACCTGGGATATCCAGAGACTATTTAAGCCACGCCCACGCTGAGAAACATGCTTTGTGTTTTCTGCACCTGCAACGTGACACTCACCGTGTTCGGATCGGTCTCCAGTAGGCCTGCATCTTTCTTCTGCGCTCAGCTCCTGCAAGAACAAGAACACTGTTAGGAACAGCCTTACCTTGCGGCGTTTCTGCCCATCATTCATCGCTCCTTCTGTTCTGCGGGCATCTTCGGCAGTGTGTCATTCCCATCCCGGTACGCCGCTTCCTAAGGGAAAAGAACAGAAAAAAGGCATTAGTAAGCATTCAGGAAATCATCGCTTATTTTTAAAGACTGTACGAGCTTCAAACGCTTACCTGAATCCCAGCCGCTCTGGGGGAACTCTGTCTCCAGAACTTCTCATCCATCTGCAACAGGGGAAAGACACTCCAGTTTAGCGTGGAAACATCTAGAGGCGCCGGATACCGCGCTTACTCACCGCATTTCTTCTTCATAACCGTCATCCACGCTGAAAACGTTGCGGCACCTAAAAGACACAGAAAAAGAACTCAGTTCAATACAAATACGAACGGGTCCGCATCGCGCTCTCACTCACCTTCAGCGCTACTCACCTCAGCAGCACGTCGCCATCCCCGGACACTGGCCATCATCTAAGGAAGGAAAGGAACGAAGTTAGAGAACTGTTCAAAAGGCTCATTATACTTACCTGTTGGACTCTTGCCAGTGAAGTAACTAGGCAGCAACGAGCCCGCATCGATCAACGCGCCCCTGCGCTGAAAGCAGGAAGGAGAGCACACTTTCCCAGAAAACAAGGTGAGCTGTGGATCAAAGGGAAGGGTTGGACCCCGGGGAAGAAGGAGTTCAAGCACACAGAGACGATAGGGAGTTAAACTCTACCAATCCTGTGTTTCAGGCCCAGTCTCCAGTCGAGTAGACTCCAGGGAAGGGTTTGAGGTCGTAAAAGGTCAGAACAGGCTGAGTGACGTCCCTGTGGATACCAGGTGAGCGTTACAGCAAGAGAGATCTCTCCAACTTTAGAAGGTTTTTTCTCAGACATCCGCCTCCCTCTTTTTCTGACAAGACTTTTATCAAATATTAAGACACTTACCTTCAGAGGCTTATCCGTTTTCAACAGCATCATAGTCTTCTGAACATCAACATCTACCCGCCCCTGCGTGAATGCAGGACGGAGAGCTCCCAAACCACAAAACACAGGTGAGGAGAGTGTGGGCCTTAGAAGTAAAAGGGGAGCTAATTCAGGGTGGAAGGCACAGGTGAGCCCTAGTAGATTTTACCATTCATATTAATTACAGTTCCCTCTTTCTTGTTATATCTCTTTTATGACAGAGGGAACACCCCTTAAAAACCAGTTTAGCAGATCAACAGGGCTTTTGTATCATTACGCTCCTGTGGAGACAAGGTAAGCGTTATAGCAGGAAATCTCTAGGGCAGTAGAGGAGCAGTCTTTATGAGGACTAATATGGAGGTAATGCTGTTGGGGCTAGATTACAAGTTACAGATAGACAGTGGGGAAAGGAGAATACAGCAGTTTCAACAGGGATAGTGTCAAGGAAGGTGGATGGAGCAATGCTTTCCATAGCTCCTTAACAGGGCAATTGGAAGTCCTTAGGAGTCCTTCAGAGGAGAAACCCAAAAGAAGTTACAAGGAGAGGTGCTCCATCCAGCTACTGACAGGCTAAGCCAGGGGTCCTAGCTGTGGACCTTTGTGAGGGGACTTGCCTGGCAGCTTTCCTCAATAACTGAACAAAGAAGGCCAACAGAAGGGAAACTATTCAGGCACTGCAGTGCTGCAGAGCGTGACGGCCATTTTGAAGTAAGTTCAACAAAAGTGATTGAAATGGCCCACTGGGCTTCACAGAGTGTTAGGTGGACAAATACAATGATTTGGCAGGATGATGCATCACACACACCATCAGATTGCACTAAGGTGGAAAAAAATTCAAATTGCGCTTGTCGCTAAACTTTCTATTTAAAATGGCCAGCCACGGACTAAAACCCAACGGGGCTTACCTGATGTGAGTGGGGGGATCCCAGGGTGCTCCAAAGTGCATTGTGGAGGAGAAAATTCGAGGCAGGGTGTTGCAGGAGAGGAATTGAAAGTGAGTCCAGGCAGGGGCCTTAGCTGTAGGCCTTGGTGAGGGGGCCGGCACTCGCCTGCCGGCTTCCTTGGATTGGTCAATATATGAGGAAAGAAGGCCAAACAGAACACAAATTCAGGAAGCCTGGACTGGACCTTCAGAAGCAGAAAGTCCAAACTGGAATATGCCCAAACCACTGTAGTAACTGAAAAAAACAGCAAGCGAGGGATGCAGGGACCAGTCATGGCCTGGACTACCACTACAGACCAATTACCAGAGGGAACGCAGGGCAAAGGGTCAGATGACCAACCATACTAGTTTGCCAGTAGGCCTGCCAATCCTCCTAGACTATGACCACATGAAGTGAGAGGGAGTGCCCAGGGACCTACACTAGCCTAAACCAGTTTAAACCACTATGGAGGCTGCCATGTGGGCTTGTTAGACAGGCCATTTTGTGCCTTCCTCGTGGTCTCCCTGAACAGAAGAAGCCCTAAAATATAAAATGCCTAGAGCAGGATTTAAAAAACACATTGGTGCTACAATTCTTATCAAACAGCTACTTTGTGCTACTAATACAATAATGTGGTTTGGAAAACCATGTGCCTGAGAGGCATTCCTGTGACTGTGCACTTAACAGGCGACCTGGTACCCACATACCTTTTAGATGGAAAAGGTTACAAATGCCCAGGAACTTCAGGAGAGGTCTCTCTGGCCACTAGCAAGAAGAAGTCATTGCTCGCTGCAGGGGCCGCTGTTGCGCGAAGAATGGAGTAGACACAATCTGTGTCGATCTGCCCTGGATTCCAGCCAAGTGCTGCCGAAAAGCTAAAAAAGACAGTGCCTGCCCCTCAATTTTCGCAGCTCTAGCTGGGGGAAGGTACCTGGCACACCAGGACAAAGTTTGGGACGCTCAATGAAGAACAGTCTGTGAAGCCGGGGAACGAGGGGGCCACAGACAGAAGGATCGAAAATGGCAGCCATTCAGTCGGGACGGTGAAGGGGTGATAAGGTGGAGTCCAGCCCGCAGCGGAGAGTAAGGATGGCAATCGGGACCCGGCAAGCGGCATCCCGAGGCGGAGAGCAGTGTTGTGAAGTAGCATACAACCCTGCACAGATAAGGAAGCTGCAGACGGAGAGAGGGACCCGCAACTTGGGAGTGCACGCACAGGGTAAAATGGAAACAGTAACACCATGAACACTAAAGGCTTGTGTGGCCCGCGACGGACCAGAGCAGGCCGTGGAGAGCGATCCCCTGACGGCAGAGCAACCAGAGAGGACCCAGCTCGACAGCAAAGGAAGTTGGGAGCGGAAGGCGGCCGGGACTTAAACGCAGCCCTGCAGGAGGTAGGGCTGCGCTCCCCTACATGAGGCCATTAATATCGTCAAGTAAGTGGCACACACAGTGGGGGCCCTAACTGGGACTGAACAGGCTGGGGAGGTCTGTGGAAATAACCTATATACATTAGTGCCTCTCGGGGCACCATACATATTCACCAGGGACCGCCTGTATCATCGGGCCAGAGGCACATACCCAGAGCGGCTGCTGAGAGACCAGAAGAAGGAGCACAACTCTGGCAAGGTACTTCGTTGGGGTGTAAGCAGACTACTGACCTATGCGATGGGGGAGTGAGGGGGCCACAGCATACCCCAAACATAACGCACAGTAGCCAGAGGTGAGGATGCAGCCCTGAACCACAAAGGTGAAAGGAACTGGCCCGGTGGGCCCCTCCCCTGCCTTTGCCATCTGTGCAGAGAGCCCAGCCCATCAATTGACAGCTGCACCAGCGTTGAAACCTGCATAAGTGTATCCTGCACCCGGGGGGCGTGGTTTGGCAGCCATGGGATAGGCTGGAAACCCTGCGAGCTCCATGATCCGACAACCTGATCCGACCAAGAAACGCATATTTTTTTGATCAGTGGCGGCCCAAAAAGTATGTGCAGGCATGGGAAGGCACAGAGCAGAGCATGAGCAGGTTGACTGCAAATTTACGGTGGAGGAACGACCGCATTGTTATTTTGTTCTGAGAGGCTGGCCGCGGAGAGGGCATCAAAATGGCCACGGACGAGAACAAAGAGATCCCGAGGAGCGCACCCCTGAGACGAAGGAGCTGTCTCCGTTCGACGACAGCAGAGGAAGATCACTACGGATACGAAATATTTATCACATTGCCCAGTCCGGGTGGCCGCGGAGAAAGAAAAGCAAAGGAAAAAACGCTGGTGGAGTGCTCCGAACGAAGAGTGGACGATCGAAGGAACTAGCAGATATCACCGGCCCTTTGAGAACGGTGAGAACCCACCCTTACAGGGACTGAGGACCACGGGTGAAGGGGCTGATCCACGACTCATAGGCACAGCGCCATGTCTAATAAACCTCCAAGACTGAAGAGTAAGCAACCCACATTAGAGGAATATACAAAGACGCCACCAGGCCCGGAGGGAGCCAGGAGCAAAGACAAAGCCCAAGTTGGGAGCAGTGCCACCATGGGCGCGAATCAGGAGGTCCTCGAAGCTATCGCCGATCTGAAGGCGGCTTGGGAGACCAAGCTCGAACTGGCGGTGGCAGAACTAAAAACAGCACTGGAGCTCCAGGTCGGGGCAGTGTAGGAGGATGTGAATCTGCTATGGCAAGACGTAAGGTCTCTGGCGGAGCGCACGGAGAACCACGAGAAGGAGATGGGCCCTAACACGGCGGATTGTGCTTCTCACCGGTCGGAGCTTCACACCCTGCTACAACGAGTGGGTAATCTGGAGAGTAGAGCGGAGGAGGCAGAAGGACGGGCCCGGAGGAATAATATCCGTATTGTTGGACTACCAGAAGGAGCGGAAGGCCATAACCCCACGGAATTTGTTGAAACAATGTTGGTACAAGAAATCACTGGAGGAGTGCTGTCTCAGGGGTTCGCGGTGGAAAGGGCACACAGGGCCCTAACGAGGAGACTGCCACCAGGAGGCCCACCTAGGCCGGTGATCGCTAAAATACTTAATTACAGGGATCGAGAAAGGATCCTGGAACACTTCTGCAAAGATGGGACAATAAAAAGAGGTTCGGCAAGCATAACGGCTTACCCGGATTACACCCTGACAGTGCAGCGGAGCAGAATGAACTTTGGGGCAATCAAAAGGAGATTGCGAGAAGCGGGTCATAAATACATGCTGGTTTACCCAGCCAAACTGAAGGTTTTTCACAAGCACAGAACCTTGTTTTTTGAAACTCCGGAAGAAGCCAGGGATGCCCTGAGGAGTCGGACGTTCGGACGGGAGAAGGAGGTGATGCGGATAAGTAATGAACGAGAGGGGCATCAGGGGGTCTCAGAATTTAAGACTATGGGACTTGAATATAGTCACTCATGATCCGTGAATACTGCGATTTAGACTTTAACTAGGGGCCTTGCAGGACCAACCTGTACATCCCCCATTTAGGTTTAGTTAGGTCGCCGATAGTGCGGTGACGCCCTGCTGGGGTCTTGCCCGGGGTACCAGGGTAGACCCAAACGCGGGGGAGCCTGAGATCCAGGGATGGAGCTGGGCAACTGTTGGGGTTGGGGTAGGGTCGGGAGGAGGGAGGGAAGGGGGTTGTGTGCTGTGGTTTGTTATAGTTGGGGAAGAGTTATGGGGTAAGCCTACACTTCACGGAAAACGAGATGAACCATGGGAGACCTTAAGATAGTCGCTTGGAACGTTAGGGGGCTCAATAGTTATCTAAAGCGGAACAAGGTAATGATGTATCTACACAGCCAGAAAGTGGATATAGCCCTGTTACAAGAAACTCATTTAACGAAAGACAAACTAAAAGTGATACGGAAAAAATGGAGAGGGACAACGGTGGGGGCAACATACTCCGCCTGTGCAAGAGGGGTAATCAAATGGGTAGCCCCGCATGTTCCATTTCAGTTGCTGAGCTCGCAGGTAGAGGCGGATGGTAGGATGGTGATTATGAGAGGGATGGTGGAAAACAGAGAGATCTCCATTGTGAATACTTATGCTCCGAACCAAGATACAGCTGCGTATTTTAGGACCCTGTATAGTAAACTCAGTGGCAGCGTGGGGGGGGGCCATATTGTGGGGGGGAGACTTCAACTGTGTGTTGAACCCGACCATCGATAGATCAGACACTAAAATAGTTAGACCCACCCCGGCTGCAAAGGCACTACATGCACTATTGGCGGAGTTTGGGCTTACAGATGCATGGAGAACATGCCATCCGCAGGATAGACACTATTCACATTACGCGGCCCCACAGGGCCTACATACAAGATTGGACTATATATTTGTCACGCAGGAGTTGCTGACCGAAATACTGCAGGCGGAATACAAAGCTAGAGTCCTCTCAGACCACTCGCCATTGGTATGCTAACATGGCAATACCGACCCCCTAGGGGAAGGATACCCACATGGCGATTGCGCGCAGAAGCTCTTAAAGACCGCGTATTTAGGGAGGATATGCGAGAGGAAATAATAAGTTATTTCGAGATAAATACTGGCAGTGTAAAGACAGCGGGCACACTCTGGGAAGCCTTTAAAGTGGTTGTGAGAGGAATAGCCATAGCCAAGTCTAAAGGACTGCAGGATGGGATTCTGACCAATTTACAGGACTCTGAGAAGGAATTGGAGAGGGTATTGGAACGGGGCAGTAACACTAAGGCAGATATAGACAAGGCTCTGGGCCTGCAGCAGAAATGTGCAGCATATTGGGATAGATTATGCAATCTTAATTATAAAAAATACATAGAAAGACAACATGCTGGAGGCATCAAACCAGGAAGACTCCTCGCATGGCTTTACAAAAACGAGACTCCTAGGCCCCCAATCAGAACAATGATGAGAGATAATGGCGATATAGTGGATACGCAGGAGGGGGTTAACCAAGCCGCTTGTACGGACACGAGGCGGGAGGCAAGAGGGGGGAAATAGACATATTGGAAGATATTGGGCTACCCCAAATTAGTGTAGAAGAGAGGGAGGAGCTAGATGCCCAGATCACTCTAGAAGAGTTAGAAGAAGTGGTGATGCAGCTTCCCACGTGTAAAACCCTGGGAACTGACGGACTCCCGAGTGAATTTTATAAGGCATATAAAGCAGAGATTCTCCCCCCACTGCTGGAAATGCTTAATGAAGCATATGAAGTTGGGAGACTACCGGAATCACTGCGCGAAGCGGTTATTATACCACTCCCCAAGCCCGACAGGCCTGGTAGCGACTGTAGTTCCTATAGACCCTCATCGATGTTAAACCAAGATAGTAAGTTCTTAACAGCGGTGTTAGTAAACAGATTGAAAAAGGTCATAACCAAATTAATTCACCCTGATCAAACGGGATATGTCCCAAATAGGAATATTTCTAATAATTTGAGGTGACTCCACCGAGTGATTGAACATACTGACGGGAACACTAGCGAAATGGCGATAGTGCCGCTGGATGCGATCAAGGCATTTGACTCGGTCAGGTGGCCCTGGCTGAAGGTGGCCCTAGCCAGCTATGGTATTGGGACCAGGATATCTCCACTGGGTAGAACTTCTATATAGCGAGCCATTAGCAAGAGTGAAGACAGGAACTGTGATTTTTGAAAGGTGGCAACTTGGTAGAGGGACCAGACAGGGATGCCCCTGGTCCCCCATGTTTTATATTCTGGCTTTGGAACCTCTGGCGATTTATCTAAGGCAGCAATATGACGAAATAGGCATTGTAGTTGGGGAAACATCACACTTAATTTCTCTATACGCAGACAATATGTTATTGTATTTGCGCTATCCAGAGGAAAATCTGCAGTATGTATTAGAAGTGGTAGATAGGTTTGCTGAACTCTCAGGTATAGTCGTGAACCCAAGTAAATCCTGTGTGTTTCCACTGGGCAGATAGAGAGGGCTCTTGGCGGAGAATTTGCCGGTACTTCAGATACAGTGGGAGACCACAACCTTTAGGTATCTTGGGATAGGTATATATCATACAGTAGAAGCCGAACATAGGCATAATACAGTAAGAACAGTTCGGAAACTGGAAAACAGCATGAGGTTCTGGGCGAAACTCCCCTTGGCAATGATGGGACGGGGGGGCGATGCTCAAGATGGTGGCACTGCCCAGACTGTTGCATTGCTTCGTGAACATCCCATACTCCATACCCCGGCAATTCTTTACTAAGCTGGATAGCATATGCAGGATGAGGAACAGGGTAGCCCTATGGAAACTCCAAAACCTGCATGAGAAAGGAGGCATCAAATGACCTAACTGGGAAGTATATTATGTAGCGAGCCAGTTGCAACATGTAGCCAAATGGCTCTCTGCGGAGTCCGCCTTAGAGCATAAGCTGCATCAGGGTGATTGCACCCCATACTTTTTGAGAGAAATTATATGGTTACCCAAGCGGGAGCTAAGAGGCCGCCCGGGGATGTTGGGTCTTGGGTCGGGGATGTGGCAGAGGGCGTGCTGGTTGATGGACAAGCCGGCCCTGTGCTCACCGCAAATCCCACTGGTTACAATGACGAACAGATGAGCAACTTAGGTTAATGATTAGGAAGTATTGGGAACCGGTGGGAATAGCAACATTGGGGGATGTGTGGCAAGAGGGGAAAATACTGGAATTTGAGGAGCTGGTGGAGCAAACGGGGTTGAGCACTGGGCAATATATTACATACCATGGGATGGTGCAATAAATTAAAGATACCTGGTCCGAAGTGGAACTTGCAGAGGAACCGGACACCACACTAGATGTGATATGATATAGCAGAAGGTGGGCATGAAACGTCTAGAGTGTACGAGATGATGATGACTCAAGTGGGCAAGGAGGTGATGCCACTTAGACTGGCCTGGGAGGAGGAAGTAGGAGATGTGATGAGTGACGGGATGTGGGAAAGGGCTCAGGGGTATCATAAGAAAGTGTTGAGAAATGCTAGGCTGCAACAAATACAGTTGTATATAACGCACAGAGCATATCTGACGCCACTGAAGGTAGTTAGCTTTTAAGAATGCTGGAAGCCAGGTGTGTCCCAAATGCAATGAGGAAAACGCAGGAATGGTGCATATGTTCTGGGCATGTCCACAGATAGCGGAATATTGGAGCGATATAGCACAGAAAATGGAAGACAAGGGAATCCGCATGAAGGTGGATACGGCGTGGGCTTGTTTGTTGGGAGGGTTCCCCAGACCGCGGAAGCTTAAACATGTGAGCAAATTGAAAGATCTGGCATATGTATTGGCGAAGAGAAGGATTGCAATGGGATGGAAAGCGTGCCACAAGCCCAAAGTGGAGACGTGGTGGAGGGACTTGCAGAAGTGGGCGGAGGCAGAAACAGTGGCATGGCAGGAAGCGTGCAAAGGGGACATAGAGGGTGAAGCCGGAGCCCTAGAGGGTTGGAGACAGCTAATAGCAGAGCTATTTGGGCCCACGTATGATGGACCAAGTGATAATTATTCAATAAGCATGGCGGGAGAGGTCTCCCCACCTCAAGAGGTGGAGACTAACAATGGGAGAAAGTAGGCTCGGGTGGGGGGTGGGACGGGAAATACAGTGGGCGAAAAAGTAACAATGTATGTGTATCTACGAGCAAGATATGTAACCACTGTAAGTTGAGTTAGGTTTGTTATTTGTTGTTTGAATAAAATCAATAAAAATTGTTTTTTAAAAAAAAAGTGTATCTTGCACCGGACAGTCGTTAGAATGACCAGGGACAAGGATAAAGTCAAGAGAACAGGGGGCCAAACGAAGATGGACGCTTACACCACAGGAGGAGCGGTGGTAAAAGTAGGCCTAGGAGGGGAAGCAGGCAATACGAAAGATACAAGCACAGCAATGCAGGAAATCCTACAGGCAATCTAGGACTCCAAGGTACAGCTGGAGAACAGAATTGACTCATTGGGAATAGATGTGGGGCTCTTGAGGCAAGACTTCAAAAACATGTCCACCAGAGTCCAAGAAGCTGAAGGCTGTATCTCAGCAGTGGAAGACATCTTGACGTTGCTATAGAGAGATACTCAATCATTGTTTAAAACAACGGCGATGCTTGAAAGCAGGCTGGAGGATGCAGAGGTAAGCTTGCGTTGAAATAACACCCGAGTGGGTTGCCAGAAAGTGCAGAGGTTCCATCCATGGAGTTGTTCCTCGAACAGCTCATCCCGGACTGGATGGGGCTGCAAGGACTGTCAAGATTCTTTTCCATTGAACGCGCGCACAGAGTGCCTGGGAAAGAGTTACTGCCGGGGGCCCCACCTAGACAAGTGATGGCTAAATTGATGAATTACAAAGCTGCTGCTCTCTAAACGGCCCGGAAGAGAGGGCCCCTGGTATATAATGGAACACCAATTGCAGTGTACCCAGACTTTATTAGAGCGGTCCAGATGGCGAGACAGACATTTGAAGCTGCTATGAGGAAGCTTAGGGAGAAATTGATAAAATATGCAATGATGTACCAAGCCACACTAGTTTGCGGTCCGCAGAGGGTACACTTTTTCAACAAACCCTCGGAAGCCTGGCAGTGGGCAGAAACGGTGGCAAAACAACCGGCTGACGATCCACAGCGTGCGATACCAGGGAAGGCTGTCAGGTCCAATCTTGCGTCTTCCTGCAGGAGTGATGCTGGCCCACCAGACCCCCCCAAGTCTGCCTGCCTAACAGTCTCTCAGCAGATAAAACTACCAATCTGGCAAACCCAAGGGGAAAGGGGAATTGGAGAACAAAACAAAAACAGATCTTCACAGAACTGCACTGATGCCCTCTGGTACTGGATTGCTTGATTGCTCGCCTCAGTGTCTGTGAAATCTAGGAAGAACAATAACATATATGTTGATATATATATGATAAATATGTATACTTTTTCTTTTACTATAATTTGCTTTCTTTTTCCTGAAATACCTGTTGTCTATGCTTTAGTGCTGATAGGCTTTCTTTTCTTTTCAGATGATCTTGAGCTGAAACTTCTGAAGAACTTGAATTACTTTTTTAAATGTCAGCTGAAATGTCTTAATATATTAAAAGGATTTGTAATACCCTTAACTGAATTGCTTTTGACTAAAACTAAACTTATAGTGCTTCAAGCAGAAAAGTCTGTGCACTCTTCTTTAGAATTGCGTGCACACAATTCGAAGACTACTGTACTGAATTGGATCTGCACATTAGTTTGATTTTTCTCTTCTGGTTAGACGAACCGTGCTTCTTTCCGACGTAGAAAATAACCTACCGCACTTTAATCCGAATCTTGCTTGCTTACAACGAACCGCGCTTTCTACCGTCGCTCGATTTCTTGACTGAAGAACCGCGCATCCATCCGACGCTTGCTTTGTTGATAACGAGCCGCGCTTTCTACCGTCGCTCGATTTCTTGACTGAAGAACCGTGCATCCAACCGACGCTTGCTTTGTTGATAAAGAACCGCGCACAGCTTCCGAAAAAGAAAAGACGTGTACGCGAAGGCACGTAATGAACGGAAGGTTCTTTACTCTAACATTACTATAGCGGCAAAAAGCGAGACAAAGATACGCTCGCGCACGGAACTACTAAATAGTTTAAAATACGAGTACAGCCCGAACTTAACTGTATTTGTAAAGGAAAAAATATATATATTTTTTTTAAAGTAAACCGCGCAGGTGTTAGTAGATAAACTTTGCGCATGTAAAAACTGAATGAACACAAAAATATATACACGCAATATGCAGATAAATAACGGAATCAATTCTGATAATGGAAAATTCTGTTTTTTCAGTATTTCTTAAACAAGTGTCTCTCTTCAAAAAAATAAGGCAATTGAAAACCTCACTCAATTTCATAAGTCTTGAAAAAGTGAATCACTTAGCTTGCTTCATCTGTATCTTCACTGCTCCTTGGAAAGTCTTGAATTTAATGTCTTTTCTTCTGAAACCTTTGGAAATCTTTAAAGCTCTTCTAGAATAAGCTAACTATAAATATTTTAAAATATACTCTTAGAGCTAAGTAGACTGCGACCTGCCACAAAGACAGCTAAAATGAAAGGCAGTTTAGAACCTTGAGCTGCATTCCAAACTACCTCATAATCTATTTACACCAATCACTGCTGCAGAAAATACCCTCCATCTTGCTTTGGGGAAATAAGCGATTCCTGAATGTTCATTAAGGAATGTTTTGTACAAGTTCTATTTCTAATTCAAACATAACCCAAACATCACACTTCTAAGTAAAACTACATCCAAAGAGTGTTGCTGCTAAATGCTGTTTTCTTACTTAAGTGTGAGGAATTGAAATCTATGAAAATTACCTTGGAATGATAACAGTATGTCTCTTGAGGTTGTGGACCTTTGAAACTCTAGAAATGTACCGTGGAATCCTGACAAAGGCCAACTCGGGTGTGGCCAAAACCGGGCCCCTTGAGACATGCACAGTAACAGACAACCGATGAACAGCACTCTGCTGGAGACTGAACTGGCATACAGCAAGTAAAGTGGCCACAAATACAATCGCAGGGCAGGACCCCTTTTATAATTGTTAATGTCCTTGTTGGGTAATAAACCACGGCGGCTGGTGGTGGGAGATGGGCCAGGATGACTCTTCTGCGTGGCCCACCAAACTAAGTCCCGTCTCCGAAGGTTGGGTGAGGGACTGTTCAATGTGTTTACTGTTGTTGGGTCGACAGATTTTTCTGTGTGGGGAGAAGTATGGGGTGGCACGGGGTAGATTTGGGTTTTGGGGCAGGTGGAACTGTGGGGGTGGGTGAGTTCTGGGTTCACAGCACAATATGGAATGCCCATGAGTCAGGACAAGTGAATAAGGGAGCCTGACAAGCCTGGGGGCCCAGGTGCTACAGGTAGTGGGAATGGCATATAGAATGCTTCGATGCCTGACGTGGAATGTCAATGGCATGCTAGACAAAATAAAGAGAAGCCTGGTAATGCGCCACATAAGGGAACAGAATGTAGATGTTGTCCTGCTTCAGGAAACGCACCAGGTCAATATGAGGTGGTGGAACATGTGGGTTACTGCAGAGGGTCCCGGGGTGCCAATCTTGATAAATAAGTCTGATGTAGCCCCCTCGTTTTACCTTATGTAGCCCCCCGTACCATGAGGCGCAGCTTGCCAGACTCTTGCTCTTCCTAAAACCACTGTTTGCTGCAACCTGTATGTACTATTCCCATTTTTAATATTACCTTGCACCTGTAACTAGCGCCCTGATGCCTGAGGGTTTAGTGCGCTGCTATAAATGTGAAAATAAATAAGTCGTTGCCCCTGCAGGTTAGTAAGGCAGTGAGGGACAACAGGGGGCAATATGTGGGTATTAAAGGGACTCTGTGGGGGGTAGCGTTTTTTGTCTCCAGCGCCTATGCGCCTCGGTCAATGCAGACAGACCTTTTTACAGAACTCCAAACACTACTAATGACACACAGGGCAGATTTCACACTGGTTGGAGGTGATTTCAATGATGTGGCGGTCATGGGGCTGGACCTATGGTCCAGGGGAGAAATGTGCCCAGGGGTGGGGGGGGGGAACACCAAGCTCACGTCTTTCCTGGCAACAATCGGATTGAGGGACGTGCACCCTGACCAAATACAAATACACCACTCGGGCATAGGGCGGGAGGGGCGTGATGCACGCTCCAGGCTGGATTACATGCTAGTACGGCTGTAGGTAGGGTGACAGAGGAACGATACCTGCGTAGAGCATTATCAGATCACTCCCCACTTCTGATTTGCTGAGATGGGAGAGAGAGAGTTGGGGTGAGGGAATGGCGATTGAATGCCTACCACTTGGGGAAAGCCAGGATCAGGGAGACCATTTGGGAAGGCTCTGAGGAATACTTCCCACAGGGACTGTGAGCAGCGGATCCACACTATGGGAAGCATATAAGGGAGTGGTATAGGGGATGGCTTGATGGGCAATTGGGGCAAGTGAGAAGGAAAGGCAAGCTAGGCTACGGGAGAAAGAGGTAGGTAACTGAGGTGGAGGTGGAATATGCCCAGTCACCATCAGACAAAACTAAGAGGACACTGGCTAAGGCAGAGAGGGTGTGAAGGGAGGTTGCAATGGACGAAGCACGGCAAGCACACCTGATTAAGCGGGCCAGAATATACGACTATTTGAAAAAGGGGGGTGCATGCTTGCATGGCTAGAAAGAAGGGAGGAAGGTGCGAGATGGTTCTGAGCCATAAGGGGTCGTGATGTGGGGGGAATAGGGAGGGGGAGGCCATCGCTCAGATTTTTGCAGATTACTACCAGACCCTATACATGGAAATCCCAGATCCGCCAACCCCTGAAATAAGTAGGTATCTAGCTAACATAACCCTTGCATGGCTGGGGCAACAAGAACGCTTAGGGCTGGAAGCAAATATAACTAAGGCGGAGCTCCTAGAGGGGGTTCAGAGGTTACAAGCCGCCGGTAAAGCACCAGGCCCTAACAGGTTCACATCTGAGTTTTGGAGGAGTGTATGGGGTACAGTGGGGGATCCCATGCTGGGAACGCCAGAGGAAGGTCTACCTGCCAGAAGATCTCAGACCGGCCAACATAGTAGTCCTTCATAAGAAAGGGAAACCCCCCTCCCCCCCGAATGAGTGCCCATCCTACAGACCAATATATCTATTGAGCGTGGAAATGAAAACTCTTACCAAAGTCCTGGCCAATAGACTACTCCCTCTGATAAATAGCCTGATACACCCGGATCAATGTGGGTTTATGCCGGACAGAGTCCCACAAATTAACCTGCGAAGGCTCCACAACGCTATGGCAATGGCTGACTTATTAAATGGGCTGCATGTGGTAATTGCACTGGACTCCGAGATGGCCTTTGACTCTGTCGGCTGGGGTTTTCTCTGGGCAGTGATGGATCGGATGGGAATAGGGAACCAATTCATGAGCTGGGTGAAACTATTGTATGTGTAACCAATGGCCTGGGTTCGGGTTAATGGGCACGGGTCCCGCATATTCCCCCTGCAGAAGGGCACCCGATGGGGCTGCCCATTGTCACCTCTGTTGTGTCTAATGGCAATAGAGCCCCTGGCACAGGTCATCAGAGTGGACCATACAATCCATGCTTCGTATGGCCTGGGGGGTGCGGTTGATATACTAGTGTACTTTGGACATCCGGTTAGAAAGTGCCCGATGATGATCGAGATACTAGCGGACTTTCGATGGCACTGCAGTTTAAAAATCAACTGGGAGAAATGGGTAATTATGTCTGTAAAAGGGGGAGCAGAGGCAATACCAAGGGGCTGCCCCCTGAAGGCGGCGGCAGAGGGCTTTAAATATTTAAGAATACAAGTGACCAGGGAACCTAGACCCTTCCTGGAATGCAATCTCGACCCAGCAATTGCGAGATTTCGCTAGGACGCTAGACACTAGGCCACCCTCCCGTTGACCCTGCTAGGAAAGGTTAACCTACTGAAGATGCTGGCACTCCCCCAGTTACTGTACGTGCTGCAGAACACCCCAGTACAGCTCCCAAATAACCAATTTGATATTATCAATACATTGATTAGAGGGGTGGTGTGGGGGAATAGACATTCACGTATTGCGTTATGCACACTGTCAAGGTCGGTGTGGGGCTACCGGATATTAAACAATACTACTGGGCATCCCACCTGATAATAGCGAATGAATGGCTGAGCTGGAAGAGGCATCTCCCAGCCACAAGGCTGGAATTAGATCTGATGAGAGAAGCAGGCCCATTTCAGGTGTTATATGGAAACCCAGTATGAAAACGGCTACCCCCGACGGGTCAGAGATTAGTACACATCAGGGTAGAAGCCATAAAAGCAATGGGCTGGAATGAAGGGAACACAAAATTTCAGCCCTTATGGGACAACCCAGCACTGAAGGAAATCGGGAGGTCAACCGCAGTGGCTCAGGGCGGTGATAACCAAAGTGGGGGACATAATTGAGCAGAACGTAATCATAACATTCCAGGGGTTCAGACAAGTACAGGCTGGGTCAAAGCTAGGCCTATTTTTATCTACGCCTGGGACAAATGCAATTTGGGAGCAATCAGGACCTCCCTGATCATGACCCCTTAGAGATTAACCTGTTCATGGAAGCGCTAACAAAAAAGGGCATCTCGGTATACCAGGCCATCAACAATTTCTCTGCAAGTCCTCTGACGCAGCTTAAGGAGAAGTGGGAGAGAGACTTGGGTACCCTGGAAAGTGAAAAATGGGTGGAGGCCCTGGTGGCGGCAAGGAAAGTAAATGTCATCTCAGATGCGGCTGATTCAATACAAAATCTTGGACAGAGTGTATTACTCAAGGGACCGGTTACACAAAACGGGTAGAGCCGAGGAGGTCACATGTCTCAATTGTGGGGTACTGCAGGGCACATTTTATCATGCAGTGTGTCAGTGGATTGGGGCCTTGTGGGAGGCGGTCCTCCATAGACTGGAAAGAATATTGAACAGAGCAATTCCACAGGATCCAAAAATGCTATTGTTACATACTTATGGTGACTTTGAAGTAAATAGTTTGGAGAGTAAGCTGATAGCAATTGCAGCAATGGTGGTCAAAAGGGATTTGGCAGTCAAATGAGGCTCGGGGGACATCCCAACAGTTGCAATTTGGGAGTCGGGCATGGAAAACTGCCGGAGCATGAAGACGACAGTCTACTGTAGCAGTGGGATGCTGGGAGAAATGGGAGAACTAAGCAGATTAAAGCACTGTAGGGAACCCTTTAACACTGTCGTCATGGGCCGGAAGGTAAGAACCAGGGTTGGAGAAGGGTGGGGTACGGGTGCGGGGGAGAGTGGAGCAGATGGGAAGGGGGATGAAGGGGAACTGCATTGTGCTTTGTTATATTGTTTCATAGCATTTTTGTTGTTTTTGAAAATGCAAATAAATAAGTTATTAAAAAAAAAAGAAAACTCAGTGCTCCAGAAACATCAAGTGAAAAAGCAAAATGTTCAGGGGACCTAGAAAGTGACCCTAGAATCCCCGAAAATAGGAATCCTGTCTAAACAGATGGCTCATAAACCTTAGAAATGCAAGAGACTATCTGGCCTCCAGTTCCTCAATGATTTTATCGACTTCAACTACAGCTAATACAGCATCAGTAGCCTTCCAGGAACATCTACCCATCACAGAAATGCAGGGGTGCCATCTTGGCTGACCCCCATGCTTTTGTTAAGCACTATTCTTTTGATGCTTCTTCATGGAAGTATGTATCCTCCACCCCTCTATTTGGGTCTACAGTCTGATTTCCAGCGTGTTGGGTAGGAGGGCGAGCATGACTGAGTTTTTTTAAATTACCTTCACAGTGATTCCTGTATTCTTTTCCTTGCTTGCTCCTCTTTCACAATGACTTTTCAGCCTTCCCTTCTACTCATCTGCTGCGTTAACCTCCATTGTGGGAAACTGGAAGGTGGCGGCTGTGACGCATGGGTGGGGGAGAGCACAACGAGAATGTTCGAGCATGCTGGTCGCATTCTAAAACTCTTAAGTGACAGCAACTTCTTTTGAAGAAGCTTTTTCCTATCCAGCCTACAGTGACTTGTGAAGGAGGAAGACCAAGGACTAAAAGTACAGGAATTACCATGAAGGTCCCCCATGTATTGCTCTTGTTTATTAGTCTCATTGTTAAACTATTTATAGAGCACAAACCTAGTTTTGGGAAGAAACGGAGCGGTTCACAATCATACAGGGGACGAACACAGTAAAGGAAGCAGAGAAACAGAGAGCGGGAAGCTAACGGGTCAGGGGTAGAGGAGGCAATTGGTAGCAAGGGATCTCCAAGCAACTAGGGGAGGCGAGGAAAGAGCGAGGAGCAGATCACCCAGTTTCCCATAGGGAGGGGGGTGGAGGGTGTGTGGGCCTAGATGTTAGGGAGGAGCTATTCCTTGAAGAGGAGGGTCTTGAGATCCTTCCTGAACTATGAAAGCGAGGGGGCAAGTATGATGTTGATGGGAGGAAGTGGAGGTTCCAGAGTCTTGGCCATAGACAGAGAAGGCATGTCTTCTGGTTCTTCCTGCACCAGTGTAACTCGAGTCTGCACATATCCTTATCCGATCGTCGAGAGCCCGGCTGTGGAAAAAGTCCCAGTCTACCAGCGAGGATTGGGCTTCTATTCCAGGATTTTCACCATACAAAAGAAGAACCAGGCTGGCCTGAGAGTTGTGTTGGACCTTTTCACCCTCACCCTCTCCCTCCCTCTTCAAAAATTCAAGATGGTTACGCCAGCACTGATTGCAGAGACATTGTGCAGGAGAGACTGGATGTGCTCCCTGGATTGACGGGCGCTTATCTACACGTCCTGATTTGGCAGCCGCTTCGCTCCTTAATACGATTCAGGATCATGGGCTGCCACTTCCAATACAAGGTGGTACCCTTTGGCCTCAATTCAGCCCCCAGGGTATTCATCAGGCTCATGAATGCAGTGGCTGCCCTCCTCAGGGCGCAGGGCCACCACGTCTACCCGTACCTGGACGACTGGTACGTCAGGGTGAGATCTCCGGAGGTGGTTCATCACACATCCTCCACCCCACTTCCTCCACCCTTATGATCACACTCCACGAGCTAGGGTTTTCGGTCAACCTCAAGTCTCAGCTGCAGCCTATGCAGAGCCTGACATTTCTGGGCCTCATATGGGACACAAGCTCAGAGAGAGTGTTCCCCTCGGAGGACAAGGTCACGGCCATCAAGAGGGCCACTTCCTCACCCGAGAAGTGACCTCGGCCTGGTTGTACCAACACTTATTAGGCATCATGGCAGCGGTCCTACTGGCCTTACCCTACACAAGACTCAAGATGAGGAGATTGCAGCTGCACTTCCCAGCCTCTTGGAATCAGGAGTGAGGCTCCCAAGTGGAGTTGGTCAGCATTCAGTTATTTCTACAGCCGGATCTCACATGATGGTCCAGGTACTGCGGACGGGCAGGTCCTTCCAGCAGCTGGCCCTGCGGTCACCATTACTACGGATTCCTCCCTGGAAGGCTGGGGGGCCACTTTGGACAACCACAGTGTCCACGGAGTCTGGACCCTGCAGGAGCAGGAGTATCATATCAACTGTCTCGAGCTGAAAGCCATCTAGTTAGCTCTCAAAGCTTTCCTTCCGCTCATTGGGGGAAAGGTTGTCCTCATCCAAACGGACAACTCCACCAGCATGTACTATGTCAACAAGCAGGGCGATACCAGGTACCCTCCACTGTGCATCCTAGCGGTCAGCATGTGGGACTGGGCCCTGGAGAACATCATCTACCTGAGGGCCATCCATCTTCTGGGGGAGTCCAACCTGGAGGCGGACATTTACAAGTGGCAATTGAACCATCAGGTACTGCTGGTGATCTTCAGTAGATGGGGGCATCCTCAGGTGGATCTCTTTGCCTGCTGGGACAACAAGAAGTGGCAGCAGTTTGTGTCCTGGCAGGGGCAGGGTCCCGGCTCCCTGGGCGACGCCTTTCAGATTCAGTGGAGCGGCAGGTCAGCATATGCCTTCCCTCCTACACCTGTTCCACAGGGTGCTCTGCAAGATAATCTTATTCTGATAGCTCCGTGGTGGCCCGCAAGACTATGGTTCTCAGAGCTTCTCAGCCTCTCAGACAGGCCTCCAATTCACCTGCCGCTGTGCACAGTTCATCTCCTGGCCCAACAGGGGGACAGGGTCATCCACCCTGCCCCCTACAGAAGTTAGCCCTTGCAGCGTGGTTCCTGAGCAGGTCACAGTGAAACACCTGGGCCTATCGCAGGCTAACCTAGAAATCATTCAGGGCGCTAGGGGTAAGGCTACTAGGAGCCAGTACAAGAGTAAATGGTCTAGGTTCTGTCACTGGCCGGACTCTAAGGAGATCAACCCCTTTATGTGCACTTTGGATGACATACTCTCCTTCTCTGCACACCTTGCCCACTCAGGCGTGCAGGTGGAGACATGCCACACCTATCTAGTGGCCTACAGAAATTCGGAGGAGGGAGTTTTCTCCTCTTCCAATCCAGTTGTCAAGCGACATTTGACTGGCCTCGCCAGGCTCTTCCCTCCGATCAAGAAACCACACTGTGGGAACTCAATGTAGTCTTGGGTGCCTTGGCGCACAAACCATTCGAGCCAATGGCGTCCGTGGACATCAGGCTGGTCACCATTAAAAGAGTTCTGTTGGTGGGTCTCACCTCTGCTCGCAGAGTCCGAGAGATCCAGGCATTGGTGGCTTCAGAACAATTTACTGTTTTTCACAAGGATAAGGTGGTCCTGAGAACACACACCCCCGTTCCTACCCAAGGTAGCCTCTGCTTTCCATCTGAACGAGGAGAATAGTCCTACTTACGTTTTTTGCCGACCCTCAGGACGATGCTCACAGGGTCTTGCACTGTCTGGATGTCAGACGCACGCTGACATTCTATCTGGACAGGAATAAGGGCTTACGCAAGTCAGACACTGTTTGTCACCTTCGGGGGGGGGGGGTCAAGGCCTGGTTATCAGGCATCCATAGCAATGTGGATTGTTTCGGGCCATCAAGGAGGCCTATGAGGGGCAGAACAAACCACTTCCAGCTAATATGCATGCCCGTGCTGTCGGAGCCAAAGCCACGGCCGTCACCTTCCAGCGGCAGGTCCTGTGGCAGGTCATCAGCAGGGGCCACCTCTTCGGCTTTCAGACAGGAGGTTCTAAGGAACTTGTTTCATTACGGAGGGTCTCCTCTCCACCCTGGGGCTACATTCAGTTGTAATCGCCCATGCAGTATGGAGGAAAGGGGGCGGGGACGTAAGAGTAATTAATATTTACTCACTGTATTGACTAACGTAAACTTAGTCCATAGTCCCCTTTCCCCCATATGTCCCACCATCCTCTCCCCTAATAATACTGGTGTCATTAGGCAATGTTAAATATTGTTGATGGGGACTGAGGAGTGGCGCCGGTGGGCGGAGTCAGGGGAGCGCATGCTCCCAAGGCTGTGCCCCTGTGTACCTCTAAATTTAAAGGGGAGAAGATTATTTTTCTGTGAAAAAGGTTACGTCTCCGGACCCTAGCGAGGGACGCCCGTGCAGTATGGAGGAAAGTGACTTTGGACTTAAGAGTACGTTAGTCACTATGGTGAGTAACTATTCATTTTTTCACAGTAATTTTGTATTGGGTATGAAGGGCCAACCACTTTCATTATATCCTGTGAGTATTGATATATTCAAGTTTGTTCACATGTCTGGGTGGAATGTTTATTTGACAGTAGTTCGTAGCATTACCCAGCGGCTAAAGTCAATTAGTTGACTTATCCGCTTTTGTTTATTCACAGCAGGATGCTTCTATAAAGTGTTTTGTGGACACTGGGTGTTTTGGCCCTTGTTACAGTGATGATTTTGAGTGTTCTACTGGGCCTTCATCAGGTCATACAATTACTTAAACGCGGACCATAAGTCTAATCCTTTTATTAGATCAGAAACTAGTTCAGACGCTTTGGGGAAATAATTTCTAATGATGGATATGTCTTTCCATTCAGAAGGGGTGATTGTGTACTTCCATAGAGGTCTCTTCCTGAAGCCGGTCTTCTAATACTTTGTAGGTCTCCCGAGTGCTCTCAGCTAGTCTTCTTTGTTTGTTTGTTTTATTATTTATAATGCGCAAGCGTACCCGGGGGTATCAGGGCGCAGACTTTACAAGAATTTTCGAAGCTTGGTTACAGTACACGAGGAATATACATAATACAAAAATAGGTGCACAAATGTTATATACAGTATATACAAATCATCAGTAAGGCCAGCAGGCGGTAATGTAATATACAGGTAAGCAAGAGGCACACGTGGTTACGATGTGTGCGTGTAGCGCTGGACGCTACCTAATCTTAGTGGGTCTCCAGTTTCAGCCAGGAGATTAACTTGGAACGGAAGTTCTGATAAGGCAAGTCTACTCTAAGGTTTGGAGGCAGGGAGTTCCAGAGCTTGGCAGCTTTTACCGGGAAGCTGTTGCCTCCTATGGTGGCCCGTTTGTAGTGGGGGACAGATAGGCAATCTTTGTATGCGGTTCTGACGGGTCTTGAGGAGGATTGTTTGTGGAACCTGTTGATCAGGTAGGTTGGGGCTGCGTTGTTGAGAGACTTGTGGGTGAGAGATGCCGTTTTTAAGAGAATTTTATCTCTGGTGGAGAGCCAGTTGTTCTGTTGGCTGAAACCTGTAATGTGTTCTCTTCTGGAAATGCCCAGAGCTGCTCTGAGAGCGTTGTTCTGAAGGGTTTGCAGTTTATTGGTGGTGGCCTTGGTGGATCCTAGGTAGAGGGCATTACAATAGTCGAGGCGAGACAGTATGAGGGCTCTGGCGAGTGTCAGACAGCTAGTGTCAGACAGGAAAGGTTTGGCTGCACGGATTAATTTGCACGTGTAAGCCGTGGAGGATGCAAGGGAGCTCACTTGTCTTTTGAGGGAAAAATTGGAATCTAGATAGAATCCCAATGTTTTGACCTCTTGTCCGACTTTGATGTTGTTCCCGTCAATCATGAAGGAGTTATAGGCCGGGCCAAGTTTCTTTATACTGATTGTGGTGCCTAAGATGATGAGTTCTGTTTTATCATCATTCAGGCATAGTCCATGAGTAGCCATCCATGCCTGGATGATGATGTACACCCTATTTAGCAAGGCCAAATCCTTTCCATAATCTCCTGAAAGCGGAAGGAGGATCTGAGTATCATCTGCATAGTTAGTGTAGGTGATACCGAGATGATCCAAATTATCGAAAAGGGGCTTGGTAAATATGTTGTATAATGTGGGGGAGACACAGGAGCCCTGAGGTACACCACATGTGATGGGTATAGGGTCTGCTGCCGCCGTGGGAGAGAAGACCCTCATAGTCCTGCCGTTAAGGAAGGATGTGATCCAGGTGATGGCCTCACTGGAGAAGTGAGCCGAAGTGTGGAGGTGTGAGCAAAGGACACAATGATCGACCAGATCGAAGGCTGCAGAAAGGTCGAGGAGGAGGAGTAGGGCGGCTTGCCCGTTGTCTCTGAGCGAATCGATCTGCGCTTTCAAGTCAATAAGGGCGGTTTCAGTCCCGTGTTGGGGACGGAATCCAGATTGTCTAGAGCCTAAGAGGTTGTGTTCTTCCAGGTGCTTCTGTATTTGTACATAGGCAACCTTGTCCAGAATTTTTAGTAGAAAGGGAACAGTAGTTATGGGACGGTAGTTTGTGGGTATAGCTGGGTCAAGTGTGGGTTTTTTCAGTAGAGGTAGTACCCAGGATTGTTTTAGGTTAGTAGGGATGGAGCCAGTGGCAAAGGAGGCATTGATCAATTTTGTAATGAAAGGGGAGAGGTCGCGGGCAGCATCTTTAATGAGCTGTGCAGGGCATAGATCTCCCTGGCAATTAGACGGTTTCAGGGACAGGATAATTTTTTCGACTTCCAGTATGTTGACTTTGGCGAATTGGAAGCGGGCTAGGTCAGTGGGCATGGGCTTGTCCGGAATTTTTGAGTTGAGGGTGTCATTCAGGGATGCTCTTTTGCTGGTGATTTTACTTTGAAGAGTCGCAATCTTGTTTGCTAGGGCTCTTTGAATTTCTGAGCACCAGTTTTTATCTTTGGTGCACGTGTCAAGGGGTGCTATGGGGGTTTCTATTTCTTTAAGGATGGAGAAAAGTTCTTTCATGTTAGATTTAGCTTGGGATATACGAGAGTCAAAGGAGGCTCGTTTGGCCAGGTAGATTTCTTTTTTGTAGAGTGCAGCTAGTTTGGAGAGTTTTAGTTTGTTAGAGACTGAAGGGGATTTTTTCCAGATGGCCTCGCAGTTTCTTTTTTGCTGTCTTAGTTTTTTGAGGAATGGTGTGTACCATTTGTTAAGGTGCGTTTTCGGTTTACTGGATCTCAGTTTAAGGGGGGCGATGCGGTCCAGTGAGGTGGCCATAATCTTGTTATATTCTTCAACTAAGGACTCAGGGTCCAGGTTATCAGGAAGTGAGTTGAGAGTGGGGAGTAGGTCAGGGATAAGTCTTTCTACTGTCATGTTCTTGTTTCTAGTGAGAGTGGGTGGGGCCTTAATGGTGGGCGGGGGTGGGGGTCTGTCGGTGGAGAGCATAAATGATACCAAATGGTGGTCAGTCCAGGCTTGGGGTGAGATATTTGTGATGTTCACTAGGCAGTTGTGGTCGGCCACCCAGTCAAGTGATCTACCTTTCGTATGCGTGGGTGTCATAAATCTTTGTACAAAGCCTAATTCAGTAAGAGTATTAGCTATGGTGCTAGCGGAATGGTCTTCTAGGTCATTGTAGCCCAAGTTAAAGTCTCCTAAGGTGAGAGCTTGAGTGGAGCTTTTGAGGTTGCTGGATAGGATGGAGTTAAGGTCTTCATCGAAGGTGCCAATGGGGCCTGGCGGACGGTAGATCAAGTAGATGTTAAGAGTTTGGGAGTTAGTGAGTGGTATTTTGACTGCTAGTGATTCGCAAGAGAGGGCATCGGTCGAGGTGGCTAGTCTCATGGTAAGACTGCACTTATGGATAAAGGCGACACCACCTCCTCTAGAATTAGGGCGGTCTTGTCTCAGGATGGAATAGTTATCTGGGACTGCCAACATAAGCATAGGGCCTGCTGCTGGGTGTACCCAGGTCTCGGTGATGGCGAGGAAGTCAAGGTCTTCGGTGAGTATTAAGTCTGCAATTTCTGTAGCATGAGCTACTAGCGACCTGGCATTGATCAAGGCTCCCTTGATATTGGGGCTAGCTTTGTTTTTAGAGATAGTGGCTATATTTTTTGAAGTAGTAGTAGTATGGCGCTTGTCTTGTGTAAGTTTAGGGGTACTCTGGTTGCGGGAGTTCTGGAGGGTTTGTAATGGGTTACTGGATTGTGTGGAGGTGTTTGGTCGCGGTGGCAGCGATCTAGAGTTTTGTGTAGTGGGCAGTGAGCGGGCAAGTGGTTCATGGATTTTGGCTAGTCTGGCTCTAAGTCCTAAGTTCCTTTCTGTGGTGGTGCGAGGGTGACTGGAAGGTAGCAGTGTCTGAAAGTCGTTTAAATCTAGGTAAGGTACTTGGTTGTTGTGTCTGGGTAGGGCTGGCATGTTAGGTAGG
Source organism: Ambystoma mexicanum (assembly GCF_040938575.1). Taxonomy (NCBI): domain Eukaryota; kingdom Metazoa; phylum Chordata; class Amphibia; order Caudata; family Ambystomatidae; genus Ambystoma; species Ambystoma mexicanum. Next base: position 391,511,872 of record NC_090937.1, read on the forward strand.
TGTGGAGCCATCTTGGTCGGAAATGTGTTATTGAGGCTGATCATGAAGTAGGCAAGCAAGATGGAGGTGAGTGTAGATACATGCTAAATGGTGGGGTCGAGAGTGTTGTGGAGCGCTAAATAATACCTGAATTGGGGTGGCCGCACGTGGATGGGATGGTCTATGTAGCCCCTAGATAAGGGTAGTTGATAAGGCTGTGATGTCGGGGGTCTGGCAGACGGCAGACACTGGCACGTGCAGGGGGTCTGGCAGACGGCAGACACTGGCACGTAACAGGCATGAAACAGGCACTAGCCTTGTTTCAATAGTGTGGTCTAAGTACGACCATAGGGCACAACACAGTAGTGTGGTCACTATGCGACCATAAAGCACAACACAATAGTGTGATCACTATGCGGCCATAGGGCACAACACAGTAGTGTGGTCTAAGTACGACCATAGGGCACAGCACAGTAGTGTGGTCACTATGCGACCATAGGGCACAACACAGTAGTGTGGTCATTATGCGACCATAGGGCACAACACAGTAGTGTGGTCACTATGCGACCATAGGACACAGCACAGTAGTGTGGTCACTATGCGACCATAAGGCACGACACAGTAGTGTGGTCTAAATACGACCATAAGGCACAACACAGTAGTGTGGTCTAAATACGACCATGAGGCACAACACAGTAGTGTGGTCTAAATACGACCATAAGGCACAACACAGTAGTGTGGTCTAAATACGACCATGAGGCACAACACAGTAGTGTGGTCTAAATACGACCATAAGGCAACAACACAGTAGTGTGGTCTAAATACGACCATAAGGCACAACACAGTAGTGTGGTCTAAATACGACCATGAGGCACAACACAGTAGTGTGGTCTAAATACGACCATGAGGCACAACACAGTAGTGTGGTCTAAATACGACCATGAGGCACAACACAGTAGTGTGGTCTAAATACGACCATGAGGCACAACACAGTAGTGTGGTCTAAATACGACCATGAGGCACAACACAGTAGTGTGGTCTAAATACGACCATAAGGCACAACACAGTAGTGTGGTCTAAATACGACCATAAGGCACAACACAGTGTGCCTTCTTTGGTGGCAGAATCTATCTGAGGCCTTTTTATGACGGTCAGGGAGTAGATGCAGCTTTGGCACGGACCTCCTCAAACTGGAGGTTTGGATCAATGTGAGACAGGCCCTGAGCCTGTGGATGTCTTTGGTGGAGGATATCTTGAGGTGGAACTGCGTATCATCTTCCTATTGGTGGATGTTGATGTTGCTTGGAGTGAGGAGGGTTCCAACTGGCTCCACGTAAAGATTGAAGATCACGGGGGACAGAATGGATCCTTGCGGAACTTCACAGATGATGGGTAGAGTTGATGATCCAGAGAAATCCATATGTAGCGGTTAGCAAGGTAGGATTTGAAGCAGCTGAGGACAATCTTGCTGATCCCCATGCAATGATGTAGATTGCTGGTGAGTGTCTGGTGTCTGTGTCAAATGCTGCAGAGAGGACATGGTTTTAATGGCATCGTCAACCACTTTTATAGTAGCAGTTTGTTTGCTGCATCAGAGTCTAAAGCCAGATTGGTAGGACTGAATGAGATTGTTGGCTTCGATAATTTGGAGGAGTAGCGTGGCTACTGCTTTCTCAAGGATCTACCTAGCAATGGAAGAGGGGTGATGGGACGTTAGTTGCTGATGTCGTCATTGTCCTGTGTTGGTTTCTTGAGAAACGGGAGAGTTTTGACCTTTAGGGTTGAAAAAAAGGTGCCCAGAGTTGAGTTCTTGGAGAATCGATTTGCAGTCCTGGGTCGTCCGAGGTAGGTCAGCCCATGTTTGGTGCGGTATTCCACTGGGATGTTCTTGAATGATCTCAAGGCTTGTTTGCTGTATTTCCAGTGGGTTTGTTTTACTGGTAGGACATCACTAAAGTCAAAGGGGATTTTCCAGATGGTCTGACCATTCAAGCGCGTTTGTAGACCTGTGATGGAAGGTGAGCAGGGCGGTGATGATGAGGATGAGGATATTGCCTTTCCTGTGAGTTGGGTCTTTTGTGTGCTGTTCAGAGAGTGGAATCGGTTGCTGGGTTGCTAGGGATGTTGAAGTCGCTGAGGAAGGTGTTACCGTGCATGAGAGATATGGTGATGAACAAGTCTGTGAAGTTTTCGATAAAGGATGTGTTGAGCTCAAGGTTTCTGTAGATGAGGTAACAAGTGACTGCGTCGGTTGGGGAGAGTGGGAATTGGCAGGCCAGGTTTTCGAAACAGCCAATTGTGAAAACGTCCAGATGGGTGCATGGCCATGATACCTTGTGAATGATGGCGAGGCATCCGCTAATCTTGTTTGGGCGGTCTTGTAGAATTCTGTAGCTGTTGGGGATGAGGACATCTAGAATGTGAGTGAAGGTTGATGCCATCCAGGTCTCAGTAATGAAGATGGCATGCAACTCATGAGTGGTGATGAGGTTGCTGTTCTGAGTTGCTTGGTTGATTGCTGAGCGGACTTTGGTAAGAATACATTTTCATCTAGTGGTGGATTATGGAGTGCTAATGGGGTCTGTGGTGACGTGGCTGAAGTTGCTGCGAAGCGGTGCCCATGATGAGTAGTGATGATAGGGATGGGCTGTTGAAAGGGGTGAAACACTTGAGTGAGCTTAACTGATTGTAGAGGAGCAGGGGTTTTGGTCCTGGGTCCTTCGGGTCCGAACAGGATTTTCACTTTTCTTTGTCTGTCCTTTACTTCGGATGCTTGGGCGAGAGATGCCCTTGATTCAAGGGTTGCTGCGTACGCCTGGGTGAGAGATGCCCTTGATATAAGAGTTAAGAAAAGAAAGGGCTAAAGAGGCGTGTGCCGCATAGATCAGGAACCAATATCCACTTGCACCTGCTCACGAACTGCAAAGGAAAAGACTGGAAGACTGGAAGACTGGAAGGCTGCTTAAGTAGGGAAAAGGGCGGCAAAACATGAAGTCACCAACAGATTAGCAGGGATTGACAGGTGGGGCTTAGGTTGCCTAACCAAGATACACTTGCACCTGCTCACCAACGCTTAATAGTTACTCCACTAGGTTCGGTTTTTGTTCCGGGCCTGTGTTTCACAACAAGTCAGAAGAGCCTAATATCTTGAATTTAGAAACGTTCTTTTCATACAGGAGTGCACAATGTTTAATTTTTAAAATTCTGTACTCTGCAAAACAAGTCAAGCAGTTGAATTTTTACCAATTGGTGAAGTTAGGGACTCCACTTTGTTTTGTCTGGCAATTAAGGTCTGATCATATCAATTTTCCTCTATAATTGCCACTGAGGAACTAGGGTTCTGCTCTACCAACTTATTTCAGTTAACTATAGAGTTGTTCATGGAAACGGTAATATATTTTTACAAAGAAATGATCGATATAAGCCAGAGTTGAAGTGGCTTTTGTTACTTCTAACATTGCTTTGAAATTGTAATACTATGAAATTAGGAAAGTACTCAAACTCTACGTGGGGGATGCTAGAAAAGGATTAATTTTATAGTAATGGACGAAATATCTACTGTCGTCCAGTGATCAAACGCACTATCGGTAAAACCGGGTTGGTATTTTTGGTGGCAATTCTGCTGTTCAGGCTAACTAATGAGTATTATTTTAAGGCATACCACTGGGATTTCACCTTCTTTATGCACTGAACATAGGTATGCCAGCTTAGAATACAGCAAAGTTGTAGCGTCCCCGCTGGTCCTTCTAGCCTGCTATGTGAGGATTATGAATATGATGGGTCTTGAAATAAGGGTTTATAGAACAGGAACTGAATGTAGTTCCCATTTGTCACACGTTTTTCTGTTTATTTTTTTGCCTGAGCTCTAGGACTAGGGCCCAGGTGAAGAAAATATGTCTCTAACTCGTAGCGAATTAAAATAAATCTGTGCTTAAACTGGTAAGGAATACAATAATATCAGATTTTGTGCTTTGCAGTCTGTTTAATTTGGAGCCTCTCGTCAACCCAGGTACTTGCCTTTCTAGAAGAAAGTTATTTTACATTATGTAACATCGCTATCCAGGTATTTCAATCAAACAAACAAGGTCGGCAGAGAAAATAAAAGGAACACCATAACAGCAAGGATGACTAAAAGAAATCGAAGTCTCTGTTATTAAAGAAGTGAAACGGACTGTTTTTATGAAGCAGCGTTGAAGGAGAAATATTTAGCACCTCCTAAAACAGTGAACAGACCATTTTATTTCCACGGTCGCAAAACTGCTGCCCTGACATCTGATTTCATGCTGCGCTATAGAGGCATTGGTGTGCTCTGCTTCAGCTTGCAAAATGGTGCACTTTTCAAAGCTAAACAGCTAGGACATGATACCTGTTGTCTGTCTTTGTCATTTTAGGAAGCAGTCCCTCCCATGCCCATCTCAATGAGGCTGACTGCAGCGATGGATGTTCCAAACAGGCTCAGGTTGTAGGTTCAATCTGCTTGCGCTGAATCCATCACTAGGAGCAAAATGGCACCCAGTGTGCCTGATTTTCAATCCATGCATCATTGTTTGCCTTAAGCTACATTCCCTGCAATCTAGTGGTAGTTTCTCATCGGAGTAAAGCTGTCCCTGAAGAGGGATTCAGGTGAGTGGTAACCCCAAACCCCGATCATTGGACCCAGACCATGAGGAGGCGCTGCTGAACCAAGCCAAACCCTTCCCTCCAGACTGACTGGGGGTGGGCTATAAGCCGGGTCTGTGACTCAGTGGACAAATGCATCTAATACAGGGCCCTGTGTTTGATCTCATGGACACAGGTTCGAATCCCGGCAGGCCCACTCAGCCCTTCATCCTTCCAAAGTCGATAAGATGAGTGCCATTAAGTTGGGTAACAAACATCTGTTATTAGCGCCAGAGTAAATCAGCGTGGGTACTGTGACGAATCGATGTCCTTCGCCCCTTCTACCCAAAGGGGAGCCCCCCTTAGGCTATGCAGTTGAGCCCGGCCAGCAACACTCTTCCTAGTTGTCATGGCAAGTGAGACCTCCCCGCGAGAGACTCCCCCTTTAGAGACAATGACTACCTTTCCCTTGAACTCCCTAGAGAGGTTCACATTATGGTTCACATGGCATGTTCCACAACATCTGAAATCTATAAGTATGACGACTAGGATGAAGAAACTCTCAATAGATGCCAAAATCGTAAAGGAAAGGGACATGTCCCTTTAAATCCCAATATCCAATCTATCGGGACGGGTAGATTAAATAACGGACACTCAACGTACCAAGACGAGAGAGGCAGAGTCAGCACAAGCTGACAAGCCTGCGAGTATGAAGCTCGCCTGAAGCAGGAGACGGGAACGCCGAGAAGGAACCCAGAGAGCGAGCGAGCGAGAGAGAGGCTAGGATTAGACGGCCAGTCATGGCACCAACCCAGCATGAGAAATCTACAGGCTGGAGCCCGGAGGAAGTTTGTGGTGAGACCACGGGAACCCTGCAGTGGACAGCCAGTCCCTCCAACATCGCCAATACCACAGTGCATCTAAGGATGTAGGGTGTAAGATGCCTCATCGTGGGACAAGGATACAGAATAGAGAGAGCACACAGAGACGTACTCCCCCAAAGTGCAGGCTACAGCGGTCGGAGACCTGAGAAGAGGGCACAAAGGAACAAGGATCCTGGAAGTGTTCCCCCTCACAATAGAAGGTAACCGGGAGAACAGGAAGTAAAAGTGGGGTGTGTCCTGGCAGGAAAAAATAGACAGTTTAAAAGTGGGTTGAGTTAATGTAAATGTCTCAAAAGAACTGCGTACATTGTGTTTATTTGTTACACCTTATGTAGTGTCCTCATGTTAACTCTCTATTAGGTAAGAGCTAAAACACACTACGCTGAATCCTAGCCGTTCTGTAGGTTTCACATTTATAATTTGCAGTAAAATATCAACAAAATATGTACAAAAAGATTAAAGCATTTTTCACACAAAAAACCTAAATCAAGAGTCAGAAAGTTAGAAAAGCAGAGCTATGATTCTAGACAATATGAACTAGCATTCAAAGAAAATATTAGAACGAAAACAGTTTATAAAACAGTCTTTACATCTAATTTAGCAGAAAAGTTTTACCATAACCTTGTCTATAAACAACGTAAGATGTTATTGGATCTATGAAGCTTTTCGTAACGCACTAAGAAAGACTGTCCTATTGGCTACAATTAGTACAATATGGAGCTGATGTGTTATTCCAAAAAATGTGAGTGTGTGAAAAGTCTCAACTTCGGTTACGTCGATTTCGGGTCTACGTATGGCGCTGGTGAAAATCCAAGTCAGCGCACACCTCCTCCGTGTCTAAATCAGGATGTAAGGGTCTTTGCGTTTCGGCAGTGGAGGGTAATGTCCGCCTTCCTCAGGACCAAAGGAGTACGCTTTAACAAGCTGACCCCTGAGGGAAAAAAATGCGGTAGAAATGAAGGATCTAGTGGGACCAAGTGTTTTGGGGTATTATGTCATGAAAATGATTGAGCAATAATCGGACATAACAGGATCATTAAAAAGCCATAATGGGCTGCATATGTGGAAAAATAGGGCCAAAACCCAAAGAACTAAAATAGTGCCCATGTGTGAGGCACTTACATACTAGGCATTCATTGTAAGTGCGCATGCATGTAAAGTTGAAAACCTTCAGGGAGTGGATTAGAGAGTGCCACATGTGCCAGAGAGCCAACTGGTGTTTTAAGTGCCAGAACCAAGGTATAGGTGAGAGCAGAGCCTTGTACCTCAAAGTAGCAGTAGGTCCTGAGTCCATAGGGTAAACCACCTGGTAGCATGCTGGTGCCAGTGAATCAAAGGGATGGTGTGCTCCATGGCAGGACACTGTGTCTAAAACCCCAAGTGTACGAAATAGATACCTTGCAATAAGAAATCAAATGCGTACAGGGGGTGCACAAGGAGAGGTGTCTCGCTAGTGGGTGGTTCGAGAACCCTCCTTAATTAGAGCGCATCGAAGGGGCTAAGCAATTCCTATAAGTTATGGCACTCGTGTGGACCTAGGGAAACAGTAGGCAGACATGTCGGGTTAGAATGCCCCCTCCCAAATATAATCTCCAATGTTACTATGGTGCCCCTTTATTGTTGAACGGTGCTTACCTGGGTTTGCAGACCTGAAAGCGCAGTCAGGAAAACATTTCTCAGGTTGCAAGGTCACGTGTTCCTTTTTTCTTGTGACTTGTGCATGGCCTGGAATCAGGAGTGATTTGTGATCCCTCGTTCGGGATGTCTGCAGTCGCACCGCAAGAAACGAAAAAAAAAGTAACGGGAGATGCCGTAAGTGAGTCCCCATACCTTATAAGTAAATATCAATCCTAAATTTGACCTATGTAACTTTCGGTTCAAACACTTCTGCTTAGGAAAAGCTATTGCAACATATAACATGAATAGCATAGAATTTAATTCTGTGCAAATCTACCTCTTGCACTTAATACCATAATGTCCTTCATTTCTTTTCACCTTGCTGTCAGTGTGATTAAATGTCTTATTAAAAACTGCTTGGGTGATACATAGGGAGCTACTATCACACCTACACCTTCACTCTCTTTGGAGTATTTAGTCTCCACTTATGAGGCAACTTGGTCGTGACCATTAAAACTTATGAGATGACTATATCAACTGTGACGAGCTGAGCGAATGTGATTATGAATTTATGTAGAATCTTTTTTTTAGTGTCTTTTTTTTGTTTTGCGAAAGCTCTTTTAAGTATGAAAAGTTAGCATTGTCTGCATCTGGAATATTCATATATTGTCCAAAATTATTAGCTCTACCCGTTTCGAAAAGATCTGTGAGACGATAAATAGATGACTTTGTCATGATGACTGTCATTTCTGAACACATTTAAATTGCTTAGAAAATGTAAGTTCTAAGCGTAAAAATGAAATTATTCAAATTTTTATGTCGAAGTATGGAACACCTATGCTGTCATGCTTTGAGTCTAAGTATGGAAAATCTATGTTATGTTTTGTGTATATATTGTCCAAAAAAGAAATTGCTTATTTGGTCTATTTTAAGCATTTTGCATATATAAATGAAGTATGCAGTTTTTGTAAATTCATCGGTTTAAATATTTTGATATATTTGTAAAGGTTTTGTAAACCAAAAACAAAGAAAAGTTTTATATATTGAGATGCCGTTGTAAATTTCGGCTGTTGTGCAGGGAAATGGAAAATGAAGCTGGAAAGGGCCTTGTGCGGCAGCGCGTCTTACCAGGTGAGAACTGGCTCGATGGCGTGGCTGCTGTCCGCAGCAGGGGAGACACTTCTCTGTGGAGTGTGTGGTCTGGTTGCCCTGGTAACCGTTCTACGTCTGGAGTTGTGCAAGCAGTTACAACTTCCAGAGGCGCCAAAGAAGTACTGTGGTCAAATTAGGAACTGCACTGAGTGTAGTTCAATGAATCAAGGTGCCTGCTATAACCTCTGCAGTGCGGGATTACAGATGGACGAGCTACTGAATACATAAAGACGCTCTAGTGAAGGTGGGTGTCGCAACCATAACCCCTGGTCTGGGAACTCGGGCTCTCTGGCCCTAACCACAGTATTTCTGCAAGGCCCCTAGGGCCCAATCATGCCCCTCTCGGCTGTCCTGGAGCCAGTCCTGGCGCCTTTGGCGCCAGGCTCATATGGCAGGTGGAGTTTCCATTGGGGGAATAGACTAACATAGCTGCCCCCACAAGGATCGACGTGGAACTGCATCATGCAGTCTAGCATCCAGGGCGTGGTCCGCCCTGGAGGCACCTGGGATACCTGCTGGGTATTTAAGCCATGCCCAAGCTGAGGCACGCGCTTCGCGTTCTGCACTTGCAGCGTGACGTTCACCAAGACCTGCTCGCAGCATCCTTGGCCTGCATCTTCAGGGAGAAGAACAACACATTATTCCTTCTTACCTGCTCCGCATCCAGCTCCTCGTTCGCTCCGGAATCTTCCCTGGAGTTCGTTTTCTTCCGCAAGCAACATCCTAGAGAAGAGACAAGAAGAGGACAATTAGTAAGCGTTCGTCTTCCGATTCTATCGTCTCCAGACTCTGCTTACTTACCGTAGCTCTCCTGGAAATTTCAACCGCCGTCCAGACATCTTCCATCCTACGCTCCGCTTCCATCTGGCCGCATTTCTTCCAGGAACTTCTCGGCGACCTGCAAGGAAGAATAGCACAGGTTAGCCTTATTCCAAAAGACGCTCATAGAGCCGCGCTTTGCGCATTCTCTTACCTTCTCGAGCACTGTCCTCCATCAGCTCGATGTCTTCATCACCCCTTCTGCATCTATGAGAGAAGGAGAAGGTCAACAGGGCAACAACAATTGCGGACACACATTCCTTTAAAAACTAAAGACTTACCTCAAGAGTGGAGTCGCAGCCGGCCTGGACTCCAGGGCCCACGCCAGTGAAGTAACTCGGCCGAAAGTTCCCCAGTCACGACGCGCCCCTGCACAGAACGGCAGGACGGAGAGTGCACCTTATTGAAATAGAAGGTGAGGGAGGCTCAAAGGGGGCCGCAAGGGGAACACTTGGGAGGCGGGTCTCGAGAGGAGGTGATTGTAGTAAAACTGATGTCCTGTCTCCCAGAATAGACCCACGGCAGTGCGAGTCCCCGGGGGAGGTGAATCCATCCCAGAAGCGCTCCAGACCAGTCGGGTGGCGTCCCTGTGGATACAAGGTGAGCGTTACAGTGGGTGGCTTAATAGCGGTGCAGGACGCAGGGGCGCCCATATGAGCACTGTATTCCCAGCCTGAATGTGTTGCGTGTGTACATATGGCGCTGACCTGAAGCAACAGACGGGGTCCTAAAATTGCATTTGAGAGAATCTGCACATGGTACATACCGATGGCGTGGACGATAAGTGCTCTTTCCTTTCTCACCCAGCTGACTCGGATGTCCAGAAGAGTCCATCCTATTGAAAGGGCAAAATATGTCTCAGCTTAATAGTATCCAGGTGTCTCTTCATTGAGTCCCTTGGCCCTATGCATTGTTTATAGGCGGTATAGCCCCCTTGCCTCCTTGTTGCTGAGGCTTTTTTGTGAATTAGGGGTGTTCCTCACCACATCTTACACCCACCATTTTAGATCATCAGTGGAGTGTTGCAGTTCAATAAAGTGGGTTAACATAGGTGCTGTGTGGTTTCTACACCGTATCCTGGATCAGTGTTCATTGACCCTGATATGTATGGGTCTTGTGGTTTGCCCAACATATCGAAGACCGCACAGGCACTCTATGCAATACACAACATTGCTGGTCTTACAGTTAGATATAAAACGCAGATCCCATCATTTATTTTCAATTTGAAAGTTGTCTTGCTCGTAAATTTACAGGCCCCACAAGGGAAGTGCCCCACAATGGGTCATAGGTCCCAGTAGCTGATATTAGATCTTGAGTGTTTGGTTTTTTAATATAGTAGCTGGTCTTTGAGATTTTTAGAAAGTTTTGAAGGCAAACAGTGGTCTTTCCATGTTGGCAAGGCAAGTTGAAATCATGGGCCAGTATTTCATCAGGGACTTTTGATGGCAAAAGATGGTGTGCTATACTTAGTGACACATGTTATCCTCTCCTGACTGGTTTTCAATTTTCTGGGTGTGAATCTTGCTCTTTTAAGGGCATGTGACACCCATCTTTTGGAGTATCCATTTTCCCCTAGGTCACTGGCCAGTTTGTTGGCATGAAGATAATAGTCCGTTAACGAGGTACAGTTAAGTCTTAATCTGAGAAACTGACTGTAAGGTAAGTTTTCTTTGAGGGACCTGGGATGAAAGCTTGAAGTGTAGAATAGTATTGCGATCCGTTGTCTGATTGTTTAGAGTACAAGCCAAATGTCTGAGTTCCACCTTGATGGTCAAATCCAAAAAATGGATGCATTGACGGTCACATTCCATTGTAAATTCTATTGTTGGATGGAAGTTAAGATATTGTAAGAAGTCGCTCAGTGATTCTTGGTTCCCTTCCCAGATGAAGATGACATCATCATTGTACCTATGCCATTCGTTAATCTGTGGTTTTATATAGGTTGGTGTCTGATAGAACAAATTGTTATTCAAAATTAGCCATAAATAGTGTAGCTAGGTTTGGGCAAATGCTGCACCCATAGCATACCTCTGATTTGTGGTGGAATTGCCCTGCAAATTGGAAGACGTTTTTACGTAGTGCGATGGACATAATTTCCACAATGAATTTTGCCGGAACTCTCTGTTGGGTGGCCTGATGGGTAAGAAAACCTTGTATTATCTCTATTGCTTCTGTAACGCTTACCTGTGGTGCCCTGCAGGAGTGCCTGATCCGGACTGCTCAGAAGCGTTGCCCCCACTGGATAACTCTGCTATGGTGAAATGCCCAAACCACTGCTTCCCCCACTGGACCGCTGAAGAACCAAAGCCCAGGGAACAGTGAGGTTGGGAGGCACCCGGTAGAACTCGGAGCCTCTGGTAAGATGTACAAGGGGGTCTGGGTGAAGACCTAGGGATAAGTAAGTGCAGATATTCAATGCATGTCCCCGAGCTTTCTCCCCGTTTCCCCCAATTGCGCTCACCATATTTGGATGAAGAAGGCGGGCTGGAGATGTCGGGTAAGCATCCGACTCCAGTTGCTTCACTGTGAGAAGTGGTCCAGGCCAGCTGCGTTGCACTGGATGCTATTGTGGTAAGTCTTTGTACAACGCTGCTTTGACTTCCTGGAGGCTTTAGCAGCTTGCGGCATGGCACGCAGCTTGTTTTGTGCTGTTCGTTCTTGTCTGGTGGCACAGTGCGCTTTAACAAGTCTTTTTCTCTTCCTTTCCACAGGTGCGGGTCTCGCGGAATGCCTTTTGCTCGGGTTGGCCGCTGCACGAAAAATGAGTGAAGCGGCCGATTGCTTTTTCAGGTAAGTTTGTTCTAATTGGGAAACTCGGGTGGGAATTGACAGTTAACTTCAGTCTCTTACTATAGTTTTCTCGTTTTCAGGAACTACGATTGCTGTGGACCTCGATCTGCTATGGTTCCAAGTGAGTATCAAGACAGAAGCTGAAGCGTCTCTGTGCACGTGGAAACAGGAGCAGTAAGCATGTTCGAACTTTTACAGTAACCAGCCAATCGCCCGACAAAACACAGAAAAATTATGCCAGAAGAGAAGTGCATACTGTTAGAGGAAGTAAAGGCACTGTTGGAGAAGGACACTGTGGAGATCGTCCCAGCAAATCAGGTAAACAAGGGTATTTATTCAATGTACTTCCTTGTGCGTAAGAAAGACCTTTCCATTGTGCCCAGTATTAGATCTGCGCCCTGCAAACACATATGTCAAACCCCAAAAGTTACGCATGACCACGCTTCAAGAAGTAATCCCCCTCTTAAAACAGGGGTCTACATGGCAACATTGGATTTGAAAGATGCATAGTTTCATATTTAAATGCTCCCTGCGCACAGGAAATATCTGCGTTTCAAGATGGCAGTAGTACACTACAAGTTCAAAGTGCTCCCCTTCGGCATTGCCTCAGTGCCAAGAGTGTTCACAAAGGTGCTTGCAGTAGTAGCAGTAATCCCAGCATACCCTTATCTGGACGACTGGGTATTTACTGGGAATCTCCTCAAATTTGCAAACAAAATACACAATAGACCTTCTTTTCAATTTGGGCTTCTCCATCAATGAAAAGAAATCTCTATTGCCCAACCAAATAAAACAATTTCTGGGAGCAATTCTAAAGACAAAATAGGAGCTGGCTTTCCAGTCAAACGAGAGAGTACAAAACATCCTGTTGCAACTACCTCACTACTAAGTCGCTTGCCATATAACTGTACGCTAAGCAATGTGCTTGCTCGGGATGATGGTCTCATGCATTCACTTGTCTCCACACGTGCATCGGCGCATGCGTCCACTGCAATAATGGTTAGCGAAACAGTGGTCTCAGGCAAGCAGTCAGTGGGACGATCTAGTGGTTGTTTCACTAACCCTGGTACAGGCTCTTCGCTGTTGTTCCATGGACAACCTGCTAAAAGGAAAACCCTTCCGAGTTCCACCAGCCCAAGCAATCCTAACTACAGACGCCTCACTCGCTGGATGGGGGACTCACTTCCTTCACCACACTGACAATGGCCAGTGGACACGTGCTACAGCCCAGTGACATCAACTTCCTGGAACTTTTGTCAGTCCTCTAGGCTCTTCAAGCCTTTCAGCAACAGTTTACAGGTTAAACAGTGAAATTTGGAAGTGGGCACTCAAGCGGAACATGTTCCTAACCTCTCACCATGTTCCAGGGGAACTCAATTCTCTGGCAGACACTCTAAACAGATACCCTCTACCAGAAGTACACGAGTGGCAACTCGACAAAGAAATCTAGAGACTGAATAAGACCTGTTTAGACCTGTTTACCACAAGCCTAAACCCTCAATGCTCAGACTTTGTGTCCAGGTGTCCGCACACAGGGTCCAAGGGGAACGTCCTGTGAATGAACGGGTAAGGGAAATTTTGCTTACGCTTGACCCCTCCCCTCCCCCCAATAATCCTTCCCCCAGGACACCACTCCTGAACAAAATAGTGCACAAGATGCACCACAAACAAGTGACTCTAAACCTGGTTGATCCTATGTGGGCGATAGAACCTTGGTTTTCACATCTGCTCAAACTGGCGATGTGCGACTCAATCAAGCTCCTGTGCCTGTACAACATGCTAACACAACACAAGGGAGCATCCCTCAGCCCACGCCAATAATCTGAACTTGGCACTTGAATCTCCCACAAAGGTCTATGGATATCCTAAAGGGGGCACAAAAACCCAACACCAGACACTGCTATTTCAATAAGTGGAAGATGTGTGATAATGGTGCAGGTATCAAACGCTAAACCCAACAGAATGTTCCCCAGCTAACATTCTACATTACATGCTTTACCTACTAGACTCAGGCCTGGTATTCAACTCCATTAAAGCATATCTGGCGGCCCTGTCAGCTTACACCATTTCATAAAACAAGGTGTCCTGGTGGAAAGGTCCTGTCATAAAAGCATTTATGGAAGGGGTAAAGGGGCTATACCCTCCAATTTCCAACCTTCCTCTGGGTTGGGATCTTGATATTGTGCTCTCAAAGCTCATGGGTCCACCTTTTGAGCCTATGCACAAGGCTAGCCTAAAACATCTGACTTACAAAACTGCATTCCTAGTAACGATCACCTGTATAAGACGAGTCAGTGAGCTTTGCCCATACAAGACCCTTTCTTCATAATCCACAAGGACAAGGTTGTCCTCAGAACACACTCTAGGTTTTCACCTTAGTTCATCTCAAAGTTCCTTGTTAATCCACAGAACTTGCTACCTTCTTTCAAAATCCATCCAATTCAGCTGAAAGGAGCCTCCATATACTTGATGTACAGAGGGCAGTCTTGTGCTATGGGAACAAAACTAAACCTCTAAGGAATAAAAGACCAGCTCTTTGTTTCTATAGCACCTGGGAGAGAGGGCGATCAGATATCAAAAAACGTCATCTCCAAATGGATAGTCAAGGGCATACAGCTCTGCTATTCCCTATCCAAAAGAGTTTGACTTTTCAATCCCGTGGCTCACTCTACCAGAGGTACAGGAGCTACCTTAGCTTTCATTGCAAATGTCCCTCCAGGCGCCATTTGCAAAGCTGCTACATGGAGTTCCATCCATACTTTCACACACCATTATTGCATTGACACACACCCTAAAGCAGATTCACAGGTGGGAAAAGCGTTTCTAAAACATCTCACCTCCTTCTCCAGATACTGTTGACTAATCTATGCAGAGCATGTGATCTAAGCAGATCCACAAGCGCCAGAAGGGATACATTACTCACCGTAATCGTATTTCTGGTGCTTGTATCTGCTTAGATTTACATGCGCCCACCCTTCTTCCCCTACTGGAGTAGAAGACACATAAATGTTGTTTCGAAGGGATTGTGTCCTCCGACGTAGTCTTTATCTTTGATAATACGTTTCCAGCTTTCTGGCCTCGGAAATTTTTTCTGTAGAGGGCGCTGCGCGTCGACGTTCGCCGAGTCGATGTCCCTCGACGGCATCCTTATTGGTGCCGATGTCACCATGCCCATAAATAGCCACGCGCTGCGTCCGTTGCTCAGTTCCATTTTTCCGTGCTTCGTGGGGCCTCGGAACGTGGTTGCTCAGTTCAGTCAGGATAACTCTATATCTACTTGAATAATACCTACTCGTTCTCGATGGCTTCTTCATCGGGACCGACGACGCCGCGATCCGGCTTCAAGAAATGTCGAGACTGCGGTAAAAAAATGTCGATAACGGATCCACACAGGATCTGCTTGTGGTGCTTGGGAACCGAGCACCATTGTTCGGAGTGTGAGGACTGCATGTCCATGACGGCGAAAGCCTTGAAGGAGCGCAAGGGGAAGCTTGAGAGAGGTAAGTCAGTCAAAACCTCCTCGAAGTTTTCTTCGGCTGAGTCGAGGCATTCGTCTCCTCGCTGTCAAACATTCCCATTCTAGATCTCGAAGTAGCTCTCACCATTCGTCGCGATCAAGACACTCAAAAAAGAGACGTTGAAGATCCCCTTCCTCGTCGTCTTCTGTTTCCCCAGAAAGGGTCTCCTGACCCACAAAACACAGCTCTCAGGCTGAGTGGGAGGAATTCAGAAAGAAAATGTTAAGCGTCTTCGAGAACGTGGCCTTGACCCCCTCGAAGACAGCTGAGGAAGATACCCCGGGTGAAAAACCTAAAAAATCGAAACGCCGCGAGTCGCAGCACCCGGCGAAACATTCCACCCGAGAGTGTCACGAGCCATCGGGTAAGAAGGGGCCATCTTCAACGCCGTCGTCGAAGATTCCTTTGACACATGGATCGGCGCCATCGACGCCGTTGTCGAAGGGTTCCTCGACGCATCGGTCGATCGACTCGACGCCATAGTCGACGCCGTCATCGACGCCGATGAAAGAGAAGACCAAGGCTACTCCACAGCCAACGGTAGCTCCAAGGGCCTCCGGCACGATGCCGATACCGTCGTCGATGTCCTCGAGTAGGATCCTGATCTTCTCGAGTTCTTCGAGACCCCTTCTAGTTTTTTCGACGCCGTTCTCGGCGCCTTCGAAGCCTGTCACATCTGCGTCAACGACATCGACGTTTTCTCACCCAATAATGACGAGTTTGGCTCCTTCTACCTTAGAGATGGGTTTTACACCATTTCAGAGGTCAGAGTACCCTGGACTATCTTCAATTTATGAAGAGGGGGAAGATTCTGACCAGGAGACATTTGGGTTACAGAGAACCACACTGCCTATTTCAGAGGATTTCACCTCTGAGGAAAGAAGGCTGAAGGACGTACAGGAGTCACTACATGAGGCAAGTGGGCTGGACACTTCCCCAGAAGTGGAATTTGTTAAGCCAGACCCAGGGGAACATGCCGAAACACCCTATAGAACCCTTATGGCAAGAATTATTGAATTTATGGGTTGGTCTGCGCCTTCCCCTGTTTTTCAACAGGATGACCTAACAGACATATTAGACAAAGGTCCACAGGAGGACCCTGTGGTCCCCTTCCATGCAGCCTTACAAAGGAAAATTACATCTAATTGGGAAACTCCTGAAGTTATCCCTGCGGTCAATAAAAGATTGTCAGCCAAGTATAGGGTAGCGGCTGCTGACCCTGAATACTTATCAAAACACCCGACTCCAGAGAGCCTGGTGGTTCAAGCGGCAACTTCATCTAGCAGTAGGACCGCTTACTCTACTGTCCCACAGGATAGAGATGACAAGAGGTACGATTCTATGGCAAAGAAAGTCTTCTCTGATTGTAGTAGTCCATCAACGCTACGTGTACGCTCGCCAGGTTCAGTAACACACTGTGGGAGTGTGCTTCATCAGCGGCTGACTGCATACCCGAAGGAGAGGAAAAGGGAAGCCTTCCTTAACATTATTAAAGATGGCAAAGATGCCATGTGCAAATCACTTCAAACTGGCATCGATTCCGCTGACAGTATCAGCAGGGCCATGGCGGCAAGTACAACAATCCGCAGGCATGCGTGGTTGCGCAAGTCGGGCTTTGCTCCAGATGTACAGGCCAGACTTTTGAATATGCCCTTTGACGGCTCTTCACTATTCGGAAAAAAGGCTGATGACAGTCTGGAAAAGTTGCAGACTTCTAAAGCAGCAGCAAAATCTTTAGGAGCTGCTATCCGCCAAACTCTTTTTCACCCCTCAGGAACCTCTGGGAGAGGAAAGTCCTTTCGCTATTATTCCGCATTCGGGAAAGGCAGAGGACAGCCGGCTCAAAGAAGTCAAAGGAGATCCACCCGAGGTGGACGGGTCAAAGCTACTAAGGCCGCCGCAGCAGCAGCAGATGCCTCTTTACCCTCGGCATCTGCATCAGCCGCCCCCAAACCACTCTGAGGCCTTTCCACACAATACACCCGTAGGGGGCAGGTTAACTCACCATTTGACGGAATGGCAGGCTATAACGTCAGATGCTTGGGCATTGGAGACAGTTGCCCGGGGTTACTGCCGAACCTTTCTACACATCCCTCAGAGTCATCCACTGGGGAACAGTTCTCTAAAAGTTCCAGATCTGCTCCTCTTGCAGGAAATTATAGACCTGCTAGAGAAAGGTGCCATAGAACCGGTACCTGTAGCGGACAGGAACAAGGGCTGGTAAGGACGGAGGACTGAGACCCATCCTGGACTTACGAGAATTGAACAAGTTCCTCAGGAAGGACAAGTTCAAGATGGTAACTCTCTCTCAGATCCTTCAGGCCCTCCAGCTCCAGGACTGGCTGGTATCTCTGGACCTTCAGGATGCTTATTTCCATGTGCCCATCCATCTCAAACACAGGAAATACCTGAGGTTCGCAATTGGCGACTCTCATTATCAATTTCGAGTTCTGCCATTTGGGCTGACCTCCGCCCGAGGGTCTTCACCAAGCTGATGGCGGTAGTGGCAGCGAGTCTAAGGAGGGAAGGGATCCACGTCTACCCCTACCTGGACGATTGGCTGATCAGGGCTGTATCTTCGAAACAGGCCTAGGCCCAGCTAGATTATGTCTGCCACTTCCTTCACAAACTGGGCTTCTCCCTCAATTTAAAGTCACAGATGATACCATCACAGAGACTCCAGTTCATTGGATTGGTCCTGGACACTTCCCTGGGAAAAGCCTCGCCACCAGAGGTGAGGGCTCAAGATATTCTACAGATGGTCACCAAGTTTCAAAACGCCCGAAGTCTCCCAGCCTTCTACCTTTTGAGGTTGCTAGGCCTCATGGCATCCTGCATCTTCCTTGTGCCAGAGGCTCGCCTGAGAATGAGATCTCTTCAGTGGGCACTGAGAAGTCAGTGGTCGCAATTCTCAGGGAGAATGACAGATCTCCTCCGGATTCCGGACAAGGTAGCCCGCGACCTTCAATGGTGGGCCTATCCAGAGAACATCTTGAAAGGAGAACTGTTTTGGCAACCATGGCCGAAGATAACAGTAGTCACAGACGCCTCACTCACGGGGTGGGGAGCCCATGCCAAAGACTTGACCATCAGCGGTCGGTGGTCTCCATCGGAGTCCAGAATACACATCAACCTATTGGAGCTGAGAGCGATCAGACTAGCGCTGAAAGCTTTCCTGCCATCAGTACAGGGGAGAAATGTCCTGATAATGACGGACAACACAGTGGCCATGCACTACCTCAACAAAAGAGGAGGCGTAGGATCGCTGCCACTGTGCAGAGAGGCGATGCAGCTCTGGTTTTGGGCAATCCAAGAAGGAATCTCTCTATCGGCAGTCCACCTAGCCGGAGAGAAGAACTTGACAGCGGACGCTCTGAGCAGGCAGAGCACAGTCTCCCACGAGTGGGAGCTAGCCCAGGAAGTCCTTCAAGAGAGTTTCGCCCTTTGGGGAACCCCTCAGGTGGATCTGTTCGCCACAATCACCAACAGGAAGTGCGATCTGTTCTGTTCAAGGGAATTTCCCCCGAGAGGAGCTCTAGGAGACGCGTTCGTAGTGGACTGGGAGTTTCCACTCCTTTATGCATTCCCACCAGTTCCTGTTATTTCTCAAATGATCAGGAGGTTGAGAAGATTCCGGAAAACCATTATCCTAATTGCCCCGGATTGGGCCAGGAGAACGTGGTACCCGGAACTTCTAGATATGTCCATCTGTCCTCCAATCCGTCTTCCACTCAAAGAGAATCTTCTCTTGCAGAAGGGAGGTCAGGCTCTCCATCCAGACACCAGAACCCTCAACCTTCACGCTTGGCTTCTGAAAGGGTGAGGTACAAGGATTGGGATCTCCCTGATGACGTCATGGAGGTGTTGCTTTCGGCCAGAAGGCCAGCAACAAAGTCTTTATACCACTGCCGTTGGAACAAATTTTGCAGCTGGTGTAGGGAATAGAATATCGACCCTTTTTCATGTGGTACACCAACGGTGTTATCGTTTCTACTCGGCAAACTCAGGCCTTCAAGTTGGCACTGTAAAAGGCTATCTCACAGCGCTTTCTATCTTCAAGCGCACTGCGGAGGAACCATCGTATTTCAAACTTCCTCTAGTGATACAATTTCTCAAGGGATTAACTAATGTTTATCCTCCAAAACCATTCCAGGTTCTCTTATGGGACTTAATTTAGTCTTAAACTTCCTAATGGGCACTCCATTTGAACCACTTCTCTTGTTAGCTGAGATTTCTCACGCTTAAAAGTGTCCTATTGGTAGCAATAACATCTGCTAGGAGGGTGAGCGAGCTACAAGCTTTCCTGTAAACCCCCACATACAATCTTCCACAAGGACAAAGTTGTCCTACAGGTGAATCCTAATTTCCTCCCAAAGGTGGTTTCTGAATTTCATATTACTCAGAAAATTACCTTACCTTCGTTCTACCCTCCTCCCCATCCGGGGAAAGAGGAGGAAAGGCTACATAGGCTGGACCCAAGGCGAGCTCTCAGCTTTTACATCAGCAGAATGGCTAGGATCAGGCAAGCAGACCAACTGTTTGTAGGATACTCAGGTCACAAGTTGGGACTACCCATAACAAAACAAACCATCTCCAGGTGGATTATTTTGGCCATTCTGGAATGTTACAAACTCGCAGGGAAAGAGCCACCCCAAAATCTCAGGGCTCATTCATCCAGGGGTATCGCAGCCTCTTCGGCTCTCCAAAGAGGGGTGCCGGTCCGAGACATATGTGCGGCTGCCACATGGTCGTCCACACATACATTCACAACATTTTACAATCTGGATTCCTCCACTACTCAAGAGACCAGATTTGGCAAGGCCGTATTACATTCGGTCCATCCCTAAAGGGATGCATAACACTCTCACTCCCACCTCCAATTACATGCCACTGCTATGGGAGTCTATCAAAGAGAAGGAATACGTCGGAGGACACAATCCCTTCCAAGAACAAGTTACTTCTTACCTTGTAACGTTCTTTCGACGGGATGTTCCTCTGACGTATTCCTTATCGCCCCTCCCATCCATCCCCGCAGTGATACTTCCCTTGTTGTTGCAGTTTACGCTCCTTCAAGGTCAATAACCAATTCAGGCATGAGTTTTCTTATGCTACAAAACGGAACTGCGCAACGGACGCAGCGTGTGGCTATTTATGGGCTTAGTGACGTCGGCGCCGATACGGTGGCCGTCGAGGGACATCGACTCGGCGGACGTCGACGCGCAGCACCCTCTACAGAAAAAAATTCCGAGGCCAGCAAGCTGGAAACGTATTATCAAAGATAAGGAATACGTCGGAGGAACATCCCGTCGAAAGAATGTTACAAGGTAAGAAGTACCTTGTTCTTCTGGGTTATAACTGTATCACTATTTCTGCTTTATCACATCTGTGCTCGTGTTACACTTCATGCAACCTCATATCAGAAACAAACAATCTGAGGGACCTCGACGCGTGATGGACCCTGGGTATAGTACACGTAACGCTAGCGGTAATATTACTAACATGCCCTGTCGACGTCCGTTTTCGACTTTAGAAAACAAAACCTGTAAAACTCTGCGACTACACCACTAGATGTTGGACTATGCAGAGTATGTCATCTAAGCTGAGCAAATGAATCTAAGCAGATACAAGCACCAGTAATATGATTACTGTGAGTAATGTATCCCATATGGCATTTGTATAGCACCTAGTGCTATTGGTATGACCTCAAAGCGCTGTAGGTGAACGCCCTTGGAGAGATTGGTGAGAGGTATTTGGAATGCGTGTGTGCATTTAGGTAGTACGAAGGTAGGTAGGGGTGGCTAAATCCCTGCTAGCGACCCATGTAGAGGTGTCCTGTGCGTGGGTGCTGTGAGGGCTCTCGGGATAATATGCGAGTCAAGGAGGCTGTTTGTGTCGTGCTAGACTGAATTTTTATTGCGGACTGAGCTGCATTCTTGTGGCAGAGGTGATGTGTGATATGAGTTAAAGTAGCGGATGATTGCAAATGTGTGCGTGTCGGTGACCGTGCTTTCTGACGGATACGGCTATGTTCCATCAAGATGGAGTGTGATTCGTACCTGTGAGTCATGGTTGATTACATGTTTTTGTTGACAGTTATGTGAGGGTCTTTTATTTAGCACGGCGTCTGCCCAAAGGCTTCTTGGCACTCAAGCCTGCAGGTAAACTGTTGTGGGTCAAATTTAAAAACAAGAAAAGTCTTCAGTGATCGCCCAAATAAAAGATGATTTACAGTAGCGCAAAGTGATAAAGGAAGCGAGTACCAGAGCTTTGCCGCTGCAATTGAGAAGGCACAGCCCCAACACGTGATCATCTCACAAATAGGTCTCCTGCAAGCGAAGGGGGCGACTCGGCACATAGGGATGAAATGTAAGCTGAAGATACTCTGCACCAGTGCTGTAGAAGGCATGGTGTACCATGCACATAGACTTGAATTGGACCCTTTGGGCTATCAGAAGCCAATGCAAGTGGCGCAGAACAGGAAAGCTATGCGTAGCAAGGGAGGCTTCAGCCATAGTTCTAGGCTCTATATTCTGCAAAATTTGCAGACGTATTAAAAACAGAGGCTAAGCCAAGTAAATAGGGTTACACCTGGGCTGCCAGCAACTTTGAAGCCGTTGGTGTCACTCCTAGATCCTTCACCATTCGTACCGGCGTAGGACAGGGACCAAGAGAGGCGGACCAAAAACATGATGGCCATAAAGAAGTAACAGAAGGGGCAGAGGGGCAACTACCAGTACCTCAGTCTTGTCCCCCTTCAATTTGAGCCATTTGCCGCTCATCCAACAAACCCACCTTGTCCAAGCTACTCCGTAGCTGTGACTCTGTGTTCGGCTTAGATAGATCATGCCGTACAAAGATTTGAGCGTCATCAGCGTAGGAGTCTGAGCTCAACCAGAGCCTGGATGTACACATTAACAGGGTAGGGGACAGAGCATAGCCCTGCAGAACTCCACAAGAGGCATAGGTTCAGAATGAAAAGGAGGAGGAGATTGCATGTGGTCAGTCAAGAAAGACTTAAACCACAATAGTACCTGACCTGATTAGCCTGCCCCAGCCAGACAGTCAAGCAAGATGGAGTGGTCAACGGTGTCAAAGGCAGCTGACAGATGTAATAATATCCCCATTCTGATCGAGGCGCCATGGAGCCGAATGCACTTCCTGTCCTTTCAGTGCATGCTTGTACTCTCTTGGAATCTCATGTGACTCCTCGATACTCGAGCCTACCTGTTTGGGGGTGAAATTCAGCCGAGGGGCAGATCAGGTCAGTCAGAACACGGGAAGGAAGAGCCAAGTCTTGAGTGCTTTCCGTAAGGCGAGGTGATCCTCTATATGGCGGATGCTAAAAGTTATAGAGTTCCATATTGTAGGTGCTTGGATGGAAAAGGAGGATACCCGAATCTGGTCGATTTTTCGGAAGGGATGACAAGGAGGAGAGCAATATCTGATCTCAGGTTTCTGATGGGTATGTAGAGGGTGAGCATGTGTTGTAGATATTCTGGGCCAGTCTTGTGGAGCGCACGGGCGGTGAAGCACATAGCCTTGAACGTGGAACTTGGCTCGACAGGGATCCAGTGCAGGACATGCATGGGAGGTGTGATGTGCTCTCTAGGGCATGTGTGATGGGATCTCTAAGGCCTAGGGCTAGGACTAGCCTGGCTGCCATGTTTTGGACCTGTTGGAGTTTTCTGATTTGACATGCAGGGGAGCCCAGGTAGAGGGAGTTGGCATAGCCTAGGCGAGGGAGGACGATGGTCATGATTGCGGCAACTCTGTGTGGGTAGAAGAGGGAGGGAAAGGTGCATTGGAATATCTGTAGGAGTAGATGGCAATATTTTAACACAGAGCTGATGTGGTGTGTTAGTGTCAGATCTGCGTCCATGGTGCATTCAAGGTTGTTTACTGTGGTGGAGATATGGGGTGGAGGGCCTAGGGAGGAAGGCCAAGAGATGGGTTGGGGGAAGAGGGCAGTCTTCCCAAGGATCATGATTTCAGTTTTTGCAGGGTTGAGAAGGAGGTGGTTAGCCTTCATACATTGGTCGATTTCTGTGATGCATGAAAGAAGTGGTAGGAGGTATTCTTTGGGATCTTAAACATGATCTTGGTGTACTCTGCGTAGTTGTGGCACGATATGCCGTGTGAACAGATAAGAGCAGGGAAGGGGCTAGGGTAAAGGTGAAAGAGCCGGGGTGATAGAGAGGCACCCTGCTGTACTCTGTTGGTGAGGAATGTGTGTAATTTGGGATCTGTTGCTGAGGAAGGGATGATATCTACCTCCATGCTGCATCCCTGATGCCATGCAAGTGGAGTCTGTCTATGTAGGTGCGGTGGTCAGTGGTGTCAAAGGACTCCCGAGGCCGAGGAGGGATAAGTGTGACACAACCTTCTGAGTCTGAGGTTCTTTTGAGATTATCCCAGATGGAGGCCAGGGAAGACTCAGTTCCTCGTAGGGGTCTGATGTCGGACTGGGCAAGGTCGACAAGGAGGTGGTGTTCAGTGAAAGGCATAGCTGGGAGTAGGCTGTTAAGTCAATTAATTTGGCTATGTAATGGTTGTTTGTGATAGGTCTGTAGTTGGACCGGTACAAGTAGGTCAAGGAAAGGTTTTTGAGCAGGGGTTTGATGTGGGATCTCTTGCAAGCTTCTTGGAATGTACGAAATTGAGGGATGTGTTAATGAGGCATCTTTTGATGCTACTGTCACAGGTTGAGGAAAGGATATCTTTTAGGAGAGGACGACGACTGGGATCTCCCGGAGATCCAGAGGGACGGCTGCTGGCTAGAAGCTTACAGAATATATGATGGGAGAGAAGGTAGAGAGGAGCAGGCTTGCGGGTGGTGGGTGGGTCTGTGAGCCCAGACGTGGGTGCAAGGAAGCGGGCGGGTGTGCTGCTAATTTAGGGGCTATAGTGTGGTTTCTTTCCACGGCTATGTTGGGAAAGTGGTCAGAGAACGTCGGAGTGCTTGAGAGTAGGGTAGGGGGGGAAGAAGTGCAGGGAGAGAGTTCTTGAATTCTGAGATTATCTTGTGCAGTTCGCTGCTGGTGTTAGGGGTGTTGGAGATTCTGTTCAAGTAGAAGGATATTTTGGCCTTCCGAATTTCTGCCCTGTAGTCTTTAATCTATTGAGCGTGTACAGTTCTATTCAGAGGTGAGGGGTCAGCCTGCTATCTGCATTCCAGGATGTGGTTTTGTGTTTTCAGGGATTTGAGAGTTTGGGTGAACCATCTGAGGGAGGGGCCTTGTCTGTTGAAGGAGGATCTGAAAGGGAGAGGTCAGGGAGGGCTTGTATGGTTAATATGGGATCAGTGTGCTGACTTCTAGTGGAGCAGGGAGGGGAGTTTCTGGTGTCAATATCCTGAGTGTTGAAAGATAGGCTGAAGTGCGCTTTTACTGGATTGGGTGAAATGGGGGAGGTCGTGAGGGTGTAGGTGAGGGGTGATTTCTTGGATCGGGGCGATAGATCCGGTGAGGTGTGCAGAGATTAAACATCCTGGATTTTGCGGCGTCTGTATTTTTTTACAGGGTTCTGGGGTGCCAGTGGTGTGTGCGGTACAGCGGTGCAGTGGACTGAGGGGTATTTGCTAGGGTAGCCCAGGCAGCTTTTAGGGATGCAAAGGGAGGGGGGGACATGGCTCGGTGTGGGAGGTAAGGGGGAGTTAGAGGAGGCAGAGGGTAGTGTGGGGTGGGAGCGAGGAGGGAGTGTGGGTGGGTAGGATGGGGCCTGGGCCCTGGGTGAGGGGGTGGCCAGGTGTTTCTGGTGCGTCACAGTGCCCCTCTAACTTTGGAGCTGCTTGGCATGGTGGATGTTCAGCTGCCCCAGCTTTGAGGGCAGGGGGGTGGTGCAGGTGTTGGCAAGGGGCCCACAAGCAGCCTGCCCTTTATTGTGAATACCAGAATTACAGGATGGGGTTCTTACTAGGATGTCAGTTGGAAGACCCTCCACACTTCCTCAAGGACCTAGCGTTTGAGCACAGCTAGAGAGAGGAAGTTGGTTCTCCCTTCACCACTGTTGGGGAGAATTCTCAGAAATGTGCTAATTCCCTCCACCTTATGGACCCCCAGCAACCTTTTGAGGACTTATTTTCCCTGGAGAGATTTTCCTCGCTCTCTCATGTATTTTGATGTGTGTTT
The DNA here is from genome assembly GCF_040938575.1 of Ambystoma mexicanum. Classification (NCBI taxonomy): domain Eukaryota; kingdom Metazoa; phylum Chordata; class Amphibia; order Caudata; family Ambystomatidae; genus Ambystoma; species Ambystoma mexicanum. Next base: position 391,537,357 of record NC_090937.1, read on the forward strand.
TACTCTTGTGTTCTTTGGTTATGGAGTTTTAGATAACTCCATAGGCATCCTCTTTTTATTGTTGTCACACAGCACCTTTAGTGCAGTGGCACAGGAGTGTCCTTTGGACTTCCCAAGGTTTAAATACCTTCTCTGGGATGAACTACTGTTCCCCAGAGAATGTAAAGTTAAATTGACTTAACTAGTCTTTTTAAATTCATAGATCCAGCACACACTGTGTGAGTGCTGGAGGAGTTACTTAGTATCCCCTATGTCTAAACACTCTTGTAGCTGTCAAAAGCTACCCTTTCCTGGGGGTGCTGTTGAGCAGCCTAAGCAATGGCTGCTTAGCTGAGGAGCTCTCTGCGGCACCATATAACATCATGATACATCAGCGGTTATCCTCTACATTACCGTTGCTTCTTCGCATCTACTGATCCGTGAAGGTGCTGCGCAGCACCCGCTCCAATTACGACTGAAATCGGAGATTTTGAACCAACATACGGCCTCTGTGAATCCTGCCGTGTGTGGGCCTGCGACCGGCTGGAGTATTGACGTGGCGGGCCTGGCGGGCTGCGGCCGGCCTCTTCCCCATACCGGGGCTTCTGCTTCTGGAGATTGCAGGACTGCAGGCTGCTTTTTATCGCCCCGGGGGCCGTGAGGCTTCGGGAGCCGGAGCGCGTCCGTTGCTGTGCCCTGCGCCTGGGCGGCAGTTGGCGGTGCGCCGACCTTGGGCGGAGCAGCGACATGGGAGTTGCGACGGCGGCGACTGTCTCAGCAACTTCTTTTCGAGTCCCCCCGGGTGCGGAACCTGGCGGCCTGCACCTACCTGCTACACATTGATCGAGGCTGCTGGCCGCGGGGCATGCTGGGAGCCGCCCGATTTTAGACCTGCCTGGAGTGGACCTGGGCTGCGGCCGGAGCGGCGACTCCCTGCCCTGCCAATACAGGTGAGCCTGGGGCCAGGGCGGCCGGGGCCGCTGTGTGGCCGTGCAGGCATCCACCGGTGGTGTGGTAGGCCCTGGAACAGCAGGCTTGACTTTTGCCTCTACGACCTAGAGGGGGGGTGCCTCGAATCGGAGCCCTGCTCAAGCAGAAAGGGCAGGCTCCATATCCTTACTGTCTGAGGTGCTCCTGTCATCCTGCTCTCCTGCACCCTCCGGGCCTCAAGAACGCGGCGGGGGCCACCTAGGGACGCCTCGTGACCCCGACCATAGCTGCCCTATCCCCATGTCGCCTAATCCCGGCGGGCTGGCTGTCTTGGGCGAGCGTGGGGGCTCCTAACTATATCTGGGTTTGGGGATTGGGCAAATATACAGCACCCCTGCCACTTAATGTGACATTTTGCAGCCACTGAAGCTACCCTTTCTGCGCCGAGTGAGCCTGAAACTTGTGCCTCTTGCTCTACCTCACCATACTGGGCCTCTGCCCCCTAATACTGTGGCCATAACTGCTTGTAGGCACTGGGGAGCTCCATCTGCCTGCCTGGGCCTCCATACTTGCCTCCTCTCATCGCGTGGGGCATCCGCGGCACATCTACCCGCCCCTACTTTGACTGTCCGGCTCCACTGCTCCGGATGCCCCGCGCCAGAGCCTACACTGTGTGGCTGACGTGGCAGTGATGTCGAACCGCTCCAGAGGCACTGGCAAGGTGGGGGCAATGGATACATTTGCTAAGGCGGCTCCCAGGCCTGATCGAGCCCCCTCCCCACTTGACCCAGATGACCCTTCCTCGACCTCTGGAGCCCCCACCCCAGATCTCACCACAATAATGGAGTCTATGGCCAAAAACTTTGCTTCATTCCATGAGAAGCTCGACGACATCAATGCCAACGTTGCCTCGCTCAAGACCCAGCTTGATCATGCCGGCACCAGGATCACCGAGGCGGAGTCTCGGATAGGGGCAAATGAGGATGTATTGCACTCCCTCCAAGACAATGTCACCACGCTCATGCGTGACATGAAGTCTGTTGAGGCTACATGTGAGGATTTGGAATCTAGATCACATAGGAAAAACATACCCATCATTGGGGTGCCAGAAAATGTCCTTAAGGGTCGCATGGAGTTGGCCGTCGAAGATGTCCTCAAACTGCTTGACAACCCAATCCTGTCCCGCTTCTTCACTGTCGAACGTGCACACCGTGCTCTGGCTCCTCGCCCCAAGCCAGGAGACTTTCCTAGGCCTGTCATAGCCAGAATTTTGAACTACAGAGACAGAGACATCATTCTCTGTCTGGCTCGTGAGAAGGGAGATCTTTGCCTAGACTCCCAGACCATCTGGATTTTCCCTGACTTCTCAGTGGGAGTTCAGCAGGAGCGACGGCAATTCCTTGGTGTGAAAAAGTTATTACGTGAGCGCAATGTTCCATACGCAATATTGTTCCCAGCGCGTCTCAAATTCACCTTTAAGGGAAAACTCTATTTTTTTACAGTACCTGAGGAGGCAGTGAAGTTTATTGAAGCGCAGATACCCCTTCACGGCCCTGCCCAAGGCCTTCTGGATAATGACTGATTCAACGGGGTCCCGCCCCACTCCTCTCTGCTGGGCTAACCAATGTTTTTTCTTCCTTCCTTACTTGCCTCCTGATTATCCATGTCAGACCATAGTTATATGGACTCTTCTACAGGCACCTTACCGGTGCGCTGCTATGGCCTGGTGCCCAGATGGCCCGAGGGTCCCCTTGTGGCCGGCTTATTAACATAATTGCTCCCCCATTTTACTCTCTTGCTCTCCGGGGGCATGGGACTGCCAGCAGGTAATATACTCAGGGTTGTCTGCCCTGTTTTACTCATGGCCTACTTGTATTACATTCAGAGCACATTTTTGATTAATGTAACAGTTCTTCTTATATGCTATACGCTGACACATGTATCACACCGGTACTTATTGCTCCCATCCTATTTTTGGTGGCGGCACGGTACCAGCGCACCCCATTGCAATTGCAAAAACTAAACTTATGGGGTTTCTGATTGTTGGCCCCTGTTGGGCCCACAGAGCAGCAGGACCGAGTTTTGACGAGTCAGCTGTTATCTGGTTAAAGGGAGTTGTTGATGCACTTGGGTGGGGGGGTAGGAAGGGACACTGCCGACCGTTGTTGGGTGGTGAGGGAGGGGGAAGATGAGGTTTGGGGTGAAAATGTAAAAAAACGGCAGACAAACAAACCACACCATGTTGAAGCGCTTTAAGAGTGACCGCACAGACTGCAAATGCATGCCATGTCAGTTGAGCTGGGATGTGCCCTAGACAGGTGAAATGCCCACAACTATAATGTCCTGAAATGTTCAGGGATTAAGCAATCACACTAAGGCCCGAAAAATTATGGCTTATGCCAGTAGATACGGCAGCAGAATATTGCTACTGCAAGAAACACACTCTATGGGCCATCTAGCAGGGAGCATGACACCTTCATGGGCACCCAACAGATACTGAACTTCCTATTCTACACAAGCCAGAGGTGTACTGACGCTGATTCACAAGTCTATTAAATTCAAGCTACACAAGAGCTATATAGATCCCGATGGCAGATTTATCATACTGCACCGCACCATAGTGAATGGAGAGTACCTCCTCGTGAACACCTACGGTCCCAATATGGACACCCCTGAATTTGTGGACACTATAGCAGCTATACTTCAGGGCTACATTGGCGTCCGAATCACATGAGGGGATATGAACCTCATACTGGACACTAACTTGGACAGGACCGGAACTGCCTCCAGACCCTTGACTAGCGCTGCACGCAGACTACACAGTCACAGTGCAATACTTAACATACAAGACGCCTGGGGGACACTATATCCTCGACTTCGCAAATACACATATTACTCCTCTGTCCATGACAGTTCCTCCAGAATTTATTTTTTTCTAGTTTCGAGTGTAGTGATTGGCCGGGTCGAGGGAGCACAGATACTGACTCGTACATTATCTGATCACGCTCCAATCACACTCTCGGTAGAACTGGGAATGCCTACACCGACACTCGGCACATGGCGCTTTAAATCCGCGGCTCTTAAGGACATCTTGTTCAAGGCTGACATACGGGCCGACATCGAATCCTATTTTGAGCATAACACCCCCCGGGCTACCCCCATTGGTGTCTGGTGGGACGCCTTCAAGGCATATATCAGGGGAATGTCTATATCCAGGGAAGCAGGAGTGCTAAAAGCTATAAGAGCGGCCCTTGGCCAGTCCGAAACCAGACTGCGTGAGCTGGAGCAGGAATGTTCAACAGCAGCTGAACCCGCCAAACTTGCCCTAATTAGTGCAGACATTTAATACACATGCCACTAGAGAAATTCAATACTTCAGCCGCCCTCAGGCTGCTCGGAAATATGGAGAGGGTAATCGACCGGGGAAAACGTTAGCTGCTCTGATGACGGGGGGAATGGGGGCAGGCCCAGATCACCTCTATTAAGGATGAACAGGGCATCCCCCAGTGGTCGGATCAACAGATATTGAATATATTCACTCAATTCTAAACAACCTTGTACTCCCAACCACCGGAACACTCTGAACAGCTTATGAGGGACCTCCTGGATGGGATACCCACAACATGCGTCTCCCCCTCAACCAGGGATCAGCTGGACTCTCCAGTTATATCGGATGAGATAGTTAAGGCCATCTCAGACCTGCCCCAAGGCAAAGCGCCGGGCCCTGACGGACTCACGGCTGAATTCTACCAGGAGCACATAGCCATATTAGCTCCCAGGTTGCTGGAGGTCTGGAACGAATCGCTCCAATTGTCTGTTCTCCCTCCCTCTCTGCGTGAGGCTGTTATAACGGTGTTGCTTAAACCAGGTAAGCCCAGCGATGAATGAGGGTCATATAGGCCTCTTTCCCTAATGAATCTGGATGCCAAAATCTTCGCCAAGGTCATAGCAAATCGCTTCCTCCCGATCATGACACACCTGGTCCATGAAGATGAAGCGGGCTTTGTACCTGGAAGATCCACCTCCCACAACATTCTGCGCTTATTTAATGTGATGGCCCGGATTGATCAAGACGCGCACGCAATTGCGGTCACACTCGACGCCCAGAAGGCGTTTGATATGGTGTCCTGGACGTATATGTGGCTGGTACTGGAGACGATGGGAATAGGTCCCAATATGATTAGATACATTAAGTTATTTTACACCTCTCCAGTGGCTAGGGTTCGAGTTAACTCCTTGACCTCCGATGTGTTCACGCTCCTCAGAGGCACCCGACAGGGCTGCCCATTCTCCCCGATCCTCTTCATTCTAGCAATAGAGCCGATGGCAGACCACATCAGGGCACGTCATTCCCACAGAGGGGTAGGGCTAAAAGGAAATGATATCCCTATATGTGGATAATGTGTTATTATACATCAGAGATCCTGCCACACATTTTGACCCCATACTACGAGACATCACACGCATAGGCACTCTCTCAGGCTTCACCATTAATTATTCCAAATCTGAGGTCTTCCCGCTCACTACCTCCACCCAACACCCAGCCACTGAATACCCTCTCTGCTGGTCCCCCGGCGAAATCAAATATTTGGCAGTCCATGTGTCATTGATTAGGACTTCCCTGCGCGCAGATAACTATCTGGCTGCAGCATAGCAAGCTCAGACTAAAATGGCACGGTGGCGCCCTCTCCCACTGTCGTTCGCCGGGCGGCTCTCTCTCCTTAAAATGGTTCTACTCCCCAAGCTACTATATATTTTCATTAATATACCCATATGGCCCGGTGCAAGGTACTTCACAAGACTACACAAATCATGTGCACAGTTTCTATGGCACTCAGGTGCAGTACGCAAAAAATGGTCCGATATGACCCTTCCATATGAACAGGAAGGGTTCACAGCCCCCGACCTAAGATCTTATTGGACAGCTGCGCAGGCCCAGTATGCCACTCACTGGTACCCAGGCTCCCCAACCCACCCACATGTTAAACTGGAAACCCTGGCAGCAGCTGGTGTCAACATAATGACCTTCATAGTGCATCAGCACTATACACCTGACTCGCCCATTGATCCTATTGGAGCCACCTTACGTGCCTGGAATCGCCTGCTATATCCAACAGTGGACTCCTCCCCCTATTAAAAATGGCTCCCCGTTTGGGCTTTCCATGGGTTGGACACTACACATTACACCGCATTGGCTTGTCACTGGGGGGCTCTGGGTTATCAGGCGTTGACGGATTCTACCAGGATGGTAGGTTTATTGATCCTCAGACATGGAAGCCATGACTCTCAGGATCTGCACTAGAGATCATTGAAAACCACAGGCTTAGGGCCGCGTTCCGGACCAAAAAAGGATGAGGCGGAGGTGAATAGAGTTTTTGCCCTCATTGAAAAATGGATGTTGGATAATTTTCTAGCTCTTAATCGCAGTAAGACTGAGCTGCTAATAGTCGGCAGCTCTAAGGCGATTAGTAAATTGAGTCAAGAATATAGCTCCTTTAAATTGGGGAGGATATCATTATTCCCTTATCAAAAACAAAAATTTTAGGAGTAACTCTCGACTCGACTTTAAGCATGAAAGCTCATGTCTCATCAGTGGTGGCAGGGGTAGTCTATTATATCAGACTCTTGGCTCATTTGAGGCCAATGATCTCGCAGGAAAGCGCTGAGATCATAGCCAGGGCAATTATAGGTGCTAAATTGGACTATTGTTGTAGCCTCCTGCTGGGCATCAACAAAAGAGAGCTGCAAAGATTGCAGGTAGCACAGAATTGGGCGGTCAGAGTTGTTCTTAGACTCCCAAGGCATAGCCATGTAACTGTGGCCAGACGCTCATTACACTGGCTACCTATTGAAGCCAGGATTAATTTTAGAGTACTGGTTATAGTTTTCAAATGCCGGATTCAAGTAATGCCTGAATATTTACAACAGCACATAATTTCAAAGAGTAATGTAAGATCTTTGAGATCCGACCTCACTAATCAAATCATACAGCCAAGATGTAAAACAATGAAGGCGGAAAAGGGAGCATTTATGGTGAAGGCCCCCGCGATATGGAATAATCTTCCTATCAGCTTGAGGAGTCACTTTTCCCTTGCATCTTTCAAGAAGGAACTGAAGACTTTCTTATTCGTTTGATCTACTGTACTCACGGATTTCTCCAATAGACTGCATCATACAACAGGGAATAGTGGAATAATTTACCGAGGATGCTTTGATCCTCACCTCTAAGCCTGTCCTCATTTGTGTTGTACGTCTTTTCGTTGTCTGCGCCTTTATGCCCTAGGGTCAATAGCGCGCATAACAAATGAAATGTAATATAATGTAATGTGGCCCACTTTCCCTGAGGAACCCCATGACACCCCGGCAATTGCATACATTGCTAATTCGGGCGGCGCCCGTGGGGTAGTCTCCTCCTTATAAAAGATGTTACTAGAAAGTGCTCAGATTCAGGTTTTTAGGGCACGCGACGAGTGGGCAGAGGAATTGGGTCTTGAGATCGCTGACCAGTTGTGGATGAAAATGTGCTCTCATACCAGAAAAGTCTCCCTCAACTTTCGCGATCGAGCTATTCAATACAAGCTACTGCATAGATTATACTACACACCTTTCAGCATTTCTAAGTTTGCCCACACCACCGCACATCTCTGTCCCCTCTGCCAAATGGAGCAAGCAGATCATTTACATTTGTTTTGGACATGTCACAGACTGGCTGACTTTTGGGGAAAAATCCTAGAAACACTTGCTAAGGTATCTGACACTACAATTGACCCTGACCGATTGGGAATCTTGTTTGGGGTGTGGGCCACTGACAAGGTTAGACTCATGGCTAAATTTCTTAACATAGCTTGCATAGTGGCCAAGAAATGTCTGCTTCAAAGCTGGAAGAGCCCCACACCCCCGACGTTTCAGAAGTGGCTAAGCCTACTTACCTGGTCTCGAAATTGTGAAGAGGAGTATCTTGCTATGCTCCCTGCCCACTCCCGTCCCCAGAACATTTGGTCTGCATTCAATAGCTACCTCAACAATCAAGAAGAGAGAGCGTCTGAGAGTGGCTCATCACTGACCCCACTGGAAAGAACTTGATTGCCATGCAACATTGTACCTTGTTATTATTTCACTTGTAGTTTGATTGCCTTGCGGTCACTACATTACTGTTCATGCGTACATTGGATGGGCTATTTGATTTGACGTGTGTGTTTGTTGTTAACCTCTGCCAACAAAAATAAAAGTAAAAAAAAAAAACGACCCTTTCCTATTGAAATGGCTGGTGGCATTGGTTTTATAACGAACTACCATGATTTTTCCCGACAGCGAAAACTGGTAGCTAGACCCCTCTGTAAAAAACAAACTCTGGTCATCTTTTTTTGCCATTTCTTTGTGGAAAGGGCCTTCTGGTGTATAACTCTGGCGCCAAACCAGATTTGGTCCCTTTGTTCGTGAGCCTTTGTCGGGCTTCAGGACTGAGGTCCGCCCATGGCGTCTGAGTGTCTGGGGTGGGCAGGAAATGAGGGAGGTGCCTGAAACTCCCTGTGCTTGGTCTCCTAGGAGACCCAAATGCACTCTGGCGTGATTGGCTGACTGACTGTCCGGCAAGGACAGCCACCCTGCTGGATGAGTGACAGCTGGGCTGGAATGAGTGGGAGAAAACTGTTTAAAAGGCAAGTCTCCAGGACTGGAAGGCAGAGTCGACCACTGGAACGAAAGAACCCAAGACAAGCTTGAAGAGGACTGCTGCTGCAACCACTGGACCGTTGGTATGCCCGATGAAGCCCTGCTGCACCCCCGAATCGCCAGATCTCCATTCGAGAGAAGCTCCTTCAAGGACGGCTTCTCCCTTTCAGTTGGTGGGACCAATCAACTCGGGAAACGCCTGGATACCATTCCCGGAGCTGGTTAAGGTTAACCAGGGAGAAGGACATCAGTTTGTGTTTGGAAGCCACACCTACTTGAGTTGAAGTGACGCCATTTTGTTTGCTCCGACGACGATCCCGTGCAGTGCAGGAGTCTCCCGACATCCCCCCTCTTGTCCCCACGACTGAGGCTCAGGAACAGAGAGATCTGCAGGAACTGCCAGGAACCAACGACTTCAGCTACATCTTTTTGCTTCACTTTAAGGTACTGTGCCATCCGGTTGAGAGATCCTAACTCTTGTGGTGAAAGTTTATGAAACTTTCCCAACTTGCAGGCCTAATCAGTTTGTGACCCAGCATATTATTCGTTTTCATCTAAATTACTTCTAAAAACGTTTACAAAGACTTCTCAGTCTGTACCAGAACTGTGCGGTCCTATCGAAGAACACTAGACCATTGACTTTGACCTGGCCCATTGAATTGAACTGACCCTCCTGGTACATTGAACCTTTGCATTATATGAAAGAAATGTTTTCTAACCCCTTGTACAAACCTCTGCCTTTTTATTCCTATTTAAAAGTATTGAAGTGCCATTTGGCTCCTTTTTCAGGGGAGCTCAAACTGTCCCTAAAACTTAGTTTTGTGCTGTAGTATATTGGTGTTAAGCATTGAGTTGATTTCTACTTTTGAAATGTTTTCCAAATGACTGTGTAAATAAATGTTTAAGTATTTTTTACCAAGAAACCTTGAGTGTAAATGTCTACGTGAACCACTGCGATTGTAATACTTTTGTGTAACTTCTTCTACTGTTCACATTCCCTCTTGAGATAAGCCTGGCTGCTCAGCTCGCTACCAAAACTGTGTGGTACAGACTTATACCAAAGGTTGGAATTTGCTTACACCTGTAGTCCTAATTGTGTGTGGTGTTCCTAGAGGGTACTGCCTGCAATTCTGCCTGCCTAACAACCACCCCACGTTGGGTGGGAGGGCTAAATACCTGCTTGAGTTGTCCTAAATGGGTCAGTGAAGTCCAGGACACCTTTGGTGAGGAGAGTGAGAGTCAAGGTGGGGGATTACAAGCCTGCATATTCTAGTGGATTGTGTCCACCCACAGATTCCTCATCTTGGACTTATCCATATTCGGCTTTGCCATCTCGGAGGAAATTTTTTGACCGCAGTGGGTGTTGTTAGACATACTCGATGTCCCTCGACGGTTACCATTCCCGCATCCAGACTTGATGTCTATATTATAAATAGCACCCACTGTGCCCGTTGTCTCTGTTTCTCTGCATCCACAGCACGCTCTCTGAACGGTTCGACTCGCCTCAGCAAACCTCTTTACCAATGTCTTTATCTTTTTTGGGAAATATTCACAATGTTTACGCCGACGACCGGCTTCAAGATGTGTGTGGACTGTGTTTCGATGATGTCAATCACTGATCCTCATAGGATTTGTCTCTGGTGCCTCAGTGAAGAACACAGTCATTGAGTATGGCTTCTGCCAATCGATGACCAGCAAGGCCTTGAAGGAGAGAAAATCGAAGCTCAGCCTCATCCAAGATCCTGGATCGCTTTCCACCATTCTTCCTCTTCATCATCACAGAAGAAATCGAAGAAACAACACCATCGTTCCTCATCCTCTGACCCCTTGCCCGACAGACGTCTGGGATGTTTTCCTGATAAGGCTGCTTTTGCGACCAAATGGGAAAAGTTTAGAATAAATATGATAGAGGTCTTTTGGAAGGTGGTCAATCCTGGTCCCTCGAAAGAGCAGAAAAAGACTGTTGAACTCACCACCTCTTCCAAGACCGGCAGGGAGTCCAGCAAGGCTTGTACCCGTGTGCCCAAAAGCCTAGTCGGAAGACCTCCAGGATGTCGTTTCAGGTAGCGTTGACCACAGAGACTTCATCGAAGCAAAAAGATTCTGTGACTTCCTCCTCGATGGAGTCGAAGGGCCCTTTGATGTCGACCTCGGACACAACTTTGCGTTTTAAACCCATATCGAAATCTAAATTCTTCAGATCCTTTTGATCCATCTTTGAAGAAGATGAGGAGGAAGATGCTGTCGTGCCCTTTGGGTATGAAAGTTTTGGTACTACCAATGTTCCAGAAGACTTGGTCTCGGACCAATCCCAGCTTGAAGACTTAGCCACTTATCTGAAAGAAGCCAGTGGTCTTGATACCTCCTTGAGGTTGAATTTGACAGTCCAGACATATGAAATGAAAGGTGGCCTATAAGAATGTTCATGATTAGGGTGATTGAGTATTTGGGTTGGGGACACCCTGCTAAGGGCATTACCCAGGGTGACTTTACAGACATTTTGGATAGGGGCCCTCCAATGGCGCCTGTGCTGCCCTTCTACACAGCACTAAGAAACCCCATAGAAAGCTGTCAAAAACCTTATATCACTCCTGCTGTGAACAAGGGGTTGGTGAGGAAGTACAGACCTTCTTCTGTTAACCCTGACTTCCTATCAGGCACCCTTCGCCAGAGAGTTTGGTGGTGCAGGCAGCTACCTCCACCTCAAAGGTCGCAGCTTATCCGACCATCCCTCTGGATAGGGATTACAAGAAATATGATACACTGGCAACGAGGGTATTCTCTGCTCGGAGCATAGCACTAAAAGCAATCAATGCATCTTGTGCTCTGGCGAAATACACTTATACCTTATAGAATGTCATTTCTCAGGCTGCAGAGAACATTCCTGAAGGGGAGATGAGAGAGGGCTTCAATAAACTCATCAGTGATGGTAAGGAGACTTCTTGCCCGTCCCTTTAGTAAGTCCTTGATGTGTCATACTGCGTCGGCCGGTGAGTGCAGTGATCCAGAGATTTGCATGGTTATGCACGTCTGGGTTTGCCCCAACATCCAGTCAAGGCTCCTGGACCTGCCCTTCCATGGGTCCAACATTTTAGGGCCAAAGGCACACGAAAGCCTAGAAAAGCTACAGGCTTCAAAGGCTGCAGCAAAATCCTTAGGGGCAGCCTTTCATCAACCGCAACAACAGCACCCGCCTATGCAGGCTTGCAGAGGGTGTGACTTTCGCTACTGATCCTCTTTTGATCAAAGGGGAAGAGGTTTGGTTACCCAGAGAGGACAAAGGATGTTCTGGCGTGCCCCCAGAGGCTGTGGGGGAAAGACTGCTCAAACAGTCACCTCCTCACTGCCCTCTGCCACTGCCTCAGCCCCATAACCTCTCTGAACACTTTGCTCACAGGACCCCAGTGAGAGGCAAGTTGACCCAGCATCTGCAAGAATGGCATTTCATTACGTCCGATGCATGGACACTATAGACGGTAGCCCAATGGTACTGTCTCCTATTTCTACAAAGACCATCGGATTGTCCCCCAAGTGAGCAGTTGCTTCAGAAACCAGATCTGCTCCTTCTACTTGAGATTCTTACACCTTTGGGAGAAAGGTGCTGTGGAAAGTGTACATGTAGCGGAACGAACAGTAGGACATCATTTTGCCGACAATATATTTTTCGATTTAATTTTTACAGAAAAAATTCCATCGAAAAAATCATTACAATATATATGGTCGGTATTCGGTTTAAATGGATGGTGGAGGGGCTCTGGTGGGGTTTATTACCTAGGGAAATTTGGTTCTGGGGGAGCAACATTTTAAAAAATGTCTGAGTTCTTTCGATAGATTTTTTGGGGTATTAAATCCATTGAAAAAACTACTGTCGCTAAAAGGACGTAGAACCAGCAGAACAATACCACAGTTGGTACTGCACTTATTTTTTGGTTCCCAAGAAAGACGGAGGACTGCAACCCATTCTGGACCTGAGACGCTTGACTCAATGGCCACTCTTTCGCAGATCCTACAGGCCCTTCAGATCCAGGAATGAATGGTGTCAGAGTCAGCTCTGGTTTTGGGTGCTACAAAACGGGATCTCTGTCGGCTGTTCAACTAGCCTGAGAAGAGAATACGGCGGTGGATGCTCTGAGCAGGCAGAGCATGATTTCCCACGAGTGGGTGTTGGCTCAGGAAGTCCTTCTAGAGAACTTCACACTTTCAAAAAAAAGAAATAGAGTTGTTTTTAGTTTGTCAACAAACTTTTACACCATACATTACATTTTTCATTCTTATTTTGTGATTACATAATTTCATATTGTTGATTAAAAAAAACACATATGTTAACACATTTCCATTAAAATCCTCATATGCCTGCACATGATTCACCAAGAAGTGTAAACAGAATGTAACTTTAGCCAACTTTCCCCAGACAAGGAGATACATCACACCCATCGTAAAGTTGCAGGATGGTACACTAACAAGATTAACAAGGTCTTAAACATTTGTTTACACATCTGTTAAAATTTCGAGACAAGGGATTTTGCTTATAACCAAGCTGCACTTCAGCAGTTAACAGCAAAATGGCTGTGCTGGCTCCTTTGAGCGCCACTGCCATGCATCAAAACTGTGTTTTGCAGCTACTAAATGATGGATGCCCTGTCTTGCCAAGCACTTTTTGGGCAAGTTAGAACAGGGAGCACCCCGAGAAAGGCTGCCAGTGTGTTTTCTTGTGTGCACTAAAGAAGCAAAGTGAAAAGCAGCACTGCTCCGCTGCTGGCTAAGAAGTTCCCATTGAAAAGGGAATATTTTACATTGAAAAGGATGCTGCCCTGATGCTCTTGACATCTGCTTAACATCACACTGCTTTTCTCAGTGAGACCCTGCCATGCCCATACATACTTAGATTGTGCTCCAGCAGAAGAGAGCATTATCCCTTAATGACAGGCTGTGTCATACCAGATCTGGGAAAACAACAAAAGCTTTACTTTCAGCCGCACAAGAAAACGCTTGACTCTTATGCTACACAATGTCAAAATAAACCCTTCAAAACAATCCCTAGCTCTCTGCGCATAGGTCAATTTCATTTGACCTTTGCCTTGAACATATTGCTGTGTGAGAGAAACTGACTTGGGCTGCAAAACAATATTGGGAATTGAAATGGAAGGAAAAAAAGAATTTGAGAGGGACATTCCAGCAGATTTTACCACCTGTTAAAATGTGCTTTTGCAAATAAGAAAATATTAAAAGTGCCATGTTGAAGATGGCCCTGTCTTTGCCTAGCAATGTAAAGGGGATGTTGCTGGGAAACATATATGGGATGTTTTATTTCAACAATCGTGCTTCTGATTCAGAATAAAATAAACTTTTAAAATATGTTGGCTGTCCTGGGAAATCATCCCAAACAGGTTTTCTGCCATGGCTCAAGGGGAAATTGGATGCTGAGAACAGGAGGGCCCTACCCCCAAGAGAAGCCACAATAGATTCTGGGACCCCTCTGTGTTAATTATGCCCTTTGAAACTATGAATGGACCAGGAGGCAGCATATCGCACGCTCGTCGGCCTTCTGTCTGTGCTCCAGGTTGATGCAATAGATTCTGGGACGCCTACGTGGTAACACCTCCCCTCAATTTCTACTGGGGAGCTTCAAAGCCAACTCCAAAACAACCTTGTAAGCTATTTCCTTATTTGGTAGACAGTGCTGACCATCTGTCTCAAAAGACTATTTTATTAATAAACTTTTAAGACTTTTAGCTCTCCAACAGGACTTCGCAGGAATGTAAAAGTTTAGTAGTTTAAATGTAATTTTTATGGCTTTTAAACAAGACGTGGTAGCCTTCACTGGCGTATTGTGGACAGAAATGGCAGAGAATTGAATATTCAGAGGAAAGTGTATATGACGCCACTTTGAAATTCATTACTTACATGCCTTATGATAATATATACACATGTATAAAGTTATAGAATTTTAGGTAAAATAATTTCATTGGAAAACCGTGAAAAACTATTAGACAGATTAAACAAAAGTCCTACAAACGTGAGAATTGGACTGCCATGCTCTGTTTGAAATATGTAACCTGCATATCTAATTTGCCAAAAGGCCACAACTGTACAAATGTGTGATTTATGTTGAGATAGATTTTTGGAAAAAAAGGACTGTGGGATGGCTTTTCACCTCGTAAAATACAACCTCATAAACTGAGTCTCCTCCTTGAGGAGGCGATTAACCTAGGCTGACCTATCCGGTTCTTGGGGGTAGGTCTAGCTTAGTTCTGCCCAACAATATACCCATTGATGTCACCCGCTTTATAAAAGGGGTGGGAGCTCACAGGGACAGGACACACTCTCCTGAATTTCCAGCGCCTGCATATCCAGACATTCCAGATCCACCTTTGCAAGATTCCAGACTCTACTGCCAGGCCAAAGCATAGCTGACCCTATCCATTGATCCAGAAACCCCACTAAAATCCCAATAACAAGGGGGAAAGCTGTGGTGCCCTTTTGGGAGCATCCTGTGACCAGACCGGCTTTTTGCCCACTACCTGCATGCCCGCTGTACCCTTGCCATCCAGTGACCAGACTTGCCCAGCTGTTTGCTGAGAGGGGCGCCTGCCGTGTGGGGTCCAGAGTTTTGAGTCCAGAACCCGGTTCACTGTCCCAAATCCCAACTCAAGTGCGGATTGCGAGTATTTCCCCATCCCATAGCAACACATAGCCTATCCCATCTGGACCCTATTTCTTTGTCCCTAGAGTAATTCTATCTATACCCTGATAACTTGTTTAAAACTGTTAGAATTCTCTGTGCACCCTGTCCTTGATCTCCAAGCGTTAGCGCCACATTTCTCTTCATTTCTGTCTTGCATAGATCATAAGTCGTTAGCAATATTTTGATTAAATTCATTTTCCATAACGAAAAGGGGTACACTGCGTGAAGGGATACAACTGCAGCATAACTTTTATATTCATGAGAGGCGTTCCTCTGTTCTAGCCATTAAATCTAGCAGAAGTGAAAATGGTCTTTTCTTTAAAACCGATTTTCTCTCCTTAATTGCTTTATTTTACCAAAACCGAACCTCCTTTCACCTTGAAAATCTCACCCAATTATCCAGCTATAGTCACTGTTTCACTTCTATGTTGTCCCTATGATGTGCATCTATCACCCAACCTAAAAACCGCATTCCGATTCTATGAATTTCACCCTTTTTTTTTTAAACGTTTTGACATTTAAAACTGCAAATGTGTAAATTGGAACTTTTCAACGTGTGAATTTGGCTGCACTGTTTTCATTTCAAGTTGTTTTTTTTTTTTTTTTAACTGTATGCCTTTTGTTCTACCGTACCTTATAGTTGCTAGTGATATAACATCTCTGATACTGTTATAAAACAAATATACATCATTATTTAAACACATATGATTAATTATTTGTCAAAATCGGAGTGTCATTTATGCCATTGCAAAGGGTTTTAAAATCTGTTTCTGCCTCTTATTTTGTGAGGGATTTTGATTCTGTTTGCTGCCTCATATCCGTTATTCCCTGCTGCTTCTTTCTATCCACTCAGAATTCGATTAATTGGGGTTTTAGGGAACATTGCAGGGGAAAACCTTAACTCGGGTCGTATCTATCCTAATTGAGAAGTGCTCCTATTCATTTGTGCTTTGGATGTGTTCTTGTAGAAGGTTACCCAAGTGTATTTCAGTAGTTTTCATTGTAATTATCACCCCATTGGTGACTGCTGCCCAATATAAAAATGCTGTGATTTCCTTTGAAATTAAAATAAATAAATATTGTATTCCCACCAACCAGCCTGGTTCATGGTCCATTGTGACCCGGGGTATTTGAAAAAGGGGCTGTGAGACGTGTTGGGTATCGGCTCAATTTGAATTCATAGAAAATAAAGAGAAAGTATTCTAATTGAGCGCTACATCTTAGGCTAATGTTACGCTCACCTGGTATCCACGGGGACGCCACCCAGCCCTGGTTGGATGATTTGCACTCTCGAAACCTCTCCCGGTTCCTTGGTAAGGCCTATGGTTAAAGATGGGTCTGCAATATAGAAGAGCTGGATTCAGTACCAGATTGTCTTTGTTTTCCCACCTCCCTTGGCCTCAACTCCTTCCTCCCCCTTGGGCCTTCTCCTCACCTTAATATTGTAAAAGGTGGATTCTCTGTCCTGCTCCTCATGGCAGGGGCGCGTAGATGTGGGGGGGCGAGCAGCGACCAAGTTCCTTCACTGGTGCAAGCCCTCCTGTGGGAATCCAGGCCTGCTGCGACTCCGTATGTTTGCTGCTTTACAGTCTTTATATGCAGTTCTTATGTTCCTCTAAGTTCGAATAATAATGCCTTGCTTCTTTCCTTTTAGGTATGGAAAGGTATTTTGGTGTTGTCATGCAGTTTGAAGATGAGCATGGGCCGGTAGGCGAAAGCGCATTGTGCGCAATGCTGTCCGGTGAGTAATGCACAATGCGCGGCACTGTTTCGCCTTTTATATTGCTAACCTGTGTCTTTTCTCTCCTTGCAGGTTGTGATATTCCTCGCAGAGCGCCGTAATGTTCCAGCAATGATACTGACCAGGAGATGACTACCCAGGTAAGAATTGCATGGCTTTCTTCATTCGGGAGGAAACGTGAGTAAACGCTTACTAATGCTGTCTTTCTTTCTCCTCTTTCCAGGTTATGGTATTCCAGGATGCATGCGGTGCCGGATGATGGAGTTCGTACCTTAAGGTGAGTGGAACTGAAGTCTGAGATGGATTGAAGGCAGGATACTGTTCCAGGTAAGTTTCTTAGTGTTCTTTCTCTCTCTGCAGGTCCTTGGTTTCAGGTGAGCTGGCATCAAAGAACTGGACACGGTGAGCGTTACGCTGCCCACAGCAGAATAACGCAAAGCATGTTCTGCTGTTTGGGTGTGGTTTAAATAGTCTCAGGTAAAGTAGTCCAGGTAAAATAGTCCCAGGCCTGCCACACCCAAAGTAGTCCAGGTAAAGTAGTCCCAGGCCTGCCACACCCTAAAGACTAGACCGTATAGCTCAGTTCCTTGTAACTGAGCTATGTGTGTGCCTCCATGTTGGCTGAACCCCCCCATGTTAAATAGTCCCAAGTAAATAGTCCCATTCTAATGTTGGTCTTCATGATGGTTATGAGCCTGGTGCCAAAGGCGCCAGGACTGACTCCAAGAGAGTCTTGGATGAGGTTTTAAGGCCTTTGACCTGGCCCTAACTGGAAGGCTGACTTGCCAGTGAGGGCCATGGGCAAGGGTCATGACAGCTAAGGGCAAGAGTCCTGATCCGGTGTGTGACGCCCGGTTAAAATCCTACACATAGTGAAAAATATCACATTCCAACTTGGCTATCACGTTGTTAACTAAGCAATTCCCATGACATGGCATACCTCTAGGTTACATTATCCAACCAAATAAGTGAAACATCTTCCCGTGGATAGGCAA
This sequence comes from Ambystoma mexicanum, assembly GCF_040938575.1. Taxonomy (NCBI): domain Eukaryota; kingdom Metazoa; phylum Chordata; class Amphibia; order Caudata; family Ambystomatidae; genus Ambystoma; species Ambystoma mexicanum. The sequence goes on from NC_090937.1 coordinate 391,555,358, forward strand.
AGGTTGCCTTCCAGACTCATTCACTAACAGCATTTTTAGATAGGTGTAGGTTTAAGCAAAGTTTGAGGTTTAGATGAAAATGCCTCATTTTATATGTAATAGAAATTGATAGTGAGAGAATCCCACTAATGCTGGTCCCCCCCATACAGGTGGTCCAGAGCCATTCCCTAGATAGCTCCGTGTTACCAACTCTCATAGTACCAAAACTTTGCATCCGCTTCTCATCGAAATAATGGCAAAAAATGACAAGATGTTTAATTGATTCTTTTTCGGATGCCATCTTGCAGAATCTGCAGTTCTCATTTTCCTCTTTTCTGATGTGCAGATACCAGTATTTCGTTCTTTCATACGTTGGCATCTGATTAATTTTAAATCTTAAGTACACATCACGCAATATATTACAAGGAAATTGCACCAAATATGCCTGACGAGGTATATGTTTTGTAGTGAAATGCGAAATTTCCTTGTAAGATCCTAGTGCGGATATGCGATCAATCGTATGGCACCAATCCAACTCATAAAGCTTTTTCTTAGAATGAACTTGCCTAAATTCAAGGTCCATAGTCTGTTTCCCCATTTCCAGTAATAAAGCGTCGATTCAGTTAGAAAATGTGTAAACATGGATATGGGGTTGCGCTCCCTAATCATTTTCCCTAAGTTCTGGTACAGGGAGTTGGCTGGAGGAAACATAATTTTAGCAAAATTTGAAAGTAGCCACCAATGATGGCCAGCAGACAAAGCAGAAAGGCCCAACTCCTCTCTAAGAATAGCATTTGGACGTGCGTTTGCGAGTCTTGGGGTCTTACTCCAGAATGCGCCTTGAAGTTGGTCAAGAATGATGTCAATTTGTGTTAGGCACATATCTAGGCCGTAGAGTAATATGGCCTCTACCTTGAGAATGTAAAACTCTTTCTGGGGTAACATAGAATATTTACGAAATTTTAGGTAGATGGTGCGCATTTGTGCGATTAGTGGTTTAATTTTTTTATTTAGCGCTCCTTTCCACATTTTTTGCGGAGTTTGCGTCCACTAAATCATACTCCAAATATTTGATCGAAGCTGCACATGGCACAGAAATTTCATTAATGGCCCAATTGAATGCGGATCTTTTTCGCTTGAGATTCTGAAATACAATGATTCTAGATTTTGTAACATTGGAGGTGTAGATTGTGTGCTTGCGAATATTGTCAAAATAAGTTCAATTTTGCTTGTAGGCTGAAAGGAGTTTGGTCAAAATTGAGGATATCATCCACAAAAGCGAGCCAGTGTAACTGCAAGTACCCATGTTTTGCCGGATAAATGATGTCCTGAAGCCAGATCTTGTCAATATCACACATGTACAAGTTAAACTGGGTTGCTGCTAAGTAGCAACCCTGCTTAACACCTATGTCAATTGCAATTGGATGCGTTGTTGGGCCGGACACGTTAACCCTTACTCATGTTCTGATGGAGTTTTGCTATGAGGGTAATTAGCAGAGCTGGAATTCCTAACCTATTCATTTTGTCCCACAGCAGGCTTCCGATTACACAGTCAGACGCAGCAGAAAGGTTGATTGATGCCATGTATTGTGGCCCAGCATTAAGACTTTGGGCCTGATCACGAGTTGGGCGGTAACGCTGGCGCTATTAGCGCCGGTGATAATAACCCTACCGCCAACCCCCCGGCACTATTAGCGTCGGATCACGGGTTTGGCGGAAGGGTTATTGCCCATTCCCCATTGGGCCCATTCGGGAATTCCTCATTCCCCATTGGGCCCAAGGGGGACAATTTGCGCTATTACTGCCGAAAATCGTCAATTTTGCTGCAGCTCAAAGCTGGGGGGAAATCCGCCAAGGCCATGATCTGGGGGACCCTTAAATGCGGCGGTAATAGCGCTACCGCCGCATTTAAGGGTTACCGCCAGACTCGTGATGAGGCCCTTTGTCTTTGCCAACAGGTGAAACAAAATAGTAGCATTCAGCGAAGTGCCCATCTGTGAGCGAAACCCAATCTGATAATGTGATAGAATGTTATTGTGGTTGATGTGCTGATGTAGTTCTCTGAGAAGCAAGATGGCAAAAATCTTTGCAGAGGCGTCCAATAAGGCGATTGGACTAAAGCTTTGTGGGTCAGCCGGATTGCCTTTTTTGAATATTGGGACTGTTATTGACTGTAGCCAGGATCGAGGGACCATAGATGTAGAATAGATCTTATCAAATCTGATTTTTAAGATTTTTGCCCAGAACTGCGGATTCCGCTTCAACACACAAGGAGGTATGGAGTCCGGACCCTCAGCCTTAGAATAGTTTAAGGTCATGATTGCCCATTCGACAGCCTAGACCAAGGTGAGTTCCCAGAAGATGTCGTCAGAAAGCTAAGAGGACTAGTGTTTTCGAATTTGTGTGATAATTGAAATTTGGAAGTGAAAAGGTTTGTCCACGTTACTTCAGATAAGGATGCAGACAGATCGTTCCTGGGCTTTGAATAGCGCGCTCTTAGCATGGCGCAGATGGACCTCCGATCGTTGCGGCATAGAAAATAAATCATGTTCTGATTGTTTTGGTTGTGTCGGAGGCGATTGATATTTAGGCAGATATTTCTATAAGTATTGCACATTTATTTTTTTCCTTGGAGAGAATGCACCTAAGCCTAAGTCACTCGATTTAAGTTGGCGTAAGGCCCGGTTTTTAATGTGTTTTTCTAGCAAAAGGTCACTGCTGTATGGGTGGGCATGTTGGCATTTTGCTAGAGCCTGTTCTTGTACTAGCTTTGAGAAAGAAGAGAAGAAAGAAAAGGTCTAAATCAGCAAGCTAGTGAGACAGCGCCTAGAGACACAGCCAACCAGTAAGCCCCAAAGAGTGACCTTTGGTCTTAAATCCAATTTCTTAAGTACAAAAGATATAATTAGCAGATAGAAAGTCCAAAGAGTATTATTACTGGATGTTGTAGTCCTTGATATTGGGTAGCGTTTCGCCAGAGTACGGAGGTGTTGAGCTTCCTCTTCAGCATACAAGTCTCCTCTTCAGACTTTAGTAATGGCAATTTCAAAACAATTCCAAAGCGGGACGCAGCAAGGACATGCAGCGATCCCAGCACAACAGCACAGCACTTGCAAGCACTTCCGGATGCTTTGGGGAACCCCTGAAGTAGATCTGTTTGCATCCAATATCAACAGGAAGTGCAACCAGTTCTGCTCCTGGGAATTTCCTAGGAGAGGAGCTGTGGGGGATGCGTTTGTAGTGGACTGAGAATTTCCACTCCTTTATGCGTTCTTCATGTCATCAACGGGTTGAGGAAGTTCTGTAAATCTATGATCATTGGTGTTCCTGATTGGGCCAGGAAGACATGGTACGCGGACCTTCTAGACATGTACATCTGCCATCCATTCCATCTTCCTCAGAGATCGACCTACTCTCGCAAAAGGGAGGCTGTCTTCTTCACCCAGGTATCAGAACTCTGAACCTTCTTGCCTGGTTTTGGAGCGGTTAAGATATAAAGATTGGGACCTCCCGGAAGACGTGACTGAGGTGTTGCTTCCGGCTAGAAGGCTAGCGTCAAAAGCACTATACCACTGCCATTGGTATAGAGCTAAAGATTTAAATCCTTTCACTTGCAATACACCTGCAGTGCTTTCTTTTTTGCTGCACCTAACCCATCAGGGACTGCAGGTGGCTACTGTCAAGGGATATCTGGCGGCGTTATCCATTTTTAAACGCACTCCACAACAAGGCTCTTACTGTTTTGTCATACAATTCCTGAAAGGAGTGACAAATACTTTTCCACCCATCCCTTTTCTTTTTATTTCCTGGGATTTGAACCTGGTATTAACCTTTTTTTTTTTTTTAATGGGAGCACAATTTCAACCTCTCTATTACTGACCTCTCTAGTTACTAACCTTGAAAGCTATCTTTTTAGTCGCCTTCACTTCTGCTTGCAGAGTGAGCGAGCTACAAGCCTTGTCACACAAAGCACCTTTCACTTTATTTTCCAAGCAGATTATAGTTCTGATGGTTCATCCCTACTTCCTTTCCAAGGTGGTGTCTGAATGTCTTCCTACACAGAAAATAACTTGACAAACTTATTATCCACCTTCTCACCCTTCTAAGGATGAAGAGAGGTTACACAGACCTCACCCGTAAAGGGTTCCTAGTTTCTACATTTCTAGGATGGCAAATGTCAGACAACATGACCAACCTTTTATTGGGTATACGGGCCACAGGCTATGCCAAGCCATGACCAAACACATTTTATTATGTTGGCTTATCCTACACAAACTGTTCCTTATGGCCATCCTATCTGCCAAGAGAATAAATGGGGGTCGAGGTGTTTCTCTTTTTTCAGAAAGATAAGGTGGCTCTGACTAAGAATCTCTAATAAGATGGGGTCCTACCTTTATCACTAAACCTCAGGGAAATTAAGCTCAACTTGTATTTTATGGTGGGATTACTCCAGGTAAGAAATCGGTCAAGGTTAGATTGGTTGAATGGATAGTTTACTGTGTTGTAAAATAAACAGCAAGGGAAGTGCCAAATACCTTTTTACCATTAATGGAATACAGATTCTATTGTAAATTACTAGGTATAATCAACATTGGGTATTGAAAACCACTGTGATACTGCGCTGTCTACAAGCAAATTATTTTAAATTGTGTTTTGCTGCACTGGGTCACCATTGGCACTCATACGCTTGGTGTCAAAATTGATAAACATGTTTATTATTTATTAAGAAAGAACAACATTTAAGTAAAATCCCACAAATCCATCTATAAGCACACATTTTATTTTAAAGAGCATCCTTAAGAAAGTAATGTAAGCATTCTCTTAAACTACTAGAAATTGCAATGAAAGAACTTTGAGCAATCGGAAGAATAAACTGGATCCCGAATGACACAAACACCCATCTAGCCCATACGACTTCAAAGAAGCTCTAACAAGGAGCAAAACAAATGTAGGCCTGTGATAATTAAATATCATTAAGAAAATGTCATATTAAACATGACTTTTGTTTAGAGATTATTCAATTATTACTTTTGGAAATAACGCAATAGTCCTCTTGACCATGTACTTTTCACAGATCTTAAAGTTCTTCCTTGTTCAATGTTATTTAAAGGTTTATGGAAGGCAATGGCACAAGCAGTCACCTTTTCAAAATCTTGTTTATAATCAACATTGTTTGATATGGAAAGCTTTAAAAATGTTAAACCTATTGCTACCTCAAATTAACAAATTGACTGTTCATGGTAGGCAGGTTTGCAGCCACTAGTCCGTTTCTGTATCAAATTCAAGAGCTTGCTTTTATCCTTCAAAATAATCCTTCAGCTCAAAGACGGAGTGGAATTTTAAAGTTGGATGAGCATCTTCATGTCAAATGACGCAGAGTAGAATGTTTGTTTGTGACTATTTCCCAGGCACCCCACAACTCCCCCCGCAGCCTCGGCTGCTTCCTTGATTGCACTATGGACGAGAGACTAATGGCACCTTTCCACTATCTGTGGTCCAAGACTAAATCTGCCAACCCATATTCAAGGGTTGGCTGAGCGCATGCCAGCATATGATGTGCCCAGCTGTGTTAAAGCTTATGTACTGCCAAAAGATAAACCGCCAACTCATAGCAAAGTTGTAAGATTCAAGGGCTTTTTTTAAATATGGGGAAAACTAAGACTTTTAGTTTCTTTTAGGTTGCTGGACATAAAACAGTATTCATAAATTCATAAAGTTCCTTATTTGAGCGGGTGATTCTCTTCCCCTTGATTTGTCTTCCCTTGGTTGCTCTATCTGTTCCTTAGGTTTCTCTTGATCAGATATAGAAACTAGGCTTACTCTCTTGGCAGGTTTCCACTCCCCCTGTTGTTAACAAAATCTTTTAGCTAATCCTGATTTGCTTTTCTCAGGATCTCTTTTCTTTCATGTATTCCTTATACAATGTTCAATATGTGTTTGCCTGGTTCCTACCTGGGCTTCTCTTTCATGCACACACTTACAATTGCCTGGTATACTCCCCTGCCAGGGCCTCCTCAAATGCACTCACTAGCACTTGCCCGGTATACTCCCCTGCCAGGGCCTCCTCAAATGCACTCACTAGCACTTGCATGGTATACTCACGCCAGTGCTTTCATAGGTGCACTCACTTGCACACCTCTCCAAGGTAAACATTCTCTTGTTTTTGCTTATTATAACAGTTTATGTGCCTGGTATTCTATGCTACTAGGGCTTTTTATCTGTGCATCGTACGCACTCGTAATCGTGAAAACTCTGCATCTTTCCCTTGTACTCTCATTCACTCTCTCTCTCTTTTTTGTATACTTTGTTAATGTTGATTTGGTTCTGGCACAATCGCCAATACGCCCCAGTGTCCCTTCTTCCCCTTGGTGGACTCACTGGCTTTGGCTGCCATATTCTCTCTCTGGCGCGGCCCGGAGCTAGCGCTTGTTTGGTGCCTTCTATTTGGTTGCTGTATTCGATTCCTTGCTGTTCAGCATCCCACAGTCCCTGCTGGGCTCCTCTCCCTCGGGTTTTCAGGCTCTGGTGAGGCAAAGGCTTCTTCCAGACACCCGCAAATGGGGGCAAGCTCTCCATAGGCTTCCGACATTCCTGTGGTCTCTGCTGGGCTCTTCTGCTTCGTGACTTCAAAGTCCCGTAAGGCGAAGACTGCTTCCAAACACCTGCGAACACCAGCAAGCCCTCTGCTGGCTCCTGGTGTTCCTGCAGCGTGTCACTCTTCAGTCCTGGGGCCGGTTTGCTCCACAGCTCCCTCTCCTGCCTTGCGTTCTCTTGGCTCGCTCCGAGAGAGGCAGCTTTCTCTCTCCACCACCTCTCAGCACTTGTTAGATGTTCCACTGTTTTACATCTCCCAGGCACAGGCATTCGCTCACAAAGATAAGAGCGCAACCTGTGTTCCTGGCTTTCCTTGATCTACATTCTTCAACTAATTGTCTTTGTCACAGTTCTTTGGTGGTTATGGGAATGGAACTCCATGCTTGAATTCTTACAAGTAAAGTCAGGAAAGTCTAGGTAATTGTTCTCTAAGGGCAAGTCGGTTGTAGATGACTTAAGGGTAGACACTTAGAAGGAATTTTCCCCTCAGTGGATGAGACGAGGTGTTACAGTAAGCCATTAAGGCTTTATGTAGGTATGGGGTATCCTCAAAGAAGATTGGTGGGATACCATCTCATCCGATTGCGCCATGATATTCTCTCAGAGGTTGTCTTCCAACCATGTGATCCTCCCTCATATAGCTGTCCCCATGGTCAGGATCAGGTAGCGGCTGCTGTTCCCTGGCCTCGTGGGGAGAGGTCACCGACGGGAAAGGAGTGATGGCACCATCGGATTCATCACAATTGTTTCTTTGGAAGCACAAATGACTTCTGGCTGCACAGTATATTGCAAATCAGCCTGGAGCATGGGCTGCGAGGACAGCACAAAGCACCCTTGATGCGCCGGGAGTATAGCTTAGGGTCAACACGTTTGTCTTGGAAACAAGAAAAAACAGCAACAGATTTGAATCCCAGTTCCATGATTAGAGACTGGTCTCCGGTATTTAGTGGTTTCTAAAAGATTAAATAATGGATAACTGTAGGCATTCTTTCTGGTGTCAAGGTGTAGGTTAGAGGGGCATAAGGAAGTACTCCCACTCGTGGAGTCACAGACAACGTGACTGCTTTTGACAAATATCGAAGCAGCAACTTGCATATGGTTTACCAGTAGTTCTTTCCAAGAAATCTGCAAGTGGTTACCTGGAGAAATATTGCTACGTTCGGGAAAGGCTACAGTCTAGACACTGATGCACACTCCGATGCTTAAGTATGCAAGCCAGTTCTGTAAAATCTCTTCTTCAGTTGACCTAGCCTTTCCCACGCCAGACTTATAAATGCTGGCAATATGTATATGTAATTACATGGTAATCTCTGGTTATTGTTTGCTTAATATTCATTAATGTATTGTTTTGTAATCTATTTTGAATGTCTGTACATAAAACATTAATTTTAACTATAGCTTTCACACACAATATTTAAAAAAAATATTTTCTAACTAAAAATGTCGAGTGTATCAGATTGATTAGATGTTGCATTTTTTTCTCCACCTGATAAACCAAGTGACTAAATGTGTTTTTTGTATTCCTTCACAGTTCATTTCGATGTACTCTGACAAATGTTCCACAGACGCAGGCTTTGTTAAATAAAGCTAAACTTCCTTTAGGTTTATTGCTGCATCCCTTTCGAGACCTGACGGTAAGAATATGCATACTCTCTCAAAAAAATCACAAGACGAATTCAATTATTTGTGTTCTCTTTGTTTGACCAGCTTTGATTTGCGTGTGCAATAACTAGTATTTCAGCTTATTTGGGACTATGGCCGTTGGTTATTTCAGAAAGCATTAGCAAATGTTATGGAGGATTTTTTGAAAGTAGGATGTTTGGACTTTAAACACCTACAATATGTTGGCAACTCGGATCAAAGTGACTACGTTTTTAAAAGCTGCACCCTTTTTAACGGGAATGTTTCTGGAGTTGGTAGTTCCCTACTGTGCACCCTGCAGCCTTTGAAGAGCAAGCAACATTTTTTTTTCTAATTGTGCAAAGACATTGATGACAACTGTGTGCTATACAAAACACTAAACATTAAAGGCAGAGGAGTAAATTAGTCTTATGGAGAATGTCAATGTATGATTCAATACAACACTCAGCATTTTGAACAAGTTGGAGAAATGTTATCGTTCGGAAGCCTTTAATACAAAGTATTCTAAAAAAGGTCATTTGGAATTTGCCATTGTATTGTTAATTAGATGTATTTTTTTCTAAGTAAGCAACAACGTATTTTCAAAGACTCTGGGTAAAACAAAACAAACACCACCCTTGAGTATCCAAAGATTAAAAAGGACCCCTTTTAGGGTCTAGCTAACTACACCTTTTTTCACTCTTAGCCATATCTGACCGGACCTCCTTTGCAATGCCTCCAACAACCTTTCCATGGTGCAGTGTGACCCACATTTGCCCATTGCATTTGTTTTTGACTATCTATCCCACTTTTTCTGTGCACCTGTGAAGGCTCTTTCCAAAATGAAACCAACATGTTTACAGCATGGTGGGCTGACATTTCATATTGTTCTTTTTTTAGTTTAATGGCCGAGCTCAACACCAGGCCTCTGAATGCTCAGGGCTTAAACTGCCCAGGAAAGCACAAGATACTTATGGGCAGATTGTGGGATGAAAATACCGACCCATGACACTAGTGGGTGGCAATTTTAGCCAATAGATGAGTGCGTTTCAACGTTCTTATGCTTTCAAAGAAAGGGAAGGTGGAATAGTAGCCATCATGGAGACTCTGTTGGGTATACTGATTTCCTTGGTTCTATCTATGGCCCCATTGACCAACAAGATCTAGTTCATACAGTCATACCCACCCTTAAATTGGCCCATTTTGCTCAAGGAGAAATTATTTCAGCAGGTATTCTTGATGTTGTATTGAGTCCTACGCTAGACAGATCACACCATAATACCAAAGTTGGCTCAGGGTTGGAAATTGCCTGGAACTATTTAACTCCTGGATAGGGCTTAGAAGAGCTTGGTTGATTTGACCCTAGCCGCCACCACAAGCTACATTCGGTTCACAAAGCCAACTGGTCCCATACAAATATACCTATCTGACAATAACTATGCAACTAGGAATTTGCATAAAAGTTGCAATAATAAACGCTTAGAAGAACATTAATGTGCAAATGTACTGGACACAGTTATATTTGCACCATACTGTGTATTAGGACCTCATTCCCCAGAAGCAGCACAGAGAAATAAAGTGAGCAAGAACACATCACAGAGAAATGTGGCTGTATCGAAAAACATGTAGCATAAAGAGACAATAACAGATGAATGCATTAACACATATTGGGGGAGTTCTAAACTAGCGATAACGACTTAATGAGTGGAAATAGCAAGGTGGAACAACTGACCGAAGAAATGTAAAAGAAAAGGGAAAGTAATTTAAAGAGAATGTAAAGTGAAGATATGTAAAGCAACATGGCAAGAGTCAGAGGATTGAACAGAAACAGCAATAGAGCACAAGGCATAGCAACGCACAAGGCATAGCAACGCAGCAACAGAAAGAGGCGTTCAGTGAATGTACATTTTTGGTTGCATGTCTTAGTTTGGCAAGAAAAAGCATGTTCCATCATCGTTTAGACTCTTCATTTATGAGGCTAGATTTAAATAGATTCTCAGGCATATAACCAACTCCCCGTCAGAGGAAAATCCTGACACCCAGGAGCTACTTCTGGCTCCTGCTCCATGAATTCCAATTTTTAACCCCTGCAGCTATAAAGCATTGTTGTCTCTAACCTAAGAGTTGCAAGGTATGGGACTGTGTAATATTTGGCAACTGCAACACCCAGAGGTTTGATTGTATGTATTATTCTCCTGTCCACATGGGCCACTCGCACCCAAGGATTATTTATTATCTGGAGAGGGGATCAAAGATAGTCCCCACCAAAACTGCTCCTAAACTCTTCTAAGCACACTCATATGCTGCTTGCAGTGGATCTGAAACCCCTTCTGAAAACCATGTATATGTCCTGGGTATGTGCTAAAACAGATTTGCATTTTTGAATTCTAAGGCCACTTTTTAGGGTTCCTTAACTTTATTTTTCTTTTTCTTTTTTTATTTCTGGTTCACTGACCTTTTTTTGGTGGTCAGATGGTCTTCTACTGAAGATCCCTGCCATAGCTATGCTTTTAAGCTCATTTTGTGGATCTGATCTTGGGTTGCCAATAAGGCTACCGGGCCCCTGGGCTGGTTTAAGCATCTTTGGGGTGATTATGTCAACTTTAATTGGTTTTAGGAAGTGGGCAGGCGCCACCTGTTATTTTAGCTTTTGGCTTCACCAATAGGGCAAGACATTGTATTGCCCACTGTATCTTTTTGGTATCCATTGAAATACCAATATATTTTATTTAATAAGCCCTGCTCTCACCCATTTTGTTTTACAGGCTTTCTTTGTGCAGGGTAGCCATGAAGGAGGCTTAACATTGACTTTGTGTCCCTACGGGCTCTTTGTGATCCTAAACGGCAGCTTCCATGTTGATTTTCCTGGTTTAGACCAGCCTTTCACTGGGCCGCCAATATCACATCTTGTGTGGGGGGTCTGGGTTGAGTGTCAGACTCGGGGGGTGTGGGTGGGAGGGGGGTATGGGTTTAGCCAGATGATATAGTCTCCTACACTCCTGCTCCTTTGTCCCTAGTCCCTTCATTTGATTGATGGCCTGACTTAAGCCAACCCCTGTGAGTGGTGGTACTTAAGAGGAACCCTGTACCTAAGCTGTATCTTACTCTGGAATTTGTCTTGGAAGAGCATGTCTACTTAACCGGTGGAGGGTTTTCCAGCATTGCTGCAATTTTGGGACCACATCTGACCATTCTGGTTGGATGATGTCCTGGCCTAATCTCAGGTTGGGGTTTCCAGCTGCCGGTTGTCTGTCTTGGACATCCTGAATCCTGCTTGACACCACTTAAGCGATGGGTTAGGCGTTCTATGCAGGGACTGTCTGCGGCCCATTGTGCTGTGTCTTCATGTTTCACCAGTCAGGTCGTCCCACCCTGCCTCATCTGTTATAAAGCACTACCATGGGCCCCCTCCACCTTTGTCTTTGTTGGAATGTTTGCTATGGTTGGGCACCCTTATTTTACCCTTCGAGCTACTTAGATCCTGCTTGCCAGGTTCTACCATCCTCCCAGGGTCTCCTCGCTGTGGTTCTTGCTTCTGGCTTGAGGGCCTACATCGTGGCAATGTTACATATTATTCTTTTTTGCTGTTGGGTTCATTGTTGGCCTAGGGTTCCAGTCTCTTGGAAGTTGCATCCTGTAAACCGCATCTGAAAATGAAGCCTTGTACTTACAGGGTTGTTCAGCCTTTTAGTAACGTTTTTCTTGAAACACACCTTGCCCCGGTGAGCTGAGTTTTTCTCTATGCTCTCCCTCCGGGGTCCCTTTGGTCTGGAGTCGAGACTTTTCAAAGTCAGTGGTCCTCTGCATTTTCCCATTTGTTAACATTGGGGTCTTCCTGATGTGCTGCCTCGTCTTCAGGGGCGACTGGTTCTTGGACTGACTGCTGATCTCTTCATTGGGGTCTGCTCTGGTTCTCCCTTTGGTTGTTTGCAGCCAAATTGTGTTGTGGAAAATATAAATATGCAGCTATTCTTTTAATGCCTTCTATGCAAAGCTCCACTTGCTTTTGCCATATTGAATTATGATGCACAGTCTCAAACTAGCCTAATCGTGTGTCGTTGAGTGCATATCTTAACTAAATATACACCAGGTACGCTGCGAGAAGCAGCCCACTTCATAGACTGTCCGTATTTCCACTTTGGCTCAGACAAGCGAAAAGTTCTGCCTTGCCTGGCAAGACAGTGTCTGTGTGTAGAATTAGCAGCATTATGCAGACTAGGCACTGCCCGATCCCTGTGAGAACCGTGGTTATACCTGAATGTGCTTACTTTCAATAAATGTATCTGAATCTGTCTACTCTGTCACAAAGTGCCCACACCCAGCATGAGAAGGTAGTCAATGTTTGCATACTGTATTAGAACCATGTAGAGCAGATAGAGATAGCCTGATGTATTGTATACTGTGTCCATCGAATGTTGTTTGGTACGCCCCTTCCATAGAAGACCATGTTATGCGGACAAATACGATGTGTAAGTCAGAGAAGGGCGGTTGCTGTACAGTGTTCAGTCGTGAATCGTGTTCTCCTCTTCTGTGGATGTCTGTATGCTCTTTTGCTAACTGCCATTAAAGACGCTAACCAACTTTCCATGAGATGTGATTATTTGCTGAGTGGTGATTTTTTTTTTTCCACTACACTTGCGAGGTAGAATTGAGACTTAACTGCATTTTCCACATACATATGGATTGCCAATTCCTGTTTAATTTCTATAGAACTTTCTACTTGCCTTAAAATGCTCCTAAAGTGATTCAGGGGTATTATCCTGCACCTGGACATTCTTCCTATACCTAGCTTGGGTCCATTGAGTTTTAGGCCCAAAGCTAGGTTTTTAGTACTTATCAGTGATTTGTAATGCATTTTTACAGCCGTGCTCTCCACTTCATCTATGAGTACATACTTGCACTATTTTGGGAAACCATGTAATTATTTTTCCCAGAAGTGTACTGCCTTGCTAACGGTTAGTGTATCTGGATTTTCTGGTGGCCTATGGCTGTGTTTTTGAATAGTCTTCGGCCTTTTGGAATCTTCATTAACTGTGATGTGTGTATTTGTATTTTCATAATACTATGCTGGTTGGGGCAGGAATACTGTGAGTTAGTCATTGATGGCACTAGGGAATTTAAATCATACAACTGCGGTTTAATGTGTGGTTCCCTTTTCTTTCCAACCCTTTCCTTTATACGTGGTGTACCTCCAGTTAGTGGACCTACAAAATAATACAAGAGTAGGTTGTCTTTTATGATGTGCTCTCTCTGTACAGGCAATAGGCATTTTAACGGTGTATTTTTTAAACCAGTAAACCACCAACCAGTTGGCCATGCCCCCTTCCCCGAACTGCCCTATCCCCTCCCTCCCTTCTCTTCTGAACTTCTCCTACCCCCACTTGACACCAATCCCACCTACAAACTAAAATCTGACATTAGCCTCTTAACTGCTAAACTTGCCCCTTACCAGACTTACAAAATCATAAGACCTTAGATTCACCATTTCAATTACCCTTTTGTTAACCATTTCCCACAGATCTTCTCGTACTTCTCCAGGCAACCCCTTTACTTATAGACCAGCTTTTCCAACTCCAAATTCTATCCATGCATATTCCCCACTTGTTGACTGACTGTGTCTCTTCAAACCCCCACAATCTAGCTATGCCCCTCTTTGCCAGTTCAGGGTCCAGACCCTCAAAGAACTCCTCATACAAACTGAGAGGACCATCAATCCCCAACAGGAGTAGTTTGTGTCAGCTTCCAGCCCCTCATCCAGAGCACTACTTGGTGGAACTCTGTATATCCGCCCAGTAGGATTGTACTGTTGTGCATGACCACACCAAATGTAGTAATGACTCCACCTCCTTCTTACACCCAAGGCATTTGTCATTCACCCTCTTCCCCATGCCTAAAGTACTACTGGAGTGTACAAATCTCTGTGTACATCTTAGTGTATCTACCATCTTGCACTAAAGAACATTGTGGCCATGAGGAGGACGACACTTCACATGAGGTAAGCACTTGCTTGTCTTTCATTGTTTACTGGAGCGCGGTTTATAGCTCCATGATGGCCACCGTTGTAGCCTTAGTAATCTCGATGCCTGATCCTGCCTCAAGCCAGCCACTACAGCTAGAGTGCGAATTGGCCGGGGCTCTATTTTTCTGCTTCCCTTGTCAGGAGCTGGCAGACAAAGCCCCCCCCCACAAGGGCCACGTTTTAAGCATCTTGAGATATTTCCTGTTTGGGCCTGTCGGGCGTGGATGGGCCTGTCGTGGTGTGGAGGGGCCCTGCCACTAGCTGCCCCTATCCTGGAGGCTGCCTGCAACGCAACTATATCCTACATTTGCTGTTTCGCCTCTTGGCAGGTAAATCCCTCTACCGCCTTCTTTCTCTTCACTCCTTTTCACTCTTACTCCCCCTCTGCCCCCCTGTCTCTGCTTCCCCTTCTCCCTGATGTTGCTTTGATTTGCCTCCAGCGGTTTGGCGCCGCCTTCTGACACCCTCTTTGCCTGCTGTGGCAGTCAGGGGCAGCAGCCTTGCAGGGTGTTGCTCTACCGGCATGCACCTCCTGTACACAGCTCGACCGTCCCAGTATCTTGTATTTCTACTCGCCTGCCCTGCCTGGTGTTTCTTAAAGGCAAGAAGGTAGTCGCCCAACAGGCAGGCCTGTAACCGCTTGTCTGTCCTTTCCTAGCTCTGCACTGTGCTCGCTTTCAGCCATCCCAATTAATCACTGTGTTGACTTTTCACAGCCTTGCTCTGTGATTACTTACCTTTCCCACCCGTAACACCGGATTGACTTTGCACAGCCTGCGCTGTTTTTCTCATCTTGCCTACAGTAACACCGGATTGAATTTATCTGTTTGCACCTGCAGCCCTGTGTTTTACATTTTCTTATGTATTGATTCACTGCTCTGCTTGACTGCTCACCTACTCATTCACTGTACACCTGATATAGCCCCCTGCACTTGAGGCGCGGCTTTCCAGCCTGTGCATTACCTAATGTTTTCCTTTCCTGTATACCCGATCAAGCCCCCGCACCTCGTAGAGTGGCTTAACCAGTTTATGCTTTGATCTACCCGTTACCTGATTATGTGATCTTGCACTTTAAGTATTGAATGTTCTCTTCCTACCGGTACCTTCATACCTAAATGTTTACTCATTCTAGCCTTGTGCTGTGTTGAACCTGTCCTCCTGCTCTTCTTGTACCCTCCACCCACTCCCCCTCTTCCTGTGCTCCTTCTGCCCACCCGCATCACAACCTCTCCTTCACTTCATGTATTAGCACTTGCCCGATCCGAACCGCCTCATGGCCTAGTAAAATAGTTTGTCATCCCTCTTTCTCGTCCCTGTCCTCCATTCCCCTCCGCCCCCTGACTTTGTCATAGCACTTGCGCAATACGAATGTCTCAAGGCCTAGTAGGAACTTTGTTTGTTTCCTCTGTTCTCCCTGTTCCTCCCCCCCCCCAACCCACTCCTTGCCTTGATGCGCTTTGAATAACGTTTGGATGTATACGCCAATTACAAATCAACAATAAGATATTGCATGTTTATGGCTATCTCACTAGCTGGCACCCGTGTTTACACCCACTGCCTTTAATCCAATAATCCCAACCCAAGTCTCTCTCCTATTTCAATCTCTGTCGAATTGTTTACATGCATTTGATGCTATCCATCTATAAGCCTTCAATATATGCTTTTCTTTGAACCTCTTATCAAGGAAGCAAGCAAGCACAGTCTCCTGAGGGAGCTCAAACACAAAACTGCTTATGCAGTGCATGCCTTATTTGCAAGTAGTGATACAGTCTTCCTCTATTCAGTCCAAATTGCTCCTGTAAGTGTCACAGATGGCCTCCACAATCCACAGGCAAAGAGAATAGTTATACAGTGCTTTATTAAACCTTTAAACAAATGGTCTGAGAATGCTGAAATGATTGAAAACTAAGCTTTCTCCTAGCCCAACGGGCCCTAGTCCCAGAATGTACCCAGCGTTTTCTAAAGGACGGTATCCCCTACTGTCTAGGTCTTTTTTAGTCTGGCAGGAAAACCTAAAGGCGGCCTCCTTTTCCATCTAGCTCCCTCATAACATTTTTAAATGATCATCTCGCTTTTGTCAGTAGTACAATTTCACTGGAGTTTCCCACCAGTATTTCCCCATCATAGGCTCACTGTCATTCTCTGTTTCTCCCACTATATCTGTCCTTGTGCTCCTCCCTCCAATATCTTCCTACTTTCCCTCTCTCCAGCTCCACTCTTGTGTACCTGCCTTTGCTCCTCTCCCAATCTCCTTTCTCTTCACGCTCCTCACTCTCCTTCTCTATACTCTCAATGCCTATCTATGTCTCTGTGTCCTGATCTTGTCACACACTCCCCACCTATCTCCACTAACTACGCATCAATCCACCCTCACCAAGACTCCCACTACCACCTTGCTCTCTTTCCTACCATACTCTCTCTCGCTCTAATTCTCCCCTAGGCTTTTTCTCCCCATCCTCTGACTATTGATGTACTGCGGCTCCACCTGATCTCATTCAAAAACCCTTCCAAATTCCTAGTTCTGGCTGGGATTTTATAGCCCAGCCTGCCGTCTTCCAATACTCCTCTTAGCTCCCATTGGTATCCAGGATGACATGCACCTCTTGTCCAATCTCGGGCTAAACTGTACCTCTGGGGGTAGACACGTTCCCTGTAGGGCTTTAAGAAGGGTTTTTAGCCTCGCCCCCTTTTCTGTCTGCATGTTCAGGGTTGCAGTCATGTCCTTGGGCTACCTGCGCCAGTGAGTTTTGTTTCCAACTGGGTTTGTGGAGAATTTCTGTCTCCCCAGCTCCCCTGTAGACCCTTTTTACTAGTTGTTTTTAATTAAAATGATTTAGCTTGTTTACAAACTTTTAATTATTTACATCTTACATTCATCAATGTGCCAGAAAATAAGTGAGAAGAAAAACAAAATAAGAAGCAGGAAAATGGTGAAGGAGAGGAGAAGGCCATCACATCATATAAAAAAAGGAAAAAAAATGGTTTATCATCCAACACTATTGGAATGGTCATGAAGTCAGGGGCACAGGCATTCAGGGGTCGCTGGCACAGGAGACCTGGGTGGACCCTGTCCTGGCACCTTTGGCTCCAGGCTCATGAACAAAAGTAAACCAGAACATCCATTTAACACCAAAAGGCTTTTATTATGGACATAGCACTTCAGATGCATTAACCTTGAACATTCCATCCATTAAGCAGGATGCATTAACCTTGAACATTCCATCCATTAAGCAGGATGCATTAACCTTGAACATTCCTTCCATTAAGCAGCACCAAGTGTATTCTTTGGTGTGGCTGCTAATGGATTGCCTTTGCATGTGCTCACTGTCTAGGAGTGGCATGGTCTGGCTGGTAAGCCGGCCCTAATGGGCGTGCCCACAATCTCCGCTATATAAGTTGCCCCGATCCACAAGACAGACGCTTTGCGTTATTCTGCACTGCAAGCAGCGTAACGCTCACCGTCGCCTGAGGTCAGACTTACCTTTGCAGATCCTGCTTCCTGGACATCCTGCTTCTTGCCAGAATTCTTACCAAGTGGGGGAAGCTGTTCTTACCTGTACATCACTTCGGTGAACCAAGTATTCATCCTTACACTTTCCAGAACGCCAAAAATCTTCATCTTGGTTCCGCAGCACAACACGCTCCATCGTCGACAACAGAGCCTGCAAGGAAAAACAGAAGTCCAGATTAGACATCGAAAAAACTGTCAGTTTAAGGTTGTGCTTCGCCATACTTCGCGCTTTTCCTTAAACCATCACTTAGCTGCTGTCGAACATTGCGGTAGCATCCACCTTCCATCCGACCGCGTCTCACAGTTGCATTGAGGCCGCATTTCCATCTAAGGGAACAAAACAGAAGAGAGACATTATTATTGCGGGCATAAATAGGAGCAACATATAAAGACATTAAACAGAATGAACAGCATCACAAGAGTTCAAGAAAGACTTACCAATCGTAAGGAGAAGCATAGTCGCAGCTGGACTGGACTCATCCTTATCAGGGATCAGTGAAGGAACTATATCCCATTCGACGCGCCCCTGCCAGGAGTAGCAGGACGGAGAGCTTATCTTCCATAATCCACAGGTGAGCTTTATGGGCCGGCGTATGCTCACAGAAACCATACTTTGGTGGGTGAAGGGTTCGAGAGGTACAACAATCACAGATTGGTGCACTCACACACTCTTATCTCCACGCAGCAGCAGTATCACCACGTACCACCACTCACAGCTTTTCTACTGAGGGAGAGGCCTGAAGGGGGTGATTCAAGTTCAGGGAGGGCTGCAGCCGTGCCCCAATGCTTCCGCAGAGACCAGGTGAGCGTAACAACTATTTATGTCCATGGCTATCAAAAAATGTCATATACATCCAATCTTTAGGATCAATCATATATTGTTCTATTGATTTATACTGCACAGTTTAGTTTCAGAATGGTGTCTCAGAATTGTATAATTGTGATGGTAATGATCTTGTTAGACCCTAGTATAATATATGTCCATCGCTCCACCAATTCCATTTCTCCAGCATGGGGTCTGGCATGGATTCACATGCTCATGAATATTCCCCGTCGTCAGGATGGGAATCCTCGGTAAAGAAAAAATCAGTATCAGTTTCGTTTCTGATCTGTCTTTCTTAGTAGTAACCAATCACTCATCTCTGGGTCATACTGCCCCCAGCCAATGACTACCCTCTCCCTAAGCCCCGCCTCTGGCAGCCATCCTCAGATTTTTTCCGCACGCTCAAATCCTCGTGCTTTAGCTCTCTAGTTTTTGCTGCGTTTTCGCGCTTTTTCAGGAGATTTTATCATTGTTTCGGTTTAATCGAGCCTCAAGCTCCACCGTTTCTACTTCCGATAATGGGGACCCGTTTCGGAATTCTTCTACGCCCCTCAAGGGTGAAGTTTTCATCGAGTTTACACTTCTTGGAGGATTCCGGAAGATCTGCGGCCTACCTCAACGGACATGGCCCAGGACAAGGGAAGCTCGACGCCCGGATCCAAGCTGTTCAGGTGCTGCCCTGGATGCGGATTGCAGAACGTTTTCAAGGAGGACGAGCACTCACGTTGTCTCTACTGTCTTCATGAGTACAAGACGCACGTGGAGAAGGACTGTGCGTTCTGCAAGAACCTTTCGGAACAGACCAAACAAGATCGTCGTTCCCGCCTCGCCGCCTGGCTGGAGAAGGGCACAGCAGGTGAGAAGGCGAAGAAAAAGTCTGAGCGGGCTTCTGAGTCCTGTGAGGGTGCCCCGGCGACGGGGGCCCAACAGAAGGCCAAGCACCGCGAGTCCGCGGGCACCGGGTGCGCCGAAAAGTCAGGCTCTTCGGCTGCCAGGCAGGGTGCTACTTCCCCGGCACGTTTGACCACGAGCCAGCGCTCTGGTTCGGTGAATAGGAAGTCTGAGAACCCGGGTAAGCGGCTGGAGCGGACCCGGTCGATCTCGAAGGGGGAGCGAGGCGCTGACCCTCCCCCCAAGGCGAAGGCCCAGGGCGCACCTAAGGTGGTGAGGGCTTTGATCCATCCGGCAAAGGCCTCTGTCAAAGTGGTCACAGCGACCCTGGCGAAGCCGGCTGAGACTAGGCCAGTGGAAACGGCCTCTGGGCCCAGAGTATCCCTGCCACCGCGGAGGGAGTCCTCTTTCCAGCCCATCGTTAAGACCCCCGTGAAGCCCCCGCCGGAAAAAGAGTAGGGGGGAGCCAGTGGCCATTACAGACTCGGAATCAGCCTCTGAGGAGGAGCTGGTGGTAGCCGAGAAGGGCCTCAACGAGAGGTCCATGGGCCTCAACGAGAGGTCCATGGGCCTCAACGAGAGGTCCATGGGCCTCAACGAGAGGTTCATAGGCCTCAACGAGAGGTTTGAGAAGGTTCGATCCCAGGGGACGGGCCCCGCTGACATGATCGAAGATAGCGACGATGGCGACATAGAGGGCCCAGTGGAACGGCCATCCTGTCCGTCGCAGCCATTACCCGAGCCCCAGGATAGCTCGGCGGCCATTTTGTTGGCAATCCAATCCGTATGTATCGAGATAAGGATGAGATTACCATGGACCCCAACGGAGGATCCAGAACCGGCCCCGTCGGGAAGCCCTCCGAACAAGCGGAGGAGAGTCCACCCCGCTCCGTCCTTCGTGCCTGCGAGACCTGTGGACCCCTCGTCCTCGCCGGACCCTAGAGAGGATACGGCGACGGGGACGGACGATGACGGCGGCGATGACACAGTGGACACCCCGTCTTCACACCCCCACCCCCCGGGCTTCCCCAACCGACGAAATTGGCTCTTTCCACACCATGATAACCAGGGCATCCAAGCTCTTCCAGCTCTGCCCTGAAGAAAAAAAAAAGGAAGGGTTTCTGTACCAACGACGAGAGGCCAAGGGGAAGACGGCCCTCGCGGTGCCTTTGCTCAACGACATCTGGAACGAGGGGCTTGCTGTCCTCAAGAACCCTTCCACGGCTCCCGCCAAGAGGGACAGGTACGAGAAGAAGTACAGAGTCCCCAATGCCGCCCCCTTGTGCCTCAGAGCCCAGCCCATGCCGGACTCTGTCGTCTCGGCAGCGGCTAAGAAGAAGGCAGCGGGTGCGGCGGCTTCAACTTCCACTTCCCCGCCGGACAGCGAGGGCAAGAAGTTGGACTCCATGGGACGACGAGACATCTCGTCGACGACGATTAAGGCGGCCAATGCCTTAGCGATCGTGGCCCGCTACGACAGGGAGCTCTGGTTCAAGATAGCTCCCCTGCTAGACTTCCTACCTGACGACAAGAGGGCGGAGGCCCTAGAAATTCTGCAGGAAGGCAAGGTGGCGTCGGATCACGCCATAACGGTGGCAACGGACATTGCCGATACCGGATTTCGCCAACTGGGCAACGGAGTTTGCCTCCGACGACGAGGATGTCTCAAGGCGACAGACTTTCGCCAGGACGTCCAGACCAGAATGTTGGACATGCCGTTCGACGGCAACATCCTCTTTGGTAAGGCGGTGGACGAGTCTCTACAGGCCATCAAGACCGTCTCGGAGATGGCCCGGGCCTTAGGGGTACTTCAACGTTGACGGCCCTTTCGGAGCTCTGTAGGCAGACAGGGTGGCTTCTCCACTTACCGCCAGGCGGCCCGCTTCTCTTCCCAGGAGGCCTACAGAGGTTGCGGCAAGCAAGGGGGATCCTGCCGTCGTCGCCAAGGAGGCAAGGCCACCTCCAAGCAAGACTGACCCGGCCGTGTTGTCGAGCCCCCACCGAAGCACCCCGGTGGGAGGCCGGCTGACGAAGTTCGTCAGCGTGTGTGAGTCCATCTCCACCGACCGTTGGGTGTTGGACACCCTGGCCAACGGGCACTCGCTGGAATTCCTAAAGAAGTGCCCTTGCATTCCTCCCGTGGCCAGGAATGAAAATCGCGTCCCTCAACTGCTGTTGGAGGTAAGGAAAATGCTCAAGAAAGGTGCCATCGAGCTCGTCCACAGAAGGCTCCGGGACTCCAGAGTGTACTCAAGGTACTTCCTCGTCAGGAAGAAGACGGGCGGTTGGCGCCCTATCCTGGACCTGCGTCGCTTAAACAAGTACATCAAGGCGCAGAAATTCAGGATGGTCACCCTCCAGCACGTGCTGGGACAGCTGGTGGAAGGCGACTTCCTGTCGTCTTTGGACCTGGAGGATGCTTACTTCCTGTGTCTTTTTAGAATAGGGATGTGGCAGTTCCTCAGGTTTGTGTTTCAGGGACGTCACTACCAATTCAGAGCCCTACCGTTCAGATTAAAGTCGGCACCCAGGGTTTTCACCAAGTGCCTGGCACCAGTGGCGGTGCGGCTGCGCCTGCAGGGGATCCACGTTTACCCCTACCTGGACGACTGGCTAATACGGGCAAGGACAAGGGAACTCGCCGTCGAACACACGGCGAGGACCGTCCGGTTGCTCACGGAGCTGGGGTTCGCCATCAACTACCCCAAATCCCACCTAGTTCCATTGCAGATAGCACTGTTTCTGTGAGCGAAGCTCGATACAGTGGGGCAATTGGCCTCCCCTTCAGAGGAGAGGACCAAGACCATCCTGGGCAAGGTGCGGCGCCTGCTAGCCACGGACGTGGCCAGGGTGACGTCCATCAAGTCCCTCCTCGGGATGATGTCCTCATGCATCTATCTTGTACCCCTTTGCAGACTTTGACGCGTCCGCAACAGGAGTTCCTCGACGCCCGCTGGTTTCAGGCGACGGGCTGTTTCGAGGACAGGATCCCTCTCGACGAGGAGTTCTGTCGGGCGATCTTATGGTGGGGCATTCGTGCTCACCTCACAACAGGCACGGAATTTCAAATCCCGGCGTTTCAGGAGACGGTGACGACGGACGCCTCTCTGGAGGGTTGGGGGACCCACACCGGAGACTTCCAGGCAAGAGGCCTTTGGCTCCCGGAGGAGAGGTCTCTCCACATCAACATTCTGGAGCTCTGAGCAGTGTTCTGGGCTCTCAAGTCGTCCCTTCCGTCCCTCAAGGGCAAGGTGGTGAGGATCTTCACCGACAACACCACCACGATGTTCTATATACGGAAGCAAGGAGGCACCAGATCCCCAGCCCTATCCAAGGAGGCCCAGGATCTGTGGCACTGGGCCGTCGCCCAGGGGATGTTTCTGGTTCCCTTACACCTGGCAGGAATAAAAAAACACCATCGCCGACTCACTCAGCAGGGAGCTGCGCTCGTGCCACGAGTGGGAACTGCGCCAGGGTCAAGTGGATCGACTCAACGATGGGGCAAACCCCAGACCGACCTGTTTGCGACGGCGACGAACTCCAAGTGCCGGAGGTTCGCCAGCAGGTTCCCACAGCCGAGGAGCATGGGCGATGCTTTCTCGTTCCCTTCGGACGGCCTGTTTCTATACGCGTTCCCTCCCTTGCCGTTGCTGCTCCGCTTCATCAGCCAGCTCAAGAAGTCCAGGTGCAGGATGATCCTCGTCGCACCGGCGTGGCTGAGGCAGATCTGGTTCCCGGACCTTCTGGACTTGTCAACATCCCCGCCAGTCAGGCTGCCGGCGGACGCAGATCTTCTCTCCAGAGAAGGAGGCGCCATTCTCCATCACGACCCACAGTCGCTGAACTTGCAGGCCTGGCTCCTGCAGCACTAGAATTTGGAGGGTACGATATCCCGGCTGATTGCAGAGAGGTTCTTGCAAAGGCCAGGGCGTCCTCAACTCTCAAGTGTTACGGTCATAAATAGAAGAGGTTCTCTGTCTGTCTGGTGCCGTGCACAGAAGATTAATCCTCTGTGGATTACGGCCCCTCAAGTGCTGCCGTACCTACTGTCGTTGGCCAAAGCTGGACTTGCTCACGCCTCCATAAAAATACATCTGGCTGCCATCTCCCGATATACCAGGACTACGGGACAGGCGTCCTTGTGGTCTCATCGCCTGATGAAGGAATTTATGAAGGGAGTATTCCGATCATTGCCTCTGGTGAAGGCTCCTGCCCCGGCGTGGGAGCTTAATGTGGTGCTGACCAGGCTCATGGGAGCCCCATTCGAGCCTATGCATTCGGCGCCTTTGAAGTTCCTGTCATGGAAGACAGTGTTTCTCGTGGCCATCGCCTCTGCACGACGAATGGAAGAGATTCAGGCCCTATCTTGCAAGCCTCCATACTTGAATTTTCATTACACGAGGGTGGTGCTGAGGACGCACTCCTCCTTCATGCCCAAGGTGCCGTCAGACTTCCACCTCAACGAGCCCTTGGTGTTACCAGATTTCTTCCCGTCGCCTTCGACGCCGGCTGAGAGGACTTTGCACTTGCTGGATGTAGCTAGAGCGCTGAAGTTCTACGTGAACCGCACAAAGAGTTTTCGGAAGACGTCACAACAGTTTGTGAACTTTGGGTCAGTGAATCAAGGGAAGGCTCTCTCGAAGACTTCCATTTCCAGATGGCTCTCCGGCTGCATCATGCATTGTCACTGGTTGGCAAACCGACCGCTGCCCGGCCGTCCGAGAGCCCATTCGACCAGAGCAATCGCTGCTACCACGGCGTTCCTGTCTGGTGTGCCCCTGCTGGACATCTGCAGGGCTGCTACGTGGAGGTCGACGCACACCTTCACAAGATTCAACTGCATCGATCGGGACTCCAGGGAGGAATCCATGGTCGGCCAAGCAGTGCTGTGCAACCTGTTTGCTTAAGGTGAGCCTGGTGAGGAGGTAAGAGAGGCTAAATCTTGAGTTGTATTGCTTAATGTTGAGCCTGTTGCCACCTCCTGTGGTTGTGCATGTGTATACTGCTATGTATTCTTTTATTCATGATCATGTGAATCCATGCCAGACCCCATGCTGGAGAAGGAACAAGTTACTTACCTGTAACTGTTGTTCTCCAGCATGGGTCTGGCATGGATTCACATGCGAACCCTCCCGCCTACCCCTCTGCGGCTCTTCACTTGGTCATACTGCCACTTGGCGTGCTACCAAATCTGAGGATGGCTGCCAGAGGCGGGGCTTAGGGAGAGGGCAGTCATTGGCTGGGGGCAGTATGACCCAGAGATCAGTGATTGGTTACTACTAAGAAAGACAGATCAGAAACGAAACTGATACTGATTTTTTCTTTACCGAGGATTCCCAGCCTGACGACGGGGAATATTCATGAGCATGTGAATCCATGCCAGACCCATGCTGGAGAACAACAGTTACAGGTAAGTAACTTGTTCCTTTTCTCACTTCTTGTGGTAGCAGGTTTGTAAATGTATCTCTCATTTCTTTTAGCTCTTCACATTCCATAATTAGATGTTTCAGGGTTTCTTTTGTCTCTTGCTGTTTACAGTAGCGGCATCCTGCTTCTTCTGGTCCTATTTGTTTGCTTTGTTGTAGATATTCTTTCGTAGGTGGAACATTTAGCCGCAGTCTTAAGAACATATCTCTGCTGTGCTGATCAGGAAATAATGCTAATTATGATGGTAATTCGTTTATCGCTCTTGTTTCTACCTCCGGATGTATGTTCATTTGTTAGTGCTAACTCATATCTCATTCGGTGCATAGGGTAAGTCGCTGGTAGGGATAAGGTTTTTCGCCAGAAGATGGCTTCTAGTTGGATCAACATTTTTGGGTGGATGTTCAGTAAAGACTCACTTCCATATGCTAAGATTGGCACAACTTTTTGTTTATAGAAGGTCATCAATGGTCTAATTGAGAATTTTCCATATTTTCTGTGGATTATGGATCCCTGATGTGCTAATAATGATACTTTTATTTTAAGCTTTTCAACATGAATAATTTCTGTTTCCGATTAGTTGATCCATATCCCCAAGTATTTTACTGTATTTACTGAGCACATTGTTTCTCCTTTTATTTTTATGGGCAAAATATCATATATGGAATTTTTATGAAGTAAAATTTTGGTGGATCGCCGATCGTAGCTACTTCTGTAGTTTTCAGATCTGATATGTATAATATAAACAAAGTAGCGGCAAGTGGGCATCCCTGTTTTAAACCATTTTCTGTTTTTATTTCCCTTGACATGGCTCCCTTTTTTGATAGTCACACTTTTACAGATGTCTGCGAGTATAGTGCTATTATGGGATTTAAAATGTCTTTTGGGCATTGCCATTGTTTCTGTTTAATCCACAGTTTTTGTCGATTCACTGAGTCAAAAGCTTATCCACAATTATTGCAAAGGTCTGATTTCGTAGTCTATATGCTTCGTGTTATAACATATTCAAAAGTGTCAAATTTATGGTAGTTCCAACTTGTTTTGTGAATCCCGTTTGTCGATAATCTAGTAGGTTCGTTGCAGATGCCCATCTGGTCAGGTTCTTTTGTAGGGCATTTGCAAATAAATTGCCCAACGGGTCCAGCAACGCAATTGGCTGATAGTTGACTGGGTCTGTTCTGTTTCCTTTTTTGTAAATCGGAATTATTGTAGCAGTTTTCCAAGTCATAGGGACTTTCGCATGTTTACTTGCTATTTTAAAGATAGTTACACAGATCTCTGACCACTGTTCTGGATGTCTTTTGTATTGCGTTGCTTAAACCATCAGGACCAGGAGCCCTTGAACCATTTAGTCTGTTTATTTTTTCTAGTATATCATTGTATTCCGCATCTAAATTCCAGGGTTCCATTGTTTTTTTTTTTGGGACTTTCATTCATATGATCTGATTTAGAGTACAAATTTGAGAAGGGCTCGATCCATGCCTGTTCCGTTACTGTAGATATCATATTGCTTTCGGATTCTTAATTCCTATTAAGTAGACTCCACAAATCTCTGGTGTTGCCTTGGTTTAGTGTCATTAACATTTTCTCAGCGTCCATTTGTAATGTTTGTGCTCGATTGTTCCTTACCCAATTTCTATAGTATTGTTTTAATTGTTGTATTTTTCTTAATTCGCTGTACTGGGTTCAACTTGTTTGCAATTATAATGTTCGTTCTTAGTTCTTTTTTTCTTTCTGATAATTGTGGGTTATATGTGTGGAGATGTCGATTTCTTTATTTTTTCCTTCTTGTATCTCATTTGTCTTGTTTCTGTATGCTAACAGTAGCCATGGATATTCTAATTTTTCATTATTGGTTATATTTGTATCCAGAAATACTGTTTTCAGCTCTTTGATTTGGGAATCCCTTATTCGCAATCTATGCACATTTTTCACCAGGTTTAATGGTTCCAATAGCATTATTTATTTTTGTTTGTGAATCAACTTCCATTGCATGATCACTTTGTAGTGATCGCTCTGTGTTGTTGGTATTACATTCATTTTTTCAATTTTTGACATCATTAATTCTGCAATGTATAGGTAATCAAGTAGAACAGATTTCCCATTTCCACACCAAGTTGTTATCATATCGTTACTAAATGTGTGTGGGCTGTTTGCTGCTATCATCTTTCGATTTATCATTTCTTGTTCCCAAATTTTCACTTTTGGCATACGTTTTCTATCTTCAATTTTTGAACCTTCTTCCGTGTATAGGTGAATATTAAAATCTCCACATATGATGTCAAGATGTTTGTGAGTTCTGTAATTCATCTGTTAATAATATATCAATACAAGCTGTTGCATGTATTGCTTTTACACTCCAATAGATGTTCATTATGGTTATTTTTCCATTTTCTTTTTGTTCGTTGTCATTATTTTGTCTTATTTTAGTTCTTATTTGACATACCGTTATTTGAATAAATTGAGTCAAATTAAAGTCATCGATGATTTTAATGTTTGCATCCACCTTCATTAAAGTTAAGAGCTCTACTGATGGTTGAACCTTGACATTTGCAATTGCAGGGTTGAGTAAGGTTATATAACATCACAAATTGGAGAGTGCGTTAGTGTAACGCTCACCTGATTCCCGTAGAGGCGCCGGTCTTGACTGGGCGTATACCGTATCTTCCAAGGTGATGTGTAACACACGGCTGGCTCTTTGGGCTGGACCTCTGTGCACTGTATGTCTGACTTGAAGGGTAAGATGTCTGCAGATAGAAAATATGGGATTAAGGAACTGGGTTATTGAATGTCTCTCTCTTCTTCCCTTTCTCTTCTCCAGTAGAACCCCAAAGGTTAACGCTCTCACCTTAGGAAAGTGAACGCCGTGCTCTCCATCTGCCTCGGGGCAGGGTGCTGTAACCAGTTTCTTCACTGGATAAGGGGAGCAGGCCTCTTGACTTCAGAGGACTGCTGACCGTCGTTTACTGCACGAACGGTAAGTTTCGAGTAATTCTAATGTCTTTAAAGTCTTTAGTAATGATGTTTCTTGTTTTGCAGGGTTCCGGCGATGGCGGATGACGGGCTGAAGTGAGTTGAAGATGGAGCCCGTGTGATGAATAGAAGCGCCTGGAAGCATGTAAGTAAGCGCTTGTTGCCTGCTTCAAGATGCGCTCTAACTGTCTCTTTATTTTGAAGGTACAAGTTCGGAGCGGCTGCAGGGTGCCGGAATACCCACCGGGTTAGATGTGGAAAGGAGTAATGGCACGTGAGTATTAAAGTTCCCCAATGTCTTTAAACGCACCTTGTTTTGTCTTTCAGATGCCGGAATGCAGTGTGAAGACCTCCGGAGCGCACGAAGAGTAGGTAAGCCTTTGTCTTTCAGATGCCGGAATGCAGCGCGAGGCGTTGGTGACAGCCGATGGACCAGGTAAGTGAAGAGCTGTCACTGAAGACCGTAATGCTAACCTGTTCTTTCTTGTCTTCATAGGTGTTGCTGAAGACTGGATTCAGGATGGTAAGCCTTTTTCCTTAGGCCCAGGATCAGATGCAGAAGACACGATGAGCGTTCTGCTGCAGAGGATGCAGAATAACGCAAAGCAAGATTCATCCATCGGGTGTGGTCTAAATAGCCTCCTGTAGTGCTTAGGTGTCTCCTTCCACAGCCACGCCTAGGTAAGAAAAGAGTTCCTGCTTTCCAGAAGAGTTCCAGTGTTCTGAATCTAGGGAGTGGCTCCTGCCCCACCCAACAGGAAAAGTAGTTCCAAACAGAAGAGGATCAGAGGCTCAACTGGCAGACAAGTAAGCAGCATGGTCTGCTGCAGGTAAGTCCACCCAAGCATTATGAGCCCGGCGCTTCCAGCGCTGGGACTGGGCATATTTATGAGCCTGGTGCCACTGGCGCCAAGACTGGGTCCAAAAGGTCCCAATTGGGACTGGTTGGCACTCGGAACCTGGGTTATGGATCTGCTTCCAAGGGAGTTGGGAAAACCCTGACCTTTTGGAAGCAGAGATCATGACAGTTAGCCATGTTTCTTGGAAACATATTAAATCAAATGCTAATAAGTCATTATTGTTGTTTTCAAATAAATGGGAGAATACACTCGTATTCCAGGAACATAATGGGCCTCATTACAAGTCAGCCGGTCCAGAAACAGCGGTGGCGGTAAATCCGCCGCCACGGTTGTTTCCGGACCAGCTGATTGCGAGTCCTGCAGGCGGGAGGTGTCACTCCCGCCAGGTCTGACCTGGCGGAAGTAACACCACCCGCCTGCAGGCGGACATGGAAAAACTGGCTCCATCATAGACGGAACCAGTGTTTCCATGGTCCCCATCCCCATGGAGTCCTATCAGACTCCATGGGAATGGGGTTTAACAGAATTCCGCCTCCAGAATTACCGGGTGACCAGGGTTGTAAGGCCCCGATGCTTCCGGCAATCACGGAGGCGGAATGGAAGTACCGGTCAGGCGGCAGCCTGCCAGTTTTTCCGGCACGGCTACCGCCGGACTCGTAATGAGACACAATGAAATTGTTTGTTTTATTTGATTTTCTAATTGTTAATATTGTTCTTTCATTTGTTTAATGTATCTTTCATTTGTATTTATTTCTTCTGAGTTGCTTCATCACTGCAACTATCTTGCGATGTCTCAATAGTGCTTTCCTCTATCCTCCTGTCTTTTCTTTTTTTTATGGTAATTTGACACTTCTGATTCGTATTAGTCCAGACGATCCTCTTCTGCGTAGCATCGAAATCCCAGAATTCTAAATTTATTAGCTGTCTTCAGTACTTGATCATATATACGATGAGAGCTGAATTGTACTTCTACTAGGTCAGTTTTATCTTCTAGAGCAAATTCTACCTCTTGAATATCCTGAGAATTGATATGTCGTAGCGTAATTGTCCCGTGTATTAGTTTTAACATATTTGTCAACATCTATTGGCTTATTCTTTATTATGAGCATTGTTTCATTTGGAGGTTACGTTTTCTTAGTCGTCTACTTTTCTTTTAATCTAGTATTTGTTCCAGTTTTCTTTTGTGTCTCTGTTGCTGTCTGTGGTTCTTCAGTTAGCTTTGTGCTAGCTTTCATCACTAGATCTGAAGTTACAGGTTGTACAGCTTCACTTATTGGTCTCTCTGATTTCTGTTTCTCTATAGATACTGGGTTGATTTGGCCTCGTTTGATAATTTCAGTTTGTAGGTTTAAGTTTTCTTTGTGAGTTCTTATCAGCATTTCTTTCATTATATTTTTCAAGTTCTCTTTCTCCGCTCTATCTCTCCTTGCAATTTCAAATAATCTATCCTGCCATTTCAAGGAGTTTTCACCCTCTTTATCCAGCCTTTGATGCATTGTAATTGTAGATGATTCTATGTATATCTGTTTTGTATGTATTAAAGCTAACAGTGTTGTTTCGTCTTTTATTGTCTCCGCTAGTGTTTCATATATTTTCATAAATGGTAATAGCGCATGGGTTGCTGCTGTAGTTGGAGCATTTTGTAGGTCTAACATCGTTGTTGGAATAGCTGGATAGATTTTCTGTGTTTGTTTTGTATGGAGATTCATTTTGGCTCGTTGGTGCTTCCGTAGTTCTACCTTGGAATTTTTCCTGTGTTATTGGTGGTAATGATGTTTTCCTTTTTTCACTTGTACGTGTATCTAAAATCTTTTGTTGTGTTGTTTTGAATCATATTGTTCCTCTTTCATTTTTCTTTTCGTTGTACAAGATTTAGAATTATGTAGAGGAATCAACGTCATCTTGGTTTGATGTTTCAAAAATCCTGTCTGTACATATGGTTCAAATAACCTCTGTCGCTTCTCATGATTTTGCATTATTGACTCTATTTCCGTTATGTCCAAAGAGAGTCTATCGGCTTTCCTTTTTGCTCTAGTATATATGTCATTGTCATTATCGTTGGTTATCGAGTGTTGAGTTTGGTTCAATTGCCATCTTTGTTTGGCTTCAACCCCCTTTTCTCTTTGAGTCAGTATTGTGTTATAGGTCTTCTCACTCTGTTGATGGATGTCATCCTGATTATAACAGGGTATTTTGTTTATTGCTGTTGTTTAACTGTGGGATCTCACAGAAGGTTGTGTTGTCAGTCAATGTATTTAATTTTGTTTTTTGTTCTTTATCCATTCAAGTCGTTTCAGTTATGATGTTTCCTGTGTCAGAGAAAGATTGAACATTTTTAAACATTTCTTGTTGGAGTGTTGATTGGTGTCCTTCTTTCAGTTGATTTCCTTCCTTAGATCGGGGACACATTTCTTCTTCGTCTCGTGGTTGGGTATCCTCATCTAGCTTCCTTAAGTGTAGCTGGGTGTTTGAATGATTGTATTCTTCCATTTTGTGTGTTGGAGGGGTCCAGTCCACGTTTCGCGAGACCATAGGTGGTTGTTTAGTTTGATTTGTCTCGCTTGTTACAATCTCTGTTGTTCTAGTCATTGACTTATTTGTGTTAGAATTAGTGCATCTCATTTCTTTAGGATACAGCTGTAGATCTAACATCTTATTTATTTCTCCTTTTGCTTCTGATAAATTAAGGTTAATTTCTTGTAGGTTAATTGGTGTATTAAGTATGGCTGTCGTATCTCTAATTGATTCTGCTTTTGTTCTTTGTCTTGTATGCGGTCCAGTCACCAACGTTGTTTTTAGTGATTAATCCATCACTTCTTATTTCAAATTAGGTTAGGTATGGCTGCTCTGTCGGTTTTGGTTGTTCAGAGGCTTGTTATTCCGTTTGATAATTGATTATTTTGGTTTGTAAGTCTCCTTCTTCGAAAGGCAGCACTCCTTTTCACCCAAACCTTGTATCACTCGCTCCTCGCATTTTTGTCTCTCTAATCAAGTGCAATATAATTGTGATTGACTCCTTCAGTTGTTCCATAGGTCAAAGGCTTGATCGCCCGCAGTCCCTACTTTGGATGGAGTCAGAGGATTTTCCCAATGTTCTCTACGCTGATCGTTGTGAGCGAGTGGATCAAAGGCTGAGAAGCCCACAGTCTCCACTCGTTCAATCGGCGTTTCTGAGTCCACGAACAGTGGTTTCTGCTGTCTGTTCTGCTGTCTGGCAGCCACAAGGTGCAATTACATTAGTTTCGTACGTATAACGTATTGTGTGAGGGATTTAGGTGATTTAGGTGTGTTATATCCAATAACACAATAGTATTTAGTCAGGAGTGTTGGTAAATTATTCGCAATGCGCTAAAGTAAACAGGGTGTTTGTTTGGTGACCTACAATTGAGTCTTACCTTTATCTCTTAGCTGTTCAATTCAATCGCACTCACTCTTGCACATTATGGCACTTCCTACTCATGGACTCTCGCAGACTCTCCTCACTCTGCCTCCTCACTCTGCCTCTTCACTTGTTTTCTGCTACTTTTGCCCCACCCCCATTCCATTGTTGTCATGTTGGGTGTTTGGTGTCTTCTCTCGGTTTGGCAAGAAAAATCCCAGTCAATTACATCCTTGAACTCTATTCCACTTTTCCAGTCTGCATTTTCTTGGTTGTGCCGACGTTCGTTTTTGGAAGTTGTGGTTCTGAAAAAATCAAGCAAACTCTGCCCAGAAGAGCAGCTGATAGGCATTGTTGAATAGTCTGTGGCACCAGCAGTCATATACAACGCACTCTCTCTTGGGGTTGATCTGGCTAAGGGTCTGTCCCCTGGCCCAACGTACTCACCCTGACTCTGGGGGAGGACTGGGTGAAGCACCAGACCCTGTCACATAACTCATTGAATCATTTTATACAGTCAGAACTGAGCAAATCTTCTAGCTATTGTGCCATCACTTTCATTCCTGAATGCTTTGGATCTCTGGTAACCATATGTTGCTCCAGAGGGTCATCATTAACCTATTTTGCCACCCAACCTATCCACCAATGATCCTGCCGCGGGAAGCACACATCAATGTCTACCATGTATGATTTGATTCTGCCTAGGAGAACTCATATACCTTCTGTTCTGCAGGGTTGTCTGCCCCAGGAAAAAGCCAAACATTGGCTACAACCAACTGAATAAACCTGAAATTGTGGAGAGCAAGTCCTCCCTCCCAGACTGAATTTTGATTTGTGTTTCTAAAGCAATCCTTTGGACTTCTGAACCTCACAACAACCTACATACTACACGTCCCCTCCCCCTCAAGTCTAGATTATCAAACTCTTCATCAGGGATGTTATAAGGCGTGTATTGCAGGAGAAATAAAAAATGGGGTGATGCAATCATTTTCAAAAGGTCACTTTGCCCATCAACTTCAGTGGTAGATTTGCCTGCAACTTAACAGCCATAAAATTGTATTCCCAAATATTTAAACGTTGCCCTGGTTAGCCTCAATGGGCCCCAACGGGAGTACACCATTTCCCCTTGCATCACCACACTGATTCATCCCAACCTACCTTTAGGGCACAGGGGTCTGGAACATATACAGCATCTCCATTAACCTTGGGGTCCAGGACATCATCAGTAAATGGGGGGGAGGGGCGGGTGAAGCAGGAAGCCTTGAGGTGGCCCCCATTCTAGAGCAAATATCCTTGACAGGTGAACATTACTCTTCCCATGGCTTGCGATTCGTAGAGAAGCTGCATCCGTCAAAAATACATTCCATAAATGTATATCCGGTCAAATGTGTCAAAGGCCCTATGTTAAGCAAGAGTTCCTATTTTGGGGATTCCCTATTTTGGGGATTTCTAGACCACTTTTTGGGGATCCTCAGCTTTTTCCCCTTGTCTTTTTTTGGTTCTTAATATTTTTTTTGTGGCCAGGGGGACTTCTCTGGAAGTCCCCCTGCCATTATTTCCCTTTAAACCTTGATATATCTGGTATTGGGTCACCCCTAAGGTGCCCAAGGGTGCATCTCAGACACCCCATTTCGAATGGACTGTGTCCTTCCACATATTCTTCATTTTTAGATAACTCCCTTTCAGCATCAGCTGCTTTGGAATTGTTTTTTGGCATAGGGCGCTGTGCGTCGTATTTGTGGTCAACTAGATGTCCCTGAGGGCCTCCGTCTCGAGGTTGACGTCATAGATGGTATAAATAGCATGCACTGCGCCAGTTACTTAGGTTCTGTTTTAGGATACGGCACGTCTGTTTTCTCACAAAACCGTGTCATAACTTCGATATGGCTTCATCATCATCATCATCATCCTTCTACTACGAAGACCGGATTCAAGAAATGCATCGACTGGTGCTAAGAATTCGATAACCAACCCACATCTGGTCAGTTTGCGGTGTCTTGGCGTCCACCACAGAATGACCGACTGTGAATCTTGCCAGTCCATGATGGGTAAGGCATTGAAGGAACGCAAGGAGAAACTCGCCACAGATCCCATCCTCCGACTCCTCGCCTGAACGCAGGGTAGCCTGCCCCGGTAAGTTGGCGACTCCGGCCGAGTGGGAGGCTTTTAGGCAGGAAATGTTAAACATTTTTGAGAAGGTGGCCCTGGCCCCCCTCCTCGAGAGAAAAGGCAAAGAGCTATGACCCTAATGCGCTTTCTAAGGCCGACCAGGAGAAAAGCAAGATAATGCCTGTGCGCCCTCGACCCCGGGTGAGAAGCCGATGACCCGTCACGGGTCGACTCCTTCGAGGCAAATTCCATCGAAGCTGCCGATGGCGTGGAAGCCATCAACAATGATAGTGTCAAAGCCCTCAGCACCTTTGAGGGAAATTGAAAAAACATTAACCATCCCTTTGAAAGAAGGATTGTTTAAAGTCCCTGGCTTTGAGTTGTGAAGAGCATGAACGCTCTGATCAGGATACAGCACCTTTTGGGCTAGAATATGGCACTCCCAATGTCCCTGAGACCCTCCTATCGGAGGAATCTAGAATTGGGGATTTATATGATCATTTGCGGACAGCAAGTGGCCTTGACACTTCGCCAGAGTTAGTTTGGAAAGCCTGATCCTTCAGAACATGCTGAGGCATCTCACAGGCAGCTAATGGGTAAAGTGACAGGAATTTCTGGATGGGGCAGACCAGCTCCACATTTTGAGCAAGATGACCTCACAGACATCTTAGACAAGCCCCCCCAAAAAACCCTGTTACCTTTCTATATAGTCCTTCAAAAGAGGGGGAAGGCTAATTTGGAAGCGCCGGAGATGAGGCGGGCTGTAAACACAAACCTTACTAAGAAGTATAGACCTTCAAGTAGTGACCCAGAGTATCTGACCAGACACCCGACCCCGAAAGCTTGGTGGTTCAGGCAGCATATCCCACAATACCACCGGACAGCGATCACAAGCGTTTTGACGCTATAGCAAATCAGTCAATGCCACTTGTGCCCTTGCTAAGTCTTCCTACACCTTGTGGAATTGTATCTCTATGGTAGCTGAACATATTCTTAAAGGAGAGGAGAGAGAGAGAAGGCTTTCTCAACATTGGGAAAGATGGAAAAGAGGCAATGTGTGAGTCTCTCCGATCAGGTTTGTACTCTGCCGACAGTATTAGCAGAGCCACAGTGGTGACCACTGTTACATGCAGATTTGCTTGGTTGAGGAAGTCTGGGTTTGCACCTGATGTGCACTCTAGACTTCTCAACATGCCCTTTGACGGCGCACAACTATTTGGCAACAAGGCTGATGTGAATCTAGAAAAATTGCAGACATCGAAAGTGGCAGCCAAGTCACTCGGTGCCGCCATCAGACAACCACAATCGTCGCACCCCAGTGCACCGGCTTGGAGAGGTAGGTTATGTTGCTACTCCTCATTTGGAAGAGTGAGGGGACTGGCCAGTCAAAGCAAATTCCCTTGTGATGGATGAGGAAGAGGTGCCAAGCCCTCCCAGGCAAGTGCTTCTTTAACTACAGCTGCCTCTCAAAACCACGCTGCGGCCTTAATCCACAAGTCCCTGGTGGGAGGCAGACTCACCTCAGCATCTGCAATAATGGCTTCAGATGCTTGGGCATTGAAAAAAGTAGGCATGGGTTACTGCCTCCCCTTTTTAAGAACGCCTCAGGATCATCCACCTGGGAGCCACTCGTCCAAAACTCTGTATCTGTTCCTCTTGCATAAGACTTTGAGTCTGCTAGAGAAAGGTGTTATAGAACTAATGCCTGTGACTGAGAGGAACAAGGGGGGGGGTGGTACTACCCTTACTTTTTGATCCCCAAGAAGGACGGAGGATTGAGACCCATTTTGGACTTGAGATACTTGTTAAAGTGCCTCCGGAAGGGCAAGTTCAGAATGGTTACCCTTTCTCAGATCCTTCAGGCCCTCCAGCTTCAGGATTGGATGGTGTCATTGGACCTTCAGGATGCTTGCTTCCATGTGCCTATCCATCACAAGCACATGAAATACCTGAGGTTCGCAGTTGGCGGTTCTCATTATCAGTTTTGGGTTATGCGATTCTGGCTGTCCTGCGCCCGAGAGTTTTCACCAAGTTGATGCCGGTGGTGGCAGCGAGGAAAGGGGGGATTTACGTCTACCCCTACCTGGACGATTGGCTGATCAGGGCCCGTTCTCCCAACCAAGCCCTGGAACATCTCAGCGTAACCTGCCACTCTCTCCACAGACAAAGTGTCTCCCTCAATTTCAAGAAGTCTCACATGATACCATCTCAAAAGCTCCATTTCGTAGGAGCGGTCCTGGATGCGTCCTCCGGGAAAGCCTCGCCACCCGAGGTGAGAGCTCAATACATTCTGCAGATGGTCACCAAATTCCAGAATGCCCAGCGTCGTCCGGCCTTTGACTTTTTGAGGTTGCGTGGCCTCATGGCATCGTTCATTTTCCTGGTGCCAGAGGCTTGTCTGAGGATGAGATTCCTCAAGTGGGCCCTAAGAACCCAATGGTCTGTTTTTGGGCAAGATGTCAGATCTGCTTCAGTTTCCGAGCAGGGACGCTTAGGATCTCCAGTGGTGGGCCTGAGAGACAACATTCTGAAGGGGGAAAACATTTGGCAACCATGGCCAGAGATCACTGCAATTACGGATGACTCCCTCACAGGGTGGGGAGCCTATGCCAACGATCTGACTGTCATCGGTCTCCATCAGAGCCCAAACTACACATCAATTCTTTGGAGCGGAGGGTGATCAGACTAGCGCTGAAGGCTTTTCTTCCCTCCGTTCGGGGAAAGAATGTCCTGATAATGACAGGCAACACAGTGGCCATGTACTATCCCTACAAGAGAGGTGGTGTAGGGCCACTACCACTCTGCAGAGGCAATACAGCTCTGGTACTGGGCAATTCAAGAAGGAATCTCCTTATCAGCATTTTATCTAGCCGAAGAGGAGAACACAGCGGCGGACGCTCTGAGCAGACAGAGCAGAGTCTCCCACGAGTGGGAACTAACAAACTCAGGAAGTGTTGTGTGTGGCTTGGCTGGGCAAGAAGGAATGTTGTGATGTCATGTGGAGTGTTGATGCCTGAATGTTGGAATGTATGGGGGAAGGTTCTAACCCGGTCAGTTGGTTAGCCCTCTGCCTGGGTGATGAGCCGCCATTGTTATTGTCGTATATCTATCTTATATGTAATTTATGTAACTACTTGTAATGGTACCTAAGAAGCGTGTAATAAACCTTACAAGTGTACCTAAGAAGGATGGAGGCTGCATCATTTCAAGAAGTTCTTCAAGAGATCTTGGATCTGTTCACGTCCAATGTCAACCAGAAAGTGCAAGCTGTTATGCTCCAGGGAATTTCCTCCGCAAGGGGCTCTAGGGGACGCGCTCGTAGTGGACTGGGAGTTTCCATTCCTGTACGTGTTTCCTACAGTCCCCGTCATTACTCAAGTCATCAGGAGGTTGAGAAAGTTTGGGAAATCCATGATCCTAATTGCTACGGATTAGGCCAGGAGGACGTGTTACCTGAACCTTCTGGACATGTCCATCTGCCCTCCAATACGTCTGCCACAAAGAGAGGAGGGTCGGGTGCTCCATCCAGAGGTCAAGACACTCGACCTTCACGGATGGTTTCTGAGCGGTTGAGATACAAGGATTGGAACCTCCCGGAAGACGTGATGGAGATTTTTCTTTTGGCCAGAAGGCCAACAACAAAGTCTCTGTATCGCTGCCATTGGAACAAGTTCTGCAACTGGTGCAGGGAGAAGAATGTGGATCCTTTTCAATGCCAACACACCTAGGGTGTTATCATTCCTACTGCATCTAGCTAATCTGGGGCTCCAGATTGGAACCATCAAGGGGTACTTGGCAGTGCTTTTAATTTTTAAGCGCATGTCTGAAGACGCTTCTTACTTTAAGATGACACTGGTTATTCCATTTTTAAAGGGACTCAACAATGTGTTCCCTCTAGACCCCATTTCTGGTCCCTATTTGGGATTTGAATCTAGTACTAACATTCTTCATGTGTGCTCCATTTGAGCCTCTTCACCCTTGCCCATTGAGGCTACAGACACTGAAGACAAACCGCTTTAACATCCGCCCACAGGGTGAGCGAATTCCAAGCATTGTCATGTATGCCACCATTCACAACCTTTTACAAGGACAAAGTTGTCTTGAGAGCTAAACCTACATTCCCACGGAAAGTAGTTTCTGACTTTTATATCTCATAGAAAATTGTTTTGCCGACTTTCTACCCTCCTCACACCCTAGTAACGTGGAAGAAAAACTGCACAGACTAGACCCTAAAAGAGCTTGGAGCTTCTACATATCACGTCTTGCTAAACTTAGGCAGGACAACCTACTTTTTGTGGGTTACACCAGACATAAGTTGGGTCTGGCAGTTACTAAACAGACGTTATGCAGGTGGATAATTCTGTGCATCACCGAGTGTTATAAACTAGCAGGGAAGGTTCCCCTGGAAGACTTGCAAATTCACTCCACAAGGAGCATGGCTACTTCTTCTGCCTTACATAGCACTGTGCCGATTCAGGACATCTGTGCGGCAGCCACTTGGTCGTCTATTCACACCTTTACAAAGTACTATTGCCTAGACTCTGCTTCAGGCCAGATTTGGAAAGGCTGTTCTAAACTCCATTCATCACAAACATTGAAATATGTTACTCTTTTCTGAAAATTCTTACTGCCTCCTCCAATTTCATACTGCTTTGGGAGGACACAATCCATTTGAAGAACAAGTTACTTAACCCTTGTAACGCTATTTTTCGACGGGATGTTCCTCCCAAGTATTTCTCATCGCCCCTCCCTGCCTACCCTGCAATAGAATTTCTGTGCATTACACCTTGCGTTTCTTAAGCTTTTGATCCTGTTTTGATCACGCTAATGCCGGTTATCCATTGGGGAAGAAGGCAAAAAAACTGAATTGATGTAATGGGCGTCGTGCAAGCTATTTATACCATTGATGACGTCAACCTCGAGATGGCGGCCCTCAAGGGACATCAATTCGACCATGGCGACGCACAGCGCCCTCTGCTGAAATCTTTTTTTCCAAAGCAGCAGACGCTGGAAGGGAGATATCTAAGGGATACATGGGAGGAACATCCAGTTGAAAGAACGTTACCAGGGGTAAGTAACTTGTTCTTCTGCTGTAGACTGATTGTGTCACTATAAGTTGTTTTTTGTGAATAGCTTCCTGATGGTTGTGCTGTAATTTTGGCTTCACCAAGGGTGCAAGCCGTTTTACTGCATTTTTAGCCCAATTTACCTTTTTGGTAGCCCAATGTATCTTTTTTGATGGCTTTTTGGGTACCAACGGTTTTTTTTAAGTCCTGCTGGACGTTTTGTTTTCTAGGTTTTCTATTTGTCGAGGTGATAGAGGTAGATTCAAAATGGCTCTTCTGACTTAGTGAGCTCTTTGCGACCCCATCATGCCAGCCTCCATGCTGGTCCTAACTGGTGTAGGCTAGTATAGGTCCCTCGACTAACCCTTTCACTTCCTGTGGGGGTGGCTTTGTCCTAGTGGCAGTCCCAGTGGCCCAAACAGCATAGTTAATCACCTGCCCCAGCCCCTTTTTGTGATTGGCGGGCTGGCTGGCTGGCTGGCTAGCTGGCTGGCTTTTGGCCATGCCCCTTTCACAGAGTCAATTAGGTTCTGTCCTTCCCCTACTCACTCTTGCTGCTCTTTTCCTGGAACTTTGAGGTGCCATGTCTGTCGAACTGTTGATGGACTTTTCATACTAATTCCTGCTGTTTTGGTTTTTTTTAAATCCCTCACTCAGCGATACTTGGAGACTCCCATATATGCTGGCTCGAGCCCTCTACGATGGGACAATTTCTGGGCCGTTTTACCACTGCATACTGCCGTTTACCACCCAGATCTTCTGCTTGGCTGTAGGTTGTTGAGGCCGTTTCTGGGATGTTTTACCACTGTATACTGCCATTTATCGCCAGGATAGTCTCCTTGGCTGTAGGTTGCTGCAGGAGTCCAGAAAGGTGTTGCAAGTTCATCACTGCACGGGATCCTCAGTTTGGGATGTCCAAGGGTACCACCTGATTTTGTCTGTCCTGTCGTGCTGCTGCCTTTTGTTGTTGGACAGCTCTGGGAGTCACCCGTTCATGGTCTCCCTTCTTCCTGGAATCTTCTTCCCTTGATCTTTAACTCCTGGTTGATTGTCAATGTCATAGGATGAGCCTCTGTTCCTATGCTTCTGCGATCGCTGTTCAACCAGAGTGCACGACCCGGAGTACCGAATCCTGAATGCCAAACCTTTAGAGAAGAGCCATCTACTTACCATGGTCTTTGGGGTCCCTGATGCCATTTCCACGGAAACCGCCCATATAAGTACCTAGCTGGGGGTCCTAGGAAAAGTGATTATTCATTTCTGAGTGTCCCCCTGGTCTCTCGTAGTGATTCCTGGGAGGCTAGTCTTTAACACAATTCCCCACAGACTAGTCTTTGTGTTCTGCAACTTCTTCTGCTGGGGTTCACTTTCTGATTTCTGAAGACCTTCACTTTGGGTCTACTGTGGCCTTCCCTCAGGCAAATCATTGCAGCATCTGCACTTGTGGTGTAGAACTGTACTTACCTCCTTTAGTGTGGCTAGGCCTTTAACTTTTCCCAATATATCCTATGGAACTTTGAACTGACACAGGAACTCTCTAAAATGGCACTCGGGTACTAACCTGCCTGTGCCCGCTAGGGGTTCAGGGAGCTCTTCCATTTCCATACTTACCTGTGATGTTCTATCCATTATTAAAAATATCCCTCTCATTTCTGCATTGGATAATGTACTTGAAACGATGTAGCTACAACTGGCAACAATGTGTGTTCTTTGCAATTAAATGCATCAAGAAGGTAACTATACTTAAATCTTAATTGATTCTTGGAACCTTTTTGCTACGCTTCTCTATGGTGTCATCCTCTTTGTGACTTCAACAGTAGCGTCTGCTGAATGTTTAATTGAACGGGTGTAAATATTTGCCACAAATATGCGTGAGCCACTGAACGAGCCCAGACCAACTAAGGGGCGTTCAAGTTTGTTCTACTCCCGAGAAGAGTTTTTGGATAGTGGGTTAAAATTGTGCATTATACAGTGCACATTTGTGATGAATTGGGTAAAAAGCCAGAGTTTGCAATCAATTTTGTAGGGAAATGCATGAAAAAAACAATTGATGCAAGTCACCAACGTTACACAGGAGCATTTCACAATGCATTTTCATAATGCCTTTCCCCACAATATCTGCTAATAAAAATAAAATTACATGCTGGCTGTGCCCATAAATTTCCATGCTGGCTGCACCTATGCATGCCAGTATTGCCACATAAGAACATACTCCTGTTGGCTTTGCCATTACAAATGCCATGCTACAATAAGACAACGTGTCCGACATGTAAATGGCTAGACTGTCTGAACCATAATGCCATTCTCATATCAAAGCCCCGCCAACCAGCACAGTGTGTGGGTTCATGAATCAAAGCAGCAGGTCTTTGATTTAATGAATCAAAGCAGAGGCCCGGTGGTGAGCGAGGCTCTGCTCGGGTTCATCCCCAAATCAGAGGCCCACTCAGCAACACGGTGGGAGCCGCACACCATGCTGATGAGCAGGCCTCTGATTTGGCACCCCTCCCCTGCATCCCCAAATCAGAGCAAGCTCGGATTTAGGAGAGGGTGAATTTTGTTCACATTTTCATACACATTAACTATCGCACCCATACACATTCACTCTCTTTTAGGCCCCACATAACCTACACTTTCGTTCATACACTCATTCATCACACATGCAGGAAACCACACATTCACATTTTCTGTCTTACTTGGTCCAGGCTGTGCTCCTCCAGGTCCCAAGACGCTGGCACCACGCAACATGAACAGGGAGCGCTTCCGGGTTCCTGGACATACGCGCAGGAGCCGGAGTGTCCCCTGGAGGATGTCCTGACAGCTCTATATGTGTGGGGTGCCCTGGAGCCGTCTGCTGGCACATTCAGATTTGCAGTACTCTATCTAGCCTGCATCCTCAATGGGCCATGCAAGGCTGGGAAAGGAAACCCTCCCCAGTCTTGCATGATCGATTGGACATGCATGCAGGGGTGTGAACTACAAAAACATATTTCCCTTCGACAGTTCAAGAAGCCAGCAAAGCAGCGCTTCCTCCGTAGAGCTGTTTTTACTGTGCTGGCATGGCGGTGGCTCGTCCAAATTGGGTGGGTCGTTGCTCCAGCACCCATTATGGATGACCCGCCCATGGACTTTAATGCACTGTTCTAAGCAACTGTTATTAATACTTTTATAAAGCTGTATGAGGTCTAAATGTATTGGTGAATTGTGTTTTAGGCCTTATGGATTGTTAATTTATTATTGTAAAATTGTGTTTCCCTTTTTAATCCCACACCCTGCCCTATATGTTGGTAAATGGCCTTCCACATTTACTAGGGTTGGGATGTGGCTTTAGAACTCTGCACTTAATTGTGCAGGCCGCTAGGTACTTACCTGCTTGTTGCAGTGCATGGTATCCTGGTCCTCTCCACTCCTCCCCCCACGTAATTTTATGTTGGGTGCTTGCCCTTGGCAAAGGACCCACCTACAGACATTGGGGTTAGGAGAGTCCTTGTATAGGCATTACTGTATTTATAATATAATGTATTTTTAATACTGCATATTCATGTTTTAAGTATGTATTTGAACGGATAGTATTATATGTGTCCCTTTATTTAATAATATATTTTTTAGTATATCAGTGTAGTGAATTTTCTAGATTTGTGTGTGGACTAATGTGTATCTCTGTCAACCTTCTAGCCCTACCCGAGAGTTGAGCCTTGTTGCTCTGACCATGCTACCCACATAAGAGAGTTTGACTTCCCTTACTTGTCGGTCGTTTTAGCCTTTCCCCTAAGGTTAGTTGTGTTGGGATGCACGTCTAGCTCCCATGTCCCCCTGATCGATTAAGGTTGAGGAAATAGCATTCGTGATTGTGAACATGAAAGTAGCGTTTTGTATTTCTGACTTAATTTTTATTATCTGGAGTAAAGAGGATAAAAGGAGTAACGGGATCCTTTCCAATTGTTGGATGAAGACAGTGCTGTATAACTAAGAGGAGAAGAGGAATAAGGGTAGAGTCTCTGTGTATTTTGTGGGATTGCGATATCTCTGCCCAATGTAAAGGAGGCGTGAGAACGAAAAGTACTATTTTAAAGTTTCTATTGATGTTTTTATTGTGACAATACAGGCCGAGGTGGTGCCCAGGTGTGTTGTGTAGAACTATTGAAGTGGTGTGGATGGTGTGTGTGTGTGAGGGAGCATGGGAAATATTGGGATGAGAAAGGAGTGAGGTGTGTATGCCGGTCCTGAGATGAGGAACACGGTTGGGGTATTGGAAACAGGAAGGGGGCGGAGTAACGGGTCAACAAGTTACTGCTGGATCGGAACCTGAATAGGCAAAAGGACTATACAACACTCAGATTGGGGGGGGGGGGGGAGGGACTGAAATGGAGCTGGAAACCTCACACTGGTGTATGTTTATAGCCCTCCATTTGTATAAGGAGAAGATCATGAAATATAATCTGGAGCGAGTTGCCAAGACGAGGGAGGTCTGTTTAAGCCATGGCCAGAGCAGGAGACAAACAACAAGGACATACTAGGCCATATGTTTGTTTTAGCAGCGGGAAGAATATGAAGTAAGTGTTGAAGTTATGGAAGATGGTAGAGGACTTAGAAGATGCCCCCCTGGCCCTGCGAAGATAGCGGGCTGACCGCCTCTGTCGGGTGTCCTGACCGCAACCTCAGAAGCACCCCATCCCTCGGCGGCTCAGAAACTCTCTGCCCCATTGGTCACGACACAAGCAGTACAGCCAGCACAAGACGCGCAGCCACCTC
The DNA here is from genome assembly GCF_040938575.1 of Ambystoma mexicanum. NCBI lineage: Eukaryota > Metazoa > Chordata > Amphibia > Caudata > Ambystomatidae > Ambystoma > Ambystoma mexicanum. The sequence goes on from NC_090937.1 coordinate 391,599,355, forward strand.
CATCAGGGTGTTACCCTACACGTGCAGCATCAGGGTACACAAACACAATCTATGTCCCTTGCCCGCCACTGCTGTTCCTCCCTCACAGGCCCAGTATCAGAATCTCCTGAATCCTATAGTGTCCGCAGATGCTCGCGCTCAAGAACAGAGGGGTGTTCATTGCAAGCCACAAAAGGAGTTGGAAGAAGCATTGAGGAGGTCGGAGAAAGAGTTGGCGAGGTTAAGGTTGGATGGATGGATGGATGGATGGATGGATGGATGGACGGACGGGCGGCAGATACCCATTGGGACAGACGAGTGGCGAGCAGGAGACATTTTGTTCAAAATTGATAGTACAGGAATCAGGAACGTGCATATTGAGAAAACAAATAGAGGACAGGGACGGCAGTGAAAGCTTGGATTATGGGACAGTGCCGTCCGAGGAGGATGTGGGAGCATGGGATGAGTGGGAAACGGTGGACGAGCTGGAGGATTAAAAGGCCCCGCTGGCGATATCGCTACGGGTGGGCAGAGCCTTTGGGGACCCAGGTAGAGGAACCTCTATGGGCGCATGGCGGTTGCCAAGAGAAAGCAGGTTAAGACGAAGGTGGTGCGGGGCACAGTTAACACTGTTGCACAAAGGACCCTAGAGAGCAAATTATGTGCCATGGCTGCACATGGACAAGAATAATTTGATAAAGGCGCTACTGTCCCTTACAGCTGGAGTGGGAAAATTGATTAATGCATTTGAAAAGCAGACGGCAGGCATAACCCTGGCTGTAGGTGACTTGAAAGGTTTGTCGTAATACTAGGCAATCAAGTGGATGACATTTGGGCTAAAGCAGGGTACCCTGGGGTGTGATAGGGAATGATAGTCATGATGAGGCCCATTTTCATGATATAAGGGCCCCGAGTGTGCCTACCCTGACACACTGCATCTCCAGTCAAAATTCAGTGCACATTGCGGGATGACGAGGATCCCGCTCAGTATATTTTACAGACATAAGAGATGTGGAGGGAAGAAACGGGCGAGTCATGGGTTCGGTCAGTAACATTTTCCTATTTCGTGGGGGGGGGGGAAAGGGCTCCCAAAGGAAGTACAGAACGTATTTGATAAAATAGTGGAGTTTGAAGCAAAGGGGCGGTCAACGATAGTCTATAATTGTACATCATTGTAAATGATTGAGAGAAAAGGAAACGGCACAAAGGGTACAGACAACGGAGGCAAAACTAGTAATAAGGAGTTAGCAAAAATGTCAGTACAGGGGTGATAGTAGCCCCAACGCAAGAAGGGCAGATGCAACACAGAGTGGTCCTGGCAGACCTATGAGAGGTAGCGACATGGCACCGACACTGTATGAGAGGCACCGACATGGGGAGGTGGATATGATTGGAATGGTGGGTTTCAGTCACAGTATCAAAGATGGCCGTCGAGAAGGTAACCGCAGGGGAAAGGGGGATTTGCAGGCCCCGCGAGGAGGGGCGGTTTTTTTTTGGGGGGAGGATTGGGACAGAGAGAGGGGGGACATAGGGAGGCTGGGTCATTACTCAAGAGATTTGGCTTCAAATAACTTGCAAATTCCCCCATACTCGGGCACATATGCGCAAGGTGCTCCTGCCCCATACCCACTGTTTTATTTCCCCATGTCCCAGGCAGCCCCGCACGGACCTGCCTGCTCCCCTTCCACAGTTGCCGGTGTCCAGAATCACACCAGCGTATGCGGTACATCCCGCACAGCAAGTACCCAAAAACAAGGCAGTATCCCATGGCACAGTAAGGCACTCCCAAGTAGTCAGCGTAGGTGGGAGGGGGGGACCCATCCGACACCTATCCAGATTAGGACAGCCCACAGATGGCCTTAGCATGCCCAGTTCTGTCAGTCACTGCCAACCCAGAAGAGTAACCCTTGGTGGGTGTGGAATACCATCTGAATTCTTATTTTAGACCAGCTCAGCCCCAAGAAAGTGTTGCAGTGACCGTTATTATGCTGGACCTAGATGGAGAGCGAATGTGAAAAGACAAGGTTGTCCTGATGGGGGCAGATGCAGAGGGAGAAGAGTGGCGTACTGTTGCGGCATTAATCCAACCCAGCACTTAAAGGAAGTAACAGACAGTCACTTATTCGAGGATAGGGACAATGATGGGTAAATCCTATTGACGTTTGTGTCCTATGCAAAATAATGATACAATACCTACATGTCCCATGCTATTGGCAGGACGTGTCCCACCCATTGCCTAAAGTGATTTAGCGCAAGTACCTGACAATATGTGGACAAGCAACACCCATGATGTAGGACTCCTACGAAGTGTCACACCAGTACAGATTACACTTAAACCAGGTGCGGTGTTGCCCAGTCAAACAGTATCACTTGTCTAAAGCAGCCGAGGAGGGAATAAATGACACCATCACAACTCTATTCTTACGTCCCGTTCCCTTTCCTCCATACTCCATGGGCATCCCTCGCTAGGAACGGGAGACAGAACCTTTTTGACCAGAAAAAATCTTCTTCCCCTTTATATTTAGAGGCATACAGGGGCACGGCCCTGGGAGCATGCGCTTCCATGACTCCGCCGACCGATGCCACTCCTCGGTCCCCTTTTCCGCGTTGACGGGAGCTAGCTGATTTCACCAGCGCTCCTGGGTTTGGCTTCGGCCATGTAACACCACATGCTCTTCCCCGGATACTTGTTTCTGTCTTTTTGTCTTCTTTTATCAATCAAGTAATCGGTCCTTTGGCGCCACGCTCCTCCCCGGCGCATGTCGACTTTAGCAGGCTTCATCAGGTGTCCAGCCTGCGAGGGGCTCTCTTCCAACATCAGATCGCCACGCTCTTTGCCTCCGCTGCCTTGGCCCCGACAACGTGTTGCACTGCTTGTGACGCACATTCTTCACATGTTTTGAAGAACAGAGCTCTTCACGAAGTCACCTCCAGAGGACTTCAAGGACTTTGTCAGTCACAAGACAAGGCACAAGGGAGGGCCCCTCTTTTCCAGTGCACCCTGCAGGGCCGAATCCTTTACTCAAACGCCCAGACGGGAGGAAACTCTCTCTCGTACCAGCACGAATACAGAGGCTAATTCAGCTCTTTTACCGGGTGTGCACCCGAAGGGCTATGCCCTTGTACCAACATCATGTCAGAGGGGGCACCTGCACGCAGCACTACCAGCAACTCTGCCGAGGGCGACGCGCCTACCAGGCCTAGGCCTGAGGTGCAGGGTAGGTCTCGCACTCCATTGCCAAGTGTCCTGGAGGAGGCTGAGCCCAATGAGTCAAGCACGACGACTTCAGCACAAGGGATGCAGCTCAACAAGAATGCCACTGTGCCAGACAAAAGGGCCGCTCGTCCGATACCTTCCGAGGAATGGAGCAGGCGAGAGAACGATTCACAAGGTGGGACTAGTGTCAACCGGGTACGTGGCCTACAGCTTATCCATCAGCATCTTTATTCCAACGCTTCGCTGCATCTTCGTCAATCCAACGCGGATGCCATGCTGGCAGCCGTTAACCAGAGGCTTTGGCAGGAAATAGCCGACTTCCTTCCAGAACTTCCAGTACAGAGCCAGTTAACTTTCAAGGCGGGAATGGCAGAGGCTAAAATGGTGACGCAAGACGTAATGGAGTCCACCGTGGCCTACATTGACACCTCTGGCTGGGCCATATGCATCGCCATGGACATGAGAAGGACTGCCTGGCTTGGGGCTAATAAGTTTAAACCAGACGTCCAGGAACGCATATTGGACCTTCCATTCGAGGGGGGAGACCTCTTTCACTCCTCCACCATTGATGAGTTAGATAAAAATAAAAACAGTTTGCAAACTGCAAAGTCTTTATCTATCCTTGCAAAGGCCACGCCGAAGGCTTACACCCAGTCACATCAATGCTCCAACAAGGGGCGGATGTTCGGAGGGTTCAGCGGCTTCCAAGAACAGGAGGTCCCGCCTGACCGTTCGCTGAATCAACACCAGCGCAAACAACAAAAGGGGGGAGGGCTTTTTTCAGTCCCCCCTCCTCCGCAACAGCCTCCGAGAGAAAGAAAGCATGACGCGTACCTTCGGGTACATGTGTCTCCAGTGGGGGGCAGGCGTGCCCTGCACGCACAGTCTTGGCGTCAGAAGTTTGCAAACCCTTGGGTCCTCTCGGTAGTATCGATGGGGTACCGCCAACCGATCCCTTCTTCTCCTCCTCCCCTTCTCTCACACAGATTCAGACAGGAACTCTGCTGGCAGAGGTTCGGTCGCTATTTGAGATCCAGGCCGTGGAAGATGTCCCAGCCTCCCAACGAGGCAATACAGACTCTTTGTCCGCACCAAGAAGAGAGTCCACATTCAAGCTCGTGTCTCTGCGGCATCTAACAACTCGGCCAAACTCTTTAATAGCTGCAAGGAGCTGGCCAACCCTGCTGCAGTCTCCACCTCCCCTCACCTCCCAGGCTCTTTGCAATGCTCTTGCCTCTCACTTTATCTCTAAAACCCGGGACATCTTGTCCACCCTCTCCTCCTCTCCCCCTCCTCTCTCCTCTCTGCTTGCTGTCCCTCCTCCAGCTAACCCCCCACCCTCTTTCTCCGCCTTTCCTCTTTTTTCCCCTGATGAGGTCGCTAGACAAGTCCGATCTATGAAATCCTCATCAAAACAAGTCCATCCCTGCTCCTCTAAAACCATTAAGGACCACATTGATACCCTTGCTCCGGCCCTTGCTGATTTCTGCAACCTCTCCTTTGCCTCTGGATCTTTCCCCTCCCCCTGTAGCACTCCATTGTTCATCCTCTGCTCAAGAAACCCACAGCCGATCCATCTTGTCTGGCTAACTATCGCCCAATTTCCATTGCTCCCTTTTTGGGTAAACTCCTGGAAAAACTGGCCATCTCTCAGCTAAACCTTCATTCCAATTCTGTTGGCTCTCTCCATGACCACCAATCTGGCTTCAGAGCTGCCAAAAGCACAGAAACTGCTCTCCTGAACATCCGTGAAGATCTGCTCTCCAAACTTGACTCTAACATTCCCTCTGTCCTCATCCTACTTGATCTCTCCTCTGCCTTCGACACGGTCAACCATACCACCCTGCTCAACCGTCTCTGTGACAACCTGGGTATCACTGATCAGGCTCTGGCCTGGCTGACCTATTTCCTCTCTGATCGACCCTCCCGGGACAACTTGGGTCCTTCCTTTCATCGATCTCCCTCTCTACCTGTGGTGTTCCCCAGGGGTCTAACCTCTCGCCCTGGCTTTTCAACCAATACCTGGCAGGTCTCGCCTACTGCATTTCCATGTTCTGCTCAAACTTCCAGTGCTATGCTGATGACACTCATCTCATTTTCAGGCTGCCCTCGGCCACCTCCTCTTAGAGGTACTCTACCTTTGCTCTCCTTCCCCCCGAAGCTCACTGTCTCTCATGCTCTGGTTCTCTCCAGGTTGGACTACTGTAACAGCCTCTTTCTAAATCTACCTGCCTCCACTCTCCACCCTCTACAACTAATCCAGAACAGGACTGTGAGACTTGTCCTTGGCCTCAAGCCCTGGGACCGTGTCGCTCCAGGTCTGAAATCCCTTTATTGGCTCCCAGTGGATGCAAGGATTACATTTAAAACCCTCTGCATTGTCCACAAGGCTTTCTAGGGCATGGGTCCAAAATACCTTCAACTATCCCTCTCCAAATACCTCCCCTCTCGAGCCCTTCGCTCCTCTACCTTCCTCAGGGTCAGTCGTTTTTCAAAGAAACGAGCTGGGGGCAGATCTCTCTTCGGCTGGGGACTCCCTTTGGAACAGCCTACCAGCCACCTTGAAACTTGCGGAGAACCATCTCCAGTTCTGGAAGCACCTCAAGACCTTCTTCTTCGCTTCCACCTTTGCCCCTCTTCTCCCCTGCTGACCTGTTTTCTCTCTTGGCGCTGTTCACCTGGACACCCTCTGTCCTTTGGGCTCAGGTACCTTCTCATCCTGCCTCCCTTCTGCACTGCCTCCGGGCCTCCCATTGCACTGGGTTCTGTATCTGTACCCGTACAGTCCCCCATTCTTCTTCTGCACCTATCAGATATACCCCATCTGACTAATCCTGCACTTGCCACTTGCTGGCTGCACGACCACCTTTTCATTGCCTTTATTTATTTAACTTATTCTTTTCTCTCCTCTGTTCTGAACTTAACACTTCTCCCCCTTCCATGCACTTCCCCCCCCCCATTTCCCTTCTCCATGCACATATGCGTTCTTAATGTCACTGGGCATAGTAAGATGGTTGTTTTTATTTTTTTTCTCCCTTGTTCCCCTCCCTTTGCTTGGTCGCACTCTGAAACACTTGTGTACGAGCGCGATATAAATAAAATATCAAATCATATAATTCCAGGATTCTCGCCATGCAAAAGAAGAACCAGGCTGGCCTGAGAGTTGTTGGACCTTTCCACCCTCAACCTCTCCCTCCCTCTTCAGAAATTCAAGATGGTTATGCCAGCACTGATTGCAGAGACATTGTGCAGGAGAGACTGGATGTGCTCCCTTGATCTGAAGGACGCTTATCTACAGGTCTCGATTTGGCACCCGCATCGCTCCTTCCTACGATTCAGGATCATGGGCTGCCACCTCCAATACAAGGTGCTACCCTTTGGCCTCAATTCAGCCCCCAGGGTATTCACCAGGCTCATCAATGCGTTGACAGACCTCCTCAGGGCGCACGGCCACCACGTCTAAACGTACCTGTACAACTGGCTTGTCAGGGCAAGATCTCCGGAGGAGGTGCATCACACTTCCTCCACCCTTATGATCATACTCCACAAGCTGGGGTTTTCGATCAACCTCAAGAAGTCTCAGCTGCAGCCTACACAGAGCCTGACCTTTCTGGGCCTCATAGGGGACAAAAGCTCCAAGAGTTTTCCGCTAGGAGGACAAGGTCACGGCCATCAAGGGCCAATGCTCACTTCCTCACCCGAGAAGTGACCTCGGCCTGGTGGTACCAACACTTATTATGCATCATGGCAGCGGCCCTACTGGCCGCACCCTACATGAGACTCAAGATGAGGGGATTGCAGCTGCACTTCGCAGCCTCATGGCATCAGGAGTGGGACTGCCAAGCAGAGCTTGTCAGCTTTCCACCATCTCTAGGCCCGGACCTCACTTGGTGGTGGTCGAGGGACTGCAACCTGTGGGCGGACAGGCCCGTCCAGCAGCCAGCCCCGTAGGTCACCATTGGTACGGATTCCTCCCTGGAAGGATGGGGGCTACTTTGGGCAACCACAGTGTCCAAGGAGTCCGGACCCTGCAGGAGTAGGAGTCTCATATCAGCTGGCTGGAGCTGGAAGCCATCTGGCTAGCTCTCCAAGGCTTTCCTTCCGCTCATTGGGGGCAAGGTCGTCCTCATCCAGACGGACAACTCCACCAACATATACTATGTCAACAAGCAGGTTGGTACCAGGTCCCCTCCACTGTGCATCTGTCACGCTCACCTGATTCCCACGGGGGCGCTGGCCTGGTTTCGAGTGCTGATGCCTCTTCAATGGTGAAGCGCAGGGCTCTGAAGATGGATAGGACGGGCCCCTCAACTCTGGCTAATCTGGCTCGCAGGAATATCCTCCTGTACGTGAAAAGGGAGTATTACAATCTGGCGGAATAATGCTCGAGCCTCCCACTTCCTTCCAACCCTCCTCGATACCCTTCCACGATTCCCTGTGAAGTCTCACCTTAGGGTCTGAAAGGACGAGCTCTCCATCCTGCTTCTGACGCAGGGGCGCGTTGAACCCAGTTACTTCACTGGATTGAGGTTGGATGGGAGTTCAGGTAAGCTTGATTATACTGGTAAGGCGCTGTAAAAGTTCTGTTGCAAGTTCAAAAGTTCAGCTTTAAATAATAATGTTCATTGTCTTTTTCAGGTGATGAATGAAGATTCCTTTGGAGACTTCTTGTAACAAAGCGCTAATGTTGATGTCTTTTCCCCATAGGGGCCGGGGTTCGGAATGCCGGAGATATGGCGCCGACCCGAAGTGAAACGTGCAGTTCCAGTAAAGATCTGGTAAGTCCTAGATGAGCGCTCAGGTAATGTTTTTGCATTCACTCATCTAATGTCTTTGTCTTTTTTCCCCATAGGGGCCGGGGTCCGGAAAATGCCTGGAAGCAGCAAGACCCGAAATGAAATGGGAATGACCCAACAGGTAAGTCTTAGAAGGAAACTGAGCTTTTCCTATTCCCTTCCTTCTCTCACCTTGTGTTCTTGTCTTTTTCTCTCTAGGCTCCGGGAAGTGGCTGCGGATCTGGATGATCGCTGCTGAAGATGGAGGCGCCCAAGAAAGGTGAGTGAAATGCTTTTTAAAAATGATGTCTTCCTTTTCAGGATCGTCGGTGAAATGTCTCCGTGATGCAGGTTTAGCAGGTAAGGCCTTCTTCCTCTCCAATTCTCTTCTTATTACCCTTTGCAGGTGTCCCAGGATGCTGACAGGCGTGGCTGAAGTCCAGAAGCAGGAGCAGACACGGTGAGCGTCCAGCTGCTAGGTGCAGAACAACGCGAAGCACGTGTGGCTGTTCGGGTGGGGTTTAAATAGCTTTGGAAGAAGTTCCAGGTATGTATCCTTCCACCGATCAGGTATGTATCCTTCCCCGACCACACCCGGGTGGAAAGTAGTCCCACAGGTAAAGTAGTCCCATTCAGGCCTCAAGAGGGCCTGGATGTAGCAGCATGGTCTGCATCAGGTAAGTGCACACTAAAACACTTGAACACATGTCCAGCTTTATGAGCCTGGCGCCTATGGCGCCAGGACTGGGGTTCAACATGAGCCTGGCGCCTAAGGCACAAGGACTGCGTCCAAAGGGCCCCAGCTTGGGCCCGCTGGAACTTCCCTGGGGGGAACGATGCCTGCCTCTGGGGTTGCTGGGTCAGACCTGGCTCCTTGGAGGTAGGCATCATGACAGCACCCTATCGGTCAGCATGTGGGAATGGGCCCTGGAGAACATCTACCTGAGGGCCATCAACCTTCCGGGTGAGTCCAACCTGGAAGCGGAGAGGCTCATCAGACTGGGAGCAGACAATTACGAGTGGCAACTGAACGATCAGGTGCTGCTGGAGATCTTCAGTTGGTGGGGGAATCCTCAGGCGGATATCTTTGCCTGCCGGGACAACAAGTGCCAGCAGTTTGCCTCCTGGCAGGGCCCCGGCTCCCTGGGCAACACCTTTCAGATTCAGTGGAGCAGCATGACAGCGTATGTCTTCCCTCCTACAGCCCTGATCCACAGGGTGCTCTGCAAGGTAAAGGATTTGTGTCACCTCAGCATCATCCTGATAGCTCCATGGTGGCCTGCAAGATCGTGGTTCTCTGAACTTCTCAGCCTCTCGGACAGGCCTCCAATTCACCTGCCGCTGGGCCCAGCTCATCTCCTGGTGCAACAGGGGGGCAAGGTCATCCACCCCACCCCACAGAAGTTAGCCCTTGCAGCGTGGTTCCTGAGCAGGTCACGTCGAAGCACCTGGGCCTATCACAGGCTAACCTAGAAATCATTAATGGCGCTAGGAGCAAGGCTACAGGTAGCCAGTACAAGAGTAAATGGTCTAGGTTCTGTCACTGGGTCGACTCTAAGGAGTTTGACCCCCTTGCGTGCATGTTGGATGACATACTCTCCTTCTCTGCACACCTTGCCCACTCAGGTGTGCAGGTGGATACATGCCGCACCAATCTGGCGGCCATAGGGGCCTACAGAAATTTGGAGGAGGGAGATTTCACCTCTTCCAACATGGTGGCCCAGAGACATTTGACGGGCCTCGCCGGGCTCTTTCCTTGATCAAGAAACCACACCCCGTGTGGGGCCTCAATGTAGTGTTGGGCGCCTTGGCGCACAAACCATTTGAGCCAAGTGTGACTGCGGACATCAGGGTGGTCACCATTAAAACAGCTCTGTTGGTGGGTCTCGCCTCCGCTTGCAGGGTCAGCAAGATCCAGGCGTTCGTGGCTTCAGAACCCTATACTGTTTTTCACGAGGATAAGGTGGTCCTGAAAACACACCCAGCGTTACTACCCAAGGTAGCCTCTGCTTTCCATCTGAATGAAACCTACCTACGTTTTTTGCGACCCTAAGGACGATGCTCAGAGGGTCTTGGACTGTCTGGATATCAGACGCGTGCTGAAATTCTAACTGGAAAGGACTAGGGGCTTCCACAAGTCAGACTCTCTGTTTTTCCCCTTTGGGGGGGGTGGAAGGCCCAGTTATCAGGCATCGAAGGCCTCTATAGCAAGCTGGATGGTTTCGGCCATCAAAGAGGCCTAGGAGGGGCAGCACAAACTACTTCAGCTAACATGCACGCCCACGCTGTCAAGGCAAGGCCACGGCCGTCGCATTCCAGCGGCAGGTTCCGTGGGAGGTCATCAGCAGGGCGGCCACATGGGCCACCCCTTCGGCTTTCTGTAAGCAGTACTGTTTGGATGCTGGTTCTAAATCAGACTTGGCTTTCGGACAGGCGGTTCTGAGGAACTTGTTTGCTTAAGGAGGGTCTCCTCTCCTCCCTGGGGCTACATTCAGTTGTAATCGCCCCTGCAGTATGGAGGAAAGGGGACGGGATGTAAGGGTAATAAATTGTTACTCAACATAGTGACTAACGTACTCTTAGTCCATAGTCCCCTTTCCTCCATACATCCCACCATCCCCCCCTAATAATACTGCTATCATTAGACCGCGTTAAATATTGTCGACGCGTCAAAGGGGACTGATGAGTGGTGCCGGTTGGCAGAGTCAGGGAGCGCATGCTGACAGGGCCGCGCACCTCTAAATTTAAAGGGGAAGAAGATTTTTTCTGGTGAAAAGTTTCCGTCTCTCGTTCCTAGCGAGGGACGCCCATGCAGTATGGAGGAAAGGGGACTATGGACGAAGTATGTTAGTCACTACGGTGAGTAACTATTAATTTGTACACGAAGGCATCATTGTCTCGTCAAATTTTCCCTGCAACACAGCCATATACCCTGTAAAAAAATAAAACGGTTCTACTTGGAGAATGTCGTCTGAACGATATATTACAGGCAGAATTTCAAGTTGTACCCAACCTTGTGACAATATTATGTAACGCCCACAACAGCAACCCATTTTAAGATCATTTGTTTTGAAAAAAGCAACCTCAGTCCCATTTCACCCTGACTCTCAATACATGTCCGCGTTTATGTATGGCAGGAGGCTATTCCTGCACACGAAGCTCCAACAAGGGTACTGCGAGTTCCCCAGTATTTTTAACTGGGTACTATATGCAGATTTGGGCAATGTACATGTGTTGGGTACCATTATTCAGTATGTAGACGACTTGCTAGTGTGTTGCACCAATGAACAGCAATGCAGGGATGACTCCATTACCTTGTTCAAATTACTGGCTGACAAAGGATATAAGGTAGACGCAGCAAAGTTGTACTGTCAACAGGAAGTATTGTATCTCAGCCAACTGATTTCTGTTAATGGTAAGAGAGTGACTCCAGACCGTGCAGCAGCAGTGAGCAGCACACCACAACCAGTGACTGTTAATGACATGCAGAAGTTCCTATTCTTGCTGAGCATGGATTTTCAATTACTCGACATACACTCAACCATTACTGCAGGCACCGAGAGGCCCAAAAGACAAAGGGCATCATCGCATGGACTGAAGAAATACTCACTAGTTTTCAAGAGCTCAACAAAGTGATTGGCACTGCCCCAGTCTTATCGACACCTCGCTGTACCCAGGAGTTCTATATAGTCTCACACTCAGAGGGTCAAATGATGACGATGGTTCTGACACAAAAAAGCACCATGGGCCACAAACCTTTCGCGTATTACAGCAGCATGCTGGATTTAGTAATGCAGGAACAGTTCCCATGCGAATAAGCACTGGCTGTGTCAGCTTTCGCTATGGAAAAGTATGGCATCATAAAAATGGGATGTTCCGTGACTTTATATGTGGAACATGCAGTATTTGTCATCATAGAAAGGTAGAAATCCAGACTGACAACACAAAGAGCTTCGGCTTACGAGGTCATACTGTCTAGCCCCTCCATTCACATAGTCCGATGTAAGACAGTAAACCCAGCCACCTTCCTAACTTAGCCAATCACTGACACTGATGACAAGCATGACTGTGCCACGTACGAGGGCCATGACGATGACATCCCAAAGACGAGAGACTGTATTCTTGACGATGGAGAAGTATATGCATTACTCTGCCCAAGCTGCAGAACTCATTGCTCTAATAGAAGCGCTAGAGGCGTCCCAGTGGTGTCGAGTTACCATCTACTCTGATTCAGTCTACGTCACTAGCACTGTTCATTCGGGGTTATCAAGTTGGAAGAGAAGGGGGTTTAGGGCAGCAGACAGATCGCTGGTGCAACATGCTGCGCTGTTGGACAGGTTGAAGCTCTTTTGCAGCCCACACTTGTGACTGTCGTCAAGTGTGCCGCGCATTCGAACAACACTGACCCAATTTCTTTTGGTAATGAAGCAGCAGACCAAGCTGCTAAAATAGCGGCCTACCTTCCAGTACCAGATATCACAGAGTACCCAGAAATGGCAACTATGTAGTTTGAATTAGAGGTCCCATACATTACAGTAAAAGTTACCCAGATAATAGAGCTACAGGGCCAAGCACCACAAGCCGGAAAGATACTACGGCAAAAAGGAGGGTGTGAGCAATCTCCCACCAACCTCATATGGAGACGGGTCATCACAGGTAAGGTGGTAATCCCCCAGGAACTAGTGATTGTTGAGTTTGAACTACTATACGACTCCTCGCATGTATCGCTGAAGACATACTGGAGGATTGGTATGGTCCACTATGCAGGAGCTATTAAATGTCTTCACTTCAAATTGTATCATTTGTCAAATATGCAAAACTAGGCAAACATTGCAGACACTACGAGGCACATTACCGCACCCAGCGGACCATTCAGGGAGTTAAATGTTGATTTTGCCGACATGGGAGAATGGTGCAACATTTTTCGGTATTGAATTGTTGTTTACCCCTTCTCCCATTGAGTTGAGGCTGGACCTTGTGCACATCCAAACGCTAAGTCAGCGGCAAACATTTTAGCACGAGAACTGTTTCCCTGTTGGGGAGTGTGCAAGAAACTTAGATTTGATAATGGCACCTACTTCTTCAATGAGCTATTTAAAGAAATAACAGCTCTCTTAGGGATCAACCACAAGCTGTACTCAATCTATCATACTCTAGCCAAGGGCATTGTCGAGCAGATCAATGGACTCTTAAAGGCTAAACTATCTAACCTATGTGTTACCCTTAACATTAATTGGGTTCACAGTTAATTGGGCCCACTGTTTGCCCTTGGCCCTATTCAGTATGCAGGCACGGCCCTCCAAGAACCATCAGCACTACCCATACGAAATGGTGACGTGGCGTTGCATGCACACTCCACTTTCACCTGTGCGAAGTGCCTCTGAGGCTCACAGGGCTGCATCCATTTTGACAGAGTGCCAAGGAGAATAGAAGAAGAAAACATTGCTGCATTGGAATCTGTGAGCTTGCCACCCCTTGAACTGAAACCAGGAGACATTGTCTTTGTCAGATACTTTGTCCACACATGGTGTGAACCACGGTACAATGGCCCCGTACACGGTCATCTATGGCACTCCATTTGTGGTCAAACTTAAGGAACTGTGGTATTGGGTACACATCTGACGTCCGGTGTTCTCCCAATGCAGCACTGCCTTAGCCTAATTCTGGTTCACCCAATTGATTGTCTTCAGTTTGTTTTTGTCCACTCTGCACCAGTTGATTTTTTTTGTTCTCCCATTCGTTGCCTTATGTTCCTTTTGTCCACTTTGTGCCAGTTGCTCATTGTTTTTATTCTTTACATCCTCACTACCTCTTTTCCTTCAGCACCAATAACACCATCGTCCAAAAATGTGGATTGCCCTTACTGTGATATTGACTAAATTCTATAGAACTGTTATTGCTGCATTTAGAAATATAAAGCATGCCCTGGGTATTGCGGGTTTGACTAATATTTCTTGCCCTCTTCAGGTCTCAGATCACATGTATTGCATATATTTCCTTATTGTACTCATTCAGCCCTTTATATGGTGGAGCAATATAAAGAGGCGGGGGCTGTAGTATAGGTGACTGTAAAATAAATGAATGACCTTTTTAGTATGATACTATCTTCAATGATGGTCTTCCAGATGATTTAGTGAACGTACAAAGGACGCTGGTGGTTTATACAGTCACATGGCAATGGAAACATTGAGGTAAAAGAGAGGGTGGTGTAGGGTCCTACAGTGGACCATATCTCCTGGTCCAGTAAGGCTGTAATAGCCTTCCAGACCGGAGATATGGTGCAGGGGTTTTACTTCTCATGACAGGTTTAAAAAAGCCGACATATGCACCATCCAGAATTCAGTAATATGTATGGTACAGCCACATGCGCTCAGTGGGGAAGCAGAGGTCAAATGGCAGCTGCTATGTTTGCTCTCTCATCCCCCACACGTGGGGGGCACCCAAAAAGTTAGTACTCTAAGAAATGCCATCTCTGAAAGCCCAGTGTTTGGTTTATCTAGCACTGTAAGCCAAGCTCACTTCTAAAGATGGACGATGTGTTGTTCATGTCAAACAGATGGTAAGAGATGGTAGTGGGCTGCATGGCAGGGGGGTTGGCGGTGTTCGACGAAGAAGTTACATGGAACATCAACAAGAACTGTCTCACAATTTGGGTAACTTATGTTTCAAAGCTGACATCGATAGAAACCAAAGAAACACCAGTGTAAGTGCAAGCGGCAGAAGAGTACTAATTATGTTTTTGAGGACATAGAACTGTTCGAGTGGGAACCAACAGCAAATGCCACAAAACACTATTCATCCCTGATCTTAGCAAGGGCACAGCAGCGCTAATGGATATCTTAAGGGTGTGTGGCCAGCAAGCATAAATGCATCTCCCACCATCATGGAGAAAGAATATGTTCGTTAACAACCTTACATCCAGCTATCCTTGTAGTTCTGAAGCCCACCTAACTATAGCACCCAAGTATGTCTCGGCACAGTCAAAGCAACCCCCATCCCAACCCCTGCAAATAAGAAGAAAGGAGCGCTCACTAAGAAGACGGCAGAGGCAATCAAATTATTTATCCGAGGATTCCTCCAAACTGCTGAAAGAAATTCCAGACAAGCATTGCCTGTACATCAAGACACAGATGTTCTTCACTTCCATTCTGCTACCAGGGTCCAGGCCGCAGCCAACGCCAAATGGCTCCAGATCGTTCGGTGGGAAATGATCCATTTGGCGAATGATACAGAACAAGGACTGAACGCGATCAAAAGCGAACTGCATCCGATTCCGTTGAACCGGTATGTTCTAGGCTTGCTGGTGGCCATAGAAGGGGGTGTGTCCAAATAAATTGGACTATCATGTTGCACATACGTTCCCCCCAAACGATGCAGAAAACGTGTCCCTGTCACACATCATATGGGGGCTTTCAGAAGCTAAAAGCAGGCATGGAAAGTGAAGCAGGCGTGGAAGCTGAAGATTGGTTCGACAGTGTTCTCATGGGCGCCAACATGGCTCTGAGCCGTGGTGAAGATCTCGGTTCCTATCATGGTACTCCTGCTCGGGATGTTCTGTACGTGCCAGATGATACTCTGGTGCCGAATAAAGACCCTCGCGAACAGTGCTACGATGATGGTCTCGATAGGGGAAGGTATGACTCCTACCAGTAAAAAAAGATGGGCATGTTCAAACAGATGATCCAAAGAAACCTTGTATGGTGAGAATTGATGGGCCCATATATCCTCTGGGGACTCTGACTAGACCCTCATCAGATCCAGAAAAATATGTAGAACATTGGGTTGACCTAGCGGGTGATCGGGGGTGCATCTACTTCACATGTACCCCGCAGAAAAATGCCCAAGCAGGGAAGAGTCTGCGTCATGTGTGCTGGGTGTGCATGCCCAAGGATGAGTATAGGGCTCGGGAGGCAGCTAGGTTAGTTAATGGAGGATTAACTAAATGGCTCAATGTTGGGATGCATGTCCAGCTCCCATGCCACCCACCCCCCAAGTGATTTAGGTTGAGGAAAATACATTTGTGCATGCAAACATGGATGAGTGCGGTCGCAGGGGGGTATAACATGCAAAGCACAGGTAATGTGTGTGGCAGTTTTGTAGCAAGTTGTGGAACTATAAGTAGGTCCAGGTACACTGTGTGTGGGTCAGTAGAACATAATAGCTGAGAGACCATGAAGAATAATGTAACAGCCAGCCCTGTTTCCCGCTGCGGTAAATACTGAAGTACTGCTATATTAGAGCGAGGCCTAGTCTGCCGCAGCCCGCTTTAGATGTAGTAGCACAACATGGCAGTGAGTCCCGAATCACTTTCCCATCTCATCCCCTAGCAAGGGAACCGGTGATCTATCCCCAGTACCTCAATCACGAAGTGAAGAGGGAAACCTCTTCAATGATGAACATTGGGCATTGTCTCTGAGCAGACTGAACTTAGACAAGGGTGAGGGAGACGATAGTCACACTAGTCGGGGCCTAGACCTGTCAGACGAAGAAAGAGAGTTTGGTCTTCGTGCAGAAAGAGGGAGCGCGTGCGCTCCTGAAGGAAGCCTGAAAATGGATAAGGAAGTGAGATGGTCAGATCTGGAACAACCTAAAGAAAGAATGCCAGATCATATAGCATATCCTGAGCGTCCCTGAGGACGATCACATAGTGAGAAGGGAGGGTCTCCACCATATGTAAGCAGGTTAAGGTCAATACCGACAAGGAGACAGATGGGAACAAATATCCCTGCCATGGATAGACTAATAGTGGGATCAAACTATGGGATAGGGTTCACACAGTTCCCCTTGTTAGAGAAGGGGGGGGAGACTGCAATACATTCCATCGCCACCGATGGACAAGGATATCTTAAAATGCAAGCTCCCTAGTTTGACTTTGGGGGCTCGGAAATGGGTATACGAATTAGAGAAAATGACAGGAGAAAATACGCTGGCCATGGGGGACATAAAAGGTCTCCTGGCAGCCATTCTTGGAGACGGGGCCGATGACCTATGGAGGAGAGCGGGATATTCAAGTGTGACTGCACAAAACACAGCGCATGATGGAGCGCCGTTAATAATTGTAGAGCAGTGTTGGGCAGAAACCTGTGCAGTTCCCTCTGGGACCACTGCAAAAGATTTAGGACTACAGGTGTCTGGCAGTAAACCCACTTGGTAGCAGTCTGTACCACACAAATTCACTTGGTAGCTGAGCAGTCAGACTTCCCTCAAGAAGAGTTAGGCAGTATACAGAGTATTCACAATAGATCAAGAGAACACAGTACAACAAGTACACACTGACCAGGGCTTGGTGTAAAAGAGATATAATTATTTATTTAAAACCACATCTAGAAAAACACACAGGCAATAATAGTAAGCAATTCAAATACACGGTCACTAAAAGATATACACTCCCTTAAAAGAATATTCGACAAGTCTTAAGAAAATCCCCACTTATTTTCAGACAGCGGTGAGCGCTTAACGTAGATGGCACTCTAATAGTTCATTTTAAAAAGGGAGAGAAAAGCAGAGAACAAATTGAAACAGATCCCAACACTTTTACAAGAACATAACAAGAGAGGAAGGCAAAGTAAAACCGTGAATTCAGAGTCAGTAGGCTGGATCCGCTTTGCGAGGATCGAAACGAAATGTGTCCAAGGTCACACGGTTGCAGTGCACAAAAGTCTTGTAATGGTTCAAAAAGGAGTTGGACCACAGAAAGAGGACCAGTTAGAGGGTCAAGGCGGCCAGCCCAGTCTAGAAGGTTAAGGAGTTATTATTACCTTGTTGCAATCTTTAGAAAGGGAGGCCTGGCGGACACGGTACCTTAAAGTGGTGAGAACACTCCAGCGGGGACAGTTGTTCCTGGCAGCGGATGCAAGTCAGTGCTTCGTGCGGGGGAAGAGAGGATCTCGTCGTGGAGGAAGACAGGAGTCTGTTGCACTGCCAGGGAAGAAACCAGCCGCAGAGTTTCTCAGGTACAAGGAGAGGTCCATTGATTCGCGGTTCAGTGGTGAGTGGCTATCTGGCCGCCGGGGTGCTTGGCACGGGCAGTTCGACCACAAACCGGTCTGGGGTGCGAAGAAAGAAAGGTAAACTGGTTGTTCCCACCAGTCAGGGGAAGAAACCTCTCCAGCCGGGAGATCTTCTCTGTCGTCGGGAAGTGGTGAGTCGGTTCCGCAGCGCTCCACTGGTGGTGTCGTCGTGGTAGGTCGGCTCAGCTTCCCCCTCGTCGGATTCTCAAGTCCTGTGGTGACTTCTGAAGTTCCAGTCCCCAAAGCCCTGCTTTTATGCAGCATACCCCCCAAAGCCCTGCTTTTATGCAGCATACCCCCATTCACTCAGCCTAGCTGTCAATCAAACATGCTAAGTGGTGAGCCAGCCGGCTCAACACTTGGGCCAATCATACAAGAGTGCGACTAGAGTTACCAAGGTAACTCAGTCCAGGGTGCCTAAACCCCCTCCCACACCCCCTGTGGTACCCAGACAGAGTGGCACCACTTTTGGAGGCTTCTGTGGAGAAGCCCGCCAAAAAGTGTAACAAAGGGCTCGACTTGGGTTGGAGTCACAGAAGAGAACACAAACGCCATTTTAGAACCGAGTCTTGGCAAAAATGACCAACCGGAGAATTAATATTAATTAAATAAACCAGCGGTATGTTCGAGGCTATGAGAATTAAATAATTAAAGTTGGTAGCCTCGAACAATGGGAAAATCCAATAGGGAAATATTTGCGGTCGAATAGAAAAAGTAGTTTCCACTGCCACCAGCCAAAACTCGATCAGGGGGGACGGAGACGTGCCCCCTCGACTAACAGACCCTGGGGCATTCGAATTGCCCCGACCAGTACGTCCACAATATGATGGTTTGTACCGGTTTCTGTTAATAATTTGGGACTAGTAAAGACAATTGTGACTTTACATGCCCTGGGACAGTAGTCAGTCCCAGGGTATGGAGTCTATGGTGGGGTGTCACTATGAGACCCCTGTGTTACTGCACAGAGGGTGCTGTGTAACACACATAGTAAAAACACGTGAGACCCTATGGAGTAAAGGATCCCATAGCCCATAAAACACATTACCAGTCAAAGGAATACCATAAATCATGTCCAAGAGTGGGAGAAAAGAGTCTCACTCTTGGCAGGATGGAAAAAAACAAACTCCAGAAATCCAGCAAAGCTGCTGGGGGACTCACTAGGTTAGGAAATTCAGCCTAAAGAGTGAATTCTCCCTAACAAGCAGACGTTTGGAGGGCACTCGGGGTACAATTTCCTGACACATCAGATTTGGGTGCAATTATGGCACGTAAAATGAAGGAAGATGAATACCCTTTTGCTTACGTTCAGGATAAATGTCAACTTGAAACACG
Source organism: Ambystoma mexicanum (assembly GCF_040938575.1). Lineage (NCBI taxonomy): Eukaryota > Metazoa > Chordata > Amphibia > Caudata > Ambystomatidae > Ambystoma > Ambystoma mexicanum. The sequence continues at coordinate 391,618,668 of NC_090937.1, forward strand.
CAAGCCGTGGGAACAGACAATGGCATTATTTTACCACATTTTATGTCGGGAGTGGCCTGAGCCAGTACAGAGGCAGATGAAAAAACAAGTAGGGATGGAAGTGAAGCCATGGACTGAGATACAATTGACAATAGTGCATAATTGTCGGTTATTAGAAGAGAAAAACAAGAAGATGAGGCTAGGAAGATCGAGAAAGCCAAGTTAGTTCAGAAAAAGTTGTCAAAATTTGCCATACAAAGGGTGGTATTGACAAGTGGAGAAGGATTGGGAATTCAGGAAGCAATGGGTACATTGCAGGGGAATACTTCGTGCCTGATGGACCAAGGTGGGTATGGGTTTACGCCACGAGGCAGAGGTATGGGTTATAGGGGAAGAGGAGGCGGATATCAGAATAACCAAGGTGGCTTTCAAAATACACAGAATGAGAACCAGAATGCTCAGGGAGGATATAACCAAGAAGGGATTAACAGGAGGGTTTCCCGCCCGTATGTTGGAATTGTGGAATGATAGGACATATTGTAAGCGTATGTGGGAGCCAAGGGAATGTACAAAATGGCAGATTTTCCAGAGGGGGGCGCAGCTTATCCTCTGCTAAATAGCACACAGACCAGAGAGGGCTTTGCCCAAGATCACACATCTTATCAGGCACAAATACTGCAAATACAGCAGGTGCAACAGCAGTGAGGAGCACAAATGAATCTGCCACAAGGGCAGTCGCAACAAGTGCCTATGCCGACACAGGAGTATGCAAATACAAGACAAGTATTGACACCTAAATAGGATGTGTCACTGTGGTAGGAGGAAATCCTTTCACAGGAAGGGGGATGAGCTTGTATTAGCAATGGGACAGGGGACCAAGGGTCGATGTGACAATAGGAGGCAAATCCATTTCTTTTCTTGTAGACACTGGAGCAACTTGTTTGTGTATACGTGAGGGAAAATATCCAGTGTCACGTATTCCCATGAATGCTAAAGGGTTCTCTGGAGCTACGAGTTCCTTTAAACTACTAAATTACCAGTCTCCATAAGAATATGTGACATGCCCGTCTCTCTGTTATATTTACAACAGACACTGGTTAACATTTTAGGAACAGATTTAATGACGAAACTTAATATGACGATTTCATTTACTCACCAAGGAATAGTGTGCTCCACTCCAGCAATGCACTATTTTAACATGGCAGAGTAAATACTGGTGTTCACAGGGCAAGTAGCTCTGCAAGGCTTTCTAGTAGATGGAGAGATTTTTCTATATGGGGTAAGCATTTTACTGACATGGCTACCTCGCCTGGTAGAAAAGATTGTGAGGATACCCAATGAGTTTTTATTTGGACCACAATACCTATGGGTGAGGAGGATCATAGACTATTCGTATAGATTTGGAAGCAGCTATAGTACAAAAAGAAATGGCATTGCTCGAAGGAATAGACGATGAGGGTAGACCATGGAGAATGATGATGGCTCTTGAGGAGGGGTACAGACTGACTGACATAACTGATGATATGGTCATGGAAGGCCGAACCGATTACGAAGTAGTGTTCTTCATGAGCATTGCATACTGGATAAGGATAGAGAAAAGGGAAGTTCCACAAAGACTGGCAATGATGCGGCAGCGACCAGCATTTTTTCTGGAGGATCTTGAAAAAGTGCGCTATGGACCACAGGCCCTTATGATGTAGGTTTATTGAAGAGTATAGGGGAGGTTAAAATAAAGCTTAAGCCAGGAGCAATTTTACCCTGAGCAAAAGAGTACCCCCTGTCTCGAGATGCTGATGAAGGTATATTTCAGACTATTTCAGCACTGATGAATCACGGGATTGTAGTGTCATTGTGTAATACCGCAGTGTATCTGATAAAAAAAAAATATCTAAAGGAAGCTTGTGGAGATTTATCCAGGATTTGAGACCTCTTAACCAGATTGTAGATGCTGAGTTTCCTTTAGTTCCTAATCCGGCGACGATATTGTGTAGTATCCCAGTAGAAGCTTGATACTTCATGGTGATGGATTTGAAAAAAGCGTTGCTGTTGATCCCGTTGCATAAGGACTCACAAGACTTGACTTCATTTATGTTTCGCCAAAAAAGACTAAAACACACTTGTTTGCCTCATGGGTACTACGAATCCCCATCAATCTTTAACAGAGTCCTACAGATTGATCTATGCAATATTGATCTCAAAAGTATGGTGATCAAATACGTAGATGACCTATTGATTTGCAGTAAAACAGAGAATGAGTGCCGACAGGACTCTATCCAATTAATGGCTATTCTTGCAGACAATGGATATAAGGTGGACAAGGAGAAGTTACGGTACTCTCAAAAAGAGGTATTAGTTGATTTTGCATTAAGTAAAGAAAGTGACACCTCAGGGAGCTGAGGCAATCATGATAATATCAAATACGAACACAGTGAGACAGATGCAACAGTTTTTGGGTTTGTGCAATTGCGTTAGAGCCTGGGTGTTTGATTATAGCCACTTCTGTAAGCATTAATGAAAGCACAAGTTGGTAAAACAAAACTAGAATGGACCGAAGAAATGGAGGAAGGATTTGAAGAATTGAAAAAAGCAATTTGTACAGCCCCAGTTTTAGGAATTCCCAACTATGGCGAGGAATTCTATTTGTTTTCACACACAGATGGGTCAGTAATGACAGCAGTGCTTACACAAAGAACCACATTAGGGTACAAACCGTTACATTACAGTGGGATTTTACACCCAGTTATGAGAGGACACTTCCCTTGCGAACAGTCTTTGACAGCTGCCGCATTTGCAATTGAGAAGTCCACAAGTATTGCTATGGACTGTTCTATGACCCTTTTCGTGGAGCATGCTCGATTTGCCATTCTAGAGAAGCCCAAGGGTACAATGACATCCCAAAGAGCTACAGTTTATGAGGTAATGATTTCTAACCCAGCGATTAAAATTGTAAGATGTAAAATAGTGAACCCAGCCACATTTATAGCTGAACCCGTAGAAGAAAGTGATCATGTGCATGAACGTGCCAATTATGTTGAATTTTATGATATACCCCCATGTAAAGGAGAATGCTTTAGCGGGAGGGGAGATACTTTTTATTGATGATTCTTCAAAAATTGATCTGACTAGTGGGGAAAGGCATTCAGGCGCTGCAGTAGGAAGACAGATAAAATGGAGAATTCAAAGTGGTAGCAAGTGCAAGGCTACTGTCCCATTTTCTAGCGCAAGCAGCAGAATTAGTAGCGCTTATTGTCACACTTGAGAAACATGAATGGCAGGAAGTGACAGTGTACAGTGACTCCACCTATGTGGCGTCAACCGTACACGCAGGATTGGCATGTTGGAAGAGGAGGCACTACCTGCGCGCAGATGACTCTCGATTGCAGCATGCGTCCTTATTGGAGAGACTCATTATGGCACTACAATTCCTAGTAGCCATAGCAGTCGTTAAATGTGCAGCGCATACTAACTGAACAGATTTTATCTCTTGCGGGAATGAAGCCACAGACGGAGAAGCCAAAAGGGTTGCATATTCTCCATACATTTCGAGTTTTGATGGAGTATTAAAGAAAATTCATTTACAACCATGTTAGTACAAGAGGTGTTTAATAAGTTGTGAATAACCCAATTAATAGAGATTCACGGAAGCGCACAAGAACTGTGGAAACAAACGGGATGTTCTTTATCCCCCCACGGAAGCTCTATCCCCCACAGAAGCTCTATGGCGACAGGACAACACTGGAAAGCCAGTGATGCCAGTAACTTTATTAAAGGTTGCGCTTGAACAGCTGCATTAACCTGCGCATGTAAATACAGAAGCCTTGCGGCTAATATTGCAGAAGACTGGTTCATTCCTAATTTGTTGGAACACGTTGCCCTATTTATGGTGAATTGCATAGTGTGTCAAAAATGTACTGCTGGGCATAAACTGAGAACGATCAGAGGAGTAATACCTCGACCGAATGGTCCATTTCAGCATTTACATATTGACTATGTCGATATGCTGCAGACATGTAATGGATATAGGTCTCTATTAGTGGTGGTGTCCCTTTTTTAGGTGGATCGAGGCGGCACCGTGTACAGACTCTGATGCCTCTTGCAGAGCTAAGTTTTTAGTGCATAAATGTATTCCCGAGGTGGGGTGTGTATGAAGTACTAAGATCCGATAATAGGCCACATTTTGTCAATGAATTATTCAAACAAATGGGGCTTTTATTAAGTATAAAGCACAAGTTCTCTTCTGTGTGTCACCCGCAATCAAACAGGATATTTTAGAGACTCGGCGGCCTCCCCAAAGGGAGGATTGCCAAGATTAAATTGACTTTGAAAAAGGGATGGCTGTATTGCCTACCCCGTGCCTTATATGCCCTTTGGATTCAGACGGGAACGGACCACCACCTCACCCCGCATGAACTAGTGACAGGGTGTCGAATGAGAATGCCTCTTAAACCTCTGTATAGGATTAGGAGTGATGCCCAGAGCATAGCCAAAACTTTAGGTGATGAGATGCATGATTATTTGACATGTATGACTACCAGTATATCTTTCATTTCAGATCCAGTCAAGCGTCAAGAAGAAGATAATTCAGCAACCAATCCAAGTGAACTATTACCACCACCTAATTTATATATTGGGGACCTGATCTTAGTTAGAAATTTCACCTGAAAGTGGCATGAGCCTCGTTTTAATGGCCCTTTCATTGTTGAGGAAGTGTTGCCTTTCACTGTCAAAATATCAGGAAGACGAGCTTGGTTGCACCTAAGTGGCGTGAAAGTTTATAAATGCGAGACCTTCCCTCCCACTGTTGCTGATCCAGAAGCAAGACAAGAAGAAGAATGTCCAAGTCTGCAGACTCGATCGAGGACTAAGAAGAAGGACGATAAAGCAACAAGTGATTAACATGTACTTTATTTGGACTGGAATTCAATAGAAAAAAAATCAAAATATGTGGGTTCCATTTAACTTCTGCGCGCTAATGACCACTCCCGATTAGCAAAATCCAAAATTCGGTCCAAAAATGTTTGGTGGCAGCGACCACACAATTCCCACAAACCACCCACAAGGTTTGTAAAATTCAGACAGTTGAATATGATTCAGGGAAGGGGATGGGGACTTGCGCTCCAACCACTAACGGGTATGGGATTGAGTAAATGTATCAATATATACCAATATGACAAAACAAACCATGTGAAATCCAGATTTAATTTTCTTGTCTTCGTACAGCCGACATGTATTTTGACCACCTGGTCGTTTTCAAGGATGAAAATGATTGCCAACAAAATCACAACATATCATTAACAGAGATACAATATCCAAATAAGAGTATGAAACAATAAGTGAAAGAAAGTGATGAAACTGTAATAAATCAAAGCCAAAAATATGATATTGACAAAATATATCAAATATAAAACATACCAAACAAGCCACATTTCAGGTCGGAGATGGAGTTTGGTGTAAAAAAGGGGGTACAAATATAAAGAACAGCTCTATTAGTCCGACTATAAGACCATGCACAATAAGTATGTATTGATTACTCTTAATTACAAATGTATACTACAGTCATTGTTTTGTGGTGTGCTGCCTCATACTCCACATTCTTAAGGTTCAGTGAAAGCTATATGGTGTGAAGCCAACCTGCTCACCCATTCATAATAAACATTGTGTCCCATCCTATAGAGATTGAAAATGTCATGAGGTGTAGGATTCCATCCTAGGGATAAGTCCCTTGAGGCAAAATAACTTGGCTGGTGCCCGGCAGAAATGGTTCTCGCGAAAGGGAACAGTGCGATTCCCTTCGCGTATATACTACCGCAAATGCGTGATAACGTCATGCATACGTTGATGCATGATGTCAGAAGTAAACAAGAAGGCGAGTCATGTCTACAAAAAAGATTGTGTGAAAAAATGTGTTATATCTACAAAGAAGATTGTGTACAATTAAAAGTTCATTCTTCAACAAAGGTGAACAAAAAAGTGGAATATGATGTTGCCACTAATTAGTAAGCAATCTCATTACTAAAATGCCATAGTGCCTTGAATTGAAGTGATGAGAAATATCATAGAATCATTATGGAGTCAAACCATTAAATGCCAGTAGTACTGCCACATGCTATAGAAGTAAAGTAACAAAAAACCAAACTCCATTATCGAAACCTACTGAATGGGATCAAACCGAAGTTTAACAGTGTTTTTGTGAAATACTTGAGATGAATGACAAATAGGTATCATGAATTTAGTAAACTAGGAGTCATGAAGAGGAAAGGGAAACTGTCTTGCAGCAAGAATAAGCTGAATGTGGAGCTGCATGGCGAGGTTGTCTGGCCTGGAGTCAAAACCGAAGCAGCCAAGGTCGGCTATCTATTCTGGAATGGTGTGAACTTGCAAAGGATGAATCATCCCTCATTAAGGTGCAAAGAAAGAACGCCAAGAGTGGCAAGTTAATAAAGACATTTAAAACCTGCAAAATGGACCAAATCGTGGTCTCCTGTCACGTGAGCCAAGGATGAAAATGGAGTTCGGACTTGGAGTCCCAGAACACGATAGTGAGTGCTCGTACTCCAAGGTATTCTGAAGACAAGTATACATTTGCAAGACCAAGTTCAAAGACAATCCCCATGGCAGAAGGCAGGGGCGATGAGAGATGCTGGGCTAATTGGGTGCAGAGGTAGTGTCATGCCCCATCCCCTTGCAGCTGGGTCTGGGCTTACGTGCTGCTAAGTGAACCGAATGTTCCAGACATGGCACAAGCATGCCAATCAATTGTAGTGGTCCATGTAATGAAGGACCTTTATAGTTTAAAAACCAATGAGAAACCGTGTATCTAATGTTTCTGAAGATGACCTGTTTTAGAGGTAGGCATATATTGTACACCTGACAGTGGGCAGCCAATCGCAATCCTAGTTCCTATAGATAATATACTTAGATGTTCCCCTTAAGCCAATCTCGACCCTAGGTTGTTTATTATTTGCCACGTAGTATGACGCCACCTCTGATGTATTTTCTTTTACATATAAACTATGTTTTGTGAAAGGATCGCAGCGAGAACCTGCGCGTACGTCTGTTGAAGTGTGTTGTAATCTCCCTGTTTTAGATAATTGTTAATAAAAACAGTACTTTGCCATCTACCTAATTTGGTTTGGTTATTTGGACTCTTGAGTTATTCTAGGTGATCCCATCCATTGCATGCACGTTCCAAAGGGCCCTAAGCTCACTTCCATCTCCCCTCTTTTCTAACTGCTTCACCATCGCCTTTCCTCCCTCGCTAACAAAATCTAGAAGGAAGAAACTAAAATAGTACTCCTGCGTTCCAACCCTTGTCTGCCCATCGCAGACAACTACATCAATATTTCCTCTAGACAGACTGTCACATACATTCTCTTTGTTGTTCCTTCTTCTAACCTGTGGAACCCCCCATGTGGTCTCTGTCCTCTCCCCTTTCTCCTCTTCACCCATTCCTGGCGGCACCAGATGGTAAGTGCGCTTGGCTCACTTGGCACCCTCTAAATGTACCCTTAATGTCTATCATAATGGCACTATTGTGCCCCAGGGCTCTCAGCCCAACCTCTGCTTCTTGACAAGTGTCTTCCTTCTCTCTTCAACTTCCTTTACTCTCCTTCCACCGCTCCTTCCCTCATCCTCCCTCCCTCTGCCCCCAGTGGTGCCCTCTCATCCCTGTGCCCCTCCCCCTCGCAAATCTTTTAAAGGGGGACTCAGCTTCACTTGGCTACCCTCCACTCTCGCTCTGCTATCAACCACTCCTCAGACATCTGTCACCTCCCTTAATAACCTTGACATCCTTGCTCTCCCTGAGACTTGGTTCAAGGTCAGCTACGCCACTGCTTTTGACACTCTTCTCCCCGAGGGCTACACGATCCTGTCCAATCCCAGGCCCTCTCGGACAGGTGGTGGAGTGGCTCTGATCTTCCCTGTGTGGATTCCTTCTTCCATCATCCCCACTCAAACCTACTCTTCCTTTCAAATCCTAGTCGACAGGCTGTCTCACCTACTTTCTCTCGTACTCTTGCTATCATCTACAGACCCCTTGCACCGTCCTCCCTCTTCCCCTCAGAATGGGCCGACCTGTCCTCCTATCTTCTTGCCCCTCGCCCCAAACATATCTTCCTTGGGGACTTGAACATCCATCTCGCCTCTCGTGATGAGTCCACTGTTCTCTTCCGTGACCTCTGCGACACTCTTTCCATCTCTATCCTTCCCTCTGGCCCAACCCACTATGCCGGACACAACTTGGCTTCTCTCATCTCAACAGACATCCCACTCTCTAACTCTCTTACTACCCCTCTCTCCTGGTCTGACCACTCTCTCCTCTCTTCCCACCTTGACCTACCCTGTCCCCTGATGCCTCCACCTGCACTGCCAGTCTTCTTCTCAGTCGTTCCACCGATGAAGTGTGCGTCAGTCGCTGCATTTGCCTCTTCTTTCATCCCTCCTACGCCCCCTTCATTATACTCTGCTTCTGACTCTAGCAAACCTCCATTTCTCTAACCCCCTGAACATCCCTGCCCCCGTCATGAGGATCTGCATGAAGCCTGCCTCCAAATGCAACTCTTGGTATGACTCTGACTTGGCTGCTTTGAAACACAAGTGCAAAGCTGCAGAGCGAAAGTGGCAAACATCTAGCTCATCCTCTGGCAACCTGGCCTGCCGCCTACTCCAACGGCTATACTGTCTCTCCATCTACTACCAAGAAGAGGGCTCAGGGCCTGCATCCTTGGAGCCACCAATAACCCGTCTGAACACTTTAAAATCTGCAAGGTATTTGCCAATCCTACCGCAGTCACCTCCAACCACCCCACTCTCAGGCCCTCTGCGCTACACTGGCCGCCCATTTTTCCTCTGAATCTCTAGACATCCTGGTCTCTCATCTTTTTAACCCCCTCCCAACCTTCTCTCGCCTCCCTTGTCCCCCCCATACTCTCCTCTTTCTCTCCCATTGCACCAGAACTATCAAGGGCCATATTGCCTCTCTCGCTCCAGCCTTGGCTGATCTCTGTACCCACTCATTTGCCACTGGCTCTTACCCTCAACCACTCTCTTGTGCACCCTCTTCTAAAAAAAGCCATCTGCTGACCCTCAACCCTTCTTGCCTGGCTAACTATCGCCCTATCCCCATCACCCCTTTCTTGGGCAAACTCATGGAGAAGCTGATCATCCCCCAACTGACCCTCCACACAGAAATGGCCGGCTGCCCCCATGACCACTAGTCCAGTTTTAGGGCTGCCAGATGCATGGCCACTGCTCTCCTGAACACCCATGAAGACCTACTCTCCAACCTGGACTCTTAACACTCTCCCTGTTCTGATTCTCCTTGATCTCTCTTCTGTTTTTGACACCGTCAACCACTCCATCCTTATAAACCATCTCCATTATACCCTAGGCATCACAGACTGGGCACTGGCATGGCTGACAACCTTCTTTTCAAACAGACCTTCCCAAGTGAAAATGGGCCCTTTTCTCTCCTCCACCTCACACTCTATCTGTGGCGTCTCTCAGTGAATTAAACTATCGCCTTGGCTCTTCAACATCTACCTGGCCCCTCTGGCCCACCTGATCTCTACTTTCTCCCCTCATTTCCAGTGTTACAGAGATGAGACACAGCTCTTTCAAGCTGCCTTTCTTTACCTCCTCATCCTCCTCCCTCATACCTGACTGCTATTCAGGCATGGTGCTCTGCCATTGATCTCTTCCTTAATGCCAGTAAGACAGAGATCCTTCTCATTGGGACACCCGCTGCTTGCTTCCCCTCCACTCTCTGGCCAGACTACCTGGGTCCTCTCGCCTCACCTACTTCTGAGGCAAAAAACCATGGGATCATCTTTGACTCCTCTCTCGCTTTCTCCCCAACATCATGGACCTTGCTAAGAAGTCAATTTTCAGTTGCACCTCCTCAGCTGCCTTCGACTTTTCCTCAGATTCCCCCACAAGCTCACCGTCTCCAGAGCCCTGGTTCTCTGTAGGCTTCACTACTGCAACAGGCATTTCCTCAACCTGCTTCTTTTTTCCCTTTGCCCCCTTCAACTAATCCAAAATAGGACTGCAAGACTTATCCTTGGCCTCAAGCCTGGGGATTGCATCTCTCCAGCCCTAAAATCTCCCCACTGGCCCCCGGTGACTGCAAAGATCAAATTCAGGACCCTTTGTATCATCCACAAGGCTGTCTGGGGTCTGGGACCGCTTTACATCCAGATTTCCTTCCTTAAATACCTCCCGGCCAGAGTCCTTCGGTCTTCTGGTCCCAACTCTCTGCAGGTCAAAGGCTACTCCAAGCAGGGAGTGGGAGGTAGATCCCTTTCCTCGGCTGGCTCCTCCCACTGGAACGCCCCCCGCCCCCTTTGACTTGAGCCGGATCGTTTTATGTTCTGGAAACTTCTCAATACTTTCCTTTTCATTCCCCTTCCCACTCCCTTCTAACGCCATCTGTTGCTGCCACTGGAACCTGGTCCCTTCAGAGACATACAGGGACCAGACCACTGTCTACCAGTCCACCCAGCATCTTTTGCCAGCACTTGCTTTCGGGCTCCCTTTCCCGGACTAGCCCAACATGGTCCTCCATGACCACTACACTCATTCCCCCACCCTCCCACTTTCACTTGCCACCTTGGCCCACCTAGCACTTGCCCACCCTCACCCTTGGTGGGGTACCCCACTCTGGCACTTCTCCCTCTACCCCATCCCCCTGTACTTAACACCTTGTCATGCACTTGCACGATAGCATTGTCACAAGGCCAATATAACCGGTTTTATTCTACTTTTTTATTCCCTTGTCCCGCCCCCCGAACCCTCTATCTTGTCTTGTGGTGCCTGGATACACCTTTGTATAGGTGCCATAAAAATGTCCAATAAATAAAAATTACAAATGGGAAAATACCATATGCAAATCAGGCTTGATCCCTCCCCAAAAGGGGCAGTCCAGCCTGAACTTCTAGGTCAAATCCCTTCTGCACAAGACCACAAGCATCCTCATACATGGGTCGGCCTGTTGGGCCTCATCACCTCTTTTTGTTTTGCTGTAATCACCCCAAGTGGGACAGGTATGCTCAAACGTGGGTCCCGTGTCTGCTGGGCCTTGAGACCCAAGCTACTCCTCACTGATGAGGCCGAGAAATATTTAGGGATGGTTGTGGTCTCGTGCAAAAGGGATATGACCAAGCAGTTCAGGCTGGACTGCCCGTTTTGGGGTGGGGCCAAGCCTGATATGCAGATGGTCTTTCCCCCTTTGTAATAGCTTAGCAGGCGAAGGACGATGGTCTGGAGGGTTGCCCAGAGCAATGCTAGAGGTTAAGATTCATTCTTAACCGTCCAGCCATAATCATCTCTTGTGTTTTGCTGATGCTTGATATACCCATGAGCTGCTTTTATCTCCTGCTTCTCCAACCTTAATTTCGAACATTTGGACTAAACTTAATAGGACACAGGCGCCCGAGAGGGAAAGATTCCCGGTGGGGTTCCAAAGGGCGCCGAAGTACCTGACTGCTGAAAGAGGAAAAAGCACATTATACGCACTTTAACACTGAGGTGCTGAGCCGGAAGACCCAGGGCTTTCGTTAAGTAGTGCGCCTGTATTGTGTGTTCCAACCAATGCATGTACATTGGAGCGGGAGTTTCAAACATGAAAAAAAACAGATGCTTAGCTTATTTTAGAAAAGAATAAAAACCCGAGAGGGCGAAGAAGAGAAGCGATTAATATATAAAGCTAGGGTGATGCACTCACAAACACGGTCAAAAGTGAGAGGGCCTTGGTGCTCTCTTAACGGTTGATTTTTCACCCCAAATCACTAAGAAAGGAACTGATTTAGCAAACACTGTCCATAAATAAATACACAGATAATTACACAGTGACACCAAATAGACCTAACTACACAAGTGAAACAAAATCAAATGACAAAGCAGAAAATGTTTACATTGGAAAATCTGAACAAACATGAATTACGTGGTGGGAGGCCTCCTCATTACAAAATTACATTGATACATGAAGAATACCTGGACGTCTAAGAGTCCTTACTATTCCATCTTATGAGAATCCAGATCTGAAGATGCTGACAGAATGGGCAGACATGACCAATGATTGCGCCTTCAAATTTCTGCAAATACTTGTTGTTATGCAGTAACCTGTGCAGTTCCCTTAGGGACCACTGCAAAAAGTTTAAGACTACAGGTGTTATCAGTAAACCCAATTGGTAGCAGTCTGTACCACCCAGATTTACCTTGTAGCTGTGGCTGAGCAGTCAGACTTCTCTCAAGAAGAGTTAGGTAGTATATAGAGCATACAAAATAGGGCAGAAAATACAGTAGCACAATCAAACACTGACCAGAGCTTTGGTATAAAAGTATATAATTATTTATTTAAAAACACACTTATAAGACTACACTGGCACTAATATGTCAAGCAAGTTCAAACACAGTCACTATAAATATATACACCTCCCTAGTTAATTATTCGGCAAGTTTAGGTTAAGACACCACTTATTTAGCAAAACGGAGGTGAGCGCTTAACTGTAGATGGCACTCCAATAATTCGTTTAAAAAGGGAGAGAAAAGGCAGAATAGGGAAAACACACAGTACCAACACTTTTAAGATACCACAGCAAGTCAAGAAAGGCAGGGTCTACTGTAGAGCAAAAAGTTCATAGGCCATGCCCACTCTTGGAGAGAGCAAGGCGGAATGTGCCCAAGATCACAAGTGGAAATGCACTTAAAAGTCTTTGTAGAAAGTTCAAAAAGAGGTGGGATCAATTCAGAAAAGTTAGTTAACAGGTCAGGAGGCCAACCCAGTTGGAAAGGCAAGGATTTACGGGACACCTTGTGCTAACCGTTGAAAGGGAGGCCAGGCGGACACAGTACCTTAAGTGGTGAGAAAGCTCCAGCGTTGGCAGTTGTTCCTGGCAGCGGGTGCAAGTCGTGGCTTCGTCCAGGGGAAAGAGAGGATCTCTACGTGTAGGAAAGCTCGAGGTCGGTGCACTGCCAGGGAAGAAACCAGCCGCGGAGTTTCCTGGTTAAAAGGTACGACCCTTTTATTCGCAGTAGTGGTGAAGCGTGGCTATCCGGCCGCCGGGGTGCTTGGCACGGCCGATTCGACTACGAGACGATCCAGGAAGGTGAAAAAGGCAAACTGGTTGGTCCCACCAGCTCAAAGGGAAGAACACTCTCCTGGAAGAAGATCTCCTCTGTCGTCGGGGAAGTGGTGAGTTCATACAGCAGAGCTGCACCGGTGGTGTTGTCGTTGTAGATGGCTCAGCTTCTCCCCTCTTCGGATTCTTTAGGTCCTGTGGCGACTTCTGAAGTTCTAGTCCCCAGAGCCCTGCTTTTATGCAGATAACCCCCATTCACCAGTCCTAGCTGTCACTCAAACATGCTAAGTGGTGAGCTGGGCGGCTCACCACTGGGCCAATCACACAAGAGTGTGACTTGAGTTGCCAAGGCAACTCAGTCCAGGGTGCCTAATCCCCCTCCCACACATCCTGTTGATCCCAGACACAGTGGCACCATTTGGAGGGCTTCTGTGGAGAAGCCCGCCAAAAAGTGGAACAAAGGGCTCGACTTGGGTTAGAGTTTCAGAGGCGAACACAAACGCCATTTTAAAACCAACTCCTGGCAAAAAGACCCAACCGGGGAATAAATATTAAATAAATAACCCGGCGGTATCTTTAACTTTGCACCAAAAAGTGGTGCGTTTAAAATGAACGGGAAAATCCCATAGGAAATATTCCGTTGGAATATTTCGTGTGGTATCCACTGCCACCAGCCAGAAACTCGACAAGGGGGACTGCACAGCGCCCCCCTTGGAAAACAGACCCTGGGGCAATCGAATTACCCCTACCAGTACTTCCACAATATGATGGTTTGTACTGGTTCTGTTCACAATTTTTAAGACTAGTAAAGTCAATGGTGACTTTACATGCCCTGGGAGACAGTAGTCAGTCCCAGGGTATGGAGTCTATGTTTGGGGGTCACTATGACACCCCTGTGTTACTGCACTGAGGGTGCTGTGTAACACACATACCAAAAACACATGAAGCCCTATGGAGTAAAAGACCTCAAAGCCCATAAAATACTTACAAAGTCAAAAGGATATCTCAAATCATGTCTAAGAGTGGGAGAAAGAGAGTCTCGCTCTTAGGAGGAGAAAAAAAGAAACCCCAAAAATCCAGCAAAGCTGCTGGGGGACTCGCTAGGTTTGGGAAATTAGCCTTAACAGAGAATTCTCCCTAACACTAGTGTGTTATGCCAAAAAGGGCAGGAAAAAATAATGAACCTGATCAAAGAAACGGAGGAAAGAATCTACATTGTGGCAGAAGGAAAGGAAGCAATAGCATTAAAACCACAGATGGAGGCAAATTTGAAAACCCATGAAAAAGAAATGAGTGAAAAAAAGGACATGTCTCCCCGACAAAAAAGACTGTGAAGTAGGCAGGATCATCACTGTTGCCAGAAAATACGATCAGGCACACAAAGCCAGCATAATCCAGAGATAAACCCTGATTGTAGAACAATAATCAAACTTTGACGCTACATCCAGTTCATCGATAGAAACATCTGAAAGTGACTAGACACAGGCACCAGTTCGTCTAAATTTTTGAAAGGAAGTGAAACTGATCCACCTAGAATGCAGAAAACCAATGCCGTGTGGCAGATACCCAGTCAGAATAATGGGCAAATGGTTCAAACAGCAAGGAAAATGAGACGAGGAAGGGGGCAGACCACAGCAGGCACGAGTACTAACACCACATGGTCGTCAAACTAGTTATGGACAAAACAAAGGGCCATACGATGCAAATTATCAACCTATTACAAAGGACACTAAAACAGAAATGAAACTGCTATGAAACGTACCACATTTCTGCCCAAAATCCAACATGAACTATGCCCAAACTCGGATACACCTGTATAAATTTCACCGCAAACTTAGGTTAATGAAACATTTTGCCACGCATGACCAAGGCAAGAAGATAAAGGAAAGAACTGAAAAACCCACACCATTATCAATTCAGGACATACCGGCTTTAAGAGATTCACAACCATTACAACTGATGGCAGACCAGGATGAAGCACAATCCAGGATTGAAGATATGTGGGATGCTTCCGATCTCAAACTCCTATGGGATAAATACCTGCATATTAAAAAAATTGTTGCTACAAACCACGGCCTTATTTAATTCTCATGGTAGCAAATGGTGCACATTCGTACATTTTTAATGACCTAGTCACAGATGACTTAGAGAAACTGGCCAAACATGAATTAAATAAAACCACCATAAAACACAAGAAGGAACAAGGGCAACATCAAACCCTACTAGATCTAAGGAATGACCCCACAACAGTTATAAAACCCTCGGACAAAGGGGGCAATATAGTCCTCATGGACCAAGAGGGCTACATTAAGTACATTAAGGAAGGAAGGAGACACTTGAACAATGGCTCCCAATATACTGCACTGACAGGAAATCCCATTGGACAATATAAAAAAACATACAACCTGAAACTAGAAGTGGTATCAAAGGGCCTACTTGAATGGGAAGAAAAATAATACGTCAAGGTCAAATACCCCATCACACAGACAATCTACTTTGTTCCAAAAGTGCTTAAGAGATTGCAAAGACCTCCATGCAGATCTGTTGTGGGATCTTTAGGATCCCTTATGGAAAAAACATAAATCTTCCTTGATCATTTCCTCTTTACCTTTGTGGAGACACACCCGGCGTACATTCAGGACACAACTGATCATCTATGGAAAATAGTGGACATGCCATGGGAGGACTTGTATCTACTGACCACTCTAGATGTTGTTTCCTTATATACAAGTATTGAACACAAATTTGCGATACAGGCTGTGAAATATTTCCTCAGCACAAAATCACAAAGCTACATGTTATACTCTAAAATGCTCGAGATGCTAAGCTACTGTAAGGAGCAAAATGTCTTTATTTTTTACAACACTTTTTTGTACAAACATTCTGGACATTGATGGGTATCCCATTTGTCTCTTCATATATATCAGAATCTAATGATGGGAATTGGGAGACAGAGATGCTGCACAAGGAAATATTTGAAGAATATACACAATAAAATAGTTCTGTTGGTCCGCTTTATAGACCTGTTCATTGTGTGTAAGGGGACCACATGTGAGTGGTCAGATTTTGTGCAGAAAAATCATCCAATCCCCTACAATCTTCGATTTACAGAGCAGTATGATAAACATAAAGTTGTATATCTGGATGTCGAGGTGTATGTAGAAGATAACTAATCTGACACCCGCTCACCCCACGATGGGGTTATCGCATGCTTCCTACCTCGTGGGTAATCCACATTACGTACACAAACGTAAAGTGATAAAGCGTGTGTAACAGTCTTATCAGAAAGACCTACAGTAGTTCCAAAACATATACTGCACTTCTAAGAAGACACAGTTTCTAAGCATATAAAAATATATTCAATTCTATTGTAAATTCACACACAATGGGCCTCATTACGAGTCCGGCGTTAACCGAGGCGGTAAAACCGCCTGGTTAACGCCGGACTCGTATTACCATTCCGCCTCTGTGATTCCCGGAATTACCGGGGCATCACAACCCGGGAATCACGGAGGCGGAATGGTGTAAATCCCCATTCCCATTGAGTCCTATGGGACTCAATGGGAATCGGGATCATGGAAACACCGGCAGCATCTTGTAATGCTGCCGGTGTTTCCTCGTCCGCCTGCAGGCGGGCGGTGTTAAACCCGCCAGGTCAGACCTGGCGGGAACATCACCTCCCGCCTGCAGGGGTCGGGATCAGGCGGTCCGGAAACAATGGTGGCGGCGGGTTTACCGCCACCGTTATTTCCGGACCGCCACGGTCGTAATGAGGCCCAATATGTCAGAAAAAGCTAAAAGAAATGAATAAAACCACTTTAGAATACAAAAAGGTATACAAAAAAATCATACAATATGAAACCCCAGTATATCAGTAAACTGGATTGCAGCAATGTCAATGTACGACCACCCTATCCTTTTGACACTATCCTGACCTCCACCTCACTTAACATTGCCACAGTAACTTACATACTGAACCTTTTATCCATAGCTGCTGGCACCCCCTAAACATACGCAATGTTAAGCCTGATCCATGTTATGCATATGACCAGTTTCTCCAACTATGTTCTTTTTTTTCTATTGGCTATTGTCTGTACTATATTCTGTATTTTACATTGTACTTACTTGCACTGTAACTAAGCTTTGAGACCTCTTGTACTGCTGCGCCCGGCTTGGTGCGCATGATCAAATAAACAAACAATGTACTAAGAGCCCAACTTGTACAAGTTTCTGTCCTACAAAGGCTTGTTGCTGCCGGACATTCATCAGGGGCACACATTTTCCACTTGTGTGTGTCCTGTAGATCCCTAATGGGATAAAAACACAATTTTATTACATTGATAGGTTCTTGACTCAACCCAGAAATACCCTTCCACCTCAGGTTAAAGATATAAAACGTAGTAATATACTTGCATGGGCTGTTGGATTTGACTTCTAAAGACCATATTCATCCATTAATGTTGCGTTCACTTACTCCCTTACTCTGAATGCACCAGGAAATCTTCCTTTTGCTACCCTAAAACAAAAAAACTCTGTAGTTGCGGATTCTTCCATTACCTGTAGATGCTGTTACTAAAACCTATACTCCCATCTTACCTCTCAAGGAGTACAGGATCGACCTCTGATTGTAATCCAGCCTTTCAATTGCATGGGCAGAAAATTCTTTATAGGGTGGAAACACAGAAAAAGAGAACCACTGGACCACTATGGTCGCCATGAAGCTGCAGGTTATTTAAGCGCTATTAAGTATCAAACTTACTTGAATATAGGTAGCACGCTGCTGACCTTCCTTTGCCATCATCTGGTTTAAAGGGAATTTTCCATTCTTCATAAGTCCCACTGTCATCCAGGATAGCCCGTTCTTAGTAGGCTGAATAGTTCCCAAAGGACACCAAATCTGTAATGCCCGTAAACGCTATGCTTAGTCCCAAGAACGCTCTTATTAGTAAACTGGGCTTTGAAATGGTCCCCAGCCCTCCTATGGTATAAAGGTGATTCATCATTCCTATTGGATGATATTGCCATTCAGCATTGTCTGTTCTTCATGGGCTGGATAATTACCAGAGGACACATATCTAAATTGCCCACAATGACTAGAAAATAGCCCAATAGCAATATTATGTCACTTGGCTTCCTAGTTCACCAGATTAAATTGTATTGCACCAAAAATAGCCTCATGGGACACCCAGCTTACCTGCCAGGACTTCTCAGTAGTCACAAACGCCTGCTATGCCGCTCGTTGATCTCACGGTCTTCCAAAATGGCCACCGTCTAAAAATACACGTGATGACATCATCTTCAAAAACACGTCGATGTCATCAATGTGCTGGTCAGTCCTCAAACTTGTCTTACTAGCGCTAATATACTCAGAGGAACTCCCTTACCGGGTGAATGTAAATATCAATCTAGATCACATCCACCACAATATTAAGGGATCTAACCATGCTGAAACTGTTGTCCACTTTACTCAACGTTTTTACCAATCTCGGGGCGTATCATCTCTTTTTACCGTATAGGGTGAACACAAAGCCCTACTTGCTTCAACCCGTCCACCAGAGGTACAACAAAGCATGTGTGTTTCTAAGTACCAATACATGTTAAACCTTATTCATATGCAGACCAAACCTATTGAACATCATTATTAGGCAATCCGACATTACATCAATATGTCAATCAAGTGTTCCTTCCCTTTCAGTGTCCTTCTTTCAATGGGAGACATACTTGTTTGTCAGACTTGATAAGATAATAAACACAAATGTGCTGGCCTAAGATTTAAATGCCAATCCAATACTGCATTTAACCTTCTTTCACCTCATATATTGGATGGAACATCATATAAGTACATATTCTCCAGCATTGGCTCTTTCATAGATTCACATGCTGTGAATATTCCTTGTTGTCAGGCTGGGAATCCCTGGTTAACTATATTCTAATGTATTTCATGAAGGAAAAATGTTGCGACCTTGAGTGTCCCAGCCACATCGTTGTGGGTGCTTTTGGTCCCTACCAATGAGACGTAGTGTATAGCTCCGCCCCAGCAGCTTCCCTCCAGATTTCATCCGTCTTCTTTGCTGGTAGGAATCCTCATGTTCGTCTTGCCTAGAGAGAGAAATTATATCAACTTACAATATCACCCTAATTATACAAAATATCTGGTTAATTTAGGGTTTTTACCGTAACACATGACAACAAAGATGTAAACGCTGACGTCTAAAATAAATCGTTATGTAAGGCCTTTGAAACTTGCAGCCTAGAGAACAACTATGAAGGGGACAGACACCTAGACTGCATCTACTGCCTATACCCCAATCATTCATTGGAGGACTGAAATTTGCCAGGGTTTTTCACTGAAAACCATCAAGGAAAGAAAGTGCCGCTTTATCTGCTGGCTAAACGAAGGTACCTTTCCTGCCTAAGAAGCGGGTTCTTCGAGTAGTGTCAGAACTAAAACTCCTACTGAGAAGCTTCCCCCTTCTTGCCACAGGTCCAGGTCAGAGGAAAGACCTGTCAAAAGGCAAAAACACATGAGAAAACATTCCAAAAAATGTGAGCTCCCCAGTATGCCAAAGCAAGTGGCAAAGTCGTTGACGGGACAGGGCCACACAGTCCATCTGTCTTCATCTCCCTCACAAAAGACGCCAGTTTGCCCAAGCTCTCAGTCCAGTACCAAGCCGTCGTCGGGGGAGGGAGGGAAAGGTGACAGCCAAATCATCTATGATGAAAAACCACTTCAGGTGGGAAGTCGATAATCGTCGGATGGTCAACCTAGCAAGGGCTTCAGTCAACCAACAGGACCGTCAACTACCCTGTCGTCGCCGAAAACAAACTTGCTGACTAGTGAAAAGCACAAGAGCCAGTCGTCTACGGCAGAGAGCTCGTCGACAAAACACAAACAAAAACGCTGGTTGGCGTCAAACTCATCCAGTAAGGAGAGACGCCACTCATCGTCGGGATACGAAACGTCGACAGCATACTAGTCGATGACAAAAAGTCACTAACAATCATCACCTGCAGGAAAAAGCTTGACAGTTTGCTCAAAACATTCCAAGCCAAAGGATTCCGCCCCGTCCACAGTGCAATCTGCACCCTTGACAACGGATAACGATATGCAACCTACAACAAAACAGGTTCTACAAACAGGACCTCATTCACCAGTTTCCGTCTCTAGAGGAAGCCATAGATCCTCAAGGGATAACCTGATAGGGCCTAAGGAGCACCCCACAGGTCTATCACCCATCACATACTCAGAAATCATGCCAGAGGAAATACTCCAACATGAGATCACGTCGGATTTTGAAGTACCAATCGACAACTCTCCATTGAACACGGACTCTGACAACTGTGTCATGGCCCACCCACCATATCATCAACATATAAACTCCAGTCTTCCACAAGGGAGAGAAGGAAGTATGCCAGGGTTACTACAGGCTCCTTGCCCTCACACAGGGCAAGCGGTACCCTCAACAACTCCATGGGACAGTCAGAAGGGGTACCACCAGCATACCCCTTAATAAACCCGCAATTGCTGCTGTCACTGCAAGTGTTGTCAACATTACAAACACAAACAAGGGGGGTCCGGAAGTGTCTCTCTTCCGGCGTATATCCCGGGTTAGAGTCTCAACCAGAGTCTTTAGCTCACCATCCTTTTAGAGAAGAGAAATGTCCACTACATACAAGTCTTTGTCCTGCCCGAGGGCAGTCCAGCAGCGAAATGCCAAGCCATTCTCTTCTGAACAAGAGCACCAAAAGCAACCCCAGACACTTGTTTTGGCCTAGATAGACCTCTTCAGTTGAGATGGAGCTGTGCCTCTCAAAGAACGATGAGCAAGGGTTCCACGTCTGGATTACCCTAGTAACTAAGGGTGAAAACCCAAAGCTACTTAATAAGCACTAAAAAGTCTGGTTGAGACTCTACTGGGTTTAATTGCCAGTAGAGGGACTCCCAGAACCCCCTTTGTCAACATTACAAAACTTTTTGGGACAGCTCAACTCCAGGCTACCTCCTCCGCAATCGGACCCATTGCAGGAGCTCCATCATGCATCACTACAGGGGCAGAGTCCACCCCTTCCACAGACAAAGGGTGATCATCCCACCCCCAGGAGTGAACAAAGCGACCTTGCACACCACATAGGTTGCCATCTCTGCCTAGACCTCCATGCAGAGCAGGCCCCCTGCAAGGTGACCAAGAATAAGGGGAGTTAACTGACACAGACCCAGACACTGACCTTACGGATACCCACTCCACCACAACGCAATTGCAACATGGTGATGATACCTGGGATACAGATGATGCGGATTACCCAGACCCACAAGGTAGCCCAGCACAGCCGTCACCACCAGATCACATAGGTGCTTTTCACTCCATGCTGTCCAAAGCGTGTCAAGAATTGGTTTGACACCGGCAGAAGAAAAGGACTTTTCTTTTCGACCACGTGGGAAAGCGTTGCAAAGCCATGTTCTCCATACCTATTCAGGACCACGCTTGGCAGGAAGGGCTACGAACCCTAAAGCACCCTTTAACCAAACCAGCAATCAAGGGAAGGCTGGACAAAAAATTCAAGGCACCTGACACTATGCCAAAATGCCTCTCATCCCAGCCCTCTGTAGTTTCTGCAGCAAGTCAAAAAGCAGATTCACAAAAATGTGCCACCCCTCCAGAGAGTGAAGGGAGAAAACTAGACTCCTTTGGAAAGAAGGTTCTTGCCATTGGGGCTACAATGGTCAAAGCTGCCAACTCCCTTCCCATTGTGGCCCGCTATGATCGCGAAAAGTGGCACAGGCTGGCTCCCATCCTGGAGCATCTACCTAGCGACCATCGGAAAGAAGCCATGACTATCTTGCGTGAAGGCATCTAATCACCACATCGCAGTGGACCTTGCAGAAATGGTAGTGGGTGGTGCTTAGGAGATGAGGCTGTTTGCGCTGTACAGACTTCAGACAAGAGGTACAAAACAAAGTTATAGACATGAAAGCGGATTCCGAGACCACACAATCTCTAACCACACTACATGGGAGAACGTTTTTTCGCCCCTTTTGGGGAGCGATCAGACAATCTAGATCGTCCTTTACAAGAGTCTCCAAAGATTACTCCAGCACCAGCTCCTACTCCTAGGGCTACAAGCGGAACTACCAGTCGTTCCAGTGTTTCAGGGACTACCGCCAGCCGCAGTGCAAAAGTGGATCAACTAGCTTACAAAGGGGTAGACAAAATAAATCCCAACAATGACAACCCCAGTGGGGGGAAATGTTGCGTTATGCAAACATAGGTGGCAACAAATAACCATGGACACATGGGTGCTAGATGGCATCCAACACGTCCACCTGTTAGAATTCAAACGTCACCAAAAGTGCATACCTCCCAAGAAAGTAGCGCACCCACACCTGCAGGTCCTTCAACCATAGGTGTGTCAAATACTAGCCAAAAAAGCCATTGAGAGGGTAACCCCCAACCCCATCTAAAAGGAAAGGGGGTGTGCTCCAGATATTTTGTGGTAAAAAGGCCAGATGGCAAATGGCGCCCCATACTGGACTAAAGAAAACTAAAGAAAAATCTCAGAAAACAAAAAATCTAAATGGTCATGCACAAGATGTGATGAAGGCGGTGCAGCCGCACGAATAACTGGCAGCCTTAGATCTAAAGGACGCCTACTTCCACATCCCAATCCACTGCAGCCACAGAAAATACACAGTTATGATAAGGCATTTATAACGCACCTATACACAAGTGTTTCAAGGCGCGACGAGGCAAGGGAGGGGGAACAGAGGGAAGACAGACAGCGATCATACTAGGCCAGGTGTCAATCAGATTGTGCAAGTGCAGGGGAGGGGGGAAGGGAAATGTGCAGGGGGAAGTGCAGTACATAGGATAACAGAAATAATAAAGACAATAAATAAAAGTGCGGCCAGCTGGTGGTAAGTGCCAAGGGTAAGTGCAGACACCACGTGTCAAGTGCTGGTAGGGGCTGTAGGGATACAGGAACAGTCCACAATGCGAGTGTTGCCAGGGGGGCAGTACAGGTTTGCAACTGGCGGGGAGGGGACCTGAGCCCGAAATCAGAGGGTAGCCAGGTAACCAGTGCAATTTCAGCAGCTACGATTAGCGATAAACTACAAACAATCCTGCACCATGCCATCCAAATCCTTGGTATTTCCTGGGACGCAATTCTCCACGGCACACAGCCTAGTCTGCCCATCCTCCGACAGGCTCCAAACGCTAAAAAAGTTGGTGCATTCCTTCTCCCCATGCAAGCAAATGTTAGTACGCAAATACATGGCACTGCTCAGGACCATTTCCTCCTGTATAACCCTATAATTCCCCATTGCTGGCTGCACATGAGACCTTTACAGCAGTTCCTAGCGGCCAGGTGGTCGTAAACCCTGGGCTCATGGGAAGACAAATTTACAATCACTCCTGCTCTCTCGCGCTCGCTCCGGTTGTATGCCCAAGACAGCAACATTGCAGTAGGTGTCCCGTTACACGAACAAAACCATCGGCCCACTCTAACAGACGCCTCCATGGCGGGGTGGGGAGCGCCTTTAGGGCAGCATCAAGTAAAAGGGCTTTGGACGCCCGCAAAGGCGTCCCTTCACATCAATATCTTGGAACTACAAGCAGTCTGCTGGGCCCCAGAGTCTTTCCTGCCGATCATACAGAACTCGGTAGTATGAGTCCTTATCGACAACACTGCTGCAATGTATTACCTCAGAAAATAAGGAGGAACCAGGTCATGTCCCCTATCGGAAGACGCTCAATCAATCTGGCAGTGGGCCATCCGCAACTTCGGGCTGCAGACTTCATCTGCCAGGCATGCGCAATCAATTAGCGGACAGCCTCAGCAGAACATCAGCACAGTCCCACAAATGGGAGCTTCACAGCAGCCAAACCGGCAAAATCTTTGCAAAATGGGGACATCCAACTCTGGAACCTTTTTTGCCACAGGAGCCAACAATAAATTCCATACTTTTGCAAGCAGACTCCGCATCAGGACTCTCAAGGGCACACATTCTCCTTCCTGTGCACCAACGTCTTTGCTTACACGTTCCCACCCATACCACTAATCAGGAGGACCGTCCACAGGATCCAGAGGTACCCCTGCAAAGTAATTCTGGTAGCCACCAACTGGCCGAGGCAACCCTGACTCTCGCACCTCCTCCAGCTGTCTGCAGACCGTCCGATTCCGCTGGGAGCCCAGTTCAACCTGCTCTCGCAAAACGGCACGATCGTGCATCACGAACTACGCTCCCTCCAACTAACAGCATGGCTACTGATTTTGCAGAATTTGGCCAACTAAACATTTCGCAGGAGTGCCAACGCATGCTTGCAGCGGCGAGAGCACCTTCAACAAATCAATCATAAAGCCAAAAATGGAAGACGTTTTATAACTGGTGTTCCCAACAACCCAATCTGGAACCGTTAACAGTGCAGCCGCAACAGGTCCACCCGAACCTTCTGGCGCTAGCTAAAGAAGGGCTTTCACTCTCCTTAATTAAAATTCACCTCGCAGCCATTTCCAGATTTATAAGACGCAAGGGAAAACACCCCCTTTTAGTGACATGCTACTTAAACATTTTATCAAAGGGCTGTTCCGCTCTTTTCCTCCAATAAAAAGAATGCCATTGGTGTGTAGTTTAAACCTGGTCCTCGTAAACTTTATGAAGCTGCCTTTCGAGGCACTAGAGACAACCCAAATAAAGTTTGTTACGTGGAAATTGGCCTTTTTAGTGGCGATAACATCCTCCAGAATGGTCTGAGTTGCAGGCTCTAGTGGTAGACCCTCCATACCCACGATTCGCCAGGGACAAGATGTTTCTATCTACCAGCCCACACTTCATAACCAAGATACCTACAGAGTTTCACAAGAATGCAACTATCACATTGCCCACCTTCTTTCAGAATGCTACCACTCCAGCAGAGACAGCTTTACATTCCCTGGATGTCAAGAGGGCTTTAAAATATTACTTTGACCGAACAAAATCCTTCAGAGTCGCAAGACAACTCTTCATAGCGTTCGGTCCATCAAATAAAGGAAAAGCTATTACAAAGCAAGGTATTGCAAAATTAATCTCTTCTATGATCTCCTTCTGCCATGCTAAAGCCAATAAACCACTGCAGGCAACAGCCAGGGCACACTCCACAGCGTCCTCAGCAGCGCTATGGTCTGGCGTGCCAATAAAGGACTTTGTCAGGTAGCTACGTGGGTGGTGCCTCACCCCTTTACAAGGCACTACTGCCTACAAAAGCAACGCAGAGGATGCACAAATGGGAAAGGCAGTCCTGAAACGGCTGTTTCAATAAGGTAAGCCGCACAACTTCAGGGGTCATCCTTTCAATGTATGCACAAAGTGCGAGCTGAAATGTTATTTTCTTTTTTTTTTTTGCCTGTCTCCTTCAGTTACGTTTTACTGCTCTGCAATCTATTCAAAGCATGTGAATCTATGAAAGTTCCAATGCTGGAGAAGGGAGTAGTTTCTTACCAGTAACTGCATTTCTCCAGTGTTGGTAGATTCCCATGTGCCCTCCAGCCTTCCCTGGCAAGCATAAAACTACTCTGATTGGGGGAAGCTGCTACTAACAGGGTTTGGTTAGAATCTGAGGGGAAGCTGCTGGGGCAGAGCTGGACACTCGACGTCCCAATGGTAGGGACCAAAAGCACCCACAACAATGTGGATGGGACACTCAAGGTGTCAACATTTTTCCTTAATTAAATACATTATAATATAGGTAACCAGGGAATATTCACAGCATGTGAATCTATGAAAGATACCAACGCTGGAGAAATGGAGATACTGTTAAGAAACTTCCCTTTTTCCTCTCTACAACACATCACTATTCCAAGAACACTTCATGAATATTATTATAACCTGGTGTCAATATACCCTCCAACCCATGGAATTAACAGAGAACCTTAATGGGCAATCTGACATTACAACAATATGACAAAGAAAAGATTTTTTCTTAGTGAGGTTCCTACATATGTTACTGACTTTATTTTTTTTCCAAACCCTTAAATTAGAACATTATCAAAAGGAGATGGCCTTGGGTCTAAATGCCAATCAACATACTTTATTTAACCTTCTTTCCTCGCACATATTGGAATATCATGTAAGTGCATATTTTTCCTCTCCACAACACACAACTATTCCACGATCACTTGAATGTTATTATTAACCAGATGTCAGTGTACACTCTGACCCATGGAATTAACAGAGAACCTTAAGTACTTTTAGCAATCTCTTATAAGATCGAAGGGATCATTAATAAGAATGGGAACAGAATTATAACCAAAGATCAGTTGTATTTAAGAAAAGTATTGCATTCTTGGTGAGGGACTGTTTGTGATGACACCTGCTGCAGTACCTACGCGCCCCGTTAAATTAAAAGGGTTTGTCCATGAAAGTTGAGGTGATGTTAAAGATCTTGCGTCGCACCAGGTTTAGCTACTACGGAGACTTAGAGTCCCTCCACTCCGTTTGTGACAATATATTATGGTTGTGTTGAGCTATCCCTTGATGTACTCGTACATACGGAGGACTTCTTTGTACCAGGAGGGATTCATCCCTGTGAACTTCAGCACCTTTATGCATTATGCAGTGACTTATGAGCTATCTATATAGCCTGGATTCGATAAAGGCAGCTCTGCCGAAACACGTGTCATCCACAAAGGCTCTAACATCACAAAAATAAAAGGAATTTATTAATTATCACTACTTGCCATTCCATTATTTTTCGGCGCACTATCAAGGGATAGCTCAACACAACCATTATATTTAAGAAAAGTACTAACATTCACAAAATGGTCATGAAGAATGATATCCATATAGGCAACCCGAGGGGGAAGGGTATTTTTGGGTTGACTGAAGACCCCATTGATGCAATACAATTGTGTCTTTATCCCATTAAGAATCTACAGGAAGGCCAGGGCAATACAAGGTTGAAATTTGTTGCCAGCCTTTACACAACACGCACAAGTGGAAAAAAGCCTCAATAGGACAGAAACGTGTACGAGTTGTGCTCTTATTACAATGTGAAAGAGTGTGATCTCTACATTCACGTTGCTGCAATCCAGTGTACTGATATACTGGGGTTTCATATTGTATTATTTTTTTAATATCATTTTGTATTATATTGTGGTTGTATTCATTATTTTTAGTGTTTTATATTGTTTTTGAGAATTTACAATAAAATTGAATATATTTTTATATGCTTAAACTGTGTCTTGTTAGTGGTCCAGTATATGTTTTGGACCTACTCCAGGTCTTTCTGATAAGACTTTGGGAAACACGCTTTATATTTCTATTTCTCTATTTCTATTTAGATTTGTAAGGCGCCTAAGCCTGCACGTCTCAAAGCCCACAAAAAGACATACCAAACAATTACAAAACAAGTAGTGATTTCTCAGCATTAATCCATATAATGGCAGGAATTGTAAAAAACAGAGTCTTCCACTTCTTACAAAACTGAATTAAATTTGTTTCGAGCCGGAGGTCGCTAGGTAAGGAGTTCCAGGCTAATGTGGCCTGCACTGGGATAGAGCGGCCACTGCCTCTTACTCTTCTGGGGCAGATCAAACGCAGAGCTTTGGTAGACCGAGTAGTACTCCCAATCGTTTGTTGTTAGGCTTTGCTTATGGCAAAAAGGTGCTGATCCAAATAGGCACTTATGCACCACAGTGTTGAGTTTAAATTGAATCTGGGATACTATAGGGAGCCAATGGAGATCTCTCCTATGCTCCGAAATGTGTTCCCTTCTTGTAACATCTTTGACCACACAAGCTGCATCATTTCGCAAATATTAGTTTGTTTAGAGCATTTTTACAGAAAAGAATGTTATAGTAGTCTTCTCCTGGCATAATAATAGCTCTAACCAGGGTTTCACATTTTTCTTCGGACACATATGGCTTAACTAGTCTTAATAGCCTAAGATGGTACTGAGCCTTTTGTACCACACTATCAACATGCATATCAGCACCTACCGAGGCTTCAAGCATGAACCCCGCAATATCATGGTTTTCAATAAGAAAGCTAGAAAACCACAGATCCAACTTGGCTCTGGCTTGAGAAGAGCCAAAGGTATGAAGCTCTGTTTTAGAGATATTCAAACATAGCCAATTTGCTGACAACCAGTTTTTCACCAGCTTATATACGCTTTGGACCTTAATAGTGTCTGCTAAATGATCACCTGAAAGCTCAATCATAAACTGGGTGTCGTCGGCATAATTGGTAAACCTAACCCCCAGTTCATCCAGAAGGTTAACTAGGGGCTATATATAGATATTGAATAAAACCGGTGGCACCCTGAGGCACACCACAGGCAATGCGCAACTACAGGGAAGAAACCTGGTCAAAAGCAATTTTGAATAGACAATACCAGAGTTTTGCAGTAGCAGGCGCTACCAACCCTGCGCCCTACACCCGCGGATGATCTTTACTATTACACCCATAGGTGGGTACAGCATGCTTGCAATCTATTGAACTATAAGAGTAAGGTTTCTGTGTTGGTACGGGTTCACAACCCTGGTAGCCCTACTTAGACAACAGTAAAAGCATATGTTTATGCTTTTTTCCTGAATGGGCACGAAAAAGGACACGTTTTGGTCCTCCCAACAACAGACTACAGTGTTGACCGCCCCCACTGAACGGATGCAGGTAATTCACTACCTACAGAGGTCTGATGCTCACTCATCGAGCTAGAATAGATTTATAGCAATAACCGCTCATACTATTCATGTTTGTTTTTATCTGGCAGGCCAAGACTATTTACAAGAAACACAATTTGTGAATGATCCCAAACACCACAGCGAACACATTTTTATACTAATTTCTGGGTGATGAAACCCCTGATGAATGTTCAAAATGTATGCTTATTGGAACAGAAACATGTTGAGATGACAACCTGTGATATATAACACAGTGATAATAGACCAAGAAGAGTAATAAGCTCATGTACCACTTTGTGTTCTCATCCTAGTGAACCAGAAGTCAATCATGTTTAAAATTTGAAGTATATTCATGTATATATGGCTACCCAGTCCACCATCGCTGGGATTGTAAATGAACGGACTACTTAAAAGTACTTCGTGTTTTAAGATTTTATATATTGATTTCCTTATGATATGTTGTGTTAATGAATAAATCCATTTTAACAGTATTTTAATGATTTAACCATAAATCCTATCAGTTTCCTAACTTGTCAGAACAGTCTGTCATTATTATGAGCAGTTCTTAATTCTCGTAAACAGATCGAGACAGCACTCGGTTATTTGCTCTGTGAGTGCACTCCGGAGTTCCCCCAATATTTTGTGAGTACACAGTGGCGGAATTCACAGGAACTACATACACAGTGGGGTAGAAAGCACCAGGAGTGCGCACAGTACCACACAGATACCTACGAAGATGTTGCATGAAAGAGTTCTAGCTTACAGGGATGATTATGCTGCAGCGCTCATATGATATGATAGTTTATTTATATAGCGCCTATACACAATGTGTTTCAAAGTGCTTCAAGGCAAGGGCGGGAACATGAGAAAATGCAACGACTTTCTCACAGGCCATGAACAGTAAGGATGTGAAATTAACTATCGTACTTGGCCTGACGACATTTCAGATAGTGCAAGTGCTAAAACATAGATAAGGAAGGGAGGGGGGAGAGTGGGAAGGAAATGGAAACAGACAGGCGACCACCGTACTACGCCTGACGAGATGTCTGGCAGAGCCTGAGAAAAACAAAAGGTGCGGGAGAGGGGTGCAGAAAGGGAGGGGTGGAACAAAACAAACTACTATCTTACTAGGCTTGATAACGTTTCAGATGGTGCTGGAGAGGAGGAGCGGGGGGCAATAAGGGGATGGTGGAGCGACAGACGAGGTTGCTGTCATACTAGGTCCAGGGACAATTCTGATAGAGTAAGTACATAGAAGAAAGTAAGGGGAGGAGGGGAGGAGATAGTAAAAGGGGGAGGGGAGGAGAGAACAGAGTGTAAGCAGTCAAAAAGAGTGGCGAAGAAAGAGGGGAGCGCAAATACAATTGCAGAAGTCAGTAGTAACACATAATGTTGCAAGCAGGATACAAGATGAAGATGTGAACAGCATGATTCAGGGCCACCATGAGTACAAGGTGCAAGGAAGTCCAGCATGAGAGTTGAGAAAGGGTGTCGCACCATGAATCACTGAAGTCCATAAAAGTAAAAACCAGCATTGGCCACAAGACGGTGATGGTGAAACCAGAATGTATCAGGACAGACTCCTGTGTGCAGGAAGGGGGGGGGGGGCACAAGGGAACAACACAGGGGGACCAGAGAGGGTAGGGATGGCCTGTGGGGACAGAGGGTGTAAACACATGTTGGTGCTTGCTTAGCTGCTGTATGAGCAGGGGTTCGGACCCTGGATCCTCCTGGTCCGAAGAGGTCCAAACAGGAATTGCCCATTTCTTTGACTGCCCTTCACTTCGGACGCTTGGGCGAAAGACGCCATTGATCTAAGAGTTAAGAGCAGGAAGGAAGAGGAAGGGCTAAGAAGGTGGGTGGTGCTAAGGCCAGGTGACCTAGATCCACTTACACCTGCTCCCCAGCTGCAAAGGAAAAGAGGCTGGAGGGCTCCTTAAGTAGGGAAAAGAGCGGCAAGCAGGAAGGCACCAGGTGGGCGGGGCTTGCTAAGTGGTGAAAAGGAGCGGCAACCAGGAAAGCACCAGGTGGGTGGGGCTTAGGCCAGGTGACCTAGATCCACTTACAACTGCTCCCCAGCTGCAAAGGAAAAGAGGCTGGAGGGCTCCTTAAGTAGGGAAAAGAGCGGCAAGCAGGAAAGCACCAGGTGGGCGGGGCTTGCTAAGTGGTGAAAAGGAGCGGCAACCAGGGAGGCACCAGGTGGGCGGGGCTTAGCCAGGTGACCTATATCCACTTACACCTGCTCCCCAGCTGCAAAGGAAAAGAGGCTTGAGGGCTCCTTAAGTAGGGAAAAGAGCAGTAAGCAGGAATGCACCAGGTGGGCGGGGCTTAGGCCAGGTGACCTAGATCCACTTACACCTGATCGCAGCTGCAAAGGAAACGAGGCTGGAGGGCTCCTTAAGTAGAGAAAAGAGCGGCAAGCAGGAAAGCACCAGGTGGGCGGGGCTTGCTAAGTGGTGAAAAGGAGCGGCAACCAGGAAGGCACCATGTGGGCGGGGCTTAGGCCAGATGACCTAGATCCACTTACACCTGCTCCCCAGCTGTCCATTATAAACAGTGATCTGGAAAAGAATCAGCAACCAAACGACTAGGATGAACTGTACAACTCAAAAAACAGCTAATCCGGACTTTACTTCACAGAGACATCGTGCTGGAGTATGTAAAGAATATAGCACTCCAAGAGGGCATACTGGTCCACAACGAACCTAGACTATTCCTAGACAACGAGAAGTTCCGTATCCAATTGAGCTACATCGCAAATCGATGTGGCAGGGATTGGTTCATCATTATTATAGATACGGCCAAAGAAACTTTGGGAAAAAATCAAGATTGATCTAAAGAAAATAGAAGAGGACTTGAAAAAACTAGTGTCACTAGACAACTATAAGAAAAGAAACGAGGAGATTGCAAAAGAAATGAACAAGTTCCAAAATACCAACACACAAAGAATTTGTAGGCTCAAAAAGGACTCAGCCCGTTTTAGTCATGAACAATCTTTTCCATACGTAAAAGTTGATTACAAGAACAACTTCCAACAACAGACAGGCCCGAACAGACCCAACAGACTGGTAAGATTTAGGGGGACATTGTATAGCACGAGTAATGACAGTAGTGCCCAGACGACACGGGAGAAGAAGCTTCAACTAATAGAGCACCTATGCGAGGCAGAGGACAGCAAAACAGACAAGGGAACAACAGCCGTAGACCTTCAACATGCCCTTTTTAATACCGGGGCCAGCCCAGAGGCAACTGGGACGAAGACGGACGCCAGACAAGGATCGGGATTTTCTTCTAATCAACATCTCCAACTACACTCTGATGAAAATGGAACAACAGGTCTTAAAGGATTATGATTCTTCATGACAAAAGAACACGACCCATTCGAATTTCAGACAGAGTTTAACAAGTTAATGAGGAAAATCTACCTGAAAGAAACTTTTGAAAAGGATAACAAACCTGGTAATACTTACGAAATGGCCACTAACCATACAGACCTTGGGAACCCATCCGCTTTCTGCATACCAATATGCAGCCACTCCCATAATTGCAGCTGTTTGAACATATAGTACTTGCTGACCTGCCTAAACTGGAAAGAGAAAAACCAAAACCATTCCAAAACCTGTCCAGAATTGGGAGAGAAGCCCTGGACTCGCTCGCAAATAACCACAAGATCATCATCAAAAAAGCAGATAAAGGAGCGGGCATTGTGATCCTCAATAGGGCACACTATGTGAAAGAGTGTCAGAACCAACTTAGTAACACCAACTACTACGCACGACTTAGAGAGGACCCAACAAAAGATCTACGGGGGCACATTGCAAACAATGTATGTAAGGCGCAAGAAAGAGGATGGATTTCCAAACAAGAGGCAGAATTCCTCACAAACAAAGAAACAGCCATACCAACTGTTAGGCAGAAACCTGTGCAGTTCCCTCTGGGACCACTGCAAAAGATTTAGGACTACAGGTGTTTGGCAGTAAACCCACTTGGTAGCAGTCTGTACCACACAGATTCCCTTGGTAGCTGTGGCTGAGCAGTCAGACTTCCCTCAAGAAGAGTTAGGCAGTATACAGAGTATTCACAATAGATCAAGAGAACACAGTAGAACAAGTAAACACTGACCAGGGCTTGGTGTAAAAGAGATATCATTATTTATTTAAAACCACATCTAGAAAAACACACAGGCACTAATAGTAAGCAATTCAAAAACACGGTCACTAAAAGATATACACTCCCTTAAAAGAATATTAGACAAGTCTAAAGTAAAGCCCCACTTATTTTCAGACAGCGGTGAGCGCTTAACGTAGATGGCACTCTAATAGTTTGTTTTAAAAAGGGAGAGAAAAGCAGAGAACAAGTTGAAACAGATCCCAACACTTTTACCAGAACATAACAAGAGAGGAAGGCAAAGTAGAACCGTGAAGTTAGAGTTCAAGAGGCCGGATCCACTTTCAGAGGATTCAAACGAAATATGTCCAAGGTCACACGTTTGCAGTGCACGAAAGACTTGTAAAGGTTCAAAAAGGAGTTGGACCAAAGAAAGGGGCCAGTTAGAGGGTCAAGGCGGCCAGCCCAGTCCAGAAGGTTAAGGGGTTATTATTACCTTGTAGCAATCTTTAGAAAGGGAGGTCTGGCGGACACGGTACCTTAAAGTGGTGAGAATGCTCCAGCCGGGACAGTTGTTCCTGGCAGCGGATGCAAGTCAGTGCTTCATCCCGTGGAAGAGAGGATCTCGTCGTGGAGGAAGACAGCGGTCCGTTGCACTGTCAGGGAAGAAACCAGCCACAGAGTTTCTCGGGTACAAGGAGCGGTCCAGTGATTCGCGGTTCAGTGGTGAGTGGCTATCCGGCTGCCGGGGTGCTTGGCACGGGCAGTTCGATCACAAACCGGGCTGGGGTGCGAAGAAAGGAAGGTGAACTGGTTGTGCCCACAAGTCAGGGGAAGAAGCCTCTCCAGCCGGGAGATCTTCTCTGTCGTCGGGAAGTGGTGAGTCGGTTCTGCAGGGCTCCACTGGTGGTGTCGTCGTGGTAGGTCGGCTCAGCTTCTCCCTCGTCGGATTCTCAGGTCCTGTGGCGACCTCTGAAGTTCCAGTCCCCAAAGCCCTGCTTTTATGCAGAAAACCCCCATTCACTCAGCCTAGCTGTCACTCAAACATGCTAAGTGGTGAGCCGGCCGGCTCACCACTTGGGCCAATCACACAAGAGTGCGACTTGAGTTACCAAGGTAACTCAGTCCATGGTGCCTAAACCCCCTCCCACACCCCCTGTGGTGCCCAGACAGAGTGGCACCACTTTTGGAGGCTTCTGTGGAGAAGCCTGCCAAAAAGTGGAACAAAGGGCTCGACTTGGGTTGGAGTCACAGAAGAGAACACAAACGCCATTTTAGAATCGAGTCTTGGCAAAAAATACCAACCGGAGAATTAATATTAATTAAATAAACCGGCGGTATGTTCGAGGCTATGAGAATTAAATAATTAAAGTTGGTAGCCTCGAACAATGGGAAAATCCCATAGGAAAATATTTGCGGTCGAATATAAAAAGTAGTTTCCACTGCCACCAGCCAAAACTCGATCAGGGGGGACGGAGACGTGCCCCCTCGACTAACAGACCCCGGGGCAATCGAATTGCCCTGACCA
This sequence comes from Ambystoma mexicanum, assembly GCF_040938575.1. Lineage (NCBI taxonomy): Eukaryota > Metazoa > Chordata > Amphibia > Caudata > Ambystomatidae > Ambystoma > Ambystoma mexicanum. The sequence goes on from NC_090937.1 coordinate 391,653,021, forward strand.
GTACGTCCACAATATGATGGTTTGTACTGGTTTCTGTTAATAATGTGGGACTAGTAAAGCCATTGGTGACTTTACATGCCCTGGGAGACAGTAGTCAGTCCCAGGGTATGGAGTCTATGGTGGGGTGTCACTGCACGGAGGGTGCTGTGTAACACACACAGGAAAAACACATGAGACCCTTTGGAGTAAAGGACCCCATAGCCCATAAAACACATTACCAGTCAAAGGAATACCATAAATCATGTCCAAGAGTGGGAGAAAGAGTCTCACTCTTGACAGGAGGAAAAAATAAACTCCAGAAATCCAGCAAAGCTGCTGGGGGACTCACTAGGTTAGGAAATTCAGCCTAAAGAGAGAATTCTCCCTAACACCAACCTTCTATTGCCTCCCTAAAATACACAAAACACTGGGCAAACCACCAGGCAGACCATTCGTGTACGTTACCAACTCAGTGTTAGAACCACTATCTAAATTCGCGGACTACTACTTAAAACGATGCGTCAAAGAAATGAAGTTGTACCTCAAAGATTCCACGAAAGCCATCAGGCAGTTTGAAAATCTGGACTTCAACCCAGAAACCGCTCTACTCGTATGGCTCGACATAGTCGCTTTATATAAGAACATCCCACAACAAGCAACGATCGACACGGTGGAAGAAATCTTGCTCACGAGAACCAATGCAGACCTGGTTGCCACTTCATTTATCCCCTGGTGCATTAATGTGGCACTGAAAAGGAACTACTTTGAATTTGAAGGCACCTTTTACCAGCAAACTGAAGGCATGCAATGGATGCTTCAATGGACCCAATCCTAGCTAACCTGCACGTTGAAAACCTTGAAAGAATCCACATCTACAATGATACCAATCCATTTATAAGACACATCAAGAAGTGGAGACTGTAGATCGACGACATCCTTATCATTTGGAAGGGTTCCACACAAGACACAACAGAGTTTTTCAACTGGCTTAACTCGCTCAATCCTCACCTCAAATTTACAATGACAGTTAACAACCAGACGACTAACTTTCTGGATTTCACTATCTTTCACCAAGAAGGAAAATTAATAGTAAAACTATAACACAAACCAACAGATAAGAACTCACTGTTGGACTACACAAGCCATCATGTTAAACACCTACCGATAATCTGCCTTTGGTCAGTTTCTTAGGCTAAAAAGAATCCGCTCACAGAACACCATTTTTGAATAAGAAGCACAGACACTAACAACCAAACTACGAAAAAGAGGCTAGCCCAAGAAACTGATCAAGAGAGCATCTAAAAGGGGCGAGTTACAACAACAGAGAAGGCCTCCTTGCAGAGGCGTAAGCAGAATTGTCTAGCAAGTAGGGCTTGAAGCTAATGCTGTTGGAACCACTGCAGTGACATTAACATCTGTAAATGCCCACACAGTGCTGCAGAGTGGGGATTTACAGATTGTGGGTGGGCCTTGCCCGCTCAGGCCCTACCCTGTCTACGCCTCTGCCTCCTTGAGGGGAAAAAGGGCAAAACCACAAGATGAGAGATATAAATACAGGTTTTGCAAACACACTGCGCACAGACACTAGTTAAGAACACGTTGGTATAGTAGTTTTTAATTAACACTAGGGTAGCCTGACACGTGTTTCGAGCACTTGCTCTTCCACTGAGGCTACAAGGTTTTTGTACATACAAAATTATATAGTACAGATAAATTAAGCAAAATCCATGTGGAGGACCCAAGGTAGCAAGGCAAACAAAGAGGTGAACAACAAAACAAATACATTAGTAATTCATGGCACAAATTAGGCAAAATTGCAAATTGTTCAGTTCATAGTGCCAAGAGCCGAAATTTTGGACAATTAGGAGACAAGACAAAATAATAAGTCATCCATAAACAGCGTAAATTCAGTAAAGTCCATACCATGTGTATATTGGGAAACCATCAGATCCGGGAGAGAAGGGAAAAGGAAAATAAACAAAGGTTTAATTAGCTTTTAAGTTCTAAGTGGGCCATACAATTAGAATTGGCTATCCAAGAAGTTTAATCTTTTACCTGCAGTGAGGTGTGAATCAGTTGCGAACTAAGGAAAGAATGGGATCCGAATGAGACAAGTCCATTTTATGGTCATTATCAAATATACGTGCTAGTGCTTCAATTTATTACGTGGAGTAAATTGGCTGTGCACTTACCCATAAGTATGGTAAGTGATTGAAGAATAAGTCTCACGGGCTCCACTGTAAATTTAGATAGTGTGGGGTATTAGACATTGTACTAGTGCATAAGCAGAGCAATTAGTAGTTTGTTATAAGGAGACATATAACATAAAAGTACCTGTCACTTGCAGCTGCAACAACAATTATTGAAGTGTTTCCGCGTTGAAGCTTAGGAAGGCAATGTAGGTTGAAAGGACGAGCGTTCATCGCGAGCCCAGCAATGAGGGGAAAATAGGGAAAGACAAGACAGACAGCCCAATTAGTAAAAGCTGCGTGTCTGGCTAAGTAATTAATACACGCATAGACCTTCAAGGCTCTAGGGGTCTGCGCGCAAGTGTGGTGCTTACCAGCGTCTCCTCTGCAAATCTGAACTGGAGCCTGCCGTCCGCGACTCCTGCTGCCAAAGTTATTGACAGTAACGTATGCACAGCAACGTGCGTGGCCATACGTATGGCAAAGAACGGCCGCCATCGTGTGTGTGAAATACGGGGCAGCCAATTCTAGGCGACGGCTAGCTAGGGTTTGAGTTCAAGCGCCTAGAATTGGGTTGGAGGCCCAAGAGGGTACTTATTATACGATTAGAAATTAATACAACACGAATCTATAGCAATTCATAAACGAGATTGATATGCAAAGAGAGCAAGGATGTGTGGTACCGAAAGTTAAATCTCTTATAATATCTGTCATTTACATTGATGTAATCATGAGATATCCTCATAAGAGCTCAGGGGGGGGCACGTAGCAGGTCGCCCGGCAACGGGATAGAGATAGAAGTGTGTAAGGAGTAGTCAGAGGAGGGGGCAGGTTGTGCCCCGAGGGGCAACCTCTCCTATTGCACCTCATGTGGGTGATTGGGCATTAAAAGGTGTGTGAAGGGGAGCTAATTGTATGGCAAACTAAGAACCACAAGCATGGAGGAAAGAATTGAAAGAGGATACGTGAAGTCAGTTGGACAGTAACTTGTAGAGTGCACATTGCTCATAAGAATACAGAAAATTTATGGTCCGTATTGAGGCTATGTGTGACAGTGCGGTAATGGCAGATAAGCCGCGCTTCTAATTGTCTCAATTTGAGAACCAAATTCCCACCTCGTTGTGGTAGCGTAACCTTGGCCATCCCAGTGAATCTAATTTCTGCGTTATCCATTTGATGGACTTGTTGCCAATGTACTGATAATGGATATTTAGAATCTGCATGGGAAATATAAGCCAAGTGCTCCCTGATTCTAATTTTTAATGGCCAGATTGTACTGCCAATGTAGCACTGTCCACATACACAGAGAATACAGTATACACAAAATTTGGTATTGCAATTTATAAAAGAGGTGATTGTATGTGTGCCCAGATGGCCAAATTCGAGCTTCCTTTTTTCATATGCAAAGGCGCACATAGAACATCCCCCACACTTACAAAATCCACTGATGCTTGCTAACTGTAGCCAAGTTGGTTTGTGTTGTGGGTTGGGCATAAATGAGGGTGAGAGGATGTTCTTTAGATTATTCGCCTTAGTGTAGATGAAATTTGGCGAATCATCTACCCAAGGGGAAATGTCTCTGTCCATTTGGAGGATATGCCAGTGTCTCTTGACTATATTATACAGGCTGGAATTTTCTGTATTGTATTTAGTAATGAATTTCAGTTTATTACTCTGAGTACTCTGAGGGCGTTCTTTCGGAGTGAGTAAATCCTCTCTCTTTAAGGATTTCACCTCCCGTTGTGCTTTATCAAGGAGGCGACTGTCATACCCTCTTGCCAGAAAGCGGTTGCAAATAAATCTGCATTCTGTAAGGAAATCCTCGTTTAAGGAGCAGTTGTGTCTGGCACGGATGAATTCTCCTTTGGGGATATTACGCAAGACCGATTTCTTATGGCAACTGCTCGCGTGGAGTAATGAGTTGACTGAAGTGGATTTGCGAAAAGTCTTAGTTACCAGTTTGTTCTCAGAGATAGTAATGGTTAGATCCAAAAAGTTGATACTACTATAGCTGAAGGTGTGTGTAAATTGAATGCCCCATGTATTGGAATTGAGATAGTTAACAAAATCATTTAATATATCGCCCATCCAGATCAAAATCACATCATCTATATATCTCTTCCATATGTGAATATACGGTAAAAACATAGCATTTGTGAAAACAAACAGTTGTTCATAGTGATGCATATTCTACATATATTGGATCAATTACCTGTACTACCTAACATGTTACTAGTGACGCTTGATGTTAAAGCATTGTATACTTCTATCGACCATGACAAGGCAGTCACCAGTGTTGATTATATTTTTCGTGAGCACTCTGCCTCGTTCTTTGAACATATTGAATTGATCAAAGAGCTTCTATTATGTGCACTTTCTAACAATGTATTTCTGTTCAATAACACTTATTACCGTCAACTGATTGGCATAGCAATGGGAGCTAACTATGCCCCCTCCCTTGCAAACATATACGTTTCTTTAAGGTTCAGCATTGTTTCTCCTTTTAAGTCCTTTACCTCTTTATTCATATAATTTCATCTTTGTCATCCTTTGGTTGTTAATTCTTTCATCTGTAGATCTGTCCTGGCCCTTGTGTTGTCAGCATTCGCCTTCGATTAAGGCCCTTTGGGTCTCTTCAGGGAGAGTTTGTAAGTAGTCTTCATTTCGTGTCAGCTGTTGGTATGGTTGTCTCAGTGGGTACCGTGCTGCCCATGGTTGTCTTGTTATTGGCACTTCAGCAGGTATTGTTCTTCTGATGGGCACTAGGCAGAGCCCCAATGTTGCTCTCTGTTGGTTTATTTGCTCCTCATACATCACATATTTCGGTGAGTATGTTTTTGGTATTTCAAAATGGATGGCTGGAGTGCAGGCCCTATCTGGGACCTCCTCTACCTTCCCCCCCTCTGGTCGGTTCATCAACCACTTCTTCTTTCTCCTTTGGATTACTCTTACTTGGTTATTCTGCATCCAATTCTTCGTCTTCTGGGTTTGTACATGACGGTGTGAACGTGTGTTTCTTTGGAGTCCATATTTTTATCACTCCTTTCAAACATCCTGCTGTTTTTACATGTTCGTCTTTGTTCCAGGTCATTAGCTGGCACTGTCCATTTGGGCTGCAATAGATCAATTTTCCTTCATAATTTCTACGTTTCCTGGGGTACAGGAACTTTGTTCCTTCTGGTGCATATTCGCTGGCCTTCACAAAGTCTCTTATTTCTTCATCAGTCAGGTCTCTGGGCTTCCATCCTGGTTTGACATCGATCATGATCTTCATCCGTATGGATTTCTTAGCAGTTTTCTGGCATTGTGGGATGATTATCTTGATGACACAAAATCCTAATAGTATCATCAAGAGCAGGGCTCCCAGGAACTTGAATATGTTTGCCATCCATTGTGGGACCCATGAGAACAGTGTTCCAAACCAGCTGTCATCATCAACTTAGTCAGTTTCATCAATCATCTGGTTCTGTAGGTTTGTCAGCATACTTATGGCTTCTGTTAAGGTTCCATTTTCCTCATTGTGAGACAGTATAAACGTGCAACATGATTCTCCGATCTTTGCGCAAACTCTTCCGTTCATCGCTGTGATCATGTCAAGTACATATGTTTTGTAGAGTCACCAATCGAATTGCTCTTAAGTCTTCCTTAATCGCATTGAATCCTTTTATTGTAGTGTTAATGGTCTGCAAGTACTCCCATCTGGTTATCTGCAACCATTTGGTATTTACTCCAACTTGGATTCTTGGCATGAGGATCGTTGTGAACACTGATGACGTGAGGCTGAAAAGCCTGTGTTCATACAGGATTGTTTGGAATGCCTCCTCTGATTTGGCAGTAATTTTCTCTCTTTATTCGGGATATCAGTTCCACAGATCTCCTTTTCCTCAGGTGAGCATCTGCTTTTGGGAAACTGTCAATATTCAGGTTACTTTTCGGGATTACTAGTGCTGGAACGTGGACGTTCACTATTGTGCATATGCCTCCCCAGTTTTTTGGCAATCTTATGTATGCTTTGGGTCCACACGCCCACTAATGATCCGTAATTACTGCGGCTCCGTGAGTCATTCCTGGAGCTTCAAAAACTCGTCCGCAGTTCTGATTCTCTCCCACCTTCCTTGTGCCATTGCTCCTAAAGCACAATTTTGGGTTCTTCAGTGGCACTATCTGCAAGGGTCCTCCTCTGTCTTCGACCCATGTCAGTAATTTTGTGAGTTTCAGCCATAAAGGTTTACACAATCTCTGAGAGCTTGCTATTACTTCTTGGCAGGCTCCAAGGACCATCCATGCTCGGCAGATCACCATTCCTTCTTCCCATCCGTTTGGTGAAAGCACTGTTCCCCAAACCTGCATCTGGTCTCTCTTTCTCCAAATTTGAGCTGCTTGTGGAGTTTTTCCTTGGACGTTCAGTCTTGGGTTAATTTCCCATCTTATTCCTGCTCCTTTAACTCCTAGCTTTTTATACCTGATCACGTGATTCTTAGTATGAGCTATATTTCTTGTCTTAATGTCCTGGACGTAGTCATCTTCATCGGGTTAATCCGTTTCGATTGCCCATATCAGTGAGGCATCCCTTCCCATAAACTGTCCTCTGGTGCTGCACATTGCTACGTGTGACAAACGGTGTGCTGGCGGGACATCAATTTCTACAGCCACAAAGATCTTGCATTTTCCCATGCTGTCCCCTTTCTATGGAAAAATAGGTTAGACTAACACTTCAATCAGACACTTTTACTGTGCATGTTCAAAATAGGTGAGTTCCCAATCCACCCCCCCGCATCTGCTTCAGTCCTGAGGACATGCTGGGCACTGTTCAATGTGAAGAAATGGAAAAAATGGCAATCAAAACAAATGAAGGCGAAGTTCTTGTCTCTGCTCCCTCGATCTGTCCCTCGGCGGAAGGTTTCACTGGAATCTCCTCATATAATCTCTCTGAAAGTTGGACAGCTCCACTTGCAGCATGATGTCATGGAGGAGTGTTCCCATCTGTGCGACGTTAGCTGGATCTCTGAAGAATGTGAGGACGTCAACCTCGATAGGTCTCCCCACCATTTCTGGAAAGTCAGTAACTAGGTAGAAGAGGACGTTGTGTGCCAGTCGGCTGTCCTCGGGTGACGGGGACATTTGTCCTGCCTTGCTAGGTTCAGGATTACAGGCCCTTCCCTTGACGTGAACAATCCTTGCACTTTCCTGAAGCGTGGATTGCAACTAAGTAACTGAGTTTAATCCACAGCTGGCTCAAATGTTCAGAGTTTGCTGGATCTCAAATAAACGTGAGAGTGTCTGTGGTTCTCCCAACAATAGCTGGGCACTCCTCTATGATGCGAAAGAAAAGTGTATTGATGAGTTCATCTAGAATCGCCTGCGGTGGAAGCATTTGTGTCTTTATCACTGTATTCAGGTAGTTCTATGAAGGCTTCCGCGACGATAGTAAGTAGTTGCCAGATTACTTTCTTGTTGGCAGGATCTTGGATAAAGTTTGTGACACTGGAGGGTTCCCTACCAGTGACGGATATGTTGCCAATACAAAATGGAGCACGTCCCTTGTGATGTTTCTGCTGGGGGACAACATAAGTGCTGCCAAACAAAGTCTTGATATTTGATGATTCAGGATACTATGTTTAGCTCTTAAGGTAAAAGTCCTTGATCACTGTCTGTTAGTCTTGTTTCTCGACAACGCTTAAGTGTGGTTTGATTTACAAGTTCGTGTCAACAAACGTGTTGTGGCTTAGACACGCAATGTTCTTCTTCACCCTGCAACTAGGATGCACAGAGTGTCTGTTTATGTCCTTAACCCCTTTTGATTAGAGGAAATGTTCAGTTTAAGCCACAACTTGCACAAGTGTTCTTCTTGTCTTGGCTTTGCTGCTCATGCGTCCTTTTTCCTCGTCATGGATCTTGTCTGCACGTGCTGTGGTTCTTCCTCATTGTCCGTGGTTTCTTCGCGGTGGGGTGCAGCTAGAGGGCTTTCTCCGATATAGGGCTTAATGTAATTGAGAAAAATCCATGCACTCCTGCCCTGCAGTTTTACAGCTGAGGGAGTGCAGTTCTCCACGATGAAAGGACCATTGAATCTCGGCTCATCCCACTTTTTCCTCGTATGGTTCTTTACGAGTACAGCGTCTCCCGAGAAAATGAGTGGAACACGTAGAACTTGGACTGCATCTGTTTGTGTCTCCTGCTGTGTTTTGTGCTGTGCTGCACCCTTTATCGTCGCCGCTGCAGTTGGTCTGAAATTACAGTATGGCTGGATGTCATGCAGTTCAGATATTTGCTCATTTCGGTTCCTAGGACCTCCTGGGTTGACTGGGCATCACATCTAGCTCTGTCTCGAGGGGTTAGGGGAGTATTCATTCTCCTTCCTGTGACTATCTCATGCGGTGTAAGATGATGGTCGGAGCCTGGTTGGTTCCGAAGAGCATACAATACCAGTGGAAGGCAGTGCAACCATCCATTCTTCAGAGTAAGCTTCAACTTGGCTATCCTTTCCTTTAACAAGCCGTTGAGCCTCTCAGAAATACCATTACCTTCCGGATGATACGTCGACGAGAACTTGTGCTTTATACCAAGCAACAAGCTAATCTGCTCAAAGACTGTATTTACAAAATGAGCCCCGTTATCTGATCTCATCACTTCACACACCCCCATCTAGGGAACACTTCCCTCACTAGGAATTTGGCCGCACAGGTAGAGACTGGGTGTGTACATGGACCTGCTTCTATCCATCTAGAGAATGGACACACCACTACAATTAAATATCTGTACCCGTTACACACTTGAATCCTGTCGACATAGTCGATATGTAAGTGCTGAAAAGGCCCATTTGGCCAGGGGTTGACTCCTCTCACTATTTTTAATGTGTGCCCAGCAGTGAATTGCTGGCAGATTATGCAGTTCACCATAAAGAATGCAAAATGCTCAGCTAAATTCGGTATAAACCAGTCTTCCGCGAGCGTTGCAGCTAGATTCTCTTTTGACATGTGTAATGGGTAATGCAATTGCTCCAATGCTATTTTCAGTAGGGCTGTCAGAGGGTTTTAAAGAACACCCTTGACGTTTCCATAGGTTCTTCTCGTCCTGTGGTGCCTCCCCTTGAAGCTCCATTAATTGTGTCTGCCCCCAGATTACTAAAGGTTTCGGGTGTGGTTCATGCCATCATCATTCTCTCATGGGTGCACGCCACTTCCATGATTGTCTCACTTTTGGAGGCCATACGCTTGGCTTCCGTGTCTGCTGCGTGGTTTCTGCATGACACGAAATCTGTCCCTTTAGCGTCGGCGGTGCATTTCACGGCCGCTATGCCGACTGGGAGCTGTAGTGCCTTAATTAGCCTGTCCAATAAGGTTGCATGCTGCACTGACGTGCTGTCTGCTCTGAGGTAGCCCCTCCTTTTCCAGCGTGCTAGCCCTGCGTGCACTGTTGACGTCGCATAGGCGGAGTCGCTGTACACAGTAACTTCCTGGTCTGCGTGATTCTTTATGGCGAGTAGCCAATAATTCTGCAGCTTGTGCTGAACAATGAGATGGTCTTCGTGCACTGATGAGTACTCAAAATTCTCTGTTTGCTATGTGTTTCATCACAGCGACGCCTGTATATCTTTGTCCGTCTTCTAGGTCAATTCTCGAAGAACCGTCAATAAAAACCATCTCTCCTCCCGCCAGGGTATTTTCTTTCACCCAGGGGATTTCATCATAGAATTCGTCATAGTTTGCAGTCATGTATCGGCTCAACTTCAGTGACTGGCTCAGCTATGAACGTAGCTGGGTTCACTGTTTTACATCAAACTATTTTGATCGATGGATTAGATATAATCCCTTCATAGGCAGAAGCTCTTTGCGATGTCAATGTGCCCTTTCGTTTCTCTAAAATGGCGAATATTGAGTGTTCGATGTACAACGTCATAGAACATCCCATTACAATGGTTGTCGCTTTCTCTATGGCGAATGCTGCGGCAGCTAAGCTTTGTTTGCATGGGAAATGGCCTCTCATTACTGGGTCCAGGTTCCCACTGTAATATGCTAGGGGCTTGTACCCCAATGAGGTTTTTTGCGCGAGTGCTGCCATCTGTGTGTGAGAACAGGTAGAATTCCTGTGCATAATTAGGAATCCCGAGAACTGGAGCCGTATAAATCGCTCTCTTGAGTTCTGCAAACCCCTTTTCCATTGCTTCAGTCCATTCAATATTTTCCTTTGTCACCTGGGCCTACCTCAGGGCCTGGAGCAAGGGCTTGGTATATGAGCTGTAATGGAAGACCCATGTTCTAACATAATTGCATAGGCCTAAGAAGCTCTGCATTTGCTTTATCGTGATTGGCTTAGCCCTGTTCATGATGGCTTCAGCCCTTTCTGGGGTCACCTTTTTACCTTCATGTGTGATTAGCTGGCCTATGTATAGCACCTCCTGTTGACAATATTGCAACTTTTCCTTGTCAACCTTATAATCTTTCTCAGCCAGTAAAGCCAATAGCTGAATAGAATCGCATCTGCATTGTTCTTCCGTGGAGCTGCTGATCAAGATGTCGTCCACATATTGCAAGACGACACTTTCTAATGCAATATTGCTTAAATCCATCTGTAGGACTCTATTGAAAATGGACGGAGACTCGCAGTACCCCTGTGGCAACCTTGTGCTCTTCAGACGCGTTTGTCTGAAAGTGAAAGACGTCATATCTTGAGAATCACGGTGTAACGGGATTGAGAAAGACATTTTTCAAATCAATCACCGTGAAATATTTAGCCTAGATGGGTATGTTACATAGTATTGTAGATGGATTAGGCACTAGAGGGAACTCTGCTTCAACAATGTCGTTTAATGCTCTTAAGTCTTGGATTAAGCGCCAAGACCCCACCCTTTGATTCTTTGATGGTATAAATCACTGTATTACAGGGTGGCTCTGACGTCACTAAGATGCCCTGATCCATCATGGCGGAAATTGTCTTCGCAATCCCTTCATCCGCATCTCTGGACATGGGATATTGTCGCGCTCTCTGTAAAATTGCTCCTGGTTTCAGCTTAATTTTCACTTCTCTCACCCCCTTCAGAAGGCCTACGTCACGTGGTCCTGTAGTCCATACTGAGACAGGCACCTGGGCCATGTCGTCATCAAAGTATTCCGGAAATATCAGTGCCAACATCATTCTCTGAGGCACTTCCCTTTTGATCATTTTTACCCAAAATATGAGACTCACTTCCACTCTTGTCTCTTCTGAGTCTGGTTGTTCTTCAAATAGATTGTCATCGGTGACGTCAGTCACTGGATACCCTTCTTCAATGGTGATAACTGCGCACCATTGTCTGCCTTCATCATCGTAGCCTTCAACCAACACTACGTTCCCTCGCACTGTTGCTGTATGTATCGTCAAGGGAAATACTTGTCCCTCCTCTTCATGCATAGGTATTCTTGGTCTGCATAGAAATTCATCAGGGATTCTCATAGTTCTATCTGCGAGGCCTGGTAATCCTGCCATAAGCACCCACGTGCAATATGTGAAAACTTCTGGCCCTAATGGTATAGCTCTCATGGCTATATGTCCTGAGTATGCCCAGATCATTTCGCACACGTTTCAATAATGCATTCCCGGTGTCATGATTCCTGCCCCTCATGTCCCCAGCCCTCCAAGATGTCAGGCTGGAGCCAGGCCACGATCACCTACATGGCCCTCAAAGGCGCCTCCATCCCTCCAAAGACCCACTTGGAGTCAGACTTGGCGCTTGTGGCACCAGACTCACTCACTCCCATAGGACAACATTGGGGTTTGGACTGTAGTGCATTGATGGGGACAAGATGGATGCCCCCACATGTTTCGGTTCCCAGAACTGCATGTGCGGTCTAGTCTTTTGGGTGTGGTTCAGCCCAGAGACACCTGGGATACCCAGAGACTATTTAAGCCACACCCAGGCTGAGAAACATGCTTTGCGTTTTCTGCACCTGCAGCGTGACACTCACCGTGTTCGGATCGGTCTCCAGTAGGCCTGCATCTTTCTTCTGCGCTCAGCTCCTGCAAAAACAAGAACACTGTTAGGAACAGCCTTACCTTGCGGCACTTATGCCCATCAGTCATCGGTCCTTCTGTTCTGCGGGCATCTTCAGCGGTGTCATTCCCATCACGCTGCTTCCTAAGGAAAAGTGAAAAGAACAGAACAATGGCATTAGTAAGCATTCTGCAAATCTTCGCTTATTTTTAAATACTGTACGAGCTTCAAACGCTTACCTGAATCCCAGCCCCTCTGGGGGAACTCTGTCTCCGGAACTTCTCATCCATCTGCAAGAGGGAAAAGACACTCCAGGTTAGTGTGGAAAAATCGAGAGGCGCCGCATACCGCGCTTACCCACCGCATTTGTTGTTCATAACCGGCATCCACGCTGAAAACGTCGCAGCACCTAAAAGACACAGAAAAAGAACTCAGTTCAATGCAAATACGAAAGAGGTGCATCGCGCTCTAACTCACCTTCAGCGCTACTCATCTCAGCAGCATGCCGCCATCCCCGGACGCCGGCCATCATCTAAGGAAGGAAAGGAACGAAGCTAGAGAACTGTTCAAAAGACTCATTATACTTACCTGTCAGACTCTTGCCAGTGAAGTAACTAGGCAGCAACGAGCCCGCATCAATCAACGCACCCTTGCGCTGAAAGCAGGACGGAGAGCACACTATCCAAGAAAACAAGGTGAGCTGTGGATCAAAGGGAAGGGTTGGACCCCGGGGAAGAAGCACACAGACAATAGGGAGTTAAACTCTACCAATCCTGTGTTTCAGGCCCAGTCTCCAGTCGAATAGCCTCCAGGGAAGGGTTTGAAGTCGTAAGAGGTCAGAACAGGCTGAGTGACATCCCCGTGGATACCAGGTGAGCGTTGCACCCGGAGTGGAGCATACTTTGCCCTCCTCCGTAAACAAGATCGTCATGTTCAATTTTGTCATTAAGTCACGACCCAAAATGTTCACTGGGGTCTGACTGTATATAATAAAGGTACATTCATTTCGCACTCCCCTATGGAGACTGGGAGTGTCTGTAAAGGGAACTCGACTTTGAGCTCCTGTAAAACTCTTGATTATCTATGGCCTCGCCGGACAAAGAAAACTTGCCTTCTTGTATGCACAAGCGTGTTGCACCCGTGTCAACTAAGAAGGAATATTCTTTACCCCCTATGACAACATTCACCCTCGGTTCCCTATTAGGGTCTGGTGTCACTGATAGGATAGAGCACATCAGGGTTCCCAATGAGCTGTCCTAGTTCATATATAAGTTCGGGCCACTGTACACTTGTGGATTCTCTCCACTCCCTGGGCTGCCTCCCCTTCCGGAGTTTGTGCCCTGAGACGTTTGCGGTGGTGCCTGTTGCAATTGCCCTTGTGGCAAATTCCCCATGTTTGGGGGCTGAACCCTCTGCAGTGCACCCTGCTGCACGCCTGGTGCTTACTGCTGCACTGAGTGATTTTGTGCATTGCCCTGTTGTGAGATCGCAGGTGGATTCGCCGTGCCTGCTCCCGTTCCTTGGCCATTCTGCCATGCGCCTTGGCTTCTGCACGTGCACGCTAAATGCCCCGTCATTCCACACAGCCAACATACTGGCGGTGGTCGGATTATTTGTCCGTTTGACATGTCTAGGCTGCCCGTTTTGAAAGCCTCCTTGATTACTTTGGAAACCTCCCTGATTACTTTAGAAACCTCCTTGATTACTCTGCCATCCTCCTCCTCCAAATCCTCTTCCCTTTGGGTACTGTCCTATGTTACTCTGGTTATTCTGCTGTAGGATAGCCACCTGTTGTAAATTCTGTTCAGCTGGGCTAGTTAGCATGGTTCCTTCAAGAGCATATTTTGATAATTTCTTTTGCACCAGCCCCGCTTCCTCGCCCTTTCGAGTTGCCTCCTTTTTCCGATTCTTTTCTTGTAACAATCTACAGTAATGTGGGATAGTTAACTATATTTCAGCCCAAGGTTTAGCCTCAACCCCTACCAATTCTTGAGCTGTTTCTGCACTGGTTCTGGCAACCTTTGGCATAAAATGTGGTAAAACACTGGTATAGATTTTGTCCAAGATTCATGCGTTTCGAGCACCCACGCGTCTTGGAAATTCTGGATATAAATCAACCGATCTTCTGACTCCTTCATTTTCCGAGTCATTATAGCTCCTATATCTGAAGTGTCTGGGTACTGCACTCGTAGTGCTTTCCATAAGCGCTGCTCTGCAATTATTAAATGGCGCTCCGTCGTGTGCAGTGTTAGTTATGGTTACGCCAGGGTACCCTGCCCGTGTCCACACATCGTCTGCTCTCTCAAAAAGTACGGCAATCAAGAGACCTTTAATGTCCCCTTTGGCAAATGTGACACCTCCTGTCATTTTTTCTAATTCGTGTATCCACTTCCCGCTCCCGATGTCGGCATTGGAAGTTTGTTTTTCAGGTTTTCTCGATCCATGTGTGGCCATGGACTATATTGCGGTCTTGCTCCCCCCTTTTCTAATAGCGGAAATTGGAATGTGCAGCCTTCTTTCCCTTCCCCCATAGCTCTCCTGTCTACCGCTGGGGTAATATTCCTGCATCGCAGTCTGCCTGGCAATGTCCTTAACCTGTCTGCATAGGCGGGTGCCAACACCCCCCTCTGACCATGGGGTGTCCCTTCATGCTGGTCGGATTGCGTGGCAGACTTTGATGTCCTTGGTGCGGACTCGCCAGTGTCTGACCATCTCACCCCTTTGTCGCTTGGTAGGCGCTTTTCGCGCCGTCTTCCTTCTTTATTTGTCTCGCACTCGGTCTCTTCTCTGGAGTCAGACACTGATTCTTCCCAATTCACGCAACTCCTTGTGTCATCATCGTTTGTACTGATTTCCAGTCTGTCCAAGGACAGTCTCCTGCTCCCACTACTTTGGGTGACATTCTAAGTGTCATACAGCTGAGTGCTTTCCAAGCGCTCGTCTTCCCTTTCCCCTTGGGATATTTGTTCTAGCCCCTTTTCATCATATATCTTATTGATCGTTTCCCCGATGCTTCTGGTGTCGAAGTCCTTGTCAATATTTGCCCTTTGAACTTCCTCATCTTTTCGTCTCCTTATCCTTTTTTCACGTACCCTTTGTTCTTCTTCCAACCTTAGTTGTTTCTGTCTGTATTGGTCATAGGCTGCTTTCTTTTTGCGATCAAGCTGCTTTTCTTGCTCCTCGCGATATAGCTGTTCTTGTCTCAGCCTATCTTTCCTTCTTATCCTTTCGTCCATCACCTCCTTTTCCTTCTCCGTGCCTCATCTGACTTCTCTTTCGGTCTCACATCATCACTTCCTTTCCCATCGAGTTACAACAATATCTGTCCTCCCATCCATTCGTCTTTTGTGAATGCTATCTCATCAGTTCTGCTTTCACCTCCTTTCCATTTCTTTCCCTCTCTCTCCTTATCGAGAGATGCACTAATCTGTGCCTGATCCTTCCTCTCATCATCGCGTATCTCCTTGTCCCTCGGGACTGCAGAGGCAACATGTTATCCTGATCCTTCCCTTTATTTTCGTCACTACTGTAAGTAGGTGACTTATATGCAGGGTTGCTATATCCGGTGGCTGCCTTAAGCTCTCTTAATGGGTAGAGTCCCTCAGGCTTACTTCCCTCGGTTTCTGTTTCAGGCGGGGCAAGTGTTGCGGTAGGCGTCTCACCCCCCACCGTGCATACGTTTAATATCCAGTCAGCAGGTGGCTCTTCTTCCTTCGACTGTTCGAACATTTTCCGAAGTTCTATACAGCAAGGCGTTTCTCTAGTTTCTTGCCTGTATACGTGGCATGCAAGTACGTCGTCATATGCTGTAAAACGGCTTTAGATAAAGACCCATTTTGTGGCCACGGCATAAACATCTTGTGGGCGGTGCCCTTAACCCACTCAGTGCTGTATTTCTTAAGCTTGGGTACATGTTTTGGCAGTTGTTTATGTATGTGTGCTAATGAGGTAATGTCTTCCATGTTTAAATCTGTCTCTAACAATACCTTCATGCAACTTCAACACTCCCAACAATATGAGCGAGCACCAAATACCGCAAGCTTCAATCCAATCCAAATTTCCTTACTTGTGACATACGACAGAACACGTACAACAGAAATTTGACAGACTAGACAGACACCAGCTGGACACAAATATCTCTGCCTCTAATTTGTACCCCGACATGGAGTTTAAACAAACCCCTTTTACAACGTCTTTAAACTTGTTAGTAGTCTAGTCGTCCCCTATTATGTGGGCTCTGAGTTCAAGTTTCTTCCGACCGCTATATTAAAGCACAGAAATAAGGCGTATCCTCTCTCTTAATCTCAGGTGTCCGCCCTGGTATCCTCTCTTCTCGGGTGTCTACCCCGCTATTATCTCTTTTCTCGGGTGTCTACCCCGGTATTCTCTTTTTATTCCATTATTCTCGAGTCATTATCCCCTTATATATATATACAGTCTTCTCTACTTCTGACTATTTTGTTTTCTCCACCTCCCTCCGTTACCTTTTCCCTTACTTGTTCTGATGCCTAATGACATTTGCCAAAGCATTCAATTTTTGTTCCGCTCACCGCTCGCATGGTTCCTCTCTGGATCACCACCTCCGTTACCACCTCCTTTAGTCTTTCGTCTGTTCCGCTGCCCGTAGGAATGGAAGGGTTTATGTTTATAAAAGGGGTCCCTTCAGACCCACTGCAGTTTTTTGGACAGATTTAAACTTTCATTGTCCACGGGAAGCTTTACAGTCTACTCGGCCAAATGGTGAAGACCTAGAGTTAATTCGTGTCAATGGTCAATAGGTGTCTTATTTTAATCAATAATCGATGGTCAAAGCCATCCTCTGCTACCAAGTGTACAGGAGGGAGGAGCGACCTCTGAAGGGCCCATGGGATCAGAGCTCACCCTCAAGTACTTTAAGACGAGATAGCTGCACCTTGGGGTGGATGGGGTGCGGGATTCTCTTACTCCAACACCAATCAATAAGGACATCTCAATGGTTTGGCAAAGGGAAGTCTGTTTAATGACAAGTACAAAAAACTGGGAAACAATAGGAAATCATCAGTGATGCTCCCCCTTCTTCACTCAGTCAGCAATAGCTATAGCACATTCTCTTCATCATGGACGTGTAACACTCAAAAGTTTGTCATGCAATTCTATTTGTTAACGAGAAAACTTAAGTATAGGTACTATATCTGTATATGGTAACAGAGTGTGAGGATTGGATAACTCTCATCGGGTGGGCGTCTATGCCCCTCCCTCTACATCATTCGTGTCAAACGTCACTAAATGTATGACGTCTCATTGGTTCTACTAGGTATAGGACCCTTCATTATTTGGTCCATTGTGATTGGGTGGGTTACACCCCTACGCATAAATCTCCACTTTAATTAGCAGCATGCAGAATGATCACCCAGGTGCGGTATGCCCCTAGATTCACCCTGCCTCCCTTCCCTCAATCAGTACTTTAGGGCTATGTGTCAATTAGTTGGCAGAGGATGGCCTCGAAACTGTAGCTTCTTATCAGGAGAAGTTATGGCATCCTCTGGGTTTGGATGACATCAGACGTTGGTACCTCTTCGCGCTTGGCTGGTCACGTGTCAGTACACTGTGAATCTGCTTAATTTTCTCTCTATTTGTGTATTTGATTCTTCCTTTAGCCTTGCCACCTGCCTGGGCCTCTTTATCTCGACATTCACTGGCAGGCTGCTATGCTCTGAAGTTTCGTTTCTTCGAAGTTGCCGCTCTCCTCCCTTCCGTAGGTTGACCTTGAATTCCCAAGCATGAGCTGCTTCTTGCTAAGTTTCAATTCCGCTCTTTTGTCTGGCTTTGTGCTGGTATATGAATCCTGGCGTGTTTGACCCCTACCATTCTGGGCTTAATTCTGCTTTTGTAAAATGGAGTCGCACTTGTATAATGTGTTTCTTTTGAGGTAGATATATAGTTGGCACTTGCCGCTCTATTTTTCTACTAAGCTTAGCAAGCAGTACCGTTTCCCTAGCTTCTTGCGTTTCAAGCCTATTTACAGGCGTTTAGCCAGTTGCATATTTTGCCTCCTGCTTTATGGTTATGTTTCTTTAAGGTTCAGCATCGTTTCTCCTTTTAAGTCCTTTACCTCTTTATTCATATTATTTCATGTTTGTCATCCTTTGGCTGTTGTTTCGTTCATCTGTAGATCTGTCCTGGCCCTTGTGTTGTCAGCATTCGCCTTTGATTAACGCCAATTTGGGTCTCTTCGGGGACAGTTTGTAAGTAGTCTTCATTTCGTGTCAGCTGTTGGTACGGTTGTCTCAATGGGTAAAGTGCTTGTCTGGTTATTGGCACTTCAGCAGGTATTGCTCTTCTGATGGACACTGGCAAGATCCTCATTGTTGCGCTCTGTTGGTTTATTTGCTCCTCATACGTCACATATCTCTGAGAGTATGTTCTTGGTATTTCAAAATGGGTGGCTGGAGTGCAGACCCTATCTGGGACCTTCTCTACACTGGTCCAAAGTATCTAGGTCACCACATAGAACTGGTTTAAGCCAGGCTCCAGTGCACCGGACCACAACCTGGAGAGTATATATGAGGGTATCCCACTTCTACTCAGTTGCATTGCTTTGCTTATCGACTATTAATGGAACATTGAGGTTGCTGGCCAGTCCAGAAAAGGAATTGAGCGATAGACACACCCTACCTACTACCAGTATCACGTTATGGAAGCTACAGGGCGGACCGACCTATTCATAATCAACAAAATCCTAAAAACTATCCAACTCTCCATAAATCATGGGTAAGTTATACCCTAGCGATCCGTTACTAAAATCCATGGGGCACGAAAAAAAAGGCGTTCTTAAAAAGAAGCCGCCCCTACTAATGTGGATGAAAAACCAATTCCAAATATGCAATTCAGATATTACACTCTCAATCAGAGCACGGGATCACACATTCCAAGATGGCGCCCACCGTGGAGGATTGGATAACAACATAGAGAAAGGACCCGGCACACTGTATCTAGGGACTGGTCACCATGCAACCAATGCTTGGTGGTCTCAGACACGGTGTGAGACACAACGCGTCAGAGCTTTTGCAGTTACAGCAGGACGCCAAGTTTGATTCCAGATATTCCTAGCCCGGTGATCCTCTCATAATCGGGATCCCAAATCTGCATCGAGGTGAGACAAATAAAAATAATGGAATTGAAAAATATGTTACGGCACCAGCCGCACACTCCGTGCAGGCTGGATATAACCGATCACACATGACGAGCGCTGCCATTCTGACATTAGCTCTGTTTCTCCACAGCCAACCAGTGTGGATATAAACGCACAAGATAAAGCACAAACTCAATAAGGATTAGAACCATATAACAACGCACATATACAACATTGCGCTACCAAAGCCTTAAGGTCGGTATCAATTTTTTATTTTTTATCCAGAACCATCGTGTAGGCAAAACTACTAAATACCCAACTTAGACATCTATCTCCACCTGATTTTCAGGAACACACTAAAGATCCACAAAACCTGCATAGAGCAAGAGGATTTTGAATAGACCACACCAGAGTTTCGCAGTAGCAGGTGCTACCAACCCTGTGCCCTACACCCGCGGATGATCCTTACTATTATGCCTATAGGTGGGTACAGCATGCTTGCAATCTATTGAACTAAAAGAGTAAGGTACGGGTTCACAACCCTGGTAGCCCTACTTAGGCGACAGGAAAAGCATATATTTATGCTTTTTTCCTGAACAGGCACGAAAAAGTACACATTTTGGTCCTCACAACAACTGACTACAGTGTTGACCACCCCCACGGAACTGATGCAGGTAATTCACTACCTACAGAGGATTGATGGCTCACTCATCTAGCTAGAATAGATTTATAGCAATAACAGCTCATACTATTCATGTTTGTTTTTATCTGGCAGGCCAAGACTATTTACAAGAAACACAATTTGTGAATTGATCCCAAACACCACAGTGAAAAAATAATTATACTAATCTCTGGGTGACAAAACTCCTGATGAATGTTCAAAATGTATGCTTATTGGAACAGAAACATTTTGAGATGACAACCTGTGATGTATAACGCAGTGATAATAGACCAAGTAGAGTAATACGCACATGTACTACTTTGTGTTCTCATCCTAGTGAACCAGAAGTCAATCATGTTTAAAATTTGAAGTACATTCATGTATATATTGCTACCGAGTCCACCATCGCTGAGATTTTAAATGAACTGACTACTTAAAATAACCTAGTGTTTTAAGATATTATGTATCGATTTCTTTATGGTATGTTGTGCTAATGAATAAATCAATTTGAACAGTATTTGAATGATTTAACCTTAAATCCTTTGTTTACTGACTTGTCAGACCAGTCTCTCATTATTATGAGAAGTTCCTAGTTCCCGGAAATACATAGAGATAGCACTCGGTTATTTGATCTATGAGTACACTCCGGGGTTCCTCCAATATGTTGTGACTAAAGCAACCTGGGACATACGATTTATTAAGAAAGGAATGTAATCAATCTGCAACCTCTCTGGAACAAGCACAGACAGTAGAGTGGACATGAGCCTCTCATGATCCACAAGATCAAACGCGGCTGACCAGTCCAAGAGCATAAGAAGTCTAGTTCCACTATTGTCAATTATCCTAAGCTTTTGTGTCTGTAAATCAACCAAGACACACTCTGTTCCAAAGTTGTAGCGAAAACCAGATTGACGGATGTGTAGAATATTTGTGTTGTTGCTGCTCATGAATTTGCTTAGAAGTAACCTTATCCACAATCATTAGCTGAAAGGGAACATTAGTAATCGGCCGTAGGTTATTTGCTATGGTTGCAACTAGGCCTATTTTTCTTTTTTAACAAAGGTGTAGCCACTACATTTTTGATTGAGTCTGGAACAGTTTTATGCTTAAAGGAAGAATTCGTAAAATGAGTCAAAAAGGTGCAGTTAAGAATTATTTAAAACACATTTAGAAGGGATAGTGTAGTTCAAACAGGAAGTGGGTCGCATGCTCAAGGGTATGTGTTCCATCTAGGTAACTAAAATAGGTTTAAAATTAAATAATGTAACAGGTCCAATGAGGAACCACTTGTGATCCCAGAATCTTGTAGTGCATTATCAAAATGGGCCTCCTCCACAATGTTTTTATGCATAGTATGGATATTATGAATTGTAGACGTAAATGCCTGTTGGATTTGCATACAATCATCATTTGTATGAATAGGTAATTTAGTTTGTAGCTTTATCACCTTCATTTTGTATACTTAAAGTATGTAGAAGCTAAACGGCTCCAAAGTACAATACACAGGAAATCAACAAGTACAAATTCTTTGTTACACGCCGAGAGTAGCCACCCAAAGACTTTAATCCGAAGAATCCTATATAGCGAAATGATTAGAAACCACAGAAACAGTACCCCGAATGTAGAATTTAATAAATATGTGATGGTGACAACGACTAGGTTTCAAGAACGAGGATACTCCAGAGACGGTGCGTAGAAGCCTTACGACAAAGCCAAAATACGACAGAGAGAGGATCTTTTCACACAGAAATAAACAATAAAAAAGGAACAGAACCACTTAAGATTCATCACAAGGTATAACACACAGTCATCAGGAGGACTCTCACTGAAAAATACTTCAAGCAGACCCAGACATAGGACCACTTCTCGAAGAAACAATTCAAATGACATTCCGGAAACCCTTATCAATAAAATCAAAAGTGGTACCATCTTTCCTTCAAAGGAAATCTGATAAAACCCCACCAACGTGGATGCTGGGACCCGTCAAAGGCGTCTACAAATTTAAGTGCAAAGCATGTCGCTATGGAATAAATGCACAACAATACACGCATCCGAGGACAAAGGTTAACATCCATCAATAAACATCTGGCATGCGAAAGCACATTTGCTATTTACGTGATCCAATGTGGATTCAACAAATGGTATATTGGCAACACAAAACTAATGGCGAAATTACGAATTCTACAACATAAAATATCAATTAAAAAATAAAGATCCCAACTATCCTCTGGCAAAACATTTCCATGACATACAGAAAGGCGACTTGAGCACTTTAAAATAATTTGTGATGGCTAACATTCAAGATCACCCACGGGGAATAGAAAAAGAGAAAGTTGCGTCAAACAGAAGCCTGTTACATTGTGTATCTAAACACGAAAACACCTAATGGCCACAATATTGATGGAGAATTATGCATATTCTTGGAAGGATAATCATAGACAAAATAATGACTTTGGAGCTGTCAAAGGACCACATAAGTTAAAATGACAAAAACAGCCACTCTACGTGAACCCAGAAATGTAAGATCTCTGGCTGCAAACAATATTTGAATAATTTATTAAATGGTGTTACATGGTTTTCACTGTATTTGAAAATGAATGAGAAGATGGACCACCTAAATAGAAATACTATGTCAATAAACTATGAAACATAGACAAAGGTGGCAAGGGGAAAAACGGTGCAAATATAGAGAATATGTAGGAATATCAGAATCAGACACTGGAATAAGAAAAAGATTGAGTATCAACTTGCAGATAATATTGGTCAGTCATAGAACGGTCTAACAGATATAGGACAATATGTGAGATTAAGCTGGACTCTGAATAACATCAATATACGCGGTCGTGAACACACCCAAGACAAGTGCCCTAATGATGCGTTAGTGCCCAAAGATGCAAAAATTCAGTAAATGCCGTAATGACCAAGTGCATAGAAAGGACAAATGATAATGACCTAGATGTACATTTGATTAGCACTATGCACTTTATTTACTGGTGATATGCTTCAAACAAAAAGTGACAGTACAAAATTGAAGTACTGATGCACTGTACAAGTATCTCAAATGGCACGTTGCACTTTATTGACGCAAGGCATTATAACTCTTTCCACTAGGATGAGAGGATGATCTTCATAACAGTAAGATATACCCAGAAAACAACACCGAAGATAAAAGGAATGGTAAAATGCACTTTATGCATTGGATGCTCCAGAGACACACTGACGTCAAAAAGAAGAATGCTTTCATCAGTCTACGGCGCAGTGAATTTTCAGAGATACGAACAGCACGAGGCACTTTCATTACCAAATAAATTGAGGTAATGTGCATCTGTGCATTTCCAATGCACTTTAGAAACGCTCGATGCACTTTAATAAAGCCTTTCATTAAAAGCATGACTATGGAGGCAACATGATGGATCCGAACACAGAACCATTGCACTGTGCACTTTAGTTACTACTCAAAGGCACAACAAGGCGAATGGAAATTCATAAGATAATGCACTTTACCAAAAAGACACTTGCTGCACTGTGACAGCACGCACTGCAAAGACATGACCAAAATGGATAATACCACACTGCCTGAATGCCATCATAAACATACGTATGCTGCCTGATTATACAAAACTATCTCTGAAAGGAAGATCACTGTCGATAATTACAGAAACAAGTTCTGTGGGCCACGCCAAAACACATTTATTAATTGATGAAACATTTTAAAGCAGAGAGATGTACAGGATCATAACATTGCGCAACAGAAAAAGAACTGGAAAGAAAAAAGCACTTTGGAAAACAGGGCAATCGTGGCCAGAAACAGTAAACAAAGAGTAAATGCAATCCAGAATAACACCGCCATTTGAAGATGGCGCCTACATGCACATGCTTGGGAATAGAGGATGTCGGAACCCACAGACAAGCAACAATAAAGGACTGCTCTTTCATTTGCACCAAACCCACCGATAAAAACATTACCATGGTAACACAAACACCTCTGACGAAGCCGTTTGGCACTTGTTTTTGTTTTGCATGCCGGTCAGTTTGCCGACATGGGACTTGTTTAAATAATTTAAAAAAACGTTTTGGGGAAATGACGAGTGAGTGACCGTGATTTTTGTTCGACGTTGGAAGAAGTGAACCTTGGAGTGTGTAGCAAAATTATTTATATATATATATATATATATGTATATATGTGTGTATATATATATATACATATATATATATATATTTAATATACAGGTTGAAATGGAAGTCATGACCGGTGACACTGAGGGGATTATTAAACAGGCTGGAGTTGAGTACTCTATGCGCTCCTTTGTGGCAGCATGCGAAAAGCTTTCAACAGGCGCAAGATACCTGAGATTGAAGATTGATTTGGGGTTTGAACCATATCTGGATATCGTGAATCATCGCTATGCGAGACGCCTGTGTATTGAACTTTGCATCAATACTTTGAAATTGAGTTCATTTACCAGGGCATGGTTGGTTAGAGCAGAGGACATAAGGGTGGCATGCCCAGTGTGGAGAACTGGATCACCAATTTCCTGTTCATGTATGAAAAACCTCAGAGGGAAATATTTAAACCATTGTTAAAATAGGCGGGCATACGACAGACCGAGCCGGCACTGGTGTATGTTCTGGATTCTGGAAATGCAACCATGGTTTTTGCAGTTACCAAATTTACTCCGAGCATGGCTATGGAAGTGCAAAGCAGATAGAGCAAAAATCTAGCAGCTCAATGGTTTGTCTCGAAGAAGTAGTAGGGAGCAGCCTGAGAGTGGAGTTTGAAATGTATTTTTAACCTTGTACAGTGCAATGTTTTGTGATGGGTTTTATTAGGTTTATTTGGTTTTAGTTTTTTGTCATATTTACTGCTAGCCTGAATGTAATATGTTTAATCTGATATGAAAGAGTATCCAAATTTTACTCTATCAAATAATGTTTTGTTGTAAAACAGGTTATTTTCATTATAATATGTTGTGTCGATATGTATGTTTACAAGACTTCAACGTGTTTCATTTTCAACTGTGTTTTATGAAATTGCATCTACTTGTATGCCTTTATGGCTTTGATGCCAAAATAAAGCAATAATGGTTGATATAAATAATCAGTGAAAACACTTTAGTTAAAGGGATGTTATGGTTGCATAGTAAAATCGAAAAACACAAGAAATATGCCAGTTATGGTTTCCTGTGCAACCATAACTAGCGCAAGCGCCAATACACTGGCAGGGAGTTTGAACAGACGACATGGTTTCATGAGTCACAATCCCAACTAACAGACTTTTTCCGCCCATAGAGCTACATGGATCACAACATTCAGGCCTGACCCTGTCCATCATTTTTTCCAAAGCCTTTCACCGGCATTCAACTGACACTGCACCAGCCTCTCTAAGGCAATGAATCGCTGCCAGACTGCCTCCAACCCATCCTCAACTGTCCTCAAAATTCCTCCACCGAAAAGCTTCCCAGAGAGTCAGGGCCCCTGTCTCTATAGTCAAACCCCACCCTTTCTTCATGATTGTGTTGCAACTTAACTCCGATATGGTATTTGACACAAAGTTACCACAATGCGCTGCACGAGCCACCGACCTAACACATAACTGTCTGTGTATCCCCTCTTTAGCCTTCTAGAGGACAATCCTGATATGTTGATTGTGTTACACTGATCTTGTAAAGGGACTGGCCTGACATACTGAGTTTCAGTTGGACTGCACCTACAATGAATGACACTTACCAATCCCCTCCTGCCTTCCTGAGAGCACTTTAACAGGGTGGGCTGTTTTTTCTTTCCCTGCTCTTCAGTTTCACTGACTCCTGCCCCACTTAACACAGTGTACCATTTAGAAATTGAAGATCGCAATGTGGGGGGGAGTTGAAGATCCAATACATGCCTCGGAGCAAAACTGCGAATCAGGTACAGACAGGCACAGCTAACGGGTAATTTTCAAAGGCTCCATTCCATCCCTGCCTGAGAAAGTGGAGACATTCCATGAAAGCTTGCAAAGAAGCAAAATAAATGATTTTGTTACTTTGTTCCCCTAATTAAGGTTTGACTCTTTTTCTTTTGGATCAAATATATATATATATAGATAGATAAATTCAGCCAAGAAATGAATGTCCCACGTCCCCAACCTACTTTGTGTCTATTACTCATCTATCAACTATGCACATTAGGCCTACAGAAAGGCAGAAAATGATTTCCTTTCTGGTTATGTTTGTCACATTGATATTTTTTAATACAGACAATGTCTTTCTATTTCTGTGTATTTTCTGTTTTTTGATGTTTGTTCTTTTTTTAAAATTTTTTTTACAGCAATTGCCAGTAATAACATCAAGTACAATCGTGAGATGCAGATCTTGCCGGACGTATATTAATCCTTTTGTGTCTTTCATTGACCAAAGGCGGTGGAAATGCAGCCTTTGCTACAGGGTGAACGATGGTAAGTTGTGAAAGCAATACAATATGCTTGTATTAAGTTACTTGATTGCAGAATCCTTGCTCCCATGCAAGACAGAAATATATTGTGTCTTCAGTTGTTACTTGCTATTAATAGAAAAGTTGTTTACGTATGTGCTGTTAAAAGTGACGTGTAGGGGCGTAGTGGGACCAAGAGCAATGTTATTGTCTGCACATTTTAACCAGCACCCATGGTGGTCAAACATAATCACAAAAGAAGGTGATTGTTAATCATTTCCTAAAGTTAATTCTTTATCACCTCCTCAATTTCCTATTTTTTACTTCTATTTATTTGTATTTTACTACAAAGAGTAGTAAATTAGTTAACAATAATGTCATGTTCTAGTCCTAGGAAGGGAATAACCAAACACAGAAACAAGGTGCATTTGATTCCAGTTCCACAACCATTGCCTTTTCGTAGAGTCCCTTTGGTCGACTTTTTGAGTGTGGTCCTCTGTCTTCGAAAAGTGTACATTGGTTTTCATGAATGTCAAAATTGTGTGGATCCAAATGAACAATCATTAGGACCTTGAGAATCTCTCATAATAGCACCCTATGTTTTCTGTGCCCGAACATTTAGGTGAGCTTTCAGTTCTCCATTGTGGAATGTTCATCAATCTTTCTTTCATTGGTAAAACAGGTTTTGCAACACACTGAGAGTGCTACAATCACTGAGGGGGGAGGCTAATGCACCTGAAAAGAAAGGGGATCCAAACACCTCTTATGGTAGGTCAAGTTGACATAGTGACAATGTTTAACACTCTGGTAGGGCGAGCTGGCTCACACAGTGGTACAATTAACCCACACACATCTCCAGAAAATACACCACACAAATATACTGAAAAATATATCCTTTAATAAAGTTAAACCTATAAAACCATCAGTTCAAATAGGAACTCAAGTAATAATGCACAATTTTTAAAAGATTGCGTATTATAACAATGCAGTGCCTAAACAAGGACTATCGGGGTTCAAAATGAAGATTCGATGAGCAGGAGCTAAAACCAGCCCCTGCGTGTCAGGCGTCACCCAATAGACAGGATCTTCTGCTGGGGAACCAGAAGCGAGTACCCAACGCAGCGCAAATCTAACTTCCACATGTGGTGCACACTTTAACTTTTTATCCATTGTGTATGATTCATTATGTGTAAATGTGTACTAGATGTGTCCTAATTATTCTTTATTAGCATTCTCAAATACTGAAGGTTAATGTCACATATGCATGTTTGTAAGGCATCAATTGGCTTAGGGAGCCAAAGGTAGCTCCTGATAACTGTTGTTTTAAAGCTAACCAGGCTCACCTACGCTAGGGCTAGAAGCAGGAGCTAAATAGCTCCCAGCGACACTCAATTTCGAACCCTGGACTCTCCTAACCCTAATCTCTATATTTGGGCCCTCTACCAGAGGTGAGCACCCAACATAAATTAACAGGGGGGGTCGGAAGAACCAGGAAACAATAAAATGTTGCAAGCAAGGCATATGGGCCTGCACAATAATGTACAGTTTCCTATAAAAAGACACCATCCAATCCTAGTATATGTGTAAGGCCCTAGACATGATGGTCTGCACCTAACACATATGTAAGGGTATAGGATCAAAAACGAAAAACTAAATGTTGGCAGCACGTAAAATGTTTAAAAATCCCTAAGGCCTATAACAATCCACATTCATAAGTGCTGCCTTGGAAATTATATTTAAAGGTAATACACAAGTACATATATTAATACATTTTAGTCAGAGAGTACGTATAAACCCCAGGCAAAGGCTTTCATGGACCAATAAAACATTTTTTCGATACAAAGACCTGCCTGATACATTTAAAAGAAAAATCTACACTTTGCCAGAATTAGTGTTGAAAATACATTCTCCATAATAGATTGTTTATGAATTAAAAAAAATTATGTAACATCAAAGGCAAGGCCTAAAAATATGGTCAAGAGCTCACTTGAACCCCTTGCAGACTAGGTGTTAAGGAGATTTTCATTTTGCAAATCTTGCCCTATACGTCCTGGCCTACCAGCACTACTGCTGGACTCTGTGAGGGGTGAGAAATGAGAGGTGGACGCAAAGTGGTAACCTTTTCAACATCAGACCTCTTTATTAAAATAAAAGGAGTTGGATGAAGACCTTTCTGTCCCTATCCAAAAGAAAGTTTCCCTACTTTGGAAACTAAAACTAAAGCTCAGTCTGCGTCTTGTCGTCAAAATTATACTAATCGTCCTTGTTTCCAAAAAGCATCTTACTCTCACACTATAATTGAACAATTAAAGGTGTGTGGTGAGTGTTTCTGGTTTGATTGAATAAAAAGTGTTCACAAAATCAAAATATGAAAATCCTACAAATAGTCTCTGCATCCAGGTTCTGGTTCCCTTCCCCTGGATTATTTCAGGTAGGACAGCAAGAGTGTCTCTCTCAATGAGCCTTCAAGAATAGGTGAAATGTCTCTTTCTTAATGAGTCTCTCCAGGACGGAATGTATCTTGCTTAATGAGTCTTTCTTCAAGATGGCAAAAAGTGTCTTTTCCTCTTTAATAAAGTTTTGAAACTCCTGGTAGACTCCTCCCCTGCCAGGAATTCCCCTTCTGAGTCTCGCAGATCCCCTGGTGTATTCTCCTGCCATGTATCTCTTCCCAAAAGGATTGTCTGCCTGATGGTTCCTTTCACCAGGACATTTTACAGTGGTCACTATCCTTCTTGATATAACAGTTATTCCTCTTCACTGCTTACACCTCGGTAGCTGATAAACTGATAAGCAATAACAATGCGTGTTCCAATCTTCTCCAAACTGACCTCTCATATAAGGAGACTTGTTCA
The DNA here is from genome assembly GCF_040938575.1 of Ambystoma mexicanum. Taxonomy (NCBI): domain Eukaryota; kingdom Metazoa; phylum Chordata; class Amphibia; order Caudata; family Ambystomatidae; genus Ambystoma; species Ambystoma mexicanum. The sequence goes on from NC_090937.1 coordinate 391,682,194, forward strand.
AATTCTGTCCGTCAACTTCCTCCTTAATGTTTACATTAATACGTTTTAGCTGGTGGCAATGCTTGTTCCTATTTTCCCCAAATGTACTTCTCATATAAGGGTACTTGTATAAACTTTGCCTTTCAACTTCGTTCTTAATGTTCATCTGCTGCAGATTACATTTACTCCAGCTTTCTTCATAGGACTCTTTTTCACATGCGCTTTTTAGAAGTGTTGTCAATTTACTTGATCAGTATTCAAAGGTTTCATTTATTTGTCCATATTCTGTCCACACGCCCCGGGGCCCCCAGCACTTTTGGGCAGACTCACTGGTGTTTGGCGTCTTTGGACCGTGTCACGCTGCTGCAGTAAAGCAGCAACTCCAGACGGGCTTTGCAAGCTTTGTTGACCTGCTTTCGGTTCCAGGTCTGCTCTGCATCCGTGTGTCAGTGAGAATGAAGGGTTTTCACTGCTTACACTAGCCTTGCCGTTGTACTCCGAGCGGTCCCTCTGCAGCGTCTGTGGCACTTCTCCTCGTCTTGCGTTTCCCCGGGTTGATGGCCTTCCCAGCAGAGGCTACTAAGCTTAGGTGGCCTCTCCACTGGGTACCTAATACGCATTACTGTTGTTTTCTGAAATGTGGTAAACTTGGCCTTGCCGCTCACTTCCTGTCTGTGTGCTCTCGTCTCGTTTGTCTTCCCCCCACTCCCTCCTACTCCATGGTGCTCTCTATCTCGCCTATCTTCTCTAAATGCTTCTCTATTGACTATCCTGCTCTCCTCACTAAATCTGGTAGGAAAAAGTTTAAAAAGGACATCCTGGTCTCCAACCCTGGCCTCCCTATCGCTGACACCTACACTAGTGCCTGCTCCAAGGAAACTCTCACTGACATCCTCTTTTTCGTGCCTTCACCTGACCTATGGACCCTTCATATGGTCTCTGTGCTCTCTCCTTTCTCCTCTTCTCCCATTAATGGTGGCACCCGTTGGGATGTCCTCTTGGCCCCCTTCCGCTCCTCTAAGGCCATCATTAATGTCTACGCTAATGGGACCGTCTTGGTCCAATGCCCTCAGGCCAACCTTCACCTCTTTGATAGACGCTTCCCACGCCTCATCAACTTCCTTTCCTCTCCTGCTGTCCCCCCTCCTCTGTCCTCGGCTACCTTGCCTCTACCCTCCCTCCCTGCCCCCTCTCGTGCTCCTTCTTCACCTCCTTCTTCTACACCTCCACAGGGCGTACCTCTGATCTGTACCCCTCCCCGGAAGTCCTTCAAGGATGGCAACCTTCTCCACATTGCCACTCTTAACTCTCGCTCTGCCATCAAACATTCCTCTGATATCTGTCGCCTTCTTGAGGAACTGGACCTGGACGTCCTCGGTCTCACTGAGATATGGTTCACGGCCAGCTCTGTCACCAGCTTTGACACACTCCTACCTGACCGTTACAAGATCCTCTCCGTGCCCAGGCCCAACCATGCAGGGGGGGGTGTGGCCCTTATCTTCCCTGAGTGGATTCCTGCCACTGTCACTCCTACGCAGACCTACTCCTCTTTTGAGTGTCTTGTCTGCCGACTCTCTCTCTCTCTCTCTCTATATTCTCCCGTCTGGGCCTACCCATTCTGCAGGGCACACTCTTGATGCTCTGATCTCTTCTGACCTTCCCCCCTCCGTCCCTCTCTCCATTCCTCTCTCCTGGAGTGATCACTTTCTCCTTTCCTCCCACCTCACCCTCCCTACCCCACAGGTAAAGCCACCCTCATCACTGCCACCTACCTTCTCGGTCATCCGACCCATGAAGCGCGTGTCAATTGAGGCTTTCGCTGCCACCTTCTCGGCCCCCCCTCCACCTTCGGCTGACTCCCACCCTGACACAGCCCTCTCCACGCTCCACTCTGCTATATCTGATACTCTTGATATCCTTGCCCCTGTCATGAGAATCTGCCTGAAGCCCAAAGCCAAATGTAACTCCAGGTATGACTCGGATCTCGTCACCCTAAAACGCAAGTGCAGGGTGACAGAGGGGAAATGGCGTGCTTCATGTTCATCCTCTGACAAACTGGCCTGCCGCCTGCTCCAAAGGCAATACCGTCTCTCCGTTCTTACCAAGAAGAGAGCCCTTTATCCAAGCCCGCAATCTAACAACTCGGCCGAACTCTTTAAAATCTGCAAGGAGCTTGCCAACCCTGCTGCAGTCTCTACCTCTCCTGTCCCCTCCCATTCCCTCTGCACTGCACTGGCCTCTCACTTCATCTCTAAAACTCAGGACATCCTGTCCTCACTCTCCTCCTATCACCTCCCTCCCTCTCTTCCCTGCACTTCCTCTGGCCCTTCTGCAGCCACCCCTCCTCCCTCCTTCTCTGCCTTTCCCCTTTTTTCTGCTGACAAGGTTTCCAGACAAATCCGATCTATGAAAGTCTTGTCTAAACAGGTTCACCCTGTTCCTCCAAAACTATCAAGGACCACATCGACTCCCTGGCTCCTGCCCTGGCTGACTTTTGCAACCACTCCTTCGCCTCTGGAGTCTTCCCATCCCCCCTTAAGCACTCCCTTGTGCACCCTCTTCTTAAGAAACCCTCTTCGGACCCCTCCTGCCCGGCTAACTATCGCCCAATCTCCATCACTCCCTTCCTGGGCAAGCTCCTGGAGAAACTGGCCATCTCCCAGCTTAACCTCCATGCTGAATCTGTTGGTAGTCTTCATGACCATCAATCTGGCTTCAGAGCTGCCAGAAGCACGGAAAATGCTCTCCTGAACATCCGTGAGGACCTGCTCTCCAACCTCGACTCCAACACTCCGTGTGTTCTCATTCTGCTCGATCTCTCTTCTGCCTTTGACACTGTCAACCATGCCATCCTGCTCAACCGTCTCCGTGATAACCTGGGTATCACTGGTCAGGCTCTGGCGTGGCTGACCTCTTTCCTTTCCAATCAACCCTCCCAGGTCCAACTGGGGTCCTTCCTCTCTGACATCTTTTTCTCTACCTGTGGTGTCCCACATGGATCTGGCTGTTGAACCAGTATCTGGCACTCCTTTCCCACCGCATCGCCGCTCTCTGCCCCAATTTTCAGTGCTATACGGACGATACCAAGCTCATTTTCAGGCTACCCTCGGCCTCCTCCTCTCCTTCCCTCATCTCTGACTGTCTGTCTGCTATCCAGGAATGGTGTGCCGCCAATGACCTCTGCCTTAATGCCAGTAAGATTGAGATTCTACTCATCGGCACACCCACTCCCTCCTTCCCTGCAGCTCTCTGGCCAGCCTCTCTTGGCCCGCTTCCTGCTCCTACCTGCAAGGCAAAAAACCTCGGGGTCATTTTTGACTCCACACTCTCCTTCTCTCCTCATATATCTGACGTCTCTAAGAAGTCACACTACCAGCTGCACCTCCTCAGAGGTATTCTTCCCTTCCTCTCCTTCCCCCAGAAGCTCACTGTCTCCCGAGCCCTGGTTCTCTCGAAGCTGGACTACTGTAACAGCCTCTATCTTAATCTGCCTGCCTCCACTCTCCGCCCTCTGCAACTCATCAGGAACAGGACTGCGAGACTTGTCCTTGGCCTCAAGCCCAGGGACCGTATCTCTCCAGGACTGAAATCTCTACACTGGCTCCCAGTGGCTGCGAGGATTAAGTGCAAAACCCTCTGCATTGTCCACAAGGCCTTCTGGGGCCTAGGGCCTAAATATCTTCAAAGCTCTCTTCCTAAACATCTTCCTTCCCGAGCCCCTCGCTCATCTGTCTCCAACTCCCTCAGGGTCAGCCGCTTCTCGAAGCAACGAGCTGGGGGTAGATCTCTCTCTGCGGCAGGGCCTCCCTCGGGAACAGCCTTCCTGCCTCCCTGAAATTTGAGGAGAACCATCTCCGGTTGCGGAAGCACCTCAAAACTTTCCTCTTTGCTTCTGCTTTCTCTCTCCCTCTCCCCTGCTAAATTCTTCACTGAAACTGCACTGAACCTGCACCTGGGCCACTCTCACCGACCTCGGTCCTTGGCCCAGCCACTCTCCACTTGCACTGCCTCCCTGGCAACCCCTGCACTGCGGGACTGTCTCTGTATCCCTACAGCCCCCCCTTACCAGTACTTGTCTGCACTTACCTTGCACTTGCCACCAGCTGGCCCTATTTATTTATTTTTTATTCTACTTACCCCCTTGCACTTTTTCCCTTCCCCCTACCCCTGCACTTGCGCGATCTAAATGACACTTGGCCTAGTAGGATCGTTGTCTGTCTTCCCCTTGTTCCCCCCTCCCTGCCTCGTCGCGCCTTGAAACACTTTTGTATAGGCGCGTTCCAAATGCCATATCATATATGCGCCACACAGTTGACCTCTTCACGCCTGGTTCTGCTTCCTGCGCTGCTTCCTGCTCCGCTCGCCCTGCAGCTAACTTCTCCTCTCCTGAATGGAGAAACTCCATCTGAAAGTCCCATGCGGCTGATTTCTATTATGGTAACTAGACCGCACATTCAGCTTGATGTTTCCTTCATTCTTCATTAACTCCTTCTTCATCTTCCTCGTCTGAGTACTTGAGGATTTATGGGACTTGAAGTTCATAGGAATTTTGAACTTTTCAAGGCCGTTTTGCTTTGAATCTTTGTAAGAATAAAAGCGATCTGAAACAGGAGATGTTGAGCGTGTTTTGTTTTGTGTGTATATATATATTTCGAAGGGATTGTGTCCTCCCACGTACTCCTCATCTTAGATATCTCCTTCCAGCTCTGCTGGCCTCGGAAATTGTTTTCTCTCTAGAGGGCACTGTATAAAGGCAGCGCGCAGCGTCCGTTGCTCAGTTCCGTTTTTCCGCGCTTACTCAGTGCCTCGGAATACCGTTGCTCAGTTCTTGTCAGATTAATCCTATTTACCTCGAGTCATTCGATTCGTACTCGATGGCTTCCTCGTCGGAACCGACAGCTCCTCGATCCGGCTTCAAAAAATGCCGAGATTGTGGAAAAAAGATGTCGCTGACTGACCCTCACAGAGTTTGTCTGTGGTGTTTGGGAGCTGAACACCATTGTTCGGAATGCGAGGACTGTATGTCCATGACAGCTAAGGCCCTGAAGGAGCGTAGGGGGAAGCTGGAGAAAGGTAAGACTTTTAAAGCTTCTTCTTCGTCGACAAAGTCGAGACACTCGTCTCCTCATCACCATTCGCGCTCCAGGTCTCGGAGTGGGTCTCATCACTCCTCGAGATCGAAGCACTCGAAGAGGAGACGTCGAAGATCCCCTTCTCCGTCTTCCTCTTCCTCTGTTTCGCCAGAAAAGAATCCCTTGCCCTACGAAACATAGTTCCCGGGCTGAATGGGAGGAATTCCGCAAAAATATGATGAGCGTCTTCGAGAAAGCGGCCTCGACCCCCTCGAAGACTGCCGAGAGCGATGCTCTGGTCGAAAGACCCAAAGGTCAAAAACGCCGCGAGTCGCAGCACCCGGCGAAGGAAACCTCTCGAGCGCGTCTCGAACCCTCGAGTAGGACTATGACCTCCAAACCTTCCTCGAAGGTTCCGTCGACGGCGTCGACGAGGGTTCCGTTGACGCCGAGGTCGATGTCTTCGACGCCGTTGTCAAAGGGACCTTCGACACACGGGTCTGTCGACTCGACGTCAGCTTCGACACCGGCGTCGACGCCAAGAAAAGTCACGGTTACGACACACCCAGTGACTATCCCCAGGTCCTCGACGTCGATGGCTTCGAGATTGTCGAGTAGAATTCCAATTCTGTCGAGGTCTTCGAGGCCTCCGCCTTTGTTTTCGACGCCACGCTCGAAGCCTTCGGCGTCAACGACATCGGCGTTTTCGAGGCCGATAATGACAAGTTCGGCACCCTCTGCCTTGGAAATGGGATTTACTCCCTTTATGAGTTCAGAACAATTGAGAACTATGTCCTCAATTTTGGAAGAGGGTGAATTGTCTGAACAGGAAGACACATTTGAGTTGCAGGGACCTGTAACCCCAATTAGAGAGGAATTTTCCTCTGAAGAACGCAGGTTAAAGGATCTTCATGATTCCTTACATGAGGCAAGTGGGTTAGACACTTCCCCTGAGGTGGAGTTTGCTAGGCCAGACCCGGGGGAGCATGCTGAAACCCCCTTATAGAGCCTTAATGGCCAGGATCACAGAGTTCATGGGGTGGTCTGCACCTTCACAATCTTTCCAACAAGATGACCTCACGGATATTCTTGACAAAGGCCCACAGGAGGATCCTGTGGTGCCTTTTCATAAAGCTCTTCAGAGGAAGATCATGACAAACTGGGAAACCCCACATGTCATACCAGCAGTAAATAAAAAACTGTCTACAAAATACAGGGTATCTTCTACAGACCCGGAGTTTTTGTCTAAACACCCATCCCCAGAAAGTCTGGTGGTACAGGCAGCATCCTCTACCGATGTCAAGACGGCTTATCCTACCGTCCCACAGGACAGGGACGATAAAAAATATGATGCTATGGCAAAGAAAGTCTTTTCAGCATGTAGCATGGCGTTAAAATCTGTTAATGCTACTTGCACCCTTGCTAGGTTCAGCCATACACTTTGGGAGTGTGCTTCTACAGCGGCTGACTGCATCCCGGAGGGAGAAGAAAGGGATGCGTTCCTGAATATTATACAGGACGGTAAAGACGCTATGTGCGAATCCCTCCAGACGGGCATTGATTCGGCTGACAGTATCAGCAGAGCAATGGCGGCAAATACATCAACCAGGAGATTCGCTTGGTTGAGAAAGTCTGGTTTTGCCCCAGATGTGCAAGCCAGGCTCTTGAACATGCCATTCGATGTCTGTTCTTTGTTCGGAAAAAAGGCGGATGACAGTTTAGAGAAACTGCAAACTTCAAAAGCAGCAGCAAAATCCCTAGGAGCTGCAGTCCGTCAGACTCCTTTTCGTCCCACAGGAACCTCTGCGAGGGGCAAGTCCTTTTGCTTCTACTCCGCATTCGGAAGAGGTAGAGGATGACCGGCTCAAAGGGGACAAAGAAGAACTACCCGAGGTGGACGGGGTAGATATTCAAAAGCCGCAGCAACAGCAGGTGCCTCTTTACCATCGGCATCTGCATCTGCCGCCCCAAAACCACTCTGAGGACTTCCCTCACAGGACACCTGTAGGAGGCAGGTTGACTCAACATCTGGCGGTATGGCAGGCTATCACGTCAGATGCTTGGGCATTGGAAACAGTTGCCCAAGGTTACTGCCTGCCTTTCCTACGTATACCTCAGAGTCAACCACCGGGGATCAGCTCTCAGAAAGCTACAGATCCGCTCCTCTTGCAGGAAATTTTGGACCTGCTAGAGAAAGGTGCCATAGAACCGGTACCTGTAGCGGAGAGCAACAAGGGCTGGTACTCCCCTTACTTTCTCATTCCAAAGAAAGACGGAGGACTGAGACCCATCTTGGACTTGCGAGAATTGAACAAATTCCTCAGAAAAGACAAATTCAAGATGGCCACTCTTTCTCAGATCCTCTAGGCCCTTCAGTTCCAGGACTGGTTGGTATCTCTGGACCTTCAGGACGCTTATTTCCATGTGCCTATCCATCTCAAACACAGGAAATACCTGAGGTTCGCAATTTGCAACTCTCACTATCAATTTCGAGTGCTGCCATTTGGGCTGGCCTCCGCCCCGAGGGTCTTCACCAAGTTAATGTCGGTAGTGGCTGCAAGTCTAAGGAGGGAAGGGATTCACGTCTACCCCTACCTGGACGATTGGTTGATCAGGGCTGTTTCTTCGGAACAAGCTCAGATCCAGCTAAATCACGTGTGCCACTTCCTTCACAGACTGGGCTTCTCCCTCAATATAAAGAAGTCACAAATGATACCATCGCAGAGACTCCAGTTCATTGGAGCGATCCTGGACACTTCCCTGGGAAAAGCCTCGCCACCAGAGGTGAGGGCTCAAGATATTCTACAGATGGTTACCAAGTTCCAACATGCCCAACGTCTCCCAGCCTTCGACTTTTTGAGGTTGCTAGGCCTCATGGCATCCTGCATTTTCCTAGTGCCAGAGGCTCGCCTGAGAATGAGATCCCTCCAGTGGGCACTGAGGACTCAGTGGTCACAATTCTCAGGGAGAATGACAGATCTTCTTCAGGTTCCCGGCAGGGTGGCTCGAGACCTTCAGTGGTGGGCCTGTCAGGAGAACATTCTGAAAGGAGAACAGTTTTGGCAACCCTGGCCGGAGATAACAGTAGTCACGGATGCCTCACTCACGGGGTGGGGAGCCCACGCCAACGACTTGACCATCAGCGGTCGTTGGTCTCCATCGGAGTCCAGACTATATATCAACCTGTTAGAGCTGAGAGCCATCAGACTTGCGCTGAAGGCGTTCCTGCCAGCTGTACAAGGGAAGAACATCCTGATAATGACAGACAACACGGTGGCCATGCATTACCTCAACAAAAGAGGAGGCGTAGGATCACTAAACCTGTGCAGAGAGGCGATGCAGCTCTGGTTTTGGGCAATCCAAGAAGGAATCTCTCTATCGGCAGTTCACCTAGCCGGAGAGAAGAACTTGACAGCGGACGCTCCGAGCAGGCAGAACACAGTCTCCCACGAGTGGGAGCTAGCTCAGGAAGTCCTTCAAGAGATCTTCGCCCTTTGGGGAACTCCTCAGGTAGATCTGTTTGCCACCAGCCTAAACAGGAAATGCGACCTGTTCTGCTCAAGGGAATTTCCCCCGAGAGGAGCTCTGGGAGACGCGTTCATAGTGGACTGGGAGTTTCCCCTTCTGTACGCGTTCCCACCGGTCCCTGTCATTCCTCAAATGATCAGGAGGTTGAGAAGATTCCGGCGAACCATGATCCTAATTGCCCCGGATTGGGCCAGGAGAACGTGGTACCCGGACCTTCTAGACTTGTCCATCTGCCCTCCAATTCGACTTCCACTCAGAGAGAACTTACTCTCACAGAAGGGAGGTCAGGTTCTCCATCCAGACATCAAAACCCTCAACCTTCACGCTTGGCTTCTGAAAGGCTGAGGTACAAGGATTGGGACCTCCCTGATGATGTTATGGAGGTGTTGCTTTCGGCAAGGAGGCCAGCAACAAAGTCTTTATACCGCTGGCGTTGGAACAGATTTTGCAGCTGGTGTAGAGAACAGAATATCGACCCTTTTTCATGTGGTACACCAATGGTTTTGTCCTTCCTACTATATTTGGCAAATTCAGGCCTTCAAGTTGGCACCATTAAGGGCTATCTCGCAGTGCTATCCATCTTTAAGCGTACTGCGGAAGAACCATCCTATTTCAAGTTACCCTTGGTAATACAGTTTCTAAAGGGGTTAACCAATGTTTATCCCCCAAGACCATTCCAAGTTCCCCTATGGGATTTAAACTTAGTACTAACTTTCCTGATGGGCACACCTTTCGAACCTCTCCATTCTTGTTCGTTAAGATTCCTTACCCTTAAAACTGTTTTATTAATAGCACTTACATCTGCTAGAAGGGTGAGCGAATTACAAGCTCTTTCTTGTAAACCCCCTCACACAATATTTCACAAAGACAAAGTTGTCCTGCAAGTGAAGCCTAATTTCCTCCCATAGGTGGTTTCTGAATTCCATATCACTCAGAAGATTACCCTACCATCTTTCTATCCTCCTCCTCACCCGGGGAAAGAGGAAGAGAGGTTACACAGGCTAGGAGGGCTTTAAGTTTTTACATCAGTAGACTAGCCAGGATAAGACAGGCAGGCCAGCTCTTTGTAGGTTACGCAGGTCACAAGCTGGGGTTACCAATAACTAAGCAGACCATTTCCAGATGGATCATTCTGGAATGTTATAAACTGGCAGGGAAAGTGCCCCCTCAAAACCTTAGGGCTCATTCGACCAGAGGTATTGCAGCTTCATCGGCCCTCAAAAGAGGCGTGCCGGTTAAAGACATCTGTGCGGCCGCTACATGGTCGTCTGTCCATACCTTTACACGTTTTTACAATTTGGATTCCTCCTCCAGTCAAGAGACTAGGTTTGGAAGGGCTGTACTGCATTCTATTCATCAATAGAAGACAGCGTGAAGTCAGTACTCCCTCCTCCGATAATAGAATACTGCTATGGGAGCCTATCTAAGATGAGGAATACGTCGGAGGACACAATCCCTTCGAAGAACAAGTTACTTCTTACCTTGTAACGTTCTTTCGACGGGATGTTCCTCCGACGTATTCCTCATCGACCCTCCCATCCATCCCCGCAGTTCTACTTCCCTTGTTGTTGCAGCTTACGCTCCTTCAGGGTGATTAGTTTAGTCCAGAAAGTATTATTGTGGGCTACAAAACGGAACTGAGCAATGGACGCTGCGCGCGGCCTTTATAGGCAGGATGACGTCGACGTCTGTTAGGCAGAAACCTGTGCAGTTCCCTTGGGGAACACTGCAAAAGATTTAAGACTACAGGTAGAGCAGTAAACCCCTTTGGTAGCAGTCTGTACCACCCAGATTTACCTGGTAGCTGTGGCTGAGCAGTCAGACTTCTCTCAAGAAGAGTTAGGCAGTATGTAAAGTATACACAATATGTACCAAAACACAATAGCACAAGCAAACACTGACCAGAGCTTGGTTTCAAAAGTATATAGTTATTTATTTAAAATACACATAAGTTAAAAACACTCTAGCAAAAATATAGTAAAAGTACTTCAACACAGTTATAATGAAAGTAGATTCAATCCTTTCTCCTATCTAGACAACTCTAGGTAAAACACCACTTAATTAAAACAGAGGTGAGTGCTTAACGTTAGATGACACTCTAGTAGTTTCCAAGAAAGGGAGAGAAAAAGCAGAAATAGGTTAAACACACCACTCTAAGGTCCAGAACACTTGCAATAGGCTTACAGAAGAATAAAGTCACAGGTGAGCAAAAGTCACTAGGCAGGGCCCACTCTTAGAGTAGCCGGAGCGAAAATGTGCCCAAGATCACACTGTTAGTTAGAGATTCAAAGTCTTGCAAAGAGTCAAAAAGAGGTTAGAGTGGCTCAGAAAGTTTAGCCAAAGTGTCCCAGGCACTCCCAGGTTCGAAAGCCGGGGACTAAATCTACCCCGTACAGTCGGTAGCAAGGGAAGCCAGGCAGAACACAGTACCTTAAGCGGAAAGGATCCTCCAGCGGTGGCAGTTGTTCCAGGCAGTGGCAGCAGGGCTCGACGTCGGTCAGGGGAGAAGAAGTTCTCGCTGAAGAGCAGAAGAAGAGGGTCGTTGCACTGCCCGGGAAGAAACCAGCCGCGGAGTCCTCCGGTTAAAGGGTTGGTGCCGACTTTCGCGGTATGGGGGTAAAGTGGGGTATTCCGGTTGCCGGGGTGCTTGGCACAGGCAAGGCGGCCACGAGATACCTCAAAGAACGGAAAGAAGGCGAAAACTGGTTGTCCCCACCAGTCAAGGGAAGGAGCCACTCCGTTAAGAGTTCTCCTCGGTCGTCGGGAAAAAAAAAGTGGTGAGACGGTTCAGCAGGGCTCCACCGGGTGGTGTCGTCGAAGCAGGTCGGCTCAGCTCTTCCCTCGTCGGATTCTTGGTCCTGTGGCGACTTCTGAAGTCCCAGTCCCCAAAGCCCTGCTTTTATGCAGCAAACCCCCATTCACCCAGCCTAGCTGTCACTCAACCATGCTAAGTGGTGAGCCGGGCGGCTCACCACTTGGGCCAATCAGGACGGAGTGCGACTTGAGTTACCAAGGTAACTCAGTCCAGGGTGCCTAAATCCCCCTCCACCCCTCCTAAGTACCCCAGACAGAGTGGCACCACTTTGGAGGGCTTCTGTGGAGAAGCCCGCCAAAAGTGGAACAAAGGGCTCCACTTTGGGTCAGAGTTACAGAGGCGAACACCAACGCCATTTTAGAATCAAGTTTTGGCAAAAAGTCCCAACCGGAGTTATAAAAATAAATATATAAACCGGTGGTATGTTTAAGGCTACCGTAAATAAATAATTAAAGGTGTTAGCCTAAAACAATGGGAAATCCCATAGGGAAATATTCGCGGTCGAATATAAAAAGTAGTTTCCACTGCCACCAGCCAAAACTCGATCAGGGGGGACGGAGACGTGCCCCCTCGACTAACAGACCCTGGGGCAATCGAATTGCCCCAGCCAGTACGTCCACAATATGATGGTTTGTACTGGTTCTGTTCAGGATTCAAGACTAGCAAAGTCTTTGGTGACTTTACATGCCCTGAGAGACAGTAGTCAGTCCCAGGGTATGGAGTCTATGTTGGGGAGTCCCTAGGACACCCCTGGGTCACGGCACAGAGGGTGCTGTGTGACCCACATCACAAAAATACATGAGGCCCTATGGAGTAAAAGACCCCATAGCCCATTCAACACAAGGTTTAACCAAGAAAACACACTTCAACATGTCCAAGAGTGAGGGTAAAAGAGTCTCACTCTTGGCAGGAGAAAAAAATTAAACCCCAGAAATCCAGCAAAGCTGCTGGGGGACTCACTAGGTAGGGAAATTCAGCCTAAACAGAGAATTCTCCCTAACACTCGCCCCCCCCAGACTAAGGGACAGGAGGATTTAATCCACTCCTGGATGAACCTCATACCTCTAGTCGATGATATACATCCTAGAGAGTCCATCAGCATTTTGATGGTGACACCCTGACCTGTGCTCAATGGTGAAATCAAACCCTTGCAGGCAGATTGACCATCTCAATAGTTTTGGATTTTCCCCTTTCATTTGCATTAACCATCTCAAGGGTTGGTGGTCAGTCTGAATAACAAAAGTAGAACCATACAAGTATGGCCTAAACTTCTTCAGTGCCCACACAATAGCAAAGCATTCTCTTTCGATAGTTGCCCACCTTGTCTCAGGATCCTTCAGTTTCCTACTGATGAAGCAAATGGGGTGCTCCCTACCCTTCTCATCCAGTTGGCTTAGAACTGCACCTATACCTACATTGGAAGCATCAGTTTGTACAATGAAAGGTTGGTGGTAGTCAGGAGCTCTCAATACTGGAGCCTGGCAAAGAGCTCTCTTCAGTTTTTCAAAGGCCTGATTGCACTCCTCATTCCATTTCACCTTTTTAGGGAATTTGGGAGAGGAGATTACATTCAGTGGAGAAGCTATGGTCCCATAGTTCTCAATGAAATTCCTGTAATACCCAGTGAGGCCTAGAAAAGCTCTCACTTGGGTTTGAGTAGTTGGTGTTGTCCAATTTTGCACAGCTTCAATCTTGCTGGGCAAAGGCCTTATTTCTCCACCTCCTACCTCATGTCCAAGGTAGACCACTTTACTTTGACCAATCTGGCACTTACTGGCTTTGATTGTCAAATGGGCCTGTTTCAGAGCCTGCAACACATGGCCTAGGTGGTTCACATGTTCTTCCCAGGAGTGGCTGAAGACTGCAATGTCATCCAAGTATGCCATGCAGAAATCTTCCATCCCAGCCAGAACTTGGTTCACCATCCTTTGGAATGTGGCAGGTGCGTTTTTCAGTCCAAAAGGCATGACCTTAAACTGGTACAAGCCAACTGGGGTTGAAAATGCAGTTTTCTCCTTGGCATGGTCTGTCAGGGCTATTTGCCAATAGCCTGACGTCAGGTCAAATGTGCTGAGGTACTTGGCTGCACCAAGTTTATCCACCAACTCATCTGTCCTGGGCAAAGGGTGGGCATCAGTCTTGGTGACTGCATTTAGAGCTCTATAGTCCACACAGAATCTCAAGTCTTTGGATCCTGCCTTTGGTACTAACACAACTGGGCTAGACCATGGACTAGTAGAGGGTTCTATTACCCCGAGATCAAGCATCTTCTTGACCTCTCCTTTGATGTGGGCTCTGATATGTTCTGACATTCTGTATCCTCTGCTTTTGACTGGCAGACAGTCACCAGTGAGTATCTCATGCTGGCCCCAAGGGGTCAAGCCTGGTGACAGTGAGAACAGGGAGGCAAACTGATTTAACATAGATTTGCACTCCTCTTGTTGCTCAGGTGTCAGGTCTGAAGAGAGATTGACTCCTTCAACTTTTTCATCTAAAGGTACACCTCTGAGGAGATCAGGGAGAGATTCACTCTCTTCCTCCTCTGCAGCTGAAGCTAGGAGCAAGGCTCCTACATCAGGTCTGGAGATGTAGGCTTTTAGTCGGTTGGTGTGGAAGACTCTAGGAGCTTCCCTGGGTCTGCCCAGATCCACCAGATAGTTGACCTCTCCAAGTTTTCCCACAACCTTGAAGGGTCCCATCCATTTGTCTTGCAAGGCCCTCTGCCTTGTTGGGAGCATAACTAGAACAAGCTGGTCTTGAGTAAACTCAACCATGTTAGCCTTCTGGTCGTGCCAATGTTTGACCAGGGCTTGACCAGCTTTCAAGTTGTCACTTGCTTCTGCCATCATGTGTGACATTCTCCTCCGGAGACCTATCACATAGTCAGTCACTCTGACTGGCTTGAGGGGAGGAGCACCTTCCAACCCCTCCTTAATCAGGGCCAATGGACCTCTGACTGGATGGCCATAGAGAAGCTCAAAGGGAGAATAACCTACTCCCTCCTGAGGGACTTCTCTATAAGCAAAGAGAAGGCATGGCAGTAGAAGGTCCCACTTTTTCTTAAGGGGTTCTTCCAAAGCACCTATCATGCTCTTCATGGTTCTGTTAAACCTTTCAACCAACCCGTTTGTCTGAGGGTGGTAGGCGGTTGAGAACTTGTAGGTAACTCCACAGGTTTTCCACATGGCCTTCATGTAGTGGGACATAAAGTTTGACCCCCTGTCAGAGATTACCTCCTTAGGAAACCCAACCCTGGTAAAAATACCAAGGAGGGCCTTAGCCACAGCCGGAGCTGTAACAGTCCTCATAGGAATGGCCTCCGGGTACCTAGTAGCATGGTCTACTACAACAAGGATAAACCTGTTGCCTGAGGAGGTTGGAGGATCAAGGGGACCAACAATGTCAATCCCTACCCTCTCAAATGGGACTCCCACAACTGGGAGAGGCACTAAAGGTGCCACATTCTTGGAACCGACCTTACCAGAAGTCTGGCAGGTATGGCAGCTCTTACAATATCTATCTACTTCGGCCCCCATCTTTGGCCAATAAAAGTAGAGTGAGAGCCTTTCCTTGGTCTTCTTGAAACTCAAGTGGCCAGCCAAAGGTATCTCATGGGCTAGTTGTAAGAACTGTTGTCTGTTTTCCTGTGGGACTACAAGGCGTTTGTAGTCTCCAGGTTCAGACTCAGTGGGTTCACTGTAGAAGAGGCCATCTTCCCAGTGCAACCTATACTTCCCAGGCTCTTGCCCATCAGCTTGAGAAGCGGCTTGGTGGCGGAGACCCTCCAGAGTTGGACATTCTCTTTGCCCCTTACGAAAAGCTGCCCTGCTAGGCCCACCTTCTGCCAGTAAAGACTGCAGCTCAGGATGGTCCTCAGGGTCCAAATCTCCAATAAGGTTGGGGCCTCCTTCTAGCTCTTCCTCAGAGTCTAGCTCAACCACACAGGGTTGTACCTCCCTCTCAGCCTCAGCTGGAGGTGGAGTTACAGGTGTAACTTTGGACAACCTAGGGGAAGTCCTTGTTGGAAGCACTGGAGTGCTTGCTGCTGGCTGTTTCCTAGGAGTCTTGGGTTGCCCCTTTGCTCCTGATCTGGTAGTTACTGCAGTAAGTTGCTCCAGTGGTAGAGGAGTGATTTCTGTCATCATCTCCTGAGATAACCCTCTCAGGGTTTTCTCCCTTGCAGGTTTTGTGAGTTCCTGAAACCTTTTGCTAGGAGGTCTGGGGGTATGAGATACAACTCCAAGAGCTTTGAGGTCATTACCCAACAGAACCCTACCTGGCACTTCACATTGTACACTGACAGGTATTTTTACAGCCATATCATTACATTGGATGAGAACTGGTAACTGGGGACACATCTGCACAGGCCCACCAGCTAACTTGGTGAGGCATTTGGGTGCCTTAGCAACATCCTCTGCCTTGAAAAATGATTCATCCACCACAGTTATGCTGGCTCCAGTGTCCCTAATGGCAGGAGTCTCCTGACCATTCACCTGGACACTGTCCTTATAATACTCTTTAGTATTATCTGGGATAGAGTTATAGACATCTAAATTCTGTTGCTCCCACAACCCCAGAGAGACTAAAGAAACACTAGCTGAGACTCCAGTGGGTTCATCAGCTAGTAATAGAAAGTTTCCACTTGCCATGGGTACTTCCTCTTCGGGAGCGAAGGCTAAGGAGGCAAGCTGGACCCCTGAAGGTTTACCCTTACATCTGGGATCTCCTTTCACATGGTCAGTAGCCTTACAAACAAAGCATGAGCCAAAGGCTCGCTGGAATGGAGGCTTGTTCTGACCCCCTTCTGGTCTGGGACCAGAAGGTACACTAGCCTGATTTGGTTTCCCTTGTGGCTTACCCTTATAGTTTTGTTTGGGGCCCTCTTTGGAATTTGTAGTATTAGAATTCTCTTTGGAGTCCTTCTTAGACTGTTTTTCCCCATCCTTCTTCTGAGTTACCCCAGAATCCTTGTGAGTGGCCCTGTTGGCAACCCACAAGTCAGCAGCCTTAGCTAGCTTCCGGGAATCTAATTCCCTGGAATCAGCCAAGTGTTGTCTGAGCTCAGGAGAGCAGGCATCATAAATAGTCTCCAACATAAACAAATTCTTCATACCTTCATAAGTGTTCACCTTGTAACCCTTAATCCATCCCTCTAAGTTTTTCAAACATTCATTCACCCAGGTAGCCCAAGGGGTACCATCATGCTTTTTGAGGCTCCTAAACCTCTTAAGATACTGGGAAGGGGTCTTCCCAAACCTAGCTATCACAGCTAGTTTCACACATTCATAGTCCTTCCTATCCTCCTCCCCCATCTCCATTACCACATCAGTTGCAACAGGGGGAAGCCTAGAGAACAACCAGGTGAGTAAGTCATTTCCTGTGATGTTCTGGAGCCCATGATTATATTCAAACAGAGACAACCAATCCAACACATCCAACTTAGGCTCATACATACCAACCAATTCTTTAGGCATCCGGGGTCTTTTAGGACTGGAACTTCTAGAGGAGCCAGAGAGAGAAACATTCTCAACAGATAATTTCTTCATTTCTAAGTCATACTTGAGCTCCATTTCCCTTAGCCTTAGTTCTTTGTCAGTTTGAGCATTAAGTTTCTTATACTCCAATTCTAGCTTCATTTTCTCCAGTTCAAAGTACTGAGGACTAAATGTGGGACCTGGTAAAGGTCCAGTAGGCACAGCAGGTAGAGCAGGCAGAGGCCTAGGGGGGACAGTTACAACAGCCTCACCCTCCTCTTCTGACTCTTCCTCAGAATCATCAACATTTTGCTCCATGTTAATTTCAACACTGTCATCTACAGTTGCTGGAGTGGTAGGTTCCTCTGAACCATCACCCAGACTTTGGTTAGCTAACAATCTTTCAATCAGCTCCATTTTCTTGCCCTTAGTCAGGAGATCCTTATGTTTACAGAGCACTCTTAAACAATCAGCAGTTTTGGCTGCAAGGGACTCTTGACTATAGCTTTCTATAACTGACATGTTAGAGGTTTTACTTTTTCAGTGCTAAGCTTTGTGGTTAGTTGCACTAAGGTATCTAAAGCACAATAAAATGTATACTCAATACAAATCCCACCGCTGTACACCAGTGTTAGGCAGAAACCTGTGCAGTTCCCTTGGGGAACACTGCAAAAGATTTAAGACTACAGGTAGAGCAGTAAACCCCTTTGGTAGCAGTCTGTACCACCCAGATTTACCTGGTAGCTGTGGCTGAGCAGTCAGACTTCTCTCAAGAAGAGTTAGGCAGTATGTAAAGTATACACAATATGTACCAAAACACAATAGCACAAGCAAACACTGACCAGAGCTTGGTTTCAAAAGTATATAGTTATTTATTTAAAATACACATAAGTTAAAAACACTCTAGCAAAAATATAGTAAAAGTACTTCAACACAGTTATAATGAAAGTAGATTCAATCCTTTCTCCTATCTAGACAACTCTAGGTAAAACACCACTTAATTAAAACAGAGGTGAGTGCTTAACGTTAGATGACACTCTAGTAGTTTCCAAGAAAGGGAGAGAAAAAGCAGAAATAGGTTAAACACACCACTCTAAGGTCCAGAACACTTGCAATAGGCTTACAGAAGAATAAAGTCACAGGTGAGCAAAAGTCACTAGGCAGGGCCCACTCTTAGAGTAGCCGGAGCGAAAATGTGCCCAAGATCACACTGTTAGTTAGAGATTCAAAGTCTTGCAAAGAGTCAAAAAGAGGTTAGAGTGGCTCAGAAAGTTTAGCCAAAGTGTCCCAGGCACTCCCAGGTTCGAAAGCCGGGGACTAAATCTACCCCGTACAGTCGGTAGCAAGGGAAGCCAGGCAGAACACAGTACCTTAAGCGGAAAGGATCCTCCAGCGGTGGCAGTTGTTCCAGGCAGTGGCAGCAGGGCTCGACGTCGGTCAGGGGAGAAGAAGTTCTCGCTGAAGAGCAGAAGAAGAGGGTCGTTGCACTGCCCGGGAAGAAACCAGCCGCGGAGTCCTCCGGTTAAAGGGTTGGTGCCGACTTTCGCGGTATGGGGGTAAAGTGGGGTATTCCGGTTGCCGGGGTGCTTGGCACAGGCAAGGCGGCCACGAGATACCTCAAAGAACGGAAAGAAGGCGAAAACTGGTTGTCCCCACCAGTCAAGGGAAGGAGCCACTCCGTTAAGAGTTCTCCTCGGTCGTCGGGAAAAAAAAAGTGGTGAGACGGTTCAGCAGGGCTCCACCGGGTGGTGTCGTCGAAGCAGGTCGGCTCAGCTCTTCCCTCGTCGGATTCTTGGTCCTGTGGCGACTTCTGAAGTCCCAGTCCCCAAAGCCCTGCTTTTATGCAGCAAACCCCCATTCACCCAGCCTAGCTGTCACTCAACCATGCTAAGTGGTGAGCCGGGCGGCTCACCACTTGGGCCAATCAGGACGGAGTGCGACTTGAGTTACCAAGGTAACTCAGTCCAGGGTGCCTAAATCCCCCTCCACCCCTCCTAAGTACCCCAGACAGAGTGGCACCACTTTGGAGGGCTTCTGTGGAGAAGCCCGCCAAAAGTGGAACAAAGGGCTCCACTTTGGGTCAGAGTTACAGAGGCGAACACCAACGCCATTTTAGAATCAAGTTTTGGCAAAAAGTCCCAACCGGAGTTATAAAAATAAATATATAAACCGGTGGTATGTTTAAGGCTACCGTAAATAAATAATTAAAGGTGTTAGCCTAAAACAATGGGAAATCCCATAGGGAAATATTCGCGGTCGAATATAAAAAGTAGTTTCCACTGCCACCAGCCAAAACTCGATCAGGGGGGACGGAGACGTGCCCCCTCGACTAACAGACCCTGGGGCAATCGAATTGCCCCAGCCAGTACGTCCACAATATGATGGTTTGTACTGGTTCTGTTCAGGATTCAAGACTAGCAAAGTCTTTGGTGACTTTACATGCCCTGAGAGACAGTAGTCAGTCCCAGGGTATGGAGTCTATGTTGGGGAGTCCCTAGGACACCCCTGGGTCACGGCACAGAGGGTGCTGTGTGACCCACATCACAAAAATACATGAGGCCCTATGGAGTAAAAGACCCCATAGCCCATTCAACACAAGGTTTAACCAAGAAAACACACTTCAACATGTCCAAGAGTGAGGGTAAAAGAGTCTCACTCTTGGCAGGAGAAAAAAATTAAACCCCAGAAATCCAGCAAAGCTGCTGGGGGACTCACTAGGTAGGGAAATTCAGCCTAAACAGAGAATTCTCCCTAACACTGTCGATACGGCGGCTGTCGAGGGACATCGACTCGGAGGACGTCAACGCGCAGCGCCCTCTAGAGAGAAAAAATTTTCCGAGGCCAGCAGAGCTGGAAGGAGATATCTAAGATATTACGTGTATTACGGAGTTCCTTTCGGCGTAAAGCCATTGACTAGTTATAATTAGTGATAGTATTTATTTCTATCCTTTAACCGACCTCTGAAACACCACGCTGGTGAAGCCAGAAAAGCTGGCAGTCGAAGACTACCGCGACGGACCGTTGGGCCTTGGAAGGCCGCCCCTGGGCCTCGGCCCAGACAGTAGGGAAAGAGGGGGGGGAGAGGCCATTTTAGGAATGCATATACTCCCATTCCTACACTTTGTTCGCCCAGCTGCCATAACTACAACCATAACCTATAATTATGGAAAATACACCTTTTAAATGTTGCCCCTAGTGTAATTGCAAATTCCTGTGCGTAGACAAACAGTTAGTTTGTAATTTGTGTCTCCCGAGAGACCACGACAAAACGTCTTGTCGAGCGTGTAGGCTCTTCAAGCCAAAGACATTAAAGGACCGCTCGAAGAAACGCTGGGCCCACTATGCCAGGCAACTAGAGGCCATGGAGGTAGAGGGTACCTTTAGCAATGGCAGCAACGCGTCCTTTCGGACAGCGAGGGAGTAGCTCCAGCTACACAAGCGCTGACCCCCGACCCCGTAGGACAGGCTGGTGGCCATGTTGTGGGGACTACACCCGGCGGCAGTAGCGCTACAAAAACACACACCACCAAGCACATAAGCCCGGGTCGAGATTCGACACATGGGTCGATTGATCGATAACGTACGACACCCAGGGAACGGTCCGCTGAGTCTCGGTCCTCTGCGCAATCTCGCTTGAGATCGCCACACGACAGGGCCAAACCGTCGAAAGACGGCAAGGGTGTCGCACGCAAAACTCTCTCCGAAAGTCGATCGTCCTCGGACGAGGCCTCGGCCCCCGCATCCAAAATTCGACTGTCAGCGTCACATAAGGTGGCAGGCCCCAAGAAGTCTGTAAAACATTCCTCTGGGCCCCGGGGGCTGGGGGGCATCACAAGAAGACATCTAAAACCTCTCATGGGGACAAAAGCGACACCTCAAAAGGAAAAGCCTAAACATTCCAGGCCCTCAGAGAAACCTATTGATTCTAGGCCTAAGGTAGTACCTCCCACTGATGAGGATTTAGGACTTCACCCTCAATCTGTAGTCATCCCAAGTTCCAAAGAATGGTCTTCTCAAGATATTGACAGAGTGATGAAAAGAATGACCTTTATTGCCAATTTTGTCGATTAAATACCCAGATTACCTTCAGAGCTACAACTGCACTCCCCCCACAACAGCCCCATCTGGTACTCAAACCTCTGCCTTACCTACTCTTCCCCCTTATAAGAGGTCTCGTTCAAATGCTCCTTTTCAGAGCACAGTCATAGATCTTCATGAACCGGAATCAGACCCAAAAGATCTGTCCTTTGCGGAAACAGCTGACCCTGAGTTTATTGATGAAGATACAGATGACCCGTATTATGGGGATGACGAGGACCAAGAGGCAGACCAAGAAGCATATGTGTACTCCATAGATTCCCCTCTTAACCAAGGTACTCCGGTTGCCGATTCTCCTATCGATAACCCCTCCTTAACGAAGTACTAGCCAAAGCAGCTGAGCAGATTGACACCCAGGAGGTTCAGGAGGATAGAGACTTTGCAGAGCAAATTCTTGGGGACAAAAAGACAGTGGCCCAGTTCATTCCGCTACTGAAATCAGTGCAGCGCAGAATACAGCCATCTTTAGAAGCCCCCAATCTCACATGGGCCGTAAACCCACGTGTGGAGAAATTATTCAGACCTGCACTGTCAGACCCTTTATATATTAGAGGCCAACTAAAACCAGACTCCTTAGTTGTCACCACAACTAGAAAGAGAGCAGGCACACCCCTTGCTTCCTCCGAGGCTCCACATGATAAGGAGAGCAAAAAGATCTACGCCATGGGCAGAAAGGTCGCTTCTTCTGCGGCCTATCAGACCAGGATAGCGAACAATGCAACTCTCTTGGCTAGTTATAACTGCCACAAGTGGGAAGAAATGTCTGCATTACTTTCGTCTGCCCCAGAGCCACTCAAATCGCAGCTAGCACAAGTGGCTGCAGATGGGAGGGCGGTGTCTAGCTGTCTCCTTAAATCAAATTTTGAAGCGGCGGACAATGCCAGAAGAGTCATTGCGCAAGGGACCATTATTAAGAGGCATGCATGGCTGCGCCAGTCAGGTTTTAGACCAGAAACGCAGGCCATGCTAATAAATATGCCAGTGGTACCTAATGTGCTCTTCCGTAAAGCCGTTGAAGAGGCACTTGAAACAGCAAAGGACGAGTATGACACTCTTAAATCTTTAGGTCAGCTCACTAACGAGCCTTCTGGTCAAAGAGGTAACAGGAATTTCTGTTGTTTTCGAGCCCAAAACTCTCAACGAGGATCCAGCTACTATCAAGGCCAGGGTTCCACCTGGGAGAATAATCAAAGCCAATCCTCCCAGGACTATCCCAGAGGACAAGGCAGAGGTCGTGGTCGTGGTCGGGGCAGAGGCCCTGCTCGAGGTGGCACACCACCTCGGAGCAAGTGACATTCCGCTTCAGGTGCCTTCCCATGCTTCTCCACTAGGACGCATTTCCAACTTCACCCACGCATGGGCGGGAATCACCTCAGACAGATGGGTGCTGTCTACCGTAGCAGGCGGATACTGTGTAGAACTACTTCAATGTCCCCACAACCACCCCCACACTGAAAATCCACTCAGAAGAACATCAGCGTATCCTTCTAGAAGAGATAGCCACACTTCTATCAAAGGACGCCATCAAAGTCATCTCAGCCAACCAGGTAAACAGGGGTATTTATTCAACTTACTTCCTTGTGCCAAAGAAAGATCTAACAATGCGCCCTGTAGTATGTCAAGCCACAAAAGTTCTGCATGACTATGCTACAAGAGGTAATCCCTCTACTAAAAAGGGGGGACACATGGCAACACTGGATATGAAAGATGCCTATTTTCATATTTCAATGTTCCCAGCGCACAGAAGATTCTTGCGTTTCAAGATGGCAAACCAGCACTACCAATTCAAGATGCTACCCTTTGGAATAGCCTTGGCTCCAAGGGTATTCACAAGGGTACTGGCGGTGGTGGCAGCGCACCTGCACAGGGAGGCAATCACAGTCTACCCTTACCTGGACGACTGGCTTATTACAGGAGAATCACCCCTAATTTGCAGACTAAACATTCAGAGAACAATCGACCTCCTCTTTCAATTGGGCTTCTCCATCA
This sequence comes from Ambystoma mexicanum, assembly GCF_040938575.1. Lineage (NCBI taxonomy): Eukaryota > Metazoa > Chordata > Amphibia > Caudata > Ambystomatidae > Ambystoma > Ambystoma mexicanum. Next base: position 391,705,149 of record NC_090937.1, read on the forward strand.
ACGAGAAAAAAATCAACTAGTGGCAAGCACTACAAAACAGTTCTTAGGAGCGGTCTTAAACACAGAAGAGGGGTTGCTCTTTCCACCAGAGGAAAGAGTCAAAAATGTGTTACTGCAAATACCACATTATCAGGCTGGCCGCCAGATAAGGGTGCGCAAAGCTATGTGTTTAATAGGCATGATGGCATCTTGCATTTACCTGGTTCCTCGCGCACCTGCGTCCCATGCAGGAGTGGTTGGCGAAACAGTGGTCTCAGACAAGTGGTCAGTGGGACGATCTAGTGGTCTTTTCGCCAACACTTGTACAAAATCTCTTCTGGTGGATGAGAGAGAATCTAATGAAAGGGAAACCTTTCTATGATCCAGAGGTACAGGCGGTTGTCACAACAGACGCCTCACTGGCAGGGTGGGGGGCTCACTACCTTCACCACACAGCTCGGTGTCTGTGGTCCCGTACTGTAGCACAGAACCACATCAATCTGCTGGAACTTCTGGCAGTGTTCAAAGCCCTTCAGGCATTTGAATCCCATTTAAGAAACCTATTGGTGCAGATCCTAACAGACAGCACCACAGTGATGTTGTATATCAACAAACAGGGGGGTACACGTTCTCCAAATCTGTGCAAACCTGCACAGCAAATTTGGAAATGGGCACTCAGATGGAAGATGTTCCTGTCAGCACAACATGTTCCAGGGGAACTCCACTCTCTAGCAGACTCATTGAGCATAGATCCCCCCCTACCAGAAGAACACGAGTGGCATCTGCACAAAGAGATCGTAGAACACCTCTTCTCTCAATGGGGTTTCCCAACCACAGACTTATTCGCCACAAGCTAAAACAGTCAATGCCCAGACTTCGCATCCAGGTTCCCCCAGCCAGGCTCCAAGGGGAACGCCCTATGGCTGCACTGGTCAGGGAAATATGCTTACGTTCCCCCCCCCCCCCAACACCTCATCAGGAAGGTGGTGAACAAAATAAACAAGGAACCGATGACGCTTATCCTAGTTGCTCCTATGTGGGCAAGACAACCATGGTATCCACATCTGCGCAAACTGGCGGTGTGCGATCCCATCAAACTCTCGTGCCAGTACAACCTACTCGCCCAGCACGAGGGACTAACAGTGAACCCGCAGCCGCGCTCAATGAACTTGGCAGCATGGCTCCTGAGGTCATAGAGTTCGGACATCTCAACCTGCCACAGAGATGCATGGATATCTTGAAAGAATCAAGAAAACCAAACACTAGGCACTGTTACTTTGACAAATGGAGGAGATTCATAATTTGGTGCCAGGCTAAACAGATCAACCCCATAGAATGTACTCCACCCACATTCTAACTTATATGCTCGATTTGCTAGATGCAGGGTTAGTCTTTAACTCCCTAAAAGTCCACCTGGCGGCTTTGTCAGCCTACACGACTTCTCATATTAAGGTCTCATGGTGCAAGGTACCAGTCATCAAGGCATTTATGGAAATCCAAGCATTGTCAGTGCAGGATCCTTTCTTTGTTGTACACAAAGGCAAGCTGGCTTTACGTACTCGCCCTAGTTTCTCACCTAAATTCATCTCCATATTTCATGTAAACCAGTCAATCGAGCTACCGGCTTTCTTCCAGGAACTCAATCGCTCAACTGAGGTTAAACTCCACACACTAGATGTGAGGAGAGCGGTCCTCTACTACATAGACAAGAACAGACGTTAAGAAAAACAGATCAACTGTTTGCCTCCATCACGCCAGGCAGAGAAGGTGACCCCATCTCTAAAAATGACATCTCTAGGTGGATAGTCAGATGTATCCAACTGTGCTGTTCCCTATCAAATAAAACTCTGCCTTTTACGCCAAGGGCCCACTCCACAAGAGGTACTGGAGCCACTCTGGCTTTCATTGCAAATGTCCCCTTAGACAGTATTTGCAAAGCGGCTACATGGAGCTCAGTACATACTTTCACTCAGCACTACTGCATTGACACTCATTCCAAGACAGATACACAAGTGGGACAAGGGGTTCTAAGACATTTATTCGCTCATGAACCTTCTCACATCCCACCTCCTCCTCCTCCTTCTTCCACTGCTCGCTAATCTATGCACAGCATGTGATCTAAGCAGATTCCACAAGCCTAATAAGGGATACATTACTCACCGTTATCGTATTTCTGATGCTTGTATCTGCTTAGAATCACATGCGACCCACCCTTCCTCCCCTCTGAGACAAGGCGCATGGATGCTTATGAGCTTGTCTGATGCATATCTGTTTGGATACAACTGTATACACGCTACACCATGTCAGAAGATTAACAATCTGAGGGATCCAGATGCGTGAGGGATCATGGGTACAGTGGACGTCACACTAGGGATAGTATTACGGGCACGCCCTGTTCGACGTCCCTTTTCGAGTTTCGAAAACAAAAACTGTAATACTCTGCAGCTTCTGCTAGATTTCAACCTATGCACAGCATGTGAATCTAAGCAGCTACAAGCATCAGAAATACGATTACGGTGAGTAATGTATCCCATATTCCTTCTTGTCACTGATTCTTCACGAGTAAAAAACGAGTGGCACTCACCATGGCAATTCCACAAAATGAAAATCAGGATACTGATATCTTCACAACAAACTTCCTTAATTAGTATGTCTTAAGTGCCTCATTCACAGAACGTTCTTTAAATCGCCCAGCAGGTGTTTAGAATCGAGATCAAAAGAGGACTGGTTCCTCTTGTTTTACATGTCGGCCATATTTACGATAGTGTGATCACTAGTATACATTGTGACTTAAAACACTCATTTTCCATATCTAAAATACATAGTGCAGGCAGTAATTAACAACACACCCCTGTTATTGCTGAGGTGCTTAATGCATTAGCGGTATATGTTTTGATCTTTAATTCCGCTGATCCGCGGCATGTTATCCATAGTGCTGACAGCATTATACAGTATTTTACAGGTTAAATACAAAGTGCGTAGTGCTTGACACAACGTACATTGTTCCATAACTAAAGTACTACGTGCACGCAGAAAAATATAATACATTGCAAATTAGCCATAAAGTGCATAGCAGCATTTATTACCATGTCTATTGGGGTAACCCATGCGACATCATATGTATAATGCCAACAGCATTATTCCCTACGGGACAACTCGGCTGTGAAGGTAAAAATGCATTAGCAGCATATTCTAAAATACATGTCAAAAATGCACATCCAATCCGTTCTGATCCTTGCTGCTTGCAGTGTGTGATTGTAAAACATAATGCCTGCAACATTCCTATGTAAAACGACGGGTTTGACTATAAAATGCATAGTGCGATAAAAGCATATTGTAAAACATTGCGGAGCAGACCTTAAAATGCTACAATAATATAATCCTAGTATCTTCCCCTACTGATAGCAATCTGGGACCAATGCTGTTCTTAGTTAATGATGCAAAGTGCTAACTGTGTTACTTTGTTTCAAACACATTGATTATTAATATTGCATAAAGGCCCGCTGCTCCCAATGCTCGCAAACCATCTTGATCACAATTGATTTAGTTTCTCCCACTTGACTGGTGTTAATTAATCTGCCATCACTTCTTTTCGGGAAACTATTAGGCCTTCTCAATCTATCATTTTTTTCCACTAGACTTAAAGCGAACACTGTGATTTGTGCAATTAAAATTATTGTGCAAAATGAAAGTAAAACAATCACCAAAAGAGAAAGAAAGAGTTAAAATTAATGCATATAGCAAAACATCATAATCAGCAAGGTGTATATAAACAAATTGGGACTCAGCTTCCAAAGCTAAGCCTGACATGAGTAAAGTAGACAGAGATTGGTCTCATTCATTGACCTAAAAACGTATGTAGTTCCTCGTCAATGTTGTGACCGTTTGGCTGTTTACTTTCAAAGTCTAGAATACAACAAGTTTCATTTTGCCGAAGCATGCGTTCCCCATCTCCTCCCCGAGGGCCAGTTTCATTCCTGTAAATGCCAAAGAATCTAAAACTTTCCATATTGTTACTAAGATATTCAGCAAAATGTTTGGCCATGGGGTAATTTACATCATTATGTGCGATAGCTCGTACATGTTGTTGGATCCGGATCTTCAATTTGCACTTGGTGCTGCCAATATACCATTTCGGACAGGAGCATGTCAATGCGTACACCACATACTCCGTTTCACATGTAATTCTCTCCAGTATTGTGATGCTGTTACCAAATATCGGATGTTGAAATTATGTACAATTTTTGGCATATTTACAAATGTTGCACCTTGTGCATTTGAAGAACCCTTTCTTTTGATTTGTAAGCCAACTCACCATACTCTTATCTTCCTCTTTAGTCATGCAACTCTGTACTAATGTGTCTTTAATAGAGCGGTTTCTTTTGAAAGTAATATCAGGGTTTATCTTTAAACTTGCACAAAGGTCTTTATTTGCCATTAAATCTTCCAATGTCTTTGCATTATGTGCCTAATCACGAGAGCTTGACTATCAAAGGTTAAGATGAGGCGTGCACAGTCTATTTCTGCATCTGACTTTGCTTGTTTTTGGGATCCCATCAAAAGGCCTGGTCTGTCTTGTTTTCTCGCCTTGATGTATGCTCGCTCAATCATTCTTTTTGGATATAATTGCCTTTTAAAACCTTACTCTGTAATTCTGCTCTCTGAGTCGTAAACCTCTAATGTAGTACTGTTTTGTCGCATCCTTACGAACTCTCCATATGGAACGTTCCATATCAAACTTTTTGGGTGTCCACTTGTGGCGTGTAATGGTGTATTTGATCCTGTTAATTTTCTGTGTAGTTCACAGGTTATCATCTAGTTCACAATCCTCAAATTGACATCTAGAAAGGTTATAAAAGTCCCACTGTGTTTCTGTGAATCTTAAATTGTTGATATTTTGATTCAGTAGTGTAACAAAATCTAACCATCCTTGTTCTGAACCCTTCTAAATCATAAATAAATTGTCTATGTATCTAAGCCATAGTATCTCATTTTCTGTTTTGTCTTGATTGTGATCAGACCATACCTCAAGTTCCTCCCAAGCTCCCATCGTTAAGTTAGCGTAAGACGGCACAAAGGTTGTGCCCATGGCAGTTCCCTGGACTTGTCTAAACAACTCATTATTGAAGAGAAAAACATTGTCAAACAAAGATCTATCATCTCTAAAACCATTTTTGTGTTCAAGGTAATTTAGAGATTTAGTGCTTAGGTAATGTTGACAGGCCCGCTTTCCATATTCATGACCAATTGAAGTGTAAAGTGAGACGACGTCCATGGTTGCCATTATGTAGTCCGTTCCCACGGTATGTCATCAATACGAGACAAAAAATCTGTTGTGTCTTTTAAGTATGATGGAAGAGAGGAAACAAATGGAAAGAGGACTTAGTCTACATACTTTGACATATTTTCCAGAGCTCAGCCTATTAGGGACACAATTGGTCTCCCTCGTGGTTTCTTAATATTTTTGTGTGTTTTAGGGAGAAAGTAAATTGTTGGCATTATTGAGTTAGTGGTCATCAGGAATTTGCAGGTTTCTTCCATCAGTATTCCTTTTTGTTCCCATTCAGCAAGAAATGTTTTCACTTTACTCTCCAATTCTTTGATAGGATTTGTGTTAATCCTTTCATACATTTTGTTATCATTCAACTGTTTGTAAGCCTCCTTTATGTAATCAGTTTTATCTGACAGGACTATATTGCGTCCTTTGTCGGCGGGTTTTATGATACAATTTGTTAACTCGTGTAATTCTTGAAGAGCTATCTTTACTTGTACTGACGTATTTTCTTTGACCCTTTGTTTTTCCTTCCTTTGCATGCTTTTTAAATCTTCAATCACTAGGCTTTGAAATGCTTTGATACTGCTCCCAACGTTAGTAATAGAATTACATTTTGACTTTTGTTTAAGTTTACTCTCTGCAGTCCAATCCGTTCTGATGTCTAATTCGGCAAAGTCCACTGGTTCTTGTTCTGTGCCTGCGTCCAGTCCTTTTCCTAATCCTATTAAGTCTGATAGTATACTTAATTCACCAATTTCTACCTCTGTTCTTCCTATTGCTTCTTGAATAGGCCGTCTACTTTGTATATTCGTTGCAAAACATTTCTTAAGACGTATTTTCCATATGAAATGGTCAAAATCAATTTGGGTCTGCACATAGTAATTTCTTGCTGTTGGGCAGAAGTTTAGTCCCAGACTGAGTATTTTGTGCTGATTGGCAGTGGGGACTTGTTCCGATAAATTGATGATGTTAAAACTGTTATCCATATCTTGGCATGTCTCATTTATTTGCCAGAGCGCAGCGATCTGGCCGGAGTATTGTTTATGGTGTTTGTTGCCCCTCTGGCCCCTCCTCGTTTTTTTCAGCCCCCCTGTTCCTCTTCCCCCGAGTTTGGATTACTCCTCTTGTTTGTTTGTTTTTTCTGCCATCCTGGTGAAGTAAACGCATTTAGTCTAAAAGATTTAAGCAAATATTTGGTTCATCATTGTCACTGCCTGTAATGCCTGACTCTGAAACTGAGATATATATAGATATAGAGATATAGAGATATAGAGATATAGAGATATAGAGATATAGAGATATAGAGATATATATATATGAATGGTCTCCTTCCTAGGGTGATTGACACAAAGGGGTATCAACTGGAGGAATCTCTATGATGACAAAACATGCCATTAGGAACTCGAAAATTATAGGGTTTTCTTCACCTCAGAAGGTGGAATACTGCATCTCTCCTGATGGAGTCACCTCACCTCTCCGACAGCCATCTCCTCCCATGTTATCCTCTCTCTAAATACCACCCTCAGGGTCAGGATCAGGTAGCGGCTGCCACATGGAAGGAAACTTTAGGCTGGGGATCAGTGATGATTCTACAGCATTCATCACAACTCACTGGTATTTTCTCAGTGAGTTTGAAGGTAAGTGAGATATTTTTGTATCTCAAACACATTTTGCATTTACTTTTGTTCTGGGGACGCTGGACCCTTCTGCTAAGGTTTCAGTGTGGGTAGACTACTACCCTTTCTTTTGGTTCCTATGTGATCTCACAGCACACCCGCCTCCCCCACACCTTATGTGGTGTGCGGCCAGGGATCCCTATTGTTCATTTTGCATTGTTGTTTTGGATTTATTGGTTAGTCCTTGGACCTACCAGTACAGGAGTGGTAATCGCAGCATAAGCCATCTTACATGGAGTGCTGTGGGGACACTGTGTCCCCTTCGCCTGAAAAGGCTCTCCTCTGAGTGTGTGCTGGCAGGAAGTGGGCTGTCTGCCTCAATCTACATTCCTGCAGGGGGCTTGGATGTTGCCTGGCAGATTCTGTGAGGTTAGCTGTCCACCATTCGAAAACCACCACCAAGTTTGAATGTTGCAAAGTGTCTTTATTAGAGGGCTGCGGTCACCCTCAGCCCTTTTTCTGGATATATGGGGGATATCTAGACCCAGGAACCAAGTCGACCACTGAGCTGAGGGATGCCAAAGGACTGCTGCAGAAACCAGCATAGGCTCAGACAATACCACGGTGTCATAAACCTCAAACATCTAACAGGTGAAGACCTCTGTGAGGTGCCTTCCTCATGCTGACTGGTGGGCATGTTTGCAGTTGTCAAGCGAACGTTCTTGCATTTACTCTGTAAGGCCTGCATCCAACTGTTCATCGTTGGAAGGACTTGGGGCTGGACAAACAGCTGGAACTCTATGTGGGCATCCTTGAGGCTCTGCTGGAACTCTGTAAACCTGCTGTGCTGCCCTCCACCATGTGACGAGCCTGCAGGAGTTGCTGAGTGCCTCCTGACTCTGTCCTGGGTCAATGCAAGACATGAAGATCACTGTGAGGGTCTCTTCTTCGTTGTGGAACCGAATCTGGTTTCCGCCCTACATCCAGAGGTCTCCAGAGGGATCTAAAGAAGACCAGCAGAGATCGCCCTCGATCCTGCGACAAAACAACCCTGCCTGGTGACCACAATGGTGAGGCTGGTCTTCCCCAGCGATTTACTGTCACCTAGGATTATTCTTAACTTTATAGATAGTGTGGGGGCATGAGATTCCTTATATCTCTTGGACTGCACCCCTCCACATTGGGTTTAGCATTGGGCGCAAAGTCCTGGTTACCTTAACGCTATCCTAGGCTATCCCAGGATGATGGTGTCCAGGTGTGGGTCATCTTTGTGAACCCCAGGGTTGGTAGTTGCTTCTCTTTTCACTGGAACTTGACTTAAGACATGCAAGTCCTATATTGCATGTTGCATTTGGCCTGCATTTGACACCCAGTACCTTTCCTGTAAGTAGCTGAGTGGGCCATTGGGAACCTTTTGGGGCACCTAAAAGACTACTAGAGATTTGGTAGGCTACGGCTGGAGTTTTAAAGTTGTATGTGGTGCTAGGTGTCTTATGTCTTATAAGGCCTATATATTAACGTCTGTTTTCCCTTCTTTGGCGAATGCAATTATTGTTTACATAACTGCTTGTGATTCTAAAATAGTGTGTAACCCATAGTGGATTACCTAACTGTGAGTTGTATATTTTTACTTACCTTGAATTTAAACTTTGCCTTAGTTTAGTGTCGTAATAAATTAGTGTTATTTTTATAACTTACCCTTGTGGATCTTATACCTACTACACCAGAGTGCCACCTTCCTCCTTTGTTCAGCCTTGCTGATTGGTGAACTCTACTTCAAAGAGTGGCTTTGTCAACGGGTTGCGAATAACCTTTCCAATCCTAGATTGGCTTTTCCAATTCCTGCCCCAGGTAGTGATTTTGAATACAACGCCTAACACCCAGTAAAAATGTCCAGGGGCAGGTAAGTACCCCTGAGCCAATTTCAGGAGAGTTCCTTTGCTTTAATTGGGTTAAGTGTGATCTGCCCCAAAGGTGCAGATTCTGCGACGAGCAAGAGGAGAGCTCAAGCAAGTGTTTCAGAGGTTGGAAGATGGACCCAAGACCTCAGAAGTAGGAATAGTAGATCTCAATGTGAATTTGCGGTAATCTGTTCCCCCGACCAGAAGGATACCTGAGAGTATCTTGAATAATCAAACCCAGACTCCCTCCACAGGACCCAAAATGTATGTAGTCACAGTGGTAGTTTTGGTGACCAGCAGCACGAAATAACACAGTGATTAATCAGATGTTCTAATGGTTAGTGTCCTTTGTGGCGTGCTGAAGGAGTCTGACAAATGGGTGGCGTGGTATAAACACTTCGAATGGATTGTGTCCTCCCACGCATTCCTTATCTTTGATAAATCCATTTCCAGCTTGCTGGCCTCGGAACATTTTTTCAGAGTAGAGGGCGCTGCGCGTCGACGTCCCTCGAGTCGGTGTCCCTCGAAGGCCTCCATATCAATGCCGACGTCACCATAGGTATAAATAGTCTTGCGCAGCTTTTGTTGCTGAGTTCCGTTTTTCTGCGCTTCGTAAGCCTCGGAGACGCAACGCTCGGTTCTTCTACTCATCGAAAATCTTCGCAATCTTCGAAAATCTCAATACCTACGATGGCATCTTAGTCCGAAACATCGACGCCACGATCCGGCTTCGAAAAATGTCGATATTGTGGTAAAAAGAGGTCACTAACGGATCCTCACATGATCTGTTTGTGGTGCCTGGGATCAGACCACCAGTGTTCGGAATGTGAGGACTGCATGTCTGACAGTGAAAGCCTTGAAGGAGCGTAGGGAGAAGCTAGAAAGAGGTAAGGCAGTTACATCTTCTACCCCTTCAAAATTGTCCTGGGCTGAGTCGAGACATTCGTCTCCTCACCAGCGAAGAAACATTCCCGATCGAGATCTCAAAGCGGTTCCCACCACTCTTCGAGATCGAGACACTCTAAGAAGAGGCGTCATAGATCTCCCTCCTCTTCATCCTCAAATTCCCCAGACAGGGTCACCTGCCCCACTAAACACAGCTCTCCAGCTAAGTGGGAGGAATTTCGCAAGAAATTGTTTAGGGTCTTTGAGAACGCGGCCTTGACCCCCCTCGGCGATGCCTAGAGGTGATACCCCAATTGAAAGACCAGAAAAACAAAAACACTGTGAGTCATCAAGCCCAGCAGGCAAAAACCCTCGAGAGAGTCATGAACCCTCGGGTAAAGACAAAGATTCATCGGATAAAACTGCGTCATCGACACCATCATCGAAGGTACCTTCGACGCACAAGCCTGTGTCATTGTCGCCGTTATCGACCCCGATGAAGGATATGTCCTCGAAGCCTCAAACCTCAAAGGCACCTGAGGTGTGGAAGGTCCCGCCCAAAGCGTTGAAAGTGGCATCGACAATATCGAAGACACTGAGTAGAATTCCGGTTCTCTCAAATACATCAAGGCCCTTTTTTAGTTTTTCGACCCCATTTGCTGGTTTGTTGAGACCTATAACATCTGCATCGACCACCACAACCTTTTCCCAAGCAGTATCCACCAATTTGGCTCCTTCTCTGGAAATGGGTTTTACCCCTTACCCCTTATCCAAGATCTGATTATTTCAGAGCTGTATCCTCTATATATGAGGAAGGGGAGGACTCTGACAATGAGAAACCCTTTGGGTTACAAACAACAAGAATACCTATTCCAGAGGAGTTCATTTCTGAGGAGAATAGATTGAGAGATCTAGAAGAATCTTTACAAGTTGCTAGTGGTATAGATACCTCTCCAGAGGCAGGATTTGCCAGACCAAAACCTGAAGAACATGCAGAAATGCCTTACAGAGCCCTTATGGCAAGAATTATGCAATTTATGGGGTGGACAACACCTGCACCCTCTTTCCAGCAAGATGATCTTACAGACATCTTAGATAAAGAGCATCAAGAAGATCCTATAGTCCCTTTTTATGCTGCATTGCAGAGAAAAATAGCTGCAAATTGGGAAACACCTGAAGTTATCCCTGCAGTAAATAAAAAGCTCTCTGCAAAGTACAGGGTGTCTGACTCAGACCCTGAATATTTAAGTAAGCACCCAACTCCAGAGAGTTTAGTAGTGCAGGCAGCGACATCATCAAATAGTAAGTCGGCATACCCCACTATACCACAAGACAGAGATGACAAAAGATTTGATGCCATGTCTAAAAAGGTCTTTTCAGCATGCAGTATGGTACTTAAGCCTGTTAACGCCACTTGCACGCTAGCTAGATTCAGCCACACCCTTTGGGGAGTGCGCTTCATCAGCGGCTGACTGTCTCCCAGAAGGGGAGGAACGAGACGCATCCTTGAACATCATCAAGGATGGGAAGAATGCGATGCGCGAGTCCCTCCAAACAGGTATCGACTCTGCTGACAGCATCAGCAGAGCCATGGCGGCGAGTACCACAATCCGCAGATTTGTGTGGTTGCGGAAGTCTGGTTTTGCTCCTGATGTACAAGCCAGGCTTCTGAATGTGCCCTTTGACGGCACCTCTCTAGTTGGCAAAAAAGCTGATGACAGCCGGGAGAAATTGCAAACCTCAAAGGTGGCAGCAAAATCACTTGGGGCTGTAATCTGCCAAACTACAAATCGCCCCTTCAGGTACGTCCTGGAGGGGGAAGTCCTTTCGTTTTTACTCCCCATTCGGAAAAGGCAGAGGGCAGCCAGCTCAAAGGGGCCATGGACGATTCACCCGTGGTGGACGGGTCAAAAGTTCTTAACCCGCATCAGCAGGTGCTGCTTTACCCTCAGCATCTGCGTCAGCCGCTTCTAAACCCCTCTGAAGTCTCCCCACAGAAAACACCAGTAGGAGGCAGGTTAACTCAACATCTGACAGAATGGCAGGCTATACGTCAGATTTTTGGGCATTGGAAACAGTTGCCCAAGGTTACTGGCTGCCTTTCCTACACACTCCTCAGTCATGAACCAGTGAACAACTCTTTGAAGCTTACAGACCCGCTCCTTATGCAGGAGATTTCAGACCTGCTAGAGAAAGGTGTCATAGAACCGGTACTTGTAGTGGAGAGGAACAAGAGTTGGTATTCTCCATACTTTCTAATACCGAAGAAGGACGGAGGATTGAGACCCATCTTGGACTTGAGAGAATTAAACAAATTACTCAGGAAAGACAAGTTCAAGATGGTAACCCTTTCTCAGATCCTTCAGGCCTTCCAGCTTCAGGACTGGTTGGTATCTCTAGACCTTCAGGATGCTTACTTTCATGTTCCAATCCATCACAAGCACAGGAGGTACCTGAGGTTTGTTATTGGCAACTCTCATTAGCAATTTCGAGTTCTGCCATTTGGGCTGACCTCCGCCCCAAGGGTCTTCACCAAGCTAATGGCGTTTGTGGCAGCAAGTCTAAGGAGGGAAGGGATTCATGTCTACCCCTACCTGGACGACTGGTTGATCAGAGCAACGTCCCCAGAACAGGCTCCGATCCATCTAGATTATGTTTGCCACTTTCTCCACAAGCTGGGCTTCTCCCTCAACTTAAAAAAGTCATAGATGATACGATCACAGAGATTCCAGTTCATTGGAGCAGTCCTTCTGGACACATCCCTGGGAAAAGCCTCGCCACCAGAGGTGAGGGCTCAAGATATTGTACAGATGGTCACCAGGTTTCAAAATGCCCAGCGTCTACCAGCCTTCGACTTTTTGAGGTTGCGCGGCCTCATGGAATCCTGCATTTTCCTAGTGCCAGAGGCTCGCCTGAGCATGAGATCTCTCCAGTGTACGCTAAGGACCCAGTGGTCACAATTCTCAGGAAGGATGTCAGATCTCCTACTAATCCCGGACAGAGTGGCTCGAGTCCTTCGGTGGTGGGCCTGTCAGGAGAACATCTTGAAAGGAGAACTGTTTTGGCAACCATGGCCGGAGATAACAGTAGTCACGGACGCTTCACTCACAGGGTGGGGAGCCCATGCCAGCGACTTGACCATCAGCAGTCGTTGGTCTCCATCGGAGTCCAGACTACACATCAACCTATTAGAGCTGAGAGCGATCAGACTAGCGCTGATGGCTTTCCTGCCATCAGTACAGGGAAAGAATGTCCTGATAAGGACGGACAACATAGTGGCCATGCCCTACCTTAACAAAAGAGGAGGCGTAGGGTCACTGCCACTGTGTAGAGAGGCAATGCAGCTCTGGTTTTGGGCAATTCAAGAAGGAATCTCTATATCGGCAGTTCACCTAGCCGGAGAGAAGAACTAGACGGCGGACGCTCTGAGCAGGCAGAACACAGTCTCCCACGAGTGGTAACTAGCTCAGGAAGTCCTTCAAGAGATCTTCGCCCTTTGGGGAACCCTTCAAGTGGATCTGTTCGCCACCAGTATCAACCGGAAGTGCGATCAGTATTGCTCGAGGGAATTTCCCCCGAGAGGAGCTCTAGGGGATGCATTCATGGTGGACTGAGAGTTTCCACTCCTGTACGCGTTCCCTCCAGTCCCCGTCATTCCTCAAATGATCAGGAGGTTGAGGAGATCCCGGCAACCCATGATCCTAATTGCTCCGGATTGGGCCAGGAGAGCGTGGTACCCGGATCTTTGAGACATGTCCATCTTTCCTCCGATTCGTCTTCTGCAAAGAGAGGATCTTCTCTCGCAGAAGGGAGGTCGGGTTCTCCATCCGGATATCAGGACCCTCAACCTTCACGTCTGGTTTCTGAAAGGTTGAGATACAAGGATTGGGACCTCCAAGATGACGTAATGGAGGTGTTGCTTTCAGCCAGAAGGCCAGCAACAAAATCTTTATACCGGTGCCGTTGGAACAAATTTTGCAGCTGGTGTACAGAAAAGAATATTTAACCTTTTTCATGCAGTACACCGATGGTGTTATCTTTTTTCTACACCTGGCACATTCAGGTCTTCAAGTTAGCACAATCAAGGGTTACCTCGCAGCGCTATCAATCTTTAAGCGCACTGAGGAGGAGCCTTCATACTTCAGATTGCCCATAATCATTCAATATATGAAAGGGTTAACTAATGTATTTCCCCCAACTCCTTTTCAAGCTCCACAGTCGGACCTAAACCTAGTCTTGACATTTTTAATGGGTACTCCATTCCAACCCCTTCATTCTTGTTCATTAAGGTTTCTCACTCTTAAAACAGTCTTTCTAGTGCATTTAACATCTGCCAGAAGAGTGAGCGAATTACAAGCTTTGCTTGCAAACTTCCCATACAATCTTTCACAAGGATAAGGTATTTCTTCAAGTGAAGCCGATTTTTCTCCCAAAGGTGGTCTCAGAATTCCACATCACACAAAAAATAACCTTACCCTCATTTTATCCTCCTCCCCATCCAGGGAAAGAGGAGGAGAGATTGCACAGGCTGGATCCAAGGCGTGCCTTGAGTTTTTACATTAGCAGACTTGCAAGGATTAGGCAAGCAGACCAATTGTTTATGGGTTATGCAGGGCATAAGTTAGGTTTACCTATTATGAAACAGACCATCTCAAGATGGATTATATTAACTATTATAGAGTGTTATAAATTGGCAGGAAAAGAGCCCCCTCAACACCTTAGGGCTCACTCAACCAGGGGTATCACAGCCTCTTCAGCTCTCCAAAGAGGCGTTCCAATTAGACATTTGTGCAGCTGCCACATGGTCGTCCGCACATACTTTGACCAAATTCTACAGTCTTGATTCCTCCTCTAGCCAGGAGACGAGACTTGGAAAAGCTGTGTTGCACTCTGTGCATCTTTAAAGGGAAACATTTCGTTTTACTCACGCCTCCTCTGCACATTACTGCTTTGGGAGTCTATCAAAGATCAGGAATACGTTGGAAGACACAATCCATTTGAAGAACAAGTTAATTACCAACTGTAACTTAGATAGAATTGTGAATGTTGGCCTGCGTAGCATCTAGATAGGACTTTGAATGTTGGCATGTCCACACTTGGATAGATTTGTGAATTTTGGCCTACGTTGCATCTAAATAGGACTTTGAATGTTAGCATGCCCGCACTTGGGTGAACCTGAATATTAGCATGTCCACACTTGGTTAGAGTTGTGAATATTGGCATGGCCACACTTGGATACAGTTGTGAATGTTGGCCTGCGTCGCATCTAGATAGGACTTTGGATATTAACATGCCCGCACCTAGGTGAAACCTGAATGTTAGCATATGCACACTTAGAGCTGTGGTTATTGGCCTGCGCCGTATCTAGATAGAATTGTGAGGGTCAACAGGTGCCCACAAAACTGTGAATGTTAGCATGCTAAAGGTCAGGTAACCCACTGACCAATATAAGCTCAAACTCTGCATACTTATCTCACTCAAAAAAGTCACACAACCATCTCTCGCACAACAAGCCGCACGCACTTCACAACACTGCAACAACACATAAGCCGGGGCAACAGCACACGCGGACTGACACCGAACCAATATCCGCACCAAAGCTCAGAATCTGGTGTATACCGAGTTGAAGCTGCCAACAGAACACCACTCCTCTCACTATCCTACTCCCTCTTGACCTTACCACCTTCACCTTACCAACCCATCCCACCTTATCGTTTACAGATCCGCCAGAGTGCCTGGGGACCAATTCTGTTGGTGACGTGCTCGGTACAAATACCTTTAACATTTTCCATATTCCTTATCGCCCCTCCCATTCTTCCCCGCAGTAAAACTTCCCTTGTAGTTGCAGCCTACGCTTCTTCAAGGGTATTAACCATCTCATACAAGGCAAAACAGCACCTCAAAACGGAACTGAGCAACTACGCTGCACGAGACTATTTATACCTATGGTGGCGTCGATACGGAGGCCTTCGAGGGACACCGACTCGAGGGACGGCGGCGCGCAGCGCCCTTTACTAGGAAAAAAATGTCTGAGGCCAGCAAGCTGGAAAGGGATTTATCAAAGATCAGGAATACGTGGGAGGAACATCTAGTCGAAAGAACGTTACAGTTGGTAAGTAACTTGTTCTTCTTTATTAAACAGTAAGCAAAAAGGCCCAACTCTCCCTATTCTAAAGGGTATCACGTACCTAAGGAAAACTTGCGTGCTCATTGTTGGGGTGGTTGTCCAAATGAAAAGGTCCTGTCCTCCGGCCAAAACTACCAAACTCTAGCCCTACCACTATATACACAAAGAACACCAGGGGAATGACTTCCTTCTGCTGGTTCACTGATTGTGTTTAAAAGTCTTAACTAAGAGTTAATGTTCCAAAAAAATACCAAATACCAGGGGGATGGCTCCCACCTCCTGATCCAATAGTTGTGACTTTGAAAATGTCTTTGGTAACCTTTGCCCTAGTATCTGAATCAACAACCTCTTATTAATCCTTGAACTTCTTTACAGGCTTCTGTTCTGGCTTCTGAGTTGAATGTCTGGTAACCGCTTTTATTAAGCCTTGCGCTTCTCTACAATTTAGTTTAAATGAGCCACATCCTCCTAGTTTCTGTGGTTCAATGACATTTTGACAAACTTTGCAACCATAGACGAGAAATATCACTCCCAAGGTTTACTTCACTTTGGTTGACTTTGTCACATTCCATTAGACGAGGGAGATTACTCCCAAGGCTATGGTGATCTTTACCACAATTACTATGGCGAGGGAGATGGCTCCCAATGCACTTCTCATTGAGTCACTTCTCCATCAACCACTGTGATGGGGGAGATCCCTCTTGATGCTTTGATCAGTTTCACAACAGTTACTGAGACGAGGGAGATGCCTCTTGGTGCTTTCGTTATCCTACCCAAACCCCCGACCAGGTCTATCATGGTTCCTGTTACCTCTTTCTTCTTGGGACATTGAGGCTGCTCTTCTAAGTTAGTCGGTCGTAGCTGCTCTTTCCTCTCTACCCTGCTTCGGTTCTACAGGGCCTCCGGTTCAGCAGTATCAGCGTTAAGGGACCTGCTGCTCCACCTCGCTAGGTCACTTCACTGGATTCGCACTTCACTATTGGACGGGCCTCCTTCAAGCTCCTGAGGCATCCTCCGACCTTCCAACCATGTCCTCCCCAGTGCAATGTCAAAGTCCCTTGTCTATATACATGATGCACTCTTCAGGCCTCCTCAGGGCCACCTCTTCTCAGTTCTTTGGGAGCCACATGAAAGAGTAGTTTGTATAACTCCTTTAATCTTCTTCACCGTATTTCTATAAAACAATGAATTGGGTTTTATAGGAAGAAAGAGAGGAGTGTCACAATAACATACAGTTATACTGTCAGAGTCCTTTCTTGCAGGTTTTAGGGATTTCGGGGCCTCAAAGGTAAGCGGATTAGGGAGTTCCACCATCGAACTGGAGTCACCATCCCAATGAAGAAAGTCCCTCCCTGTGAGCTGGTCCTGTTTTACCACTGTCAGGAAGGTATTGAATCAAAGTAAGACCGACACAAGTGACCACAGTTCAATGGTGTTTATTGAATTTGATCAAGGATGTGATTAAACACCTATTTAAACCTAAATCTAAGTTGGGAGCAAGCTAGAACCATCAAATAATGACAGTCCTAGTGGAGTGGAGTCAAAATAAAAGGGCCTATACTAAAAGAAAAAAACTATTGCCAATCCTTACTGCTAATTTACAAATAGTGTAGGAAAATGTTCATGAAAAAGAAAAGTGTTCACAAAATAAGTCAGGATGTTCAGGCCGTTGGCCTACTTTCCCCATGATTTCAGCACGGGACAATGCGGTTCACTCCAGCATAGCACACTGTTGGGCTTCTCCGGCACAAGGACACAGTTCCATTACCAACATCAGGCCTTCTATGCCCCATTCTTATATGTTATCAAAGTCTCTTGACTCAGAGGGCCTGATGTATCAAAACAAAAAAATGTTCCTTTACAAGGATTAAATTCAGGTGAGTTACTTTCACCCCCGTTGCCCCTCAGCCGAGCTCTGATCCCTTTTTTGTGGTTAGTCTGCCTCAGTCATACTCAAACCTTGTAAATCAATAGCACAGTTTCTATCAAAATGGCATCAGTCGGGTTCACGCTTTCCTTCCCAATAACAGTTTCCTTGCATATGGGGTGTTCACCTTGGATCCCCCTCTTCTGGGCTCAGATCCCTTTTCACAGCAGTATCTTTTCTCAGATGACTCACGGTTCATCCCGGATCCCCCTCAGCTAGGCTCAGATCCCTTTTACAGAATTAGTCTGCCTCAGCTGGGCTCGGACCAATTTCAGTTTGTATCAGACTATCGAAGACTTTCGAATGTGCACAGGGTTTGGCTTGACCCGTTTGTAACGCTCACCTGATTCCCGTAGAGGCGCCGGTCTTGACTGGGCTATACCGTATCTTCAAAGGTGATGTGTAACACACGGCTGGCTCTTTGGGCTGGACCTCTGTGCACTGTATGTCTGACTCGAAGGGTAAGATGTCTGCAGATAGGAAATATGGGATTAAGGAACTGGGTTATTGAATGTCTCTCTCTTCTTCCCTTTCTCTTCTCCTGTAGAACCCCAAAGGTTAACGCTCTCACCTTAGGTAAGTGAACGCCGTGCTCTCCATCTGCCTCGGGGCAGGGTGCTGTAACCAGTTTCTTCACTGGATAAGGGGAGCAGGCATCTTGACTTCAGAGGACTGCTGTCCGTCGTTTACTGCACGAACTGTAAGTTTTGAGTAATTCTAATGTCTTTAAAGTCTTTAGTAATGATGTTTCTTGTTTTGCAGGGTTCCGGCGATGGCGGATGACGGGCTGAAGTGAGTTGAAGATGGAGCCCGTGTGATGAATAGAAGCGCCTGGAAGCACGTAAGTAAGCGCTTGTTGCCCGCTTCACGATGCGCTTTAACTGTCTTTTTATTTTGCAGGTACAAGTTCGGAGCGGCTGCAGGGTGCCGGAATACCCACTGGGTTAGATGTGGAAAGGAGTAATGGCACGTGAGTATTAAAGTTCCCCAATGTCTTTAAACGCACCTTGTTTTGTCTTTCAGATGTGGGATGCAGCGCCGAAGGCCTCCGGAGCGTGCGAAGAGTTGGTAAGCTTTTGTCTTTCAGATGCCGGAATGCAGTGTGAAGACCTCCGGAGCGCACGAAGAGTTGGTAAGCCTTTGTCTTTCAGATGCCGGAATGCAGCGCGAGGCGTTGGTGACAGCCGATGGACCAGGTAAGTGAAGAGCTGTCACTGAAGACCGTAATGCTAACCTGTTCTTTCTTGTCTTTATAGGTGTTGCTGAAGACTGGATTTTCTTGTCTTTATAGGTGTTGCTGAAGACTGGATTCAGGATGGTAAGCCTTTTTCCTTAGGCCCAGGATCAGATGCAGAAGACACGATGAGCGTTCTGCTGCAGAGGATGCAGAATAACGCAAAGCAAGATTCATCCATCGGGTGTGGTTTAAATAGCCTCCTGTAGTGCTTAGGTGTCTCCTTCCACAGCCACGCCTAGGTAAAAAAAGAGTTCCTGCTTTCCAGAAGAGTTCCAGTGTTCTGAATCTAGGGAGTGGCTCCTGCCCCACCCAACAGGAAAAGTAGTTCCAAACAGAAGAGGATCAGAGGCTCAACTGGCAGGCAAGTAAGCAGCATGGTCTGCTGCAGGTAAGTCCACCCAAGCATTATGAGCCCGGCGCTTCCAGCGCTGGGACTGGGCATATTTATGAGCCTGGTGCCACTGGCGCCAGGACTGGGTCCAAAAGGTCCCAATTGGGACTGGTTGGCACTCGGAACCTGGGTTATGGATCTGCTTCCAAGGGAGTTGGGAAAACCCTGACCTTTTGGAAGCAGAGATCATGACAGTACCCCCCCTCAAGGCCCCTCCCAAACCAGGCTTCTCTGGGGGTTTTGGCTTGTCAGGAAATGTTCGGTGAAATCTTTTGATTAGGCGAGGAGCGTGGACATATTCAGCAGGTTCCCAGGATCTCTCTTGGGGGCCGTAGCCTTTCCAGTCAATTAGGTAAAATAGTTTAGATTTGGAGATCTTGGAGTCCAGAATGCTTTTGACTTCAAACTCGAGTTCTCCATCAACTAGGATAGGTTTTGGAGATTTAGTTAGTCGGGTTTGAGGTTGCACGGGTTTTAATAGAGAGACGTGGAAGACCGGATGTATCTTCATGTGCGGGGGCAAGTCTAACTTGACCGCTACTGGGTTTACTATGGTAGTGATGGAATAGGGACCAAGGTATCTTGGGTTGAATGTGCGTGGCCCTTTTAGAGGTAGATATTTGGTGGATAACCAGACTTGATCCCCTACTTGATATTGAGGGGCTTCCTTCCGATGTTGATCTGCTCCTTTCTTGTATTGTTCTTTAGCCCTTTGAAGGTGAGAAACAGCTTCCTTAAAGGCTTGGGTGATTGTAGAATGCAGGTAGTCTACTGCTGGTGTTTCAAGATCTTGGAGGGGATCCAACTCCGAGGTTCGAGGGTGACTGACGTACAAAAGAAAAAACGGGGTTTTCCCAGTTCCCGAATGGACAGAGTTATTGTAGGCATTTTCGGCTATCCAAAGGATGTCTTTCCAAGTTTTTTCAGTTTGTTGCAGCATGCAGCGTAAATACTGTTCCAGAGTTTGATTGGTCCTCTTGGTTTGTCCGTCAGTCTGAGGGTGGTGACTGGTCGATAGTCTCACATCAATTTGAGCCGACCGACAGCAACTTCGCCAAAAATGAGAAATAAATTGACTACCTCGATCCGAAATTAGAACCGAAGGAAAACCGTGCAGTCGGACGATGTTTTCGAGAAATTCTCGGGCCAGAGTTGCTGCTGTTGGCAAGCCTTTGAGCGGAATGAAATGCACCATCTTGGAGAATAAGTCCACGATTACTAGAATCGTATTGTATCCGGAGCATGGAGGTAGATCGGTGATGAAGTCCATAGAAAGCGTATGCCAAGGGCGAGGTGGGATGTCAATAGGGCGTAAGAGGCCTGCTGGTCTTTCCTTTTGACTCTTGTTTTGGGCGCATACTCCACAGGACATTATAAAGTCTCTGATATCTTTTTTCCAAGACGGCCACCAGAAGTAGCGCTTGATCTTTTCTGAGGTCTTGGCCATACCGGGATGTCCTTCCATTAAAGAATCGTGATAATAAGAGATTACTTTTTTCTGTAAATCTGTGCTGGGTGTAGGTATAATCGTTCTTGGAAATACAATAAGTTGTCCTTTACTGCAAAGTCCTTTCCCTGCAGATGCCAATTCTGTATGTCTGCTGGAGTTACAAGTTGCCTGGCTTTATCCTTAACTTCCTCTATGGATTCTGTGTCGATTACACCCAGAATTCTTTGTTCGGGAATGATTGGTACAGGTTTAGGGTTGATCAAGTGTTCTTCCACTCCCATCCGAGAAAGGGCATCAGCTTTACCGTTCTTTGTACCAGGTCGATAGGTAATTATGAAGTCAAACTCGGCAAAGAATAATGCCCAACGGAGTTGTCTAGAGGATTGGGCTTTTGCGGTTTTCAAATATTGCAGGTTTCGGTGATCCGTAATCACAGTAACGGTGTGTCGGGCCCCCAGCAGATAATGCCGCCAAGCCTTAAAGGCAGACTTGATAGCCAGAAGTTCCTTGTCAGTAATCGTGTAATTGATTTCAGGAGGCGAGAATTTGCGGGACCAAAATGCCACGGGATGCAACTGATTGGTTACCGGGTCCTTTTGTGATAGAACTGCCCCCATGGCAAGGCTTGAAGCATCAGTTTCCACGATGTAGGGGAGTTCGGGGCGAGGGTGTTTTAAGATTGGTGCAGAGATAAATTTAGTCTTCAAATCCTGGAAAGCTTGTTCCGCCTCGGTAGACCATTCAAAACGTTTGTTTTTCTTTAACAAGGCAGTGATGGGCTGGACTATTCGAGAGAATTCGGGGATAAAACTGCGGTAAAAGTTAGCGAAGCCTAACATGCTTTGCACACCTTTTACGGAGGATGGTGATGGCCATTTGAGAACTGCATCGACCTTCTTTGAATCCATACGCACTCCGCCAGGTGATAATATGAATCCCAAGAATTCAACTTCAGTCACGTTGAAAACACATTTTTCCAATTTAACGAAAAGTTTGTGTTGATGCAATCTTTCGAGGACCATTTTCACGTGTTTCCGATGTTCAGATTCCGATGAAGAATAAACGAGGATGTCGTCAATGTAAACAACAACACACACATCTATGAGCTCTCTGAGGACATCGTTCATAAAATATTGAAAGGCGGCCGGGGCATTGCAAAGTCCGAAGGGCATGACCTGATATTCAAATAGCCCATACTTGGTGCGGAAGGCCGTCTTCCATTCATCGCCCTCTTTTACTCGTACCAAGTGGTAAGCTCCTCTAAGATCCAGCTTTGTATATATGCATGCTTTTCTGACTTGGTCCAGGAGTTCAGGGATCAAAGGTAACAGATATTTATTCTTAACGGTGATCTGGTTCAGGGAGCGATAATCTATACAAGTTCTAAGGTCTCCTTCCTTTTTTGGGAACAAAGAACAAAGCTGAAGAAGCAGGGGACTTGGAAGGACGAATAAACCCATTTGCCAGGTATTGATCCAGGTATTGTCGAAGGTGAAGGTTCTCGGGCTCGGTGAGGGCATAAATTCTACTACAAGGAGGAGTAGATCCAGGTATCAGGTCTATCTGGCAGTCATAAGACCTATGAGGAGGTAGAGAGTTAGCCTGATCCTTCCGGAAAACATCTTGGTATTCTAGGTATTCGGGAGGTAACTGGGGAGTCTCTGAAGAAATTGCTGCCAGTGCAACACCAGGTGGAGGGTGACAAGTAGAGACACATTCTGGAAACTGGACCGTTCTTGCTCGCCAATCGATCAGAGGATTGTGTTTCTCTAACCAAGGTATTCCTAGAATAATCTGAAACTGAGGGGCCTTGATCACATCGAACACGATCTTCTCATGGTGTCCATCTTGACTTACTAGCGTCACCTCTTGAGTGGTATGCGTTACTGGCCCGGAGGCTATCTCCGTACCATCCACCGTAGTAATGACGTCCTTTACAGCCTTGGGACAAAGAGTTAGATTCATCCTCAAAACCATTTCATGATCCACATAATTGCCGATGGCACTGCTGTCGACGTAAGCTTCAATTGCATGTAATCGATCCGGATTATCATGGCTAATGAGGACCATAGGTATCACGAAATGCGAGGTCACGGAACTGGTTTTCACGCTCGGCAAGAGGACCTCTATTCTTGTCGGGCGAGGTCGTTTCCCTGCTCAGAGTTTGTAACTTTGGTAACTGCAGCTCCTACTGCCTTCTTGGCAGGTTTCACCGGACAGTCTCAAAGAAAGTGCCCTGAGTTTCCGCAATAGAGGCATAATTGCAACTGTTTTCTCCTTTCCCGCTCCTTTTGTGTTAGAGGACCTTTCAGACCCCCTATTTGCATGGGTTCCCCGGAGTCTACTCCTTTGGAAGGAGTTGGTGGTTTGGAAAATACTCGAGCATCAAACTTGGAACGATCGGCCTTCCTGTTCTGCAGTCTGTGATCTATTTGAACGACTAAGTCTATATAGTCCGAACAATCTTGTGGGGGATTCACTACTTGGGCTAACACATCTTTGAGCTCTCCACGTAGACCTCTATAAAACAGCGTAATCCTTTTGTCCTCAGGCCATTGAGTTTCCACTATCAGTCTGTTGAAAGATGCAATATAAGCCAAAAGGTCTTGATTACCTTGTCGCAACGAAAGAAGCTCATTGTCCAAGGCCTGCCCCTGTGAATGTCTTGCGAACAGTTTTTCCATACTGAGCTGAAAAGCTTGAAAATCATGGAGGACCGGATCATCTTGATTTACTAGAGGGATCGACCAGTCTGCCGCATTGCCACTAAGGTACGAAAGCACGAAAGCTACTTTAGCTTGATCAGTTGGAAAGGCTGCTGGCCGGCATAAGAAATGCAACCGGCACTGATTGATAAATACTGCAAACCTCTTTGGGTCACCAGAAAATCGTTCGGGCGGAGCCAGAGGTACATTCCCAGGTAGGTTGATCTGCACTGGATTCATAGAGGATGTAGAAGGAAGATTTCCCCCAGATGCGGGTAACGGGGTCTGTCCGGCTTGTGACTGTAGCAATTGTCTAGCGAGATCATCTGTTCGCTCCTTGGAAATAATCAGTTCCCTTCTTAGAGCGTTCGTTTCCTGACGGGCTGCATGCACTTCTGCCCTTAGTTCCCCAAGTAACTGGGCTAGCTGGTCGGTATCCGAGGTTTCCATAGCGCCTGGACGGGAGTTTTGTGGTAGGCTTTGCGTTCTGTAACGCTCACCTGATTCCCGTAGAGGCGCCGGTCTTGACTGGGCGTATACCGTATCTTCAAAGGTGATGTGTAACACACGGCTGGCTCATTGGGCT
Source organism: Ambystoma mexicanum (assembly GCF_040938575.1). Lineage (NCBI taxonomy): Eukaryota > Metazoa > Chordata > Amphibia > Caudata > Ambystomatidae > Ambystoma > Ambystoma mexicanum. The sequence continues at coordinate 391,729,228 of NC_090937.1, forward strand.
GGACCTCTGTGCACTGTATGTCTGACTCGAAGGGTAAGATGTCTGCAGATAGAAAATATGGGATTAAGGAACTGGGTTATTGAATGTCTCTCTCTTCTTCCCTTTCTCTTCTCCTGTAGAACCCCAAAGGTTAACGCTCTCACCTTAGGTAAGTTAACGCCGTGCTCTCCATCTGCCTCGGGGCAGGGTGCTGTAACCAGTTTCTTCACTGGATAAGGGGAGCAGGCCGCTTGACTTCAGAGGACTGCTGTCCGTCGTTTACTGCACGAACGGTAAGTTTTGAGTAATTCTAATGTCTTTAAAGTCTTTAGTAATGATGTTTCTTGTTTTGCAGGGTTCCGGCGATGGCGGATGACGGGCTGAAGTGAGTTGAAGATGGAGCCCGTGTGATGAATAGAAGCGCCTGGAAGCACGTAAGTAAGCGCTTGTTGCCCGCTTCACAATGCGCTCTAACTGTCGTTTTATTTTGCAGGTACAAGCTCGGAGCGGCTGCAGGGTGCCGGAATACCCACTGGGTTAGATGTGGAAAGGAGTAATGGCACGTGAGTATTGAAGTTCCCCAATGTCTTTAAACGCACCTTGTTTTGTCTTTCAGATGTGGGATGCAGCGCCGAAGGCCTCCGGAGCGTGCAAAGAGTTGGTAAGCTTTTGTCTTTCAGATGCCGGAATGCAGTGTGAAGACCTCCGGAGCGCACAAAGAGTAGGTAAGCCTTTGTTTTTCAGATGCCGGAATGCAGCGCGAGGCGTTGGTGACAGCCGATGGAACAGGTAAGTGAAGAGCTGTCACTGAAGACCGTAATGCTAACCTGTTCTTTCTTGTCTTTATAGGTGTTGCTGAAGACTGGATTTTCTTGTCTTTATAGGTGTTGCTGAAGACTGGATTCAGGATGGTAAGCCTTTTTCCTTAGGCCCAGGATCAGATGCAGAAGACAAGATGAGCGTTCTGCTGCAGAGGATGCAGAATAACGCAAAGCAAGATTCATCCATCGGGTGTGGTTTAAATAGCCTCCTGTAGTGCTTAGGTGTCTCCTTCCACAGCCACGCCTAGGTAAGAAAAGAGTTCCTGCTTTCCAGAAGAGTTCCAGTGTTCTGATTCTAGGGAGTGGCTCCTGCCCTACCCAACAGGAAAAGTAGTTCCAAACAGAAGAGGATCAGAGGCTCAACTGGCAGGCAAGTAAGCAGCATGGTCTGCTGCAGGTAAGTCCACCCAAGCATTATGAGCCCGGCGCTTCCAGCGCTGGGACTGGGCATATTTATGAGCCTGGTGCCACTAGCGCCAGGACTGGGTCCAAAAGGTCCCAATTGGGACTGGTTAGCACTCGGAACCTGGGTTATGGATCTGCTTCCAAGGGAGTTGGGAAAACCCTGACCTTTTGGAAGCAGAGATCATGACACCGTTGCAGGACCACTTCAATTTTACAGTTCACAATTTCACACCCTCAGTTGGATACCTAACAGAGACCTTCGAATGGGCACCCACGTGCCGCCGGACCACTCTTTACACTATCTTACTTGGCCTTTCAAAGTTCATTCACTCCTTTGATAGTTATATTCACGTCGGGGAAGTGTGATGGAAGTTAGGTGTGTCTGTAATTATCAGTAGTTACCTGACTCTGCCTGACTCTTGTGTTAGGACACGTCCGGTATACGGCTCAGGTGTTAGTCCGTTTTCTCTCACAGTGAGCTGTCCGTCAAGAAGTTTGTGTTGGGAAAGCCGGTGCAGGAGTTGAATTCCTAGAAATCCTACCTGGTAGGATTGGGAAAAGGTAATATTGGGAAGGGGATACTGCGGCTCACCCTCTGGTGTCCCACTTCCACTCCCAGAGGACCCCTCATCCAGGTGATCCCCCTGCACTGGTCCACCCCCAGGAACTGGATCCAAAAGCGATGGCCGTGTCCTGGCCACCTGGATGACAGATCCCCGGTGACTGGCGGGTGAGACACCTTCAGGTTTCTCACATCACCCATAGGGGCAATATAGGGTAGTGGCCTCACCTCCCCAGCCTCACAGGGAAGGGCTCCCCCATGGGAAGAAGTAACGTGATCGCACGATTCGTCACACCTCCCACCGATTCCACACCTTAGATATATCCAACTCCTGCTTTGCAGTCTCAGACATTTATTGTCAGCAGAGGGTTCTCTGTGGCACAGAGTAGATTTCCCTCGATGGTTACCATTCCTGCCTCAGGATGTGAAGTCAATAATAGAATAAATAGCATGCACTGGGCCCGTTGCCTTAGCTCCCTTTTTCCGCATGCACAGCACGCTCTCAGAAAGGTTTGACTCTCCTAAGAAATCTCTCAACTAGCATCTTTATCTTTTTGAATAAAAACCTTCACGATGTCTATGCTGAAAAAAGGCTTCAAGAGATGTACGGACTGTGACATGAAGATGCCAATCACTGATCCGCACAGGATTTGTCTCTGCTGCCTCTGCAAGGAACACAGTCCTAGAGTGCGGTGTGACAATTCAAGGGATCTTGTCACTTCTTCCCAGAGGGGGAGCCCATCCCCTTTGAGGCTAGGGAGGTGAGCCTGTTCTGCAACAATCCCCCTATGGGTGGTGGTCAGCAGAACCTCACAAGGAGAGACTCCCCTCTTGGTGACAAGGACTCCAGTTCTGTCCAGGAACTCCATATAACCTCTCCTAAGGAGGTAACTATAACATCAACGAAACAAAACATTCCTTCCAAACCAATCACTATTTGCTACTGTAATGCTATCAGCAATCAACCTTCCCAAGCCCACTCATACTTTGAAGAAGAAGAATGGGAGAACCATGAAGAGTAATCGGTAGTTGGCAGCCAACCAAACTGAGACGAAGATGGGGTTAAGCATGACAAATACACCATGGAAAGAGACAAAGGACTGTGGGCCTACGCTGGGGAGGGCCCAACACTTCCTTTTAAACCATGGATGGACCAATGTAAAAGAGAGCTCATCTTCGGAGCCCTGGGAGATTGGAATCCGAGCTGAGGAATCAGTCAGCGAACGTGAAGCGGTCTGTTGTAGAGCGGGTGGCCCAGACCGAGGGAAGAGAGAAGCACAAGCCCAAACTGAACATTCGGGGAAGACCTGGACGCGGTGGCGTGACCCAGCCAGGGTGGACCGAGTGGTCCGTGAACATCTTACCAGGAACGGCTCAGTGGAGCTGCAAAAGGAAAAATGAACGAGGAAGTCCACACAGGTTATGTCAAATGGTCAAACCTGACCCCTCAGGAAAAAGCTGTGACGCCTATCCTGTATGACAGAGTTAAGGGGAACAGCGGGAGACCGGGGTGGGGGAAGTGGCACAAATTGAATGAAGATTACCAATGGATCAATCATACTCGTCCCAGTAACAGTGACTGTTGGAAGATTAAGATTACCAGGGAAACAATCGTACTCTGGACAGAATGAGTGAATGTTGGGTGAGGACGAGTTTACCCAGGGACCACTCCTACTCGTCCCCAGTGCTCCAGATAAGATGTTGAGGTGGTAGTCTTTTACTCCATGTTTTTATAATCGGAGAGTACAAAATAATGTTCTCTTTCGCATGAGAGTGCAAATTGGCGTCCCTCCATCCAATGCATGCATGCATGCATCCATACACTTATAATTGTATAGAAAACATTAGAAACAATACAAGGGTGGATGACCAATATTATGTGCCTTAAGTAAATGTAGAACACTTGTTGTAAATGTTCTCCAACACACTAACTTGTTGGCAAGCCACAACAGAAATTCATGGTAACTTGCCCAAACTATATTAACTTCTGTACCATTAAAAAGGCTAATATCGGTCTCCTTAAAAATGAAAAAATGAGTTGACGCTCGGACCTGAAAATGTGAACACAGATTTCTGCAACAAGCACTGAACCATTTGCTATTTCACCTGTAGTTGAAGATAAGATGTGGAGATGACTAAGAATCTATTTACAGTGATCATATTAGGGGTTGATGCTGCAGAAATCTACCATTGGAGTACTTTAACTATGCTAATAGTGCTTGCTGAAATAGTTTTTGGCAGAGGCTTTAGGGCAGGCATGGTATCACAAGTATTGACACTGACATAATGGATACAATTAGTACAAACTTTATTGAAAATGTTGGGGTTGGAGAAACTCCCATTCTGCCCTATAACTAAGATGGGAGTAGTCTTGACCATCAAATGAGAAACCAATCCTAGTGGAGTCTGTCAAATCAAAATGGTCTATGCTAACAAAAACTTAATGCCATCTCTTGTAGAAAAGTGTAAAAAGGAGAACATGTATGCAAAAGGAAAAGTCAGTGTTCAAATGATAATGTGGCTAAACCAGCTCTCCTCCCCACGTTCAGCCTCACTGGGTAAGGCAATCCTTGTAGGCAGGATGACACACTCTGGCTAGGCTCTCACCACAGTCTGCATTACAAAACCGTGGATCGAGGCCCGCCTGGCCTTCCACGTTTAAAGTTCCTTTCTCTGACTTTCAAAATAATGTTTCAACCAAAACGTTCACTAAGGTCCCCCTCTGCCTGGCTCAGACCTCTCATATAGCCGGTCAAGTGGCACAGCGAGTAGAGCGCTTGCTTTGACATCCGTGCAGGACTTGCTAACATAGGTTCGAATCCCGGCAGGGCCAAACTCAGCCTTTCATCCTTCCGAGGTCGATAAATGAGCACCACATGCCGTGGGTAATAATAAGCAGCGCTCAGATACCTGAGGGTTCGTAGCGCTATATAAATGCCAAATTATTATTATTATGATAGTTAACACAAAGTTGCAAGTGGCTCCCTTCCCCAAATGGAATATACTTCGGATCTCCCTCAATCGGGCTCGGACCACTTTCTGATGTCGAAGTCTTTCAAATGTGCGTGGCTTTCGGTACAGACTACCGCAGGACCACTTCGACTCAACGTTCACTATTTACTTTCACACCTGCTGTTTGTTTTCCCTTTAGCTTCAAACAATGCATCTTTCACAGAGACTTTTGAAAGGGCTACTTCCTTTCACCGGACCACTCTGTTTCTTAGTATCGCTGATCTTGCAGCTGTTCGTTCACGGGTCTGCCTTTGTTTGCGTTTCATCAACACGCGTGCCACCATCACCTGTGATATGATGTTGCAACTTCATTCAGTTTAACGCACACTGGTCTCTCGGGTCGCTTGCCAACTCACCGGCTGTTTGTGCTTCTTTCTTGTTTTGCGTTTTCTGATTTTCGAGTCAAGGTTAGTACCACAGGCTTGACCTCGCCTCCCCAACTCTGCCATTCACCCGGTATGTTCTCTGGCATATTTGAAACACAATGCAATCTTCACTTGTGGGATCTGGCCTTCTCCACGTGTCTTTTGCTGTCTGTCTGAGGCAACGACCTCCAGTAGGGAATCCTTGGGGTTTTTGGCCCGCTGCTCTCGTCCCTTGGTCCGTTGCTTTGCTCCAGTAGGTGTGCCTTCATCATGCTCATTCTCGTGTTTCGCCTTTCTCAGAGTGTGTCTTTAGGTGTTGCCTTTTATTCGTATGAGGAGAGCAAATTGGAATCCGGTGTATGCATTTAGGGTAAAGTGCCTGACTTTGCCTGACCCGATTAACGGGACATGCCCAGTACAATGTGAGAGAGTTAGTCTGGTTACTCGGTCATCCTCTTTCTCGGCCCAGTGTTTGTGTAAAAAAAAAAAGGGGGGTTGCGGGGTTGTTGGGACTTTGGAAAATCCTAAAAAATAGGATGGGGTAAAAAAGGGGGAATACTGAATCCCTTGGCTATCTCACCCCCACTCCCCGAAGACCCCTCACCCAGGTGATCCTCTCACATCCTCCCACACCCAGGGTCTGGATCCAAAGGCAATGGCTGTGCCCTGGCCACCTGAGCGAGAGATCCCCGGGAACTAGCAGATGAGATACCCCCTAGTTTCTCACATAACTTTTCTCTTATGCGATGTAGCCGCATCTGTTTCACAGGGGAACCAGGAATGGAAATCTATGTTCCCCTGTTCTTTCCCCTTTCAGTGTTCCACAGTGAAACAGTGGGGTTGCAGGTCTACTAACCATTTCATGACTCGAGGGTTAGAGTCCTTCCGTTGACTTAGCCATACTAAAGGTGAGTGGTCAGTAACAAGTGTGAACTTTCTCCCTAAAAGATCATTCATTTATTTCCGTTTTTGGTAGGGTGCTACATGCCTGAGGTGCCTCCGAGCACAGCAAGAAGGAAAAAATAAAAGCAAGACAGGGCAAACGAAAGCTCAGACCCAGTAACACAGGATTATTAATCATCTCAGTTAAAGTGTAAGGTTTTTACACTGCTCTTGAATGTTGACGAGGATTGAGATGCTTTGATAGCGAGAAGTAACTTGCTCCATTCTCTTGGGGCATGGAAATCAAAGCCGGTTTCTCCAAATCTTTTTAGGCAAAAATAAGGTTTGTTCAACTGAAGATTATCAGAAGAGCACAACTCACAACAAGGTTGTTTAAGTGACAATCTCTTGGACAGGTTAAAAGGAGCACACAAGTTCTGACATTTAAAGGCAAGAGACAATATCTTATGTCTTATTCTCTGCGTTACTGCGAGCCAGTGTAGTTCCTTCCTAAAAGAGGTGACAAGAGGTTAGATAGTCCGAACACCACTCTCACAGCCCCATTCTGGGTGGTCTGGAGAGGATGAAGGTTTCCTTGTGAAGTGCTTGCAAGTAGGCTATTACCGTAATCTAACCGTGAATTCACAAGTGAGGATGCCAAAAGAGCTCTATTAGTAAGGGAGGGATATGGTCTGATCTGATCATGCAGCAAGTCCACAATATGAACCTAGCTGAGATACTTGTCTCTTCATTGACAGCTCAGCATCAAGAAAGACCCAGAGAGTTTTTAGAGTTACTGACAGCAATTGTAGTGCCAGCAATTTCCAGTTGAGCGTATTGCGTATGGAGTGTCTTTAAGCGATGACCAGAGGTCATGATGAGGAGCTCCATCTTGGAATCATGAAAAGCAAGCAAATTTTGAGCCATCCAGAACTGTATTTTGTTGTAAACAGAGTTTACTGTGGAACTATCCTTGTAATAATCACCAGGTAATTCAAATGGGATCTGGGTGTCATCTGTGTAATTAGCAAATTGGACACCCAGATCGTCAAGAAGATCAATAAAAGGTCTTATATAAATATTGATTAGTAGTGGTGACAGACCTGATCCCTGTGGTATGCCGCAGGGCAAGCAGATTGAGTTCACCTGCGCTCTAGGCACCACCACTCTGGAAGTTCTTGGACCTAAAAAGGAGACCATCCAGATAGCATTTTCAGAACAGTTGGCTATAGTTCGCATAGTTAGTTTATATAAAAGTTTATGATCAATGATATCAAAGGCTGCTGGGAGATCTAATTGCTGCAGCAGGGCTGGCTGACTTCTTTCAGTAATGCCTACAATATTGGATTTAAGATCCAATAGAGCTGTTTCAGTTCTGTGCTGAGATCTCAACCCAGATTGATGGATATTTAGAAGATTATTCTCTAATAACTGCTGGATGATTGATACCTTGGATGATTGACCATTTGATGGCGAGGGCCTCTAATTCCAACAGAGTAATTCTTCTCATATGGGAAGAGTTTACGACTGGTGAAGAGCATGGGATGTTCTAATCCATCCTATATTTGCGATAGAACTGCTCCTAACCCTGTGAGAGAGGCATCCGTTTGTAACACAAATTCTTTCGAAAAGTCTACCTCCTTTAGGATTGGGTTCTGACACAAGGCTGGTTTTAGGTTGTTGTAACAGTCATCGTCGTCCTCATTCCAATGAATCTTCAGAGTTTCAGCATTCTTTAGTTTGTTGGTTAACCTGGCCGTTCTGTCTGAGAAATTTGGGATAAACCTACGGTAATAACCATTCGGTTCTAGGAATGTCCTCAGATCTCTCTCGGTCTTGGGCGTGGGGGCATCTAGGACGTATTTCACCTTTTCTTGTTGGGGCTGGACATTGCCATTCCTGTTGTATTCAGGCTGGCCTGGGCATGGCTGCTGTGTTCCAATGGAACCCCAGTACAACACAGCAGTACAATCCAAAAAGGAATGTTGTATTTTGAAAAAGAGCAGTTGGTGAAGGGAAGGCAGCGGGTGACAGTGCTGGGGGTTTTACTGTAACACTTTACTCGAATAAACTATTTCTGGTCACCTGCTTTTGAAGAGTAGTGTCACCATCTTTACACTGGCAACAAGGTAAAGATCCCTTAAAGTAAAGCAAACCCCCAGCAAGTCTTCAATTTGACCATGTCATCGTCGCGAGGAGCAGCGACGTTGCCAAGCAGTCTATCGGCCGTCTGAGGAGCACCTGCAGCGCAGTGAACACGGAAGGGTGCGAGCTGCAACAGAGAGCTGTGGTGGTCCCACACTAAGCTGTGGGCGGGAGAAAGACATCAGTGGGTTAGTTGCCAAACTTCGCCTTCGATAAGTCCCACCCCCAGTTCCGTTCCAGGGACAGACGAGCTACATTTTGAGCTGGAACCTCGCTTGAGGGGAGAGTAGGTACTCTGTGGCGCGTGCGCATGGACTGGTCACTGACATAAGCGCACGCTCGCACCAACACACGCTAGAGGAATGGACCCTACCAGAAGGGCTCGCTCCATGTAATCTTTGTGAGCGAACAGCTGAGTGTGGAGGTTGCGCTGCTTTGGTTTAAGTGTAGCGCATGTAGCTGTGCTTCTGAAATGAGCTCATAACTGCACTGAAAGCATCCTAGAGGAACAGACTCTGGAACAAAGGGTTTGTTCGAACGAGGCATGGTAGCTTGGCAACCGGTACTGCTGTGCAAGAGAGGAGCGATATCTGACGAGCGAGGGATTCTACAAATACACGTACTTTGTGCCAGTGAGTGGGCAATGTTTGTAGATTTATGAAAGTGAATTTGTATGCTGAGAATGGGAAGTTGATTCCCTGCTCACAAGAAGACTTGGTCCTCTAGTACAATGGCAGTGCCTGGTGTTCCCGTGCCTCCAGCGTTTATGCCAAACCCGGGTCCTGCCAGAAGCAAATGGGCTCCATGGAAGAAAGGATTTCTTCACTATGTGAGACCAGCTTGTGGAAACACAATTCCAACAGACCAGAAGGTGCCACTTCTAATGAACTTTCTCGTATATGAGGAGCGGCGGATATATGAAACTTTGCCTGAACTAACAGAATTGGATGAAGGGGGAGTGTCCAATGAATTTGACGAAGCTTTGCATAAGCTTGACTTACACTTTAATCTTAAAACCAGCACCATTCTCGAAAGTTACAATTTTGGTGTCAGGGTGCAGGAAGAAGGGGAGACAGTCGAATATCTGACTGCTTTACAACATTTATTCTATCTTGTAAATTTGGTGAAAAATTGGAAGAGCATATTAGGGATCAGTTTATGATCCATTGCTGCAATTAAAAAATAAGGGAAGACTTGTGGCTCAACGATGAGCCAAATTTAGTTGAAGTGGTAACAATTTCCAAACGGGTTTATCACTCAATAGCTTGTGTGGCTAAGGAGAATAAAAACAAACCCAGTGAAATATTGAGGGTGGGGGACCAAGGTAAAGATGCAGGTAAAGGAACAAAATAGGGGTAGAGCGGGTGGACAACACACTCGTGATCCAGGTGAGAATAAAGGGGAAAGGCAAAAAGTTCAGAGAACAGAGGAAAGGCTGTTTTTGATGTGGCAATGCAAATCATTTTGCTAGTTCGCCTGTGTGTCAGGGGTGGAAAATAACATGTTCCAAATGCAACAGATGGGGTCACTATGCAAACTGTTGTAAAAATGATTCAATTGGGGGGGGAGATAGGAAAGTCTTGTATGTTAATGATGAAGCACAACAATCACTGAGCAATGATGACAATGAGCAAGTAGAAGTAGTAACAGTTAGTATGGTCAGATGTGATGAGGATGATGAATGCGACGGCCCATTCGCTGAAATCTTGGTGGAAGGTAGAAGTGTGCGGATTCTGGAGCAACGTTGTCTTTGATGTCTCGTGATGTGTATGAGAAGGTTGCAACTTTTTGCCTTCCGACAATCGGCCTGGAGGATACAATTTGAGCAAAATCAACATTATTGGATATTTTGTGGCGCATCTGAAATTTAAGGGTAGAGAAGCCAATGGAAAAATGTATGTTAGCAGGAGTGGTGACACCCTGTTGGGGTGCAGGGAACAGAGAGGGTTGAAAATAAGGCTAGAACCCAGTACCAATGAGAAAGTGATAAATGTTGGGGAAAGCATTGACGTCGTAGACCGATTTCCTAAGGTGTTTGCCAAAAGGAATAGGGTGTGGGGAGGGTATGAAACACAAGACTGTCCTCAAGGAAGGAAGTGTTCCTGTCGCAGCAAAACTTCATCCTCTACCAATGGTGTTGAGAGCGGGAGTGAAAACTGAATTGAGAAAATTGAGAGTCGGGAGTGATAGAACCAGCTGGGTGTGTGGAGTGGGTATCTCCTTTGGTGGTAGTGAAGAAGGCGAGTGGAGAATTAAGGTTATGTGTGGACTTGACGACATCTCAATACATGTGTGGTGGCTGAGAGACACCCGCTCCCAAAATTGACCGAGATGTTGCCAATGATTGGAAGGGCAAAGTACTTTCTAAATCCGATATGGCATCTGCTTACCACTAGATCGAATTGAATGGAGAATCTGGAAAATGGACTGCTTTTATCACACATGAGGGAGTGTTTCAGTTTGGCAAGATGCCTTTTGGATTAGTTTCTGCCTTATCGGTCTTCCAGAAGGTGATGGATAAGCTCCTAAAAGGTATTCCAGATGTTCATTGCTGTGTTTGGAGAGCAGGCGGTTGAGCATTTAGGACACAAGTTATCGAGTAATGGGTTTGAATCCAAAAACGATATGGTGGGTCTTATTAAGGAAGTTCTATCTCTGTCGGGTAAAGGAGAGTTGAGATCTTTTTAAGGGATTATCATATTTTATCAGATGTTTGTGCACAATTGTTTGGACACAATAGTGAGGATGAGGGCATTGTTAAAGAAGAGTGTAGAATGTATGTGGGACCTGCAATGTCAGAAGGATATCCAGAAAATTAAATGTGAGATTGACCTGGCATAGCCGTTAGCAGTGTTCAACACCTGCAGGATCAGCATCATCTCTGTGGATACAAGTGATACAGGGATTGGTGCTGTCCTGACACAGTTTGATCTGGATGGATGCATAACAATAGTGACACACGCCTCAAGTATGTTGAGGGGAGCAGATGAGGAATTATTCGGTTTTAGAGAAGGAAGCCCTCGCGTGTCACTGGGGTGTGGAGAAGTTTCAGAATTTTGTGTGGGGTGCAGAATTTACCATTAGAACTGATCATAGGCCGTTGAAGGTGATCTTCGAAGAGAAAGGGTTGGTGAAAGTATCAATGGGGGTTGCCTGCCGGGTTGCCAGGATGCAGGGTCTCCAATTTGTCATGGAAGTGATTCCGGTAATAAAGAATGTTTTGGCGGATAATGTGTCAAGGCTAGGAGGGAGAGAGGAAGGTGAGGGTTTCACGATGGCGGAGGATGCGATTACTGCTAGTCTTTTTAACTCATGACGGTGTTGGGACCAGTGGAGAGTGGTTATGTGCTTTGAGGGAGGAGGAGGTACTCAGTGATGCAATTTGTGAATGATGGCTGGCCAGAGAAGAGATTACTCAATGGGGAGTAGAGAAGCTTATGGGAACTGAGATCTGAAATGATTATCAAGAATGGCATATTGTATAGGTGGGATGGAGCGGTAGTGCCAAGGAGTTTGAGGAGAAGGTTGACAGCGATTGCTCATGAGGGTCACATTGGAGTTACAAAAACCAAGGCAGTGTTGAGGAATGAAAATTGGTGGCCTGGATTTGACTGGGATATTGAGAGAATGTTGGGAAAGTGCCCAGAGTGTGAAATTTCGGGAAAGGGTGTTGTGGCCCACCAGCAACCAATGATGAAAGTAGATGTTCCAGAAAGTGTGTGGTGCAATTTTGCACTTGACATTCTCCGTCCGGTGGATCTAGGTGGTGGAAGTGGTGGTTTTATTGCAATTGTTGATTTTTTTCGCGGTGAACAGAATTAAAAATTGTGCGGGGAAATTACAGCAATGGTTATGGTGGAGTTTCTACAGGGTGTATTTGAGAGGGAGAGGGGTTGCCCAGTTCCATATTGACGGTCAATGGAGGGAGAGGGGTTGCCCAGTTCCATATTGACGGTCAATGGTAGGCAATTTTTGAGTGGTTGTTTAAAGAGTATCTCAAACGTTGAGGGGTGAATCACAAGAGAACGGCAACTTATCACCCTGAAGCAAATGGGGTGGTGGGGAGAGTGAACAGATGTGTGTTAAGGCTTTGAGGATGGCGGGTGCGTGTGGGGGGAGAGAAAAAGGTTGCTGTGCGGCATAGGTTATATGGTTTGTGATTGGCACCTCACGCTACCATGGGTGTCATTTCTTTTGAATTGATGAGGGGAAGAAAGCCCAACACCAATCTGTCACCCCCTGGTTGGGAAGTGCACATGACACGGATTGTGTTGTTGTAGAATCAAGATCATAAATGGACCAAAGGAAAGGTGAATGGATGAAGAGGGTGAATGAGAAATCAGGGAGACAAAGTTTGGAAATATCAGTGGGTGATTGGGTTTGCATAAAAAAAAGTGTTGTGAAAAAGAAGGGAGATTTATTGTATTCTGATCCGGTACAGGCGATGAGAGTAAGGACGGGAGCTGTGAGTTTGCTTGGAGGACAGGTGTGGAACTTGTCGAGAGTGGCGCATATTAAGGTGTGCATATGCCTCATATACCGCGCCATCCATCTTATGTCCCAAAATAGGGGCACCATTGCGAAAAAAACATTATATTTATAGTGTGCTGCATTAGGCAGTGTTTTCACATTTTCTGTGTATATAGTTGATGATGGAAATGTGTTATATATCCCCAAATGTTGTTGCAACAGTTTAGGGAGGAAGATGTGTTGTATTGAGCCTGCCCTGGGCATGGCTGCTGTGTTCCAATGGAACCCCAGTGGAACACAGCAGTACACTCTAGAAAGGAATGTTGTATTTTGGAAAAGAGCAGTTGGTGAAGTGAAGGCAGTGGCTGACAGTGCTGGTGATTTTTCTGTTTGACTTTACTCGAATAAACTACTTCTGTTAACCTGCTTTGAAGAGTAGTGTTACCGGCTTCACACTTCCCTAAAAAGAAGTCTATGTATTTCACACCCAATTGAGCCAGCTTGCATTTGGATGGATTAGCAGCTAGGCCTGCCTCTCTGAGGGTCCTCATAATAGTAGAAAGATGAAAAATATAGACTTTCCAAGATCTACTATAAATGACTGTCGTCAATCTAGGCCCCACAATAATTGGAGTAGGGCTGTAACATCCTGTCCATGTCGTTTGAACGTGGCGGGGGCCCATGCAGGCCAAAAGCGAGGACTTCAAACTGGAATAGTCCAGGGGGGGTCAAGAAAGCTGTCTTTTCCTTATGTCCATCTGCTGGGAGCTGCCAATATCCCTTGGTTAAATCTAGGGCTGATAGGAATGTGAATTTCCAAGTTTATCTATTAACTCATCAATGCGTGGCATAGGATAGGCATCAGAGGCAGAGATGGCGTTAACCTGCTGGAAGTCTATGCAAAACCTCGAAGAATAATCGGGTTTAGTTACCAGCACAATACGGGAGGACCAAGAACTTTAAGAGGGCTCGATAATGTTTGCCTTCAGCTTTTTTTTCACTTCCTCAGCCACTATTTGTTTTTGTGCTTCTGGGAGTCCATGTGGTTTCAATTTCACCACTTTTCCGTTTGGAGTTCTGGTATAAGAAGTACCATGTACTCGCCCTGGTTTCTCGCAGAATACATCAGGGAATGCCGTAATAAGGTTGTTCCAATCTCCTTGTTTTTCTTTAGATGGTTCTTGGGGAATAAGTTCAGAGTTATCTATCTCCTCTGGTACTAAACAAGACAATATCGAGGAGGAGGTAGTGGATGGATTTTCTTTCCACTCCTTTCGGAGATTTATGTGGTAAAGGTGAGTCTTTTGTTTTCTATCTGGTTGGGCTATTTTATAGGTACAGGTTCCCGTTTGCTCTAGCACCTCATATGGCCCATGCCACTTTCAGACAAGTTTATTTCAGAGGTAGGCAAGAGGACGAATACAATCTGTCATACTGAAAAATATCTTAAATCCACCTTCTTGTCATAGGTGGACTTCTTTTGGGCTTGAGCTTTCTCCATATTAGTATGGACTAGATTCTGGACAAGTTTCATGTGCTCTCCTAATCGGGTAGCTCTGTGCGAGAGGGGAATAGGTGCCTCCTCTCTCATGGTCTCCCGGAGCATGTCTGACATCTCTTGGTTCTCTACCGTTAAGTAGTTAAAAAGGAGAGAATCCAGTAGATGCCTGAGGGGTCTTTATTAATGCAAATGGGGCCCATGGGATCATGCGATCCCAGTCCTTCCCATCCTCATCTACCAATTTTCTCAAAATCATTTAAGGATCTTGTTAAATCTCTCTACCAATCTGTCCATTGGGGGGTGGTAAACTGAGGTTTTAAGTTGGTATTGTGTAGAAATTCCTTGACTTCACTCATAAGTTTGCTGATAAAATCGTATTCCTGATCCGTTAGAATTTCCTTGGGAAAACCAACCCTAGAAAAGAATGGTAGTAGGTGTTTTAAAAATGTGCTTGGTTGTGCTGTTTAGCATACTGGGTAGCGTAATCAACCATTACTAGAAAAAAATGTATTACCTAGCCTAGAGGTTTCCAATGGTCCAATGATATCCATCCCAATTCTGGAGAAAGGGACTTCTATTATCGGCAAGGGTTTTAGAGTGGCAGGTAAGGGAATATGTGCGCTGGTTTTCTGGCATATCTCACATGTCTGAATGAAGTTCTTTATATCAGCATGGATACCTGGACAGTAGAATTTTCCACTGATGTAAGCTTGGGTTTTAGATTGTCCTAAATGTCCCCCATCAAATGAGTGTGCAATCTCTAGCACTATTTTGCGATGGGTTTTGGGTATTAATAACTGAGTTTTACTTGAGCCTTCTTTGGAGGTTTCCTTTCTATATAATAATCCCTGTTTTCAGGAAGAAAAAGTGCCCCCTTTTTCGTGCCCTCCTTCCTCAGGAATCACTTGTAAGAAGGCTTCTGCAAGTGCTGCATCATTTCACTGAGCGAAGGCTAGATCAGGAAGGATAGTAGGTTCTTCTTCCCTCTTGGCCTCAGTGATAGGTGTTTCATCAGCCTCTCCAAAGCTTAAGCTACCTCTCTGTTTCCTTTGGTTCACTTTCTCCCTTAAAACTGGGATATAGAGCCTTTTCCAGAATTCCCTGTGAAATTGTTTCCCCACTGTGTATTTTAAAGGGAGTTTCACCACGGTTCTGCAGGAGAACCTTTAAGTCTCCCCGAAGTCTGGGTCTATGATGCCTGCCAGGACATATTGACCAAACTTCCAGGCCAGATTTTGTGGCCAATCTTATATAACAACCCGGACGGGGTTTTAGGACTCAGTCCATGAGTCATCCCTCTTTTCACTGGCAGGATAGTGGCTTCTTTGCTGCTACAAATGTCAAAGCCTATGATTCTTTTGTGGCGGTAGAGGGGTCAGGGGCTCAGTGATGTTTCTGGAATTTTAGGGTTCCACAATTTCTCAATTGAGTTGTATCCCACGCCTGACACCATATGTAGGGAAGGCATGGTATCACAAGTATTGACACAATGGATACAATTTGTATAACGTTTATTGAAAATGTTGGGGTTTTAGAAACTCCTATTCTGCCCTATAACTAAGATGGGAGTAGTCTCGACCATCAGACGATAAACAAAACCGTCCTAGTGGAGCTTGTCAAATCAAAATGTCCTATGCTAACAAAAATCTAATGCCTGCCCTATCTCTTGTACAAAAAGTGTTCAAAAGATAAAATGTATGCAATTTTAAAGGTCAGTAATAATGTTGCTGAACCACCTCTCCTCCACACGTAAGGCCTCACGGGGTAAGATGATCCTTGGCAGGATGACACACACTGGCTCGGCATCCAACACAGTACACAGTTCAAAACCGTGGATTGAGGCCCGCCTTGCCTTCCATGTTTAAAGTTCCTTTCAAAATGTTTCAACCAAAACGTTCACAAAGGTCCCCCTCTGCCAGGCTCGGACCTTTCACCACACACTTCACACAGAGTTGCAAGGGGGGCTCCCTCCTGCAAGTTTAATATACTTCGGGTCTCCCTCAATTGGGCTCAGACCACTTTTGGATGTCAGTCTTTCGAATGTGCATGGCTTTTGTTACAGGCCACCGCAGGACCACTTTGACTAAACGTTCACTATTTACTTCCACTCTTGCTGTTTGTTCTCCCTTTATCGTCAAACAATACTCTTTTCACTGAGACTTTCGAATGGGCTACTTCCATTAACCTGACCACTCTGTTGCTTATTATCGCTGATCTTGTAGCTGTATTTTACTTTAAAGATCATTCACGGATCTGCCTTTGTTCGCGTGTCATCCACACACGTGCAGCCTTCACTTGTGATATGATGTTGCTACTTCATTCACTTTTAACATACACCGGTCTGTCAGGTCGCTTGGCAACTCACCGGCTGTGTGCGCTTCTTTCGTATTTTGCGTTTTCTGATTTTTGAGTCATGGTTAGTACCACAGGCTTGATCTCGCATCCCCAACTCTGCCGTTCACCCGGGAGGGCCGCTGGTGTCCTTGAAACACAATGCAATCTTCACTTGTGGGATCTGGCCTTCTCCACGTGTCTTTTGCTGTATGTCTGAGGCAACGACTTCCAGTAGGAAAGCCTTGGGCTCTCGTCCCTTGGTCCGTTGCTCTGCTCCAGTAGGTGTGCCTTCGTCCCAGAAGTTCTGCTCGTTCTCATGTTCTGCCTTGCTCAGAGTTTGTCTTTAGGTGTTGCCTTTTATTCATGTGAGGAGAGCGAATTGGTATCGGGTGTATGCACTTAGGGTAAAGTGCATGGCTTTCCCTGACCCGATTAACGGAACATGTCCAGTACAATGTGAGAGTTAGTCTAGTTACTCTGTCACCCTCTTCCTCGGCCCAATGTTCGTGTAAAAAAAGGAGGTGGGGGGGTTTGGGACTTTGGAAAATACTAAAAAATAGGAGGGGTAGATTAACAGAAAATGGGGGAATACAGCGTCCCACCATTAACCCCACTGCCTGAAGATCACTCATCCAGGGGATCCTCCCGCGCTGGTCCACCCCCAGGGACTGGATCCAAAGACGATGGCTGTGCTCTGGCCACCCGAGAGATCGATCCCCGGGGACTAGCGGGTGAGACACCCTGTGGTTTCTCACACAGCCCCTGATTTGGGGGAAGTAGGAGGGTAGTGATTTCATGCTGCGAGGGCATCCTAAACAAGCAGGATGCCAGTCCTTACGGTCTTGATGCTATAGATTTTGTGGTCAAAAGCTTACTCCATTTAATAGCCAATCCGCCCCTCTCCGAAGAGCTCTTTTAAAGGTATTCATAACGTAATCACTTTTTGAGCAGGTGTTCAGCCTGAGTAGCAGGAATTCCATCTGCGAGTTCTTTTTGTTGAAGTTCTTTTAGATCATCCAGAGCTCTTGCTTTTGAGCACTACAGACTTGTCACACTCAGAAATTAGTAAATGTCTAATTCTGTCAGCAGCTAAGACACTTAAAGCAGTGTTTGTACTGCAGTCTGCAGAGGAGCTGCTCATCAAGAAACAGGAAATTGTACTACAGCATCCAGGTGAGAACAGAGGTTCACCCTGAGACAATTATGACTACTGATATCTGCAGGAGAAATATTTGTGATACTGTTCAAGTGACTGAAAGACCGTAGAAGTTACTGATGTATGTTGGTGAAACCCTAATCGCAGTTTCCGCCTAGCAGTGCCCCTCTTTGGGAACAATTTCTAAAGCGAATCCTTCACTTGTGTCGGGGTCAGTTAGTACACACGCTTTTGAACAGATATTTTTCCTGCTACAAACATGAGAGTTTAACAAAAAACAATGTTTTTAGCATGGTTGGTTTAGCATACATGTGAATTGTTCAGTTAAGTTTTTCTGGTTCAAAGTAAAAGAAGGGGGACCATTGTAGATCTTGTGGTTGCTCTCCACTTCTGGACTTTTTACACACCAGTACAGTACTTGGCTCAGGGGTGTTTGAAAGCAGTATCATAGTGCGAGGCCTTGCAGCAACACACTGGGGCCCCATAATAGAAATTTCAAAGGGCATACCAAACAGATGAACTCGGTCTTCACACAGTGGAATGGCAATCAACAAAGGTTCATGGCTCTCTTGGCCACTGTGAGAGAGCCAATGTTTCCTAAGCCTTTTTTGATGGCAGCACGAAGGGACTTAGGTTGTGTAGCCGTTGTCCAACCATAGAAACAGCTACAACCGCAGAGATGCTGTTTACACAGCTTCTGCTCACAGGAGCTACACAATATTGTGCTTTCCCTCTGGCATAACCTGCCTACACCCACTGGTCAGATCCCCAGAGACTACTGGTACAAAGGGGAGGCGAGCTTCACTTGCTGTGGGGGAAATTGTCAAAACGCTGCTGGTGCCATTAGTCCTGTAGGTAGAGATTTGGCATTTTGGGGTTGAGGGGAGCTATAACCGTGCTTCTTGCTGCAACTTGCTACCTTCTAAAAGATCACTTCTGATGGTTACCATGATGCAGTACCCATACTGCCCGCACTGTTCTCTGTAGCCACCAACCAGATCAGTTAACTTGGCCATGGTGTTGACGTTTCTGAACTTGAATCAGTTTCTGGCTTCCATCCGTTTTTTGTTAAACTGCAGTGCAACAGTTCCACCTACTGGACCAAAGAGGAACTTCACAAGAAACTGATGTGTGCTGCCTCCGTAAATGATATGGAAGGAACAATTAAATGTGGCGTATCTGGAGGATTTTTTTGCGTACAAAGGGCCAGTACGCCATTTATCTGGAGGGCAGCAGTCGTCCCAGTACAAGTGAATGGTGTAAAGAAAACAACGGTTACCAAAAGAGTGACCAAACTCATCCCGATGTCAGTCAATGTTGGGAAGAGGAAGCAAACTATCAAGAGGGCAGCGTTGCAAGGAATAACATTTACGAAACACAGAGAGAAAGAGAAATGTGGAAAGGGACGAGTTGTCGACAGATACTGGAATAATTGTGGGTGAAACTAAACACACAGAACAGGGGAAGATCCCAAGTATTTCATAAGTTGACAAGGAACAGGGAGACATTGCCCGTTTTGGAAGATATCCAAGACCAGGTTCAGTGGCTACAAATGCTTGGACTTCAATAAGGAACTGTGCCAGTGTTAAGAAAGGGGACGCCCCAGAGGGACAAGAGCCCCTTTGAAGAATTTAAGGAACTTGTTCAAAGAATTAACAAAAGCCATCCCAAGAAGGACTGGTTAAGTCTGTAATCACCTGTCAAGGATAAGGGAGTCATTATCCTGGGCCCCTCTTTTCGAACAGTGGTAGGGACAGAATAAGAGTAGTTTGGGACAGAGGACAGTTTTACTTTGGACACTCACTGATGACGAGCACCCTAGTCAGATTTGCGTTAGGTAGCTACTATTAGGGATATATAGTCCTTTTTCCTATATTAAAATTGATTGCTAGAATGCCACCAGTGACTCAGTCGCCTCCTTCTGACCTACCTCAGTGGCTCCTGCCAATCAATGACCAGCAAGACCTTGAAGATCTTGAAAGAGAGAACATCGAAGCTCATCCTAGGTTGGTTTCCACCTTTGAAGAGAAAATCTTCCAAAGGTAGAAGCTCCATTGGAGACAAGTCCCCAGAAAGGCCCAAGAAACATTAAAAAAGGTCAAGATCCAAGAAGTATTCCCATCATTCTTCCTCTTGGTCATCAAGGAAGAAGACTAAGAAACTACGCCATCGTTCCTCATCCTCTTACTCCTTGCCTGACAAACGTCAGGTATGTTTTCCTGATGAGACCGCTTCTGCGGTAGAATGGGAAAAGTTTTGAGAATAAATTGAGGTCTTTTCGAAGGTGGCCCCTTACTGGTCCCTCGAAAGAGCCGAAAAGGCTGTGGAACCCGTTGCGTCTTCCAAGACCGGCTGGGAATCCAGTAAGGGATCGACCTGCACACCCAAAATCCTGAGTCTGAAGACCTCAGGGATGTTGTCTCGCATAGTGTCGACAGCGTCGACCACAGAGAGACTTCATTGAAGTAAAAAGCTTCTTTGACATCGTCTTCAAAGACGTCTAAGGGTAAGTGGACGTCAACCTCAGACACAAGTACAAAATTTAAACACAAATCGAAGAATGATTTTTTTCAGATCATTTGGGTCCATCTTTGAAGAAGACTAGGAGGAGGATGACGTGTACCCTTTGGGACTCCCAGTGTTCGAGAAGAGTTGGTCTCGAAACCAATTCCGGCTTGAAGACCTAGCCACTTGTCTGAGAGAAGCCAGTGATCTGGATACCTCTCCTGAGGTTAAATTTGACACACCAGACATCCACTCTTACCCAAATGTGGCTTATAGAACGGTCATGAACAGGATGATAGAGTATTTGTGTTGGAGCGTCCTGCTTAGGACATTACCCAGGATGACCTTACTGACATTTCGGATAGAATAGAGGCCCTCCTAAGGAAGCTGTGCTGTTCTTCTATACAGCACTCAGGAACCCCATTCTGGAAAACTGTCAATAATCTGGTACCACTACTGCTGTGAACAAAGAGTTGGTGAAGAGGTACAGACCATCATCTGTTGAAAGGAAAATTGAGTTGGATAATGGTGAATCACGCACTGCTTTCCTGATAATTAATAGTTTAGTATCAGTGGTACAATTAAATCAGAATATTTCACTTATTGATAATCATAATTATCAATAATTAACTCCAGCTGCACCTCCCCAGAGGTATTCTTTCTTTCCTCTCCTTCCCCAAGAAGCTCACTGTCTCCAGAGCTCTGGTTCTCTCTAGGTTGGACTATTGTAATAGCCTCTTTCTAAATCTGCGTGCTTCTACTCTCCGCCCTCTGCAACTTATCCAGAACAGGACTGCAAGACTTGTCCTTGGCCTCAAGCCCAGGGATCGTATCTCTCCAGGACTGAAATCTCTGCACTCGCTCCCAGTGGTTGCGAGGATTAAGTTCAAAACCCTTTGCATCATCCACAAGGCCTTCTGGGGCATTGGGCCTCAATAATTTCAACTCTCTCTCCCTAAATATCATCCTTCTCAAGCTCTCTGCTCATCCACCTCCAACTCCCTCAGGGTCACTCGCTTCTCCAAGCAACGAGTTGGTGGTAGATCTCTCTCTTCGGCTGGTGCCTCCCTCTGGAATTGCCTCCCTTAAACTTGAGGAGGACCATCTCTGGTTCCGGAAGCCCTCAAAACCTTTCTCTTTGCTTCTGCATTTTCTCCCCCTCTCATCTGATGACCTCCCGGTTTTAACCGGAACTACTGTGGCTACCTGGACACCCTCTGATATTGGGCCCAGGTCCCTCCCCCGCCAGCGTCACACACCTGCACTACCCACCTGGCAATCCCCGCACTTGGCGACTGTTTCTATATCCATACAGTCCCCCTACCAGCCCTTGACACCTGATGTCTGCACTTACCCATGCACTTGTTGGCTGTTACTTATTGTTGTCTTTTCCCATGTACTGCACTGTCCCTGCCCCCTTCCCACGCACTTACGCGATCTGAATGACACTTGGCCTAGTAGGATCGTTGTCTGTCCTCCCTTTGTACCCCTCCCTTGCCTCGTCGCGCCTTGAAACACTTGTGTATAGGCACGTTATAAATGCCATATCATAAAATTGCAATGAAGTCATGAAATAGTCAGCCAAATAGCAATTTATTCAAGGCCCTTCTTCTACTGCTTTGGTCTATTGATCGTAATGTTTCACTTATCACTTGATTGTAGTTGAGTGACTAATGGATGGATTGAATATCCTCTGCTAATTATTGCACCTTAAATCTGGTACATCTTATTGCAGCGCATATGATTGCGTCCGCATTGGTATGTCATAACACTATGTGGGTGCACGGTCCAGGTTAATTGATATAGGTATTTTTCTGCCTTATTGGCAATGTGGCAAAGATACAGGGTCAAAAGGGCATCCTTCAAGAAGATCATCAGTCCGGTCCAGTCATTGTGAGTAAAGAGTAAAGCATGCAGAAAGCCCCAGCGATATTTCACATTATGCTCTCAGTGCCACCCAGTCACCTCCCTGAGTCCTCTTCATTTGGAAAATGTGGTTGGGTATGGTTCTGAAAAAGTTGAATGCTGGAGTCTCGAAAGAGGACTTCTCTTGATTTCCTTCTTATGCCCAGGATTTCCTACTTCACTTAATAAAAATGGAAAGCATCAGGACGTACAGATTAAGAACTTTCTCTTGTTTAGGTGAATATACCTGATGAGTCCTGTGCAAGATTATCTTGGCATCATCAGGGAGCGCTAAAATACTGTGGAATAGGTCCTGTTCAAAGTGCCATTGTCCTGAACTTGTTTGACACACCTCAAAGAGTAATATTGTTCCTCCTCGCTCTATTCTTGGCATCTTCTGGTTTGAATTGCAAAAACTCATGTTGTGCTTCAATTCCCTGCACTCTTTTCTTTAGTTCAAAGAACTTGTAGCTCTGGTGATGAGCTGTGTTCTCCACCTCCTCTAATCTCTTTTCAGCCTTCAGCACCTATCCACACCTTCTGAGCTAGCTCTGTGACACCATTGTTAATCTAACTCCTCACGTGCATCTACCTTCTCACAAAGGCTACATTCAGGCTGTCTGGGGGAAGGAAGGAGGGAAGGGGAGAAGAGGGAGTGAGCTAGTGCAGCAGGACCACTAGTGCCAGGTGTGTTGTCTCCCATTTCTAAAGCCTATGCATTATGTGATTTTCGTGCTCCAGTGAAACTTGATGCACATTTTCCACCAGTTCCAAATATGCATCTTTATCTTTCCAGAGACATATGCCCATAGGAGCAATTTGTAGGGCATCCCATGTGGGCTACTCCCCCTGTGTTTTGCAAGCATTCAGCTGATGTTTCTTCAAGACTGATACTACTTTTGTGCAGGAGGATTTGCTTAGCTTTTTAGCTAGTGGCATATGCTATCAACACCCATTTAATTCTGTGTAGTCTGTTTGACGAACAGTACAGGACACAAGAGAAATTAAATCTTACCTTCATGCCTATTCAGGTACTCTTTATTCCATAGAGTCCCTCCATTGCATCTCCCACTTGGACATCCCCTCTTGGATGTGCCATTATTTCTATTTTAGGATTCAGTATTAAAACTCTGGAACTGGAGGGCGTGGCTAGTAGTCCAGTGGTGCGGTAACTTCCTCTGTGAGCTTTGCTCCCGACTCTGCAAATCAAGCACAAATACCTTGACATAACTATTGAGGAATACATCAAGGGTTGCCTGCATTCTCAACAAAGGCTTGCCAACCGGAGAGAGAGAAAAGGCAGAGAGAAAGAAAGAGAGAGAGAGATCAATCTAAGCCCTGGGTAGGTGCTGGCAAGAGTGAAACTGCTTGGCAAGATAGCAGGCCTTAGAATTTCCATAGCACGGGTGGGCCAAGATGTCTGCTGACTTGCATCTGAATCTGAGCAGGTCATATACTGGAGGAGCTGAGCAAAGCTCTTAAGTCTGTGACAGCTAAATCCTGCAGGAAAGTAGAGGGGAGACCTTGGCAGCTAGGAGCTGGGAGAGTAGGCTTCCAGAAGAAAACCTCATGGTCACCTGATGATTAGAGCCGGCTGATGGAGGAAACAGTAGAAGTGGTGACCACTGAGTAAGGAGAAAGGGAGTGTGTGGGTTGGTGGGAATGGATCTCAGTATAGTGAGGTGAGTTGGGGAGGGCTCAAGGCGAGAACTATACAAGAAGAGTAGTAATGGTGGCACACAGAACTTTGACCCAGCACAGGGTGGGGAGGAGATGGGATAAATAGGGGAGAAATCGGAGGAATATATTGGTTGAGATATAGGGGATGCTGTAATACACCATAGGGTTCAAGCCAAAGCATGCGTCAGTCAAATATGTGTTAAATGGGGTCGAAAGGCACATGCGGGACTACGGTTGTAGGTCAAAGGATGGAAAAAAAGGATCGAATGATAAAAGGATCGATTCAGAAGGATCGAAACAAAAGGATCGAAAACTTTTATTTTTTATTTTTTGGGGGTGGGGGGTTACCCCCTCCAAGCCCCTGTTTTTGTGGTAAAAAAACACTTTTTTAACTATACGAAAACCCAAAAATAAAAATAATAAAAAATGTGATCCTTTTGTTTTCGGCCCTATTGCGTCGATCCTTTTACATTCGATCCTTTAAGTGTTGCTAGTTTCTACAGTTTTGGACCAAACGGATTAGAAGTTGGTTGTGGTTCAGTTTAAGGCTAGGGAGGGTGACAGATGCTTCTTCGAGAAGGGAAGTGTGTAGATAGGGGAGTTGCACATTTGGATAGTTTACTTGTGGGAAAGGAGATTATTCTTGGCACCAAAAGGGCTGGCATGACTACATTGTGGATAATGGAGGCAACAAGGTGGGGGAAGCCAGGAAATTCCTCAGCGTACAACAATAGAGGCAAGTTGAAGAAGGCATTACGTAAGTGTATTTGATGGCACATGAATGGGTTGTGTCACAAAATGGAGGTAGGCTGCCTGCTATCTAGTACCTGAAGAAAATGGGACCAGATTGTTTTCTCCTCCTGGAGACACTGAGAGGGGTCAGTAATGCGAGGCAGCCAACTGTTTGGCGTTCTTTCAAAATATGCCATTTTATTTTAAAAGAAAATATATTCCCTACTCTGTCAAGGCATTCCCTGACTATTCTAAAAGCTAAGGGAGCACACTCTAACGCAGGATAACTGACCCTCACACTAAACAACAAACGCATAAATAAAAAGGTATGGCACTTCAACAAAACATAAACAACATATATATTTCCTAAATGACCTTCTAACGTCCTGGGAGATTTCCCTTCGCCAGGATGTAAAGGTACTTCAACAAAAATGTTCGTTCTTGAAAAGATAAATGTCTTAACTCTGTAAAGTTCAATCAGAGTTCATTAACAAAGTAAGTTCCAATGGTAACAATCTCCTCCTTGTAAAGAAAGTTGCAATGGCAACAAATCTCTTCCTTTTGGGTGATTTTCCAATCATCACTTCAAGCACACAACCCCATGGTAATCCTGCCCACAATGCTTGTCAATCCCCCAGGAAGATTTGCCACAATTCCAAGAAAATGCAATATGAATTCAACATTTACAGTGATTGTATGTATTCTTGGATTACTAGGAGGACCATCGCTTTGGTCCCAACATAGTTTACCATAAATTCGCAAACTGCAATGTATCATCTACTGACAAATGTATCTTGGGATTACTTCGAACTACTGCTGCAACTTCAAATGACTTTAGACCATGGGTGCACAACTGATTTTGACAGAGGGCCGAAAGTACCTTACATGAGGGCTATAGTGGGCCGAAAAGTAAAAGTGGGCGGGGCGGTAGGCGGGACATGTCAGGAGGCTTTTTCAATC
Organism: Ambystoma mexicanum; assembly: GCF_040938575.1. Classification (NCBI taxonomy): domain Eukaryota; kingdom Metazoa; phylum Chordata; class Amphibia; order Caudata; family Ambystomatidae; genus Ambystoma; species Ambystoma mexicanum. The sequence continues at coordinate 391,754,642 of NC_090937.1, forward strand.
CCCAATTTGTATTAAACACATGGGAAAAGATATGTTTTTGAGGGGTAACGATTTTTATTGCATTTCAAACTTACATTTTGTACTACACATTTTCCATTGCTATCATTTATTTCAATTTAGTTATTGTATATCGTCTGTTTAATTAAATTATATATATTTTATTGACCCTTGATTGGACATTCCGTTATTTTGGACCGCTATAGTTTGCTGTTTGGGTTACCCACGAGGAGTATGGCCTTCGTTGAGTCAAGTTTCCTCAAAAAAGCAAAGGATGTACATCTCCTAACTGTGCCTGTTTTAGCTTTATTATTGAGTTCACTCTTGGAGTGCAACACTATGCCCCATGGCTCCCATCCCCAACCAAACACTATGCCCCATGGCTCCCACCCCCAACCAAACACTATGCCCCATGGCCCCCACCCAAACACTATGCCCCCTGGCCCCCTCACCCCCAACCAAACACTATGCCCCAAACACACTCAAGCATGCACCCATACAGACCTGAACCCCCCACCCCCCAAATCAACACACACACAAACATGCCCCATACAGACCCGAACCCCCCACCCCCCAAATCAACACACACACATACACCCATACAGACCCGAACCCCCCACCTCCAACTCAGCACACACACACTCTCAAGCATGCACCCATACAGACCTGAACCCCCCCCAAATCAACACACACACAAACATGCACCCATACAGACCCGAACCCCCCACCCCCCAAATCAACACACACACAAACATGCACCCATACAGACCCGAACCCCCACCCCCAACTCAGCACACACACACACTCAAGCATGCACCCATACAGACCCGAACCCCCCACCCCCCAACTCAGCACACACACAAACATGCTCCCATACAGACCCAAACCCCCACCCCCCCAAATCAGCAAACTCTCAAACAAGCACCCATACAGACCCGAACCCCCACCCCCCAACTCAGCACACACACAAACATGCACCCATACAGACCCCAACCCCCCACCCCCAACTCAGCACACACACAAACATGCACCCATACAGACCCGAACCCCCCACCCCCCCAAATCAGCAAACTCTCAAACAAGCACCCATACAGACCCGAACCCCCACCCCCCAACTCAGCACACAAAAAACATTCAAATCAAAACATTCATACACATCCGACCCCCGCATCTCAACATACACACAAAATACATTCAAATACAAACATTCACACACCCCCACATCTCAACATACACACAAAATACATTCAAATACAAACATTCATACACATCCGACACACCCCCCCACCCCCACATCTCAACATACTCAAAATACATTCAAACACAAACATTCATACACATCCGACACACCCCCCCACCCCCGCATCTCAACATACACTCAAAATACATTCAAACACAAACATTCATACACATCCGACACACCCCCTCACCCCCGTATCTCAACATATACACAAAATACATTCAAACACAAACATTCATACACATCCGACACACCCCCTCACATCTCAACATATACACAAAATACATTCAAACACAAACATTCATGCACATCCGACAAACCCCCTCACCCCCGCATCTCAACATATACACAAAATACATTCAAACACAAACATTCATACACATCCGACACCCCCCCCACCCCTGCATCTCAACATACACTCAAAATACATTGAAACACAAACATTCATACACATCCGACACACCCCCCTACCCCCGCATCTCAACATACTCAAAATACATTCAAACACAAACATTCATACACATCCGACACACCCCCTCACCTCAACATATACACAAAATACATTCAAACACAAGCATTCATACACATCCGACACACCCCCTCAGCCCCCGCATCTCAACATATACACAAAATACATTCAAACACAATCATACACATCCGACACAACCCCCCACCCCCGCATCTCAACATACTCAAAATACATTCAAACACAAACATTCATACACATCCGACACACCCCCCTACCCCCGCATCTCAACATACACTCAAAATACATTCAAACACAAACATTCATACACACAAACATAAAGCAAAACAAACCCGACACACAAACACAAACAGACCACTTACCGGAGACGTGCTGGAAGGCAGGCAGGCAGGTAAGCTGGAAGTCGCTGGAATCGCACTACGGCTGGCATGGTCCAAGGCTGAAATGCCTTCCGGCATCAAGCCTTATGGGCCACGCCAGCCGTAGTGCTGGCCCTCCATTGGTGCAGCACACACGCATTACGTGGCTCGTAGGAGCGACGTGATGCGTGTGTGTGCTGAGCCAATGAGGGCCAGTGTTTTCACCGGCCCGGAAGACAACAAAGACTTTCCTAATGGAGGGCGGCCGCGGGCCGCCCTCCATTAGGAAAGTCTTTGTGCCTCGCTGGCCGGTCAAAAGGGCATGGCGGGCCGCATGTTGTGCACCCATGCTTTAGACAGATCTTGACAAGACTTCAACCTCCTCCGGTAGGCTAGGTACTCTTCCTTCAAACTCTTTTATTCAACGGGGCAGCCTGTTAGCCTCACTTGTCTAAGTGCAATAATTGTAACATGTGTTTGCCTCCAAGACTCCCTTCTTTCCAACCTTCACAGTCTTGGGCATTACAGGTTGCAACAACTTCAAAATGTTCCTTACAAGCAGCCATTTCCCCTTCCTCAATTTTACCTGTACCTTTCTTGTCAGCTTTCAGCCCAACAATTACCCAGTGTTAGGGAGAATTCTCCTTTATGGCTAATTTCCCTTACCTAGTGAGTCCTTCAGCAGCTTTGCTGAATTTCTGGGGTTTATTTTTTCCACCTGCTAAGAGTGTGAAACTTTTTCCCACTCTTATGTGTGTTTTGCCATGTGTATTTCTACTGTTTGTGTGATCTTGGGCTCTGGAGCCACACCACTCCATGAGCCCAACTTTTTGTGTGCGTTACACAGCACCTTCAGTGCAGTGACACAGGGTTGTCTCTAAGGCTTCCCACTGACTCAATTTTTCTGGTGCTGACTACTGTTCCCCAGAAACAGGTAAAGTTGCCATTTACTTTATGTAGCCATTTAAACTGCAGACCCAATACAGACCATCTTACATGGAGTATTGGAAAGGGTTAATACCTACTCCTTTTTGTCTGCGCCTCTTGGAGCTTTGTTTCGCTCCCTTAACACTAAGACTTGCCTGGTGGTAGTGGTACCTACCCTATCTTTTCTACTACAATTATAGTATATAAACGTGGTACTGTTTTAGGCTATTTTATTAGCCTCAAACTTAAACCCGCTTGACCAAATACTTTTTATTTTGGCTCCAGTCGGGTTTTATCCCCATTTCTTTTTGTTAAAATCCTTCTTGTGTTTTACTTTGCGCTGCAAACCAGGTTTGCCTTCTTTGTCCGCCGACCCTTGGCTGGCTTCTGTCCAGAAGCCCTCCTTTGGTGTCTGGTTTTCTAGGTGGGCTGAATGTGAGGGAGGGGTTTAGTCACCCCCTGCACAGGGTCTCCTTGGAGACCCAAATCGCACTTTGTGTCGATTGGCTGAGGTGGTTGTCCAGGCCAGACAACCCCTCTGCTGAGTGATTGACAGCCAGGCTGTGTGAATGGGGGATTTTGGCATAAAAGGCAGGACTCTTGGGCTGGAAGTCAGCCGCCACTGGAACTGCAAAGAACCAGAGAAGTGGAGAAGAAGACGGCTGCTGCAACTCCCGAGTCCCGGTGAAGCCCTGCTGCAGTCCTGAGTTATCTACCCTTCAACGACAAGAGAAGATCCAGTCCAGAGTTTTCTTCCCTTGAGCCTGGTTGGATCAACCAGCTCACCTCCACAGCCAGAGGATCCTCTTCTTGGTCAAAATCGCTGCACACAGCTGTAGTGGTCCGGATAGCCATATGAAGAGCCTCTCCTGTTTTAAAGGAGCGCACCTTTTATTCACTGTTGCTTCGCTGCTGCTGGCCTCATCCCTGGGTAGTGCAGATCGCTCCAGAGGTCCTCCTTCTTGTCCACACGACTGAAGCTCCAGGAACCGTGAGTCTGCAGGAACTACCAGGAACAACTGCTGTAGCACTAGCTTTTCTTCAAACGAATAAGGTACTGTGTCCAACTTGGAGGAATTGGGGTGAACCCTTTCTGCGCACCGAAGGTTTGTCCTTCTCTTCCTTCCCTCTTATAACTTTTGCTTCCCCCTTTTGACAATATCTAAGTACTCCTGGCAATCTCGAATCGTGAACTGTTCTAACCTTGTGATCCTCGACAACAGGACCCTGTCCCATTTGACACTGGCGCGTTCTACGTTTTAGAAAGTGTCCTCCGATTCTAGCTGCCTTGACAAAAGTATTGTCTATGATTTTTATCCCTATTCTCTTTGTCAAGGGTCACGCAGGTTCCTGGCGCAGTAGTGGAAATAACCAACCACCCCCGCAATGGTCTTGATGCCTGCAAGTCAGTGCTTACACAGGCTGTCGCGACTAGAGCAGGGAAAGCGGGTTAGGGTCTCGTTGGTTAGATAGGTAGGGGGAGTTAGGGTAACCGGGAAAAGGGTTAGGTAGAGGTTAAGGACAGGACTGGGGAAATTGGGAAGGGTTTTGATTGGTGCATATGTTTTATCTTCTGTTCCACAAGGCAGCTTCCATGGAGCCCCTAGGCTGACTCACAACATTACCACTTAATGCCTCTAAAACAGTCTTGACAATTATGTTACAATTCACATAACACTGGGCATCAAATACAGGTTGTCAGTTAGTGTGTCACTGACACTAATAAAAATCTACACAAGCACACTTAGTTTTCAATGCACACTTGGCTTTCAGTTGTCCAAGTCTGGTGACAGGGTCCTTAGCGTCCCCAGTCGGAGCTGTCAGTCTCTGGCGCTGTCTTGGAGGTGATCCAGGCAGGGTTCATGCTACAAGGAAAGAACACAGTGTTATTGCCTGTATTGTAGTTTTCATACATTAATTCTCTCTCCACAGTACACGCGTGCATTCACACACACTCCCAATGGCGTGCGGCACCGCAGGTGGTCTCCGCACACTGTTCTCAGTAAATGACACCAAAAACTGGTTCTCTTTAAGATGCCAGCACGAGCGTCGCCGTGCGTGGCTTGCAGCTCCTAAGAATGCCCCTTCGTTCCGCGATGTCAGAGGTGTGTTCCACCGTGACGCGCGGCATGCGCTTTACTCATGTTCCCGGAAGTATTCCACCTCGGAATCTGTATCCTCGTCTAGCGAGAATGTATAGTGGGAATAAAGTAAAGGGAGGCGGCTACTTATCTCTTTTTGCAGGCCCAGGGGCGTTTGGTATGGGCGGGTGATAGTGCCCTCTGCGCTTCCCCAGCTCCCTCTGCAACGCTTCCCGCGTCTTTAGATTTAGCCTCCCCGCTCCCTCTGCAGCGCCTCCCCAACTTATCTTGCCATGGGCGAGGGGCCGGATCCTTGATCTGGTGGGGCAGGGCCCCTCGCGTGAAGTTCTCGCCGTGAGCTCCTCCGCGCACGTCCTCCTCTGTTGAGTTCTCGAGAACAAGCCCGTGCTTGGTAGCTCGCACATGCGCGGTGACTCGTGCCACACCCTAGCTGCTTCCTGTTTGGCTGCCCATGCCCAAAGCATGCTGGGCAATGTAGTTTTTTAGTGCTTGGTGCCTACAGAGAGGACAAAGTAGCCTCTGGTAAGGCAGTATACTCCTCTTTGCAGTTTTCAAGGGTATAACAGTGTTTTTAAAGGAAACACAATGTACAGCACCCACACACCCACCTGCCTTGGCATTGTTTGTGTGTTTTCTCTGCAAGTTTGGCCCTTTCTTGGGTCTGCCCCTGACATCACTCCCCCCTCCCCCCACAGAAGGGTGGCGTCGGCTGGGGTTTGTCTGGATAATTCAGATGAAATGTGCGCAGCAATCTTGGGGCGGTGCGCAGCAATGCAGCAATCTTGGGGCGTGTACGTGAGTAGAAGGGTACCAGCAGCGATCCTCAGGGCCGTACCCAACCCAATCTACCAAGTAAAACACCTACTCTTTTCTGTCTTTCTTGGAGTTTAAGATAGCTTGAACCTCATACTGGGGTTCCCCTTGGACCATAATGGGTGGTGGCTTTTGAGGTGTAATGGTCTTAGGGGCTGGCTTTAATAATGAAGTATGAAAGGTTGGATGGATTTTCATTTGGGGTGGTAATTTCAAACGCACGGCTACTGGATTAATTATCTTTTCGATGGCAAATGGACCTAAATAACGTGGCTGTAACTTACGGGGTCCGTGCAATGATATATTTCGAGTAGACAACCACACTAGGTCTCCTACATGATATGGGGGGCTAGCTCGACAGTGTTTGTCGGCATAGTTTTTATAGGTGGTTTTGGATCAAACAAGATTATCCTGCACCTCTTTCCATACCTGCTCAATGCACTTCCGCTGCCCTGTCAATGTTGGGAGGGCGGTGGTGGAAGGTGTAATTGGGGCTGGGAGTATCCTGGGGTGATGGTTGTAAAGACAATAAAAAGGTGATTGTTTGGATGCATGGCTTGGATTGTTATATGCCAGTTCGGCTAACCCTATATGTTGCACCCAGGATGATTCCCTGCTGGTGATAAAACAACGCAGGTACTGCTCGAGCCCCTGGTTCACCCGTTCCGTTTGGCCGTCACTTTTTGCGTGGTAACCTGATGTTAGGCCCACGTCCATCCCAATGACCCTGCAGAACTCTCGCCAAAACCGCGAGGTAAATTGTGGCCCTCTATTGGTGATTACTCGATATGGAAGCCCATGAAGACGCAACACGTGTTGGAGAAACAACTCGGCGACCTTGCCAGCTGTTGGTACCCCTATACAGGGAACAAAGTGCGCCATTTTCAAGAAGGTGTCCACGATTACCAGTATGGACGTAAACCCTTGTACTGTTGGTAGATCCACTATAAGGTCCATAGTTAACCGTATGCCATGGTTCGGAAGGAGTAGGTAAAGGATGTAATAATCCAGCGGGTTTACGTTGATCGGCCTTATTACGGACACACACTCCCTATTCACCAACATATTGTTGCACGTCGCGTCCCCAGTTGGGCCACCAAAAGTGTCGCGACACCAATTCTTGTGTTTTAGCTCTGCCCGGATGTCCTGCCAAAGGTGAGTCATGGCACCAGGACGTAGTCTTTTTCTGGAGTTATTTTGGAGGCAAGAATAGTTGTGGACCATGATAAGGAAACCCAGCAATAACACTATGCTGTTGTTTGTGAATACACCATTGGTGGAAGTCCTGCATGGTCAATTCCTTATGTACAGCCTCAAATAAGTTAAATGTGGCGCCTACAATGCGCGCCAATGGGATTATGCTTTGAGGTGTATCTTCAGGGTTCTTGATAGCTGGTTCAAGATACCGTGATAGTATATCGGCTTTCTTGTTTTTACTCCCTGGCCTGTATCTGATGACAAAATCGAACTCTGCAAAAAATAGCGGCCAATGTAACTGATGTGGGCTCAGATTTTTGGCTGTTCGGATGAATTGCAGATTCCGGTGATCAGTTATGACTGTTACTGTGTGGCGGGCGCCCATCAGATAATGGCGCCACTCATCGAATGTGGCTTTAACAGCCAGTAGTTCTCGATCCGCAATCGTATAGTTGATTTCTGCTGGAAGTAACTTATGTGAATAATAGGCCACCGGATGAAGTAGAGCAGACTCAAGATTTCTTTGGGACAAGATGGCCCCTAGGGCGTAACTAGAAGCGTCTGTCTCTACCACAAATGGTTGAGTTAAGTCAGGATGTCTCAAGATGAGTGCGTCAGTAAAGGCCTTTCGAGGGGATTGGGTCCTACGACGTATTCCATATCTGACATGTAATCACCACAGCTGTGCTGCTTCGGAAACTTTTTTCTGCGCCCTGCGTCGATGACCTCGATGCGCCGTCGTCGAGGACCTCCTCCGACGTCTGACGTCATCCGATGTGATAAGTAGGACGCACGACGCCCGTAGCCTCAGTTCAGTTCTTTCCGCGAATGTGTTGCTTCGTGAATCTCGGTTAACGCCTCGACTCTTTGGAGTTCTGTTCTTCTCGGTTCTTCGAACCTGTTCGTTTTTGTGAAAATCCTTCGTGTGAAGATGTCTTCTACTTAGTCTTCGACCCCGCGTCCGGGCTTCAAGAAGTGCGGGTAGTGTGGGTCCAAGATGTCGGTGACGGACTCGCACGACGCCTGCCTCTGGTGCCTCTGGGAGGCCCACGACACGGATGACTGTATCGACTGCCAGTCGCTCACGTCCAAAGCCTTACGTGAACGTAAGAAGAAGTTGTCGGTAGGTCGGGTGTCCAAGCCCCGGAAGTCGAGATCTGCGGGGCTTTCGACGGATGATTCGAGGGGTGACTCTCCGCGTCATCGTCGGAAGTCTCGTGGGTCTCCTTCTAGGAGTCGGTCCCGCCACTCCTCAGCCTCTTCGAGGCATTCTCGGAAGCGCTGACACCGGTCGTCTTCAGGTCCTCTTCGGAGGATTCTGCCCGGCACGTCGCTTACCCCTCCAGCCGTGCGACGCCGGAGGAATGGGCTTCCTTCGGGAAGAACATGCTGGCGATTCTTGAGTGGCAGAGTACTAAGCCGTCTGCGCCCCCGAGTGGGGTCGGTCGTGACAGGTCGAGAGACACCGCTCGCAAGAGTGGTTGGCACGAGTCACGGGAGAGGTCCCGTTCGGGCAAGGAGACTGATCCTCGACGTACCCGTTCCAGGTCCCGGTCCTCGACGCGTTCGAGACCGTGTGCACCTGTGAGGTCTTCGAGGAAGACATCGACGTCTGAGGCGTCGAGGGCATCGACAGGCTTTCTCGAGGCTCCGGCTCCGAGGAAGTCGTCGAAGCCGTCGAGGCTCGGGGCTCCGGCTTCGAGGGCTGTGTCGACAGCCACCGATGCTGGCGGCGCTGCATCTGACGTCAACGCCGATTTCCTCGACGCCGATCCTCTCGGCGCCGATGCCTGTTCTCTCGACGCCGATTCGCTCAACGCCATCGACGCCTTTTGTGTCGGAGGTACCCCATGGCACGGGGGAACCCCCTAGGAAGGCTCTGGTTAAGAGCAAGCACTCTCGGGTGCCTTCTTTTCGCCACCTGGAATATATTTCAGAGGCAGATGAGGATTCTGATGGCCTAGTTCCTAGTCAGGTTCCAGATGATATTGTCTCGGGCCATAGTCAGTTTGACGATTTGAGGCAGTCACTGCATGATGCCAGTGGTCTGGACACCTCTCCGGAGGTGGAGTTTTGTAGGCCTGAGCCTGGCTCTCATGCCGATTCCTCGTACCTGTGCCTTATGGCTAGGGTTTCTGAGTACTTGGGATGGTCTGCTCCCCCAGGGGAGTTTGTGCAGGATGATCTAACGGACATCCTTGATGTTGGTCCCCCAACTGACCCGGTACTGCCGTTCCATATGGCTTTACAGAGAAGGGTGGCGGCGGCTTGGACTGCTCCGGAGAGTCTCCCGGCGGTAGGCAGATCCTTGTCGCGAAAATACCGTCCAGCCAGTAGCGACCCCTGCTACTTGACCAGGCACCCCACTCCGGAGAGTTTGGTGGTGCAGGCGGCCATGGCCCCGGCAAAGCAGGCGTCGTACCCTATCATCCCTCCTGATAGGGACGACAAACGTTTTGATGGCTGGGCGAAGAAAGTGTTTTCTTCTGGTGGTATGGCGCTTCAGGCGGCCAACTCCATTTGTGCCTTGTCTCGTTTCACACACACTCTGTGGAACTGTGTTGCGTTAGCGGCTGAACATATTCCCGAAGGGGACGAACGGGATGGTTTCCTTGCTATGGTCCAGGATGGTAAGGATGCCATGTGTGAGTCCGTTCAGTCGGGTTTGCATTTAGCTGAATGCGTCAGTAGGTCCATGGCGGCGAGCACCGTGATACGCAGGTTTGCGTGGTTGCGGAAGTCGGGGTTTGCTCCTGATGTCCAGTCCCGGCTCCTCAATATGCCCTTTGACAGTGAACACCTTTTTGGCAGCAAGGCTGACGAGAGCCTTGAGAGGTTGCATACCTCAAAAGCTGCAGCGAAGTCATTGGGCGCTGCAGTTCGCCAACCTCTGCCTTTTCGTCCTAGGGGACAGCAGTGGAGGGGTGGTTCCTTTCGCTATTACTCGTCCTTCAGTAAAGCGAGAGGAGCTGGCAGTCAAAGAGGCCAATGCAGGGGTACCAGAGGTGGACGACAGGGTACCCGTGGTGCCAAGGCCGCTCGGGCAGTTGCCTCTTTGCCCTCAGGTACTGCCGCAGCCGCTCCCACTCAGTCATGAGGCCATGTCCCATGGTTCGCCGGTTGGGGGAAGGCTGGCGCAGCATCTTGCAGAGTGGCAAGCCATTACTTCAGATGTGTGGGTTCTGGAGATCATGACCCACGGCTACTGTCTTCCCTTTCGGCACAGGCCTCGCGACAATCCAAGGGGGAGCCTCTCTTTGCAGAGTCCGGATCCGCTCCTTGTGCAGGAAATTCAAGCCCTGCTGGAGAAAGGCGCCATAGAACTGGTGCCTGTAGTGGAGAGGAACAAGATGAAGAAAGACGGGGGATTGAGACCCATCATGGACTTGCGCGGTTTGAACAAACTCCTCAGGAAGGACAAGTTCAAGATGGTTACTCTCTCTCAAATCCTCCAGGCCCTTCAGCTTCAGGACTGGTTGGTGTCACTCGACCTCAAGGATGCTTACTTCTATGTGCCGATCCATCCCAAGCACAAGAAGTACCTGAGGTTCGCGGTTGGCGACACGCACTTTCAGTTTCGGGTCCTGCCGTTCGGATTGACCTCCGCCCCGAGGGTTTTCACCAAGCTCATGATGGTGGTGGCAGCGCATCTCAGGCAAGGGGGGATTCACGTCTACCCCTACCTGGACGATTGGTTGATCAGGGGGAGCTCTCCCGAGCAAGTCCTGGATCATCTGTCCGTCACCTGCCACTCCCTTCACAGGCTGGGCTTCTCCCTCAATTTAAAGAAGTCCCATTTGACGCCAACACAGCGGCTCCAGTACATCGGAGCAGTGCTCGACACTTCCCTGGGGCAGTGTTTTCCTCCCCAGGTGAGGGCTCTTCACATTCAGCAGATGGTGCACAAGTTTCAGCATGCCCAGACGCTCCCAGTGTTCGAGTTCTTGAGGTTGCTCGGCCTCATGGCATCCTGCATTCTTCTGGTGCCAGAGGCTCGCCTGCGGATGAGATCTTTGTAGTGGGCACTCAAGACGCAATGGTCGCAGTCCTCCGGCAGGATGTCGGACCCGGTTCACGTGCCGCCCTCGGTCGCCCGGGACCTTCTGTGGTGGGCCGTCAAAGGCAACTGGATGAAGGGGGCTCCATTTTGGCTTCCCTGGCCAGAGGTGACGATTGTGACGGATGCATCCCTCACGGGATGGGGAGCTCATGCCAACGGGCTGACAGTCAGCGGTCGTTGGTCTCAGTCGGAGTCCAGACTCCATATCAATCTGTTGGAGCTGAGGGCCGTCAGGCTAGCCCTGAAGGCTTTTCTGCCGACTATGCGAAGGAAGAGTGTCCTGATCCTGACGGACAACACAGTGGCCATGCACTACCTCAACAAAAAGGGGGGGGCAGGGTCACTTCCTCTGTGCAGGGAGGCGATGCAGCTCGAGTTCTGGGCCATCGAGCAGGAAGTTTCGATCTCGACAGTTCATCTGGCCGGAGACGAAAACGTGACGGCGGACGCTCTGAGCAGGCAGAGCGCGATCTCTCACGAGTGGGAGTTGGCTCAGGAGATTCTCCTGGAGATCTTCGCCCTTTGGGGGACCCCTCAAGTGGATCTCTTCGCCTCCAGTGTCAACCGGAAGTGCGAAAGGTTTTGCTCACGGGAATTTCCTCGAAAAAGAGCCTTAGGAGATGCGTTCGTGGTGGAGTGGTCATTCCCGCTGCTGTATGCGTTTCCTCCAGTCCCCGTCATCCCGCAAGTGCTGCAGAGGTTGCGGAAGTTCGGTTCCCGGATGATCCTCATTGCTCCGGCGTGGGCTCGGAGGACGTGGTACCCGGACCTTCTCGACTTGTCCATCTGCCCTCCACGTCGTCTTCCCTACCGAGACGATCTGCTCTCACGGGAGGGGGGGGTCAGGTTCTCCATCCAGAGGTAAGATCCCTCAACCTTCACGCTTGGTTTCTGAAAGGTTGAGGTATAAGGATTGGGACCTCCCTGAAGACGTGATGCTACAAGGAAAGAACACAGTGTTATGTACCGTTGGCGTAAGTTCTGCGACTCCTATAACACCCCGTCTGTTTATTTCAACAGACCTCACAAGATACTTCCCACCTTGGAATATCTCGTCCTGATGAAGGCCACACCATCAGAGCTCATCCAAGCTCACTTTTTGGCCGAAACACTGTCGTGTTGACTGTTATATTGTTTGCGTTGTCCTTGTTCAACCCCTTATTGTTTTGATGTATATGTGCTGACTATCACATGCTATCACCTCACTAAATCCACTGGTTTCCTTCCCAAGGACCACTCAGTGGATGTGTAAGCATTTAAAAGTCGTTACAAATATTTGAAATTTGTCACTCACAAACTGCTTACTATACCTTCGAAATGTGTAAATACTGTTGTATCTTGTGTTACTCTCTATCAAGTGTATCTAAAAACACGCACAGTTACTTGTACACACTTACCAAGGTGTAACCCCCATAGGTGTGTGTTCACCCTTTGTTAATCAGCCAGGTATTCTATGACCTTGCTCAATTTTGCTCTTTAAATTTTATATATATATATATACATATATAAGAAACCACAATTGGGCACATGCAACCACTCTTTGATGTATGTTTCCTGCTTTAAAGGTGGTTGTGAAATGTTATTCCCATAGAAGCAAAGGATAGAGTTCAGGCCACCTTTCGGAATCATAATAAAACACACGCAACCATTCTTTAATCTAGTTTTCCCACTGTAAAGTTGTAACTTTAGTAATGTCAGCGTGAAGTGTTCTGTGATGGTCTTCGCAGTGTTCCCTTCTCTTAATTAAGGACATGCAACCAATCTTCGAACAGTTGTAGTCTTCGGTTATGTGAACAATGGGTTTAACAGCATTAGCTTTTTACACGGGAAGAAGACCTTTACTTAATATGTGTGTGCTACAATCCTATTGTTCAAGAGATTCGGAATACAGCAGTACACTTCTACTCGCTGAAAGTCTTTCGAAAATGGCAAAGGAGCTGGTTAATGTTACTGGCAAGGCTTGCGCAATGCTTTGTGCTTCACTCACTGGCTTCTGAAGCATTTTCTTTTGAGCGCACTGCTTCCCAAACTTCTACTACTTCTAGCTCACTGCGGACCCACACCCTTCTCCTGAACAGGTGTCTCCAGTCCGGCCATACGTCTTGGGAGTTTCCTCTGCTTGCAAGACTCTCGACTTCACAAGTGCTTCTTGCCTCGATATTATGCACACCAGCAGCTCAGCAACCACAGCAATCGGGCTCATGTGGGGAAAACCATTTCTCCAGCACGTCTTCCGCTGCGTAACCTTTGCACTTTAGAGTTTGGGAGAACAGGACTCTCTCAGAACATGTTTGTGAAATCCGCTGTTTCTTCCCTCTCGTGCTGACACTTCTGCTTGGTTTGCCAGCCTTGTGTCTTCCTCCTACTGCCACAGCCTGCACTCCAGCCAGTGTTCCAGCTCTTTCCACTCTTTCCTCCTTTCTCTTCCTGAGCGGGCCTTTTATTCCTCCCAGGTTCAATGATAATTTTCAGGTGTGGGCTATTAGCCTTAATTGCCTTACTACTGCAATGGCTACTAGGCTTAATTGCCTGACTACTTCATCTGCATGCCTCTTCAGCCCTCTTCCTCGTCTCAGTCCCTGAATCAGGGACTTGTATTTTCTTTCTACAAAATTAGGTTTTTCAAATTCTGCAATTTGGCAAACAGCCATTAAGAGTGGGATTACAGGGAAAGTTAAAGAGGGGACTCTCCCAGTCTTCCTGATCTGTTTCCCCGCCCACCATGTGATCCTCCCGCAGTACACCAACCCCAGGGTCTGGATCAGGAAGCGTCTGCCTTTCTCTGGCCACATGAAGAGGGTCCCACACAAGGTTTCTGGGGAGAATCGTGTCTGATTCTTCACATACCCTTGCCCTAATGTTGCTTGTTTTCTCAGCCTCCAAGGGAAATCTGGAAAGGAAATCAACATTCCCTTGTTCTTTACTTTTACAATGTTCCACTGAGATGCAATAAGGCTGTAAATATAAAAACCAGCGCATGACTTTAGCGTTGGTATATTTCCTCAAGTTCATCCATTTTAAAGGGGCATGTCAGTAATTAATCTGAACTTCCTTCCCGTTGGATAGTATTTCAAATACGTAACTGCGCATTTGATGGTAAGGGCTTCCAAATCTAAAGTTGCATAGTTATTTTCCCGATCAATTAAATAACGGCTCATATATAGGATTGGGTGGTCTACCCCATCATGGAGCTGAGACAATAGAAAAAGTCTCCAAGCACAGGGGGTGTCCAGCGAAACATAAGATCTTTGGGCGTTGGCAGGGGGCAGAAATGTCCTCGGAATAAGAACATGTGTATCAAAGATTTGAGAAGGGGTGAAGGAGGCCTACCACAAGGGACCTTTCTTTTAGTAATCCATTTTGTGGCCATGAAGGGTGCCGTAATATGGTTGAGGGTGGGAGGGCAGTTTGTATTTGTTTTCTGTTTTATGCTAAAATGTTAATAAAAATGTTTTTATTAAACTCTGAAATTGGCGGTTGGGTCTTGGGGTCTATATTTATAGAGTAGTAGGTAATCTGAACATGCATTTTGGAACATCTTTAACATCTTTTGAGTAGTTTTCATGTCTCGTCTCCTACAGAAGCAGGTTTTACAACGTTTTTAAGGAGTGCCTGCTATGAATTAAGAATGATGAATCACCATGAAAGTATTAAATGAGGATTTGTATGTATTAGTGCTTTATATTTGAGTTGACTTGAAAAAATATTTTCTTAATTTAGTTCCTGAAGAATTTATGTATAACCCCTTGACGCGGTCTTACGGTGAACCTCACAAACGACCAGAAGTTCAGAATTCAACAGTGGAGTTCATTGCGTCCTCAGACTACATGGTAACAAATGGAGTTTTATTTATATCTATCCATGCTTGGGAACTGTTTGTAAAAGTCAAAAATGTCCCTTGTTTTAGTTAATTTATATCCTACATAATTCAAACTAAATTGATTATTTGTGTAGGCAACCAAGGGAACCGGTGAGACAGCCTTCCCATGATGAGGAAGGCAAGTTAGGTTCTCAACTGTTGAGGCATTTGTCCAAGAGGAGTGAAAGGGCTGGAGAGTAAACCATAGGCATAACAGAGTGGGAGATGAGCTGAAGCAGTTCAAAAGAGGAAGCTCTTGATTGCACTTATGTCATGGACCGTACATTGCGAGTACCACAACATGAAGACCCTTTCCTGTAGCATGTCGGTAAGTGTTAGTGTCTGATTACTCCCTTACACCATGACTTATTTTGCCATCCATTGGTAACTAGAGGTCTACGTTTCTACTTTGAGTTAAGTACATCTTAGTCTTGTAAATTGGGTTGTGTTTTTATCTTGTTTTTTTTTTTTACTGCTTTTTTAACCAACCTTTTTACCGCAAAATATTTGCATTTTGCAGCAAATATTTCACAATTGCTGTGGCGTAAAATACACTGCAAAAGGACTGGATACCATCAATTGTATTTATTCAAGAAGGACGAATACACATAAAAGGCATATGTTTATTTAAAGCCAAGTAAAAAGCAACCAATCTCTGGCAATGTACTGAACTCCAATATACTGTTACATATCTCAAACAGTATGTTTTCAGAATGTGGGTTACATTTACAGAGTTAGGGTGGTGTGCATGGGTCAACCATAAATTGCATCCCTTGGCTCTGGTCTGTTGCCTGTAGATTTCCAGAACTTTAGTACCTCAGTTTTAGCTGCCACCACGCTCTATATATAGTTTGTCGTATTTTAATTGCTAACACACTTTATGCATTTAGAGCAGGACCACATCTGTACTCTTAGGTAGTGCAGGCCATATTACTAGATTAACACTTATCAACCACATTTCAGCAATATTAAGGTACCTTTGACCAATCTCAAAGCATTTGTATCAATGTTCTCACCACCATTTTACAATGCCAACACAGGTCAGATTACTGCAGTCAAAGACTGGAAATAAATTGACAACTTGTGCCACCTTTATATACTCATTTGTTGTGGAAAGCAAAGCTGTTAATCCAGTTTTCCCCACGTAAACTGAACTGGTCAACACTCCCCATTGTATATCTGAAATCATTCATCCCAATTCCTCGCACCATTCCACCCTCTTCCGTTCACCATCCACAGAAGAGGAGTTGTCTTTTATACATCTGGATAAAAAGCAGCAGAGGGATGCATTAAGAAGCGCACACAGTGTTGGACTCATTCACAAATTACAATACCATGTCACATCATGTGGAATTTCTCATATTTACACTTTTCATGCTCCTTTTCTTGCATTTATATTTCAGAAACTCAAACTCTTCCACTTTCCAATGTTTCCATATATGGATCTTATGAATCTCTGCCTTAATCCAACTGTGCCAGTTGATTTAATGTTATAGATCTTCAGTGCTGGCCTTCACTATTCGCACACACCATTATGGATATGCTTGCATTGATCTTTTCTTAAAGTTCTCCAAGCCTTAATCTTTAAGAGATTGCCTGGCAAGGATAATGCCTGCCTGGGTATTTTATTCATCGATGACGCCTTACCCAGAGAATAGCCAGTAAATATCGTCCTCTCTCTCAGTACCGAGTATGGGCCATTGGCATCTTCTCCCTCAGAGCCTTAATGGAATCCTTTACAAAAGGTCCCAGTACTATTTCTAAATAATCCAGAAGCCACACCTACCTGTATGCCCTTGTCGTTTTAGTACCCACCATGGAAATCTGCCTTACCGTCACTCCACATAAATGCTTTCATCACCCTGTTTATTTTCTTTGTTCTTTTTCAATAGAGGCAAGTAGAGGTCCTGAAAAACATTAATTGTAGGTAGAATGTGCATAATGTATGCTATTGGCTATGCATATGGTCATGTTAAGAGTTCCTAATCTTTACATGTCAAGCATGTTCTCTTGTAGTGCATTGACCAGTTTGACAATATTACATTACTATCACAAATAATTTGTATACTGAAGTATTTAAACATTAATTTACCACTTTACAGGCCAAACCTCAAGGTGCCTCTGAAACATGACCTCTAGAGGGAGAAGGATAGCCTCAATCTTCCCCAGTTTATTTTAAACCCAGAGATGCCCCTGTATTTGCCAGGCAGTCTTTGGAGGATCTTTAGCTTGTGCAAGAACTCCTATCAACACCAACATGTAGCAAGCATGTAATAGAACCTGTAGTCTCATCAACCCTTCAAATTGAACCTTTTGTCATATCCCCACTGTAAGGAGCTCCATCGCTAGATTGAGTAAAAAAGGTGAAAAGGGCAGCCTGGGCACATACTTTATCTGTTGGAAAGCAATCTGAAAGCATACAGTTTCAGTCCCTTGCATTAGCTCCTGCATATAGTATTGAAACTTAATATTGAACATTCTGGTTTGTTGATCCGCAGGCACATATTTGTGCATGTTTTTTGGTAGCAATTATTGCCACGGTTTATTCATATGCTATGAAAATTGACATGTAGGAATGGGAGAGCAAAGGCAACAGGCTATACAGGTTACACTTAAGCAGGTGTCCCAGGAAGAGAACATAGATCAAGGAAGTCATTATTGTAAAACAGCCTCATACACTTTACAAAAAGCTATGTCATGACATTAAAACAATCGACAAAGTGTGATATTTGTGTTAAGTAAAAAGGCTATCATACGTCGATTGTGTGGCGTATGAAGAAGCTGGTAGGGTCTGATGCTCCATACAACAGAAGATTTGCAGTGGCGTGAGCTGACATTGTACCTTTCGGATTCTAGAAGGTCCAGCCAGCTACGCTGTTGCCGGGTGAGTCTGAGTGGTAGAAAATGGTGTAACTGCTTTTCAACAGCACCTGAACTGTAATGGCTTTTCAACAGCACCTGAACATAGACTAATCCCAAAGAATGCACAGAACGCAACTCGCAGCACTTCACTACTGTTCGGAGATGCCAGCCCAAATGGTGGCTAGCCAAACCTTGTGCAGCGTTCTGCTGCTCTCAAGCCAGGTTTGCGCGTTAAACAATAAAATAAAGATTAAAAAAAATTAAGTTGATGGTCCAGCTTGGCCTACGATGATTGTTGCAGGCAGCATAGAAGCAGAGCTGCTTCCCTCCTCCCATTTGGGCCCTAATAAGTTATGTTCTTATGATTTGTACCATACACTGCTACCATATACATGTCTCCAGTCGCTCTGGCGCATTTCAAAGAGTGAGGGATGAGGTAACAGTGCGTGAAGTGGGCAAACTGAAGACAACTTTGCTGTTGTGTTGCAGCGTGCACGCGTAACCCTGAGCAGTGTGTGCGGGTCTTCTGGAACATAAAGGTATTTGTGTCCAGAGGGGAGCCTATCGTGGCATTGGTGCTATGATGCATTGTCCAAGGCTGTGCTATCTGAGTTCAGTTGTAGATGTGTAGTATTGTGTTTGATGTCTGAAGAAATATTGTGCCAGTAAAGGCTAGGCACAGAGAACAACAAAACGAATAGCCTCAGGCTGAATGCTCCTTCATTGGACCAACTGCACTTTCCGGTCTGTTTCCTGAAAAAAAGAATTCTTAATACACCCATAAAAGGTTCAGGTCTAGGGTTGCTTTTTGGCAAGACTTCTTAAAGCCTCAAGTCTCTCTAGAGGCTATGTTCAAGCTCTACAGTGCTGGTGCATTTACTTAGCCTGGTTGCTAATAATTGTCTGCATTTTTCACAACTTCATGAAATACCATATAACGTTGGCACCATATGATATTGCCTGTTGTGCGGCTTATTCACAGGTCATACTGTGATTGAAACAGGAGAAACCTTATGTTAATATACACAAACAATTACAAGCATCATTGGACCATCATAACATTGTCTTCATTGCTGTTCTGAATGGACCTATTTTTTTTTAAAAAGATCTTTCTCGGAAAATACAGCTTTGAAAAAAGAAAAAGCTGGCACAACAGAAGTTGAATAACCTTTTGGTGTTGCCAGAAAAGTAGGCGCCATGGCCATGGTGTTGTCTGAGGTATCTATTGGCTGGCTGACCGAGACTTGGTGGTGTTGGCACATTATAGAGAAGCATTCAATTGTCCTTCTTGTGTCATCTGTTTCCTGTGTGACAGTTGTCCTTTTTTGGTTTTAGTGCATTTTGGTGACTCTTTGAGCCACCATATGTGACCAACTATTGCCATAGAGAAGAGAGAAACCAGGCAAGCGGCGGTGAAAAGGAGGATATCTGGTTGGCATTGCAACTGGAAACACTAAATGCCTGAAATGGGTGAAGCATGGTTGTGTTAATTTAAGTGACTTTCTGCTATTTACACCAATGAGGACAGGTTTGACGTTAATTTTCCCAATCAGAGATTGCGTTTGAAATCCTAAGCTTACTACCTAGACCTGGGTGCAGTTATGTTGCTGCTCCCCATTTGACTGCTTGCATTTCGCTGATCCTTTAAAGAATAGTGTTGTGGCGGTCGTCTCCCCTTGGTGTACCTCTCACTCTGTGACTTCATCTGTTTGTCTATTCTTGCTCTATAACAAAAGCATGTTACGAAAACAGTGTTTTTAAATATTGAAATTATCGAAGCACATTTATCCTGTACGTTTATTGTAAGAATCGAAATATAGGATTCATCGCAGAGGGGTGTCCTTAGTTTTTTGTTGTATAAGACGTTCTTTCCCTTTGTCGGCCCTTTCAGCGATTACATAGAAGTCCTGTTCCATGATGGATGATCGGTTCGTCCCTTCAATAAAGGGACCGCTGGTTGTGCTTTCCATGTTTTCAAGGTTCGGCCACATCACCACACTGTATCCTGAATAAGACTACAGTTTTCTATGTATGTGAAAATATCAAAGCAAAGTATGAAAATGTCATTCTTTTGGCCATGACCAATTGAAGAAAGCGCATGGGACAAATGAGAGAGAAGATTCATTTTTGAAAACTATCAAAGGTGCCTTTTAACTGAAAACCCCAATTGAAGCAATTCTGGGCATAATGCTTGTGACATGCTGTACATCGATTCATCAGTGACCTGTGGTCGTCCGGATACGTATCTGGAATCCCAAACAGTCGACGTATTTGACATCTCGACCTAGTGGCAGTGCAAGCTAAACCAATAATCCAATGGTATAAAATGTAACGCCTTGTTTTTGTAACTCAAGATAGCAAAACAAGAGGGGTGGGGAGTGTAACCGTATACCCTTGACGCGTTTGCCCTAGTAGGGTTAAGTGCATTGGGTAATTGATTGGAGTGGGCACCGGGGGCTGAGGCTGGGACTGGCTGTGTGTAGGGTTCAACACAAAGCAAGAGAATAGGATAGGGCCGAAGGTTTTGCAAGTGCAGGAATAATTCAGGTGGCTGCATTCCCATTAAGAGGAGTATTGTAGAAGGTTGTATGTCTTACTAATACCAAAAGCATGCGTGCAGATGGAGTGGTTGGGTGTTTTAAATAAAGCACTTAAAACTCTTTAAGACATTTATTGACGAGATAACGACAGAAAATGATTTATTTCCCTTCAGGAGCAAGTGAAATTAGCGAAAGCAACGTATCTTTGTTCACACACAACAAATAACAATTTAGCGAAGTAAATGAGAGTAGAAACAAATTCAAGTAAAGGCGAAAACAGGCATGTTGTTGTGATAGGGCTTTCGTATGTAACTCACTGGGAACACACAAAGGCTCTTTTTCAATGAAAGTATCTTCTTGGCTGTGTTCAGGGCAATATTTAATTTGATGGCCAAAAACGTACTTATAATATTAAGGTGAATTTTGTGTAATTAAATGTCGTATGCCAACAATTTAGTTTATAATTGTAACCACTAACAAGTTAACATCATTAGCACCCCCAGTTGATACTTTATTTGAGTGATATCTTGAACTGTTTGACATGAGCTCGCAGACCATCACACTAAAACATGCGACTGACGAGCAAAAGTGATTGCGAACACACAGAGCTCTGTCAATCACCTGAACCTGTGCAGCAAAATGCCAAGTACCGTAAAAATGATGATGCCAAAATAAGCAAAATGAAGCTCCTTTAAATCATGCATAGAGAGAGAATTTAATGGGAGGGAGTAGGTGGTGCTACCTCTGCTGTAGTTAAGTGCTGGCATAGTGGTAGCAGTGAAATGTGCGGGGGACTTGGAGTATTGCTTGTGCTATGGCGTTTCCCTAACAGCATGAATTGTGAGACATGGTTCATGTCAGACTTGCGGGGTTTAGGGTGCGATTTATTACAAGAAATTCCTTTGTGCAGTGTATGGCGGTGCATAGGCTAGGCCCCCACCTATTTAATTAAGGTCCCTGGCAAAGGCTGTTATCTGTAGAGCTGTGTGCAGCTGAGAGTTCAAAGGCAGAGAAACCGCCATTGCATGAGGCCCAGTACCTCCCAACCAGGAGCTGGTTTCCTGAATAAGGCAAACTATAACACCTACTGCAGGAAAATCAAAGTAGCAGCTACTGGGCAATCTCTTTCCAAAATGCACTGTTAGCTCCATGGGTCTGCATCAGTGATTCCCTCACTTGCCTTCTTCTCTACGGTTTAGCTGTCCATTGAGATCGATGGGGTAATTTGATTGATCAATGATTTGAGGCTGAATTTGCAAAATCAGTTGATTATTTTGTGTGGGGGCCCTGACATAAATTGTATAAGAGAAACCCCACAAAGGGAAGAAACTTACTGGTAGAAAATTCAGGGTGGGGAAAAAAAGCCAGAGCTGAAATCTGGTAGAAGGAATTGGAGGAATGTGATTTCCATATGCTAACTTGCTAAACGCAGGGGATATACCGGGGGCCCCTACCTGGAGAAGAGGGAACCAACATTCTACTCTAGATTCTTTTTTTGTCTCTGTTAGTGCTTTACCCCTGGTTAAATCCTTGAAAGTAACTAAAATGTAAAATAGTGACCATGATTTAGTACAGCTGACTCTGGGGCTACCACTAGGTGTGGAAACAGAGCTAAGGGAACATGACGTGGCAGTTGGACAGGTTAGAAATTGCCTTATATTAAATCGGCAAAAAATGGTCTGTCCTCAACAATCGATCCATCACAGCCTTGAGAGACAAGAATATGGGCTGTGATTATGTTCCACCGCTGAGGGATTACTGGGAGGTCAAGGGGGGTGGATTGAAATCCTAGTTCAAACCAAAGCTTCAAAATGACATTGAAGTAGCAGGGAAAAAAGGGAATGGAGTAGAGATTTAAGAATATTTCAGTATCTAGGGGCTCTAAAGACCCCCCCCTAATAAAAAAGCAGAGGCAGCAATACAAAAATTGGTTAATAACCCATAAGACTATTATGCTGCAACGGGTCGCTGAAAATATGCTGAAGACCCTGTTAGCTAATAAATCCAGGAGCCTATGGCGTCCTCTAAATGAGGCAGGCCGTTTGCAGCTGGTGCTGCAGGGAACTGCTGTTCCGTAAAAGATGGGAGTTGACTTTTATGGCGCCCTTTTGGGTGGAATGGGGGAAAAGGAGCTCCAGTTGGGAGCTGACATGGTAGGACTGAGGTGGGAACTGAACATTACGAAAGAAGAAGCACTTGGGTTAATAAAGATGGCAAATAATTCTAGAGCCCTTGGTCCGTATGGCTTTTCAAACCTAATGCTAAAACAAGCCCCGGACGAGTGGGCATCTTTCTGTATGACCATATTTAACGAGATTACAACTAGGAGGGTAGTGCCGAAGTCATGGAAAAGGATTGCCTTTCTTGACATCCTGGGAAAGATCTTTGCATCCCTTGTTCTGGTCAGATTGAAGCGCTAGGCGATTGAGTTGGGACACTATTATCAAAGGCAAACTGGCTTTGTGAGGGAGGTGGGATGCAGCCTGAATCCGTTTGTTGAACATCCTTTTTTAAAAAAAAAAAATGTTATTAATTTATTCCAACAAACAATACAAACCAAACTTGCAGTGCATATAATGACATTCTAAATATACATCGCTTCATCATGTCCACCGCTTCTCCCTTTCCCACCCCCCCTTTCGAGCCTACTTCCTCTCATGTTCTGTTTCTGCGCATTGTGATAGGGATTCCTCTTCCTTGAGTTCCGTTGGGTCTCGCATTGGCCCAAATAACTCTGCTATTAGTAGTTTCCAGGCCATCAGGGTCTCTTTTTCCTCCTCCTCCCCTCGCCCCCGGCATTGCTTGCTTCTTAGCATACCGTTGTTTCTGCTTCAGCCCATTTCTGTAGATCTTTCCACCATACTTCTAGTCGTGGTCTATGGTTTGCCTTCCTACCCCATAGCAATTCTCCTCTTTGCGAGTACATACGTCAGGTCTTTTAGTTTGCCCACATGCTTGAGTTTACATGGTCTAGGAAACCCTCCTATCAAGCAGGCCCACACTGTGTCCACCACAATCTTGATGCCTTTTTCCGCTAGCCTGTGTGCCACTTCACCCCAAAAACGCTCAATGACTGGGCATGACCAGAACATATGCACCATTCCGGCATTCTCCTCATCACATTTGGGACATGCTTGCCGTCTTGCATTTTTGAATTTAGCTATTCTCTAGGGTGTCATATACGCCCTATGTGTAATATATAATTGCATCTGTTGTAGTCTTGCGTTCCTTGACACCTTTTTGTGATACCCTTGGGCTCGTTCCCACATCTCATCACTCATTGGGGCTCCCACTTCCGCCTCCCAGTCCTGTCTCAGTTGTGCCATTTCCTTTCCCACTTTGGACATCATCAACTCATATTCTAGATATCTCATGTCCCCCCTCTGCTATGTCATATATTGTATCTATGGTAGCGTCTGGTTCTTCTCCTAGTACCATTTTGGACCATGTCCCCCTGATTCTCTATGATATGTGATATACTGGCCTATGTGTAACCCGGTTTCCTTCCCCAACACTTCAAAGTCTATTATAGTCCCCTCTTGCCGTATATCACACATTGTTACTATCCCTACCGGTTCCCAGTGTTTCCTAATCATCATCCTTAGTTGCTTTTCTTTACCCACCAGCGCCACTAATGGTACCTGCGGGGAACACCGGAATGGGTTCTCCATCAACTGGCATGCCCTGCGCCACATCCTCCACCCAAGTATCATCATCATCATCTTTGGGCGCCCTTCCATATCTGCCTTGGGCAGCCACATAATTTCCTTTAAGTAGAATGGAGCACCGTCCTGTCGGAACAGCCTGGACTCAGAGGTTGACTCTTTAGAGAGCCATTTAGCTATATATTGCAGCTGGCTTGCTATGTAATAAATTTCATAGTTTGGCAGTTTTATACCCCCTTTCTCATGTGAGTTTTGTAGCTTCCAGAGGGCCACTCTATTTCTCGTTCCATGCCAAAGGAAATCCCTGCACATGCCGTCCAACCTAGTAAGAACCTCCTTGCTATTAGGTATAGTATGTTCCCAAAGTAGTGCAAGTGTCTTGGTAGGACCACCATTTTCAACATTGCCCCTTGCCTCATCATTGGCAAAGGTAGCTTCACCCAGAATTTCATGCTGTTTTCAATTTTCTTGATTGCTACCTCTGTATTATACTGATGTTCCTCTTCCACCGTATGGTATATATCTATCCCAAGATATCGAAATATGCTAACCTCCCATGGTATCTGTAACACCGGTAGCTGTTTTAACGAGATCCCTTTATACCTACCCAGTGGAAATATGCTAGATTTTTGGGGGTTCACAGCTATGCCAGACAGCCCTGCCTATCTCTCCATCACCTCCAGAATGTACTGGAGGTTTTCTTCCAGGTGTGGTAAATACAGCAACATGTCATCCACATACAGGGAGATTAAATGCGGTTCCCCTCCCACGGCGATGCCTGTCGTGTCATATTGTTGCCTCAGGTATATCGCCAGGGGTTCCGGGGCCAAAATATAAAGCATAGGAGACCACGGACATCCCTGTCTAGTGCCCCTATGGAGTTGCCATCTCTCTGATATCGCTGCTCCTGTTTTAACTCTAGCCAACGGCTCACTATATAACATTTTTGCCCACTGCAGGTACCCGGGCCCCATTCCATAACCAGCCAAGGCCGTCATCAGCCACGGCCATTTGACCGAGTCAAAGGCCTTTATTGCATCCAACGATACAATTGCCAATTCGCCTTTGTTCTCATTTACATGCTCAATGACTCGTTGGAGTCACCTAAGATTATTGGATATGTTCCTGTTTGGGACCTAGCCTGTCTGATCGGGATGTTTTAGTTTACCAATGACCCTCCTCAGTCTGTTTGCCAAGACAGCTGTCAGTATTTTACTCTCCTGATTTAACATTGATAGGGGCCTGTATGAGCCACAGTCGTGACCAGGCTTATTAGGTTTGGGAAGCGGTATTATTATCGCTTCTCTGAAGGACTCTGGCAGCCTTCCCACTTCATATGCTTAATTCAACATCTCTAAGAGCGGGGGGAGCACCTCTTCCTTTGTTTTATACAATTCGCTTGGGAGCCCATCAGTCCCCGGTGTCTTGCTGGTGGGCAACTGCCTCACCACCTCTTCCAATTCCTCTAAAGTGATCGGAGCGTCCAGCTCCTCTCGTTCTTCAGCGCTGATCTGCGGCAGTCCTATGTCCTCCAGTGTTTCTGCTATTTCCATGCAATTACTCTCCTCATCATCTCCATATAGGAGTTTGTAATACTCTACAAATTCCTGGTTAACTCCTTCCTGGGTATCCACTATGCTCCCATCTTCCCCCGTTATTGTTCTGATTGTGGGCCTGGGGGTCTCACTCTTGTATAACCATGCCAAGACCCTCCCTGGTTTGTCCCCTCCTGCATGCTGTCTCTCTATGTACTTTTTATAGTTAAGATTACACAGTCTCTCCCAATGCCCCGCACATTTCTGCTGCAGCCTAAGTATTATTTCATTGTCTTCCTTGGTGTTGTCTCCTCCCCGTAACGCCCTTTCTAACTCTTTCTCCGTATCTTGTAGTTCAACCAGGACCCTTCCTTGTAGCCCCTTGGACTTTGCTATAGCTACCCCCCTCATCACCACTTTAAAGGTCTCCCAAAGTGTACCCGCTGAATCCACACTGCCAGTGTTGATCTCAAAGTAGTTTATAATCGCCTCCCTCATATCCTCCATAAAAATTGTGTCTTTCAGCGCCTTTGCTCTAAGGCGCCATGTCGGAATCCTTGCTCTCGGGGGTCGATATTGCCATCCCAGGATTAATGGCGAGTGGTCTGAGAGGTCCCTCGCTTTGTATTCCATCTGCGTAATCGCTGTCATTCGCTCCTGTGTAGCAAACATATAGTCCAACCTAGTATGTAGATTTTGTGGAGCAGAATAGTGCGAATATTGTCTCTTTTGGGGGTGGTGTGACCTCCATACATCCCCGAACCCGAAATCCTCTAGCAGTGTCTGCAGTGGTTTAGCGGCTGGGGCGGATCTATCCATTTTACCATCTGATCTGTCTACCTTTAGGGTTTAGCACGCAATTAAAGTCTCCTCCCCAGATCACCGTCCCTCCCACACACGTGCTGAGTTTGCTACACAACGTTCTAAAATATGCCGCCGTGTTTTGATTCGGGGCATACGTATTTATAATGCTGATCTCCCTGTTTTCCACCAGTCCTCTCATTATGATCATCCTCCCGTTCGACTCAACTGTCGTCTGTAACAGCTGAAACGGGACACGCGGCGCCACCCAGATCACTCCCCTGGCATAAGCCGAATATGATGCGCCCACTACAGTCCCCCTCCATTTTTTCCGTATCATCTCCATCTTATCCTGCCTCAAGTCAGTCTCCTGCAGCAGGGCTATATCTATTTTCTGTCTGCGTAGGTACAGCATAACCTGATTCCTCTTTAGATAGCTATTGAGCCCTCTGACGTTCCAAGTAATTATCTTAAGATCCCCCATGGCTTGTTAGGGACCCGCTCCTCCCACCACAAGTGCAGTCCAAGACCAAGTGTATTTCCCTTCTGTGTAGGCTTGTTTCCCAACTTAAACTTCCCCTAACTAAAAACACATCAAACACCCAAACCTCCCTCCCACCTCCCTTCCCTGCCCCACCTCACCCCTCTTCATACCCTCCCCCATCAACACCCTTCCCAACTGTTGCCCAGCTCCATCGCTGGATCTCAGGCACCCTGGCATCTAGCCCTTTTCTGGCAGTAGCCTGTACTCGCGACTCAGCAGGATGAAGTCGCCCTAGTGGCTGTCCTACTACTTCCGGGTGGTAGGTTGCCTTCATCCTGCTGCTCCTGTTTGCTTCAAATTTGATGCGCTTAGTTCTACCCAATTTACTTGTGCATTTTATATTCTAGTCCAACAAGTTCAACATGTCCAAGAATACCATGTTACAATTTCAATATTATCTGTCCTTCCCCCTCCCCTGTTATCTGTATCAGTCTTTTCCAGGCCTCCCCCCCACCCATCCTTTTATTATGCATGATGTATCCCCATCACTTATCGTGATCTTCGCGATCTTGCTCCTCATCTCGTTCTGGGCAGCCCCGCGTGTCCGGCCATGCCGCCGCTTCCTCTGGGGTATCAAAAAAATATGCCCTACTTTTATGCAGGACTTTGAGCTTCGCCAGATACAAAAGCATGTACTTGATTCCAGCTGTGCGCAGTCTCCTCTTGATCGCCACATAGCTATAACGCTGCCTCTGCACCAGCATGGTGTAATCAGGATACGCTGCAATGGTTGCAGATGCCCTTTTTATCGTTCCACCTTTGCGAAAATACTGCAAGATTTTCTCTCAGTCTTTGTAGTTCAAGATCTTTGCTATTATTGCTCGAGGGGGGCCCCTGGTTGTGGTTTCCTCATCAGTGCCCTGTGCGCTCATTCAACGGTAAATCCTTGTGAAAGCTTGTCGGCTCCTATCTCTTGCAGGATCATATTCTCCACATAGTCCGTGGGTTCCTGGCCTTCCTCCCCCTCCGGCAGGCCGACCACACGTATGTTACGTCTCACTCCTCCCTCAGCCTCTTCTGCTCAGTTCTCGAGGTTAGCCACCTGTAGCTTCAGTATATGGACCTCCTTTGTATTGCTTGCACTGGTTTCTGTGTTGGTTTTCACCGCACTCTCTAGGCCGCTTGTTCTTTCCGCCAGCGCACTCACGTTTTGTCGCAGCAGGGTGACCTCTATTCTCACTGCATATATTTTGGTTTCCAGGGCAGTGCTAAGGTCCGCCATTGCTGTCCTCCATGAGGCTTGTTTGTTTTATTACTTGTGTTGCGCACCAGACCCAAGGGTAACCAGGCACATTTTATACAACAACTTACAGCTTAGTTAGAAGAGCACATGGCAAATAGAGAAACAAGAAATATACAAAAATATACAACAGGCAAAAATGTTGATACACGTATTTACAGTCCTAATCAGACAGGCAGAAACTGCTAGGAAGTAGGTATGTGCAAAAATACAAAAGGTGAGGGACGTGCGGAATAGGTCCAGGCAATGGGTGGTCTATTGTTTGTCTGCATCTTTGATCCACCTTGTGAGGTTATGTCGGAAAGTGAGGTATGGTTGATCTGTCCTCAGGGTGGATGGTAGGGAGTTCCAAAGTTGAGCTGCTTTCACCTGAAAGTTGCAGCCACCGTCTCTGGACAGTTTAATCTAGGTGTAGAAATGTTGTTGGAGTTAGCAGATCTGCTGAGTCTTGTTGGCTTTGTTCTCATGAATCTCGCAGAAAGGTAACGTGGTGCGGCATTGTTTAGGCATTTGTAGACAAGTGAGGCTACTTTTAGCTGGATTTTCTCCTGTGTAGAAAGCCAGTTATTGGCTCTTCTAAGTTCGGTGATGTGGGCTCTCCTGGGAATACCTAGTGCTGCTCTAAGCGCATTGTTCTGCAAGATTTGAATTCTTTTGATAACTTCCTTGTTGGCCCCAATGTATAGCGAATTGCAATAGTCCAACTTTGATAACACAAGCGCTCTCCCAAGTGTGATGCAGCTGTTGTTCAATAGGAAGGGTTTGCCTGCTCTTATCAATTTACAGGTGTAGGCGGTGGCAGAAGCCATCGCGTTGACCTGCTTGTTGAAAGAGGGGTGGAGTCCAGGTAGAAACCCAGAGGTTTTACCGCATGGGCGGTTGTGATTTGGTTATTATCAATGTTAAAAGAGGAGTAGTTGGGGCCCAGTTTTTCGAGGGTAGAAGGTGTGCCAAGGATAATGATTTCAGTTTTGTCATCATTCAGGCATAGTCCGTGAGTGGCCATCCATGCCTGGATGATGAGATACACCCTGTTCACCAAGGCCAAATCCTTGTGGTAATCACCAGTAAGTGGTAGGAGAATCTGAGTATCATCTGTATAATTAGTGTAGGTGATACCAAGAAGGTCCAGATCATCGCAAGATCCCTGGGGCACGCCGCATGTGATGGGGATGGAGTCTGCTGCCGCAGTTGTGGAGAATACTCTCATGGTCCTATTATTGAGGAAAGATTGGATCCAATCTGTGGCTTCTTCAGAGAAGTGTGCGGCCATATCCAAATGCCTACAAAGGACCTTGTGGTCAACAAGGTCGAATGCAGCTGATTTGTCCAGAATGAGGAGTAAGGCTGGTTTCCCTTGATCCCTTAGCTCGTCAATTTGCGCCTTTAGGTCTAAGAGGGCTGTTTCGGTCCTGTGCTGAGGACGGAAGCCAGACTGCTGTACTCCTAGCAAGTTGTTAGTTTCAAGGTGTTTCTGAATTTGTGAATACACCACTTTCGGATTTTTAGGAGGAATGACACAGTGGTGATTGGGCAGTAATTCGTGTGTATGGCTGGGTCTAGCGTCTGTTTTTTAAACAGTGGGAGTACCCAGGATTCTTTTAGGTTACTAGGTATAGACCCTGTTGCGAATGAGGCGTTAATGAGTTTTGAGATAAAGGGAGCCAGGTCTCTAGCTGCATCCTTTATCAGTTGGGCCTGACATTGATCCCCCCTGGCAGTTTGATGGTTTGAGTGACAGTATGATTTTTTCAGTCTCAATAAAAGATACTTTAGAGAACTTGAAGCAAGGATTGCCAATGTTATTATTTTTTTTTTTTAATTGAAAAACTACAGTTTGAAATTACAAACTTTGTTTCACATCTCCCGAATCACCAACGAACCAGACCCAACAGATCAAATCAGAATTAAGCGAATCAAAACAATCCAAAAATTTGACATCAAATATCTGTTTTCAAAATCATATCAAAATAGTTCACAGTTGCACAAAGAAGTTGTGTACTGCGACCAGTGATAATCCTGGCCCACCACGTCTCCATGTCATCATCCAGAGGTGCAAATTGACGAAGATGCAACGATCGCTGGGTAGTTGTTCGCTGACATTCAACTAATAGGTGTTTGGTGGTTTCTATCGAAGATTCACAAAAACGACACAGATTATCTTTTAAGGATGGGTCCTTTCTTTGCCATAAAAGTTCCTTGGTTTTTAGGATGTTTGCTCGCAACCGTAAGAATTGAGCTCTATGATAACGGGATGGGCAATGCAAAAAGTAGCGAGCTGGTTCGTTAAGTTTTCGACAGTCATGATCCATCACTTTGGTTGACTTCAGCTTTTTTCTTTCGTCATTATTGATGCTCCATGCCCAATGATCAAATTTCTTTTTTGCGTTTTGTGGACGAAGTAGGAGTTCTTCATTGCTGATATTTGCTGCAGACAGATACGCCACTAGTTTGCCAAACCAAATATTAAGAAGCTCGAACTTTTTTGGCATCTGGTTGAAAGCAAACAATTTGTATGCGGGTTCCGGCGCTTCCAAACACATTTTATGCAGCGTTGCTATTGAGTTCCACACCATATTCATGTGTAGAGAGTTTGTGGCTAATTCATATCTCACAATAGCAATAGGAGTGGACTGTGGGAGCTTCAAAACCTTCCGCCAAAAATGACCTTCTAAAGCATGCCAGGTTTGCTCACTTATGTTCCAACCTGCAATAGCCCCGAAGATCATTACTGGCACCACTTTTTGCTGGTAGAATTTAATGACAGGTTCCAGAGAAAATTTGCCGTAGTTCCTGTTGATTTTTACAGCTTGTAGTGTTAGTTTCTTCATTTTAGAAGTTAGATCTGTCACCCATTGCTGTTCTCTGATAGTTGTTGAATTGTATACCCAAGTATCTTATTGAATCAACCGATGAAATAATTACTTCTGTAATTTTCCACCTAAAGGATTTATCCTTTTTTCCTTTGACATTTCCAATTGAAACGATCTTTGTTTTTGTGGTGTTTATGGTTAGTTCATTTAGATCCATATATTTTTGCAGGCCTGTTAGTAGCCTCTGCAGCCCAATTTGCGTTCGGTCCAGCAGTACCAAATCGTCCGCATATACGATACATTTGATTGCGGTTTGATTTATTTTAGGCGAGAAGCATGGAATTTGCATGAGAAAAGTTGGTAGGTCTGCCAGGAACAACTTAAATAGCTCTGCGGCTAAGGGGCATCCTTGCTTGACACCTTTTTGGGTCATGATTGGGTTTGCGAGCAGCCCATTGTTATTCAGCCTTACTTTGATTGAGGTATGGGTATGTAACGCCATTATTGGTTCCAAGATAGATGCAGGACAGCACCATTTCCATAGTTTTGCCCACAACAGGTTGCGATTTACACCATCGAAAGCTTGTTTCAAATCGATGAAGGCAAGATGTAATTTGCCATTTGATTTCATGGTTTCCAATTTTAAGATTGTTAGGATGAGTAAATTAACATCAACCCCAACACCTTTTGTAAACCTGGTTTGCCGTATATCATTTATTTGCGCGGTTTCCGCCCATTTGGCAAGTTTGATGCGCAGGTTTGAGCCATATATTTTACCGATCGTATCTAGCAGGGCAATTGGGCGATAGTTGTTTGGGTCGTCCCAACTGCCCCGCTTATGAATTGGAACGATAATCACAGTCTTCCAGGAATCAGGCAATTTTTTTACCAAGCTGATTTTTCTGAAAAGATTTCCAATGAAAGCTGCCCACTCATTTGGATGTCGTTTTAAGTCCATATTTGAAATCAAATCTGGCCCACCAGCGTGTGAGTTCTTTAGCGCCTTGATAGCAATAATAAGGTCGTCGTATTCCATTAGCACGTCCCATTGAGTGTCCACAGAGCTCGATCTTATCACATCGTTACCATTTGAGTTTTGGAATACCAAAGAAAAATGCGATTCCCATATGTCGCCTGAGATGGTGTTTATTGCATATGGGATACTTTTGGAGAAGTCCATATTCAATATCTTCCAGATATCACGGGTGTTTTTTGTCATAATTAGACGTAACATGTGTTCCGCACGATTTGCTCTATTATTTGCGCCTGCGACCTTGCCCAATTTCTATAGAGTGTGCGTCTAGCTTTTATCGCTTGTTGAGCTTCGGATTTTGGTAAGCTTTTCTTAAATTGCCTTAAATCTTTCCGCATTGCCTTTTTTCATCGTGCAGCACCTTACAGTAAATATGTTGGTGAGACCGACCTTGATTTTGAGACCCAACTACAGGCAGTTTGAAGGCAATCAGCAGGGCAGTATAATCTGCCACATGATTATCTGGAATGTTCATAAGTTTCGTGCTGAGCCCTTGGATTTGTTTGCCACTTAATCGTAGACGATTTCCCCCTAGGTTTACTTCTAAAATGATGTTACTTGAGCAATCTGGCAATGGCATTTCCATCACTATTCAGAGTTTTAACAGGCAGTGGTCGCTGTATTTCATTCGTTTTATTTCTAAGCCAACAACCATGGTTGCAAGGTTACTTGATATCCATATGTAATCCAGAATGCTGTTGGTGGCATCACAATGCCACGTTGGCTTAGCAGGGATATCTCCTTTAGTTGTTCCATTTAGCATGTGTATATCACGAATCGACATAGCAGTCTGCCAACAGCTCTCTTTCGTCAATCAAGGCGGGAGGGACCAACTGAAATTTCCCCGGCGAATGTTCAAACCCGAACCAATTGCAATTCAGGTCCCCGCAGCAAATCACT
Organism: Ambystoma mexicanum; assembly: GCF_040938575.1. Classification (NCBI taxonomy): domain Eukaryota; kingdom Metazoa; phylum Chordata; class Amphibia; order Caudata; family Ambystomatidae; genus Ambystoma; species Ambystoma mexicanum. The sequence goes on from NC_090937.1 coordinate 391,787,616, forward strand.
GATATGTTGGTGTAGGTCAACATTGCGACGTCGATTAATTCGGCGATTGCGGATATAAAGATGTCTGACCTGATCTTTGTCGAGTGCCAGTAAACGTTTGTAATCAGAAGGTATTTCCTCGCGTTAGCTTTCTTGCCAGTTGTATGTATGATTGTACCTTGTACATATGGATTGGGATTTTTAGACTCCAGCACGGCCCATGATCTTGAAATCCTCACCATAGTTATAAGGCCAGAGCTTGGACGGCCTTTCACATTTTTTATTGCTGGATTTAAGATTACAGTAAATCCATCACAGATGGGAGGTGAGCAGAGCCAAGTTTCTTGCAAACATATAATGAAAATATTTGCTAGCGGTGTTTCAAAATCATTAAATAAGTGCTTAAATCCACATGTATTCCAGGAAATAAAAAGGGTTGAGTTGCCAGAGTTGTTTAATCGTGGCTAATGTTAGTTTCTGGGCCCATTATCCTTGGTATTTTTTTCAGTAGCTTTTCTTTGCGGGACTTGATGTGATCTTGAGGTCAATGAGTCACACATCGATTGTTTTAGAGCAGCCGCATCAACTGGGTGGGACTTGATGTGATCTTGAGGTCAATGAGTCACACATCGATTGTCTTAGAGCAGCCGCATCAACTGGTTTCATTGGTTTCTTGTATCCATCTTTGGAGCATTCAGATCGATTTGGAACTTCACAATCTGGTTCAACCAGAATTTCAAAACCAAAAAACAACAATTCATCACTAGCATTAAAAAAGGGTGCTGCGTACCATAGCTGAGTTGATATGTAGCAAGACCTGGTCTGAACATGTTTCAGTAGCTTACTCGACGATTCGTATATCGTCAGAGACGATGGTTCGCAGCGAAGGTACGCACTTGAATAATTTCAAAATGTTCGTTCGATTTAAATTTACTTCAGCTTCTTCGCTTTGGATGTTTTGTAGCCGCAACTTGCAGCAGACGCTTTTCTCTCTGCGGTGTGTCGATTTATGCACTCGACTTTTAAAGTGATTACGTAGGTTGCTCTGATTTGAGGTGAATTTAGGATTCAATTGTGAAACCACAGCTTGGGCCTGAGGAGATTTTTCTGAGCCTCTCGAATCTCTTTGCCTGTGCGCCATCGTTGATTTTGTTGGTTTTGCAGCATCCTTATTTGTACTTGCATCAAATGACTGAGAAGGGGCAGCACGAGAATGGGACAGAAAGTCTACTACATCGTGCTCCTCTTGCGATGGATAGGTGGACAAATCACAAAGATTTATTGATGTAGAGGTGATTGTGATGTTACTGGACTCTGACTCAGAAATTAATCTTCTGCGTTTCAAGGCAGGTTTGAGTTTGGCCTTCGTTGGAAGAGGGCAGGCCACTCTTTGCAATTCGGCGTCTGCCTTTAACTTTTTGTTGTTTTCTTTCCGCTTAAATAGACTCTGTCTTAGTGGCGTAGAAAGATTCCTTATAAACGCTTTGGTCTTTGAAGTGCCAGCTGGTTTAGAGCTTTTTGAAAGATTTTTTGATGATCCACAACCTTGTTTCCCAATTGATTTGGTAGCAACCACTAATGGCTCAGTTGACATGGCTTTGGCAGGACCAGTAAAAATGCCAAAAGACAAAAACTGGACATCTGGGGCTACAGGTTTTGTTTGACGTTTGTCCAAGAAATTCTCCATGCTGACACCTTTTATAGTTATTGCTTTCGATTGAACTACAAGAGGTCCTGTACAAGACTCATCAATGATAGGAGAAACTGCAGTAGGAATACTAGGCAAAGACTTCGCTCCTTCAATCACGATTTCGTTGTTTGTATTTTTTTTGTTTGAATTTTTTTGTCCCACTTTATCATTAGAATTTGGGGAATTTCTCACAATTGTTAGATTAAGATTATTAGATGTGGAGCCATCAACTGGACACATGTTAGTGCTGTTATGACATAGAGTGACCTTCTCACATACCATGTGACATTGACAGTGTTGTGGTTGTTTCATCAAGTCAAGTATGTCATCGACAAGTTTCTCTTGTTTTTGGCTGTTTCGACGGGCTAGGTTGTGATGCCGTTGTTGGCATTCCATTGTTCGTTCCGCTTCTCCCTGGATCATGTTTTTGAGAGACACATTTGATGTTTCCACCTGACCCATTTTCTGAGTTAGATTCGCTAACAGCGCACTTTGATCTTGTATCTTTTCACATAGGGCTTCATACAGTTTGACAAAGGGAATCATCGCCAGAGAGGAAGCGGCTAGGACATTATTATGAATTTGCATCGCGGCGGCCGCCGAGATGCTGGCGTTCGCCGGGGTTTGCCCGCTTTTATCTCCCCCATTTGGCGAAAGACTTGATAAGTCATTCGATTGAGCATATGTTTCATTCATCAAGTGGCCTTTCCTAGTCGTCTCGGGGCCAATGCTTGTTTTGTTCCTTTTGTTTTGCATTGTCGGAGTGCTTGTAATGAGCTTTGTATGCTCCGATATTCGAGATGAAATCCGCGTTTCAGGATTTTGTGTGTTCATAATCATAGACTTGCCCTGACTTGTCTTAGAGCCAGAGGGCATTGCTATTCCCAATGATGATTGACCAAGCTGTTGTGTGGTATCATCGCGCTGTTTGTCCAAGCTGGTTTTTGTGGCCAGACCATGTCGGCAATCAAGCTCAGGCCGGTTGTTAGCCGCACTCCATATAGGGTTCTTCGCATGTTGCAGTCGTGGGCTTGGAATCAGCAACGATGATTCACATGGAATGGCCACAGATATCCGACCAGTAATTTGCTCTGAAAGGTCAGGAGACAGAAATGAAGATGATTTAGCAATTTTGTTAGCATTGATCTCGGTGTGCTTTCAATTTGCTGATGCATGAAAGCGTAACATCTTGTCATCAAAAGGTGCCATTCCTGAATGAGTTGCGTGAAGTTGAAACTGATGAGGGTTAGTTGATGATAAGGCGTCTGGGAGCTCATGAATCGAAGCTTGAGCGTTTCCTGACAAACAGACCGTCGCCCTGAGTATAGCAGCTTCACATATTTTGTCATCATGCTTAGCGATGGCTCTTACAGATCTATTGGATTTGGTTACAGGAGGACAGATATCATTTTCCTTGGCCGGTACCTGTCCCGGCTCGCTGTGCACGTGGCCAGTCGGCTCAGAACTAACTGAACATTTTTGGAAGGTGTTGATTCCTAGACTTGACAAGGGCGTTTCAGCATTCTCATTTGATGCAGATACAGCATGAGACGCTGCCATCAAGTCAGCATCCGTAATTTCGAATGGAGAAAAGAACAATTCCGGAGAAATGGGGCTCGATGTAACTTCATGGGGTGCACAGATCGATTGTGACTGTAATAATGGTATTAAGTTGGACAGAGATAACAATCTCAATGGTGGTGGCAAAGGCGTGATTTCCTGGGCAGGCTCCTGTTGCAGGTCAAGTGCGGGGAGACCATTTCCATTGCCTTCATGGGGTGGGAGATACCACAACAGTATTGAATGGTTCTATGATCATAGGGTTTGCATCTGCTGAAACTGTCTGGTCAACGGATACCGTGTCCAGGAGCAGAAGTGAGCTTGATAGAGCCACCTCTGGCCCCGCCGGCATTGGATCCCCACCCCCTGCAGTCAACACAGGCACTATGAGTGTATCTAATACATTGGGTAAGTCGCAGCTCGTTCTGACAGGTGAATTCATTGGGGGCTCACTTGTAGTAGCCGGAGTCGGCAAGATGACGTTTTTTTTGCTTACCTTGCCGTTTAGTGTTGCGTCCTTTTGTAAGGCGGTCCAAGGATTCAGCATGCAACGCTGCTGAAGTGTTTTATGGCAAGTTTGTGGGCCAGTTTTCTTGCTCGTAGGGTCCGTCATGGTGCGGACTGGGGAAGACTGGAGAACTCGCCGCTAAACTCCTGTGATGTTCTGTGGGCTTCTCCAGCGCCAAACAGCCGCAAAACAGTCGGCGCCCTTCACCCCTATCGGGCTTAACGCCGCAAGGGTGGCTCGAGCGTGATGATATGCTCTGGTGAAGTCACGTGATTGGTCACGTGCAGCCAATCAGTCCCGCCTCCTCCAGGAAGCAGGGCGGTGAAAACAAAATATGCTCTTCCAGCAAGAGCAGCGCTCGCAGTGCTGTGCAAAAGCTAAAAGCAGGTAAGCGTCCAAAGGCTAAAACACTCCTTTTTTTTTTTTTTTTAAAATGTATTTTATTTTATAACAACCACACAGTGCAACAGAACATAAATAGAACACATCAAGCCACAACAAAGGCCAAACAACAAATATGAAAAAGAAAAGAAAGAAAAAACAGAACAGAATTAACTTAACAATCCCCTTCCCTCCCCCCTATGAGCCTGTAGGGTGTCCACCATCATTGTCCGTTCCGTGTGGTGGGGTTCCGTCGCTCTCAGATCCAGCCGAGGTCGACCCCGTACTAAACAGTTCAGCCAATAGCACCTTCCATGCCGTGAGGGAGCTCGCCCCTTCCTCCCCTCCCGTCCTGCTGGCCTCCCACCATGCTGTCGTCTCGGCGGCAGCCCATTTCTGGAGGTCACGCCACCATACCTCCACCCGTGGCCTCTGACAATTCTTCCATCCCATGGCTATTCTGCGTTTGGCAAGTACATAAGCCAAATCTTTAAGCTTCTCCACGTGCCGAAGCTTGCGCGCCCTAGGATACCCTCCAAGCAAACAGGCCCAGGCCGAATCTATCTTAAGTACAATGCCCCTCCCTGCCAGCTTCTGCGCCACTTCACTCCAGTAGGTTGCAATCACAGGGCAGGCCCAGAACATGTGAATCATATCAGCGTTCTCTGTGTTACACTTGGGACACGCCTGGCGCCCAGCGTCTCGAAATCTGGAAATTCTCAGGGGGGTCATGTATGCCCTATGCGTAATATATAGTTGTATCTGTTTAAACCTGGCATTCCTCGATACTTTTTTGTGGTACCCCAGGGCGCGCTCCCACTGCCCATCCGCCATCGGGGCCCCCATCTCTGTTTCCCATTCCAACCTCAGGTACCCCAAATCCTTCCCAACCTTTGCCATCAGCATCTCGTACAGCCTGGAGACCTCATGCCCGCCCTCGGATGCGTCATACATAATCTCCAGCGTTGCATCCGGCTCGTCAGCCAATACGGTCTCGGGCCAAGTGCTCCGGACCTCCCCGACCACTCTGTGGAACGTCATGTATTGCCCCGCATGCAGCCCCGCCCCCGCCTCTAGATCTGCGAACTCCGCCAAGGCCCCATCCTGCCAAATGTCACCCAAAGTGACCAGCCCCACTGACTCCCAGTATGTTCGCAGGATGGCCCTAAGCTGTCCGTCTTCCCTTGCCAAGGCCACCAGCGGCAGCTGCGGCATGCACGGCAGGGGATCCCCCATCATCCGGCAGGCTCTTCGCCACATGTTCCTGCCCAACGCTAGCATCTTAGGACGCCCCCTCATCCACGTGCTGGATACCCAAATAATCTCTCGCAGGTAGAAGGGGGAGCAGTCCTTACCCAACAGTCTATGTTCCGGGGTTTCGTCGTCCGAAAGCCACTTGGCCACGTACTGCAGCTGCGCTGCCACGTAGTAGGCCTCAAAGTTCGGCAGCCTCACGCCGCCTTTCTCATAAGCCTTCTGCAATTTCCACAATGCGACCCTGTTACGCGTGCCCTGCCATAAGAAATCTCTACATACCCTATGTAGTCTAGCAAAAAACCCCTTGGGTATCATGTATGGGATGTTATTGAAATAATGCAGCAGCCTAGGTAGCACGACCATCTTAAGCATAGCACCCCGGCCCATCATCGCTAAGGGTAGTTTCTCCCAAAACCTCATGCACTTCTCGATCCTCCCCACTGCCAATTCAGTATTGTGCCTGTGTTCCTCCCCGGTCGTGTGGTATACGTCTATGCCAAGGTACCGGAAGGTGCTTGTCGCCCATGGGATTCGCAATACTGGCAATCTCTCAGCCGGTATCCCCACATAGCCGCCCAACGGGAACAGAGTGGATTTCCGAGGGTTGACCGCTATGCCAGAAAGCCAAGCAAACCTCTCCATCACCTCCAAGACATATTGCAAGTTCTCTTCAGGGTATTGGAGGTACAACAGCATATCGTCGGCATACAGGGATATCAGATGGCTCTCCCCCCCCACCTCTATGCCCACCGGGTCATACTGTTGCCGGAGGTAAATTGCCAAGGGCTCAAGGGCCAGGATGTACAACATTGGGGACCAAGGACATCCCTGCCTGGTGCCTCTACCTAACTGCCACCTATCCGACACTACTGCCCCCGTACGAACTCTGGCTAGAGGCGCGCTATATAATAATTCGGCCCACCTCCTGTACCCTGGCCCCATTCCGAAGTGATCCAATGCCGCCAACAGCCACGGCCAACGAACAGAGTCGAACGCCTTGACCGCATCCAGCGCCACTATCGCCATTTCGCCATCTTTGCTACATCCCCATTCGACCACTCTGTGTAGGCGTCTATGGTTGTGGGTAATGTTCCTGTCCGGGACATAGCCCGTCTGGTCAGGGTGAATCAGCTTGCCTATCACTCTCCTCATTCTAGCCGCCAGGACAGCTGTTAGGATCTTGCTGTCCTGGTTCAGCATCGACAAGGGTCGATAGGAGCCGCAACCGTGTCCCGGTGTATTGTGCTTGGGGAGTGGCACTATGACCGCTTCCCTGAGTGATTCTGGTAGCTGTCCCAGCTCAAACGCCTCATTAAACATGTCCAGCATGGGTGGGAGTACCTCCTCCCCATACGCCTTATAAAACTCGCTGGGGAACCCGTCCGCCCCCGGGGCCTTGCAAGTGGGCAGCTGTCGCACTATCTCTTTGAGCTCTTCCAGAGTGATCGGGGCATCCATCTCCTCCCGCTCTTCATCGCTGATTCTGGGCAGGCCTATATCCCCGAGTACTTCATCTATCTCCTCTCGGCTCCCCCTTCCCGATCTTCATACAATGTTTGTTAGTATTCTGCGAATGCCCCATTTACCCCTTCTTGCGTATCAATCTCCGCACCCCCTTCGGTGATGACCGGTCGGATCGGAGCCCTAGGGGTTTCGCTCTTATATAGCCAAGCGAGGAGCCTGCCTGTCTTGTCCCCACCCGCATGCAACCTCTCAATGTACTTCGTATAATTCAGGTTACAAAGTCTGTCCCAATGCCCAGAGCACCGCTGCTGCAGCTCAGTAACTACTTCCATATCGGTCCCACCCTTCTCCAATTCTTTTTCCAGCTCGATCTCGGCCTCTCGCAGGTCGGTCAGGATTCCGCCCATTAATCCCTTGGACTTCGCGATAGCAACTCCCCTCATCACCACCTTAAAAGCCTCCCACAAAGTACCAGCCGACTTGACACTCCCTGTATTCGACTCAAAGTACGCGACTATCTCCTCCCTCATGTCCTCCTTGAATACCGGATCCCGTAGCGCCTCCGCCCGAAGGCGCCATGTTGGGATCCGTGCACGTGGGGGGCGCAGCCGCCAATGCATGATTAGGGGCGAGTGGTCCGAGAGGACCCTCGCCCTGTAGTCAATCTGTTCACACTCCGTAAGAATGTCTGGAGTGGCAAAAAAGTAGTCGAGCCTCGTGTGCAGTTGGTGCGGAGCCGAATAGTGCGAATACTGCCTCCCACCCGGGTGTCTCGCTCTCCACACATCTACCAGGCCTAGATCCGTTAGCAGCGACTGCAACACCTTGGCCGCTGGGCTGGGCCTAACCATTTTGTCATCCGACCTGTCCTCCCTGGGGTTAAGCACACAATTAAAGTCTCCACCCCAAATTACTGTGCTCCCCATCCCTTCACCGAGTCTCGCGCACAGTGTCTTAAAGTAAGTCGCTGTGTCTTGGTTGGGCGCATAAGTGTTTATGATACAGACAACTCTACCTTCCACAATCCCCCGAACCATGGCCAGCCGCCCGTCCGACTCCACAACCTCCCCCAAGAGCTTGAACGGGACATGTGGTGCAACCCAAACCAGCACACCCCTGGCATACGCAGAGAATGTGGATCCAACCACTGTCCCCCTCCATTTTCTCCGCACCATTTCAAGTTTATCCCGTGTCAAATGCGTCTCCTGTAACAAGGCCACGTCTATCCTCTGCCTCTTCAAATACAACATGACCTTATTACGCTTCAGGTAGCTATTCAACCCTCTAACATTCCATGTCAATACCTTAAGGTCTCCCATGATTTATCCGTAGCTCCCACTTCCCCCTCTGGTCTGATCGCCTCCCCCCAGTCCCGACTACATCCCTTCTCAGTTTCTTCCCCAGGCTCACATAACAACTAACACCCCCCACCCCCCTAACCCAACCAACTGCCCAGCTCCATCCCTGGATCTCAGGCATCCCCGTGTTCGGTTCTCTTCGGAGGCCCGTGTAGAGAACCCGACAGGGTGTCACTCCCCACACAGTGACTAACCTAACCACACACTGGGGTACGAATAAAACGGCCCTCGGATGCCCCCTACACATTTATATCCGCGCACGCGGACCATGTTCAAAACAGTTAAAAAGTGCATCCACATCACAAGGTGGCAAAGACTATATTCCAGTCCAAATGTTCAAAATCCGCCGGGCCCCCCGTTTCACTTAACTCTCCCTGCTCCGTCCGCCATCTGCTCATCAGGCTCCTGAGGGCAGTTCTGCGCATCGAGCCATTCCATGGCCTCCTCAGGGGTGTCGAAAAACAGCGTCTTAGCCTTGAAGAAGACCTTAAGTTTGGCTGGATAGAGTAACATATACTTAAAGCCGGCCGTCCGCAGGCGCCTTTTGACCGCCCCAAAGTTCATCCGACTGCGCTGCACTTGTAGAGTGTAGTCGGGGTAAGCAGTGATGGTCGCCTCCCCTCGCCGTATGGTGCCCCCTTTACGAAAATGTTCCAGAATCTTCTCCCGGTCTTTGTAGTTGAGGATCTTGGCGATCACGGGCCTGGGCGGATTACCCGGCGGTGGCCTTCTGATCAGGGCCCTATGTGCCCTCTCCACTGCAAATCCCTGCGTTAGGGCACCTCCGGTGATCTCCTGCAGCAGCAAAGTCTCGATAAAATCTGTGGGATTCTGGCCCTCAGCTCCCTCCGGTAGGCCCACAATCCGGATGTTGTTTCTGCGGGCCCGACCTTCTGCCTCTTCAGCCCTGCTTTCCAGGTTGCCTACCCTCTGCACCAGGGCATGGATCTCTCGTTTGTGCGCGGTGCATTCCGCCACAGTCGGGCCCATCTCCTTCTCCAGGGTCTCTGTGCGCTCGGCCAGGGTACGCACATCTTGCCTCAGAAGGTTCACATCCTCCTGTACCGCCCCGACCTGAAGTTCCATCGCAGTTTTCAATTCGGCCACCGCAAGTTGGAGTTTGGTCTCCCATGTCGCCTTCAGATCAGCGATCGCTGCCAGGACCTCCTGGTTCGTTCCTCCTGCGGCCATCTCCTTGGGCTGGGCCTTCTCTTTGCTCCTGATCCCCTCGGTGCCAGGCGATGTCTTGGCAAATTCGTCGAGCGTGGGCTGTTTATTCTTCGCCCTCAGGAGCTTGCTCGACATGTCTTCGATCCGGAGCGTCCCTTCGATCTCGCTGAGGCCCCAGGCCTGGGGGCACTATGTCCCCCCGCCGCCACACAGTTTCGGTTACCACCAGTCAGGCTTGCTCTCGCTGGATCGCGCTGAACGTGAACTGAGGGAATCGCCTCCAGAATCCCGGTCCCCGATCCTTTGTCCCAACATCAAGCGACGGCAGCCATTTTGTCTGCCGGAGAAGCTCCGGCCCCAAAACTTCACGCGGCTCCTAAGTACACAAGCGCTGCACAATCCCGTATGAAAATGCATCCAAATGTGCAGCCGAGCCTCGCATTTGCAGTCATCACCGTCTATGCCACATCGTAGCGGCCGTTGCGCGGATTCAGCCGGATAATGTTCGGATCAACGGGAGCTCCCGTTCAGGCACGTCCTTTCACATGGCGTCCAAGCCACGCCCCCGGCTAAAACACTCCTTCACTTTGTATCCAAGCACACTGCTCGGCTGGCTCGAGCGTGATGATATGCTCTGGTGAAGTCACGTGATTGGTCACGTGCAGCCAATCAGTCCCGCCTCCTCCAGGAAGCAGGGCGGTGAAAACAAAATATGCTCTTCCAGCAAGAGCAGCGCTCGCAGTGCTGTGCAAAAGTTAAAAGCAGGTAAGCGTCCAAAGGCTAAAACACTCCTTCACTTTGTATCCAAGCACACTGCTCGGGCGGCTCGAGCGTGATGATATGCTCTGGTGAAGTCACGTGATTGGTCACGTGCAGCCAATCAGTCCCGCCTCCTCCAGGAAGCCGGGCGGTGAAAACAAAATATGCTCTTCCAGCAAGAGCAGCGCTCGCAGTGCTGTGCAAAAGCTAAAAGCAGGTAAGCGTCCAAAGGCTAAAACACTCCTTCACTTTGTATCCAAGCACGTTATTTTTGGGAGGGGTGATAGTTGTTTTGGGCTTGGTATCCAGGCTAAGTGAGGATTTTTTCTTGGCAATTTTGGATTGGAGAGTTGTCACTTTGTTAGCTAGGGCCTGCTGAATATTGGTGCACCATATTTTATCTTTGACACAGTTGTCTGGCACTGGGATGGGAGATTCTATTTCCTTTAGGATGATGAAGAGTTCCTTCATGCTAGAGTTGGCTTGGGCTAGTCTAGCGTTGTAGGTTTCCCGTTTAGCCGACAGTATTTCCTTTTTGTAGAGGGTAGATATGTCTCTCAGAGTGCTTTTATTTTCTTCGGAGGGTTGTAGTTTCCATGCGACCTCACATTGTCTTTTTTTGGTGCAAAGAGTTTTTAAGTGGGGGGTCTACCAGGAATTGAGGTGGGCTTTGGGTTTGCTTTGTCTCAATTTAATCGGTGCAATTAAGTCCAGAGCAGAGGACATCATTTTGTTGTACTCATTCACTAGAATTTCAGGGTCCAAGTTATCTGGTAATGAATTAAGTGTAGGGAGGATGAGCGGGAGTAGGTTATCTGGGGTGATGTTTTTCTTATTCCTTGTCGGGATGGACGGTGCTGTCTGGGCAAAGGTAGGAGTAGGTCTGTCCGTTTCTAGAGCAAATGTTATAAGGTGGTGGTCTGTCCAAATTTGGGGGGAAATCGATGGGATGGAGGTGTTACAATTGTGGTCTGCCACCCAGTCGAGTATTCTTGTTTGTTTTATTCATTTTTTGTGTGCGCCAGACCCAGGGGTAGCAGGGCGCAATGGCAAGAGAGTGCGAAATTTACAAGGTTACATCATAGCACAGCGTACATTAGAAAATACAATAAGGTCACACCCAGGATAATCAACTCTGTCTTATCGTTTAGACAGAGGCCGTAAGTGGCCATCCATGCCTGGATGATAAGGTATACCTTGTTCACCAATTCCGTGTCTTTAGCATGATCCCCAGAAAGCGGGACGAGTATCTGTGTATCATCTGCATAATTAGTGTAGGTGATACCAAGATGGTCCAGATCATCAAAAAGGGGCTTGGTGAAGATATTGTATAGAGTTGGGGATACACAAGAGCCCTGGGGAACACCACATGAGATAGGGGTGGGATCTGCCGCTGCCGAGAGGGAGAAGACTCATCGTTCTCTCGCTCAAGAATGACTTGATCCATCCAATGGCTTCCGAGGAGAAATGGGCGGCGGAGTCCAGGTGACTGCAGAGGACTTTGTGATCCACCAAATCAAAGGCAGCTGAGAGGTCCAGGAGTAGTAGGAGTACTGTTCTCCCTTTGTCTCTCAGCTCATCAATTTGAGACTTTAAGTCAATGAGGGCCGTTTCTGTTCCATGTAGGGGACGGAAGCCCGATTGTCTTTCGCCTAATAGGTTATGTAATTCTAGGTGCTTTTGAATTTGGTTGTATGCGGCTTTGTCCAGGATCTTAAGAAGAAACGGTACTGTAGTAATAGGGCAGTAATTAGTGGGGATGAGGGGATCTAAAGTCTGTTTTTTAAGGAGGGGGGAGTATCCAGGACTGTTTAAGGTTGGCAGGGATGGTGCCTGAGGCGAAGGAGGCGTTAATCAATTTGGTGATAAAGGGAGATAATTCTCTGGCAGCGTCTTTTATTAGCTGTGCTGGGCAAATGTCACCTTTACAGTTTGATTATTTAAGCAACAGGATAACTTTTTCTACTTCCAAGGTGGTCATTTTGGAGAAGTGGAAGGTATTGCTGTGCGCCAGTGGGTTATTGATGTGAGGCATTTTAGGCGAATCCTGAATTTTTAGTACTTCTTTTTTTTGCTGGATTTTATTTTGGAGTGTGATCATTTTATTTGCTAGGGCTTGCTGGATATCCGTGCACCAAGGTTTGTCCTTAGTACAAGTGTCCTGAATGGCGATGGGAGACTCAAGTTCCTTTAAAATGGAAAAAAGCTCTTTCATGCTGGAATTAGATTTAGCTATACGGTCATCATATGAGTTACGTTTTGCCTGGCAAACTTCTTTTTTGTAAAGATCATTGGTCTGGCTCTTCTCTTCATACAATGTTTCTACAGCTGTGGTAATCGATGGCTTACTCAATTTTTCCTGGGGCCATTAGATGCACCTCCCTCTTCTACCTTTGTTGTGGGTAGGGTGAAGTACTTTTTGTTAGAAGCCTAGTTCAGAGAGTAGGTTAGCCACATATGCGGTTGCTTTTCACTCTTTGATGGCTGCTAGGATCAGGTGGTCCTCTTTTACCGGGGTACCTTCTACAGACGCAGCTACCGCGCCTTGTGCTGGAGCATTAGGAGTCTGTTGCGTCTTGGCAAAAACATTGTGGGCTGCCTGCTCTTGGCCTTGCCTCCTCTTACCAACATTGCGCAGCCCTGTCTATATACCAAAGTCCAGCTCTTCTGTAGCGTACGGGTTCTGCTTCCCCGTTCTTCTGTGGCGCCACCGGGATAGTTGGTGCTTGGGAGTATTGTCCTCAGGCGGCTGTAGTAAGCGTTAGTATGCACTGTGCTGTGCCCCGAGTGGATTGTGTCCCTCCACGTCTTCGACCGTTGTTATTTCTTACGATATGCCCTCTCTGGCTCTTGGCAGGACCTCGTGTTGTCTGCGCGTTCTATAGCTTGTGAGCCCGTGTTGGTGTTCATGCAGGTCCTGCGGGCACCATCCTTGGTCTGGCTCGTCTCTTCATACAATGTTTCTACAGCTGTGGTAATCAATGGCTTACTCAATTGTTTCCTGGGGCCATTGGATGCACCTCCCTCTCCGCCGCTGCTGAATCTCGGGCTCGTGTGGTGCCTGGTGCCATGTAATCCCCTTGGTGAGGGCCCTTATCCAGGTGTCAGCGTTTAGCTTGCCTGCCGCCTTTATTTTCTTTTTTTTGTCACCAAGCAAGCACCCAGGATAAACCAGCTTCTTGCCCGATCCGATTTCCTGTCTTGCTTTCTTGCCCTTGCCAGTATTGTTCAGCGCTGTGTGTTATCCCGTTCCCTTGTCCCCTCGGTTCCGTTGTGACACTGGGGGTTTTGGGTCAAGTGGGGCAGCGTGTTACCATGGATCAAACCTCATGGCGTAGGTCTCGTTTTCACTCTGGGATGTTAATCCTGGATTGGTTACAGGGGCATATATCTCCCAGCAGAGTAGGCAGGTTCTCCCCCGTTCACTGGAACAAAGAGCAGGCGTCCGTATCCGCAGGACACCAGTATGGTGCTTCGTTTATGTAGGGTGCTCCTTCCTCCCCGTAGAATGGCAGGGAAATGTTATCCCATCATGGCACCCGTGTGTAATTGAGAGTGGGAGTGTTTTATATTAGCCGCGCCGGTTCCTCTGCTCGCACAGCGTTGTTCATTCAGTGCAACAATGTTCCTGCTCCTCCGGCTCTTCGCATATTGCTACATATGCGGTTGCACAGCACGTACCGTTCGTTCTTTGAACTCCGCCACTGCAGTCCCTGATGTTTACTTAGCGCAGCTACAGTATCTTCCATGCGGATCACTACGTTGCTGCGGGCCCGTGGCTGACCTTATTATTACGCAGCGCTGTTTTCTGCGAGCAGCTAATGCTCACGATGTTGCCAGGAAACAGGGGTGAAGTCAGAGCACCGCATGAACACTGAATGCCGGTCTCTTTTTCAAGTTTCCGCCACACGGATCTGATCGTTTACATCTGCGGCCGTTTCTTCAATTCCCTTTGTTGTCCGCCATCTTGTGTTTTGTTGTTTCTGTACGGCCGCATTTCCAAAGTTCCTTTTACCTCGTACTCCTTATCACGATTCACTCGCTCTTGTCAAATAATGTAGGGCACCTCTTCCGACGCATTTGCCTTCATTTCTGAAGATCGTGGGTCATTTTTCAGCGCGATGTCTCGGATCAGCTTTGGATCTGCAGGAGCTAATCAGCAAGGCACGTCCTATACCATGGCTGGATAGCCACGCCCCCTCCGGCTCACACAGCAATGGTTTGGTCCATCAAGTTGCAGCTGGGCATGATGTCCTCCTACATCAGCCTCGTTCGCCTCTGCCGACTTCACATAAGAACTCTCCAGGAGTTCTTGGGTGCGAGGTGGAGGCAAGTGTCAGAAAATTTGCGGATAAGATATCCCTCAACGTCGCATCTTGTCCAGGGAACTCCGTTTCAGGTTTCTCCTTACCAGGTGACTGTCGCCACGGGTGCCTCGCTAGAGGGATGGGGAGCCCACACCGGACATTTGCAAGCCAGAGGTATCTGGCAACCGGAAGAGAAGCACCTCCACATCAACGTCCTGGAACTTTGGCCCGTATTCGGGGCAAAGTTTTTTCTACTGTCGTTTTCAGGGCAAGGTGGTGAGGATCTTCATGGACAACACCACCACCATGTCCTAAATCTGGAAACAAGGGGGTATCCACTCACGGGCACTTTCGAAGGAGGCCCAGGACCTGTGGCGCTGGGCCATTCGTCAAAGCATGTTCCTTGTCTCGTTTCACCTAGCTGGAGTCGAGAACACCATTATGGACTTGCTCAGCAGGGAACTGCGTTTCAGGACCAGGTGGATCTTCTGTGCGGCAAATTGGGCCAGCACCAGATGATCTCTTCGTGACAGCGGTGAACGGCAAGTGCCAGAGTTTCGCCAGCATGTTCCCTCAAACGAGGAGCAATGGGGACGCATTCTCGTTCCCGTGGGAGGGTCCGTTCCTGTATGCTTTTCCTCTGTTTTCCCTCCCCTTGCATGTAATCAACACACTCAGGCAGTGCCACTGCAGGATAATAATCACCCTCCACCCCCCAGCGTGGCCGAGACAAATCTGATATCCGGGTCTGCTGCGTCTGTCAATGGCCCCATCCATCAGTCTGCCACTGTCCCCGGACATTCTCGCCGAGAAGGGGAGGCGATTCTACATCACAACCCAGAGTCTCTGAAACTACAGCCCTAGAGTTTGGAGGTTATGCTTTACCCGCAGAATGTAAGGACATCCTGGTCAGGGCCAGAGCCTCATCAACGTTTAAGTGCTACAGACATAAATGGAAACGCTTCTCTGTGTGGTGCTGGACTCAGAAGATTACCCTGTTGAGTGGCACAGGCCTGCAACTTCTATCATACTTGTTTTTCCATGGCCTAAGTGGGACTGGCTCACGCCTCTTATTAAGGTGCATCTCACCGCCCATATCCAGGTACACCAGGTCTCCGGGCAGACCTTTGCGATGTTCTCGCAAACTTGTCAAGGAATTCCTCAAGGGACTCTTCAGGACTTTCCCTCCAGTGAAGGCTCCTGCCCCGTCTTGGGAGCTCAATGTAGTGCTAACTAAGCTTATCGGAGCTCCCTTAGAACCTTTGCATCAGGTCTGGCTCAAGTTTCTCTCATGGAAGACTGCTTTCCTTGTGGCTATCGCGTCGACCAGGCGGGTCGGGGAGATTCAGGCCCTTTCTTGCAAGCAGCCTTACTTGTCTTTCCACGCTTCAAGGGTTGTAATGCGTACACACCCCACCTTTATGCCAAAGGTACCACCTCCACCTTTGGTGTTATCTCTCTTCACCCTCCCCCCCATCCGTCATCGTCACCGGAAAGGGCCTTGCATTCTCTTGACGTTGCGCATGCCTTGAAGTTCTACGTGCCACGAACTAAGAATTTTCAGAAGACTTCCCAGTTGTTAGTCAACTTTGGACCTGTAAATCAAGGAAAGGCCTTGTCGGAGGCTTCCATCTCCAGGTGGCTCTACGGCTGCATCATGCAATGTCATCGACTGGCTAGCAGGCCGCTGCCAGGCACGCTTAGAGCCCTCTCCACCAGAGCCATCACAGCAATGACAGCGTGTGCCCCAGCTCGACATCTTTAGGGCTGCTACATAGAGGTCCATGCATACCTTCACGAGGTTCTACTGCATCGACAGGGATTCCACAAAGGTATACTGAGTCAGCCAAGCAGTGCTACGCAATCTGTTTGAGGTGAATCTGTTCCACAGGTGAGTGTTTATTGCTTCTGTTGAGCCTTGCCACCTCCTGTGGTTGTGTATATGTACTGCTGTGTAATCGTTATTCATGAGCATGTGAATCCGTGGCAGACCCATGCTGGAGAAGGTTTAAGTTATTTACCTGTAACTATTTTTCTCCAGCATGGGTCTGGCATGGATTGACATGCAAACCCTCCCTCCTTCCCTGTTGTGGCTCTCCTTGGTTTATACTGCCACTTTACGTACTTACCAAATCTGAAGATTGCCACCAGGGGTGGAGCTTGGGGAGAGGACTGTCATTGGATGGGGCAGTATGATCCAGAGGACAGTGGTTGGTTTACAGGAGAAATGCAGTTTTAAAGTGAAAGTGAAACAGTTTTTTCTTTTACTGAGGATTCCCAGCATGACGAGGAATATTCATGAGCATGTGAATCCATGCCAGACCCATGCTGGAGAACAATAGTTACAGGTAAGTAACTTAAACCTTATCTGAAAGTCAAAGTGGGCAATATTATGATGTTGTATCAGGAAATGTTACATTAAAAACTAGTTCAAAGATGACTACGAAAAAACTCTGCCTAAGCTTACACCCTCAACTTCTGAAAAACAGTCCACCTTATAGTGAATTTGTAGTGTCTGAGGGAGGTAGATATCATGAAATGCAACATCATTACTGACCTTTTTTTAAATGTTCTTTTTATTGGCATTTTGTATAATAAACATTTCCCCTCCCTACCCCCCGTGACAGCAGCATAATACACTTTGTTCTTATCTCCCATTCCATGAGTATGTATCCCCCCACTTCTACATGATATCCAATATGTGGAGGTTGTGCGTACACCATTGTTTCTTATAGTTACTTTAGAGGCAGGTCAAGATCATCCCCAGTCTTGCTTAAATTGCATACTCTTCCCCTTGGATTCTATACATGCACATTCCATTGCTAGCATTTTCCAAATTTTCTGAAGCCAGTCTAACTCTGTTGGTGTTTGTTTTTGCTTGCTCCGCTGCGCAACTACCAGCCAGGCTGCTATCAACTGCATAATAAATGCTTTCTTCTGGGCAAACTAATCTCAGTATTGAACAATCCACACATCCACTCTTGTGTACTCAGTGCCATATCAAATGTAATCATTGCCTGTCTGGGATGTAATATCCACCCAAAATGGTTCTATTACTGGGCATTCCCACAATATGGGGCCCAATCCCCTTTTCCCTGACAATCTCTCTAGCACTCCTGCAAGACTTTAGAGTACATGTTGTGCAATTTTGCCAGACTGTATTGCCGCTGTACCATCATTTTGTATCAGGTTTCCCTGAGTTGTATTGACCGGGTCAGCTTTGGAATGTTCCTCCACGTATTTTCCCAATGCTCCATGGGGATGTCAGTACCCCAATGTATTTTCCGACTTTTTCTTACATGATCAATGTTGTCTTGTCATGGAGTACAGTAAGATATTATATAATATGGAAACCAAGTTCTTGGATCCTGTGTGTGTGGTGATAAACTTCTCAAACATAGTCAGCTCCCTACATGTAGCTTGCTTAATAGTAGCCTCAGACATTGTGTTCCACCTGGTAGTATCCCATTCGAACCCTCTCCGTGAACCCTATATGATGTTTACATGTATCAAAAGGTAATATTTCATTCCCCTGCACCATGTCCCCGATTTTCACACAGCCGATGTTCTGCCATTGTGCAAAGGCTCCCAGTGCTATCCCAGGTGAGAATGTTGGGTTCCCAAATAGTGGTGTGAAGGGGGGAGGATTCGAGGAGAGAACCCCCGCCCCGGTCTAACAGTCGGTCCCAGATGTCACAGACTAATGATATAATATGACTTATTCAAGTGTTCTGTGTTCTATCAGGTCTAGGTAGTCATAGGTATCGTCTGCAGGGGTTTCCCCGCCTCTGACCTTTCTATCCTTACCCATGGTTTTGATCCATCTCCGGAAAACCATTCCCTGACCACCCTGAATTCTGCTGCCTCGTAGTATTTGAGGAAGTTCAGAAGTCCAAGGCCTCCCCTATATCTGGTGGCCATCCGCATCTTCAGCGCAATCCGGGGGCACTTATTCTGCCATATAAATGCCAATTGTATTTTGTTTAATGAAGTGAAGAAGGATTTCGGGTAAGGTCTGGAAATAATATAAAAGTCTCAGGAGCGTGACTTTCTTACTCCTACGTCCTGTCCCTTTTCCTCCATACTGTATGGGCATCCTTCCCTAGGGGCTGGAACCTTTTTTCCTTCCAAAAAAATAGCATTTCCCCTTTTAAATTTACAGGTGCGTTTAGGCACGGTTACAGGCGTGACCACGCCTCCATAGCTCTGGTGCCTGGCCTCAGTCCCCTTTTCCACGCGGACGGAATCAAACCACCTTCCAGCAGACTCCCTAGAGTTTGCTAGTTTTTGTAGCTTTCCCCGCTGCATTTTGTGATTATTTCTACTGGCCCTCAGTGCCTCGCTTGCCCTGGCGCATGTCGGCTCAAGCAGGTTTCAGCAGGTGTTCGGCCTGTGAAAGTTGTTTCCCTGCATCGGATCCGCACTCTCTCTGTCTGCAGTGTCTAGGAGCGGGTCACCGTTGGGAAAATTGCACGGCCTGCCACGCCCTTACACCGCGGTCGTTGAAGAACCGTTTAGCGCAGTAGAGGGAGATCTTCGCGGCCTTGCCACTAGATCAGCTCAAGGACTTTGTCTGGCATAGAAGCACAGCCGGTAAGGCAAGCATACTCTATTTACTAAGACAACCCGCAAGAGTGATTCCTTTCCTAGGAATTCACTGAGATGCAGGGATTCTAAGGACCCTGGCACCGGCCAAGTTCTCGAGGCTTCCAGAGCTACTGTTCTGGGTTCCCTAGAAGGCAACTGAGGGCTGACACCGCCCTGGCACCAGGACACGTCCCAAGGGGCATTCATGCTCTAGCACTGGCCTAGACCTGAGGGGACACCTGCACGTTCTACTTCTACGACTACTGGGCACAAGCCTGAGTGCAGCAAGCCTATCAGCAGCTCTCCCAAGGTCGTCTCCAGCACCAAGCTGCTGCTCGAGGGCCCATTCGGGTGTGGGGTTACAGTCCCTGTGCGGTCTGCTACATTCCCTATAAAGCCCCCACTACCAACATGTCGTCGGGTGACAAAATGGCGACTGGACGTGATGCAGCTACAAAGGAGCATCCCTGCACTGCTACCAGGGGCTCTTCTCAGCAGCCAACGGCTCCATGGCGGCCAGTCTTCACACCCTGGGTAAAATGGTCCGCCGCTCAGGTGCAGTGGTGCACGACATACCCCACCATGTCCACCACGATGCGGTACACCCAAACCAGCATGACCCCATACATGCCGGCGCCCCTACAACAGACCCTAGCAGGGGGGTCTCCCCCTCAGCACCAGACAATCCACCACTGCCCTGGTGTGAGGATACGTTCTTTTGAGCGCTTCATGGGGCTCATGAAGTGCCCTCAGATGATGGGATTTCCTTAAGTGCCTAATTAAGGGGGTGGCGCCTCAACCTGTACTGACCCCCCCAACTCCCAAATACCGCCACACCACTAGATGGGGTGGGAGGGTCCAACAACTGAGGGTTAGGTCATGGCCCTCAAGCGCGATCAGGGCCCACTCTGGCAGCAGACCTGGGATACCAGGGAGATGCACTTAAGGGGGCCGATACAGCGCAGGGGGAAAAAGATACAGATGACGAAAAGGACCTAGAGGCCTCAGCGTCTGTCAAGGCCTTACATGACCGTATGGAGGGACTAGCAGGGTTTTTGGATGTGCCTGATCCCCAGCAAGAACAACCAGAGTTGGGGGTGCTGTCTGAGGTATTGGTGTTCGGAGGGCACAGCAATTCAGGAATACCTCTGCAAAGGGATGAGTCAACACTGGCTACTAAGAGCTGGCTCAAGCCCAATTCGGCGCAACAAGTAAACTAGAGGCCGGACGCTAAGTACAGACAGGTGGAGGGAGAGACCATCCTTGTGACCGCACATCCAGAACCTCATTCATCTGCAATCGTGGCAGCATCTACGTACGCAAAACCACAAACCTCCAGGTCGTCGGGCTCCTCTGCGGCCGTCCTACTCAGCAAGGAGGACAAGCTGCTAGAAGCGTATGGCAGGAAGGTGCATGTTAATTCAAGCTTACACCTCAGACAGGCAAACACAGTTGCAATCTTGGCTGCAGTCAATCAAAGGTTGTGGTGGAAAATCACAGATTTTTTGCCGGATCGCCCCACTCAGGCAGGCAGCTTTCAAGGCAGGGCTTGCAAAGACTAAAGCGGTGGCACAAGACTTTCTAGAATCCACTGTGGAGCACATCGATACTGCAGTAAGAGGCATCTGTGTGGCTACAGACATGCGGCAAGCTGCAGGCTACTAAATTCAATACAGATGTGCAGGAGAGGATGCTAGATTTCCCCTTCGAAGGGGCAGAGCTATTCCACTTCTCAACCGATAAAGAGCTGAATAAGCCAAAAACCAGTCCCTGGCAATTCTAACCAAGCCAGATTCAAGGGCGTTTACCTAGCAGGGCAGGTCAGTCCAGCGAAATAGGTCCTTCAGAGGGTTCTGGGGGTTCCAAGACCGCTGGTACAGACAACCAAAGAGGTTGCGTAACCCATAAAGGCGCAAGCACTAGCGCATGACTCCGAAGAGGGTTCTTTGAGTCCTCTACCTCTGACCCCAAGAAGCAATAAGGGTGGTGTCCCGGTTCACATCTTTCCAGTGCGTGGCGGATTGGCTCTCCACGAGATGCAATGGTGTTCATTAGTGAAGGGCCCTTGGGTACTTTCAGTGGTTTCCGGAGGATATCGCCTCCCCACACCCAGTCTCTCCTCTACAACAAATAGGCTCTCTGGCTCTCATATCGGAAGTTGTCCCCCTTTTTCAAATCCAGGCAGTCGAGCAGGTGCCTCTCAATCAGAGGGGCTCTGGTTACTATTCCAGAATGTTTGCCATCCCCAAGAAAAACCCATTTCGAGTGGATTGTGTCCTCCAACGTATTCCTCATCTTAGATTTATTCCATCCAGCTTTAGCTGCTTCAGAAAAGAAATTCGGCAGAGGGCGCTGTGCGTTGATGTCGTCGAGTCGATGGTTCCTCGAAGGTGACGTCATTGGGTATATAAGTAGCACGCGCAGCGCCTGTTGGCCTCAGTTCTGTTTTTCCGCAGTACATGTTGCTTCGGAGATTTGGCGCGCCTCGAGTTCTGTGAAGCAGTGAAATATTATATATATCGAAATGTCCTCGTCATCGACGCCGACTACGACCCCACGATCGGGTTTCAAAAAGTGTAAGTCTTGCGGTCTTGAAAATGTCTATCAAGGACCCGCACCGAGAATGTCTGTGGTGTCTCAGGAAAGGCCACGACATGGAGGCCTGTATGAAGTGTCAGGCGATGCGGGGAATGCCTTGCGAGAGAGGAAGGGAAAACTACAGGTAGGTCATAAATCCAACCGGAAAGCCTCAAGCGTCGAGTCGAGGTCCCGACGAGAAAGGCATCGGTCCAGGTCCCGAAGCGATTCCCATCGCTCGTCGTCTTCTATGAAAAAATTGAAGAAAAGATGCCACAGGTCCCCCTCCACCTCATCCTCGGACGAATCCCCAAAACTAATGAAATGCCCCACAAAACATTCTTCCTCCGAAGAGTGGGAAGCATTCAGAGTTAAAATGATGGAGGTGTTTGAAAAAATGAAGCCTCGGTCCGCGCCTTCTTCGGAATCCGGCCGGGAGCGTCATCGCTCCGACACTCGCGCGCCCTCGAGCCCGGGTGATCGAAGAAGGAAGGATCGAGAACCTTTCAGGACGCCGAGCGAGAAAGACCGCTCGAGTCGAGTCAACCGATCGAGGTCACCGATGCTGTCCGAAACCCAACGCACCTCAAAGGGCAAATCTTTGAAGTGCGCCTCGACGCCTTCGAAGCCGATGGCCACTATTCCGTCGGCGCCATCGACGCCTTTGCCGACGTTTACCCCGAAGCCCTCTGCGCCAAAGGTTCCAAAGGCTCCAGTTGAGCCAACTCAACCAGAAAAAGGAAAAGAGAAGGCTGCAAAGCCTGTAACGCCTTCAGGGTCCACTAACACACCTCCTCCATCTCTCGCAGAAAAGGTTTTTTAAGCCTCTTCCTAGAAAGGAATTTTTCAACTCCCTGACAATTTTTGAGGAACAGGAGAGATCCGATGAAGAGAATGTACCATTTGGACTGGAATATGGTTCACCAAATGTCCCAGAATGCCTTATTTCTGAAGAAGGCAGGATGAGGGACCTGGTGGAATCCTTGCATAATGCAAGTGGTATTGATACATCTCCTGAAGCATATTTTGGCAGGCCAGAACCAGGAGAGCATGCCAGTCCCTCATACCGTCAACTAATGACAGAAGTGGTTGATTATTTAGGATGGGCTAAACCACCAACCCAATTCATCCAGGATGATTTGACCGATATATTGGACCATGGTCCCACCGAAGATCCAGTCCTACCCTTCCATGTAGCCTTGCAAAATAGGGTGGCCAAAAATTGGGAGACTCCGGATTCTATTCCTCCAGTGAATAAATCCCTTACTCCAAAATACCGCCCTGCCAGTAGCGACCCTGGCTATCTGTCTAAACATCCCACTCCTGAGAGTCTGGTGGTCCAGGCAGCCACAGCTTCAAATAAAATGGCGTACCCTTCTATCCCTCTGGACAGGGACGATAAGCGTGTGGATGGCTGGGCACGCAAGGTATTTTCAGCCGGGAGTATGGCGTTAAAATCAGCCAACTCCACATGTGCCTTGGCAAAGTTTTCGTACACTCTGTGGGAGTGCATTGCAATGGCGGCGGCACACATTCCAGAAGGGGATGATAGGGAAGGATTCCCAGCCATTGTTAGAGATGTAAAGGAGGCCATGCAGGAATCCTTTCTCCATGGGTACTAGCACAGTAATACGCAGATTTGCGTGGTTACGAAAGTCGGGTTTCGCACCAGACGTACAGAACCGCCTTCCGAACATGCCCTTTGACGGGTCTCCCCTTTTTGGCAGCAAGGCTGACGAGAGCCTTGAGAGGTTGCAGACCTCAAAAGCAGCTGCCAAGTCTTTAGGAGCTGCTATTAGGCAACCTCAACCTTTTCATGCGCCATGCGAATCTTGGCGGGGACGATCCTATCGTTAATACTCCTCATATGGAAAGGCGAGAGGAATGGCCAGTCATAGGGGCCAGAGAAAGGCCACTCGCGGTGGACGAGGAAAATGTGCAATGACCGCTCCAGCTGCAGCCTCTTTGCCATCAGCAGCCGCAGCAACCGCCATCCAAAATGCCCAAAATCTCCAGGCCTATGATTTCTTAAGGTTGCTCAGCCTCTTGGCATCCTGCATCTTCCTAATGCCAGAGGCACGCCTGAGGATGAGATCCCTTCAATGGGCTCTAAAGACTCAATGGTCCCAGTTCTCAGGTCAAATGACGGATTTTCTTCAGATTCCGAACAAGGTTCGGCAGGATCTTCTGTGGTGGACTTGCACAGAGAATATCCTAAAAGGAGAACAGTTTTGGCAACCATGGCAGGAGATTACAGTAGTGACGGACGCTTCACTCATGGGGTGGGGAGCTCATGCCAACGATCTGACAATCAGCGGTCGTTGGTCTCCATCGGAATCCAAACTACATATCAACCTTTTTAGAGCTGAGAGCAATCAGACTAGCGCTGAAGCCTTTTCTGCCATCTGTCAGAGGAAAACATGTCCTGATAATGACAGACAACACAGTGGCCATGCATTATCTAAATAAAAGAGGAGATGTAGGGTCACTACCTCTGTGCAGAGAGGCAATGCAGCTCTGGTATTGGGCAATTCAAGAAGGAATCTCCTTAACGGCAGTTCATCTAGCCGGGGAGGAGAATATGACGGCAGACGCTCTTGAGCAGGCGAGCACGGTGTCCCACGAGTGGGAACTGGCTCAGGAAGTCATTCAAGAGATCTTTGCCCTTTGGGGAACCCCTCAAGTAGACCTATTTGTGATCAGAATCAACCGGAAGTGAGAAAGGTATTGCTCAAGGGAATTTCTCCCAAGAGGAGCCCTAGGGGACACGTTCGTGGTAGAATGGAACTTCCCACTATTATACGTGTTCCCTCCGATTCCTGTCATTCCTCAGGTCATCAGGAGACGGTTCGGAAACCGCATGATCCTAATTGCCCCGGATTGGGCCAGGAGAACGTGGTACCCGGACCTTCTAGACATGTCCATCTGTCCCCCGGTACGTCGTCCTCAGAGAGAGGACCTTCTCTCACAAATGGAGGGTCAGGTTCTCCATCCAGAGGTCAAGATTCTCAGCCTTCACGCTTGGTATCTGAAAGGATGAGATACAAGGATTGGGACCTTCCAGATGACGTCATGGAGGTGTTGCTTTCGGCAAGAAGACCAGCAACAAAATCTCTATACCGTTGCCGTTGGAAAAAGTTTTGAAACTGGTGCAGAGAAAAGAATGTTGATACTTTTCTATGTTCTATTCCGGAAGTACTGTCCTTCCTCTTGACTCTAGCACATAGAGGTCTAAATGTTGGGACCATTAAAGGTTATCTTGCAGCGCTTTCCATCTTCAAGCGTTCGTCGGAAGAGTGCTCCTATTTAAAAATTCCTTTAGTAGTACAATTATTAAAAGGACTCACCAATGTGTTTACTCCTTATCCTTTCTAAGTACCAATTTGGGATCTTAATCTGGTTCTAAAATTCTTAATGTGTGCCCCTTTTGAGCCCTTGCACACTTGTCCATTAAAATTACTAACATGGAAAACTGCTTTCCTAGTTGCTTTAACATCTGCAAGAAGAGTGAGCGAATTGCAGGCACTGTCTTCTGGGCCACCTTAGACTGTGTTCCATAGGGACAGAGTGGTATTAAGGGTTAAACCCTCATTTTTACCTAAAGTTGCATCTGATTTCATTTAAATCAGAAAATTGTTCTCTGTGCATTCTACCCTCCACCTCATCCTAGTAAGGAGGAGGAAAGATTGCACAGGTTGGACCCGAGAAGAGCTCTAAGCTTTTACATTTCTAGGCTTTCCAAGCTTAGAGTGGATAATCAACTTTTCATTGGCTACACCGGAAGGAAATTGGGTCAATCTTGGTGTCGAAACACACCATATCACGTTGGATTGTGCTTTGCATTTCAGAATGCTACAGATTAGCAGAGAAAGACCCACCAGAAGGCTTTAAGGGCCCATTCCACCAGAGGCATCGCCTCTTCGACAGCCCTTCAAAGAGGTGTTCCCATAAAATCCATTTGTGAAGCAGCAACTTGGTCTTCGCTGCATACTTTTTCAAAATTCTATAGTCTGGATGCTTCCCAGTCTAAAGAGCTGAATTTTGGTAAAGCAGTACTATATTCAGCCATTTAAGGGTATCAAAAAATCTACTCCCTCCTCCAGAGAATTGTCCATACTGCTTTGGGAGTCTATCTAAGATGAGGAATACGTTGGAGGACACAATCCACTCGAAGAACAAGTTACTTACCAACTGGTAACGTTCTTTCAGTTGGATTTTTCTCCAACATATTCCTCATCGCCCTCCCAGCCTACCCCTCTGTATATTTTTCCGGGTTATTGCCACTTCAACTCTCGCAAGTCTGATACCTGACCACCGGCACAATCTACACAGAAGAACAAGAGTGAGGGGGAAAAACAGAACTGAGGCCAACGGGCGCCGCGCGTGCTACTTACATACCCGATGACTTCCCCCTCGACGGAGCCTTCGAGGGACCATCGACTCGGCGACATCGACGCACGGCGCCCTCTGCCGAATTTTTTGTCCAAAGCAGCTAAAGCTGGATGGAATACATCTAAGATGAGGAATACGTTGGAGGAACATCCAATCAAAATAACGTTACCAGTTGGTAAGTAACTTGCTCTTCTGCCAGCCAGATCCTGCAGCGGTCATCACGACAGACTCCTTGTTGGAGGGCCAATCTGGACAGCTTTACAGTCCATGATCTGTGGTCTCCTCAGCAACAATGAAGGCAATTCAATTAGCATTAAGAGCTTTTCTCCCGCTAATCGGGAACAAAGCGGTTCTCATCAAGAAACACTTGTGTACAGGCACGTTATAAATGACTTATCATGTCATCAGGACGGACAATACCACCTCACTGTTTTACCTCAACAAGCAGGGAAGAATGAGGTCTCTGATTCTGTGCAATCTGACAATTCAGATCTGGGAAAGGGCCCTTGAGCAGGGTATTCATCTCAACGCCGTCCACATGCCGGGAGAGAGCGACACAGAAGCGAGCAGGCTCCAGACGGACAACTACGAATGGTAACTGGGCCTGCAGGTCCTTGATGCCTTGTTCAGGGGCTGGGGCCACCTGGAGGTGGACCTATTCGCCTTAGAGAGCAATGCCAAGTGCAGACGGTTTGCATCTTGGATGGGAAGGGGCAGACTCTCGCTGGGGGATGCCCTCCAAATCACCTGGAACAATCTGTGGTGTTTCCCCAATGCCATTGATACAGAGGGTGTTGAGGAAGTTCCAGGACGCCACCACTGCTGTGTGATTCTGGTGGTTCCGGACTGGCCGGCAAGAATATGGTACTCGGATCTAGTGACGATGGTAGGGGCCTGTTCCCTTGCATTCGATATGCCCGCTATATCTCTCTCAGCAGGCGGGAAGATGGCCAGTGGTTCTTCTACAGCCCGAGTCCTTAGCCCTCTGAGCCTGGTACCTGAGCAATTGAAAATGCAACAGCTAGGACTGTTGCAGGCCAATCTGGAGATCATTCAAATGGCAAGGAAATAATCCACTAGACTCCAGTACAAAAGCAGGTGGACCAGGTTCTACTACTGGGCCAAGGACAAAGGAGTGGATCCAGTGTCCTGCTCTCTCGACCACATCCTGTTTTCAGCACACCTGGCCAGCACGGGAATGCAGGTGGAGACATGTTGTGCATATCTGGCGGCTGTCTGACCATACAGCAATACGCAAGGACAGTGTCTCTCCTCCGCCAACCTTGTGGTGAAGAGGCATTTGCAGGGGTTGACCAGGCTTTATCCCCAGTTAAAAGACCTCACCCTGCATGGGATCTCAATGTGGTGCTGGCAGCACTGGTGCACAAGCCGTTCAAGCCCAAGGCTACTACCAACATCAAGTGGGTCACGTTCAAGATAGCACTATTGGTAGGTCTCGGTCAGCTCGGTGCATTAGCGAGATTCAGGCGGTCATGGTGTCAGAGCCCTACACAGTCCTACACAAAGATAAGGTGGTCATGAGGACACACCCAAAACCCTTATCTAAAGTAGTCTCTTCATTTCACACCAACGAACAGATTGTATTCCAAACCTGCTTTCCGGATCCCCAGTCTGAGGTGGAGAAGTCTTTACACTGCCCAATTTGGACAGGCTGTCCTCAAGAACTTGTTTGCTAAGTGAACAACTACACTCCACACTAAGGGCTATATCGGTTGCAAGTTACTATACAGGATGGAGGAAAGGGCATGGGAAGTAGGAGTAATTAAGTTACTCACTGTAGTGACTAACATATTCCTAGTCCACAGTACCCTTTCCTCCATGCGACCCTCTGCCCTCCCCCTGCCCCCCCGCCCGTTATAATTAGGCCAGGCTAGATCAGCGGTCCGGCACGTACAAGGGGACTGAGGCCAGGTGTCTGAGGGCGGGGCTATAGAGGCATGGTCATGCCTCTAGCCGCACCTAGCGTACCTGTAATTCTTAGGGGGAAATGCTCTTTTTTCAAAGAAAAAGTGTCCCGCCCCTAGGGAGGGAAGCCCGTACAGTATGGAGGAAAGGGGACTGTGGACTAGGAGTACGTTGGTCATTACGGCAAGTAACTTCATTTATCGTCGCTATTCGTCCTAATGATCTTGACAGTAGATTCCACCTCTTGAGGTCTGCCTTAACCTGTTAAGACTCCTGGATAATTATAATCATACATCTGAAGTATAGTTTTGGCAAGGTTTACCCCCAGATACCTTAACCCCCATTGGCTCGGCTAAAGGGGGAGAGTTGAGACAAATTGTTGGTCTGTTCCGCTGTAAGAGGCAAATCTAGTATTTCCAATGTTTGCAGATTAATCTTAAACCCCACCATGTGTTCAATGTGCCGAAGCTCCTTTATCAGGGCTGTTATTGAGCTTTCCGGCATCTGCGAACACGACAATCTTATGTTCCTCCCCACTAAATTGAACACCTTTTATCGCGGGTGTTGCCATATTCTGGTAAGAAGGGGCTCCAAATATAGGGCATATGCCCTTCACCCTTTTCAGTCCGGATTCCGCCCTGGGATGGGGACTGAATCCGTTATGGTGGCACTTATGGACAATATTGCCCTGCTTCAGGACCACTGAAAGGTGGGAGCTTTGATTCTCCTTGACCTCTCTGTGGCCTTTGATACAGTTGACCACCAGAAACTGCTTTTCTGCCTTTACGAGGCAGGAATATCGGGCATCCCGCTTAAATGCTTCTCCTCTTTTCTATCGGACAGGGTCCAGTCAGTCTCCCTTCCCCCATTTCCATCTCCTCCCAGTGGGTTGCACTGTGAGTCCCCCAGGGCTCCGCCTTGTCCCAGTTGCTTTTTAATCTTTATATGCAGGCACTAGCCAAACTTATCGCCAGCCATGGAGTACAATTCTTTTCCTACGCTGATGATACCCACCCATCCGCCTTAAAACACCTTCTTCCGATCCCCCCTGTAAACTGAAAAACTGCCTTACTGCAGTTGGAGACTGGATGGCTGACAATTTGTTAAAAGGTAACGGCGAAAAAACAGAGGTTCTACTGGTTGGTTCAAATGTTGAGTCAGTCATGGACCTCTGACTATTGACCATCCTCCCTTTCCCTTGCCCCGTTCCCTCGCCTGTGGTTAAGAGTCTTGGGATCAAACTTATGACTCGCTCGCTGGAAGCTCAGGTCTCAGCAGTTTGTCAGACGGACTTTCTTAAACTTTTAAGTCCTAAAAAAAGTTCTACCCCTACTTCCACCCGCTCTTATGTGAAAAATTGTCACAGCGTCTATCATGAGCTCTCTTGATTATTGTAATGCAATCTACCTTGGGCAACCGTAGAGGTTACTGCAACATCTCCAAACCCTCCAGCATGCTGCTGCGCGTCTTGCCCTTGGAGCCCCCAGACTTGCGCACTCTCGTGAACTTTTACACCAACTACACTGGCTCCCCATCAGAAGCCAAATTAAGTTTAAGGTTCTCTGTATGGTTCATAGGGCAATTCGTAAGGCAAGGCCTGAATTCTTGCAGTCACGGATTCTGCCTTACATTCCTAATCGATCATTGCGCTCAGCTAATAAACATTTGCTACATGTCCCCAGATTTCACGGCGCCAGAGCCGGAGGAAGATCCTTTTCAGTTCTTGCCTCTACACTTTGGAACACTCTGCCTTTAGATCTTTGTAAGCTCCATGAGTTCCTCCCGTTCCGTAAGGCTTTAAAAACCCTTCTGTTTTAGTTCTACTGAACTGCCCCCTAGCGCCTTGATACCTCACGGTCTTTGTGCGCTCTATAAATATCAGATAAATAATAAAGTAGCAGGGACAAGGGACATCACTGCCTCGTTCCATGGAGGATAGGGATGCATGTGGATAATTGGGTATTGATGTATAACCGTATTATGGGATTTGCTCTTACAATCTGTGGAAATGCAGTGCCGAAGCCCATATTTTCTAGAGTGAAAAAAAGGAATGGCCATTTGACTCAGTCAAATAGCTTTTGGCATCTAACGATATCAAAATAGATGGTGTCCTTCTAATCAATCCTTTTTCAATTAAATGGCAGATCCACCTAGTGTTATCAAGTTTGTCTACCGGTAATAAACCTGGATTGGTCAGGGTTAATCAATGTTGGGAACAATGGGGACAGCCGTTTAGCAAGGATACCTGAATACATTTTTGCATCAATATTTATTTGCGCGATGGGGCTGCAAGACCCACAGCTCGTCGAGTTTTTATTGGGCTTTGGAATAAAACCACCTTAGCTTCCTACATCGGTTGTGTAATCGTTCCCTTAGTTGCTATGGATTTAAATAATGTTGTCAGTCTTTTGACCAGCTTCTCTATATAGTTCTTATAAAACAGAGCTGGAAAGCCGTCAGGGCTTGGAGGCTTATTCAGCAGCAAGTATTTTATCGCTTCCTCAGTGACTTCTTCCCCCATGTCCACCTCCAGCTTCTCGCTTTCCATGGGGGTACATTTCCGGTAAGGGGGATCAAATCGAAGTAGGCTGTTATTGCACTGTGTTCAGGACTGGAAGATGAGTATAGTGTTTCATAGAAATCTGCAAATGTATCAATAATGGATGCAGTATCAGTTACTATTGATCCATTGGTTTGAGCCGCAGCAAATGCACTGTCTCGCTAATAGGCGGTCTGCCTTATTGGCTCTAATATAATACCCATGTTTCGAGGGGAGTGGGTCCTCCGACATATTCCATATCTGACAGTAATCACCACAGCTGTGCTGCTTCGGAAAATCTTTCTGCGTCCTGCGTCGATGACGTTGATACGCTGTCCTCGAGGGCCTCCGTCGAGCCGACGTCACCGGATGTTATAGGTAGGACGCACGACGCCCGTAGCCTCAGTTCCGTTTTTTCTGCGAACGTGTTCGCTTCAGAGATCTCGGCGCATCTCAGTTCTTCTGAGTTCTGTTCTTTCGGTTCCTCGAACCTGTTTGTTTGTGAAGATCCATGATGTCTTCGTCTTCTTCTACCCCGCGGCGTATTAAGAAGTGTCGGGACGTCGCTTGCCTCTGGTGCCTCGGTGAGGACCACGACACGGATGACTGTGTAGACTGCCAGTCGCTTACATCGAAGGCCTTGCAGGAGCATAAGAAGAAGCTTTCTGTAGGTAAGGTGGCCAAGCCCCGGAAGTCGAAATCCACCGGCCTTTCGACTGACGATTCGAGGGGCGACTCTGCACATCGTCGGCGTAAGTCCGGAGGGTCTCGGTCCAGGAGTAGGTCCTGCCATTCCTCTGCCTCTTCGAGGCACTCACGGAAGCGCTGTCACCAGTCGCCTTCCCCGTCCTCGTCTGAGGACTCCGCCCATCGGCGGGTTGCTTGTCTCAACAAGCATTCCACTCCTGCGGAACGGGATTCATTTCGGCAGGAGATGATGGCGATTTTTCAGTCGCAGGGCTCCGTTCCGTCCGCGCCGTTGAAAGACGCCGGCCGTGACCGTGCTAGAGACACCACTCGCACGCCTTTGGTCTCGAGCAGTCGTCGCGATCAATGGGCGCCTTCGAGGTCCCGGTCGGACAAGGATGGTTGCTCTAGACATGCCTGTTCCAGGTCCTGGTCCTCGAGACCGTCGGCGCCTGTGAGGTCTTCGAAGAAGACATCAACGCCTTCGGCACGAGGTCGTAGAGGGACTCTCTCGAGGCTCTGCCTCCGAGGAAGCCGTCAACGCCATCGGCGCCCAGGCTGTCGAAGGACATGCTCGGGGCTCCGCCCTCGAGGACTGTGTTGACGCTGTCGAAGCCGCTGGCGCCACGCTCGACGCCGATCCATCGACTCCTTTCGAGGCTGCTTTGCCGGAGGTACCCCGTGGCACGGTGGAACCCCCTAGAAAGGCTCTGGCCAAGGCTAAAAATGTCTTTGTCCCATTTTCTGTGCCCTCTTTCCAGACTCTGGATTATATTTTCTGAGGTGGATGAAGGGTCAGAGGAAGGTATGGTCCCTGATGAGGCACCTGACGGGATTTTGTCTGATCATAGCCAGATTGAAGACCTGCGTCAGGCGTTGCACGACGCCGGTGGTCTGGACACACCTCCGGAGGTGGAGTTCTGTAGGCCTGAGCCTGGCATCCATGCCGGGTCCTCGTACCGGGACCTTAAGTCGAGGGTAACAGATTACTTGGGGTGGTCTGCGCCACCAGTGGATTTTCTGCAGGATGACCTGACGGATATCCTCGACCAAGGTCCACCCACTGACCCGGTACTGCCATTCCATAT
This sequence comes from Ambystoma mexicanum, assembly GCF_040938575.1. Lineage (NCBI taxonomy): Eukaryota > Metazoa > Chordata > Amphibia > Caudata > Ambystomatidae > Ambystoma > Ambystoma mexicanum. Next base: position 391,819,845 of record NC_090937.1, read on the forward strand.
GGCGTTGCAAAGAAGGGTGGCAGCGGCTTGGACTGCTCCGGAGAGTCTCCTGGCAGTGGGCAAGTCTTTGCCGCGAAAATACTGCCCAGCCAGTAGCGACCCCTGCTACTTGACCACGCACCCCACTCCGGAGAGTTTGGTGGTGGAGGTGGCTAGAGCCCCAGCAAAGCAGGCGTCGTACCCTACCATCCCTCCTGATAGGGGCGACAAGTGTTTTGATGGCTGGGTGAAGAAAGTGTTTTCTTCAGGGGGTATGGCTTTACAGGCAGCCAACTCTGTGTGTGCCTAGTCACGTTTCACGCACACTCTATGGAACTGTATTTCGTTAGCGGCTGAACATAGTCCCGAAAGGGAGGAACGGGATGGTTTTCTTGCTATTGTGCAGGATGGCAAGGACGCCAGGTGTGAGTCCGTTCAGTCGGGTCTGGACATGGCAGATTGTGTCAGTCGGTCCATGGCAGCGAGCACCGTAATATGCAGGTTTACGTGGTTGCGGAAGTCGGGGTTTGCACCTGATGTGCAAGCCCGGCTCCTCAACATGCCCTTTGATGGTGAACATCTTTTTGGCAGCAATGCTGACGAGAGCCTTGAGTCGTTGAGCGCTGCAGTTCGCTAACCTCCGCCTTTTCGTCCTAGGGGACAGCAATGGAGGGGAGGTTCCTTTCGATATTACTCATCCTTTAGTAAATCGAGAGGAGCTGCAAGTCAAAGGGGCCACCGTAGGAGTACCAGAGGTGGAAAACAGGATACTCGAGGTGCCAAGGCTGCTCAGGCAGTTGCCTCTTTGCCCTCAGGTACTGCCGCAGCCGCTTCAGCTCAGTCATGAGACCATGTCCCATGGTTCGCCGGTTGGGGGATGGCTGGCGCAGCATCTTGTAGAGTGGCGTGCCTTTACTTCAGATGTGTGGGTTCTGGAGATCATAGCCCACGGCTACTGTCTTCCTTTCCAGCAGAGGCCTCATGACAATCCGCCAGGGAATCTCTCTTTGAAGAGTCCGGATCCGCTCCTTGCGCAGGAAATACAATCCCTGCTGGAGAAAGGCGCCATAGAACTGGTGCCTGTAGCAGAGAGGAACAAGGGATAGTATTCCCCTTATTTTGTGATTTCAAAGAAAGACGGGGGATTGAGACCATTCATGGACTTGCGCGGTTTGAACAAGCTCCTCAGGAAGGACAAGTTCAAGATGGTTACTCTTTCTCAAGTCCTCCAGGGCCTTCACCTTCAGGACTGGTTGATGTCTCTCGACCTCGAGGACGCTTATTTTCATGTGCTGATCCATCCCAAGCACAAGAAGTACCTGAGGTTTGCGGTTGGCGACTCGCACTTTCAGTTTCGGGTCCTGCCGTTCGGTTTGACCTCCGCCCCGAGGGTCTTCACCAAGCTCATGGTGGTGGTGGCAGCGTATCTCAGGAAAGGAGGGATTCACGTCTACCCCGAGCAAGTCCTGGATCATCTGTCACCTGCCACTCCCTTCACAAGCTGGGCTTCTCCTTCAACTTAAAGAAGTCCTACTTGACGCCAACTCAGCGGCTCCAGTACATCGGAGCAGTGCTCTCCTCCCCAGGTGAGGGCTCATCACATTCAGCAGATGGTGCATAAGTTTCAACATGCCCAGAGTCTCCCAGCGTTCGAGTTATTGAGGTTGCTCGGCCTCATGGCATCCTGCATTCTTCTGGTGCCAGAGACCAGGTTGCGGATGAGATCTCTGCAATGGGATCTCAAGATGCAGTGGTCACAATCCTCCGGCAGGATGTCGGACCCCGTTGAGGTGCCGCCCTCGGTCACCCAGTACCTTCTGTGGTGGGCCGTCAAAGGCAATCTGATGAGGGGGACTCCATTTTGGCTACCCTGGCCGGAGGTGACGATCATGAGGGACACCCCCCTCACCGGATGGGGAGCGCATGCCAACGAGTTGACAGTCAGCGATCGTTGGTCTCTGTCGGAGTCCAGACTCCATATCAATCTGTTGGAGCTGAGGGCCGTCGGGCTTGCCCTGAAGGCTTTTCTGCCGACTGTGCGAGGGAAGAATGTCCTGATTCTGACGGACAACACAGTGGCTATGCACTACCTCAACAAAAAGGGGGGGTCAAGGTCACTTCCTCTGTGCAGGGAGGCGATGCAGCTCTGGTTCTGGGCCATCCAGCAGGAAATTTCGATCTCAGCAGTTCATCTGGCCGGAGACGAAAACGAGACGGCGGACGCTCTGAGCAGGCAGAGCGCGGTCTCTCACGAGTGGGAGCTGGCTCAGGAGATTCTCCTGGAGATCTTCGCCCTTTGGGTGACCCCTCAAGTGGATCTCTTCGCCTCCAGTGTCAACCGGAAGTGCGAAAGGTTCTGCTCGCGGGAATTTCCTCCAAGAGGAGCCTTAGGAGGCGTGTTCGTGGTGGAGTGGTCCTTCCCACTGCTGTACGCGTTTCCTCCAGTCCCCGTCGTCCCGGAAGTGCTGCGGAGGTTACGGAGGTTCGCTTCCCAGATGATCCTCATTGCTCCGGCATGGGCCCGGAGGACGTAGTACCCGGACCTTCTCGACTTGTCCATCTGCCCTCCACGTCGTCTTCCCTACCGAGACGATCTGCTCTCACGGGAGGGGGGTCAGGTTCTCCATCCAGAGGTCGGATCCCTCAACCTTCACGCTTGGCTTCTGAAAGGTTAAGGTATAATGATTGGGACCTCCCTGATGACGTGATGGAGGTGTTGCTTTCGGCCAGGCGGCCGGCAAGTCCCTGTACCGTTGCCGTTGGAGAAAGTTCTGCGACTGGTGCAGGGTTAAGAATGTGGATCCTTTTTCATGTGACATTCCTGTGGTTCTGTCTTTTTTGCTTTCGTTAGCCCACAAGGGCCTGCAAGTGGGTACCATTAAAGGTTACCTGGCGGCGCTGTCCATATTTAAGCGCTCGTCTGAGGAGTGTTCTTATTTCAATATTCCTTTAATTTCTCAGTTTCTGAAAGGGCTCACTAATGTGTTTCCGCCGTCACCTTTCCAGGTGCCTGGTTGGGATTTGAACGTTGTTGTAAAATTCCTAATGGGTGTTCCATTTGAGCCTTTACATTCTTGTCCTTTGAGACTGTTAACCCTGAAAACTGTATTTTTAGTTGCGGTCACTTCCACTCGCAGAGTGAGTGAGTTGCAGGCACTTTCAGTTAAGCCACCCTTCACTGTGTTTCATAAGGACAGGGTTGTCCTTAGAGTTCGTCCTTCCTTTCTTCCAAAAGTGGTGTTGGAATTTCATTTAAGCCAGAAGGTCATTCTTCCGGCAGTTTATCCTCCTCTGCATCCTGGTAAGGAAGAGGAGAGGCTCCATAGGTTGGATCCTAGGAGACCTTTAAGTTTCTACATTTCACGGGTCAGAGTGGATGATCAGCTCTTTATAGGTTACGCTGGAAGGCGTTTGGGACAAGCTGTTACTAAGCAGACTTTGTCTAGATGGATTATCTTGGCAATTTCTGAATGTTACCGCTTGGTGGGTAAGGACCCTCCGGTAGGCTTACGGGCCCATTCTTCTAGGGTATGGCTGTCTCTACTGTCCTACAGAGGGGTGTTCCTATTAGTAACATCTGTGAAGCAGCCACTTGGGCTTCGGTCCATACTTTTGTACGACACTACTCCCTAGATTCTATCCATGGGCAGGATCTGGCCTTTGGCAAGGCGGTCCTTTACTCTGCAATTTGATTGGGCATTCTAAATGTCTATATTCTAAATTCTTTTTCCCTCCTCCATACGTTGGTACTGCTTTGGGAGTCTGTCATAGATATGGAATACGTTGGAGGACCCAATCCCCTCGAAAAACGAGTTACTCTCTTAGCTGGTAACGTTCTTTCGATGGGATTGTCCGACGACTTATTCCATATCGCTCCCTCCCTGCCTGCCACGCTACAGAATTTCTTATGCGGTTGCAGCTTCCGTTTCCGCAAGGCTTTCTGTGGTCACACTGGCAGAAGATTGGTGCCACACGTTCTGGGAAAAAACTACAACTGAGGCTACGGGCGTCGGGCGTTCTCCTTATAACATCCGGTGATGTCGGCTCGACGGAGGCCCTCGAGGACAGCATATCGACGCAGGACGCAGACGCTGAAAGATTTTCCGAAGCAGCACAGCTGTGGTGATTACTGTCATAGATATTGAATACTTCGTCGGACCATCCCATCGAAAGAACGTTACCAGGTAAGAGAGTAACTTGTTTTTTGCATGTAGTAGGGAAATGTACACTCTAAATGTATGCAGTAGATCTAGTTTACCTCGGATATGTTTGTGTTTTTTGTAGAGCCCCCATCCGCTTGTCAGCTAAGGCCAGCATGACCTCACCTAGTTGAGTCTCAAACTCTTTCTCCATTTCCCCCCCATTGCTTCTTCCTCTGGGCCCTTAATGCCATCAGTTTGCCTCGTAGTCCTACTTTAAACTCGTCCCACATCATTTCCGGGCTAATCTCTTGGGTATCATTGGTGTAAAAATACAGATCTATTTTATCGCCTTTTGCCACGGTTATCACACTTTTCTTCAGTAGTTCCGCTGGGAATATCCAGCCCCACAGTCCCCTATGCTTCCCAGAAGTGTGAATGTCGACCAACATAGGCCATGATCCGAGAGCAAAATAGATCCCACCTGTGGATCCCTGTCCCCCACATCTCCCTGAACCCCCATCTCCCGTCAACCTAGCTTATACCGACACATAGTCGATCCAGGACAGTGACTGGTGAATGTGGGAGAATCATGTATATCCTCTCTCCTCACCTCTCTTGTCCCGCAATACATCCAGTAGGGACATGTTTTCAAAGCTAGTCAGTATGGAGGGACCGGTACTCCCTGTTGTACCCCAGAACTTCTATCCACTAGAGGGGGACCCATGCAGATTGAAATCCCTGGTTAAGTTGATTTCTCCCTCTGTGAACTGTTCTAGCATGGCTGTTACATTATGCAGGAAGCCCTCCTGTCCTGTGTTAGGCGCATATATAGTGGCCAACGTTACTCGTTGTTGATCGATCACTGCCCTAAGAAATAAATACCGTCTATCCGGGTCAGCCTGGGTATGTGTGTTGTGTACATCTAGAGAATCCTTGAATGCGATAAGTACCCCAGATGTCTTTGCCTGAGCGATAGCCTGATACACCTTTGAGAACTGCCTAAGTCTTACATTGGTTTTATCCTTCTACCGTATATGTGCTTCCTGAAACAATATCTGCTTTTCCTTCTTAACATCAGGCTCAAGTTTAATAGGGATATTCATTCCCCTAATATTATGCGTTAAGACCTTGAATGTTATTGTAGCCCTTTCATTCGCCATTGCATATCTTCCACTGATGTCACTGCCCTCCCTCCTCCACCTCTCTATCCCTTCCCCCACTTAACTTCAGAATTAACAAACCCACCTCCCCTCCTGATCCCCTACCTCCCAGCAACAAGTTTACCCACCCTCTCATCCCCACCCCTATTCCTACCAACATAACCTCCCATGCACAGACCAGAGATCCTAGGATAACCTTGGGGACTAACCTCGTGGCACTGGTCTAAATAACTATCCTGAGGCAAGAACTGCAGGAGGATTTCTAATACCTCCTAGCGGATTCCAAAACAGACTCTGAGCACTTTACGCCCATCATGGACCCCTTTCAAATCCTTTGTACCTGTACGCCCTTTTCTCTCATTTCATTTCCATCCGGCTATCTAGGTTAACTGCATTTCCCAACATACAGCGATTTGCATATTTCTGCATTTGCCACCCTGCCCCAACCTGATTAAATTATTCTTACTAAGAAATCCCCTTACCCTGAGTCACAGTATAATTGGTGATAGCTGGTGGCCCTCTAGGGCGGGTTCCTATGCCGCCTGGCCTCTTGGGTAACCTAGACCACTCCCACTGTCTGCCTCCTTGAGTGGGGGGAGGGCATTGGGTTCCCTCACCATGTTTTCTTCCTTCTCTTCCAGGTGTAGCAGGGTACTTCCTTCTTCACATGTCGTTATCCGATGTTGCTTTGCATCCTTTATGAAGAGCAAGCTGAAGGGAAAAGTCAATTTATATTTGATCTGCTTCACATTTAATGCCCTTACCACCAGACCCACGGCTCTACGCTTTTGCAGGGTTGACATCACCAAGTCTTGGAACAGCTGGACGGTCAATGCATTTATGGTGATTTTGTCCTGTGTCGGCGCCGCTTTCAAAACACCCTCTTTCTGTCAATACGAAGTCATGGAGATCAGGAAATCTCTAGGCCGTTCACCATGTTCCATCAGTTTAGGACCCACCCTGTGAATTTTTTCAATCCCCACGTCTGTCAGAGCGGTTTCCAGTAACAGATCACCAAAGCACAGATGGATCAAGTCTCACAAGTCTTTATCTTGGATACTCTCACTTTATCCTTTAATGCGGATATTAGACCACCTCGATCTATTGTCCGAGTCGTCTCCCTGGAGTTCAAAATTCTGCGTCGTTCATCCTATGTGCTCCAGCAGTTCACTATTCTGTTCAACCACTTCCGTCATCTCTGTTATAGCCTGATCGTTGGTTTCTACCCGGTATCCCAAGCTCCTACATCCTCCTTCACCTCTTTCAGGGAGTTCTTAAGGACGGGAGCTGGTCCAGGAAGGTGGCAGTGAGCCTTCCCTTGAGATCTTTAAGGCACTCCTTCAAATCTTACTTACTGGGCGCCATCTTTTTCCCCACTATGCTCTGTAAATCTTCTCTTTGCTGTTGCCCTTTGTGAGGGGTTATCAGCAGTCCTCTGCTTCCAGCAGTGCTCCAACTGTCCTTCAGGGGGCGAGGGATGTGGTTTTAAACGGAGCAGTGTGTTTTTCCCTTTCGGCATCTGGGAGTCAAAGGTCCTCACACCCCACGCCGGCTATAGAGACAGGCCTACAACAAAACTACAGTTCCTCTTTTCAATATAGTCCACTGCTATACTGAGCGCTCGGTCTCACTTTGTCTAGCAGGGCTGTGCGGTTTGGCTGTCCGGACCTGAAATTGATGGCCCCCAAAATCATTTCCTCACAACCCACATAGGGCTGAGTCAGCTAATGTTTGCCGTCGTCCTCCACAAACGGCCTACACATCTTCTCTGTACCCCTTGCTCTGGGAGCGCTGTTGCCTGAAATCCCGGGCGGGTTATCCTTGGTGCGAGTTGTGCCTCTCGCTGGCCGTGGCCACATACTCTTTGCTCATGTTATGCTGCATGTGTGGGGGGGTGCGAGTACGGAGCTCAGCTCAGTGCGTCGTCCTCAGTTGGTGACCATCTTGGAATTCCACAAACTTTTTTTTTGCAGAGTTGATCTTGAACCAGTCACGAATGAGGCAAAAATAAAAGCAACAAACGAGGCACAATGTGTTCTCCTGATTCCTAAACGGAAGACTGAATCTGCCCGTTGTTAAACACAACGAAGTAGTCAAGTCAGAGTCGCCATATTTCTACACTTCTGAAAAAGAACTGGAGATTTATCCTATTAGACCTTCCGCTTTCAAAACATTTCCCACCCCCCATGATTCGACACTGTATTGCAATATACTCGTTATTTAAAACTGATTACCCGATCTTTGAGAAATGAATTAATACCATGACTCTAATACATGATTATATATCTTTATTTAGATAATCATCTGATACACTAATTGAAGGGTCTATTAGACTAAAGCATTAGTGGACTTTCTTATCCTCCATTACATCAAATGCGTCCAATAATTTCACCTATGCTTCATTTATTCTTAATTAAACTTTTATTTTTACTTGAAAATAATTTCAAATGGATTGTGTGCTCCCACGTATTCCTCATCTTTGATAATTATCTTCCAGCTTCAGCTGCTTCGGAAAAAATTATTCTCAACAGATGGTGCTGTACGGTAGTGTCGATGACTCAATGTCCCTTGTAGACGTCCGTCCGATGGTCGACGTCATCCGCAGTATATGTTAGCACATGCAGCGCCCATTGAGAGATTCTCCTCTTCGAAAAAGATCAAAGAAATCTCGATCGAGAAGTTGTTCACGCCATTCTTAATCTTGCAGGAAGTTGAAGAAAAGACATCATAGGTGTCCTCCTTCTTCGAATGACTTCTCACCTGAGAGATGAGCATGTCCAATTAAATCTGACTCCCCAGCAAAATGGGAAGTGTTTCGGAGGGAGATGATGAAAATCTTCAACAGAGAAGCCCGTACTACCTCAAACGATCGGAAGAAATACCATGTCCCGGGTCGCTCTGCATAAAGACGAGGGAAAGTCTAAGGCTAAACCCTGTGTACCCTTGAGTCCGGGACGCAAGCCTGACGAACATCGAGAGCCTTTGAATCCTCGAAAGAGTGAAAAGGTGGTGAGAAGCTCGACGAGTCGAGAGTCCAGCCCTTCAAGGGTTTTGTCGAAGACAACAAAATCGGTTCCATGAACGCCCTTGACGTCCGAACCTTCAACACCCATATCGAAGCCATCAATGCCTAAATCAAAGGCTTCAACGCCATTGGCCTCGAGGCCTACTCCGAAGACCTTTTCGGAACCATTGAAGGCAACACAAGAGAAATCTTAGAAACCTCTACCCCAAAAAGATTAATTTAAATCTTTCTTCAATCTGTGGAGAACATGAACCATCTGATGATGATCAAACACCGCTTGGTCTTCAATATGGCACTCAAAATGGACCAGATGAGTTTATTTCAGAGAAATCTAGACTTAAAGATCTCTGACAAACTACACACAGCCATTGGATTAGATACATCTCCTCAGTTTGGAATTTGGAAAGCCACATCATGCTGACAGATCATATGGATAACTGATGAGCAAGGTAGTAGAATATTTGGGATGGATTAGACCTGCTCCCCCTTTTCAACAGATTGACTTGACAGACATATTAGATCAAGGTCCACAGAAGGATCACATTTTGCCCTTCCACATTGCTTTGCAAAAAAAGATAACAAATTGGAAAACCCCAGATTCTATTTCTGTGGTTAATAAAAACTTTGCCAAGAAATATAGACTGTCAAGCAGTGAGCTAGATTACTTGACCAAGCACCCGACTCCAGAATGTTCGGTGATCCAAGCAGCCACATCCACCAAACAATCTGCTTATCCTACCATTCCTACAGACAGGGATGATAAACGAGTGTACGCTTGGGCATGGAAAGTATTTACTGCTGGCAGCATGGCAGTGAAATTGGCAAATGCCACTTGTGCCTTATCTTAGGTTTTCGTTCATCCTGTGGGATTGCGCAGCAATGGCGGCTGACCACATCCCCGAAGGGGAAGAGAGAGACTGCTTCCTGGCTATCATTAAGGATGGTAAGGAGGCAATGTGTCAGTACCTCCAGTCAGGTCTGGATACTGCAGATAGCATTAGCAGATCCATGGCGACTAGCACTGTGCTATGCAGATTTGCGTGCCTGAGGAAGTCTGGGTTTGAACCGGTTGTGCCATCTAGATTACTCCATATGCCTTTTGACGGCTGGATACTGTTTGGTAGCAAGGCTGATGAAAGTCGGGAAAAGCTACAGACCTCAAAAGCGGCGGCTAAATCTCTCGGCGCCACTATTAGACAGCCTCAAGATTCCTACTCCAGTACATCATCTTGGATGGGTAAGTCCTTTCGTTTCTACTCCTCAATTGGAAGAGGGAGAGGACAAGCCAGTCATAGAGGACAAAGAAGATTCTCTTGTGGTGGGCGAGGAAGAGGTGCTAAATCAGCCCAAGCTGCGGCAGCTTTGCCCTCAGCTGCTGCTTCAGCCACCTCAAAACCTCTCTGAGGCCTTAATCAACAAAATACCAGTGAGAGGCAGGCTCTCAGCATCTGAAAGAGAGGCAGGACATTACTTCAGATTCTTGGGCACAGGAAACTAGCCCAGGGTTACTGCCTTCCTTTTCTAAAAAGGCCCCAGAATCATCCACCGAGGAACAGCTCATTGAAAATTCCAGATCCGCTCCTTATGCAGGAACTTTTGATCCTGCTAGAGAAAGGTGCAATAAAACCAGTACCTGCAGCGAAGAGGATCAAGCGTTGGTACACCCTGTATGTTCTAATCTCCAAAAAGGACGGAGGATTGAAACCCATATTGGATTTAAGAAACATGAACAAGTTCCTCAGGAAGGACAAGTTCAAGATGGTTACCCTTTATCAAATCCTTCAGGCCCTTCAACTCCAAGACTGGATGGTATCATTGGACCTTCAGGATGCTTACTTTCATGTGCCTATTCATCACAAGCACAGAAAGTACCTGAGATTTGCGGTTGGCGGTTCTCATTCTGCCATTCGGGCTGACCTCCCCCCGAGGGTTTTCACCAAGTTGATGGCGGGGTGGCATCGAGTCTCTGCAGAGGGGGGATTCACGTTATGGTCCCAATTCTCAGGCAGGGTATCGGACCATCTTCAGGTTCTGAGCAGAGTCACACAGGACCTTCTGTGGTGGGCCTGCGAGGACAACATTCTGAAGGGAGAACCCTTTGGCAACCATGGCCCGAGATAACAGTAGTGACGGACACCTCACTCACAGGTTGGGGAGCCCATAACAAACATTTTGAAAATCAGCGGTTGTTGGTCTCCATCAGAGTCCAAACTACATATCAATCTTTTGGAGCTCAGGGCAATCAGACTTGCGCTGAAAACCTTTCTACCCTTTGTACAGGGAAAGAATGTCCTGATTATGACGGACAACACAGTGGCCATGTACTACCTCAACAAGAGAGGAGGTGTGTAGGATCACTACCACTGTGCAGAGAGGCCATGCAACTCTGGTACTGGGCAATTCAAGAAGGGCTCTCCCTATCGGCAGTTCACCTAGCTGGAGAGAACAACACGTTTGCGGATGCTCTGAGCAGTGGGAACTAGCTCAGGAAGTTCTTCAAGAGATCTTCACCCTTTGGGGAACACCTCAAGTTGATATGTTTGCAACCAGTGGCAACTGAAAGTGCGAGCTATTCTTCTCCAGGGAACTTCCCCCAAGGGGAGCTCTAGGAGACACGTTTGTGGTGGACTGGGAGTTTCCACTTCTGTACAAGTGTCCTCCAGTCAGTCCCTGTCATTCCACACGTGATCAGGAGGTTAAGAAAGTTCGGGAAATACATGATCCTAATTGACCCGTATTGGGCCAGGAGGACGTGGTATCCGGACTTCCTGGACATGTCCATCTGCCCTCTGATACGTCTTCCACAAAGAGAAAAGGGTTGGGTTCTCCATCCAGAGGTCAAGACACTCAGCCTTCACGCATGGTTTCTGAGAGGCTTAGGTACAAGGATTGGACCGCCCGGAAGACGTAATGGAGATCTTGCTTTCGGCCAGAAGGCCAGCAACAAAATTCTTATACCGTGGTTGTTGAAACAAGTTCAGCAGCTGGTGTAGGCATAAGAATGTGGATCCATTTCAGTGCGATACACCCATAGTGTTCTGTTTTTCTACTTCACATAGCAATTCAGGGGCTCCAGATCACAACAATAAAAGGTGATCTGGCAGCGCTTTCGATTTTCAAGCGCTCTTCAGAGGAAACCTCATACTTAAAATCCCTTTAATCATTGAGTTTCTTAAAGGACTCTCTAATGTGTTTCCTCCTACTCCCTTTCAGGTCTCTGTTTGGGAATTAAATCTTGTATTAAAATTCTTAACATGCATTCCTTTTGAACCCTTGCATTCATGTCCATTAAGACGTTTAACATTAAAAACTGTTTTGCTAGTCGCAATCACATCTGTCCGCAGGGTGAATGAATTGCAAGCACTGTTTTGTAAACCTCCATATACAGTCTTCCATAAGGATAAGGTTATTCTTAAAGTAAGACCATCATTTCTGCCAAAAATAGTTTCCGACTTCCATTTATCCCAAAGATGGGTTTGCCAACTTTCTATCCCCCCTCTTCATCCTGGAAAGGAGGAGGAGATGTTACATAGACTGGACCGAAGGGGCTCTCAGTTTTTATATCTCGCGAATGGCAAAAATTTGCCAGGATGACCAATTATTCATCAGATATGCAGGTCATAAATTGGGGTTAGCAATATCAAAACAGACTTTATCCAGATGGATTATTCTGGCTATCCAAGAATGCTATATACTTGCTGGTAAAGATCCCTTAGATGGTCTAAGAGCTCACTCAACCAGGGGCATGGCTACTACTTTCGCTCTTCGAGGAGGAGTACCTATTAAAGACATTTGTGCGGCAGCCAGCTGGTCTACCATACATACCTTTTTGAAACATTACTCCCTGTACACTTATTCTACTCAAGAAGGAGCTTTCGGGAAAGTTGTCTTGCACTCGGTCCATTATAACTGCTAAAGGCACATCTACTTTTTTTCCCCCCTCCAATACCATTACTGCTTTGGGAGGCTATCAAAGATGAGGAATACGTGGGAGGACACAATCCATTTGAAAAACAAGTTACTTACCCCTGGTAGCGTTGTTTTAATTGGATGTTCCTCCCACGTATTCCTCATCAACCCTCCCAACAACCTACCCCGCTACAGAATTTACGTGTTTTACACTCTGCGCTCTCTGAGTCTTCTAAAGTCTAAGGAGGCACTAGTAATTCCTCTAACATGGAAAAACAAGAACTGAAGCCAACGGGCGCTGCACATGTTGCATATACTACGGATGACCTCGACCATCGGATGGAGGCCTTCGAGGGACATTGAGGCATCGACTCTACCGCACATGGCGTCCTCTGTCTATAAAATTGTTGTCGAAGCAGCTGAACCTGGAAGATAATTATCAAAGATGAGGAATACATGGGAGGAACATCTAATTGAAGGAATGTTAACAGGGTTAAGTAACTTGTTCTTCTCACAAACCTTATTCTTTTATATTCCACAGATTTTCAAAATGATGCTTCTGATGAAGGGATTCATCCTGAAACGTGTTAAGTTATACAAAACTATGATTATGCTGGATGCACATATTAAACTGATATTAAAACTTATTTTCATGACTTACAATCACAGTGTCTAATATTCATATGTACGTATCTCTGAATTTTCATTTAATTCTATAATTCGTTTGTATAACGTTTTGACTGTTATCAGTACAAAGGTGTGCTATAGGATACCATTACGTTTGCTACATTTATCAACCTCTGTGCCCGGGTAGTTCTACCACCCCAGCACCCGGACTCAGCAAAATAGTTACATTTAGACATTGAAATTGTTTAAGTTTTCGAATATATTTAGGAGTTCACCTAGACATTAACTCTTTGGTATGTTCAGCCTCATTAGCCACAGTGGACCACAGGCCGAAAAGAGAATTTTGCTATAGTGCAAGTAGTGCAAGATGCCTTTGTAGTGAAGGTGCCAAGGCTGCCCAATGCAAACCCTTCTTTCCCCCTATGTCCAGTCTCTTACGCTCCCTGTTGGGTGGAAGAAAAGGAAAGGTGGAAGACTTCAGATTAGCAGTCGTGGCCTGTACAACCAAGCTATCCAAGTAGGCATGGGTGGATAGAAAGCAAAACCAAAATGTGATAACTGGAAGGTTGTGAATCAATCCTAACCATAGGCACAGCTCTGGTCAACCCTTAAGACCATTGTTTTTCAGCCTGCCAAGCCATTACAGAAAGGGAAATACCATTGCAAATCTGGCTTGGTCCCACCCTGAAAGGGGTAAACCAGCCCTAACTCCTAGGTCACATCCCTTCTGCACGAGACCACAACCACCCCAGACATGTTTTGTTCTCATGGGTGGGCAGGACGATGATTCCTTACCAGCTCTCTGTCAACTGCAGATGCAGAAGCAGGCTTCTCCCATACCTCCAGTTCAGGGGCCTCTACAGCCACATTGCAGGGTAGTAGAGTTCCCTTCATGGGACCCTCGTCAAGGAGGTCTATTCATTCAAATGGAAGTTTCGTCTTGGGAGGAGCATAGAGTCCCAGATTATTGGCCACCTTTGCCATCGGCATCTGTAAAGATGCCTGTAGCTTACTGGAGTTAGGGGTTGGAAGAATGTCCAGCTCAGGTATGGTGACTTGACCCCTGGCTTCTTGGAGGTCAGAGGCCAGCCCTTAGACATCCCCACCCTTTTCATAGAACTCCTCTGGGAAGTCTCTCTCCGTCCTGGAGAGCAAAAGATCCACCCTACATGTTTTTTTCCTCCGCTTGACCCTTCTAATGCAGAGGAGGGATTTCCTCTGCTGTATCCGATGCATGCTCTCAGCTACTACGTCTATCGAACGAGGGACATCAGTAGAGATTCCCAGTTTCTTTTGGGGTTAAGCTGGTTCCTCTGCTGGAAGGGCTTTGTCCAAATCAACCCTGTCATGGTGTATTATTCTCTGCATCTCAGAATCCTACAATCTAGCTGGAAAGGATGTCTAAGAGCTCATTCAACCAGCGAGTTGGCTCCCACCCCTGTCCTACCAAGGGACGTCCCTGTTTTGGACATTTGTCAAGCAGCAACGTGGGTCTCGCTGCACATGTTTGCAAAACATTACTGTTTGGTCTGAAAGGTCAGTAATCTGACCTTGTCAAGAGGGGTAGGGACACCTTTCAGCCTGGGGTGGAAGGCCTACCACAGTGAACGTCAGATAATTCCTACCTCAGAGGGGCAACGTGTCAGTTCATATCGCACTCCGCCATCCCCCTAGGGCCTGCATGTTTCTTGGCAGTACTATCTTGTATTACCTCATGCCTGTTAAGCGTACTGGCTAGTTTTTCTTGCAGTCCCATTCAAAGGCCACCAGAAGTCTGGACAGACTGCCAACAAGAAAGTGACGCCAGTGGATTCCAGTCACCCTGTGAAGAAAAGCACTGAGTGAGTGGTTAGCCATACAATGATATGGAGAGCATGCACAGCTGCCATAGATGCTGCACACTGCTTCTTGAGTCTGGCGCACTGATGCCTGTGTCAGTACTGATACAGATAAAACAATACAGACTTGCTTCAGAGCAGCTTTCATATTCAAACCAGATTTGAACTTCGCTGCAACACGGCTCTCTAAAATGAACTGGAACACTGTGAAATGCAGACCCCAATTGATGGAGCATGGCGGACCTGCACAGAAGGAGACATGGTTTAGCCTCCCATTTGTAACCTTGGACAGGGAAGACCGGGTTAGATTGTTCAGGGCCAGGAGGAGAAGAGGGTGTTGGGGGGGGGGGGGGGGGGGGAGATACGACAAGGGATGGGAATGAGGAAGTTGTGGGTTGTTCAGTGAGGTCAGTAGAGAAGGTGGCAGACCAAGAGATCAGCAGGAGGAATGATGGCGGACAGTAGTGTGGAGGCGTTTGGAAGAAAGGGTGAGGTATTGGATGGTGAGAGTAAGCGGTACTGTGTGGTCAATGTGCTTCTAAGCTAGGTGAATGCAAGTGTTAGAATGAGTGTGGAGAGTGAGTAGCAGTGTTTGGGAGAGTTAAAGGAGGGTGACTGAGTAGAGGGTGTTGTCGAATAGTAGTGTGGAGGAAGAGGAAATTACCAATCATGCTTTGACCTCTCTGCCCTGAAAAAGGCAGTTTGTGACCTAGATAGTTGTTTTCACACAGTAGGCTGAAACACGAGTTGGCATGTACGTACAAGGCACAAATTCAACCAGGCACTTGCTTAAGGGTTTCTTGTGAATCCCATTTGAAGCGATGTGCAGCCTAGATAGGTGTAAAAATCACTCATTTGCCATGTGGTACAAAGTAATGGCACAGAGTGTTTACGAATAACAGTGCTTGTTGGATGTGTATACCAGCCATTGGGAGCTGGTTGGATTGTTCAGCTCCCTAATCTTTTTCACTGTTTGCAATCATGTTCTTTATCTGTTCACTTTTTGTATGTAGGTATGTGTTTGACATGTGTCTGTATGAGAGTTAAGTGTGAATAGCTGTTGGTTTGGAGTATTTCCACAAGACTTGTTCCACATTGTGGGAGTGTATGGGTAACAATTGTTTGAATGTGCATTTTCAATGTATGTACTCTTTTTCAGGATGTGCTGTTTTACTATATGCTTGATTTTGCATAGTTAATGACAAATAATCAATTTGATGAATAAATATTCATTTTCTACACCTTGACAGTGCTCAAGATCCGTATGACAAACAACTGCAATATTGTCATTTTGCCAAATTCATAGGGGCTCCTTTTGGTTGTTATAAATATTGCCCACATTGGGTCTCTGTGTAATTAATTGTTGGTTGACCTCCTTTGTGTATGCCACACTGTCAGGCTATGCAACAAGCCTCATCCACCAGCATGGAGACCTGAAGAGTACCTCAAGATTTTGTGACGAATCTGGACAATTCCTATCTTCTCTGCAGGGGGGAGCTATGACGTTTAAGACTAGAGAGGTGAACCCGCAACCCAAGACCCTCCCTAGGGATCTGAGCTAGTGGGGCCTCACTGGGAGTGACTCCTCTCCTGGGGACAAGGATTCCCATTCCACGATGGAACTCCCAGTCCTAAACATCCTGTCTGCATACATGGATGTTGGATAAACTTTGGCATCTCCTGCAATGACTATATTCAGCAAAGATCCTTCTTTGTCTATATTAGCTTCAGGTAATGCTGAACGTCATCTGAATACCATGGTCAAGGAAGACTGACACAAATCTTGTTATGACGTGAATAAAGAAAGAGCAAACTGTGAATGGAGGGGACCAGAGACTCCCACGGAGAGAGGAGAAGCAACCGAGCAAGAGGCTCCAGTCGGGAATTGAGACTCAACGGAAAGACAACCTTCTTCTCTGGTGGCGCTAACCACTGACTAACAGTGCTGGGCCTAGGGCCCATCAACTGATGCCAAAACCAGAGACTGGAGAGAAACCCGGATCGCCAAGCTCCACCCGACAAGCGCCTGTTCCGCTTTAAGCAACACCGCCTGGAACACAGCCGCTGTAGATTTAGGGATGCCAGGAAGTCCTGAAACTGTTGGTTTCACAGAGTTCCGAAACAGAGGCAGGTACGGAAAGGGCAAAGGCTACTAACATTGTATGTCATGGCTGGAATAGTCGCCAAAAGTATGAGAACGAAAGAGAAGCTCACGGGTGCACAGCCCTACTAAAGCAGGGGGAAAAGGCTATGCACCTTGTATATTTAAGTTGGGATAGGCACCATGCCATTCTGCTCAACAGGCTCTGTGATAACCTGGGTATCACTGATCAGTCCCTGGCCTGGCTGACCTCTTTGATTGCGGACCGACCCTCCCAGGTTCATCTTGGGTCCTTCCTCTCCTCTATCTCACTCTCTATCTGTGGTGTTCACCAGGGGTCTAACCTTTCTCCCTGTTTGTTCAACCAATATCTGGCGCCTCTCGCCCACTGCATTGCTGCTCTCTGCTCCAACTTTCAGTGCTATGCGGATGACACTCGGCTTGTTTTCAGGCTCCCCTCTGCCGCCTCTTCTCCCTCTCTCATCTCGGATTGTCTGTCTGCAATCCAGGAGTGGTGTGCCATCAATGATCTCTGCTTTAATGCCAGTAAGATGGAGATCCTCCCTTTACCAGCACACCTGCACCTTCCTTTCCTGTCAGTCCTTGGCCCTCTCCCTGCTCCCACCTGTGAGCCTAAGAATCTTGGGATCATCTTTGACGCCACACTCTCCTTCTCTCCTCACATATCTGACGTCTCTAAGAAGTCAAACTACCAACTGCACCTCCTCAGTGGGTATCATTCCTTTCCTCACCTTCAACCCAAAAGCTCACTGTCTCCAGAGCTCTGGTTCTCTCTAGGCTGGACTACTGCAACAGCCTCTTTTTAAATCTGCCTGCCTCTACTCACTGCCCTCTACAACTTATCCAGAACAGGACTGCAAGATTTGTCCTTGGCCTCGAGCCAAGGGATCATATCTCTCCAGCCCTGAAATCTCTCCATTGGCTCCCAGTGGCTGCAAGGATCAGGTTCAAGACCCTCTGCATTGTCCACAAGCCCTTTTGGGGCCTGGGACCGCAATACCTCCAACCCTCTCTGCGGGGAATTATCTTCCTATTCGAGCTCTTCGCTCTTCCTCCTCCAACTCCCTGAGGGTCAGTCGCTTCTCCAAGCAACGAGTTGGGGGTAGATCTTTCTTCGGCTGGCGCCGCCCTCTGGAACAGCCTCCTGCCTGTCTGAAACTTGAGCAGAACCAGCTCCGGTTCCGAAAGCACATCAAGACCTTCCTCTTTGTTTCTGCCTTCTCTTTTCCTCTCCCCTTTCTAACCCTGCACTGGTCACCTGGGTACCCTCTGAATTCGGGCCCAGGTCCCTGCCCGCCCAGTTGCACACCCGCACTGCCTCCTATCAACTGTTGCACTTGGGTCTGTATCTGCAACCCTACAGTCCCCTTACTTGCACTTATTGGACACCTGCTGTATGCAATTTAACCCTCGGCCGCACTTCTTGTAGTTTTGATACCTTGTATGGCACTCATCCATCCACGCCTGCCCCATCCCCTCTCCCCTGCACTTGCACAATCTCAATGTCACTAGGCCTAGTAAGATCGTTGTCTTTGTCCTCCCTCTGTTCCCCTCCTTTGCCTCGTCGCGCCTTGAAACACTTGTGCATAGGTGTGTTATAAATGCCATATCATATCAGAGGTATGAGAATGTGGGAGAAGCTAATGGGCACACAGCCCCACTAAACAGATTGAAAGAGACATGAACATTGTATGCCAAGGCTGGAATAGCCAATCATACTAGTGAATATTGCAATTATGAAAGAAAGACATCCACAAGAGAACCACAGTACTTTGGGGAATGCCAATACCCGAGAGGGCGTTGGGGGGAGACTGAGAGGTGTCTCACCGAGTAATCCTAAAGGGATTCAGACATTTGAATATAAAACCGGAGACGAGAATCAGAAAAAAACGCTTTTTTATCGGGGGGCGAGGGGAGTGAAAGCCATACAGAAGATGATTGTAATTTCTATAAAGAGAGAGACTATGCGAAGATTGTGAAAATTATACAATTGCACACTGAAGAACTTAGAGACTGAGCAAGTCTACTACAAAATGGGCCAGCACACACCAAGGCTGTTGTGTGAGCCTCCTTTTCCTTTAGTTAGGTGTTTTCAATGTGGCAGGGCGAGTTAGCGGTTAGGTTTTGGACAGAGGACGGGAGCGCCGACCATCTACAGTTTCACTCATTTGCTGATGACATAAAAATAAATGCAACTTATTTGTTCAGGCATTTAACGGCCACTCTAAAAGCCATGAATGGGCAAGAACAGCCTAAACCTTAATGGGTTTAAATTCCAGATCCTGGTACCTTGCTGCCCAAACTCTTTCTAAAGGATATGCACACAATATGCCTCCCCCTGACTAGAGCCTAAACTGTCAGTGGAGCTTTAGTTAAATACACATTATTCCAAATGAAACTTCTCTTAAATATGCACAGGCAGCTTGTTGTGCTAAACACACTGGTTTAGCCTCACATTGACAATGGAAACACCTTCCCTGCAGGCCTTCAAGCATGCCAAACCAAGAATCCAATGTGCTGCAGGGAGAGCAGTCCTTTTCTTCCAAAATGTCAGTGGTAGGTGAGCACCTTAGAAGCATTCTCTTGTTGCCTGTAAAAGTAAGTACAACTTTAACAATTCTCTGCCTCACCTAAAGACATGATATGGCATTTATAAATTGCCTATACACAAGTGTTTCAAGGCACGATATATGTCAACAGATGCATCTAGGTGTCAACACCTATACTCTTACGTCCCGTCCCCTTTCCTCCATACTGTATGGGCGTCCCTCGCGAGGGACGGGAGACTGACCCTTTTTCACCAGAATAACCTTCTTCCCCTTTAAATTTAGAGGTGTGCGGTGGCGGGGCCCTGGGAGCATTTGCTCGCCTGACTCCGCCCACCAACTCCACTCCTCAGTCCCCTTTTCCGCATTGACGGGAACGGGCCGATTTCACCAGCGCTCCTGGGTTTGGCTTCCTGGGTTTGGCTTCCTGGGTTTGTGGTAATACCACAAGCTCTTCCCCGGATATTATTCTATCTTGTCTTTTATTTTTCTTCTAGATACTTGGTCCTCCAACGCCACGCTCCTCCCTGGGACATGTCGACTTCAACAGGCCCCACCTTTTGGGCCCTCTTCTATTTTCTCTTCAGGCTTCAATAGGTGCCCAGCCTGCGAGGGACTCTTCCCCACATCAGACCCCCACGCCCTTTGGCTCGGCTGCCTTGGCCGCGACCACGGCTGTGAAGGTTGCTCAGCGTGTGACGCCTTGACACCTCGGGCACTGAAGAACAGGTTAGCTAGGTGGAGAGAGCTCTTCCAGACGTCGCCTCCTAAGGACATAATGCACTTTGTCAAACTTCAGTCGAGGCCTAAGGTAAGGTCTCTATTCACCATTGCACCCTGCAAGGGTGCCTCCTTTACGAAGAAGCGCCCTACCGGGAGGGGCCTTTCGGGCTCTGGTACCAGCACACATACCGAGGCTAGTCCAGCTACCAGCCTTGCGGCCGAGGGGTCTGCGGATCCTCCAGTTATCGGTGCGGAAGGACCGCCAGGTTCTTGTACCAGGGCCACTCGCGAGAGGCAACGCCCTAGTACCAGCATCATGTCCGAGGGGGCGGGATAAGCCTTACGATCCAACACCAAGCTTCTTGGACAGGGCTGGTTCCAGCGAGCCAGGCACCACGACTTCGGCACGTGGCACGCAGCTCCACAAAATGGCCACTGCGCCAGACAAAATGGCCACTCGTCCGATACCTCCTCTAGCAGAGTGGGTCGAGGAACGAGCCACAAGGTGGGACTGTGGTCAACCATGTACGTGACCTACAGTGTATCCATCAGCAGCGCAGGGCAGGTTCCCCCTGCATCCCAGACAGAGTGCACCCTGGCCCCAGCAGCCTGTGGCCACTCCATCAATATCTCCTGCCACCTCCTCAGCCTCCGAAGACAGGTTCTTCAAAAGGTTTCTGGTGCTGATGCGAACCCCCCAAATGGGATATATCCTTTGGGGTGCTATCAGGAACTGTTAGGGAGAATTCTCTTATAAGGCTAATTTCCCAAACCTAGTGAGTCCCCCAGCAGCTTTGCTGGATTTTTGGGGTTTGTTTTCTTCTCCTGCTAAGAGTGAGACTTTTACTCCCACTCTTAGGCATGATTTGAGGTATGTCTTTGACTTATGTGCTTATGGGCTATGGGGTTTCTTTTTACTCCATAGGGTATCATCAGTTTTTCTGGTATGTGTGTTACACAGCACCCTCCGTGCAGTAACACAGGGGTGTCACAGTGACCCCCACACATAGACTCCATACCCTGTTACTGACTACTGTCTCCCAGGGCATGTAAAGTCACCATAGGCTTTACTAGTCCAAAATTGTGAACAGAACCAGTACAAACCATCATATTGTGGTAGTACTGGTAAGGGGTAATTCGATTGCCCCTGGGTCTGTTTTCGAGGGGGCACTGGCCCGTCCCCCCTCGTCGAGTTTCTGGCTGGTGGCAGTGGTTACCACGCGAAATATTACACCGGAATATTCTCTATGGGATTTTCCCATTGATTTTAAACGCACCACTTTTTGGTGCAATGTTGAAGATACCGCCGGTTTATTTATTTAATATTAAATCACCGGTTGGGTCTTTTTGCCAGAACTCGATTCTAAAATGGCATTTGTGTCTGTCTCTGTAACTCTGACCAAGGTCGAGCCCTTTGTTCCACTTTTTTTGGCGGGCTTCTCCACAGAAGCCCTCCAAATAGTGCCACTCTGTCTGGGTTCCACAGGAGGGGCGGAGGGGGAATTGGCATCCTGGACTGCATTGCCTTAGCAACCCAAGTCGCACTCTACTCTGATTGGCCCAGTGGTGAGCCGCCCGGCTCACCACTTAGCATGTGTGATTGACAGCTAGGCTGATGAATGGGGGTTTTTCTGCATAAAAGCAGGGCCTTTGGGACTGGAACTTCGGAAGTCGCCACAAGACCGAAGAATCCGAAGAGGGAAGAAGCTGAGCCATCTGCAACGACGACACCACCGGTGAAGCCCTGCTGCAATTACCTCACCACTTTCCCGACGACAAGAGAAGATCTTCTGCTGGACGAGTCTTCTTCCTCTGAGCTGGTGGGATCAACCTTTTCGCCTTCCAAAGACGTCTCTTGGTCGAATCGCCCGTGCCAAGCACCCCGGCAGCCGGATAGCCAAGCTCACCACTTTTGACCTTGAATCAAAGGACTGCACCTTTTAATCGGGAACTCTGCGGCTGGTTTGATCCCTGTGCAGTGCAATGACTCCACATTCCCTCCTCGACGAGATCCTCTCTTCCCCTGGTCGGAACCACGAACTTCAACCACTGCCAGGAACAACTGCCCCTGCTGGAGCTTCCTTTCTCTTTAAGGTGCTGTGTCCTGCCTGGCCTCCCTTTCTACAGATTGCTAAAGGTGACCCTTACATCATTGGCTTCTAAACTGGGTTGGCTCCAGGCCTTCTAACTATATCTTTTGCATCACCCCAACCTCTTTTGAAAACTCTGCAAAGACTTTTAGTGCACTTGAAACCGTGTGATCTTGGGCACATTTCGCTTGACTCCATTTAATGTGGGCCTGGCCTATGAACTTTGGCTCTACAGTATAACCTGCCTTTCTCCCCTTGCTCTGAACTCTTAAAAGTGTTGGGAACTGTTTTACTTCTATGCTCTGCCTTTTTCTCTCCCTTTAACTACATTATCAGAGTGCCATCTTGGTTAAGCGCTCACGTCTGTTCTAACAAATAGTAGTGGTTGAACCCTGACTTGTCTGATAGTTATTAAGGGAGGTGTGTATACTTTACCTGACTGTGTTTTAAATTGCTTTTGATTGAGAGTGCTAGTATATGCCTTAAAGTGTGTTTTAAATAAATAACTATATACTTTTTATACAAAGCTCTGGTCAGTGTTTGTTTGCTCTACTGTGTTTTGGCCCTATTGTGTATACTCTACATACTGCCCTACTCTTCTTGAGAGAAGTCTGACTGCTCAGCCACAGCTACCAGGTAAATCTGGGTGGTTCAGACTGCTAGCAATTGGGTTTACTGCTTACTCCTGTAGTCTTAATCTTTTTGCAGTGTTCCCCAAGGGAACTGCACAGGATTCTGCCTAACAGGAACATGCTCCCGCACATCACCCCACCGGTACCCTTAGCATTCCTCCAATGGCTCTGGTGCCTCAGACCCCAGCGCTTCCCACGCTTCCTTTGCCGGCTCCTAATCTGGCCACCACGCCACTGGCAGTATAGGTGGTTCCACAGGCTCCGGTTCCCACACCGCAGCCCATGGCACCCAGTACCCCTCCACCAGTTCTGGATCCTCTGAGCACTCAGGCTGCCACAGAGGAGGAGGAAGACCCCAGCACACCATAGTCAGCGAAGGCCTTCCATGAACGCCTTGCAACCCTGGCAGAATACCTGAGCCTTCCTCAGCCCGAGGTTGAGCAGCCCGAGGGGGGGACCTGGCAGAAGTCCTCACGCTAAGGCCCCCCTCCAAAATGGGGATCCCGCTGCAGAAGGACGTTGTTGCCCTGGCCCAGAAGGGGTGGCTCAAGCTGTACTCGGCCCAACCTGTCAATTGGTGCCTCAACGCCAAGTACAGGCAGCTAGAGGGGGATGCACTCTTGCTTTCGGCTCATCCTCAGCCGCACTCCTCTGTGATCGCTGCAGCATTACTCTATTCTAAGCCTGTCGTCCTCGGCGCTGCTAGGCAAGGAGGAGAAGATCTTGGAGGTGTACGGGAAAAAGCTGTACTCCACGCCTCCCTGCACCTGCGTCAAGCCAACGCTGATGCCATGCTGGCAGCTGCTAACCAAAGGCTCTGGCGGGAAATCGTAGACTTCCTCCCGGAACTCACCCTTCAAAGCGGGACTAGGAGAAGCCAGGCTGGTAGCATCCGACAACATGGAGTCCTCAGTGGCCCATATCGATACCTTTGGCGGGGCCATCTGCGTCGCCACCGACATGAGAAGGATGGCCTGGCTCTGGGTCACGAAGTTCAACCCGGACGTCCAGGAACGCATATTGGACCTTCCATTCGAGTGTAGTGACCTCTTTCACTCCTCCGCGGATGAAGAACTAGATAAAAAGAACAGCAGCTCACAGACCGCTAAGTCTTTATTCTTACGAAGGCCACGTCCAAGGCTTACACCCAGTCCAATCCACACTCCGACAAGGGGCGGGTGCCGGGAGGGTTCCGAGGCTTCCAAGAACGGAGGTCCAGACAACCTGACCGGTCCCAGAGTCCGCATCGGAGGAAACAACAAAAAGGGGGGTGGGGGCAAGGGGTGTTTCCAATCCCCCTCCTCCTCAGTAGCCTCAGATGGGAAAAAGTCATGACACGCCCCTTCAGGTCCACGTGTCTCCGGTGGGGGGCAGGCTTGCCTCGCACGTGCAATTTTGGTGCCAATATTTTTCTATCTGTAATCTCCAAGGGGTACCGACTACTGGTCCCTCCCTCCTCCCTCGTGCCCTCCTCTCTCAAAGATTGGGACAGCAACTCTGTTGGCGGAAGTCCAGTCGCTTGACGAGAGCCAGGCAGTGGAAGAAGTCCCAGCCTCCCAGAGAGGATTTGGGCTTCTATTCCATGATTTTCGCCATACAGAAGACCAAGCTGGCCTGAGAATTGTGTTCGACCTTTCCACCCTCAACCTCTCCCTACCTCTACAAAAATTCAAGATAGTTACGCCAGCTCTCATTGCGGAGACACTGAACAGGGGAGACTGGATGTGCTCCCTGGATCTGAAGGACGCTTATATACACGTCCCGATTTGGCAGCCTCATTGGTCCTTTCTGCGCTTCAGGATCATGGGCTGCCATTTCCAGTACAAGCTTCTACTCTTCTGCCTCAACACAGCCCCCATGGTATTCACCAGATTGATGAATGCGGTGGCGGCTCTCCTCAGGGCCCAGGGCCACCGCATTTACCCATAGCTCGTCGACTGGCTCGTCACGACATCCTCTCAAGAGACGGTTCTTCACACCTCCTCCGCGCTTATGAATCTCAAGAAGTCTCAACTGCAACCCACGCAGAAGTTGACCTTCCTGGGCCTCTTCTGGGACACCAACTCCAAGAGGGCGTTTCCTTCAGAGGACAAGATCACGGCCATCAAGAGAGCTACTACTCTCTGGTACCAACACCTACTGGGCTTTATGGCGGCGGTCCTTCTGGCCGCCCCCCACGCGAGGCTCAGGATGAGGAGGCTGCAGCTGCACTTCGCAGCTTCTTGGAATCAGGAGAGGGGCTCACAATCGGAACCTGTGGACATTCCCACGTCTCTCCACCCGGACCTCCTCTGGTGGTCCGTGGACTTCAACCTACGATGGGGCAAGCTCTTTCGGCAACCTCTCTCTCAGATCACTGTCATGACGGACTCTTCCCTCGAGGGCTGGGGAGCCACTCTGGACAAAAACAGCATCCATGGAGTCTGGAGCCGGCAGGAACAGGAGTCCCAAGCCGGGGCCCTGGCTCCCTGGGCGATGCCTTCCAGCTACAGTGAAACTACATGAGGGCGTACGCCTTTGCACCCACCCCCCTGGTCCACAGGGTGATCTGCAGGATAAAGCAATCGTATCACCTCAGCATCATTTTGATAGCTCCCTTGTGGCCGGCGAGACCATGGTTCTCTGAGTTGCTCAGCCTTATGTCTTTAGTACTTTTATACTATGGTGCGCATTTGATGAATAAAATATGAATACGTAATCTCCTACTGACCGAGTCTAACCCTTTCCTGTTCCCATATGCAAGAATTTATTTGAAATAACTTTTTTCTGGTTTCCTGAGTATACATGTTCCTCAGGTCCATGATGAAAGGGACACCCATCCTTTGGTTTCAAGCCAGTGGCGTCCGCTGACATCAAGTGGTTAATCCTAAAGACAGCTCTGCTAGCGGGCCTCACCTCAGCGCGCATGGTCAGCGAGATCCAGGCCCTCATGGCCTCAGAGCCCTACACCACTTTTCACAAGGGCAAGGTCCGGACGCACCCTGGTTTACTAGCCAAGGTCTCATCCGCCTTCCACCTTAACGAGGAGATTGTTCTACCTACTTTCTTCTCCGATCCCAGGGATGAACCTCAGAGAGTTGCATCGCCTTGATGTTAGATGCGCTCTGAAGTATTACTTGGACAGGACCAAGGATTTTCGCAAGTGTGATGCCCTTTGTCATTTTCAGAGGTGCAAGGCCAGGTTATCAGGCTTCCAAGGCCTCCATCTCAAGGTGGATGGTCATGGCCATCAAGGAGGCCTATGAGGGGCAGCACAAGCCAGTTCCGGCTAATTTGCATGCTCATAATATCAGGGCCAAAAGCACGGCTATTGCGTTATGCCATATTCCGTGGCAGGTCATCAGTAGGGCGGCCCCCTGGGCCACCCCCTCGGCTTTTTGCAAGCACTACTGTCTGGACGTCGCCTTCAAGCCAGACGTGGCTTTCGGTCAGGCGGTTTTGAGCAACATGTTTGCTTGAGGAGGGTCTCCTCTCCACCCTAGGGCTACACTCAGTTGTAATCGCCCATACAGTATGGAGGAAAGGGGACGGAACGTAAGAGTAAATAAAAGTTACTCACCATAGTGACTAACGTACTCTTAGTCCATGGTCCCCTTTCCTCCATACGTCCAACCATCCTCACCCCTAATAATACTGGTGTCATTAGGCAATGTTACATATTGTTGACGCGTCAATGGGGACTGAGGAGTGGCGCCGGTGGGCGGAGACAGGCCAGCCCATGCTCCCAGAGCCGTGCCCCTGCGCACCTCTAAATTAAAGGGGAAGAAGGTTTTTCTGGTGAAAAAGGTTCTGTCTCCCATCCCTCGCGAGGGACGCCCATACAGTATGGAGGAAAGGGGACTATGGACTAAGAGTATGTTAGTCACTACGGTGAGTAACTATTAATTACTTGCAGTGCAAATGAACATGGTGCCACTGCTAAGATCATAAGAGGCGTACCGTCTAGGCGTTGACATGGATGGAAGCTCTGTAGTTCCTGCTTAGAGTCTACATGAGCTGAGTTAGAGAAGAGAGCATTGAGCCGATGGCACATTCAGGAGAAGATCACACAAGGGCTAATGGAGCACAGGGTGAAAAGAGTAAGCGTGCAAGTGAGAGGAGGCACAAGCTGAGGTAATTCAAACATGGGAGAAGAGAGCATTGGGCCCCTAGGTCATAGTCTTCCCTTTCCAATTTCTCTTGCACCCTCTCCCCTCGAGCACCCTCTTCTGCCATGTCTTCTTCTTACTGCCTCATGTACCCTGGCTTGATGTGCTGGAAAAAATACATTTGTGCTGTAGAATTTACTTTTTATACTACTAAAGGTCCTATTCCATGCCTCAATATCCCAGGCGTTCTGCATACTGAGTCTTACATAATGGATAAAAGGTTATTGTTTCCATTTTATGTTGAAGTTTGATTTGTGGCATGCTACGTGCTTAATGCCACTTGTGACACAGAAGTAGCTCCTGCTAAGTGTATGATGCCTTTACCCAGGAGCTGCACTTAGCACCTGCTTAGCCAAATATTTATTTTTTATCCTCTCTTTCTATTAATACCTAGACCCACATAAAAAGCACGCAAGACAGTCCATTTTCCCTTATGGCACAACAGTCTTTGAGCAAGCTTCGATCACCTCACAAGATTCAGACCAATGCTCATAGCTCACCAATTTCCCACACCACTTCACACTCCCACCATCATCTCTAGGTTACCACATCGAGCCCACATCATATAGTGTGCCTTGCAGAAAGCACTATCAATGGCGCCTCTTTTGCCATGTACCAAATTATGCATATCTAGCAATGTCTTCCCTGCAAGTTATTTCTTTTGCATTACTGCGACCCTCAATGCATAAGAGTTTGCAGGTATCATTGTAACACATTCATGCCTCTACTCTGTTTTGCATTAACTGTTTGCCACTCTTCTGTATTGCCATCTCGTGTCTGTCTGTGCCAGGAACCAAGTAAGTGCTGTTGTGAGCGGTATACAGACCAATAAACATAAAAGTTGAAGAAATCAAACCATTACAAAACATTCTGATCTTTCCAGGTTGGGCTTACAGATTTTTTTAACCTTCCCAAAAATGCATGTTTGTTGCATTCCTAAATTGACAGGTCGGTTCTGAGTGGGGCCTCTTGGCTGGCAAGGCAACTTGCATCCTTGAGCTTAGAAAATTAAGAAAAAAATCACTGAACTCTGCAAATTATCTCCATTTTTATATTTCCTATGAGTCTGAAGAAAGGTTGTCTGTATGTCTAAGGAATGTCGCAGCCAGTACAATGAGTCGCTTGTATATATACACGTATGAGATACCATTGTTATGACATCTAAATTTCCCATGCTTCTTATTTTTTCTAGCTTCGTCCTCCTCAGCCTGCTGTATACCTTTTTGTTTTTGACGTCTCTCATAATGCAGTAGAAGCTGGATATTTGAACATTGTCTGTCAGTCACTGCTGGAAAATCTAGAAAAGTAAGAGTACAGTATATACAATTACACAAATGAGCGATACAGTTGATTACTATAATAATATACAGTGCGTATCAACAACATTTGTAATATCCGCTGGCATCTTATGTACACTTTGACGTGATATTTTGCTCTGCATCCTGGTAAATTGACTACCCTACATTTTTTCCCCCATTAGCAATAGATCTAAATGCAACTAAGTGAACCCCTTCATTGGCCATACAGTTTGCTGCTAGTCATAAACCACACTGCCAATAAGCAACATTTCAGGCATACCCAACATGTTACTTTACTGTTCTGCAAAGTAGGCACACATTGACATCCCCAAGATGTCTGTGGATGCATTGTGATGTAAAGTGATGTGTTTAAGCTTCCATAAACTTGTTTATAACATGCTATAATTTTATAATGTGGCAAATCATCACCGTAGTCGTCTGGATGTCTAGGCTTGTCCGAGAGTTAGGGTGTTGTGCCCTTGCCAGGGTTATCCAGCCCTTAATTTATGGAATGAAAGAAGCAGGGTAAATATAAATGTATGAAGACAGGGGATATGTGCCACAGACAAAAGGAGAGGGAAATTAAGCAGTGAGATGATGACATAGGGACATGCCAGTCCTGTTGGATGAACCATTGAAGTTATGATTTATGACGCCACTTCTTCCATCTCCAACTTATTTTGACTTCTGAACTACAGATGCCCCCAAAATCACTGTCCATCTGCAATCGCTACCGATCTCGCCAATTTAGGAATTGTACATAGCTCACTACAATCAGGAACAGTTGCTTTTTAGCTCATACACTGTCTAATCTCTCCTCTCTTAAAGAAACCCAGCCTTGATCCTAACAACCTTATCTATGTTCGACCAATAATAGCTGGCCTTCTGTGGATGCCAAAATCCTGTAAATGAAAGTTACCACTAAACCCAAACTCCACATTGAAAAAAGAAACATCCTAGACCAGTATCAGATAGGCTCTCATCCCCTCCATTAAACTGAATTGGCACTCCTGAATGTTTGGGGTGATATCAATATTGCTCATGACTGGTCCCTTGGTATGCCCATCTTCCTTCCTCTGCCACCATTGACATTGGGAATCTCAGCATCCTTCAATATAATCTTCAATCTGAGGCAGGTGTCTTTGACCATGCCCTTAAATGGTTCTCCTATTTCTTGTCTCGATGCCTTCAAAGCATCTGGGTTGGTGACCTAACCTCACATCCAAGAGCAGTAACTTGTGGGGTTTGACAGAGTATACCCATATCTCCACTATTATTCTGCATTTATTTGAAGACTCTTATAGGCCTGCTTAGATCTCCAAATCTCCTCTTTTACTCATATGCGGAAGTTACACATGTCTACGTGTGAGTCACTGGGGAGAGCAACCAATTCAAAATTGTTGAAATGTCTAAACGTTGTCCGTTTAGACAATATGCCTTCTCTGATGATGATTATTCAGACCCCCCTTTCTTCCACTAAAGCTGGTGGCCCCACAGCCAAAACCGGAAGTCCCAAACCAACACCGGCTGTTCAAGATCCAGATATGGTTAATCCACAGATGCTACTGTCTCTGTAAGTATTGTCTTCGCTCCAAACTTTGATAGCTCAACTAGACAAAAGACTGCTGCTGACACAGGAACAAACATTACCAGAGATCTCCCACCCTCCGAAAATACCAGGCCCATCCGAAATACACCACGGCGAGTGTCCCTCTGCGTATAAGAGAGCAACACCGACTCCAAGATCTCCAGACAGGCTGTCAGAATGGAAAAAGCTACGCTAACCATATAGATCCCATAGTTCTCCACGTAGGTCAGCCTGTGTGGAGAATGTGATTTCCTAACAACCAAGAAGATCATCCCCGGCAGGATCTATGGCAAAATCTAAAGGCTCTCCAGTGCGGCCACAAGAGACTCCACAAGGTTCGCCAGTTAGACCTTCGGGTTCCCCATTTAAGGAGCAGGAAGATGGTGAGCTGCATACGACAGACACAGATGGGGACGTGGCAGATACAGATTCCACTTCCCCACCCCATGACGATTGGGACAACGGAGATATTGGCATAAATCTGATACCAGATGAGCCTCCAAAGTAGTCACCTCCTGATGAGGTGGGAGCTTTTCATACAGTGTCAAAGGCATGTAAAGAGTTTGGATTGACACCGATTTCATGCAGAAGAGGCGTAAATCACTCACGTCAATACCAATCTTGGACCATGTCTGGAAGGAGGGCCTCAGCCTCCTGAAAAAGCCATTCTCCAAACCGGTATTGAAAGGTAGGTTTTAAAAAAAAAATTCAGGGCTCCGGACATCGCCCCCAAATGTTTAACATCTCATGCTACTCCCGAATCAGTGGTGTTGGCAGCATTAGGGCAAAAGTCACACACCCAGGGCTCCAAATGCTCTGTTCCACTGGAAAATGAAAGCAGAAAGGTGGATGCTTTCGGAAAGAAAATCCTAGCGATCGGACCGTTAGAGAAGCAAATTCATTAGCGGTCATGGCTCACAATGATCGCGAGATGCGGAACAGGATAGCACCAACATTAGAACACTTGCCGGACAACAAGCGCAAGGAGGCAATTACGATACTACATGAGGGCGAAGAAGCGTCCAACCGCACAATTAATATAGAGGTGGATATAGCAGAGACTGGGTTTTAGCAGATTGGAAATGGAGCAGTGTTGCGCAGACTAGCATGACTAAAGTGTACAGATTTTCGGACAGATGTGCAGGCAATAGTGCTTGATATGCCATTTGACGGGGACCAGTTCTTCGGTCCATAAATTGATGAGGCACTACAGGCCATTAAAACCGATACAGACAGAGCTAGATCACTCATGATTCTGCAATATAAATACATTTTACGGCCCTTTCAGGGAGCTTCAGGACGTTCTACAAGCACAGCCAGGGGAGGCAAGTCCTATCAGAGGGTTGTACTATTCACAGGGATACAGGAAAATGTACCTGTATAAGTAAAAAGACTACAAAAACACTGCAGAGGAGAAGGCCAGGAACAACCTCCCAAAAGGGAGACAAGAAAAATAGGCCTGACTCGCCGGACCTCTGACCCCCACAAAATGGCAAACACAGGTGGGAGGCAACCGCCAATATCCTGTAACACAGTGGAGAAAATGATCCAAAGACAAGTGGATGTTAGACATAATTAAAAAATGACATGTTCTAGAATTCAACATATATCGCCACAAGTGCCCCCAGGCACCCGACCACAACCAAATTTACGTGTCCTAGTGGACCAAGTAAACAAGATTCTGGTCAAAGAGGCCATCGAAAAAGTTTCTGAAGAACCAACTAGGAAAGGGGGTTTATTCCCGCTTCTATGTAGTAAAGAAGCCAGACAAGATGTAGAGGCCTCTATTAGACCTGCAGGGCCTGAGCAAGTCCATCAAGAAACAAAAATTCAAAATCACATTAGCAGATGTCATCAAGGCAGTGCAACAAGGTGTCTTCTTGTCGTCGCTAGACTTAAAGAACGCATACTTCCACGTGCCAATCCACCTCAGATTCACGGCAGGACTCAACAATTATCAATTGAAGTTCCTGCCATTTGGACTTCGGTCAGTACCAAGAACCTTCACAAAGTGTCTTGCTCCAGTGGCAGCATACTTGAGGAGGAGGGTGGGGTTCCTGGTGTACCAATACCTTGGCGATTGATTAAAAAGGGTGGCCACAAAGAAGGCGCAATTCAACACGCTATGGGCACCCTCAAGTTGCTCGGATTTGCCATAAATTACGACAAATCATGAATAAAGCGCTGCAGCAGTTTTGTCTTCTTGGGAGCGCAATTTGATACCAGCAGGAGCTGAATTCGCCCGTCACAGGAAAGGACAGACTCAATCCCCCATCTCCTTGCAGCATTCCAGCCAGGAAATCGCCTATCAGTGTGGACATGTATGCAGCTTCTGGGGACAATGTCATTATGCATTTCCGCAAATTCCTCATTGCAGGCTTCGTATGAGACAGTCGCAGGATTTTCTGTCAGACCAATGATCTCAAACAAGCAGAAGATGGAACGACAGGGTAATGATCAAAGTACACCTTGCTCGCCAGCTTCAATGGTGGGCCAACCCCCAGCACATAAAGGGGATGCCCATCCAGGACATCCAGTTTTAAAAAACAGTAGTAACAGACGTATCCCTAACTGGTCCATCAAGGGGCAATGGAATGCAGAGGAATCAAATTTGCACTAAATGTCCTAGAACTGAGGGTTGTATGCCAAGCTATTTGGTTATTCCAAACCAGTACTCAAAGGGAGGTTGGTGAGAGGGTTACCAGACAACACCACCACCATGTACTATATACGAAAACAAGGTGGTACCCATTTCAGGATTTTGTCTCAGGAGGCACAAACATTGTGGCATTGGGCAAACAACAATCTGATTACATTACTGGCCTTCCATCTGCCAGGCAAGCAAAACGGAACAGCAGATCAGCTCAGCAGAGCAACAAATCAATGCCACAAATGGCACCTATCAAGCAAACGGCTAAACAAGGTATTCAAACAGTGGGGCTTGCCCCCAATTGACCTTTCTGCAACCCGGTAGAACAAGAAGTGTCCAGAATTTGCCAGCAGGTACCTGCAGAAAGGTTCTCTGGGAGATGCCTTCACACTGTCTTGGGAGTGGATGTTCGCTTATGTGTTTCCCCCTATCCCAGTGATGCGCAAAGTTCTTCAAATGATTTCAGTGTATCGGTGCAAGATCATTCTCATAGCCCCACTGAGGCCTGCCTGGTATTCAGGCCTTCTTCATTTAGCTCAAGACCGGCCCATGTCTCTGGGGAAGGCACCAGACTTTCTCTCACAACACAACAGAATAGTCCTTCACCACGACCAGGGTCATTGAACCTCAATGCATGACTCCTGATTTCATTTCATAGAATTCGGCCACATACCAATACCACAGGATTGTAGTAAATGCAGCTAGAGCAACGTCTACTAACAAATCCTATGACTACATGTCTACCCGCTTCTGTACGTAGTGTGCCCAGGAGCAGCGGGACCCTCTTAACGACATACCACACCATTTATTGCAATGCGTATTAAAGCTGGCACGCTCATCCATCAAGGTGCATCTGGCTGCAATCTCCAGATATAACAGAAGTGAAGGCCGACCCCCACTCTATAGTATGAGAATCGTTAAAGACGTTATGATGGGGCTGTGTCACACGTACCCACCAAAGAGGAAACTTCCAATACAGTGGAGTCCAAATCTGGTCCTAACCGCACTTATGAGGGCAATGTTTGAGCCCATGGCCACAGCTCACATTCTGTATGTATGGTGGAAGGTGGCCTTTCTACTGACAGTGACTTGGTGCCTGAATTAACCTGAAAGGGAGGGCAAGGAGTGAATTGACCGGGTGAAGCCCTTACTCTAGATACTCTGTAACACGAAAAATGGGACAAAAACACTATTTGTCCAATTTCCGAAAAACAGTAGGAAATAAACTGTTTTCGGAAAAACCACTGTGGTTGTGGGCAACAATGGTTGTAGAAGAAAAAGGCTGTGGAGAAAGACAGAAAGGATACAATGATTTTCTAACTTTCCCTTCCTCCTATCTACACCTCAACCTGGGAAGCGCTGGTGTAACGGCTATCAAACAGGGGATAGGATAAGAAGGTAAACAACTTACTTCTATCAATGGTAAAACATCCAGCCTTGTTCATGTAGTGCCCATCCACCACTCTCTTCCATTATGTGTACGTATTGAAAGAGACACATAGCCAAACAGCAAAAAATCAGTGCATCAATGCTCTTGAGTACAACCATCCACTAGGGTATTTGTAACTTTAATGGCCTAGGGATTGCCTGTAAACCTAGTGCACTGAGATTAAAAAGAAACAAAATACAAACAACCCAAGTTTGTATGACAAAACAACATGAAGACAATACACACCACTTTTTACAAATGTTAGTATTTGAACGTAGGGTGGGGTGAGGTAAAGATTGCTCACATAGAGTAGGTCAGATTAATGCCTCTACAGTGTAGCAGTCACCGTCTACCGGTTTCAGTGGCGTGATCCTTACTATGGCCACTTTCATCAGGACAGTCTTCTGGTTCCCTAGATCATGGTAGTTCAAGTCTGTACCTACCCTGTATCGGAACCTGAAAGAGAGCAGGGTTATACTTTACCACCTTCTTAATGTGCCATGGTGCTGTAACAGTCGGGTGAACCTGTGTGCAAAAAAGGAGAATCCACCACAGTCCCCTCTAGGCTAGTAGCTGCCAAAACATGGCTTAGAATTAGCAATTCTGTTATTGCCATTCATGTTTAACACAATGGGTGATATCAGTACCTCATTTACCAAAATCACAGATCAAGAGAACAATGTGTCCACTTTGATTGGGCATAAGCTTGTTCATATATATAGTCTATTTAAAGTCAGATTTGAACAATTACGCATATTCAAGTGCCTATTCATATGCCTTAAACAAAGGTAAAACATGGTCAGAGAAACTTTAGCACAAGAACAGCCAACTATAACGCCAGGTTATGGCCCACTGACCTTAGCAAGCAGGCTTGTTTTCTTGATTTGGTTCAGTCGTGGTCATATGAATTATCAGGATAGTTCCACACATCAGAGGATGCTGTTTCCCTGTTAGTGGTGGGAGGGAAAGAGAGCACCGTACTTAAGGCTATTGGTCCCTGTGTTGCATGAAAGGTCATGTCAACAATGGCGATCTAAGCCTCGGGTATCGTATAAATGTTAGAGTATGTCTTGGCTGCTGGGTGTACTACGGCAGCAAACACAAGCCACAAAAGGTAACTGCGTCAGACAACAGCATCATATGCCTGTTGCAAGACACATTGGTCGCGGTAGAAATTGATGTTTTTTCAGTTTGAAATGGTCGACCAGAGGGGAATTTTCCCATTGCGTTCTTATACATGACAGGTGTTCTTGTATGCGTTTGTTGATGGGTCTTGTAGTCATACCAATGTACCTCTTGTGGCATGGGCAGTTGATCATATATATTACATTAGAGGTATTGCAGTTTCTCAGTGACTGTTGTCTCCAAGGTGTTGTCAATCCAAGGTCCAGTGTTTACGTTCTTTTAGTTAGTGAGCAAACATTGCATTGGCCACACGCAGTGTGTCCAGACGCTGGTGTCGAGTTCCATAGCGTAGTTTGAGGTACTGAAGTCCATGTATGGGAGATTCTAAGAGTTAACTTTTAAGATGCGAGTGTGCATTCTTCCAGGTTAGGATTAGGAGGGCTGGCTGGCTGGGTCCCAGTAAGCAGCCCCGAGGTTGGGCATGTGGGTGTGTGCTGTAGGTGGATTAGGATACAGTCCTAGTGCTGGAGATTCAATGTGTGCCCAGCTAGACCAAATATTTTTTGTAGGTTGTCACTGTATACAAATGGCAGAGGTGTTGAGGTACGTCGGGGGTGTCAGTGTGGGCAGCTATGCGAGCTGCTAGACCGGATGTGCATAACCTTAGCTGCATTCTAGAGTACATGGATTGGAAGCTGTGCCTGCGGCATGTGTCCTCAGATGTGGTGCAAGTTATACATAGCTTAGTCTCGGACAGATGTTTGTTTGGTGTTGTTTTCTTAGGTCTCTCAAGATGATAGATTGGTTGTTTGAGTGCATCTTTGGTGGTGTTAGCTTACTACCTTTGTGGAGGACCTGGCTGGTGCCCTTCTCTGAGCGCAATCGGAAATAAATTAAAATAAATATTTCTTGCCTCCTATGGCCGAGACCAATTGTTACTGTCTTCGATGGAAAAAGCTGTATAAATGTTATATGTGGTCACTTCAAAGACGTGACCCACACCCTGGTAGTTCAACACCATGGTGGGACATCCTGTTGAATTCAATCACCAAGAGCTATTGTTTATAGTGGTCTTTGATGTAAGTAAGCAACCTTTTGATGGAGACTGCATCATCTGTTTCCATGTGTTTGTGCATTTTACCATACACCTTTGATCAGCAAGACACCATGGGCCTAATTCACAGAAGGGTTTTATAATGGTGCCATCCCATTGGAGAACGATCTGTGAATCAGGCCCCATGTCTTTGGGGATATATATTTGCATGTCATTGAAACTTGTGTCCAGTTGAGAAGTAAATTGGCTGTTACATCTTCACCAGCTTTTACCACACTCCATTGGCACATCCTGCTGTATTGAATTAGCTAGTGATATTGTTTATCGTTTCCTGTGGTCGCTTGATATTGTGAGGCAACCTTTGGATGGAACCAGGATGGTCTGTTCCCTTATGTCTGTGAATTATGACCATCTTAATTCGACCAGCAAGCAACAGCCTGTGTCAAGATGTCTCCGGTATGGGCGAGCAAACATTGACATGTCAATGAAGCTTGTATACTGTTGTC
Organism: Ambystoma mexicanum; assembly: GCF_040938575.1. Classification (NCBI taxonomy): domain Eukaryota; kingdom Metazoa; phylum Chordata; class Amphibia; order Caudata; family Ambystomatidae; genus Ambystoma; species Ambystoma mexicanum. The sequence goes on from NC_090937.1 coordinate 391,856,436, forward strand.
AATTAATTTTTATGGTGAGAAGAGAGCTGTTGTCCCATTTTATAAGACTTGTATCACACCTCAATGGGACATCCTGCTTAATTAAATTATCAAGTGTTATTGTGGTTTCCTGACGTAGGTATGAAAAAATAAGCCAAGATGATCTGTTTGTTAATTTTGGCATATTTTGAATGCCTCCCAATGCATACCTTTAGAAACCTTTTGTGGGCAGGCAGATTGTGTAATGGCTCCAAAGGCTATATAATTTCAAATAGAGTGACTAGCATAATGTAGCTAAATACATGATCACATCAAGCTAAGATGGTGCATGATGGAGCCTAGTGTCATCTATGAAGAGTGGTCTTACAGCCAGGCTTGAAATATTGGACCATTTTCAACTTCAGTGCTGCTCTTTGAAAAAAATCAGCATTTTTCGATAATAGAAAAATATAGTAAAAGGTATCTGGTTCAGACAAAGGATCTTCGTCTTAGTTGAAACAGTGTAAAGCACACTGACTTGTGTGAGAGAACGCAGCGGAGCATCAGATGTTAGATAAATCAGATGTGTGTACTCTCATTTATAGTACATTAAATCATGGTATTCTCGGTGCAATGGTTAAAATTGCTATGTGCAACATTCTAAACCATCTTTTGCATTTTAAAGTGCCTTGTTGTCTCGGTACAGCTAACGTGTATATAATAGACGTGAAATGTTTAAAGGATGCTCTGATCGATGACAGTTAATGGCACATCACACATTGTTCTTAGTACACACCATGATTTGTAGCCTCCAAAACCTTGCTTATTTAGATTCAATGAATGCCATTACATTACATCTAATTTCCTTAAATAGTCCCTATGTACTTTTCAATGTGTTGTGTTTCGGTGTGTAAACATTCTCTGCCCTCCAGGATGCCTACTAGGAATGCCTGTACTGTTTAGAAATTCCATTGCAGGTACTGATTTTTATGTTTTGTTCATACTGCCTCGTACAATCCTCCATCCCCACCCGGCCACGCACTACCTGAACTAGAGATTAACATGGCCACTCTTGGCTGGTGTAAGGGTATGAGGATAGGTGGACATTTTAATGTGATATGACATGATGAGGGAGCAGTCCTAAAACTTTTAAAAAATGTGTATTATTTAAAATGATTTAGTTCGCACGCAAACTTTACACGCAAAATCTTTGATAAAGCCACAACAAGGTTGATGTGGGTTAGAGATGACTACGGAGAGGAAAAGCATCTTGTCAAATGTGTCAGTACCACAATATTATGAAGACATTTCTACGCCAAGTGTGAAATGAAGCTCAGAGTATATATACCCTTTGAAATTGGAACATATAATCACACATACATATTGTGTTTATTTGACCGTTTTGTCAGTGGCACAGTAATGAAAATGGTGTAGTATACTGCCAGAGTGTGATGTTGTTTTTGATACCTTTGGAGTACAGTGTTTTTGTACGGCATAGCCGCTTCTAGTTCTAGTTTGAAATAATAGGAATTGCCTCTTGGCCCCAGGAAAACACCCATTTTCCACACGATTAGCTTTGTCATTAAGTAGTTACTTTAGTGTTTTCATCTGTCCTGCATTGTAAGATAAGCGACCAGTTGACGAATACCAAGTCGGCGCAGGAATGAAATTAAATACTTTACCAGCCATGTGTCCAGCAATCGTATTTAAAAATGTATCATTTAAAAATAATAATAAAAAAATATATATATGTATGTGTGTGTGTATGTATGTATATGTATGTATATATATATATATATATATATAGGCTTGGGGAATCTGCTTAGATCACATGCTGTGCATAGGCCGACATCTAGTGGAAGCTGCGGAGTACAGTTTGTTTTTCGAAACTCGAAAATGGGCGTCAACACAGGGCGTGCCAGTAATACTATCCCTAGTGTGACGTCCACTGTACCCAAGATCCCTCACGCGTCTAGGATCCTCAGATTGTTTTTTTCCGCCATACTGGTCGGAAGCATCTTGCGGAGTCCCCTGGCCTTAGCCATACTTTTGCTAAAATTTTAAATTATTAATCTATTGACATCCTTCCCCACCCCAACGTCAAACTTCGACACTCGACGCCGGCTGGAGAAGAAATCGACCGTCGGCTGCTGCACAACGGATTTGGGCCTCGGAAGGCCGCTGGCCTCGGCCCGGGCCTGGTAGGCCGCTGGCCTCGGCCCTGCAAGTAGGGAGAGTGGGGGGTTGTACATACTCTACACTCTTGGTATATAGCTTATACACCTTATACATTTCCTACACTTAACAGCCCTCTGCCTCAAGGTGCGTATGGAGGGTACCCCTTTTCAATTCTGCCCCAAGTGCAACCGCAAATACCCTTGGGTCGACAGGCACGCTACGTGCAATCTCTGCTTGCCGAGGGACCACCCCGAAGCGAACTGCAGAGCGTGTAGTAGGTTTAAACCTAAGACACTTAAGGACCGTTCGACGAAGCGTTGGGCCCACCACGCCAGGCAGGCGGCCATGGCAGCGGAGGGCGCCTTCAGCGATGGCAGCGACGCCGTACTTTCGGACGGCGTGGGCATTACGGCGTCGAAAGACAGCCGAGCGCAGGTCCCCGACCTCGGAAGGTCGTCCGGCAGGGCAGCTATGGGGAAGACCCCCGGCGACGCAAGCGCTTCACATACTGCACACACTAAACACACTAAGTCCAACCGAGACTCGACGACGTCGAGTTCTCGGAAAGAGGCACAGACAGAACGGTCCGATTCGGTGTCCTCTGGGCGCTCTCGATCAAGATCGCCGCATGACTCCAGGCAATCATCCACTCTTGCCAAGAGTGCCTCGCTCCCTAGGCTAACAGAAGTTCGATCGTCGGAAGACAAAGACGACTTCCACCCCCAGGCCGCGCTCCAGGAGGCGGAGCCTGCAATTAAAGCCAGCGAGGCCCCACGCTCGAAGGACAGGGACACCTCTCCCGATCCTCGACGCCAGGCGTCGAAAAACTCCAGAGCCACTAAGGGGCAGGGAAAACATTTTTCTACGCACGGGGAGGGGGGAAAACAGCAGAAGAAACTGCCTGTACATTCTTCCACACCTGTGAAACACTCCACCCCCCCCTAAACAGACAGACAAGCCCAGGTCTGCTGATAGGTCCACAACCAGCAAAGCTACTCAAGAAAAATCCCATAGACTTGCTGAGAGAGTCATTCCCAGTTCCAAAAATGGTCCAGTGAAGACATAGATAGGGTCATGTCAAGAATGTCTTCTTTGGCTGATTTTTATGATAAAAATCCAGAACATTTCCTCTCGTATGATCCACAAGGGGCCACACCCTCAGGCTCTACTGACCCTATCCCCCCGAGTAAGAAGGCCCGGTTTGAAACCCTGATGAGGTCTGAACCCTTCGAGGTACAACCTTACGCAACACCATACTCACGGTATCAAGCAGAGGCTTCCTTTTGTGGAGACCAAGAATTTGGTATGATAGAAAAGCAAACCGGGACGGGCTACTATGGGGATGAGGAGGAACAGGAAGAAGAAGAGGATAACCCGGAAACATACAGAGTAGATTCCCCGGTAGAGAACGAAGCCCCGGTTACCGACTCCCCGGTCGATAATCAGCCCCTCCTAAATGAGGTTCTCGCTCGCGCAGCAGAACATTTCCACATTGACACCCACGGTGTACAGGAGGAAAGGGACTTCGCAGAAGAGTTAGTGGGAGAAAGGAGGCCGGTTGCCCAGACCATCCCTATCCTTAAGTCCATTCAGCGGAGAATAGATCCGTCCCTGGTGAACCCAAACCTCACCAGAACAGTCAATCCCAGGGTTGAAAAACTTTTCAGGGCAGCTCAGTCTGACCCTCTCTATATAAGAGGGCATCTGAAGCCAGACTCCCTAGTTGTTACCAACACTCGTAAGAGGGCTGGAACACCCTTGTCTTCGTCAGAAGCTCCTCCCGACAAGGAGAGCAAAAAACTATACGGTTTCGGCAGGAAGGTAGCCTCAACGTCCGCCTATCAAGCAAGGATTGCTAACTCCACCACCCTGTTGGCCAGCTACAACTGCCATCAGTGGGAAGAAGTCGCGGCTCTCATAGCCTCTGCTCCTGAACCGTTAAAGGGCCAATTAGCACGGATTTCCGCAGAGGGTAGAGCTGTGTCTGGTTGCATTTTGAAAGCAACCTTCGACACCGCGGATAACGCAGGCAGATTGATAGCAGAAGGTAAGCGAAAACAAACAATGCCCAGGATTTGCATCCAGGTTCCCCCAACCAGACTCCCAGGGGAACGCCCTGTGGATGAACTGGTCAGGGATGTTTGCGTACGCTTTTCCACCAACTCCTCATCAGGAAAGTGGTGAACAAGATGAACAGGGAATCGATGACGCTCGTCCTAGTTGCTCCCATGTGGGCAAGACAACTGTGGTTCCCACACCTACGCAGGATGGCGGTGTGCGAGCCCATCAAACTTCCAGCCTGGTACAACCTACTGTCCCAGCACCAAGGTCAAACAGTGCACCAGCAACCCAACTCAATGAACCTGGCAGCATGGCTCCTGAGGTCATAGAGTTTGGACACCTCAAATTACCACAGAGGTGTATGGACATCCTAAAGGAATCTAGGAAGCCAAACGCAAGGCACTGTTACTTTGACAAGTGGAAGAGGTTCGTTATCTGGTGCCAGAGTGGACAAATCAACCCAGTTGATTGCACTCCTTCCACTATTATTACATACATGCTCCACCTGCTAGATGCTGGATTGGTTTTTAACTCACTGAAAGTACACCTGGCAGCTCTATCGGCTTACACCACTTCCCATAGCAAGGTGTCGTGGTGGAAAGTACCAGTAGTTAAAGCCTTCATGGAAGGAGTAAAGAGACTTCACCCTCCTATTTCAAACCCACCGCCAGGGTGGGACCTTAATGTGGTGCTAGCCAAGCTCATGGGCCCCCCTTTCGAACCCATGCATAAAAGCAGTCTCAAACACCTGACTTATAAAACGGCCTTCTTAGTAGCTATTACTTCTATAAGAAGGGTCAGTGAAATTCAGGCTCTGTCAGTGCAGGATCCCTTCTTTACTATCCATAAAGACAAACTGGTTTTACGCACACACCCTAGGTTCTCACCTAAATTTATATCAAAATTCCATGTAAACCAGTCCATCAAGCTTCCGGCTTTCTTCCAGAACCCGCAAAGCTCGGCTGAGGTGAAACTACACACAGTAGATGTGCATAGGGCAGTCCTCTACTATGTAAATAAAACAAGACCGCTAAGGAAAACAGATCAACTGTTTGTCTCCGTAGCTACAGGCAGAGAGGGGGATCGCGTCTGTAAAGGTGCCAACTCGAAGTGGATTATTAACTGTATCCAGCTGTGTTACTCACTCTCTGAAAAGACTCTGCCTTTTACGCCAAGGGCCCATTCTACTAGAGGCATTGGGGCCACTCTGGCTTTCATTGCAAATGTTCCCCTCGACACCATTTGCAAAGCGGCTACTTGGAGCTCTATTCACACTTTTACTCAGCATTACTGCATTGACACCCATTCCAAGACAGATACACAAGTGGGACAAGCGGTTCTAAGACACTTATTTGCTCATGACCCTTCTTACATCCCACCTCCTTCTTCTGGTACTGCTCGCTAATCTATGCACAGCATGTGATCTAAGCAGATTCCACAAGCCTCAGAAGGGATACATTACTCACCGTAATCGTATTTCTGCTGCTTGTATCTGCTTAGATTCACATGCGACCCACCCTTCCTCCCCTCCGAGAGAAGGCGCATGATTGCTTGTAGTCTTACCTTTCTGTCTATCTGCTTGGATTATCTGTACTCACGCTACTCCTCATGCCACCTCATGTCAGAAAAAATACAATCTGAGGATCCTAGACGCGTGAGGGATCTTGGGTACAGTGGACGTCACACTAGGGATAGTATTACTGGCACGCCCTGTGTCGACGCCCATTTTCGAGTTTCGAAAAACAAACTGTAATACTCTGCAGCTTCCACTAGATGTCGGCCTATGCACAGCATGTGAATCTAAGCAGATACAAGGATCAGAAATACAATTACGGTGAGTAATGTATCATATATATATATATACACATTTATTTTACAGGGCATGCAGTAGCAGCCCTGTAGCTACGGTTAGGTTGCTCAACCCATAGGAAGAGCACTTTTTGGGTGGCTTTTAACTTGGCCCCCCCTGAATGAATCCTCACAAAACTTTGCGAGTATATGGCCACGTCAGATTGATCCTGCGAACTTTGGTGAGGTTTCATCAAGGGGGTGCAAAATTATAAATGTTTTTTCCCATAGACGCAATGAAAAAAAAAGTTTGCTCATGCAGGATTTTCACCAAATTTGCAGCAGGAGCGGCGGCTTGGCCCCAAAACGTGATTTAGTAAATTTGTTGTAAATCCGTCCAGCAGTTTTTTTGATTTTTTTTTTTTTTTTTTAAACGACCAAAAAGTAGATAAAAATTAGTGATATCCGGGTTCGGGCTGCAGACTCACTTCCCTGTTTGGTCAACGGACGGGCATCCGATTGGTCTAGATGGCAACGTGATGTCCGCAGACATCGAACGCACCCGCTGATTGGTCAATACAAAACGTGAGGTGCGTCAGATTTTTGGAAATGCCCGCCATGTTGGATTTGTGAACATCGCCCGCTGTTCGCAAACATCACAGTGTAAACATATAATAAAAAATACAACATTGCACTTGTCAAACTAATGAAACAATCTCTTTGGAGGTGAGGGGTGATGAGGATGGGATGGTATATGGCCTTAAAAAGCCAAAAAACTGGAATTTTTCTTCCTCAATGTCTGGGGCAGTCCTGTGATGTTCGCGAACATATTAGATGTTCGGGGGCATCTATGCTTATTTGCGCATTAAAAGATTGGTGATCAGCAGATTTTTGGATGGCTTATAACTTTGCCGCTGCTAAATCAAACCGCATGAAATTTGGTAGTTCATTCTAGACCTGATTCCGAATGGATCTGAAAAGTGTGGTACTGTTTTGTGAAGAGGGAGCACAATTAGAGGGGGGTCCCAAAATAATATAAAGGCTTATAAATGTGGTGCCATTTGACGTATGTGCACAACGGTTTGTAAAAAGATTTTAGATTTAGATATAAATGTTTTTGTAAAGTTTGATGGGATTTTGCCAGGAGGGGGCTAAATTAGTGGGGGGGGTGTCTCAACATTTTAGATGGCTTACAACTTTGTTGCTGTTTAACCAATGTGGACAAAGGTTTTCAGAAAGATTAGAGACCCAACCTTGAATGTTTGTGCATTGAATGGATTTTGTCAAGTGGGAGCTAAGTTATGACTATTGTATGTACGTACATTTTGACACTTTTGATAAAATAAAACATGGGCGGATTTCCAGCAAACTCGTGTAAGGGGCATTGGAAAGGACCTGAAAGCATGGTTTTGCAAATGTGTCCACGTTTTATTTTTTGACATGTGTCCTAATGTAGGTACAAAATTGTGATATACCTTTGGTGATTGAGGTGTAGCCTGAGGCCATGAGCAGATTGTTCGGGTCATGGCCATTACCCAGACAATTTGGCTACTGCCCATGACCACGAGTGACGACCAATGGGGATAACGTGGTCATGTCCACCAGGCACCGGCTATGTGGTAAAGTTTTCCCAAATTGGGATAGGTTTGAAAGGGAAAAGAAAATGTGCTTGTGCTAATTTGCTCATAGGGTTCTCTCTTCGCCTTCTGCAGGCCACCGTGGAAAGGGAAGAGGGGCTCTGCATGGAGCCCCGCCTCCCCTTTCCATGGTAGCCTTCTTGGAAGTGGATTTTCCTTCCTACAGTGGGATGCTAAAAAATCTTTTTTTTCTTGTACCCTGGCTTACTGCTTTGGCAACCTGGGGTCCTAAGGACCTTCATCCCTCATTGCAGAGGCTGGAATGGGGGATAACGGTCCGGAGCCCTCATTATCCGCCGTTGCTTCGCTTGGACCGATAACTTGGGCTGGCGTGCAGTTATCTCCCGTTCCAGTAACGAACGGAGGATGAACGCCACATTATTTCCATTAGCATAACAGTCTATGTACTTTACTGGAAAATGTAAAGTAGATGTAGTCTATAAGATTTTTTTTTGTAGTTCTATTTTTTAACTGTGAAAGGTGGTTCCTAAAGGAACCTTTTTTGTTGTATTTTTTATTCTTTTTTTATTTTGCAGGAGAAGTTAAACGTAAGGTGAGGAGGGAAATGAGGGGAGAGGCACCAAGCACTAATATGGAGGGGCAGGTGGACAGGGCAAGATGGTGCGCGTGTGTGACATCTAAGGTAGGGGGGAGTGTTTCCCATGCTCCTTGATTACAGCTTCAAAAGCACTTTGAAATTGCTCCCCCCTGCAGAGTGATGTGTTGCATTATATACAGAGGGCTATTGTCTTCGAAAGATATGAATCAACATCCTCTTTTATTGCTTGCAAGGTAGCTGGTGAGATTTTGTGCCCACAGAGGATGATGAGGTGGAGGAAGACAGCCTAATACTTGCTAAGAAAGGAACAGCCTTTCTGAGAGCATTTCAGTGGTTGGATTTCGTGTGGCAGCGCATGGAGTACAGTCCAGGTAGTCTGCGACTTAGTACAACGTTGCACTCGGTGCATTTCATTTGGTAGCTTTAGCCTTTGGTACATTCCCAACAGTGGTAAAGAACTGCCACACCCACAATTCTCTCTTGGTGCTAGAGGTAGGCACTTCCTCTACCTCATCTTCTTGGTCCTCTTCTTTGTCTTTGGAAGTACTGCACTTTTTTTGTCGTCGGTCCTCCAGCTAGTGGTGATGGCAGCTTCTGGGAAAGAGGGATGGCAATAGCTGGTGCCATTTGATAAATAGCAGTTTTGCTACTATTCTTCCAAGTATGTGCTCTGTACTGGACTATTAATGGATAATGAGTAAGAATAGGTGTAGGAGCTGTACAAGGGGTACATTTTGAGCTTGAAAGTTCCTAGTTCAGTAGAGAACGCAGTTCCAAGCTGTCTGCGAAGCACAGACCGATCGCGAATCACTGATGTGTTCGCGGACAAGTCATGCTGCACGTGAGATGTCACATGACACTTTGTCAGAAGGTCCGCAATGACGTCAAAGGTTCTCAAACGTGGATGGACACAAAAACAGTGGAAAGAGTTGCAAAAAGTGTATAGAAGTGTTAATGATGATGCTAGAAGGTGGGAAATGGCAGAGTTTTAAGTTGAAACTTTGTAAATTGGGCAACAAGTTTGCTATACTGGGGTAGGTATGATATTAGTAAGTTGTAGGAAATTAGCATACACTGGTAAAACCCATAAAATTCACTGGTAAAAACATTGTTAAAGGGACGTTAGGGTTAAGTTGCACTAATATAAACCTATGAAATTCAATGATAAAGCTTTGATAAAGGCATTGGTTACAAATAAAACCCGAAAAACCTCATAGGTTCGCCAGTTATGGTAAGCTATGCAACCATAACTCGCGCCACCACTGTGCACTGCTAAGACTAACACCAGGGACATCAAAGATGACATCACATGTCTGTACCACTTGTTTTTGTTCATTGACATAGCTAGGCCAGGTGGTTTTGTTCACTGACAGTCAGAATATAAAAATGTAAAAGGTGCCAAATATCTAGACGTTAACCTTGTCAGTTGTTAAAGTACTTTCCATAGGGTTTGGTCTCAGCTCATGGTACACATACATGGGGCAATAAGCAGGCCTCAAACACACAATTTATATGTATACATGAAGATAAACTTTAATATTATTAACATTTTCTAGTGATGCTATTTCTTTCTTCCTTACTTCAGTTGCCCTGTATTTGCCTCTGATTTGTATGCATTATGGGTCTTCATATGTATAGGTTGTACTAGCACAAGTGTGTAGTAAGCCTTGAATTGTTTTCTAGTTATTATATGTTTAATATTACTCCAAACTCTGGTAATGTAGCATTCATTATTTTACTATCCAAATTTACAAGATTATAAATATTGTGCTTCTATGGTGCATGCTGCAGCCATTGCCTATGTTTATGTATGATTATATATATTGCTGAGGCTTGTGGATCACATGCTGTGCATAGGCCGACATCTAGTGGAAACTCCAGAGTATTACAGTTTTTGTTTTCGAAATTCGAAAAGGGACGTCAACAGGGCGTGCCAGTAATACTATCCCTAGTGTGACGTCCACTGTACCCATGGTCCTTCACGCATCGAGGTCCCACAGATTGTTTTTTTCCGCCATCATAGATGGGCGCTATTTCGCAGAGTTCCCTTTCGGCTCATCACCATTTATTATTACCAATTACCGATAGTTTTTCTTACTATCCTTTATATTAACCAACTATCGAGACCAACCAACAGCAGTCAAGAAATTAAACAACCGTTGAAGACTCCTGTCGACTGATCCGTTCCGGCATTGGCAGGCCGTGGGGGGGGAGGACATTTTAGAATGTATATACCCCTTTTCCTACACTACTCTCTCCTAGCTGCCGTGTCTTTCTGTTATGGATAGGACCCCTTTTAAATTGTGCCCTAAGTGCAATAAAAAGTTCCTGTGGGTCGACAAACACCTTGTGTGTAACCTTTGTCTCCCTCGGGACCACGTCAAGGGTACGTGTAGACTCTTCAAACCAAAGACATTGAAGGACCACTTAACTAAACGCTGGGCCCAACATGCCAGGCAGCTCGAGGCCATGGAAGTGGAGGAGACCTTCAGCGACGGCAGCAACGCTGTGGTATCCGACGGCAAAGGTGACTGGGTTACTCCGGTTTCCCAAGCGCAGGCCCCTGACCCCAACAGACAGGCCGGCGGGCTTGTTACGGGGACTACACCCTGCAGCGGAAGTGCTCTCACTACCCCCTCCACCAAACACACAACCCATGGCCGAGACTCGACACACGACGTCTTGGGAGAGGTCAGTTGAATCACTGTCCTCTGGGCGCTCAAGATTGAGATCGCCACATGACAGGCCCCGACTGTCGAAAGACAGAACAGACTTTGTGGATATAAACATTCCCGAAGGTCGTGAGTCAGCTGACGAGACTTCGGATCTGACCGTAGCTGAGATTCGACGTTCTGCGTCGATGTCGGTAAAAAAAAACATACAGGTGGGACTCGCCTGTTTAGTTAAACACATCCCAGAAGGCCTGGTTAAATCAAGGGAGTGAGTCTAAGAAGAGTTCTTCTAAGACCCCTAGAGAAAAATCACAGAAGGATAGGTCCCCTCACAAGAGTAAGGAACCTCAGGCACATGATTCCCTGTCTTCAGCTTTAAAGAAAAAGGCTATGCCTTCTACTGTAGTTCCTCCTGCTCCAGATGATTTAGGTCTCACACCTCAACCAATGGTCATTCCAAGTTCTGCCCAATGGTCAGCTGAAGATATAGATAGGGTCATGAGAAGAATGTCCTTCATGGCAAATTTCTATGAAAAAGACCCTAGCTACTTCACAAGTGTTCACTCCACCCCCTATCCCTTTCCCCCACAACAGCGGCCTATGGGTCTCAGAACCCTGTTCAACCCCCTGCTAAGAAGTCTCGCCCCAGTGAGCTAGAACAGTATCCCACTGTCATCGACCTATATAACCCGGACACTGATCATGAAGACCTCTATGTCCAAGAAGCCGCAGAACCTTATTATGGGGCTAATGAGGACGCGGAGGGTGACCCAGATACAGACATGTACAAAATAGACAGTTGATAAGGACCCCCCCCTATTGTAGAATCACCCATAATCATCCTCTTCTGAATGAGGTACTTATCAAAGCGGCTGAACATTTCCAAATATCTACCCAAGTGGATCCACAGGATAAGGATTTCGTTGATGAAATCTTGGGAGATAAAAAGGCTGTATCTCAGTGTATTCCCCTACTAAAGTCTGTCCAGCGAAAGGTACAACCTCCGCTGGAAACACCCAATCAGACGCGGGCAGTGAACCCCTGCATAGAGAAACTTTTCAGACCTGCACCATCAGACCTGCTGTACATTAGGGGGCAGCTAAAGCCTGACTCGCTCGTTGTTACTACAACAAGGAAAGGAGCAGGTACTCCCCTAGCCGCCTCCTGAGGCTCCTTCAGACAAAGAAAGTAAAAGGCTCTACACAATGGGCAGGAAGGTTGCCTCTTCCGCTGCATTCCAGAACAGGATAGCTAATGACTCTACTTTATTAGCTAATTATAACTGCCATAAATGGGATGAGGTCCCAGCTTTACTCTCCTCAGCCCGGGAACCCCTCAAGACTCAATTAGCACTGGTGGCTACAGAAGGATGGGCCGTTTCAAGCTGCTTGCTAAAAAGCAGTCTTGACGCCACAAACAACGCCGGCAGAATCATAGCTGAGGGAACCATTCTTAAGCGTCACGCTCATTAACATGCCCGTCAAGCCCAATGTACTCTTTAGCAAGGCCGTTGAAGACAGCCAAGGAAGAATACGATACACTGAGATCATTGGGCCAATTGACCAATAAACCACCTGGCCAGAGGGGAAACAGCCATTTTCGTAGCTCACGCCGACAATTTTCCCAGAGGGGTTCCAGCTATAACCCAAATCAGGGAACGACTTGGGGGTGCAATCAAGGCCAAGCCTCTCAGAATTACCAGAGATACCACGCAGATCACGCGGTCGGGGAAGGGGTGCCTCCTCCAGAGGTGGTACTCCACCTCAGAAACATTGACATCCTGCTTCAAGTGCCCTCCCATGCCTCTCCAGTAGGAGGGCGCATTTCCAACTTTACCCAAGCATGGGAGGGAATCACCTCAGACAGATGGGTGCTGTCCACTGTAGCGGGCGGATATTGTATAGAGTTCCTGGAGCGACCCCGAAGTCGCCCCCCACACCAGAAAACCCACTCCAAAGAAGACCAACGCATCCTCCTCGAGGAAATCGCCACGCTGCTCCTAAAGGATGACATAGAAATCGTCCAGGCCAACCAGGTATACAAGGGTATTTATTCAACTTACCTCCTTGTGCCAAAGAAAGATTTAACAATGCGCCCAGTATTAGATTTACGCCCTACAAACAAATATGTCGAGCCACAAAAGTTCTGCATGACTATGCTATAAGAGGTAATCCCTCTACTAAAAAAAGGGGGATTACATGGCAACACTGGACATGAAAGATGCCTATTTTCGTATTTCAATGTTCCCAGCGCACAGAAGATTCTTGCGTTTCAAGGTAGCGAACCAGCACTACCAATTCAAAGTGCTACCCTTCGGAATAGCTTCTGCTCCAAGGGTATTCACAAAGGTACTGGTGGAGGTGGCAGCACACCTGCGCAGAAGGCAATCCCAGTGTACCCTTACCTGGACGAATGGCTGATTACAGGGAGTCACCCCTAATTTGCAGGCAAAACATTCAAAGAACTATCAACCTTCTCTTTCAATTGGACTTCTCCATCAACGAGAAAAAATCAAGCCTAGTGCCAAGCACAACCAAACAGTTCCTAGGAGCTGTTATAAATACAGAAGAAGGGGGTTGGTCTTTCCATCAGAGGAAAGAATCCAAAACATGTTGCTGCTAATACTGCATTATCGAACCGGCCACCAGCTAAGCGTACGCAAAGCGATGCGTTTAATAGGCATGATGGCACCTTGCATTTACCTGGTTCCGCACACGCTTGCGCATGCGACCCATGCAGGAGTGGTTGGCGAAATAGTGCTCTCAGGCAAGTTGTCAGTGGGACGATCTAGTGGTCGATTCGCCAACACTAGTACAAAATCTTTGCTGGTGGACAAGAGAAAATCTGTTGAAGGGGAAACCATTCCACGATCCGGAAGTACAAGCAATTGTCACGACAGACGCCACACTCACCGGGTGGGGGGCTCATTACCTTCATCACACAGCTCAGCGTCTTTGGTCTCATGCAGCGGCACAGAACCACATCAATCTGCTGGAACTACTGGCGGTGTTCAAGGCCCTTCAAGCATTCGAGTTTCACCTAGCGAACCAATCTGTGCAAGTCCTGACAGACCGCACTACAGCAATGTTTTACATCAACAAACAGAGGGGCACACATTCTCCTAATCTGCCCAGGCTTGCGCAGCAAATTTGGAAATGGCTACTCAAACGGAAGAGATTCCTATCGTCACAGCACGTTCCAGGGGAACTCAACTCTCTGGCAGAGTCATTCAGCAGAGATCCCTTACCAGAAGAACACGAATGGCGACTACACGCAGGGGTCGTAGACCACCTCTTCTCTCAATGGGGTTTCCCCACAATAGACGTGTTCGCTACAAGCAAAAACATTCAATGCCCAGACTTCGCATCCAGGTTCCCCCAGCCAGGCTCCAAGGGGAACGCCCTATGGATGAATTGGTCAGGGAAATTTGCTTGCGCTTTTCCCTTGACGCCTCTCATGGAGCTGGTGGTGAACAAGATCACCAAGGAACAAGTGATGCTCATCATAGTTGCTCCTATGTGAGCAAGACAACCCTGGTATCCTCATCTGCGCAAACTGCCGATGTGCAATCCCATCAATCTTCTGTGCCTGACCGATCTGCTCACTCGGCGCAGGGGATTAACAGTGCATCCTCAACCTCACTCAATGGACTTGGCAGCATGGCCCTGAAGTCATAGTTTGGTCACCTTAAGTTACCACAGAGATGTACGGATATGCTGAAGGAAGCACGAAAGCCTAACACTAGACACTGTTATTTCGACAAGTGGAGAAGATTTGTAATTTGGTGCCAGTCCAAACAAATTAACCCATAGAATGTTCTCCATCCCACATTTTAAATGATTTGCTCCACTTGCTAGACTCAGGGTTAGTATTCAACTCTTTAAAGGCGGCCTTGTCAGCATACACCACCTCACACAATAAGGTCTCATGGTGGAAGGTGTCCATCATCAAGGCCTTTATAGAGGGAGTAAAGAGACTCCACCCTTCCATTTCAAACACGTGGCCAGGATGGGATCTCAATGTTGCACTCGCTAAGCTCATGCGATTTCCCCCCCCCCCTTTTGAGCCGATGCACAAGTCAAGTCTTAAACACCTGACTTACAAGACTGCCTTCTTAGTGGCTATTACTTCCATAAGAAGAGTTAGTGAAATACAAGCTTTGTCAGTGCAGGAACCTTTCTTTATCAATGCGACAAGCTGGTTTTACGTACTCGCTCTAGGTTCTCACCTAAGATCAGCTCTAAATTTCACATAAACCAGTCTATTGAGCTACCGGCTTTCTTTCAGAATACCACCAGCTCAGCTGAGGTAAAACTCCACACACTACATGTGATTAGGGTGGTCCTTTACTACGTAAACAAGACCAGACAACTAAGAAAACAGGCCAACTGTTTGTCTCCATAGCAGCAGGCAGAGAAGGGGACCGCATTTCCAAGAATGCCATCTCCAGGTGGATAGTCAGATCTATACAATTGTGCTATTCTTTATCAAACAAAATACTGCCTTTCACGCACAGAACTCACTCCACAAGGAGCACAGGAGCCACTCTTGCTTTCATTGCAAATGTCCCTCTAGACAGCATTTGTAAAGCAGTGACATGGAGCTCAATACACACTTTCACTCAGCATTACTGCATTGACTCTCATTCCAAGACAGATATACAGGTGGGACAAGCGGTTCTAAGACATCTGTTTGCCCATGAACCTTCTCACATCCCACCATCTTCTCCTAACACTGCTCGCTAATCTATGCACAGCATGTGATCTAAGCAGATTCCACAAGCCTCAGAAGGGATCCATTACTCACCGTAATCGTATTTCTGATGCTTGTATCTGCTTAGATTGCTTAGATTCACATGCTCCCACCCTTCCTCCCCTCAGAGAGAAGGTGCATGGATGCTTATGAGCTTGTCGGATACGTATCTGCTTGGATACAACTGTACTCACGTTACACCTCATGCTACCTCATGTCAGAAAAATAACAATCAAAGAGACATTGATGCGTGAAGGACTATGGGTACAGTGGACGTTACACTAGGGATAGTATTACTGGCACGCCCTGTCGACGTCGCTTTTCGAATTTTGAAAACAACAACTGTAATACTCTGCAGCTTCCACTAGATGTCGGCCTATGCACAGCATGTGAATCTAAGCAGATACAAGCATCAGAAATACGATTACGGTGTGTAATGTATCCCATACATATACACACACACATATACACATACACATTAAAAGTTCTTTGAATATCTTGGTTGCTGTGAAAGCTGACGTATTGAAGTTCCAAGCGGATGGCGTGTACGACACGCTTGTATTCTGAGTCTTCTGTGAAGCCACCAAGTACACGGTCTGTATTCCACAACACGGTGCCACCATATGAGAGAATATAAAATGTTCCATTTATAGAAGAGAATTCATGTTTTAAAAATATTAAATTTTTAGCCCAAAACTCAACATTCTGAAACCGCTTAAAAAAAAAATACAGATTTGACATTGGAAAGCATGTCATACTTTTTCATTGACTAGTTTGCACATAAGATTTGCAGTGACAGCCTCAGGAATCCCCAGAAAGTAAAAAAAAGTAAAGAAACATTAAAAAAATGGACATGATCAAGATAGATATACAGGGGATGATGGATGGGTGGAGTGACTGGATTAAGAAAAGCAAACTCATGGTGACATCATATAGAAAGGAATGTATCCTGTCTGGTGAAATTACAGTAATGTTTGGAACAGTGATGTTTGACAAATATTTGAAATCATTTAATGGTATACTCACTCATTAGTGGAAACATGCGGACAAATGGTACTATAAAGTTCACGCATCAAGACCATCAGTATTCGAAGAACAGAATGAGTAAGTCACAGCCCTAAAGTTACTTTGCTGCATAATGCACAGTGGAGGGGAATAGTGTTCAGTGGTGGAGCTTGTGGATGCGATTGTGTGCAGCTAGGCTGATTTATTTTCTTTCTTTTGTGCGGTATAGCTGCGTTGTAAAGACTGTTAAGGTGTTCATGGAGGTATGTAGGTATGTGTGCAGCTACGCCGTTGTTTGTTGGTTTAGAGAAGAGTGTGAGCATATCTGTATGTGTGAGTGTCTGTGCGTGTTGGTTGGAGACCCCTATTCTTGCTTCCCATCCATTGCCCTCTGATCTGACCGTATCCATTCTAGAGGTTCGCAGCATTGGTTCTCCACGAGAAATTCTCAGTCTAGTGCAGAGTTTGTTCTGATTGCCAGGCTTGTGGTTGTCTTTCCCTGCTTGGCAGTGTCATTGGTGTTGATTTGCCCTATTCCTAATCTTTATGGGGTTATGGACGTCTGTCTCTCGTGGGTCTGCCATTTATTTATTTTAATTCTTGGTAGCGTGCCGGATCGCCCAAAGGCCTCAAGACGCACATGAAACAACAAGCAGTAAACGGGAGAGCAGCATCAGTTGCTATGGAAACTAGATAGGAGGAGCATTGAAGAGAAAGGTTTTCATCTTCTTTTTTTAAATCAGCAAAAGACTTGGTCATTTTCAAATTAAGGGGGATGGTGTTCCAGGAGGCAGGAGCCAAAACATTGAAGTTCGTCTTCCCGTATTTGGCTAAGCAAAATCTAGGTTGATTGAGTTTGGCCTGGTCAAGTTACCTAAGAGAGCGCGAGGGCACATAACGCTCGAGGCGCTCAGAGAGATAGACTGGGGCAGTGAGAGTCAGGCACTTAAAGGTAAGAGTCAGAGTCTCAAAGGAGATATGGTGCCTGACAGGCAGCCAGTGCAGATTTCTTCTAGCTTCAGTGATGGACTGCCGTCTGGGAATGCCTAGCACTGCCCTTGCAGCACCATTCTGTGGGACCTTGAGTGCGGTGAGGTTGGACTGGGCAGTGCCCGCCAAAAGGCTATTACAATAGTCAAGCCTCAAATTAACCAAGGCAGCGGCTAGGATGGACATATTTTTTATGGACAAGAAGCGGCGCATGTAGCCCAGAAGTTTGTTAATCCAGCAGCATGAGGCACGGGTTTAGCTATGTGCTGTCTCATGGTGAGCTTGGCATCGAGGGTGACCCCAAGCGTTTTGACGCTCTTGGCCACAGGAATGGTGCTATTAGCAATGAGAAAGTTGGCATACTCCAGGGAAAGATTTTTCAGCATGTGGCTAGAGGCGGTGATGAGAATCTTGGTCTTCTCAGCATTGAGGGCCATAGAGTTTGCCACCATCCAGAACTGAAGTGAGTAGATAGAGTTAATGGCCTGGGAAGCCTGGGAGTCTTGGCATAGATGCCTGATAGTTCAAGGATGACCTGGGTGTCATTGGCATAGTTTGTATACCGGACACCCAGGTCATCAAGCATCTTAATGGGGAAAATATAGATATTAAAGAAAGTGGGCAAGAGTGAGGAGCCCTGAGGAACACCCTGAGTGAGTAAAGTGGGGGAAGAGCAGGCATTGTGTATGGCGACCCTAGCGTTGCGAGGACCCAAGAAAGAGGCAATCCATTGTGTGGCGGTACTAGAACAGCCCACCAGTGATTGCAACCTGGATGCCAGCAGCTCGTGGTTGACCAGATCGAAGGCGGCCGAAAGATCGAGTAGCATAAGGAGTGCTGGGTGACCTTGATCAATAATGGCAAAGAGGTTGGACTTCAGGTCGAGCATGGCGGTCTCCGTGCTGTGTCGAGCATGGAAGCCGGATTGGCGCGGACCTAAAATGGCATTTTCCTCAATGAATCTCTGCAACTGAAGGTATGCCACCCGATCCATAAACTTGAGAAGGAACGGAATGTTAGTGATAGGATGGTAGTTTTTAGGCTGGAGAGGGTCGAGGTTGTCTTTTTTTAAGAAGTGTGTGTGTGGGGGTGATCCAGGCCTATTTGAGATCTGTTAGAACCTGGCCCTCGAGAAATGACTGGTTAATAAGCTTGGTGACTCAGGGCAGACAGTATTGAGACAGGTACCCAGGAGCCTGGAGCGACAAGACCTTGTAAGTGGTTGGTTTCATGTTGACAATGATCAGAGTAACTTCTGTACAAGGAGTGAAGTAAAAAATGGGCTTGGATGGGGCAGGCTGGTTCGTGGGGGCTGTGCACGATGGGGACAGGGCAGGTAAGAGTGTGGGTATGAGAGCACTATGAGAAATGCTAGACTGCAGGTGGGAGGCGACTTTGGCTGTGAAGGTGTCCTGAATTGTTTGGCACCATGCCGATTTTAGTATGAGTGTTGTTGTTATAGTCCCTTAGGATAGCAAAGAGTTCCTTGGTACTTGACTTAGCCTGCAGAATTCTATTGTTATAGTAGTTGGATTTGGCTTGGGTCACAGCAGCCTTAAAGTTTTTCACTGGCAGTTTGTATAGTGATCGCATAACTGGTGTTGGCTGCTTCCACCATGCACGTTCAGCTGCTCTACTACGATGCCTAAGGGCGACAATGTCATTGTTAAACCAGTGATGGGACAGAGTTTCGGGCTTAACACACCTGGTGATAATGGGGAAAGATCATCCATTACTGAATCAAAGGTGTTTGTTATGTGAGTAGAGAGGTCAGGCAAACTATTGTAGTCTTCCATTCACCTAGTTTAAGAGTGAATGCCTGTGAAAGTTTTTGAGGAGTGAGATTTTTAAGACTTCTAGTCTTAATGAACTGTCTGTGAATTACACCCACTCAGGGGGTGCAAGGTGGGCAGATTAATAGAGAGAGTAAGAAGAGTATTATCAGACCAGGGACACAAAGCAATAGATGGGGAAGAGGCAGGCACCTGGTGAAGTAATATCCAATCAAGGATATGGCTTCCTATATGGGTGGGCTCCCTAACTTGTTTGGTAAAACCGATGGTGCAAAGTACAGCCAGCAGAGACTGGGTGGCTTTATCAGTTGGCACATTGGCCCAGAGGTTAAAGTTGCCCAGTAGGACAACTGGCGCATTTCTATTAGCGGTCTTGTCAAGAAGATGCAACAATTGTTCCTCAAACAGTGGGAGGTGTCCAGGTGGCAGGTAGATGATAATGATAGTAAGGGTAGTATTGTCATTCATTTTTAGTTTGCCACTAGTGTTTCGCAGTTGGGGGGTGGGGGTTATGTAGCATCTTTGCTGTCAGCCCCCAGGATCATGTAATCCGGGGGAACACCTAATGTGGCTTCATTTGGAATAGCGTCACTGAACAGGACTCGGTGATAGCCAGAAGGTCATAGAAAGACTGTGCAAGGAGGTCTTCAACCGCCACCCCATGAGACATCAAAGAGTGTGTGTTTAGAAGAGATAAAACAAGTGGGGGGGTCAGGAGGGCCACTTTTAAACTCCAAAGACCTCATGGAGTTGGCAAAATCTGCTTTGTGGTTGTTATGTAAGTCGGTTTTAGGTCTGGGGCACATAGCAATAAACAAAAAGCAGGGTTAAAGTTTCCCTGAGAGGAGGAAGCCAGAGGGCAGCCCTGTGCTTACCTGCAGGCAAAGTAGACAATGGAGTGCACACCGGAAGCAAGCTGTACACAAACCGGCAACAACCAGTCTCATCAAACACACTGGCAGGAATTTGTGGTCTGGTAGAACTGAGAAGTGTGGCTCAAAAGAACTACAAATCGGTTCTACACGACGCATGGAGAATTTCCACTGCGCACAAGGTAAAATGCTAAGCAGATGTAAATCGCTAACTGAGGTGATTAATGGCAGTCCTTACTGCCTGGAAGCTGAAACGAGCACATTAATTGAATGTTATCTTCTCGTTGTGTTGTTACCATCAGTTGTGCTCATTCAGACTTTCAAATAATACTAGATTCAATGACTTCTAATTCGATGCCTGGTAGTGGACCTAAGGACTAGCCACAGCTATTATGGTCCTCCCTGTGTCCTTGATGGGTCTGCAGATTGCTTGTGGGACGACATCTTCTCAGTGTGCATTTACTTCAGTTCTGGTGTATCGGACATACGAGAGTACATCCTAGGTAAGAAGACTAGTACTGTGAGAAACCAGAAGGTGTCTCACCCACTAGTCTCCGGGGATCTGTCATCCAGGTGGCCAGGACACGGCCATGCTTTTGGATCGAGTTCCTGGGGGTGGACCAGTGCGGGAGGATCACCTGGGTGAGGCATCTTTGGGGAATGGGAGACCGGATGGTGAGACACAGCATCCCCTTCCGTGCAACACCTTTAGCCCATCTTACCAGGTAGGATATTTAGGAACCCGTCCCCCTTTATAACACAAACACTTTCACACAGACAGCCCGCTATGAGAGAAAACAGACTAACATCCGAGCCGTATACCTGACGTGTCCCAATATGATGGTCTGGCAATAACGGACCATCACACACACACCTGACTTCCATTAAGCTTCCCCATATGGATAAAGGGTGGAGCATGAGAGCACACTCTCAGCGAGGCAAAGTACACGAGGAAACGGCAGCTGAAAGAGAAGAAAGACAGCAGATCAGAAGGGGATGGCAAGGAGGCAAGTTCCCTTGACCTTTTCGACAAGGAACCGTTACTTTCCGGAACCTCGACTAAAAAGAGTAAGACCAGGAAACCAGGCTGAAGAATCCTGCATTATGTGTCGGAGATGCCCACGGCCCTCCTGCATCAATAATCGAGGCGGGGAGAAGCACGAGTCGCTGTGGTACCGAGCTTGGCTCCAAGAACAAAGTAGTGTCCGTGAAATCAACAGAGCCGGTGAGTTGGGGGGATGATACAAGACTGGTCTGTGTTGAAGCGAAGGTTGCAAGCAGCAACATTGTATGGCGAGCGCTGGAACGGACATTATTAAAACGCGTGTGATAAAAGACTCAAGTAAAGTTGAACTGCTGATGAGTGATTGAACTTTCAAAGCAAGATATAATACCTTTGTCAGAGAGGTCCGGCCTGGCAAGTTGGTCTGAGCCCGGCAGTGGGAGATCAATTGAAAGCTTTGTGTTAAAGTGGGTCTGGGTCCGACTGAAGGGAACCCAGGGTGAATCAAAAATCACCTGAGAAGTTGTATATGTGAAATCCTAAAAAGATAAGGAACTTTAATGTTTTGTCGTGTTTCATCAGGCCCTCTAAAATAAGAGACTTTGAATGGCAAAGAGACTTTGGCACAGAAGGCCCTGATGTTGAGGTTTTGAACTGTATCCTCGTGCTAGAGAAGCTAGACAGTGTGCTTAGCTAGAGTGTGCAGCCTTGTCCCATGCTGAAAACGTGGGGAAGGGAAGCTAGCGGCTTGAATATCCTGACATATAATTTCTTGAACCCTTTTCTTTTGCGTAACATTGTTTCCCACACTATCTGTATTTAGAGGTAAGGTTTGGCAATGGGTTCCTTAGCATAGGCCCTTTTATTTTGACAGACTCGACTAGGACTGCGTTATTATTATTTGTCGTAGCTTGCTCCCATCTTTAGATTTAGAATTATATAGGTGTTTTTCAATCCCAATTGAAGTTCAATAAACACAGTTGAACTATGATCACTTGTGTTTGTCGTACTGTTTGATACCATGGCTTCCTTACAGTACTCGTTAACCCCGAAGGTCAAGCAGCAGATCAGGCCGTGATGTCAGTTCACTTTGCCATATTCCTCATCTGCTTCAGAGCTTATTCCCTTGAGATGGAACGTGCTAGTGGGCCCATTTTCGAGGTCCCAGGTAATTGTTTATAGCTGGTGGATGGGTATTCCTGTCATAGTTTTATGGTTTGAGTTGTGGAATTGTATCCCATCATTGTCCCTTCCGATAGCTAAGAGTGCTAGAGAGCTCTTCTGATTGAAGGGCGTAGTGCATATCTGCAAGAGACCAAAGTACCGGTCCAATCAAGCATAGTGGCTACTGAGCCCCGGTTGAAGGAGTTCATGGCATCAATTTCTAGGCAGATCAGGGTAACCTGACTTGATTAAAGACACTGCGGATGCTGGCCCAGTCAAAATGTTTGAAACATAAGTGCTATTTAGGCTCTGGGATTATAGTTCTGCGCATTAATTCCCAGATAGGTAAGATTAACACAGGTTAACAAGGGCATGCCCAGTTGTATTGTATAAACATAGTTGCTATCACGCTCTGGGTTTGTAGTTGCAAATTGACTCACAGATGAGTAAGATTGACAGAGCTTGACATCTCCTGGACTGTTAACGCAGTGCATACTTAGAGGAAGATAATAAGCTCAGTCGTGTCGAAGAGCATAAGTGCTGTTAGGACTCTTGTTTGGAGTCAGGGTATTGGTTTGCAGATAGGTAGGTAGATAGATATCCAGATGGATGGATGGATAGTAGATAGATAGATAAACATCTCCTGGTTTTAGAGCGTGATGCATGTCTGGTCGAGGACAGTGAGCAATCCCAGTCATAGCGTTAGAGCATAAGTGTTATGTCTCAGGTTTGTGGTAGTGGGCATTAAGATTGTAGAATGGTATGGCATCGTGGGCATTAAGATTGTAGCGTGGTTTGGGGTGGCATGGTCGGCTTATTGGCGCAAGGGCGCAGCTAGGCCAATTTTGCAGAGCCAGCAGCTTCCTAGCATTGAGGCAGACGTAGAGCCGGCTTTTCTGGCCCGACTGATTTTTACCTCCCTGTGGTGATGCGGTTTCAGCCAATTCTAACCATTTGTGGTGGATCAAATGCCCCAAAGCGGTCCCTTACATGATTTAAGGAAAGAGACAGTTTTTGAGTGCTTTCCGGAAAGCCATGTCATCTTGTCTGTGTCGAATGTGGGGAGATTTGAGTTCCACTGTGTTGGTGCCAGGGTTGAGTAGGCGGACCGTCCAATCCTAGCTGAATTGGAGGCGGGAACAACTAGGAGGTGGCCGCGCTTGACCTTAGGGTGCGGTTCAGGAGGTAAGGCATCATCTAGCCGGTAAGATAGCTCAGCGGGTTGAGCGCTCACTGCTGCAATCTGTGTGATCTGGAGGTCGCAGGTTCAAATCCCGGCAAGGCCAACTCAGCCTTCATCCTTCCGAGGTCGATAAATGAGTACCAACTTCGGTTGGGATGATATATGTATGTAAATATGTTCTCTGTAAAGCGCTTTGGCTTAAGACGCTACATAAATAACACAACATTGTAGGTATATTGGGCCAGTTTTGTGCACCGCTCAGTGAGTAATGCACAGGATTTTGAAAGTGCCCTTTGTCCAATTGGGAGCCAGTGTAGGGTACGGAAAGCAGGTGAGATGTGATCCCTAAATCCCAGAGCAAGAAGCAGTCTGGCAGCCGTGTTTTGGAATCTTTGGAGTTCTAGTTTGTAGGCTGGTGTACCCAGGTAGAGTTTGCATAGTCAAGTCTGGACATGACAATGGACATAATTGCAGTCAGTCTATTAGGGTAGGTGAGGTAAGGGAAGATGCGCTTTAAAAGCTTAATGTGGTAGTGACAGGATTTGGATACATTATTTATGTGATGAGACAGGGTTAGGTCTGAGTCCATTGTGCAGCCAACGTTTTTGATCTGGTTTCCCGGTTTCAGTGAGACATGCTGCTAGGTCAGGGCGAGGATCAGAGCTTGATTTGGGAATTCAGGATGATTTGTGTGTCAGCGTAATTATAGCAGGTGAGGTTGTGAGAGCGGATGATCCGTGGCATAGGGGTCATGTAAAGTTGAAGAGAAGAGGTAAGAGGCAGGGGTCTTGAGGTACTCCAGTGTTCACTGGGCGTGCGGTGCAAAGTGATTGCTGTGTTGGACACACGACAGCTTCATTCTTTTCCTTCTGTACATTTACACTCTGGTTTAGAGCAGAGGGCAGTGCAGACATCCAGTTTCATGACAGACCAGAACGCTTCTTTTGATGCAATTTCAAGCCCTGAAGACAAGCCTCTCAAACAGCATGCCTTTCTCTGAAGCCTTTCAGAAAGAAACCGCACACAGTGACATAAGGAATGGTTTACCTCTGTTCAGTTTTGTGTATAGATGCTCATGGAGCAAACGGAAGCATTGTGCATATTTATTTTCCTAGCATTTTAGGATTGCATAATTAATATGGAAAACTGAGCTACAATTGCGACCTGTTGTGTTTCTAATGGGTCCTATTCATTTTCAAGTTTTGTCATGTTTTGTTTGCCTTTTGCATACTTACTTCTACGTCCCGTCCCCTTTCCTTCATACTGCATGGGTGTCCTTTGTTAGGGACGGGAGAAAGAACCTTTTTCACCAGAAAGATCTTCTTCCTCTTTAAATTTAGAGGCGCGTGGGGCTGGGGGCACGGCCCTGGGAGCATGTGCTCCCCTGACTCTCCCCCCCGGGCCCAGTGCCACTGCCAAGTCCTCTTTTCCGCGTCAACGGGAATGGACCTCTTTCACCAGCGCTCCTGGGTTTGGCTTCAGCCTTGTAATTCCACGCTCTCTTCCCCGGATACTATTTTTTGTCTGCTGTTTTCTGGTCTTAATCTGGTACTCGGTCCTCTGGCGCCAAACTCCTCCCCGGCGCATGTCAACGTCAGCAGGCTTTAGCAGGTGTCCAGCCTGGGAAGGGCTCCTCCCGACATCTGACCCCCAAGCTCTTTCCGCTGCCTTGGCTCCGAACTTGGCTGGCAGGGTGGTACCGCCTGCAATGCACTTACACCGCCCGCTCTCAAGAACAGGTTAGCTCGGTGCAGGGAGCTCTTCGAGAAGTTGTCTCCAGAGGACTTGAAGAACTTTGTCAAACACAAGTCAAGGCCCAAGGTAGGGCCCTTTTTTCCATTGCACCCCGCAAGGGCGACTACTTTTCTAGGAATCACCCGAGTGGGAGGGACCGTTCAGGTTCTCAGACCAGCACAAGTACTGAGGCTCTTTCAGGTACCGGCCGCCAGGCTGAGGGGTCACTAGATCCTTTCGGAGACGGTGCTGAGGGACTGCAAGGTTCTTTTCCCAGGTGTGCACCTGAGGGGCTACAAGCTACTACCAGACAAATGTCTGAGGGAGGGGGGGGGCGCCTGTACGCAGCACTAACGGCGACACAGCCAATGGGACTACGCCTACCAGGCCTCGTCCTGAGGTGCAGGGTAGGCCTCAAGCTCCACCGCCAAGAGTCCAGCAGGAGGCCGGGCCCAGCAAGGCGAGCACCACGTGCCAGGCACGAAGCATGCAGCCTGACAAAATGGCCGCTGTGTCAGACAAAATGGCCGCTCGTCCGACACCACCCCTGTTCGGGGAGCAGGTAGGAGATCGAGTTTCCAGGTGGGACTGGTTTTCGCCAGGTATGTGGCCAACAGCTTATCCTTCAGCGTTGTAGGGCAGATATACCCCGCAACCAGCGAGGCAGAGTACGCACAGGCCCCAGCAGCCTCCCACTACTCTATCAATACCACCAACCACCCCACCAGCCTGCGAGGAGAGTTTTTTTGAGAAATTCCTTGCACTAATGAGGTCCCATCAGATGGGTGCCATCCTTCGGGATGTGATCAGGGACATGCGACTTTGGCCCCATGCGCAGCCCCAGCTGCCCACACCGGGTCCTTCGATTCCAGCTTCCCTGCCTCCTACAATTCAGGCAGTTCCACACCAGTCTCCACAGCTCAGCATTTGGCGCCCAGCACTCCTCCTCTGGTGCCAGACCAGCTGGACACCGTGGTTGACACCAACGAGGACGACGACCCCAACACACCATCTTCAGCCAAGGCTTTCCATGAACGACTTGCAGGTTTGGCTGAATACTTGGAGCTTCCACAACCCGAGGTTAAAAAACCTGAGGCGGGCGTACTGGCCGAGGTCCTCAATCTACACCCCGCGGCCAGAACTGGAATCCCGATGCAAAAGGACGTAGTCGTCTTGGCCAAAAAGGGCATGGCTTAAACCCCATTCGCCGCATCCTACCAATCGGCGCCTCAACGCCAAGTACAGGCAATTGGAAGGGGATCCACTCGTGCTGTCGGCACATCCTCAGTGGCACTCTTCGAGTATTGCCGCAGCCTTACTCTTCTCCAAACCTCAGTCTTCCTTTGCTACCTCATCTTCTGCGCTTCTCGACAAGGAGAAGATCTTGGTGGCTTATGGAAAGGTCTATTCCAACACCTCACTACACCTTCATCAGTCTAATGCAGACGCCATGCTCGCAGCTGTTAATCAGAGGCTTTTGCAGGAAATAGCCAACTGCCTTCCAGAACTTCCGGTGCACAGTCAGGCACATTTCAAGGCGGCACTGGCAGAAGCTAAAATGGTGGCTCAGGACATCATGGAGTCCTCCATTGCGCATAATGACACCTCAAGCCGTGCCATCTGCATCACCACGGACATGAGAAGGACGGCCTGGCTACAGGCTACCAAGTTCAACCCGGACATCCAGGAACGCATATTGGACCTTCCATTCGAGGGTGCCAACCTTTTTCATTCCACCACTGATGAGGAGCTTGATAAGAACAGTTCCCACACTGCTAAATCCTTATCTATCCTCACAAAGTCCACGCCCAAGACATACAGCCAGACGCACCAACAAAGGGCGGGTGTTCAGCGGGTTGCGGGGCTTCAAAGAAAGAAGGTTGAGGCAGCGGACCGTTCTCCGAGTAAGCACGGCCGCAAGCAACACAAGGCAGGGAAAGAGGGCTTCTTTCAGTCCTCTCCTCAGCCCCAGCCTCAGAGGGAAAGAAGACATGACACGCCCCTCCAGGTCCACATGCCTTCGGTGGGGGGCAGGCCTGCTCTTCACACACAGTATTGGCGCGCAAGGTTCACGGACCCCTGGATTCTATCTGTAGTGTCCTCGGATTACTGCCTACCGGTTCCTCTCTCTCCTCCACTCCCACAGAATGCGACAGCAACTCAGTTGGCAAAAATGTGATCGCTCGTAGAGAGCCAAGCAGTGGAAGAAGTCCCAGCCTCCCAGCGGGGCATGGGCTTCTACTCCAGGATTTTCGCCATACACTAGAAGAACCAGGCTGGCCTGAGAGTTGGACCTTTCCACCCTGAACCTTTCCCTCCCGCTTCACAAGTTCAAGATGGTTACGCCAGTGCTTATTGCAGAGACACTGTGCAGGGGAGACTGGATGTGCCCCCTGGACCTGAAGGACGCTTACCTACATGTCCCGAATTTGGCAGCCGCATCGGTCCTTCCTGAGGTTCAGGATCATGGGCTTCCATTTCCAATAAAAGGTTCTACCCTTCAGCCTCAATGTAGGCCCTGGGGTCTTTAGCAGGCTGATGAATGCAGTGGCGTCCCTTCTCAGGGCCCAGGGTCACCATGTCTACCCGTACCTGGACTGGCTCGTCAGGGTGAGAACCCCCGGAGGCAGTGCATCACACCTCCTCAGCCCTCATGAATACACTCCACGATTTGGGATTTTCCATCAATCTCAAGAAGTCTCAGCTGCAGCCTACGCAGAGCCTTACTTTCCTAGGCCTCATCTGGGACACAAGCTCTGGGAGAGTTTTCTCCTCAGTGGACAAGATCACAGCCATCAAGAGGTCCACTGGGCATTTTCTCAGCAGAGCGGTGACCTCCGCTTGGTGGTACCAGCACCTCTTGGGTATCATGGCGGCATTCTTACTGGCAGTGCCTTACACAAGGCTGAAAATGAGAAGATTACAGCTGCACTTCGCAGCCTCAGGAGAGTGGTTCCCAAGCATAGCTTGTCAGCATTCCTCCTTTTCTCCAAGACTTTGTCCGGTGGAGCATGGACAGCAACTTGCGGATAGGCAGGCCCTTCCGGCAGTCAGCACCTTAACTCACCATCACCGTGGATTCCTCTTCTACCCTGGACAACCACAGCGTCCATGTAATTTGGTCCCTTCAGGAGCAAGAGGCCCATTTCAATTGGCTAGAGCTGAAGGTGATCTGGCTCGCTCTCAGTCTTTCTGACGCTGATCAGTGGCAAGACGATCCTCATTCAAACAGACAAGTCCACAAGCATGTATTACATCAACAAGCACGGTGGCACCAGGTCTCCTCCCCTATGCAGCTTAGCAGTCAGCATTTGGGAGTGGGCTCTGTAGAACAACATTCACTTGAGCGCAATCCACCTCCCAGGGGTGTCCAACCTGGAGGCAGACAGACTCAGCAGATTGGGTGTGGACAATTACAAATGGCAATTGAACTAGCAGGTCCTTCAGGGGATCTTCAACAGATGGGGGCAGCCCCAGGTGGATTTTTTAGCCACCTGGTACAACAAGAAGTGCCCTCAGTTTGCGTCCTGCAAAGGACAGGGCCTCGGCTCCCTGGGCGACGCCTTACAGTTAGAGTGGAACAGCATAAACGCATATGCATTTCCTCCCACTCCCCTGGTTCACAGGGTGATCTGCAAGATATGGGAGTCAGCATCATTCTGATAGCTCTTTGGTGGCCTGCACGACCATGGACTTCGGAGCTGCTCAGCCTCTCGGACCAGCATCCGATTCACCTTCCACTGGGCCCTGCTCTTCCTCTATGGCAACAGGGAGGCAAGGTCATCCGCCCCCAGAAGTTAGCACTTGCAGCGTGGTTCCTGAGCAGGTCACACTAAAGCATCTGTGGCTCTCACATGCTATCCTAGACATCATACAGGGCGCTCGGAGCGATGCTTCTAACAACAAGTACAAGAGCAAATGGACTAGGTTTTGCCACTGGGCAGAGTCAAAGGAAGTTGATCCGCTTACTTGCATGTTGGACAATGTGCTCTCCTTCTTTGCACACCTTGCACACTCGAGTGCAAAAAGACACATGCCGTACCGATCTGGCAGCCATCGGAGCATACCGGAACTCAGAGGAGGTTGTTTTCTCATCCTCCAACCTGGTTTTTAAAAGACATCTGCCGGGCCTCACCAGGCTCTATCCGCCTATCAAGAAGCCACACCCGGTGTGGGACCTCCATGTAGTGTTGGGCGCCCTGCCACATAAACCTTTCGAGCCAATGGCGTCCGTGGATATCAGACTAGTCACCATTAAGACAGCCCTCTTGGTGGATCTTACGTCTGCACGCAGGGTTAGCGAAATCCAAGCACTGGTGGCTTCAGAACCTTACACTAACTTTCATAGAGACCAGGTGGTCCTGAGAACACACCCATGTTCTTACCTAAGGTAGTCTCTGCGTTCCACCTAAATGAGGAAATGGTGTTACCTACTTTCTTTGCGGTCCCTAAGGACGATGCTCAGAGGGTCTTGCACTGTCTAGATGTCAGGCGCGCTCTGAAATTCTGTCTGGACAGGACGAAGAGCTTACGCAAGTCGGAGACTCTTTGTCACCTTCGGGGGTGGGGGTGGTCAAGGCCGGGATATCAGGCTTCTAAGGCCTCTATAGCAGGGTGGGTGGTTTCGGCCATCAAGGAGGCCTATGAGAGGCAGCACAAACCACTTCCTGTGAACATGCATTCCCATGCTATCAGAGCCAAGGCCACAGCAGTCACGTTCCAGAGGCACGTTCCGTGGCAGGTCATCAGCAGGGCGGCCATGTGGGCCACTCCTTTGGCCTTCTCCAAGCACTACTGTTTGGATGCCGGCTCTAGGTCGGATGCGGCTTTTCGGACAGGCAGTATTAAGGTAGCTACACCCTGGGGCTACATTCAGTTGTAATTGCCCATGCAGTATGGAGGAAAGGAGACGGGACATACTCACCATAGTGACTAACGTACTCCTAATCCATAGTCCCCTTTCCTCCATACGTCCCACCATCCCCCCGCCCTAATAAAACTGGTGTCATTAGGCAATGGTCATATTGTTGACGCGTCAATGGGGACTGAGGATTGGCGCCGGGGGGCGGAGTCAGGAGAGCGCATGCTTCCAGGGCCATGCCCCCACACGCCTCTAAATTTAAAGGGGAAGATTTTTTTCTGGTGAGAAAGGTTCAGTCTCCCATCCCTAGCGGGGGACGCCCATGCAGTATGGAGGAAAGGCGACTATGGACTAGGGGTACATTATTCACTACCGTGAGTAACTTATCATTTTTACACTCTTGCAGAGGCAAATCATTTTTACATTTATAATTTAAATGTGCGCTCTAATTATAAAAACTGTGTAAAATAATGAGTATGCAAAGTGTAGTTTACATCCATTCAACCTTAACTTGCAGTCAATAGAGTACATTACTACAAATGGTCAGTGGGAATAGAGTCCTTGCCCAAGGATGAGTGATTGTATTTACACCAATTACAGGTGTTGCAGCCTCTTTCAAATCTTCAAGACAACAATTAAAACATCTAAAACCGGACTCTCCAGGAAGTGCAAGCGCTGTTCAAAAACAAAAGAAAATTATTTTATATTTGTAACGGAAATAGAAACTCAGCATAACCTGTCCCTGCATGTAGTGATCATCCAGATAGGTATTTAACTTTTTTATGTAGCGTTTTATGCATGGTTTGTCCAACTTCTAGGCACTGTGATTATTATACCTCAGTTGATAGTTTACCAACCTCTGAAGGATGTTAGCCGGTAAGATAGCTCAGCCGGTTGAACCCTTGCAGCTGCTATCTGTGCGTGATCTGCAGTTCGCAGTTTCGAATCCTAGCAAGGCCAACTCAGCCTTTCATCCTTCCATGCTCAATAAATGAGTACCAGCTTTGGTTGGGTGATAATTGTATGTAAATATGTTATATGTACAGCGCTTTGCCAAAAGTACTATATAAAAAACAAATCTTTAACTCTAACCAGCCAAAACTTGACCATTAGATATAGAATGTAGCATTGATTCCTTACCTCTCTGCACTGTTGTATCATAACGTTGGCATACCATTAGGTAGTAGTTCCAGGAAATAAGGAATTTCATTAAACATCAAAAGACAGTTATATCGAACCTCAAAACATATAATACAATTTGTTTGCTTAACTGTGTAATTGGCTAGGTTTTTGTGATTTTTTAAAAATGAAAATACATCCAGAACAGATCAAATGGTCAGACCAAAGAGAAATAATGAAAGGCGTTTTGAGCGTCTATCGCCCTGTTATAGATTAACATTCCCATCTGCAACATGCTTTAGGAAGTTAACCAGGAGTGCCTGGGAATTGGTATAGAAATTATTTGTTTTTCTAAGGCTGAATTCCTTCTAATTATGGTTTACTGAATACCTACTATGCAGGGAACGTAGAGGTAAACTAGAGGTGGGGAGGAATCCTCGAAGTCTTCTTCGAGAAAGAAAAAAGAATAGAGTGAAATAATCACGGCGTACGTCGAGGAAATCGAGATCGAGAAGTCGTTTTGAGGAAATCATCTTCTTTGTCTAAAAAATTGAAGAAAAGACAACACCGATCTCCTTCATCCTCTTCCTTGTCGGCTGATGCAAGGGTCATCCCATACCCTTCAAAACATGATTCCCCCAAAAAATGGGAGGCTTTTAGGGCTTCGATGATGAGTTTTCGAGAATGCAGCCCAGACCCCTTCGAAAAAAACGTGTGGAGACCATGCCCCATCTCACTCCAAAAGTGACAGGGGGAGGTCAAAGACCAGATGCGCGAAAGTCGTTGAGGGTGTCGTCGGAAGAAATTTCCCTGACACCTCGTAAAGAAAGATCAGACAAGCCGGTGCATAAATCTGAGGTGACGACTAACAAGATGGAGCCGGAATCCACCCGCCATCGAAGTCGAAGGATACTTCACATCTGTCGAAAGTGCTCTCAAAGTCGACTTCGAAGATGGCGTCGCCGTCTTCCTCGACTGTATCGAAGGCTCCTTCGACATTGTCGAAGCCAGTGACGATGCCATTGACGCCTTTGACGCCAATGTTGAGGCCAACTTTAATTCCGGCGCCAAAATCGACAACTTTGTCTAAGCCGAGGTCGATGCATATTGAGTCCCCCAGAAAGATATAGCAACCACAACCTAGACAAGACTTTTTCAGGTCTATGTTGTCCATTTATGAGAAGTATTCCTCTGAAGAGGACATTACTCCAGCTGGAGTGAAATTTGCGACTAGAGCTGTCCTTGAAAAATTAAACCCTAATAGACCCTACATCTAAGATGGCTGACCTGTATGAATGCCAACAGACAGCCAGGGGTCTGGATACTTCTCCTGAAGTAGATTTTGATAGACCCGACTCTGCAGACCATGCATACTATATGTACAGAAATTTGATGAATAGAGTCATTGAGTTTATGGGATGGAAATCTAGTTCCCCTAATTTTGATCAAGATGACACGTCGGACATCCTTAAAGAGGGCCGTCACAAGGACCCTGTCCTCCCCTTTCATAGAGCATTACAAAAAAGAGTCATGGCCACATGGGAAACCCCAGATTCTGGGCCAGCTGTAAATAAAAAATATGTAGGGAAGTACAGGCCTTCCTCTTCTGGCCCAGAATACCTAGAAAAACATCCTTCGCCTGAGAGCATAGTGGTGCAGGCGCCCACCTCTACTAGGCATTCGGCCTACCCTTCCATCCCCCCGGATAGGGATGACAAAAGGATTGAAGCCTGGGGCCGGAAGGTTTTTTCTTCAGGCAGTATGGCCTTAAAATCTACGAATGTGACTTGCACCCATGTAAGGTTCACTCACACCCTGTGGGATTGTATGATGGCAGCGGCTGAAAACATTCCTGAAGGCGAGGAACAGGAAGGTTTCCTTGCAATCGTCTTGCAGTCGGCTCTGGGATGATTGGACACTGCTGACAGCATAAGCAGGTCCATGGCGTCTAGCACAGTCCTGCGCAGATTTGCATGGGTGAGGAAGTCTGGTTTTGCACCGGATGTGCAATCCAGATCACTCAATATGCCTTTTGATGGCTTGAGGTTGTTTGGCAGCAATGCAGACGAAAGTTTAGAACAACTGCTGACCTCGAAAGCGGTGGCTAAATCACTTGGCACCTCTATGAGACAGCCTCAACAACACTCCTACTCATGGTCATCTTCCTGGAGGAACCGGCCTTTTCGATTCTATTCTTTTTTTGGGAGAGGGAAAGGACAGGCCAATCAAAAAGGACAACAAAGAACATTTCCTCGTGTTGGAAGAGTGTTAAATCCGCAGCAGCAACTGTCCCTTCAGCCGCTGCTGCAGCCGCTCTGAGACCTTGACCCACAAGACCCCGGTTCGGAAGCAGCATCACTCGGTATCTGAACGAATGGCGTGGCATTACTTCAGATGTCTGGGCACTAGAAACAGTGGCCAATGGTTAGTGTCTTCCGTTTCAACAAAGGCCTCAGGACCATCTACTGGGAGCCAGTTCTATCAAAATTCCAGACCTGCTCCTTGTGCAGGAGATTGTAACCCTGCTAGAGAACTTTGTAATAGAACATGTACCTGTAGCGGAGAGGAACAAGGGTTGCTACTCCCCTTATTTTTTTCATCCAAAAGGAGGACTGAGGTCTGAGAACCATCTTGGACTTAAGAAATTTGAACAAATTCCTCAGGAAGGACAAGTTCAAGATGGTGACCCTTTCTCAGATCCTTCAGGCTCTCCAACTCCAAGACTGGTTGGTTTCATTGAACCTTCAGGATACTTACTTTCATGTGCTGGTCCATCTCAAGCACAGAAAGTACCTGAGGTTCGCGATTGGCGGTTCTCATTATCAGTTTCGAGTTCTGCCATTTGGGCTGACCTGTGCCCCGAGGGTTTTCACCAAGCTGATGGCTGTGGTGGCAGCGAGTCTCCGGAGAGGGGGGATTCACGTCTACCCTTACTTGGACGATTGGCTAATCAGAACCTGCCATTTCTTGCACAGACAGGGCTTCAAGAAGTCACAAATGATTCCACTCCAAAAGCTCCAATTCATCGGAGCAGTCCTGAGAATGAGATCCCTTCAATGGGCCCTCAGGACTCAATGGTCCCAATTTTCGGGGGATATGTCGGATCTTCTGCAAGTCCCGGCCAGAGTGGCTCAATATCTTCTATGGAGGGCTTGCAAGGAAAATATCCTCGAGGGAGAATCTTTTTGGCAACCATGGCCAGAGATGACAGTAGTGACAGATGCCTCACTCACATGGTGGGGAGCTCATACCAACGATCTAACAATCAGCGGTCGTTGGTCTCCATTGGAGTCCAAACTACACATCAACCTTTTGGAGCTGAGGGCAATCAGACTGGTGCTGAAGGCCTTTCTGCCCTCTGTACAGGGAAAGAATGTCCTGATAATGACAGACAAAACAGTGGCCATGTACTACGTCAACAAGAGAGGAGGTGTTAGGCAGAAACCTGTGCAGTTCCCTCTGGGACCACTGAAAAAGATTTAGGACGACAGGTGTTTGGCAGTAAACCCACTTGGTAGCAGTCTGTACCACACAGATTCACTTGGTAGCTGTGGCTGAGCAGTCAGACTTCCCTCAAGAAGAGTTAGGCAGTAAACAGAGTATTCACAATAGGTCAAGAGCACACAATAGAACAAGTAAACACTGACCAGGGCTTGGTGTAAAAGAGATATAATTATTTATTTAAAACCACATCTAGAAAAACACACAGGCACTAATAGTAAGCAATTCAAAAACACGGTCACTAAAAGATATACACTCCCTTAAAAGAATATTAGACAAGTCTTAAGTAAAGCCCCACTTATTTTCAGACAGTGGTGAGCGCTTAACGTAGATGGCACTCTAATAGTTTGTTTTAAAAAGGGAGAGAAAAGCAGAGAACACATTGAAACAGATCCCAACACTTTTACAAGAACATAACAAGAGAGGAAGGCAAAGTAAAACCGTGAATTCAGAGTCAGTAGGCTGGATCTGCTTTAAGTGGATCGAAATGAAATGTGTCCAAGGTCACACGGTTGCAGTGCACAAAAGTCTTGTAATGGTTCAAAAAGGAGTTGGATCAAAGAAAGTGGACCAGTTAGAGGGTCAAGGCGGCCAGCCCAGTCCAGAAGGTTAAGGAGTTATTACCTTGTAGCAATCTTTAGAAAGGGAGGCCTGGCGGACACGGTACCTTAAAGTGGTGAGAACACTCCAGCGGGGGCAGTTGTTCCTGGCAGCGGATGCAAGTCGGTGCATCGTCCGGGGGAAGACAGGATTTCGTCGTGGAGGAAGACAGGAGTCTGTTGCACTGCCAGGGAAGAAACCAGCCGCAGATCTCAGGTACAAGGAGCGGTCCATTGATTCGCGGTTCAGTGGTGAGTGGCTATCCGGCCGCCGGGGTGCTTGGCACGGGCAGTTCGACCACAAACCGGTCTGGGGTGCGAAGAAAAGAAGGTAAAACTGGTTGTGCCCACAAGTCAGGGGAAGAAGCCTCTCCAGCCGGGAGATCTTCTGTCGTCGGGAAGTGGTGAGTCGGTTCCGCAGGGCTCCACCGGTGGTGTCGTCGTGGTAGGTCGGCTCAGCTTCTCCCTTGTCGGATTCTCAGGTCTTGTGGCGACTTCTGAAGTTCCAGTCCCCAAAGCCCTGCTTTTATGCAGCATACCCCCATTCACTCAGCCTAGCTGTCAATCAAACATGCTAAGTGGTGAGCCGGCCACAAGAGTGCGACTTGAGTTACCAAGGTAACTCAGTCCAGGGGCCTAAACCCCCTCCGACACCCCCTGTGGTACCCAGACAGAGTGGCACCACTTTTGGAGGCTTCTGTGGAGAAGCCAGCCAAAAAGTGGAACAAAGGGCTCGACTTGGGTTGGAGTCACAGAAGAGAACACAAACGCCATTTTAGAATCGAGTCTTGGCAAAAAATACCAGCCGGAGAATTAATATTAATTAAATAAACCGGCGGTATGTTCGAGGCTATGAGAATTAAATAATTAAAGTTGGTAGCCTCGAACAATGGGAAAATCCCATAGGGAAATATTCGCGGTCGAATATAAAAAGTAGTTTCCACTGCCACCAGCCAAAACTCGATCAGGGGGGACGGAGACGTGCCCCCTCGACTAACAGACCCCGGGGCAATCGAATTGCCCCGACCAGTACGTCCACAATATGATGGTTTGTACTGGTTCCGGTTAATAATTTGGGACTAGTAAAGCCAATGGCGACTTTACATGCCCTGGGAGACAGTAGTCAGTCCCAGGGTATGGAGTCTATGGTGGGGGGTCACTATGACACCCCTGTGTTACTGCACGGAAGGTCCTGTGTAACACACATAGTAAAAACACATGAGACCCTATGGAGTAAAGGACCCCATAGCCCATAAAACACATTACCAATCAAAGGAATACCATAAATCATGTCCAAGAGTGGGAGAAAAAGAGTCTCACTCCTGGCAGGAGGAAAAAAAACAAACTCCATAAATCCAGCAAAGCTGCTGGGGGACTCACTAGGTTAGGAAATTCAGCCTAAAGAGAGAATTCTCCCTAACAGGAGGCGTAGGGTCAATACCACTGTGCAGAGAGGCAATGAAGCTCTGGTTCTGGGCAATACAAGAAGGAATCTCTCTTATCAGCCATTCACTTAGCTGGCGAGCAGAACACGGCGGCAGACGCTCTGAGCAGGCAGAGCAGTCCCACGAGTGGGAACTAGCTCAGGAAGTCCTTCAAGAGATCTTCGCCCTTTGGGGAACCCCACAAGTGGATCTGTTTGCGACCAGCGTCAACAGGAAGTGCGAACTGTACTGCTCAAGAGAATTTCCTCCGAGAGGAGCTCTAGGGGACGCGTTCGTGGTGGACTGGAAATTTCCACTCTTATACGCGTTTCCTCCAGTCCCCGTGATTCCTCATGTAATCAGGAGGTTGAGAAAGTTCAGGAATACTTGATCCTAATTGCCCCGGATTGGCAAGGAGGACATGGTACCCGGACCTTCTGGACATGTCCATCTGCCCTCCAATGCATCTTCCACAAAGAGAGGATCTTCTCTCACAAGAGGAAGGTCGGGTTCTCCATCCATAGGTCAAGACACTCAGCCTTTATGCATGGTTTCTGAGAGGCTCGGGTTTCTGAGAGGCTGAGATATAAGAATTGGGACCTCCCGGATGACGTAATGGAGATTTTGCTTTCGGCCAGAAGGCCAGCAACAAAATCTTGTACTGGTGTCGTTGGAACAAGTTCAGTAACTGGTGCAGGGATACGAATGTAGATCCATTCTTATGTAATACTGCTACAGTACTTTCTTTCCTTTTACACTTGGCCAAGTTGGTACAATTAAAGGATATTTAGCAGCTCTATCTATTTTTAAACGCTTCTCAGAAGAAGTGTCTTACTTCAAAATGCCCTTAATTATTCAGTTCCTAAAAGGACTCACAAACTTGTACCCTCCAACCCCTTTTCAGGTACCCGTCTGGGATTTAATTGTTTTAAAATTCCTTTCATGTATTCCATTTGAGCCCTTACATTCTTGCCCGTTCAGGCTCCTTACTTTGAAAACTATTCTGCTAGTGGCAATTGCATCAGCCCGCAGGGTGAGTGTTTTGCAGGCGCTTTCTTGTAAGCCTCCTCACACCCTTTTCCACAGGGACAAAGTTACTCCTAAGGTCAAACCTTCTTTTTTTACCTTAAAAAGTCTCTCACTTCCACCTGTCACAGAAAATTACCTTACATTCTTTCTATCCTCCTCTGCATGCAAGTAAGGAGGAAGAAAGTCTACACAGACTGGACCCGAAAAGTGCTCTCAGTTTCTAGATCTCCAGATTGGAAGTGACCAACTCTTTATCGGGTATACTGGACACAAATTGGGTCTAGCGGTATCAAAACAAACGCTGTGCAGATGGATAATTTTGGCAATTATTGAATGCTATAAATTGGCTGGTAAAGAGCCTCCAGATGGACTAAGGGGCCATTCAACTAGGGGCATGGCGACTTCAACGGCTCTTCAGAGGGGTGTCCCAGTGCACGATATTTGTGCAGCGGCTACCTGGTCGTCAATGCACACCTTCGTGAAGCACTATTGCTTGGATTTAACATCATCTCAAGTGGCCTTTTTGCAAAAGCCTTCCTGCACACCGTTCATGAATAATATTTCTGGTACTCCCTCCTCCGAATTCCTACTGCTTTGGGAGCCTATCTAAGATGAGGAATACGTGAAAGGACACAATCCATTCAAAGAACAAGTTACTTGCCAACTGTAACGTTCTTTCGGTATGTGTTCTTCCCACGTCTTCCTCCTCGACCGTCCCAGCCTACCCCACGGTACAGTTTACGCTAGTTGCTCTCTAAATTCCTTAAGAGCTGGAGGTCAATGAATGCCTGGTCACCTGATGCCCTTCAACATATCGTAAAAACAGAACTGAAGCCAGAGGGCGCGGCTCAGGCCCTTTATACTACGGATGACGACGCTTGGCGGCTGCCCTCGAGGGACATCGATGCTGTGACCTAGAGCACAGCACCCTCTGGTGAAAACAAATTCCGAAGCAGCAAAGCTGGAAAATACGAATATCTAGCATGAGGAATACGTGGGAGGAACATCCAATCGAAAGAACATTACATTTGGTAAGTAACTTGTAGCCTTCACTTTTCCTACTCAAGCTGACCTGCTCTGTGTGAGCAGAGTTAAAAAGCTTATACTGTTGTTGTATCCTTTCTTTATATGCAAGGGAAACTCAGAGTGTGGTGCTCATCTGTTCCATTTATGAGAGGGTGTTTGTGCCACTGCACCATGCGCTTTATCTGTTCATTGTGAGAGAAACCTGCTTTTCTATCATGATGCAGGAAGCTGCCGCATGGTAGTGATTTCCATACCGTTTTTTGAGACATTGACTGTATGTCACATACTTTTTACTCTTGCAAAGGGAACAGCTAATTTTTACTCTTGAAATCACATTTCTGCTGCTTGTGTATCTGCTTAGAATCACATGCTCTGCATATAGTCCGACATCTAGTGGTAATTCCAGAGTATTGCATCTTTTTTTTGTAAGACTTTATTCTTCCAGCTGCCATGTACATCACATTGATAACTTTTACTGCTTTATAACATAACATTACATATGCACTCACAACAGACTATAGCACTTTAGCATTTGTACGGAGACGTGGGCAGACCCCGGCTTGCAGGTTACTCCACTGTTTCAGGAACCTGGGTAGTTAAGTTCAGGTATCGCCTGAGGGGGGCCCAAATGTCCTTTGGACACCTTGTGGGTGTGATGCTTCTTGCGTACCCCTCTTTGCTTTCATGCACTTCGATCAGATCGCAGAACCATGTTTGGTTTGTGGGAGCTGTCTTTGCCTTCCATTGTCTGAGTATATTGCGTTTGGTCACTGCAGTTGCAACGGAGAAAAGTCTACGAGTCTTGGTGGGAATCTTTCCAATGTCCCCTAGGAGGTATTTAAGGGGTGTGGCCGGTATTTGAATTTCAAGGATGGCACTGAGAGTGCATGCAACCTCCTCCCAGAATTGTTTAGTAGGAGGGCAATCCCAGTACATATGGAAGGAGTTGGCGCCTGGGGTTCTGCATTTGGGGCAACAGGATTGCGTCGAGTGATCAAATTTGGCGATTTTCTTTTTTCCCTGGGTGATGTGGAGATGGTTCAGGATTTTGTGTTGGACTTATCTAAAGTTGCCATTAAGTGATGTGGTTTTGGTATACTGGCAGTATCTAGCCCATTGTGCATCTTCGATGACCAGATCCAGGTTCCTTTCCCATTTTGCCTTCATAGTATTTTGAGAGGGGGTATGAGATTGCACCGCATTATATAACTTTGATATGTTTCCCCTGAACCCATCCTGGTCCAGAATGTCTAGTATGAACGGGTGAGGTGGGGGCTCCATGGGGAACGACGGCCATCTGCTTGAAAGTGCTCCTTTTAGGCGATGATATTGTAGGGTGACTGTGAGCCCCTTCCCTGAATCTTCTCTGGGCGTCCATTAGTTTTATGAATTCCCCATCCGGGAAGAGATTGCAGAGTTTCAAGACCCTCTCGGGATCCCATTTCCTATGCGTACGGGTGTCTAATGTAGGGGTAATGTCCGGGTAGTTCCATAATGGGGAGGGGGCCCAGTAGGGATGTGTGCAGCCCACCCTGTGGAACAGGGCCGCCCACGCCCTCGTAGTGGGGGATGCTGGGTTTAGACCTTCAATATTACTGTGTTTCTTATTGAAAATCATTGACCGCAAGTCTATCGAGGAAGCGGCTTGCTTCTCCACTTGTATGTGGGAATATGCTTCTGTGTTTTGGAACCAGTATTTGGCATAGTGGGCCTGCGCCGCATAATAGTATAGGGTGAAATCTGGAGCAGCCAGTCCCCCTGTGTCAAATTTCTCACTTAATTTGGCCCAATTCTGTCTGACCGTACCGCCTCCCCATACAAAATTGGATGCCATTCTTTGCAGTTTATCGAAGAAAGCGTTGCCCGGCTATATAAGGATATTGCAAAATAGGTAAAGTAACTTGGACGACCACCATCTTAAGCAAAGCTATGCAGCCATAAATCGATATAGGGAGTTTGTACCACAATGTTAGTTTGGTTTCTAGCTGTGCTAAGTAGGGGCCATAATTAGCGTTATAAAGAGTATTTCTATTGGTAGCTATGACAATTCCAAGATAGCGGGCCGAGTTTTGTGACCAGCGAAGTTCGGTCATGGTGGCCGTTCTTGTGACGCTCGGTGTCAGAGGGATGATTTCTAATTTGGCTTGATTCATTTTATAGCCCGAGAATTTGGAAAATTGTGTTATGTCTTGCATGATTGGTGTCAGATTGGTTTCTGGGTTACGAAGGTACAATAGAGTGAGATGCATATAGCAAGATGAGCTGGGGGGGGGCACGGATCTGGAAACCCCGTTCTAAATGCTTGTGGCGTAGGAATGCTGCCAGCCCCTCTATTGTAAGGGCAAAGATCAGGGGGGAGAGGGGACAACCCTGACGTAGGGTGAATACGGGGGATAGGGTGTGATTTGTCTGTATTTTAGCTTTCGGATCTGTGTATAGCAGCTGGATAAAACTTTGGAAGTGTGGTCCAAAACCCATGTTATTTCGTATGCCATACATGTACTCCCAGGACACTGAGTCGAAAGCCTTCTCGACGTCTAGCGATACCGCCTCAGTGTCCGGGTCTAGTTATGATATTATTGCGAGGAGTCGCCGGAGGTTTAGGGATGTAGATCTAGATGATATGAACCCCGATTGGTCAGGATTTATTAATTTGCTCATGTGGGGGAGGAGTCTATTTGCTATGGCCTTTGCGTATATTTTGGTGTCCGTGTTGATTAACGAAAGAGGGCGAAATGATTTGGGGTCCTGTGGTGGCTTGTTCGGTTTAAGTAGGATGGTCATAATGGCCTCCTCAGAGATTCCGCGAGTGTGCCAATCATCAAGGATTCTTCCCATAGCGTAAGTAATTTGGGGGACACTTGGGCTGCGTATATTTTGTAGAAGTCCGCTGGGACACCATCCGGGCCTGGGGCCTTACCAGTGGTCAAATCTTTAATTGTGTGGACAATTTCCTCCAGTGCGAAGGGGTTCTCGAGTGTCTCCATATCCTTCTAGTCTAGCATGGGAAGTGGGATTGAGGACACATGTTGATTAAGATCTGGTACCGCTACTTGGTCTGTGTTTTTGTATAGTTCGGTGTAGTCGTCTAGGAAGACCCCATTTATCTTATTGGCTCTTGTGTGTACTGTTCCGTCCGACCCTATGATGGATGTGATCGGTTTGATTCCCTGCTCTAATTTTATCAAATTCGCCATCAGTTTCCCGGCTTTGTTTCCTTCACCTTATCTCCTGGCTCCAGCTAGTTGTACGATACATTTTATTTCACGTTCTGCCAGGTTTCTGTAGCTCTCCAGCTGTGCCTGGAGTGGCCTAAGGGTCAAATTGCCTGGCACCTGTGCATGTGCGATTTCCAGGGATTGTTCATAATGGCTTTTAGAGTGCCCACTGTTTTGGACAGGAGTTATTCGCGTATCCAGACTTTGAAGGTTTCCCATATTGTGGCGTTGAAGAATTTGCTGATTACTGCCTTAAGGGGTCCTATGATAGTTTCATCCTTCAGCAGGGTCGGAGGCATCCACCATATATGTTGTGCTCTTCCCCCTCCACCCAGATTTATTTCAAGCAACACTGGGGAATGGTCCGATAAAGTTTGTGAAGGATGGAGCAGTTGTCCACATTTGGAATGATATCTGGTGAGAGTAACCAGTAGTCGATACGTGAGCTGGAGGAATGAACGGATGAGTGAAACATGTGTTCTTCGGAAGATGGGTACAGTTCTCTCCACACATCCGCCAACGGTATCTCGGACATGACCTGTTTTATTGCTCTAGCAGCCTTGCAATGAGGTCTGGGGGGCCGGTTGATCTGTCCTTTTGGAGATCTAAAATGGTGTTGACGTCTCCACCCCATAGGAACCAAGCGTCTCCCGGGGGTGGTATTAGTGGCATGACATGAAGTTAAAACTATGGTGTCAATGTTCGGGCCTTATGTATTTATTATGATTAATTCCTGGTTCTGCAGATTGTCCCATACGACCACAAATCTCCCTTCAGCGTCTATTGTTGATCTTGTCATTTGGAAACCTGCGCGACGGTGTATAATGGCTAGCACTCCTCTTGATTGGGAGGAGCATTCTGTTCCAATTTTCAGGGTACCCAGTCTTTGGCAAAAGCATCTACTACTCTCCTCGTAGTGTGTGTTTCTTGCAGGCAAAGGATGGCAATCTGGTATCGTCTTGCATGCGCCAGTATCTTACTGGCTTTTATGGGGTTTGCTAGACTCCTGACATTCCAAATTAAAAGTTTACTCTATTTGTTGTGCCTGTTGCTGCAATTGATGACAGTTTTTCATAGTTGAATGTCTGTTGCTAGCCTTAAATGTGCCGTATTTACTACAGAAGTCAGCTATTCTTGTTATGTCCCAACTCCCTCGAAACCCACCCTTCCCACCATCACCATCCCTCCAACTGGACGGTGTAATCCCCTTATCCAACACAACAGTCTGAAATAGTGTGTGGCTTTGTGTGGCCACTTCCGCCAACTTTAAAACTTTCGGCTTGTGAGAGACGCAGCCTTTAATTACTTCGGGGCGAGTGTATCTTCATCCTGTTTTGGGTGCAAAGGTTTCATTTGTATGGGAGACTTGGGCGTTTTGCCGTTGGTTTCGTGGTTCAACCGTTTTTCAGGGCATCTGGGATGTATTGTTCGTCATAGGACATGGCCTCTTCGGGTGATTGAAAAAAGTGGGCTCTGCCCAAGTGTTGTAAACAAAGTTTCCCAGGGAACAGCATAGTGTATGAAATGTTCTTGTCTCTTAGCATTTTTTTGACCTGGTCGAATGTCCATCTAGCCGCTTGGACTCCGCTGGAGAAGTCCGGATAGATATGTATCTGGTTAGAATCGTATGACAGGGACCCTTTCTCATGCGACAGGCAAAGTATTAGATCACAATCCCGGTAGTTAAGGAGGTGGGCTAATATAGTTTGCGGAGGGGTGCCAGGTTTGGGCGGGGGGGCCAGAGATCTGTGCGCCCGCTCCACCAGGAGTTGCTGGGAGAACTGGGCGTCCGAGAACAAGACACGTAGTACTTCCTCGATGAACTGCTCCATCAGCACATTCATGGTTCTTTCCGCCAATCCAACAACTCTTATGTTATTGCGCCTTGCCCTGGATTCGAGGTCCTCACACTTATCTCAGATTGATTTTAAGTTTTTTTTGGTATGTCCTCAATTGCTTTGCCTTGAGTGGTTGTTGTATTTTCCAGGATACTCACCCTGTCTTCCGCCTCCGAGACCCTGGTGTTCACCTTTTTGTATGTCCGCCCTAATGGAGGCGATGGTGGATCCTATGTCATCCAGTTTATTAGTTACAGTAGCAAACCCTGCATAGAGTGCAGGCATGTAGAGGTCCATGTTTGGCTCCGCTAGTGGTTGGACAGATCCCTGGGAGGAGTGGCTGGAGCCCTGAGGGTGTCTCCATGCTTGATGCGCTAGTATAAGCGTCCATGGGGCCCTGTTGGCCTTGGCACCCCTTGTCATGCCCGTCCCTAGTGGGCGGGATGTTGCGTCTGGTTTGGGAATGTGGCAAGCTACAGTTGCTGCTCTGACCTTCTGGGGCCTGTGTTGTCAGTTTGGACCTTGGTAGGGTATTGGGTTTCGCTGTCCATTCTCGCCATTACATAGCCCTAGGGAGCACAACTAACTGTTGCCCGCTACCACAGTTCTGACGGGGCTTAGCAGCAGTTTATTCTGGGTTCCAGATGTTGCTGATGTGTTTTGTTGTGACTGTTTGGTTTGACATGCGGGTTAATGCTGTGAGACCATAGTATTAGCTTATCAGCCGTCAATCGGGTGTATGTCTGATACCTCAATATGGGCGTGAGCTGAGAGGCTTTGTTGGGCCTGAGGATTCTGCACGGCCCTTACTTGGGTTGCTTGCTCATATAATGTGGTGTCTATCCCAGTGCTCAAATGGTGAGTGGGGGAGGGGGCCGCGCAGATTTCCCCAAATCAATTGATGTACTG
The DNA here is from genome assembly GCF_040938575.1 of Ambystoma mexicanum. Lineage (NCBI taxonomy): Eukaryota > Metazoa > Chordata > Amphibia > Caudata > Ambystomatidae > Ambystoma > Ambystoma mexicanum. The sequence goes on from NC_090937.1 coordinate 391,901,309, forward strand.
GTCATCTTAAATAGGATCATCCGTACCCATCATGTTCCGGCGCACCACCTGGGCCGTTGTAGAGAAGAGGAGCAGCTAGTATCACTGTCGCAGCGTTACCGGGTGGATCAACACTGCTATGCCCCTTGGACGTTTGGATTACATGGGGTGGCACTTATTGCTGGATGGCCCTCAGGGGTGGGGGCAATTGGCAGGGTGCGCAGTGCACCCAGCGACAGTTCCGTGGTGCCAGCGGGGCCCTGTGAGCCCCCCAATGACAGGCAGTGGGCACCCACGGTGCGCGGGGGCCTCCCCGTACCCCAGCAGGCCACGTACCTTCACCAAGGGGGTTCCGTCACCCGCGGCGTCACTCCGCCGACCCCACTGCAGGATGCTGACGGGAGGGGCTCTCTGGGTGATTCGTTGCTCTGCTGCTATCCCGCTCCGTCTCAGTTTACCATCTAACGTCTGTGATCTGTGGCGATCTCCGATGAGCGGGCTGGTTAAGGAGCACCGTCTCTTACACGGGCAGTCAATCCCCGGGTGGAAAAATGTTTTTCATCACCGCCCTCTCACCCCCTCTACATTAGGGGTCACGCTACACCAGACTCCTTGGTTGTAACAACCACTTGCAAAAGGGCAGTGGTACCACTGTCCTCAGCAGAATCCCCTCTGGACAAGGACTGCAAAAAACGTAACACCCTCGGTAAGCGGGTCACCACCTCTGCGGCTTACTCCACAAGAATTGCCAGCAACGCCACGTTCCTTGCGGGCTACAGTGTTGTTCAGTGGGGCCTAGTACAGGATGGTTTTCAGGAGATTCCAGAACCTACCTGATCACACCTGCTGGCGGTCGTGGCAGAAGGCAGACAAGTGACCCAGAATATCCAGAAGAACACTCTGGACTCGGCTGAAACTGCTGGACGCACCCTAGCTCAGGGAACTCTACTCAAGAGGCATGCCTGGTTGAAGAACTCTGGGTTAAAACCCGAGACACTAGCCTCCTTAATTAAAAAGCCTGTGGAGGAATCCAGCCTACTTGGAAATGGCGAATAAGGAGCAGACTTTGAATTCACTTAGCCAGATTACGGCTAAACCTTTTCACCAGTGCAGCGACCCTAACACCCGGCGGTCCTTTTCTGGCCAATCGTTCTCCCGCTCACCCCAAGGTCAATACGGCTAGAGGGGCTACCCCCTGGTCCTCCGCTCATTGCTCCTCTGGCAACTTCCAGTACCAGCAAAAGAGGCTCTCGTAGGGGGAAGGGTAGAGGCTGAAACTCTACTCCCAGAGACTTCCCGGCCTCCACCTCCAAGTCACTGGCCGGTACGGGTCCCCGCCCACACTTCCCTGGTCAGTGTTGCCTGTCTTCATTCATCCACGCCTGGGAGGGGATCACTTCAGATCAGTGGGTACTAAAGACCGTTGCTCATGGGTATTGTATAGAGTTTCTCCGACCACCTCGCTACCACCCACCAAGAAGCAGACGCCTGTCGCCAGAACACCTGCGCATCCTGCTGGAAGTAATTCAGGTCCTGCAATCGAAGTCATCCCCCTTCTTCAGGTAAACAAGGGTATCTATTCAGTGTACTTCCTTGTACCCAAAAAGGATCTCACCATGCACCCTGTTTTAGACCTGTGCCCTGCGAACAAGTATGTAAAACCTCAAAGGTTCAGGATGACAACACTTCAGGAGGTAATCCCTCTGCTGCAGCAGAACATCTGGAAGTGGGCACTCAAACACATGTTCCTCCTCTCACATGTTCCAGGGTTGCTCAATCTTCTGGCAGATATACTCAGCAGAGACGTCCCCCTACCTGTAGAGCACGAGTGGCGGCTACAAGAAGAAATTTTACTCAACGTCTTCGCAGAATGGGGCTTCCCAGAGATCGACTTATGCTCCACCCTGGAAAACGCCCAATGCCCAGACTACGCCTCCAGATACCCACAGAACCGATCCAAGGGAAACAGTCTCTGGATAACATGGTCCAGGAGATTTGCCTACGCTCCCCCCCCCCCCATTTCCCCTTCTCAACAGAATAGTGCACAAGATGCACGATGATCCTGGTGGCTCCTATGTGCGATCGCCAGCCTTGTTTCTCCCATCTCATGGTAATGTCAGTCTCCCCTCCTAGGAAGCTGCATGCCTGTACAACATCAGGGAGAAACACTACATCAAAGCCCCCAAACACTCAACTTAGCAGCCTGGCTCGTGAAGTCGTAGAGTTCAGGCGCCTTCAACTCCCTCAGAGATGCATGGACGTAGTCAGTGAGGCTCAGAAACCTACCACCAGACATTGTTACTCCAGTAAGTGGAAGCGCTTTGTTTCCTGGTGTAATATCAAGGGCATCAATCCTATTGATTCCTCCCCTAAAGATATTGTCCTGTACCTAACTTACCTATTAGATTCAGGACTGGCTTTCAATTCCCTAAAGGTCCACTTAGCCGATCTCTCGGCGTACACCAATGTTGTTCTTACCAGACTAATGGGACCTCCCTTTGAACCGTTGCACAAGGCTAGCCTTAAGGCACTCATCTACAAGACCGCCTTCCTAGTGGTGATCACCTCTATAAAGAGAGTTATTAAACTGCAGGCCCTTTCAGTTCAGGACCCATTCATCACGATTCACAAAGACAAGGTGGTTTTGCGCACACACCCACGCTTTGCGCCCAAATTTATCTCAAAGTTCCATGTAAACCAGTCAATAAAACTACCCACCTTTTTCCAGAACCCCTCTAACATGGCAGAAAGGATCCTCCACACACTAGATGTGAGTAGAGCGGTTATTTACTATCTGGAAAAGACAAAGCCACTAAGAAAAACAAACCAGTTCAGCTATTTCCAAGTTGATCATAAACTGCATCACACTGTTGCGCTCTTGCCAAGAGAGATCTACCCTTCACGCCAAGAGCTCACTCTACTCGGGGTACAGGGCTACCATAGCATTCATTGCAAATGTTCCTCTAGATTCCATTTGCAAAGCAGCAAGCTGGAGTTCTGGACACACCTTTACACAACACTACTGCCTAGATGCACACTCTAGGTCTGATTTTCATGTGGGACAAGCAGTGCTAAGACATCTCTTTGCTACTGTTCCTTCACACATCCCACCACCATCTCTGTGTACTGCTCGCTAGTCTATGCACAGCATGTGATTCTAAGCAGGTCCACAAACATCAGAACACCTGCTTTACTCACCGTAATCGTATTTCTGATGATTGTATCTGCTTAGATTCACATGCGCCCACCCTTCCTCAAGGAACATGGACTTCTTACACCTTCTCTCTTCTGTACTCGCTCACGCAGACTATAGGCCAGCAGAAAAAAACAACCAGTGGGACCTCGACACGTGAGGGATTTTGGGTAGACTACACGTCACGTTAGGGATAGTGTTAGTCACGCCCATGTCGATGTCTTTTACAATCTTTGGAAAAAAAGATGCAATACTCCACGATTACCACTAGATGTCGGACTATATGCACAGCATGTGAATCTAAGCAGATAACAATCATCAGAAATATGATTACGGTGAGTAATGTATGTCTTACTCTGTTTAAAAATAGGGAGTCATATACTCCCAGCTTGTGTGCCTCTATACTGTCGGCCAGGGGTTGATTCATGGAGTTGTTGGGCACTGATATTAAAGTCCCCCCATAGGGTGACTGCTGGGTGGTTAATTAGTGTGGTTGCTAGTGAGTCGCAGAGGTTGTTGGTGAAAAGTCTGTTATTCAGGTGGCCTGTAGACGAGTAAGAAGCTGCGTGAGCAAGTAGGCAGCAGAAAAGGTTTGACTAGAAGGGATTTGCAGTTAGCTGTGCAGGGCTGAGTTTTGATGAGTGTGATGTAAATGTGATATTTGTGGAGGATGGCTACTCCTCCTCTGCAAGGTTTGTTGTGGGAGGCGAGCAAGTAATCTAGACGGAATGCTTTGGGTGCAATTGGTTTGAAATCGTACGAGAACCGTGTTTCAGTGATGAAAATGAGATCAGGATTGTCAGAGGTTAGGGGGTCAAAGATCCTGTCTGTTTTTGGCCATGGCGCAGTTATTGAAAAGGAGGCGGGTGACTTGACGGGAAGTGGTGGGGGCATTGTTTCCCTGGGTGTCTGAGGGGCTGGAAGGACATGGTTGGTAAGAGTGGCCGGTGGGCTGGTGTGGGTCCCAGGCCAGGACTGTAGGGCCAGGTCAGTCAGGATTACTGGAGGGATGGAGTTGATTGGGTTGGGGGATTCTGTAGGTGGGAGCAGAGTGTGTTGGAGGTGGATCGGGAGTGGGAAGAGTGAATGGGCGGTGGCCGGCCTTCACGAGAGGGATGACGTGGGATCAGGGGTTGTGAGGGGGGCCGTGAGTGGAGCCGGTGTGTTGGATGGCATCAGGCTTGCTGCTGTAAGGGATTCGTGCTCAGGGGGTGGGTGGGGTGTATTTGTAGCGGGGGCAAGGTTGTGTTCAAAGAGGGAAACGGGGGGGATGGGTAATGGGGTGGTCCTGGCAGAGATGCTAGGAAGGGTGAGCAGGGTGGGCCGATGCAGGGGTCGTGAGGCATGAAGAGTATAGGGCGGCGGGCAGTCTCTCCCTTTGAGTTTTGTGTATTTGGGTGCAAGAGGTGTGTGAGGGAGGGTGGTGGGGTCTGAGGTGAAAGGGGTTGAAGCGATGGTTCTGGAAAGGGCAAGACGTGCCATACTGATTGACGGGAAACAGGTGATTGGGGTGGTCAGGTGCTGGATGTCGGTGGGTGGGTAGTATAAGAGGGAGGGGCATGTTTATAGGTGGTGGATGGTGAGGATAGGCGAAAGAGGCATGTTTGTATGTGGGGGTGTGGGCGGGACAAGAGAAGTGGATGTTAGGCCGGTTGGGGCAGAGGTGGGGAGTGGTGCGAGTGGGTTGTGGCTGTCAAAGCATCGCTGGGATTTCTTGGAAGTGGGGTTAGGGAGGGAGTGAGACGGGTCGGAAATGCACAAGAGAGAGGGGATGAGTTGAAGGGTGGAGGAGGTGAGTGTGTTTTTGGTATGAAGTGGAGCTCCACTCGTATGAGTGTTAGACGAGGTGTGATGGGCAGAGGTCCTTGGGGTTCTGGCTAAGGCGGGGAGGGCTGGGAGCAGGGGCTGGGGGGGAGGGCTGAAATGTAGGGAGGGTTCCTGAAAGGCGGCACACAGATTCTGGTGGTGGCGGGGTGGTTGTGGTGTTTGGAGCGCCAGGGGGCTCCTCTGGTCTGAGTGTTGGGTGCTGGGAAGTGTGTGGAAGTCTGAAGGTGTATGTCTTCCTGTCGGAAGAGAGGGAGTGGGAGCGAGGAGAGGTTGGGCAGGGCCGGGGAGGGGTGATTCTTGGAGCGCCAGAGAGCTCCTCTGGTTTGAGAGTTGTAGGGGGTGTGGTGAGAGGAAGTGGGTTGGGGTCAGTCAAAGTATAAGGTTTGAGTGGAAGGGTTGGAGATGAAAAGGTTTTGCGGCATGTTAAGGGGGTGCGTGGGATAAAGGAGGTAGAGTGGATGGGGTGCTTCATGGACTGCCAGAGAAGTTCCTCTTGCTTGTGGGTTGGACCGTGTGTGGTGGGTGGCTGTGTGCGGGAGTGTGACTCTGGGGGAGTGTGGTGCTGAAGGGCCAGAATGACGAGGGGGGTTGGTGGCCTTGGTTCTAGTGCTGACCAGCTCAAGTTGAAATTGGCAGTCATGGTCCTGTATGGGATCACCACAGCAAGTGAGAAACGCTTAAGTCTGAGATAACAGCAGTAGGTATAATATAACTTAAGATGCAGCAGTAGGCAAGAAATGGTTAGACTTGAGACACCTGGCCAGTGGAAGAAACGCGCAAATCTAGGACCAGCTGCTGGATAAAACCAGATTTGCAGTAACTGAAACAGCGCACAAAAGCCTATATTTAAGACCACAGCAATAGGTACTAAACAGCTAGTTTTGAGACACCTGAATAGTAGGAGAAACGCCAAAACCTGAGACAACAGCAGCAGGTACTAAACATCTAGGTTTGAGACACCTGAATATTGGAGGAAACGCCTATATTTAAGACAACAGCCATAGGTACTGAACAGCTAGTTTTGAGACACATGAATAGTGGGAGACACGCCTAAATTTGAGACAACAGCAGCAGGTACTAAACAGCTAGATTTGAGACAACTGATTAGTGGGAGAAAGGCCTACATTTGAGACAAAAGCAGCATATACTAAACCGCTAGATTTGTGATACCTGAACAGTGGGGGAAACGGCTAAATTTCAGACAGCAATAGGTAATAACTGCTAGATTTTAGATACATGAATAGTGGGAGAAAAGCCTACATTTGAGGCAACAGCAGCATATACTTAAACCGCTAGATTTGTGATACCTGAATAGTGGGGGAAACGGCTAAATTTCAGACAGCAATAGGTACTAACTGCTAGATTTTAGATACCTGAATAGTGGGAGAAATGCCTACATTTGAGACAACAGCAGCAGGTACTAAACGGCTAGCAAAACGCCTAAATTTGAGACAATAGCAGGTACTAAAAAGCTAGATTGAGACACCTGAATAGTGGGAGAAACCCCTACATTTGAGACAACAGCAGGTACTGAACAGCTAGATTTGAGACGCCTTAATAGTGGGGGAAACGGCTAAATTTGAGACAGCAATAGGTACGAAACAGCTAAATAAATTTGAGACACCTGAATAGTGGGAGAAATGCCTAGATTTGAGACAACAGCAGCAGGTGCTAAACAGCTAGATTTGAAACACCTGAATAGTGGGAGAAACCGCTACATTTGAGACAACTGCAGGTACTGAACAGCTAGATTTGAGATACCTGAATAGTGGGTGAAACCCCTACATTTGAGACAAGAGCAGCAGGTACTGAACCGCTAGATTTGAGATACCTGAATAGTGGGAGAAACGCTCAAATTTGTGATGTAGTGGTAAATGGATAAACAACGTGAATCCGAACACAGCAGTGAATCATGCGCTACCATCTAGCTGGCTGACTTTGGTGTGCAGTGTTATGTTTACTGAGTGTGGTAGGGTTGTTTTAGTACAGTAATTGCTGTACTCCCCACCCCGACCACACTTACTGTGTGAAATTCTCATGACAACAGGTGTTCTCGTGTGAATGAGGGTAGACAGCTTTGCACATGCTGGATGTTGAGAGATGCCTCTGTTATTACTTGGATAGGATAAAGGCTGCCAACCATGGACCTGCCTTCCAAGTATTTACTGCCTCCTATTCTGTGCATATTCATTGAGTATGAGACTATATAAAACCTCCAATTCTCGAGAAATCAAATCAGTTACTTGCCTATAGGCATAATTTTTAAGCATTGATATAACTTAGATTCACATGCTAAGCTCCTTGTCTTTCTGCAGGTTGTTATTAATCGTGTGTGCTTCGACTGTGGTGTGAGGTTATGGGATGGAGTTTGATCAGGAACGCTGGTGGTTGCTAGTTTTAAAAGCCTACTGGCCCTAGAAAAAACGTCTTAATGTGTGGTCTTTACATAAGGATGCCTACCTACTATATGTATTGCAATGGGAAAATGCAATAACCAGGGTATTCCCAACTCAGCGAATATTCAATAAGCATGTCAATCTATAGAGATACAAATGCAGGCGAGCAATACCTGCTGGTAAGTAACTTTGAGATTGCCATGGTTGGTATCTTTCATGGGCTCGCATGCACCAGCCTACCATGAAAATCAGGGTGGAGGTGTTTTCCATATTAGAACACCCTAACAGTGTTTCCTTATTCGTGATTGGTCAATCTGCAGACTATACAAACCGATATAGCCAGGAACCTAATTGAGGCCCCACAGCCCGTAAAACATGCTACCCTCAAGTTAACTGCAGCATTCTAATCCGCCCGCGTCCCATTCCGAAACTACAATTGCTGATGTTCCGCGTTGACGCGGGACCGTGCCACACGTAGCCCCGCCCTCTCCAGGAATGAAAATAAATGTTCATTTCGTTTTGTGCTTCGGTAATAATGCAGCATTGTGCTTTGCGCTCATGCTGCAACATAAAAAAGTGATCATAGCCCTTCACACCTCTTTTATCTTGTGCAACGCATGCCAGAAACTTTTGAATCTTCCTGCTCTGCAACCCTGTATATTGTGGGCCCTCCTCAAAACAAAATTAACGTTTTCTGGGGCAAGAATGCTGAAAATAATGAAAGCACACATACTAAAGTAAGTGTAACACATTTTTAAATACTACCAATACCCATATGCTGAATGTTGTAAAATATTTGTCTTCATTATTGTTTTGTAACTAATTGGCCCTCAATTTGCATACCAAAAAAAGACTAAATAAATCACACCTGCATTCCATCCATTCAAACACTCCACCCACCCACTGCTAATTACCTCCCACAACCATATTAAAACACCAGAACCAGGTAAACACCTGTAGGAAAGCACCTTATACTTTCTACTCCAACGTTTAACCCTTTTCCCAATAAATACTAAATGTCTTTTAATTAATACTAAGGCTGTTTCAGTAGCTTTATAGACTTGCAGCTTAGGCGTACCAGGCGTTATGGTCCCTCATACCTCGTTAAAGGCCCTTGCTACGTTCGGGCCTTTAACTCTGTATTCAGTGCCTATAACGCCCAGTACGGCCTGCGCTGCAGGTCTATAAAGCTATAGCGTTGCTTTTATAATAGAAACCGAAGATTCCCAGCTTGAAAATGTCTATTTTTTCTGAGCATGTGGACCTATGAACGATACCAATGCTGTGAAAACTAGATGTACAGGTAAGTAACTTTCTGTTCTGGGAAGCTACGCCCTGCCTCAGAATTTCTCTTCGGTTTCTTTTTCCAGCAAAGAATTGGTGAAAGGAACCAGTAGAGGGCGCTCTTAATTTCCCTTAATGAATATCAGGTTAATGGTTGCAGTCAAAAGCTTTTAAGCCTTTGGCAGCCCACTTCAGGGATGTCCCTTCTACTCGGATATGATGTTTAAAGATGTATTTATTTAAAGCATTTGTTTCCTTTAATGAACAAGTATGTGGAGAGGTTAATTTATTTTCTGAATCTGTATGATCAAAAGACTTCTCCTTATGTCAAGGTATGAAGCCAGAAGGCTCTTGCCATTTATTTGTATACACATAGGTGTGCCTTCTGGAAAGACAAAAAAAGACGATGGTGTATTCTGGTCAGGGTATGCCTAAAACATAAAAGGATACAGAGGGGACAAAAAGGAGCTGGAGCCTCAACAACACTGTCAGAACATCCACACACTTGAGATGAAACTCTAACCTTTGTTTCATTTGCATGGTTGTCTGTATCCAGTCAGTGGAATGGAGGTCCTTCCACACTGCCAATTTTGATGCAGCTGAACAGAAAGATAAACCACCCTGAACGCAATAGAAAGAAGACTAAGCCAAAGGGGTTAAACCATCGTGAAAACAACTTATACAACCCTGACTAACCCCAATAAAAATCCTCTGACACGCTGCATATCCAACACAGAAGGAACATGACACAGACCTACAAAACACCCAAACTACAGGCACTCTATCAACTCTCCACAACACCCAACACGCACATGAAACACCTGCATACAACCATCCACAAAACCACACAAACGCCAATCTACCAACATCATACCAGCACACGGTGACCGTTTTTTCCAAACTGAAGCTACCAACAGCACATCAAAGCTTTCTTGTGCTTTTCCTTCTCAACCCTATTAACTTACCATCCCAACCCCTTTCCTTATCCGCAAGAGCGCCTGGAGACCATGAAAAATGGCAGCGGTGCACGGTACAAGTCACAAGAACATAACATATACCAATACAAAGAAAATGGCTCCATCACGGGCAACTACCCCACTGCCATCTTGGCACATCTAAACATTGCTTCTAGATAAGTAGCCTAGGAAGCTTAAAATGATTCGACAAAATGTTACCCAGCATGCATATTTAGTAGTGAAAACCCCTCATTTTGAAGCATTTCTGTAAGGCCTGAGTTTAGTCATGATTTGTATTTGTACTCGAAGACAAAGAATTTAAAGCAAATACATTGTAGAAAGGTGTTCAAACTTCAGAAAATGTAGTAAGAATAGTGTTGGATTCGGCGGATGCAAGCTCAGTGGGCAGGAGCAATAGGTTTGCCTTGTGAAACAGGGAGGATTATGACATGATATGGTATTTGATACCAGAAACACAGTGCTCTATTTTGGACTTGCTATGTGATGATTGGTTGTTTAACAATCCACAGATGACACATTGACCACTGCCAAAACTGATACTGTCAAGAAGTTAGAAGTCTTTTTCGATAGTTGCCCGTCCTTCTTATTGCAGTGAGCATATGCCAGTCCATTGTCAAAAGGCTTTTTTCTTACCAATATCCGTTTGTTTTTTCCTTTATGTTCTGTTATTGGCATTCATATAGCACAGGTTTTGATTTTGTCATTTGCATATCATCCTGTTCCTTTGGGGTCTAAAAGAGGTTAAGTTGGAAGATCAGATTAAGCATGTTCTGCATACTACTAATGTGAACTTTTTGATTGTTTGTATTTAATTGGTGCTTTGCAATGCGTGCAATGCATAAGTTGACGCTTAGTACTAGAAAAAGGGGAGGGGACTGAGATAACTGGGCTAAAAATGACTAATAAATGCAAATAACAGTTTGCACGGAAGCCATTTAAATACTAGTGGTATATAATTATAACCTTGCTTAGTGTCTTGCATACAGTGAGCAGTCATTTTGCAGCTGTTGTGTAGCTATTTTAATCGCTGTCTCATATCCTTCCTCCATGAAGGAGACTTACCCACAAAGAATCAATGTTCTGCAATAGTGCTGTTATGAGGTGCAAATAACCAGCAATACATACAAGGGACCCTTTGGAAATTACTTGACTGCTTTGGCTGTGGTCAGATGGCCTCTAGTGTAATGTTGCTACTTGGACGTGCCTGACAAAATGTATTCAGCCTTATTGTATTTATTTTCCGTTTACTTACCTTAGTCCTATTATTGTAAAATAAGAAACTATAATGTGTAATGACTATAAGGTCTTTTTTAAAGGTTGCCTGGAGATTCAAGGACAAGAATAGGTTTCATAACTTTTGACAGCACTGTTCATTTCTATAATCTGCAAGAAGGTTTATCCCAGCCTCAAATGTTGATTGTATCAGAAATTGATGGTAAGTATGCAGAAAATGATATGCAACATCTTGAAATATTTAAAGATAACTGAGCTTTTAAAGTCATGTTTCTGCTTCAGTCTGTCCTGCTTTCTTTGTTTTGTGGTGCAGAGGAGAATGTTTTCTTGGTAGTGAACTTGCTCTCTGAATTAACTATGGCCGTTCTGCACACTGTAAGAATAACTCATGTTTTAACACACCTTCCTCTAATAGTCTGAATGTCTGCAAAATAGTTGAAAGCTTATGAAATGTGTTCCTCTATTCAGTTGAATGAGCAGTTCTTGTTTCCTTTAAAAAGGGGGACATCTTATTTCTCTTATCATTTGAATATCTCCTCACCACCTACTGAACCATGTCTAGCATTAAGATAACTGTATAACTTACATATGCAAACATACTTTCAGATGAACAACTGATGCTCGATACTTAATCACCCATCACCCCCAATCCACCCCTCTGTGTGCTAGTAACACTACCATGCCCAAGACGCTGTTCTTGATAGCTGTTACAATAATTGCTGAAAAGCATGCTCTGCAGCTTATTTTCTGTACTTATCTGTGCTGTAGAGCTTAGAGAGACTGCTCGTTGGTAAGTGTACTATATGAAACGTAATTAAAGAAAAACACACATAGGCAGTTGTGAGATCTTAGCCCTAATGTACGATTGTCTCTTCTAAAGCATAGCATGTCAATTGCATCCAGTGTCTTTATACAGAGTGTGGCACCTCAACTTGCAAATGTCTCAACTTCATTGCCAAGACTCTGAGAAAAAGAAACGTCTGTCCCTCTGGAAGAGCATATTTGCTCCTATCTATTGCTCACCAAGAGTTACTTCCCCATCAGGGAGACCGTTCCAAACATTTAGAGCGCTTAAGGCCAGTGGTCGAAGTGAGCGGGAGCGGTTGGGAGCGACACTTCTTTACCTTTTTAAAAGTTTTACTGTTCCTATACTTTTATTTTAAAAAGAAACCGTTCCGGAATGGTTTTATTTTAAAATAAAAGGGTAGGAAGAAGTTGAAACTTGCACTTCCAGTGCACTACACTTAACGTTCCCTTAAACAGCATGTACATGTGTTGGGGGTTTATATTGTGCCTGGGAGGGGGCGTAGTGATGGGGTTTGTGGGTGTGGGTGCAGTCCAGCAGGGTACATAGTTACACTACTTCTTTTCCTACACTTCGACCGATGGCTTAAGCTTTTCGCTACCAGCATTAAACACCTGTCTAAACAGAATATAAAATGACAATTCCACTTTTCCTGCAGCAGTTAATTCTAGTACTATCCGAAACTGGTGGCATTTTTTTCCAGGAAAGCTATGCCAGAAGTACTGCCACTATTGGCTATTGGTGGTAATAGCTTCCCTGTTAAGGCGGCCAAATCTTGGAATTTATTGCCACAAGACTTGAGAGCTGACCAAACTTGCATACACTTCAGAAGAAATTTTATAAAACACATCATCTCTACTGACCCCTAGTCTCCTACCCTTTAGGCTGTGTCCGTAGCCGAAGATACTATGCACTGATTATCCTCATCTAACTGAGTCTCAGTAATACACAGAGTGTAACATTCTGTAACTTGTATATTTGTACCTTGTATATTGTCATAACCACATAAGCCGCTATATTTGTACATTGTATATTGTTGTAATTACATAAGTCTCTATATTATATCTGTATAAATCTGTTTCTGATGTTTGTTAATCTGCTTAGAATCACATGCTGTGCATAGGTCCGACATCCAGTGGTCACTGCGGAGTATTGCATTTTGTTTTTCGTAGTCGAAAAGGGGACGTCGACAAGGCGTGTCTGTAACACTATCCCTATAGTGACGTGCGTTGTACCCACAATCCCTCACGCATCGAGGTCCCTCAGATTGTTTTTTTCCGCCCAGCTACTGGTCGCCTTTACGCGGAGCTCCTCGAGAGACATTGCAGATTTCATCTCCTCGACCTTTGGTCGTTTTTTCCTATATTAATATAGACATATCGATCCCCCCCTCGACGCTGTTGTGAAGCTGTCTCCGCCGAGCAAGATCTTCGACGGAGGGGACGAGCGGAGGAGATCCTTCGGCGTTGCCGAACACGTGGCCTGGCCTCGCAGGCCAAATACAGTAGGGAGAGTGGGGGTCGTGGGACATCTCTAGTTCTTTTCTGAGAATGCCTTTCCTCTTCCCCTTCCTTTCCCTTGGGGTGGTTATCACGATTTATTGCCTCGGCTATGGAGAGGACACCCTTTAGGTTTTGCCCGCTTTGCAAGGGCAAGTTTACTTGGAAGGACAAGCATTCACGGTGTAACCGCTGCTTGCCCCTCGATCACAAAGAGGAAGGTTGCACGGCTTGTCGGCTTCTTAAGCCGAAAACTCTAAAAGACCCTAGGGTTAAGAGGTGGGCGGCCTACGCTATGTCGAAGGCCAACGCTCCACCCACCGTCGCTACCTCCGACAGTGACGAGGAACGTGATACCACGACCTCCGCTACGGAAGTCGAAAACCCCCCTAGAGAGCGCACACGCGCTTCGTCGTCTGTCCCCGGCCCCGACGGGCTCGGCTCACGTCCTGCTTATGGGGATGAACACCCCGGCGACATGGACGCACACAAGACCACACATAAGCACACAACCCATGGCTCTTCTTCGTCGAAGGCGAAGAGGGCATCAGCGCCCAAGGAGACGCAGGTTTCACCTGCGGCCTCCTCGGACCGTTCAGCTTCGAAGCCCCTCTCGCAGCCGCGACCAGCGACTGGGCTTTCGGCAAATAAGGGCGCCGCCCCCAAATCATCGGCCGGCGCGCATCAGCAGAAAGCGCATGCCGCCGTAGAGCGATCGACACCCATAACGTCGAAACCACAGCCCTCCGCTGACAAACGAGTCGCTGAGAGCTTGGCAAGGATCGTGGTAGCCGACGCCCACAAGCGTACGCCGAAAGACTCGTCGAGCGCTACGCAAATGTCGAAAGACACGCCGAAAAGACAGGGACGATCTCCTTCAGTCGAAGGGATTCCCAACACACCTGAAGGCTTTTCGGAGGGCGACGGGACACTTTCCTCGACGTTGTGGGAGAGATCGAGCCGTTTTCAGCTACAAGACACCAATTTTCCCCCGCTAGACCGCTCAGGAGTACCCCATGAAACCATGGAAAGGCTCCATCTCTGCATGGAAAGAATGGAGAGGGTTATGAATACCCAGAACCCTCCCACTCCCAAGAGAATAAGAGAAGGGCCTCAGGAGGACCCCAGGGGCAAAATTCCAAGACTAGTCAATCCCCACCAGGACACAGCCTCAGACTTCCATAGTGTGTATGACCTCACTGGGGAAGAACATTATTTTGAGGAAGAGGATGAGGGACGGAACCAGGAGGAAGGTCTGGAAGACAGCCCAGACTTGGTAGGAGAAGGCTTCGGAGAAAATCCAGAAGAAGGACCTTCTCACCCCTGGCAATCCCCATCAATATATTCCGACACTGATGTCCTGAACCTAAATCCTCCTGACAATTCACCTATTAGAAACACGTCTCCCATTGACGATCAGCCCACATTTAATGCCCTGTTGCGCAGAGCAGCAGCACACTTCGAGCTGGACACTGGGGAGCTCTCCCCTGAATTAGACTTTGTGGAAAGAGTAATTAAGGAAAAAACCCCGGTCAGTCAGACCATTCCCCTCCTCGCTTCGGTGAAGAGAAGAATCATCCCTTCGCTGTCCACACCCGCACTAATCAGAGGGGTCAATCCTAGAATTGAAAAACTTTTCACTCCTTCACCCTCAGACCCGCTGTACATCAGGGGACATTCCATTCCGGATTCCCTGGTAGTAACCAACACAAGAAAGAGGGCAGGGGTACCACTTTCCACCAGTGAGGCACCACCTGACAAGGAGGGCATGCCGTTATATTCCCTTGCAAAAAGAGTTACATCCTCGGCTGCCTTTTCGGCAAGAATTGCAAACAACAATTCTTTGCTCGCTAGCTATGCGGACGCGCAGTGGGCCAAACTGCGCAAAGACGCCGAAGAAGCGCCGGAACCATTACTTACACGCCTGCTTACAACTATTGGCGAAGGAACCCAGGTCAACCAGAGTATTGTAAAGAGCGCTCTGGATGCGGCAGAAACTGCGGGACGTTCCCTAGTTCAGGGAATAATCCTAAAACGCCACGTATGGCTGCACATCTTAGGGTTCAAACCGGAGACACAGGCGTCTTTAATAAATAAACCTGTTGAAGACTCAAACCTCTTCGGGAAAGCGGTGGATGAGGCTCTGGAGATGGCTAAAAAAGAGTTCGATACTATCAAAACTCTTGACCAAATCTCTAAGCCCTCTACCAGGCGCGGCTATGGCAACAAACGCTTTTTTCGTGGCCAACGCCAACAACAAAACCAGCAGCAACAGTACCCTGCCACCATTTTCCAGACCAATAGTGGCCAGTACAGCCAAAGAGGACAGCGCCGGGGCAAAGGAAGAGGGCGGGGGTCCACCCCCAGAGGTTCCCAAGCCCCTAACAACACCAAGTGACGCGAAGATTCGCGTCCCCTCCCATGCAACACCGGTCGGGGGCCGGATAACATCCTTTCTTCCAGCATGGGAGGGTATAACGTCAGACCGCTGGGTACTTTCCACCGTAGCCCACGGATACTGCATCGAATTCAACAGTTCCCCAACATACAAACCCCCGAGGGGACGACGCATGTCACCGGAACATCTTGCCATCCTTCTACAAGAAGTACAACAACTGCTTGAAAAAGGAGCCATAGAGGTCGTGCCTCAGGTAACGGAAGGTATTTATTCAGTGTACTTCCTTGTACCCAAAAAGGATTTAACCATGCGCCCTGTATTAGATCTGCGCCCAGCGAACAAGTTCATCAAACCCCAAAAGTTTTGTATGGTGACCTTACAGGAAGTGATCCCACTGCTATCACAGGGAGATTACATGACAACATTGGACATGAAAGATGCATGCTTTCATATTTTAATGTTGCCAGCGCACAGAAAATACCTCCGGTTCATGATAGAGGGCAAACACTACCAGTTCAGAGTGCTACCCTTCGGCATAGCATCAGCACCGAGGGTATTCACGAAGGTGCTGGCAGTGGCAGCGGCCCACCTGCGCAGGTTGTCCATCCCAGTTTACCCTTACCTCGACGACTGGCTCATAACAGGGGATTCTTACGAAACATGCTTCTCCCATACCCAAAAGACTGTAGACCTTTTGTTCCAGTTGGGCTTCTCCATCAACGAAAAGAAGTCCAGCCTAGACCCCAGCCAAATCAAACAATTCCTAGGGGCTCTAATTCAAACAAAGGACGGCCTCGTCTTCCCCTCCAAAGAGAGGGTCCAAAACATGCTGTTTCCGATCCCTCAATATGTGACCGGTCGAGAGGTGACGGTACGCAAAGCAATGCGCTTGCTAGGCATGATGCGTCGTGTATTTATTTGGTACCTCACGCGCGCCTGCGCATGCGCCCAATGCAAGAGTGGCTCAACAGCCAGTGGTGTCAGGCCAGCGGACTATGGGACGATCTAGTGGTGGTCTCGCAGGCCCTAGTTCTCTCGCTACGGTGGTGGACAAAGGAAAACCTGGAAAAAGGGAAACCCTTTGCCACACCCGCGGCGGAAGCCACTCTAACCACAGACGCATCCCTCACAGGATGGGGGGCTCACCTATCCCATCAGACTGCTCACGGAGAGTGGACTCCGAACGTAGCATCCAAACACATCAATCTTCTGGAGCTACTAGCGGTGTTCAAGGCGCTAAAAGCCTTCCAGGAACACCTACAAGGCAGGACAGTGATGGTCCTTACAGACAGCACCACAGCCATGTATTACATCAACAAGCAGGGGGGAACCCACTCTCTAGGACTGTCCAAACTTGCCCAAAACATATGGAAGTGGGCTCTCAAACAGAATATGTTCCTTCTGTCACAACATGTACCAGGGGAACTCAATCTGCTGGCAGACGAACTCAGCAGGGATTTCCCCCTGCCCGAAGAGTACGAATGGCGACTGCACGAAGACATCGTCTTCGACGTCTTCACGCAATGGGGATTCCCAGAAATAGACCTGTTCGCAACCCTGGAGAACTCACAATGCCAAAGTTACGCCTCCAGGTACCCCCAGAACCAATCCAAGGGGAACGGTCTGTCGATTCAATGGTCAGGGAAATTTGTTTACGCTTTTCCCCCCGACTCCCCTTCTCAACAAGGTGGTGCACAAGATGCACCAGGAACAAGTAACCATGATACTGGTGGCCCCAATGTGGGCCCGACAGCCATGGTTCGCTCACTTGATGGAGATGTCTCTATCTCCCCCAGTGAAACTCCCCTGCCCGTACAACATGCTGTCACAAGACAGGGGCAGGACTCTGCATCCATGCCCCCAGAACATGAACTTAGCAGCCTGGCTCCTGAAATCATAGAATTTGGACATCTACAGCTCCCGCAGAGATGCATGGACATCCTCAGGGAAGCCAGGAAACCTAACACTCGCCAATGCTATTCTAGCAAATGGAAGAGATTTGTCATCTGGTGCAGAGGAAAGAGCATCAACCCAATTGACTGCTCTCCCACACATATTGTTCTATACCTGACCCATTTATTGGATTCAGGTCTAGTGTTCAATTCCATTAAAGTCCACCTAGCGGCACTTTCTGCATACACCACTTCCAAACTCAAAGTGTCGTGGTGGAAGATCCCTGTTATAAAGGCCTTCATGGAGGGAGTAAAGAGAATACACCCCCGATAGCTGACCCAGCTCCCGGATGGGACCTTAACGTGGTACTTACCAGACTCATGGGCTCACCATTTGAACCCATGCACAAAGCATCTCTTAAAGACCTCACTCTTAAGACTGCTTTTCTAATGGCTATCACCTCCATCAGGAGAGTAAGTGAACTACAGGCTCTTTCTGTTCTAGACCCCTTTGTTACAGTTCACAGAGATTTAGTGGTTCTACGCACTCACCCAAGGTTTGCTCCGAAATTCATCTCAAAATTCCACGTAAACCAGTCTATAGAACTACCAGCGTTCTTTCAAAATCCTTCCAACTTGGGAGAAAGGACTCTGCACACACTAGATGTCCGCAGAGCGGTCATGTTCTACATGGAAAGAACCAGACCACTGAGGAAGACTAATCGGTTCTTCGTCTCGGTGGCAGCAGGAAGAGAAGGGGATGCAGTTTCAAAGTCCACTATTTCTAGATGGATTGTTCAATGCATCACTCTCTGCTATACTCTTGCTAAGAGAGAACTGCCCTTTAGGCCAAGAGCACATTCTACTCGAGGCACGGGGGCGTCCATAGCATTCATTGCAAATGTTCCCCTTGAGTCCATCTGCAAAGCGGCTACCTGGAGTTCTGTGCACACCTTTACAAAACACTACTGTCTAGATGCACACTCTAGATCTGACTCCCAGGTGGGACAGGCAGTATTAAAACATCTTTTCTCTACTGTTCCTTCTCATAACCCACCGCCAACTCCGGGTACTGCTCGCTAGTCTATGCACAGCATGTGATTCTAAGCAGATTAACAGACATCAGAAGACAATGCATTACTTACCGTAAAAGCATTTCTGATGGTTGTATCTGCTTAGATTCACATGCGCCCACCCTTCCTCCCCGCTCGGATGGAAGGAACATAGACATCCTTTTTCTATATTTCTCTCTTTTCTGTACTCACTCATGTCTAGAAGGCTCCCTCAGGGCAGAAAAATATAAACAGAGGGACCTCGACGCGTGAGGGATTGTGGGTACAACGCACGTCACTATAGGGATAGTGTTACAGACACGCCTTGTCGACGTCCCCTTTTCGACTACGAAAAACAAAATGCAATACTCCGCAGTGACCACTGGATGTCGGACCTATGCACAGCATGTGAATCTAAGCAGATACAACCATCAGAAATGCTTTTACGGTAAGTAATGCATTGTCATATTGTGTAACTATGTAAGACTTGCATTGTCATACTGCTGCGCCCTATTACCTACGGGTCTGGTGCGCATAATAAGTGAATAAAAAAACAAACTGCAAGTCTCCTATAAGCTTTGTAACTGTTGGGAAACGATTTTCTATTTGCACCTTTCCCGCCATAGATTTCTATGGGAGACTCTTCGGTTTGCTCGTTTGTCTTTTTGAAGGGAAGTAAAGCCCTCGGCTTTCCCTCCCTTGACCTTTGCTTATTGTAATGGGGAAACTGACTAGTCCCCAAGACTGCCAGTACTAAGAAACTTTGTTTCTCTTTTCTAATTCTTGTATTTTTACAATTCCGCACATCACCTTTTTTGCTTGTTCTTGGGCCGTATTGTAGTTTGGCCTCCTTCCTGCCCACTCAGGTCAAGATAAAAACCATATATGGTATTGCACTTCCCCAGGAAAGCTGCTGCTTTTGTGGGCTAGTGACCATTTTTGTGTGAGAGCCAGGGAAGGTGGCTTGTCCCAGTCCACATCCCCCTGTGCCAGAAAGTGTTGCTGGACAGATGTAGAAACCAGTGGTTTTCCCTGATTGAACAACCACAGGCTGTTTGAATGCAATATATTCCTATAATTGGGGGCCTTTAAACTGCTACCAGACCCAAATCTGGTTAAAAGGAGGACTCCAGCAGCCATTCAGCTGATCCACGACTCCCACTAAGAAAAGCAGCCCGTTGATGACCCGAAGACGACTCCTGCAGCTCACCAGCATCAACTTCAGTAATTGGCCCGGAGAAGCTCTGCTGCGCTGCCTGATCTCAGGAGACCCTGATCTCAGAAGACCCTTGTCAGTGTTTCGACCCTTGGACTAGTGGGACCAACCAGTGTTGTCCCCTGCTTGAGGATCCGTGCCCACAGAGCCTTCAGAAGTGTCCCTGAACTGACCAACTCCCTCCTGGACTACCTTGCTAAAGCCGTTGCCGTTCCGAGTTGAGCCTTGGAACTTGATGGGTGCCCCGCTTGTGCCATAAATCACCTTCTCCCGAATGTTCAGCATCCCATCTTCAAGGGAGGCGCACTGGAGCCACTCTGGTCACTAAAGGATCGCCTGCCAGCACATGATTATGGTGACCATTGCTCGAACCTATCTTCATCTGTCCTGCAGAGGTCTACATTTTTCTTCATTTTGGACCTCCACTGTTCCGATGCCGGAAGAAGCCCTCGAGTTAAGTATACATAGCTGTTCCTGCCCCCGCACGTCCTCGATAGGGTAATATTGGGTGCAAAGCCCCTTATCCTCTAAGTCCCGCTGGCCTGAACTTTGGACCAGGGTGAAGGATCCTGCCCTAGGGGGGTAAGCTTGTTACTGGGATACAGTAAGAGGTACCTGATTTTAGGAAAATACTTATTTCACTTTGAAATACTTTGGACATTTTCTGAACTCTTTTGAATCACCTCCACACACAGCCCCCTGCTTCCATTTTGAAATCCCTTCCCTGAAGTGACTAACTGGAACCTGTGACCTTTGGGACCCTAGGCCCAATATATCTCAAGACTGTACTCTTAAGATAGAGGGAACTGGAGATGGACTGATTCTATTTTTCTTGCATTCTATTACTTACCTGATGACTACAAGTAAGTGATATTATGTCTGAAAGTGAATGTATGTATATGTTATATATGGTTTTTCATTGCAATACATACCTGTGATTTGCTTCTAGTGTATAAAGCCTAAGAAATTGTAGTATTATTGTACCTTGACTGTCTAACTTGACTTATTGAGTATTTCCCTGTGTGGACTCTCTGTAGTCCTAGACCACTCTCACACTTTTCCTGAGACTAAACCTTGACTGCTTCTTGTCCTACCTTCATTGGGGTTGGCTAACGTCTGTGTCTTCCCTGTTCACCATAAATAGGGTGGAATCTTAAAGTCTTCTCCCAAGAGCTGACTTTAGAAATCCATCAGTTGTGTCTTGCTTTCTCTCCTTTCCCTGTGCTGTGAGCTTGTGTGCTTTGGAATGCCTCGGAAATGCCTGCCTCCGCCCTCTGGAATGTTGAGTGTGTGTTTGAGTGTTCCCTGGGTCTCTGTTGAAAGGGAGCTGCCTGGATGAGCGCGTACCGGTGGATGACTTTATATGTCTTCAACCTGAATGTACCTACCGAATACCTGTAATCCTGTACCTGAAATTTGAGTAAAGAGGTTACTCAGCCCAGCATGGTCTCCCTGTGTCTTGACTGAAGCACACATCTTTTCACCATCTTAACAATAACGCTCATCTTTCACAGCATTATGCTCTGGGAAGTCATACCTTCCTCATTTGTAGCACTACTTTAATGTTGTGGGTGCCATTTTTCTAGTCTCCTTGGCAAGTATTTTCTCTTCTGCACTTTGTGAGGTTTTCCTCAATGTCTGCCGCAGTTGTACCACACAGTTGGCACACTCAGTGTCTACTGCAACACCATGGATGTTTTTATGTTTCTCCTTTTTGTAGACAAGCTTCTGTTAGTTTAATCAAATGCAAACGTGGTAGCAGTTGAAGACCTTCAATCCTAACTCCTGACTCTCCAACCCAGGAATAGTTTTAAAAAAGCATTATATTCATCGCTCCTCTGGAGAATAAAATAGGTTAGAAAAGCATTCTTTTTGCTGCTTTCCTCCCATAGGCATCTATCGGAAACCCTTTATTTGTTGCATTGTTTTGAATGTTGACTTGACTTTTTGTATTTAGGTAAAGCCTTCTGCCCTACTTAACTTGCTTCGTGCTCATTTTTATGGGGAACCTGATCAGTCCATTAGACTAAAGTTAGGATACAGTGTATCCTTGCAACATTCGCTTTTGTAACTTGTGGTTATAAACACAGTGCGTCCATGATGGGCTGGTGGCAGCAGAGATTTTTCTACCATGTTTTTGACTTGTTACTTGTGCAGTTTTGGATGTTGTTGCATAATGCCATTAAGAGTACCATATACTCTAAAATGGCAGTGCCTCGAGATTTGTATCTGTCTTTTGGCCATGTTGTCCTTTGACCTTCTTCCTGCCCTCTCGTGTCTGGGATTGCTGTATATTTAAAAGTCTTTTGAAAACTCTATTGAAAACAGGAGAAAGCAAGTTTGCAATTGTATACAGTAAAACCAGGTGAAAAGCCCTGGCAGGAGAGTAAACCAGGCGAAAGCAAGTCTGCAAATGTTTAGAGTAAATTGCATGAAAAGCCCTAGCAGGAAAGTATACCAGACAAAGTCAAGTTCGCAAATCTACATAATCAATCATATGAAAAGCCCTGGCAGGGAAGTACACCAGGCAGAGTCAAGTCTGAAAGCAAAGTTAAAGTGGAAAAGAACCTGGAAGGAGAGTGCACCAGGTATCCTGCGGAGTTGGGATTTACATCCAAGTTTGTTGTATTTTTTGTATACAAGTATTTTGTTGAACAAAGAGCCCTAAGGAGGATGCATGCCCTTGGGAGTTTTTAGGTGTCTTGAAGAGAAACCTGGGGAAAAGGAGTTGTCCCCTGCAACTGTGACCTTTGTCCATTGGGAGTTGAAGTTATACATTTCTTTTGAACTTGAACATTTTGGCACGTACAAGGCCAAAGACGTTACCCTTCACATCTTAGAGATGTTTTGTAGAATGTGAGGGTGACTATGGGATTTTGGACACAGGACGTTTTGCTGTGGACATCTTGACACTGGACAGACCTTTAGTTTTGGTTGCGGTAGTGAAATAACTCCTAGTGTAGGGATAGTGAGGCCTTTTCCAACCCCCTTTTATTTAGAATACAGGTTTATTGCCAAAAAGATGGGATCACTGTGTCCATGTCTCATTCCTGGCTCATCACATAGGCTTCAGTGGTTGACTTATTTTCGGAGTCCAGCTCGTCTCCTTATATCCAGAATGTGGGCTGTTAACGATCCCAGCCCTCCAATAAGGGCAACTTAAAACATTAAAACGAGCAAGTGACTCTCTATAGGGGGGTAGTCGGCCTCCCTGAATCTGCCCAGTAACATCCAAGCCTGTTGCTGAATTTGTATTGGGGCAGACCGCTCCACTCCCCCTTCCTGCCATTGCACTCAATAACACCACCCCCCTATACCTCCCCTCACCTTTGCAAGCTTTCTGCAAGAAGCCCACTGAGATGCATGAATAAATGTGGTCCTCCCCCACCCGGCAAGGTGGGACTACCAACAAAGGATAGGTCATCTTGAAGAGGGCTTTAAACATGGAGAGGGTATTTTGAGTATATGATCCTCTTAAGTGCATTATCGCAGCTAAAATGGCAGTGCTTGATAGTGCACCTGCCAAAAGGGGAAACATTTAATGGCTGCCTCCGACCTGTGCAGTAGATGCTTGGAAAGTAAGAAAACTGTTACTTAGTGCAAAGAAAATGGGACTCAAATGGCCCCCACCACTCCATGTAAGACTGCCTGTGCTGCAAGGGTAAAACCATACGTGTCATAAAAAGGTGACTGCTCCTGCACTGATAGACCCATGGGTTATCCAGTGCACCCAGAACCACTTTGCGAAAGGGGCCCTTTGGGCCCGTGGCACCATACAACCTAAGGCTGTAAGCACCTCAAAACCTTCCTCTTTGCCTCCGCTTTCTCTCCCCCTCTCCCCTGCTAAAATTACTGAAACTGCACTGAATCTGCAACTGGGCCACTCATCGTTCTCGGTCCTTGGCCCAGCCACTCTCCCCTGCACTGCCTCCCTGGCAACCCTTGCACTGCGGGACTGTGTCTGTATCCCTTCAGTACCCCTTCCCAGCACTTGTCTGCACTTACCTCGCACTTGCCACCAGCTGGCCCTTGTTGTTTATCCTGTATGCTAATAACCCTGTACTGCACTCTTTCCCCTCTCCCTTCCATAGCTCTCAACCATTTGTGTTGCAAAGGCGGGTGGAATCACCCGATTTTGTTTTTGGCGGGTGAGACGCCCATTGAAATGAATGGGAGTGCTGGAGGCTTGGCGGGTGAGTCAGCCTTTTACAAGGCGGGTGACACCCGCCAAAAGCGTGTGAGTTGAGAGCTATGCCCTTCCCCCTTGCACTTTTGCCTTCCCCTCTACCCTTGCGCGATCTGAATGACACCTGGCCTAGTAGGATCATTGTATGTCTCCCCTGTCCCCCCCCGCCTCGTTGTGCCTTGAAACACTTGTGTATAGGCGCGTTACAAATGCCATATATCATATCATAAGGTGGGGGGTGCTGCCATAGGAAAACATAGATTCCATACAAAGGGGAAACGTCTCCCCTCACTCTGATCTTAACAAGAGGATTCAGTTTTCCCAAAACAAAGTGATGTAAGATAATGTCTCACTCACCTTAATAGTCAATAATAAAAATCTCAGATAGTCCAGCAGTTTTGCTGAGAGGCCCAGGACAGAGTGTGTAGGATTTAGAAAAAGAAAATCTCCTCAACATATACCCTAAGCTATCTTACTCACTCTAGGCACCATTTAAGGCCTTTCGACATGGGCAGGTCTGGTGCAGTTGGTGCCAATGCAATGATTTCAGATTTGCTTTAGTTTGTGGTGTGAGCTTTATACAGTTGGAAGTTGAGAATTTCATATTATTAGTTCAGGTTTGCATGCAAATCTGTCACTTACAATACATGCCAGCAGTGTACATTGAAATTAGAGACATGTAGTATTGTATGTCCCCACGCTGAGAATTATGCCCTAATATCAGAGAAAGAGGATCCTATTATGAACATGAATAATATTTTGGCCTGGTGCAGTCCCCACCTTAATGTTATAAATTCTGAAATGTGTGTGTTCATGCTTGCTCTAGCTTTGAATGCAGGGAAGAGCAACTTCATCCACTGTATGATGCTCTGGCCAAATCCAGAACGTCAGTCCTGCTCACTCGTAGGTCCAGTCAACTGACTCAATCTTTTTCAGTGTCTAAAAAAGCAGCTGTTGTATTGCATTGAGAATCGCGTTAAGAAATGGTGCCATACATCCCTCTAATATTCACTTGTGTGGAGCATGCCAACTTATTATATGATTGATCTGGATAAAACAGATTATATATGTGCTGAAGAATATGATTAACAATGATTTTGTGCACCATTTTGTTGTCCATGTTTAACATAAATGCCAGCCTGAGCTACATCTGTGGAGCAGTTTACCAGGTTTCAGTTAATCCGTTATTTTGTTATTGAATCAGCTGAAATCAATCAATTTTTCAATTTATAAATGAATTACAAATGTAATACAATGTAATCTATCTAGAATATACATATTAATAAAACATTTCTATTTACAATGTTTACAATAAACAATAAAACTAAACATCTGAATGTCTAAAAACAAAAGAACCACCTTCACATGTTTATAAATCCAAATTTAATAGATAATATAAGTTCATATGTATGAGCAGGTTTATCTACTATAAGATTCAAAGCATTCACAGTGGCAATTTGAATGGGAATATAGGAGGTACTGAAAACATAAGACCAGCATTGATGATCATCCATTGCTCCCAAGTACTGACAATGTTTCATGAATAGCGTTGTCTTAGGTCAATCAAAGCTGGACATTGTGAAATTAGATGTTCAACAGTTTCAGTAATATCAGGCCTGTTACAAAACCGACAAATATTCAGAGTTTTTGATAAGATTTTACGTGAGCATAATAGGTCTCTAGTTGGCCACAGCTGAAAATGAAAACGCAAAATAGAATTTCTATAGTTTATTGAAGGACTTTTATACAAGTACTTCTCCATAATTCCCATGGATTTGGGTAAAAACGATGAATGGATAAACAGAGAGTGCGGTTATCGATCCAGTCCATGCGAAAAATCTTCTGCTTTGCCTTAGTCTGATTGGTTACTAGTAATTCAATATTAACATCAGCATGAATCAGAATTCGATAAATTGTAGTAAGCCATGTTTGTACAAAAGAATGTTGAATAACAAATCGATATTCCGACAAGGTTTTAAGGATTACATCCATATCAGTGGAAATCAAACATTTTCGGAGTAAGGCCCATAATCTCAAATGATAGTGAGCGAATTTAGGCCCAGCTCATATCGGAGCCATACAACAGGAATACATTGCGGAAGTTGTAGAATGCGCCTCCAAAATTTTGTTTCCCATCTGTCTAGTATATGAGTTGTAAGAGGAGGTCCAGTTTCTAGCCCATACAAAATTGAAGGTATAGTTTTAATTTTCCAGAATGTCAGGGCTGGAGCAAGAGAGAATTTCCAGAACGATATAATATAATTCTTGCTTGCGACATGGCTGAGTTCAACTTATGCTCAATACTAGCTAGATGCTTTGTTGGATTAGGTATTCCCTCTCAAAAATCATTCCTAAGTAGGTATAACTTGGAACAACCAACAAACTAGCATGATTAATGGACCAATTCCTCAAAGTGCGTCCTTGTTTATTAGGTGTGTACAGTACTATTTGTGTTTTGGATGTATATACTTTAAGTTCATTTGCTACAATATAGGCTTCAAATGCTGCCAATAGTCTCTGAAGACCAATTGGAGTCTTTGATATTAGATATCGGCATACATAAGTGCCTTGATTGCTATGCCATTGATTCTGGGAGAGTCCAACTGAACTACATCAAAAGCATCTTTGACATCATGGATATAATAATTGAATATAGCAGAGGCCAACAAACAGCCCTGCTTAAGTCCACAAGATGTGGGAATGGAGGCAGATAGAAGGCCTCCAAGATTAAGTTGAACGCGAATTGCCATGTTTGAATGGAAGCCATAAATGATGTCACATAGTGAAGACGGGCAGTGATCTCTGGTTATATAATCAATTATATTTCTGATTGGGTGGGTAGCAATGCACCTGTAACATATGCCTCATTATACAGGTGTGGTACAAGTGTCTCAGCATACGTTTTGCAAAATGCATTTGTCAGCCCATCGTGGCCTGGGCAGCAAAAGCATCTATAGCCTTGAGTTTCAGTGGGCATCCAGTAATTGTGTTTCCCCCAAGATAAGGGGTGGGGAGGGCGGTAGTTAACTCTATCCAAATTTAGCACATGGAGATCCTTCAGATAAGGAGCTTTGTTTTCTTGTAATGCAGCATAAAACTGTCCTAGCACCCCCATTGATCTCTACGACGTTTGTTATTCAATTGCCGGCTTCATCCAATTTTGCTGAAATTGTATTCCCACTTCTCTATTGACATATCACGCTATGGATCTACCGATAAGATAGCTCAGCAGGTTGTGCAATCGCTGCTCAGATTTATTTTTCTACAGGTCACAGGTTTGAATCCTGGAAGAGCCAACTCAGTCTTTCATCCTTCCGAGGTCTGTACCAACTTTTCTTAGATGGTAATAATTGTATATAAAAATATTCTATGTGTACAGCACTTTGTCAAATTCACTATACAAATAAACTATTACTACCAGGCCTATTTCTCACCATATTGTCTAGCTGTTGTGGCACTGTATAACTGTTTAACCTTAAAAACAGCAGTTTGTCTATATTGATTACATTTATCGTGGAAAGTTTCTCAAAGATTTTGATCTGGTCTGTTAATATATTGTTATTGATCTGGATTTCAGTCGCCAGTGCAGTCCAAGAATTGTGAATAAATTGTGAATATCTTAAGGTATAGCTGCTTCGTTTGACAAACAGTTGCTGCATTTGTATTATTTTTTTTGTATTTGTTTATTTGTATTGCACACCCTGCCCTGGGGCATCTGGGCACATTGGTTGCAAGAAGATGGTTACGTACATGGTAGCAAGTTTCACATAAAGGTACAATCAAAACACAAAGTATTATGGGCGCAAAAGCATGTTACTTACATAAAGGAGAATCATATCAAGAAATAACTATAAGGAATACAGATGGAAAGGATAATGGCAGGTGGTAATGTTAAGAAGATCACAAGGATGCATCTAGCTCAAATAGCCAGAGTTTGATTTTGTTCTTAAATGCGTAGAAGGTCGGTTCTGTTCTAAATGAGGTGGGTATTGTTTCCACAGTTTGGCCGCGAGGACTGGGAAGCTATCTCCCCCGGCAGTCTGCAGCTTAAAGCTAGGTATAGCTAATGTGTGCACATAAACTGACCTCAATGGTCTGTTGGCAGAATGTCGCATGAAGCGATTGACAAGATAGTGTGGTGCAAGGTTGTTCTGGGCCTTGTAGGCTAGGTTTAGAGTTTTAAGAGAGATTCTGTGCGCGACAGGGAGCCAGTGTAGGTTACGTCTTGTCTCGGAGATGTTAGATCTCTTTGGAAAGTTAAGGGCAGCCCTGATGGCATTATTCCAGATCACTAGTAACTTGTCGATGTTCCTTTGGCTGGTCCCTAGATACAAGGCTTTGCAATAATCGATTTCTGACATGATTAGAGTTCTGGCAAGGATACTGCAGTTCTCGGTAGACAGGACAGGTCTCCAGGCAGTGATGAGATTACATGTATAAACGGATGCCACTGCATTAGTTTGTCTAGTAAGAGATAGTGTAGAATCAAGGTAAATACCTAGTGTTTTTGTTTCGTTAGAAACTTTGATGGTGTTTCTGTCAATAGTAAATGCAATGTAGTCCGGGGCTGGTTTGGTTAGTTTGGAGTGCGAGCCGAGTATCAGCAGCTCGATTTTTTCGTCGTTGAGGCAAAACCCATGATGTGCCGTCCAGGACTGGATGACTGAATAGATTTGATTGAGTGCAATAGTGTCAGAGACATGGTCACCTGTGATAGGGATGAGTATCTGGGTGTCGACGGCATAATTGGTGTAGGAGACACACAGTCAAGTATATCGAAGAGTGGCTTTGTAAACACATTATAAAGTGTGGGGGAGATACAGGACCCTTGAGGGACACCACAAGGGACAGGTCTGGTACAGCAGAAGCCGATGGAGAAAAAACTCTCATGGTTCTGTTTGACAGGAAGGAGCTAATCCAAGATGAAGCCTCATCTGAGAAGTGAGCAGCAGTTTTGAGGTGGTGACAGAGGATTTTATGGTCAACCAAGTCAAAAGCTGCTGAGAGATCAAGAAGGAGGAGGAGGAGGAGGAGTGCCACCTTACCCTTGTCTTTTAGGTCCTCAATTTGCGTTTTTAAGTCGATCAAGGCGGTTTCCGTGCCATGTCTGGGACATAAGCCTGACTGACGGATCCCCAAAAGTTGGTTTGATTCGTGGTAATCCTGCGTATATATGTTTTAAATGCTAACCCAAGTGTGGGCCCTCAGTGTGGGCCCTGAGGTAACCTAATCTGCATTGAATGTAAAGTACTCTTATGCCTACGTCCCGTCACCTTTCCTCCATACTGCATGGGTGTCTTTGCATAGGGACGGGCCCATAACCATATTTCCGCACATTTTCTTTTCCCCTTTACATTTAGTGTGGGCTTAACCATGCATCACCAGCCCCGCTCACCGGCGCCTCACTTCAGTCCTCTTTTCCACACAAACGGGATTGGACCAACCGTGCGCCAGGGCGTGGATTTTTTTTTTCTTACTACATAGCCGTTTTTCCCCTGTGTTTTAGTCAACTTTCTATGGCCCCAGGGCCTCACTTGCTGGCGCAGGTCGGTCGCAAGCAAGTTCACTCAGTGTGCAGCCTGCAGGGGATCGTTTCCAGCATCCAACCCCCATTCGCTCTGTTTAGAGTGTCTGGGGGCCGACCAGCGATGGGATTCTTGTGCAGCATGTAACACACTCACACCTAGATATTTGAAGAACCGGTTATTCAGGTGGAGGGAGTTTTTCTCGCAGTCTCCTCTGGAACACATCAAAGAATTTGCATGTCACAAAGCGAATATTGCCAGACAGATAGGTCCTCCTCTTTCATCAGTACCTCATCGGAGTGACTATTGCTAAGGAAGTTCCTCTGCTGAGAGGGGTCCTTAGATCCTCGTACAGACCCTCGACCTGAGGCCTCTCAGGCTAACGGTGTATGCAATGAGGGGTCCTTGGATTTTACCAGGTCGATGGACTGGCTCTGTCCTGCTACCGGACATTGGACTGAGGTGCGTAAAAGCTCTAGCACCGGGCCTAGACCTGAGAGGGGGCCTAAACGCGACCTGACTTCTGGGAAAAAGCCTGAGGGTGTAAAGCCTCCTACGAGTAACTCGGAGGTCGATTTCAACACTGTGTCAAATCTTGAGGGCCTACAAAGGCCTAAAGCCCAGGGCTCTGCACAGCCTACTTTCAGAAAGTCTGGTCCCAGTGGCTATGGGTACCCATCTCAGTCACCATGGCCTACTGCGCATCCCATGCATTCAGGGAGAAGTCTCCAGCATACTTATGTGGGAGGTAAAACATCAACATCTACCTGGCATCCTATGGTGGCAGCACAATCACCTAGCCTCCAGACCCTGCAATCGAAGGCTGCATGTGAGCTTTTTTTTTACCACTTCATGAACTTATGCGGTTACAGCAGATGAACTGGTACCTCTGGTTCAGGCTCCGCAGGCTCCACAACCAATGCCTCCACCAGCTCCTCCACCACTGCCACCCCCACCATGCCTTCTGTGCAGCCACCCCCTCAACCGATGCAGGAGACTCCCGGCCCTTCACAGAATCACCCTCTACCACCTACTGACCCTGTGCTGGCTACTGTTTTTAGGGACAAGTTCCTCAGCATAAGGAATCATCTATTCAGTGTGACAAATCCCCTTTGTGCCAAGATTCTGAAGAGGATGATGAAGATAGGCCATCTTCTGCTTGTGCATTCCATGATCGCATGGAAGGATTATCAGATATTCTAGGGTTTCTGCACCTCAGCAATCGCAGCCGGACGAAGGGGTTTTGGCTGAGATTTTGTCCTTGAGAGCGTTTAATCACTCTGGTATTCCTTTCCAAAAGGATGTTTTGGAGGTGGTGAAAAGTCATGGCTGAAACCACACACTACCCCATCTATCAATAAACACCTAGATGCCAGGTTCAGACCGATGTAAGGTGAGAGAATTATTTTGTCGTCACACCCACAGATGCATTCCTCTGTGGTTGCTGCTACCATCTTATATTCCAAGCCCTTATCTGAAACATCCTCTTCTGTGTCATAAGCAGCTTCATGTCTTTCCAAGGAGGACAGGTCATTAGAATGTTTTGGAAATAAGATCAACCTTAACTCTGGTTTACATCGAAAGCAGGCTAATGTGAACACGTTATTGGCGATTGCAAATCAATGGTTATGGAGGGAAATAGGAGATTTCCGCCCAGACTTGCCTGTGAAACGTCAGGTGGCATTCAAAACTGGTTTGCCTGATGCAAGTTTACTACCGATGTGCAAGACCAAATATTGGATTTACCTTTGAGGGCTATGAACCTTTTCATTCCACCATGGATGAGGAAATGACAAAGAAAAAAACTATTACCAGGCAGCCAGCCCGTTCTCCTAGCGCACAACACAGGAAGCAACAAAGGACTGCATCAAAGGGTTTTGTAGTGAACCAGAACGAGGATGCAGGCTACTGTGTGCCATGTTAAGGGTTTTGATTCAAAATAAAAGGAAAACGCCAGTCTAGCCCTACCGCTATGAGGGAAGTTCCCTGCCTGATGAAACTAAAACTAAGGGTGCTCTTCAATATCCAAAAATAAACATTTATGGGGATTTGTTCCACATCTATGACAGGTAATCACCACAGCTGTGTTGCTTTGGAAAAAATGTCTGCGTCGATACGCTGTCCTCGAGGGCCTCCGTCGAGCCGACGTCACCGGATATTATAAGTTGGACGCACGACGCCCGTAGCCTCAGTTCTGTTTTTTCCGCGAACGTGTTCGCTTCGGAGATCTCCGCGCAACCTCGGTTCTTCTGATTTCTATCGGTTCTCCGAACCTGGTTGTTTGTGAAGATATCATGTCTTCGTCTTTTTCTACCCCGCGGTCGGGTTTCAAGAAGTGTTGGGACTGCGGTTCTAAGATGTTGCTTACGGACCCGCACGACGTGTGCATCTGGTGCCTCGGCGAGGACCACGCCACCGATGACTGTGACAATTGCCAGTCTTTGACGTCGAAGGCCTTGCGGGAGCGGAAGAAGGAGCGATCTGTAGGTAGGGTTTCCAAACCCCGAAAGTCGAAATCCGCTGGGCTTTCGACCGACGAATCGAGGGGCGACTCTCCACGTCGGCGTAAGTCCAGGGGGGGTCTCGGTCCCAGAGTGGTTCCCGCCATTCATCTGCCTCTTCTAGGCACTTGTGGAAGCGCCGGCACCGGTCGTCTTTCCCGTCCTCGTCCGAGGACTCCGCCAGACGGCGGGTAGCTTGTCCTACCAAGCATTCCTCTCCTGCGGAACGGGACGCATTTCGTAAGGAAATGATGGCGATTTTCGAATCGCAGGGCTCCGTTCTGTCCGCGCCTTCGAGAGAAGCCGGCAAGGAACGCGCTAGGGCCACCGCTCGCACGCCTTCGGGCTCGGGCGGTCGGCGCAATCATTGGGAGCCATTGAGGTCCCGATCGGGCAAGGTAGATCGCTCTAGCCATGCCCGCTCCAGTTCCCGGTCCTCGACACCCTCGAGACCATCGGAGCCTGTGAGGTCTTCCAAGAAGACGTCAACACCATCGGCGCCATGTCTGTCGAAGGACATGCTCGGGGCTCCGGCCTCGAGGCCTGTGTCGAAGCCGTCGGCGCCTCGTTGACGCCGATTCCATCGACACTCCAAGGAAGGCTCTGAGGAAGTCAGTGAGGGCTGTATTTGATCCTTTTTCTGTGCCCTCATCCAGGGATTTCTTCCAGCGTCTGGATTGAAGGTGGATGAAGGGTCTGATGAAGGTTTGGTTCCTGATGAGGTTCCTGACAAACTCTTGTCTGGTCATAGCCATTTGGAAGACCTGCGTCAGTCTTTGCACGATGCCAGTGGTCTGGACACCTCTCCGGAGGTTGAGTTCGGCAGGCCTGAGCCTGGCACGCACTCTGAGGCTTCATACCGGCATCTCATGTTGAGGGTGACGGATGGGGTGGTCTGCGCCACAAGTGGATTTTCTGCAGGATGACCTGACAGATATCCTTGACCAAGGTCCACCCACTGACCCGGTGCTGCCATTTCATATGGCTTTACAGAGAAGCGTGGCAGCGGCTTGGACTGCTCCGAGAGTCTCCCGGCAGTGAGCAAGTCGTTGCCGAAAAAATACCGTCCAGCCCGTAGCGACCCCTGCTACTTCACTACGCTCCCTACTCCAGAGAGTTTGGTGGTGCAGGCGGTTACGGCCCCAGCAAAGCAGGCGTCGTACCCTACCAGCCCTCCTGATAGGGACGACAAATGTTTTGATGACTGGGCGAAGAAAGTGTTTTCTTCAGGGGGTATGGCTTTAAAGCAGCCAACTCTGTGTGTGCCTTAGCACGTTCACTCACACTCTGTGGAATTGTGTGTCTGTCGGCTGTACATATTCCCGAAGGGGAGGAACGAGATGGTTTTCTTGCCCTCATTCAGGATGGCAAGGAAGCCATGTGTGAATCCGTTCAGTCGGGTCTGGACATGGCAGACTGTGTCAGCCGGTCCATGGCGACGAGCACAGTGATGCGCAGATTTGCGTGGTTGCGGAAGTCGGGTTTGCGCCTGACATACAAGCCCGGCTTCTCAACATGCCTGGCAGCAAGGCTGACGAGAGCCTTGAGAGGTTGCAGACCTCCAAAGCTGCAGCAAAGTCGTTGAGCGCTGCAGTTTGCCAACCTCCACCTTTTCGTCCTAGGGGAAAGCAATGGAGGGGAGGTACCTTTCGATACTACTCTTCCTTTGGTAGATCGAGGGGAGCTGCAAGCCAAAGGGGCCCCGTACTAGTACCAGAGGTGGAAAACAAGGTGCTTGAGGTGCCAAAGCCGCTCGGGCAGTTGCCTCTTTGCCCTCAGGCACTGCCGCAGCTGCTTCAGCTCAGTCATGAGGCCATATCCCATGGTTCTCCGGTTGGGGGAAGGCTGGCGCAGCATCTTGTAGAATGGCGTGCCATTACTTCAGATGTGTGGGTTCTGGAGATCATAGCCCATGGCTACTGTCTTCCTTTCCGGTAGAGGCCTCACGACAATCCACCAGGGAATCTCTTTGAAGAGTCTGAATCCGCTCCTTGCGCAGGAAATCAAATCCCTGCTGGAGAAAGGTGCCATAGAACTGGTGCCTGTAGCGGAGAGCTACAAGGGATGATATTCCCATATTTTTTGATTCCGAAAAAAGGCAGGGGATTGAGACCCCTTGCGTGGTTTGAACAAGCTCCTCAGGAAGGACAAGTTCAAGATGATTACTCTTTCTCAAGTCCTCCAGGCCCTTCAACTTCAGGACTGGTTGGTGTCTCTCGACCTCAAGGACGCTTACTTTCATGTGCCGATTCATCCCAAGCACAAGAAGTACCTGAGGTTCGCGGTTGGCGACTCACATTTTCAGTTTCGGGTCCTGCCGTTCGGGTTGACCTCCACCCCGAGGGTCTTCACCAAGCTCATGGTGGTGGTGGCTGCGTATCTCAGGAAAGGGGGGATTCACGTCTACCCATACCTGGACGATTGGTTGATCAGGGCACGCTCTCCTGAGCAAGTCCTGGATCATCTGCCACTCCCTTCACAAGCTGGGCTTCTCCCTCAACTTAAAGAAGTCCCACTTGACACCTACCCAGCGGCTCGAGTACATCAGAGCAGTGCTCGACCCATCTCTGGGGCAGTGTTCGCCTCTCCAGGTGAGGGCTCATCACTTTCTGCAGATAGTGGACAAGTTTCAACGTGCCCAAAGTCTCCCTGCGTTCGAGTTCTTGAGGTTGCTTGGTCTCATGGCATCCTGCATTCTTCTGGTGCCAGAGGCCAGGCTGCGGATGAGATCTTTGTAGTGGGCTCTCAAGATGCAGTGGTCGCAGGCCTCCGGCAGGATGTCGGATCCAGTTCAGGTGCCGCCCTCAGTCGCCCAGGATCTTCTGTGGTGGGCCGTCGTAGGCAATCTGATGAAGGGGGGCTCCATTTTGGCTACACTGGTCGGAGGTGACGATCGTGAAGGATGCATCCCTCACGGGATGGGGAGCTCATGCCAACGAGTTGACAGTCAGCGGTCGTTGGTCTCCGTCGGAGTCCAGACTTCATATCAATCTGACCCATGCACTACCTCAACAAAAAGGGGGGGGGGCAGGGTCTCTCCCTCTGTGCAGAGAGGCGATGCAGCTCTGGTTCTGGGCCTCCAGCAGGTTATTTCGATCTCAGCAGTTCATCTGGCTGGAGACGAAAACGTGGCGGCGGATGCTCTGAGCAGGCAGAGCACGGCCTCTCATGAGTGGGAGCTGGCTCAGGAGATTCTCCTGGAGATCTTTGCCCTTTGGGGGACCCCACAAGTGGATTTCTTCGCCACCAGTGTCAACCGGAATTGCGAAAGATTCTGCTCGCAGGAATTTCCTCAAAGAGGAGCCTTGGGGGACGCGTTCGTAGTGGAGTGGTCCTTCCCACTGCTATATGCGTTTTCTCCAGTCCCCGTCATACAGCAAGTGCTGCGGAGGTTACTGAGGTTCGGTTCCCGAATGATCCACATTGCTCCGGCATGGGCCAGGAGAACGTGGTACCCGGACCTACTCGACATGTCCATCTGCCCTCCATGCCGTCTTACCTACCAAGACAATCTGCTCTCACGGGAGGGGGGTTAGTTTCTCCATCCAGAGATCAAGTCCCCCAACCTTCCTGCTTGGCTTCTGAAAGGTGGTGGTATAAGGATTGGGACCTCCCTGAAGACGTGATGGAGGTGTTGCTTTCCGCCAGAAGGCCCGCAACAAAGTCCCTGAATCGTTGCAGTTTTAGAAAGTTCTGCAACTGGTGCAGGGTTAAGAATGTGGATCCTTTTTCATGTGCCTTTCCTGTGGTTCGGTCTTTTTTGCTTTCGTTAGCCCACAAGTGGGTACCATTAAAGGTCACCTGGCGGCGCTGTCCATATTTAAGCGCTTGTCTGAGGAGTGTTCTTATTTTAAGATTCCTTTGATTTCTCAGTTTCTGAAAGGGCTCACTAATGTGTTCCCACCGCCACCTTTCCAGATGCCTGGTTGGGATTTGAACCTGGTTCTAAAATTCCTAATGGGAGCTCCGTTTGAGCCTTTACATTCTTGTCCTTTGAGACTGTTGACCTTTAAAACTGTATTTTTAGTTGCGGTTACTTCCACTCGCAGAGTGAGTGAGTTTCAGGTACTATCCGCCAAGCCCCCCTTCATGGTGTTCCATAAGGGCAGGGTTGTCCTTCTTTTCTTCCGAAGGTTGTGTCGGAATTTCATTTAAGCCAGAAGTCATTCTTCCGGCGTTCTATCCTCCTCCGCATCCTGGTAAGGAAGAGGAGAGGCTCCATAGGTTGGATCCTAGGAGAGCGTTAAGCTTCTACATCTCACCCAAGTCCCGGGTCAGAGTGGAGCTCTTTGTAGGATACTCTGGAAGGGGTTTGGATCAAGCTGTTACTAAGCAGACCTTGTCCAGATGGATTATCTTGACCATCTCGGAATGCTACCGTCTGGCGGGTAAGGACCCTCCGGTAGGCTTGAGGGCCCATCTACTAGGGGTGTGGCTACCTCCACTGCTCTGCAGAGGGGTGTTCGCATTCATAACATTTGTGAAGCAGCCATAAGGGCCTCTGTCCATACTTTTGTAAAACATTACTCCCTGGACTCTATCCATGGGCAAGACTTAGCCTTTGGTAAGGCGGTCCTCTATTCTGCAATTTGATTTCGCGTTCTAAATTTCTAAATTCTTTTCCCACCTCCATACGTTGGTACTGCTTTGTGAGTCTGTCATAGATGTGGAATACGTCGGAGGAACAAATCCCCTCGAAGAACAAGTAACTTTCTTACCTGGTAACGTTCTTTCAATGGGATGTTCCGACGACGTATTCCACATTGTAGCCTCCCAGCCTGCCCCTCTACAGAATTTCTTATGCGATTGCAGCTTTCGTTTCCATAAGGCTTTCTGTAGTCATTCTGGCAGAAGATTGGTGCCACACGTTCTGGGACAAAACTACAACTGAGGCTACGGGCGTTGTGCGTCCTACTTATAACATCCGGTGACGTCGGGGCCTTCGAGGACAGCGTATCAACGTCATCGACGCAGACGCCGAAAATGTTTCCGAAGCAGCACAGCTGTGGTGATTACCTGTCATAGATGTGGAATACGTCGGCGGAACACCCCATCGAATGAACGTTACCAGGTAAGAAAGTTCCTACTTGTTCTGAGTCCAAATCCGAGAAGCTAACTGGCCTTACCACTTAGAAGAAAAACTACAAAAAGGAGTAGGCTGGAGCAATGGCTTCTCTTCGGCTTCTGCCTGGCCCAATCACTTGGATCTCATTTTCTTATGCACCAAAGTTCATGAAAGTCTCAAAACACAGTTCATAACCTCAGTGGGTTAATTTATCAAAAGTTAATGTCTTTCATACGGTTTCCTCTTCCTTTGAAAAATTAGGGTTTATGTCATTCCATTTCCCCAGATTCGAATCGGTACTATAAACCCTCCAGGTTGTCTTTCTCTATAGTTACTACATTTTGTGGTTCTCTGACTCTTCAAAGTCCCCTGGTCCTCCGATAGGCTTATCTTCTCACGGTCTCGGTGGGACTTCTGCCCATTCGGGTTTACTCAGTACCCGCAACCATTTTGGCTCTCCCAGCCTCGAATGTTAGTTTAGTTGTTCCTCAGGACTTCCCAAAGTCCTCTGGACTTCTTCTAGCCATATTGTAATCTGATTTGAATAGGGCATTTGCCCACTTGTGTTTATCAGGCTCTCGTAACCTTGCAGGCTTCCCCAGCCTTGACAGTCTCTTCATTTCTCGGTCCTCTCCGAAGCCTGATGGCCCTCTGTTAGGCTTGCTTTCTTTCTGTTCAGGTTTGCCAGGCTCCCCAGCCCTAATTGTCAAAGTTTGTACCTTTTAAATGTATTCTCTCCTATGAAGCGTACGCTTCCCTGCTGTGCTCTGTGAGGAATCTGAGGGCATCCTCACTTCTTTCCCCAAAAATATCCTTCCCCCAGTTGGCCAGGGAAAGGCTGTCCCAATCGGATCCTGACCCTAGGAGTGGATATGCGAGGGAGGATCACCTGGGATGAGGAGACTTGGAGAGCGGGGATGAGGCCCCTTGGGTGAGACGCTGTATCCCCCATTTCCCTTTCATCAGGAATCAAATACCGCCCAGGCTTTTATTGGATATTTCCAACCCCTTCCCTTTTGTGCTAGAAAACCCTTCCCAGTGTATACCACTATGGTACTGAGACGGGGAAGAAACCACATCGGAACTCACATTCATTCTTTATTAACGCAGACAGACACAAACAACACTATAATACTGGGATGAAGAAGTGGGATGCCGAGTACCAATACCATTGGGAAATCAATGTGAATGGCCTGCACCTGAAGCCAATGGGGTGGTAGAAATGGCACGCTCAGGTGAGGCTAATGAGGGGATTGAGATCACCTGTGGAATGCTTGCAGA
This sequence comes from Ambystoma mexicanum, assembly GCF_040938575.1. NCBI lineage: Eukaryota > Metazoa > Chordata > Amphibia > Caudata > Ambystomatidae > Ambystoma > Ambystoma mexicanum. The sequence continues at coordinate 391,939,618 of NC_090937.1, forward strand.
CTGAGTAGTCGGAGGTGAAGGCAGGGAGACGTGTGTCAAAAGCGCTGAGGTGCTGCAGAGCCATTGCAGCAGAAGCAGACAGGGGCTGGCGTTGTCGGAAGGCCTCCGGCGGCAGGGTCAGGCTGCCAACCTCCTAGAGTCAAGAGGACTCCCTCTTCAGTAGCGCAAGTTGTCGGAGACCCTGGAGGAGGGGCTTGCCACGAACAGAAGCAGCCATGAAGAACCGACTGGAGAAGGGTACACGAAAACAGGAAACCCAGTGAGGCTGAGTCACTCTGGGATGCTGTGGTGCGTGCCGCGTGGTGAAGGAAGGTTGGAGTGCTCGCGAGTGAGCAAGAGACAATGGGATTGCCAATCCAAATGAAAACTACTGATATTTTGATAACTACAATCAAGGGAAAACTTGATGAACGAAGTGGTTTGTGATTACCTCATTGTATGGACATTGAGTTGGCCAGGAAAGCCGTAAACTTAATATTGAAGAAGGAGCCCGTGTACAGGGTACAAGTTCCCAGCAGGAGAGTGAACTGGGAAGTTGCAATTACACTGTTTTGATGTGAATGAACTGAGGTTTTGAAAACCGAGCCAAAGAAAATTAATATTGAGTGAATGCCAGATGAATGGGAAATAAAGAAAGGCGTTCCCTGACAAGGAACTGTGAATTTTGGAAACTAAAGAAAGCAAGCATCGTGATGAATATAGACCTGTGCATTATATAAGCTGAAGAAAAGCAAGCATTGGCAAGAGCCACAGAGAAAAGAGGAAATGTATAAGTTTAAAGTTGAAACTGTAACCAGCTTGTGAGAAGGTTAATAATCCAGCAAGTGAAAGTTGGCAAACAAGTGTTGAGAAGGACCGCCAGAAAATAAATCCAATACCACTGTTGAGCTGAAGCAATGGTAGTGCAACTGTGGAATAGAAGCCAATCGGGTTTATCAGTTGTGTGACCTGCGATAGGTGAACCGTGTGGTTCGTCAACATCACCCAGACCGACTTCACCATACTAAAGAAAAGTTGCTGAACTCATCTCCAAGTTATGTTTTAATATCAAGAGAAGTTGGTATATGGTGAGCTCAAAGAATTGTACTGTGTAACTTCTGATGCAAGAGCCAAATGGCCTGAAAGCTGTGAGGAATCCTGAGGAAGTGTGTTGTTGTGAGAACAGTGAGAGACTGGAAAGCTTGGGGAAGGGAACCCCTTTTGTGATTGAACGTGAACTATTTGGAATCCTGAGGAAGGGAGAAACCCTTTCCAACCACAAGCTTGAAGAAGCTCTGAACTTTTGGTTAGAACACTTTTCATTTGATGCTGACATATCTACACAGTTTGAACAAGTAGATGTGAGGGCATGTTTAGGTTTTGGACACAGCTATTTACTTTGGAACTTCCTGACGCATACTGTCATTAGTTTTAGTTAGGTAGGGAAATCCCACCTTAGCATAGGGCAAGATGGGCCTTATCCCAACTTCTTTGTGATTTTAAATAAATGTTTGTAGCCCAATCTTTCCTCAGTTGTCTGTGTCTACTTCCTGATGCATTCACAGCTCATCTCGGTTACAAGCACTTCTTGTCTGGCGCTCAGGGATCCAGTCTCCCTTCTGCAGTCTGGTCTCTGCAACGGTTATCAGGCTCAATGCACACCACGGCTTCCTTGTGGTCGCACCACCAGATAAAATGGTTGCTTCTCCATCTCTTTCCCTACCTTGCCTTCCCAGTCATCAGGACGCCAGCCTCCCAGTGTCACAATCACACTAACTGGAAGGAAGAGAGATCGACACTCTCCCCCGAACCACGGAAGCCGAATGAACTCGACCCTCCCACCGTGGTTGGAACAGGCGCCTGAGTTAGTAAACAGGTCGCCACGTAGCAGCCAATGGGGGGAAGAGGGGTTAGGGAGAGGTTGTGGATAGGGAGGGGAAATTAGGAACACCGGAAAGAGGATAAGGAAACTCCTAAGGTGGATGGGACTGGGGAAACGCAGGAAAAATCCCTACTCTATCTCACATAGAATGATCAGAACAATCACCTGCACAATTAACATATACCTGGTTCCTGAATAGCACACCTTAATACGTGTACTGTATCCTACTCTGAAATATCATTCCCATACAACACATAAGCAAGCAATATGACCACACATAAGGAAAAGCTTCCCAAAATGATTACACAATACACATGGCCCTTCGGGCAACGTTAGCAACATACAACATAAATGCATTTCCTTTAGTTCCTGGCACTAGTGAAATGTCGTTGTCCATATGCAGTACTTCCTGCATTAACCCATATGAGATTGGCAAAGTTCTTGAATTATACGAGTAACAAACACACTTTCGTTTCTCATACGGATTGAATTCAAAGTGATTAAGGCGTTACTTATCTCAGGTCTGGGGAGCCCGTGGGACTTCCCAGACAAATAATGAAACAGCAGTAAATCATTCCAAGCAGTTCAGGAAATATATATTGCCCTCACGAGTACTTATCTTGAGTCTGGGAGCCCCGTGGGACTTCCCAGACGAAGAACAGCAAGCGTTGTCTCTGCCGGCCACTCAGCGCCCCTCCTGCTCCTACCGCACTGTGAACGCGTGCGATCAAGCGTTCCTCCTCTGCATCTCGTTTTGTCGCATGCGGACGCCTTCCTCCTGTTGCTGAACGCAGCAGCCTGACCCCTGCTCCCAATCAACAATAAGCCACACCTGCCCACCGCCGTTGCCTGCCTTTAAGCTGCCTTGATTCTTGATGCAGTACAGCTGGCAAGGCGCGCACGGGCCAAACTACAAAATAACACAAAGGATGCTGGGAACTGAAGTTTCCTTATCTTTCCAGCACATAATGTCTCAATAGGCGTATTTTAGCACTCCACGCCTGTGCCAACCCTGATTCCTGACATTACCTCCTCTTCCAGGGCTCCTCCCAGGACCTGGTTTACCTGGGTTGCGTAAATGAAACTGTTTCACTAACCTGGGAGCATGAACCTCACTAGCTGGTTCCCAAGAACAATTCTCAGGGTCGTAACCTTCCCAGTGGATCAAATACCATAGTTGTCGATATCTTTTTCTGGAATCCACAATGCGTTTTACTTCGTATTCCATGTTCCCATCTTTCACTATGGCTGGGGGTTTCTTCGTAGTTGTCCCTGGAGCTGCGGGTTTAAGCAAAGGAACATGGAATACTGGGTGTATTTGTAGAGTTTTAGGCAAACGCAGTTTGATAGCTGTTGGTGAGACACATGCAATGATTGCATAAGGTCCAATAAATCTAGGCATAAATTTACGAGATCCAACTATGGAGAGATTTCTGGTTGATAACCAAACCCTGTCTCCTGCTTTATAACGTGGACTCTCCTGTCGGTGTTTATCAGCATGTCTTTTATAGGCTTTCTTAGCCTGTTCCAAATTGGCGTGCGCCTTCTGTCGGATCTTGAGAAGCAACTGTTTTCGATCTTGCAGCACAGGTAGATTCTCCACTTCAGGTAAATGTTCTGGTATCATATTTTGCTCATACCCAAATAAGCATTCATTAGTAGACATACCCAATGACGTGTGCAGTGTATTGATATATGTAAATTCAGCCAAGCAGAGTGCCTGTACCCAAGACTCTCGGCCATCACCTAAATAGCCTCTCAAATATTGTTTGAGTGTTTGGTTGACCCGTTCTGTCTATCAGTTTGAGGATGATAACACGTAGAGAGAGCACAGTTGATTCCCAACATGCGACAGAAAGCTCGCTAAAACCGTGAGGCAAATTGCAGTCCTCTATCTGAGACAATACTTTTTGGCAAACCATGTAGTCTAACCACATGTTGAAGAAACAACTCTGCTAACCTGCCTGCTCCAGGTATTCCTTCACAAGGAACGAAATGCGCTTGTTTGGACAAGAAATCCACCACTACCCAAATAGTGTCAAACTGCTTATCAGGTGGAAGGTCGGTAATGAAATTCATTGATATATGGGTCCATACCTTCTCAGGAGTGTGTAATGGTTGAAGTAACCCTCTTTTCTTTACATGATCTGCTTTGTTTCTCATACAATTCTCACATTTTAGTAGATAGTTGCTCACATCCTGTCTCAATGTAGACCACCAAAAATACTTTTCTAGCTTAGTTTGCATTTTTCTTTGACCAGCATCTCCCGCTAATGGAGAATTATGACACCAATATAATGCTTTTTTCTGTACTTCTTTAGTAGGTAGAAATAATCGGCCTTGATGGTACGGCAACCCCTGCCGCACCTTTCTTTCTGGATGACTGTCCCCCCACTTCTGGAGTTGCTGAGGTGGTAATGCTCTCTTGACCTCCCCAATTAAGTTGGTGGTAATTGCCCCAATGACTTTCTCTGAGGGAATAATTGCTCTTACTTCACTCTCCACACTCTCCAAATTGTGCTGCCTAGACAGTGCATCTGCTTTGCCATTATTCTTTCCTGGCCTGAAGGTTACTACGAAATCAAATTCATTGAAATACTGAGACCAGCGGAGTTGTCTGGGACTAAGTTTGTGTGCAGTCTTAAAGTATTGCAGATTCTTGTGATCAGTCACCACTACTACCTGATGCTTAGCCGCCAATAGGTAATGTGTCCATTCTAGAAAAGCTGATCGAATAGCTAACAACTCCTTATCCGTGATAGAATAATTCTGTTCACAACCCGATAACTTTCTAGAATAAAATGCCACTGGATGCCACACTCCCTCCATATCCTTCTGTGACAAAATAGCCCCCACCGCCAAGTTACTGGCTTCAGTTTCCACCTTGAAGGCTTGACTTGTGTCTGGATGTCTCAACACTGGTGCAGTGGTAAAAGCTACCTTTAAAGTCTGAAAAGCCTTTTCTGCTTCAGGACCCCAAACAAATGGTGTTGCTTTCTTAAGCAATCGTGTAATTGGTCTTACAATGGCTGAAAAATTACTAATAAAACGCCGATAGAAATTGGCAAATCCTAGAAATGATTGAACGTCCTTGATACATTGAGGAGATGGCCAATCTGTCACAGCTTGTACTTTCTTTGCATCCATTACTACACCCTCTGGAGTGAGAATAAACCCTAGAAACTCCACCTGCCTAGTGTGAAAAGCACATTTCTCCAATTTTACACAGAGCTGATACTCCTGTAACCTCTGCAGCACTGCCCTCACAAGCTGAACATGTTGTTCTGGTGAAACTGAATAAATCAAAATGTTGTCAACGTAAACTATGACAAACACATCAATAAAATCTCTCAAAACTTCTTGCATAAAGAACTGAAATGCCGCAGGAGCATTGCATAATCCAAACGGCATAACCAAGTATTCAAATAAACCAAACTTTGTCCGGAATGCCGTTTTCCACTCATCCCCCTCCCGCACTCTGATCAGGTGGTATTCCCCCCTTAAGTCCAATTTCGTGTATATTTTTGCCGCCTGCACCTGATCCAATAATACCGAAATTAGAGGTAAGGGAAACCTATTCTTAATGGTCACCTTTTTCAATGCGCGGTAATCAATACAAGTTCGTAATGTCCCCTCTTTCTTAGGGACAAAAAACAAGGGAGAGGAGACAGGGGACGTGGAATGTCTAATGAACCCCTTCTCCAGCATTTCATCCAGATACACTCTTAAATGTTCATTTTCCGTTTCTGTCAGGGCGTAGATTCTGCTACAAGGCAACTTCGCCCCCTCCTCCAATTCAATGACACAATCATATGGTCTATGGGGTGGAAGGTGCTCTGCCCCACCTTTGTCAAATACTTTTGCGAACTCTCGGTATTGCAAGGGAATCCCTGCTTCCACCGCTCCTACCACTTGATCCTTTCTTTCTTGATCAACCAACCATCCCGAAGGTTCCATCTCAGATATCATGTGCCCTTGACACTTCTGCTCCGTAAACTCTACAGTTGGCTTTTCCCAATCAATCCTGGGATTATGTTGCACTAACCAGGGCATTCCTAAAATTAAACCAAACTGTGGTGCAGCTATTAAATCAAAAGCAATGTCTTCTCTATGTCCTGATGCAAATGTCATCTGTAACTTATGCGTTTGTTGTTTGATAGGACCAGATACTAATGGGGAACCGTCCACTGATTGAACCCCTTCCACTCTTAGTTTATCTTGTACAGGTAGTCCTTACTGGTGTGCCAATGTAATGTCCACAAAATTACCTGTGGCTCCTGAATCCACCATAGCCAACACCACTTGCTTAGACATCGCCCAACATAACGTTACCAGAATATACAAATGAGATGTCTTGCTCCCAACTGTATTTGCCACTAATTTGGGGAACCTTGCTTCCTTCGGGCCTGTCACCTGAGTTCCCCCTGAGGTCGGCCCAACTCTTTTACCGCTTCCTTCTTGCCTCGTTCCCCTCCAAGATTCTTTTGCAGAGTATTAGGACCGGTACGAATAAAATGACCTGCCTGTCCACAGTACAAACATAATTTATTAAGTTTCCGTTCTTCTTTTTCTGCCTCAGATAACGGACCTCTGATACTACCAATCTGCATTGGTTCTACATTGCTACTCCTTCCTCCTCTACTCCTGTCCAATCTCACAAACGGGACTGCTTCTGGTTTCTTCTGGTCTCCCCTTCTCTCATTCATTCTATGATCTAACCTAAGGGCTAGGTCTATCATCGCTGTACAAGTACTGGGTTGCGGTTCTACTTGCGCAATGGCATCTTTCATTTCTTCCCGTAGCCCTTGATAAAACAGTACCGTCTGTTTTGCTTCTGGCCATTCAGTTTCAATCACTAATCTATTGAACTGTGTCACATATGTAACCAAATCTCGTGATCCCTGTCTTAACCCTAACAACTCCTTGTCTTGGGCCAATGAAACCTCCCATTTTTCAAACAGTCTACCAAATTCCCCTAGAAAATTATCCCAGTTATATAACAAGGAGTCATCTTTCTGTACTAAGGGCATCCCCTGTCAAATAGGATATTACAAAAGCGGTTCTGGCTTGGATGGTCTCAAACGCCGCAGGTTTGCACAAAAAATGGAGTCTACATTGGGTAAGAAAGGTCATGTATTTCCTAGGATCCCCTGAAAAACGTTCTGTTGAGGCCAATGGTACACTACTCGGTGGTTGGGCAATTACCGTAGGATTGCCCCTAATGGAAGTGCCCTCCGTAGTGGAGGTACTGGGCCCCTCCAAAGAGGTACCTTGCGCTACCAACCCTTGTACCTGGGCTTTCAAGGTGGTAGCTTCCTGCCTAACATGTGCTAATTCCAACTGAATATCCTGTAAAACCTTTAGCACATCCGCTAAAGGTGGAGGTGTCGGGTCCATTTGGCTTAGGTGGTTGTGAGTATCCCAATTTGGGGGGTGGCTTATTATGTCACAATCACACTAACTGGAAGGAAGAGAGATCGACACTCTCCCCCGAACCACGGAAGCCGAATGAACTCGACCCTCCCACCGTGGTTGGCACAGGCGCCTGAGTTAGTAAACAGGTCGCCACGTAGCAGCCAATGGGGGAAAGAGGGGTTAGGGAGAGGTTGTGGATAGGGAGGGGAAATTAGGAACACCGGAAAGAGGATAAGGAAACTCCTAAGGTGGATGGGACTGGGGAAACACAGGAAAAACCCCTACTCTAACTCACAAAGAATGAACAGAACAATCACCTGCACAATTAACATATACCTGATTCCTGAATAGCACACCTTAATACGTGTACTGTATCCTACTCTGAAATATCATTCCCATACAACACATAAGCAAGCAATATGACCACACATAAGGAAAAGCTTCCCAAAATGATTATACAATACACATGGCCCTTCGGCCAGCGTTAGCAACATACAACATAAATGTATTTCCTTTAGTTCCTGGCACTAGTGAAATGTCGTTGTCCATATGCAGTACTTCCTGCATTAACCCATACGAGATTGGCAAAGTTCTTGAATTATACGAGTAACAAACACACTTTCGTTTCTCATACGGATTGAATTCAAAGTGATTAAGGCGTTACTTATCTCAGGTCTGGGGAGCCCGTGGGACATCCCAGACAAATAATGAAACGGCGGTAAATCATTCCAAGCAGTTCAGGAAATATATATTGCCCTCACGAGTACTTATCTTGAGTCTGGGAGCCCTGTGAGACTTCCCAGACGAAGAACTGCAAGCGTTGTCTCTGCCGGCGACTCAGCGCACTGTGAACGCGTGCGATCAAGCGTTTCTCCTCTGCATCTCGTTTCGTTGCACGCGGACGCCTTCCTCCTGTTGCCGAACGCAGCAGCCTGACTCCTGTTCCCAATCAACAATAAGCCACACCTGCCCACCGCCGTTGCCTGCCTTTAAGCTGCCTTGATTCTTGATGCAGTACAGCTGGCAAGGCGCGCACGGGCCAAACTACAAAATAACACAAAGGATGCTGGGAACTGAAGTTTCCTTATCCTTCCAGCACATAATGTCTCAATAGGCGTATTTTAGCACTCCACGCCTGTGCCAACCCTGATTCCTGACACCCAGGGTCTGGCTAATGATTTGCTCCGTCTCCATTCCACCGCTGGCTCTGCGGTCTAGTGTGGCTCCGCCCCTCCAGGACGTCTTATTGTCAGAGCCTCGTCTCTGCTTAGAAGTCCCTCTACTCCCTGCGTGGGAGTTTGTCCCTAACGCAAAGGTCCTTGTGCTTTTATTTATGTCATCACAAACAAAAAAGAGTTCAGGCGAGATGCAGCATTACCTGAAGCCAGAGAGATGGGAGAAATGTCACTGTTTGGTGGTTTCAAAACAGAAGTAACCGCAGTCTTTCCAGTTCCCAAATAGACAGATATCGTACATTGGATTGGGAGTTCCTTATCGGAATAGGAGTCCTTGTCCCATAGAGGGGAGTCACTCCCAGTGAGGTCCCGCTTGCCAAGATCCGTAGGGAGGGTCTTACTTAGGGGGCAATCCCCACCCCAGCCTCAATGGGGGTGGCTCCCCACTTCAGAGAAAGGACAAATTGTCCAGCTTTGTCAGTTTCTTGTCACCCCCCACCTCCTCGCAGGCACCATAGACCAAGAAGCAATGAGGTGTGCGTCTGTGTCCATGATATCGCTGTGGGTGGCAGATTAACTTGGCATGTGCCCCAATGGTGTCACCTTTTGCAGGACCCATGGCTAGCAGTAGTTTCAAGGGGATTTTTAACAACCCCCTGTTCCCTCTTCCCCTCCCCTCCTACAAATTGGCTCCCCAGCCCTCCTACAGGAGATACAAAAGCTCATTCAGAACCAAGATGTAGAGATGGTTCCTCAGACAGACGGGTCAAGGATTTTACTCATAGATCTTTGCGGTGCACAAGAAGAACCAGGTGTGCCTGTGATTGGTTCTAGACCTGTGTTACCTCAGTCTTTCTTTTCCCCTGGAAAAGTTCAAGATGGTGACGCTGGCGCACATTGCCAAAGCGTTCTGCAACGGAGAGTGGTTGTGCTCCTTGGACCTGAAGGATGCCTACCTCCTTGTTCCCATATTGCAACAACAGTCTGTCCTCATTCTCCTTGATCTATCCTCTGCTTTCGACATGGTTAACCACGCCATCCTGCTCAATCGTCTCCATGACAACCTGGGTATCTCTGGGCAGGCCCTAGCCTGGTTGACCTCCTTTCTCTCAGGCGACCCTCCCAGGCCAAACTTGGGTCTTTGCTCTCTTCTACCTCTCTCTCTACATTTGATGTTCCCCAGGGGTCTAATCTCTCTCCCTGGCTCTTTAACCACTACCTGGCACCTCTGGCCCACCGCATCTCTACTTTCTTTTCTAACTTTCAGTGTTATGTGGATGACACCCAGCTCTCCTTCAGGCACCCCTCAGCCTCTTCAGCTCCTTCTCTCATACGAACTGTCTGTCTGCAATTCAGGAATGGTGTGCCTCCAACGGTCTCTGCCTTAATGCTAGTAAGGCTGAGATCCTCATTGGGACACCTGCTCCCGCCTTCCCTCTCTCACTCTGGCTGCCCGGCCAGGGCCCTCTACCTTGGTGTCATCTTCGACTCCACCCTCTCCTTCTCTCCTCACATCTCTGTCTCGAAGAAGTCACATTATCAGCTGCGCCTCCTCAGAGACATTCTTCCTTTTCTCACTTTCCCCCAGAAGCTCACTGTCTTGAGAGCCCTGGTCCTCTCTAGGCTGGACTACTGCAACGGCCTCTTTCTAAAGCTGCCTGCCTCTACTCTTTGCCCTTTGCAACTAATCCAGAACAAGACTGCAAGACTTGTCCTTGGCCTCAAGCCCAGGGATCATATCTCCCCAGCCCTGAAATCTCTCCACTGGCTCCCTGTGGCTGCAAGGATCAAGTTCAAGACCCTCTGCATCGGCCACAAGGCTTTCTAGGGTCGGGGACCACACTACATCCAACTTTCTCTTCCTAAGCATCTTCCTTCTCAAGCCCTCCACTCATCCGTCTCCAACTCTCTGAGGGTCCGAAGCTTCTCCATGCAGAAAGTGGCGTTATAGCTCTGTCTTCGGCTGGGGCCTCCCTGCCTCTCTCAAACTTGAGCAGGACCACATAAGGTTCAGGAAGCAACTCGAGACCTTCCTTTTTGCTTCCTTTCTCCCTTGCTGTTGCCCCGGTCTGCTGTGCATACTAGTTACCTGGCCACACTCTGCACTTACGGGAGCAGGCACCTGCACAACAGTTGCCCTTGCACTGCCTCCAAGCTTCCTGACCACTTACTGACTGTATCTGCAACCCTACAGTCCCCTGACTCTATGCACTTATGATCCACCACACTGGCAGCACACCTTTGCACTCTCCCCTCCCTCCCAGGAGCCCCTGCCCCACTTGCGTGATCTGTATGACACAAGGCCTAGTAAGATCATTGTTTTGTCCTCCTTCTGTCTTCCCTTCCTCGTCTTGTCGCGCCCAGAAACACTTGTGTACAGGCTCTGTTATAAATTACATATCATATAGGATATCACAGACAGTTGTTGCCATTCAGAATGATGTGGCATCACTTTCAGTGCAAGGGCATCCATTTTGGCCTAAATTCGGCTACTCTAGTTTTTACAAAGATTTTGAATGTAGTTGCATGCCTTCTCGGGCAGGAGGGGGGATCACATATATCCCTACCAGTCAGAGACTAACAAACTTTATTCAACCTGAGTTTTTCAATAAACCACAAGAAATCAGAACCTTTGCCAACTCAGAACCTGGTCTTCCTATCCATAAGATCGGTCACTCGCCTCGAAAGTATGTTCCCTACGCAGGAAGAATTCAGGGACGTTATAGCAGCAGTGAACAACTTTCTCTCCAGACCTTGCACCATGGCTTGGTGGTACCAACATTTTCTAGGTCTATTGGTGTCTTCTGTTCTCACTGTACCTCTCACCAGGCTCAAGATGAAATCCACACAGATGCAGTTGTCCAGGACTTGGGATCAAGAAAAAGGGAATCAATCCGACCAGATACTCATTCCAAACTCCTTGAAGCAGGACTTAGTGTGGTGGACCCAGCAGACCAATGTCATGTGTGAAGCAGCCTTCCGTCTGACCCCTCACTCCATAATGTTGATGACAGATTCGTCCATGGATGGGTGGGTGCCACTCTAGGAGTACACAGAAAGTGGTTGGGCATCATCACATAAACTATCTGGAACTTCTCGCCATAGCTCTAGCCCTGAAATCTTTTCAAAGAATCAAACATCCAGAAATTACATAGGATTTTCAAGCATTCCTTTAATGTTGATATAATGGTCAAAAAGAAGCAATACAGAACTCAAAGAGGTGGGTTAAAGAGACACTGTCAAGATACAGAACCTCTCAAGGAGGCCCTGAGAGTGCTGAATAACTCTTACAGAAATTGGGTTAGAGCTCATAGGAGTCTTATGTTCCAGCAAGATGGGGAGAAAATGCTAGCAGCCTTATCCCGGGGAAACTCGAGAAACTTTTGGGCATTGGTCGGAATGAATGGAATAAGCTGTGTGCAAAAGCAGGATGCGATTATCCAAGAACAGGTGTGGTGTGATCATTTTGCAGGGGTCTATGATTGCCCGAATACTAGTCCTGGAGAGAGAATAAAACTGGGTAATTGGTCCCTGGACTTTTCGGCCACAGATGTAGAAATGTTGATACGGAAATCCTCAACTTCTAGAGCTGCGGGGCCGAATGGCCTGAGTAACTCAATCTTAAAAATTGATCCTCCTCTGTGGGCAAGGGTCTTAAAAAAATTGTTCGATAATATCATTTTGGGGAAGATTCTTCCGGAGTCTTGGTAAAATTCTATAGTTATTCCTATCTACAAAAAGCGGGATCGATTGCTAGCAGCCAACTATCGGCCAATCTCCCTTTTAGATGCAGACAGCAACATTTTTGCTGGTCTCATCCTAGGGGATTTGGAAGCTTGGGCAAATAAAACGGGAATTATACCAAGGCAGCAATCAGGCTTTAGAAAGGACCTCTCAAACTCACTCAATGGGTTGGTATTGACTTGTTTGACAGCATCATCCTTTCTAAGAGGAGGTCCTCCACTGTATGGGGCTTGGTTGGACCTCTCACAAGCTTTCGATACTATTGATAGGAATCTGTTATGGAAAAAACTAGATGCCTGGGGTATTACTCCCAACCTACTGGCTATCCTGATAGAACTCAACTCTAATAACTTCATGAGGGTAAGGCTGACTAGAGCTGGCCTACTCACAAATCCGATTAGAATACAGAGAGGGGTCCATCAGGGGTGCCTATTAGCTCCTTTTTTGTTTATTCTATTCATGGCCGACCTAGCGGGGTGGCTGAAAGGTATTGGACTAATATCCCCCGTAATTGGAAATTCAAAAATTAATTGGTTGGCGTATGCAGATGACGACGTAGTCCTCGATCATTCTCAAGTAGGGCTGCAACGTCTTCTGTCTGCAATAGAAAATTACGCACGAAATAATAGTCTCATCATTAATCCTCTAAAATCTAAGATCTTAAGACTTAAACAACCACGGAGGGTGGTGAAGCACTATGTGTGGACCTTGAACCAATTACCAATTGAGATTGTGCTGGATTTAACATACTTGGGAGCAACAATAAGCTCCTTTCAAAAGGCGATCTGTTGCGATCTATTGAACTAAAATTGGTAAAGTTGGGAGCACAAATGAAAAAAATCAACACTCAATTCTGTAAAGTTTCGATACTTCCCCTAGTGAGATTCTATATAGACAGGGTCGTTCCTATAATTCTTTTTGGTCTAGACAATAATTGTTTAGCGCTGGATATTGAATGGGATCCAATTGAAGCCAAATTGTGGAAACGCACATTGGGACTACCAGACTCTGTCCCAATAGTGGCCCTAAGGTATGAATTGGGTCTTGCCTCACTTAGATCTTGGCTCCAATGGAAATGGCTGAACCTATATAGAGTAATCCTAGACTTTCCCAAAAATTCCTTATTTAAGGAAGTAGCGCAAGAGCTAAAAATGGGTAAAAATGGCTTCTTGAATAAATTCCAGCGAAGATGCTCAGAAATATTAGCGAAAGCAGGTTGTGATGTTGAGCTTCTGCTGGGTAATCCGGACAGGGTGAAGGATAAGATGAAACAGCGGGATTGGATTGATACCAGAGAGACGATGAGGAGGGCAAAGAGATCTGCCTCGTTTAAAGTGATTGATAAACGATTATCAATGCTCCCTGCCTATTTAAAAAATCACCAGATCTGCGGCTGGGTTTAGCTATCCTTAGATTTCGTCTACATCTCCTCCCGACCCTTGAGATTCAGGCTACAAGGGATAGTGAAGGGAAAATACTTCCGAGCTGTGATAAGTGTGATAATAGTGTTAATCAGACATCTAAACACCTATTATCAGAGTGTCCAGGCACCTGGAGTATGAGGGTAAGAAGATTTGGTAGGTTTGTCCATCATCCGTTATGGCTAAATACCACTGATTTCTGGGGGAGACTATCCTCATGTCATGAGTCTGCTCTCTCAATGGAACTTGTTAGAGCTCTGAGGGAACTTAATTTGATTAGTGACTGACTTGTAAGGAGGAGAGAAGGAGGGGAAGGGTGATTGGATGCAACGAGGTGACGGATCCGTTTTTCCTACTTTTAAGTTATTACATTTTGTGTTTTAATGAGTAATATGTTTTAATTTAGTCTCTAGGAGACCTAAGAGTTATAGTGAGGAAAGAATAGGTGTTCTCCTGCTCGCTCACCCTCCCTTTTCTGTCCTTTTTTTTACTACTTCCTAGATGTGCTGTTCTTTAAGAATTTATAGTCTGTGTTGAAATTGTCTGTCTATTTAAAGATAACATTTTAGGAATTGGAATGGTCATAATTATTTTTTATGGTTGTAATTTTAGTTGTCTGATGTATGTTTGTTCGTGAAAAGTTTTTAAAGTCAAATGTTGGCTATGGCAAGATAAATAAAAAAATAAAAAATCTTTTCAACAACTACTGAGGAATAGGACATTATTTGATCAGGACCAACAGCTCTTTGGCTATGTTTTATATAAACAAGCAGAGAGGAACGAAGTCTTCAGCTCTGTGCAAATTGGCAGTGATGACATGGAATCGGGCTCTATCTCACAGTTTTTTCCTCAGCTTTCTGGGGAGGCCGATTCGGAAGCGGAACGATTGAGCAGGCTAAGCACTGCATTTTACGAGTGGCAGCTGGATCAAGTAGCCCTTAGTATGGTGTTCAGGACCTGGGGTCTCCTGGAAGTGGACTTGTTTGCCACGAAAGAAACCACCAAATGTCCCCTATTTGCATTGTAGACAGGCCAGGGGGTTGCTGGGCAATGCATTTCAGATCCAGTGGGACGGGCGTTGGTGCTTTGCCTTTCTTCCAACCCCTCTCTTACAAAGGGTAATTTGCATGCTCAGAGACTTTCAGGCCTAAACAATTATTCTGATAGACCCTCATTGGCCAGCACAAGCGTGGTTCTCCAACCTCCTACACTTGTCACAACTAACGGCCATTCCGTTATATCACCTGTAAACACAACAAGCAGGGCAGTAATTCACCCGGCCTCTCACAAACTTGCCCTCACAGCATAGTTCCAGAGGAGCTAACACTAGGCCCCATTGGCCTTTCCCAGCAGAATGTACAAATAATTTAAAATGCACATAAAGAATCGAACAAAGCCCGGTATAAAAGCAAGTGGTCTCTGTTCTGTTTTTGGGCGAGTGATAACAAGGTCAATCCACTCAGGTTTTATCCTTCTCTGCATACCTGGCACAGTCTGGTGTACAGGAACTCTGAGAAGTTGCTATTTTCTTCAGCTAACCCTGTGGTTAAAAATCATTTTCAAGGACTGATAAGAATGTGCCCCCCAATATCTAAGCCTTATCCAGTCTGGCATCTGTGTGGTTCTTGCAGCCCTGGCTCATAAGCCCTTTGAACCTATGACTTCGTAACATCAGCACGTAGGATTAATAGGATCCAAGCATTATCTAACAAACCATATACAGTGTTTCCCAGGGAAAAGGTGGTCCTCAGGACGCACCCAAGGTGCTTATCTAAGATTGTGTCAGCGTTTCATCTCAACCAAGAAATTGTGCTTTCAACCTTTTTTTCAGAGCCTGATTCAGAGGCTGACAAAGTTTTACAGTGCTTTGATGTTCGTGTGGCACTACAATTCTACCTAGACAGGACTAAGGAATTTAGAAAATCAAATACTCTTCATCCTCTTTGGAGGTTCTTGCCCCGGCACATAAGCTTTTAAAGCCTCAACAGCTAGTTGGATAGTAGCCACCATTACTGAAGCCTGCATACTCCAGAACAAAACCACTCCAGCGGGTATGCATGCTCATGCTGTCAGGACTAAAGCCACACCTGTGGCTTATCAGCAATAATTTCTATGGACTGTCCTTTCTGTAAGCATTACTGTCTGGATACCAATGACAGGTCAGATGGTGCATTTAGTCAAACAGTGTTATGAAACCGTTTGCCAACAAATCAAAAAAGGATTTAGTCCTCCTCCCAATCTTGATGGTGCGTTGTAACCACCCATGCAGAATGGAGGAAAGGGGACACAATGTAGGAGTAATAAAATGTTACTCACAGTAGTGACTGAAGTATTCGTAGTCCATAGTCCCCTTTCATCCATACGTCCCACCCACCATACCCCATACTAAAAAATGTGCAAATATGGCTCACCTTGTGTCCAGTGCTACAAAGGAGACTGAGGGCGAGGCGGCAGGGTGTGGTCACGCCCATGCCACATTTAAAGGGGGGAAACACATTTTTGTGGGGGTAAAAATGATGCGGGACTCCCATGCAGTATGGGGGGAAGGGGACTATGGACTAGGAGTACTTCAGTCACTACTCTGAATAACTTATTATTTTGTAGCTCTTTAATTTATTTGTTCAAAGGCAGTGTCTGTCAGTCAGTGAATGAGACTTAAACCTCCATCTGGCAATTTTTTACTGAATCGGTCGCAACAGCAGAATGAACTTGAGAGGACTATCGTCAGATAGTGGATGTGCAGTTTATTCACATATGTCAACTTGGTTAAGCACAGAATTCGATAATAAAATATGATTATGCTGGGGCAGTATCGTGCACTGTTAAATGTCTGTTCTCTAGAACTTAAATCAAATAAACCTCCAAGCATCAACTAGGCCATGGAATTCGAAGAGGCCCTTCTCCTTTCTAGCTGATCCTGGTCTGGTTACACCCAATGAGCTAGCCTTGCCAGGACCTCACACCATAGTCAAATCCGCCCAGTTGTGAGCGTGCCATGTCATTTCATAAGTAAATTCCCTATGTTTTCATTGAAGGAAGGTATTTCAGCATATGAAGTAGTAGAAACCTCTTGTTAGCCACATCTCCAATCAATCACAAAAACAATGGCTTTCAGGATGTGCAACAACTCCGACTAGGACATTCATGAGTTTATGTATTAATATTTCTATACCTCTGGCATATCCGGAGTCAGAAGTTATTCTCCCAGTTTTTGGCAAGGGATCGTGTGTTTAATGTGTTAGGTGAGTATCATGTAGGTACAGCAGATGCATTCCTACATGTGCCGGTGAGGACTTTCTGTGTTTTCTCTTAATCATTGAACCCTTGTATATTGCAGAGGTAATCTCGGGTCTGAAACAACACACATGGCAACATTTGTATATCTAATTAAAGCAAATTTCATGAATCTCCAACTAAATTTAGCCTGAAAATTGTCTGTCAATACCAGCCACCAAACACACTGACTAACACCAACTGTTTGTGATACTTTTTCCATCAAGCTCCCATAAATGCAGGAATTTGAAACTTTTTCAATTTTCGGCTCACTGAAAGTTGGCTCACCTCCAGGGCATCTTTATCGGGAAAGATATACAAACAATACTTATCAAAAGATTTTAGCAAACATTTACAAATTAACCAGCACCGTCTGAAATAATCCACAGGACGGCATAATGAGTGCACCTCCAGGACCTGAAAGTAACCAGTGTACATTCAGAAAGAAAATGCCACATCAATCACACAAATCCCGTGGAGGCGAATGGGGCCTCAGTCACTTTTCCAAACATTGCATTGCCAAGGACTAAATCATTTAGTTTTGGGTGTGCCTACTTTGTGGAAGCCATTTCACTGTCTCAGACTGCTATCAGACTTTTTGAATGCCTGGTCTTGCATCTGAAAAATTGTACGTCTGTGTTTTAAAATATCACTTCCCCTGCTTCTCTAGCAGTAGCACCATGTAATATACTCTGTGCAGCGTCCTGGCCTTATTTCAGTTAACATGGGTCGAGCGCTTGATAACCTATGCCTTTGCTGGCCCCATCACAGAATTCAGCCCTGCAGTTACTAGTGGCCGGCTACTTTTTTGCAGCCCGTTGCCTTTCTATTCAACTCTGTGCCGGATTTTAATGCATATACATGTTAATGCATCACCCACATCACTGATTTTCTGGTGTTCTCCAGGTCCATGGCCGAGTTCTTATGACCTCTGTCTTTCTACCACCTTATCTCCTTCTTGTATGCCCAACAGCGCTGGTCGTTAGAACCTCTTCCCTGCTTTATAAATAAACATCATGGCAGGGTGATGCCTGGGACTGGGATACAAAAGGTCTGCTGCCTCTCTCCCCTGCACTCTGCTCTCAGAGACTGCCAGATGATGCGGCTGGAACTTCAAGTGACTGGAGCGTTGCAGCTTGCCTGTTCCCTTGACTTGGGCTACTTCCATGATTTCCTGGCATAAGTGCTGTCTACCAGTGTTGGGTTGTGTGGGCTCCACCTGCCCCAGACCGTGACTTCCTCATGCAGGGTTTGCCCTGCAGGAGAATACAAAGAAAGTGTGCCCCACTAGATTTGTTGCTGTTTAAGCCCTTTCCTGGTGAGCTCACATGATGATTCATCTCAAAGCAGTGTTCCACCTGCTTTGTTACCACCCCTCCGCACCCTCCCCCAAACCACTGGCTTTCCCTGTTATCTGAATGTTTCACTCTCTGGTTGACTTACATTGTTTACATCAGGGAATCCGTGTTTAAGGAAGAAATGAGCGATGGTAAGTAAGCAGTTTGAGAGACTAGCTGAAATCTGTATTTAAGCTACATGGCAAAGGTATTTTTTGATTCCTTATGCAGCCGACTCTGCCACTTCATTTTGCAGGTAGTAATATTTGTTTTTGATAACCTGTGTATATGTGTCTATATGTGTGTATATATATATATATATATATATTAGCCAATTAAGGCTTTTTATACATTGACATTTAAAATAGTCAATGCTCAAGTTTAATAGAGTAAGGAAAAGAAAGAAAAATAGTGCATTAAAAAATCCTTATGCAGTAATGTATGAGTAGTATCATAATCATGTCAGTAAGCCCTTAATCGTGCAACAAAGTTTAGTTAATTGGTATACCCACACATCGTCTCCTCTAAAATAACTTTACCACACATTTTCCAATGGCTCCATGAAAACCTCTAATTTACCAATTACCAAGACATATCTGCGTATAGCATGTAAGCTTTAGCATTCAGATGTTAACATCAGGTGTTTGCTAGTCTCTAAGATGTTGGAGCCACACATTCTCAATTCTCTGGGTACTTTCTTCCAGGCATCAGTATTCTCTGCAGTTTCTACAATATTACATTTAATTTTTAAGGTATTATTAAAGAATCGTGCTGTCCGAAAAGTCAATTATGTATCGCGCAAATACTTTTTGGTTGGACATCTTAAGCAGATATTCCCCACTCGAATTTTCTTTTTAACTTAATTTTTGTTGAGGTTTTACATCAACACAGTTGCAATTCACAATCTTCAAAACATCAACCAACATCACCCTCGCCGTCCCCTCCCAATTACAACCACTGATACATATACGTCCCGTCCCTGTTACTCCATCCTTGTGGGATCATTTCTTCAAGCGCTTCGTCCTACTCATGCACTGCCCGCAGAAGGCAGGGTTCCTAAAAGACCTCATCAAGGAGGTGGTCCCCCCTGGTGGTCCCTTCATGGCCCCCTCCTTTGGACCTTCCCCCCGGGGGTCACAGTGCTGCAGCCTGTGCCAGCTCCAGTCCAGGCCCCCCCTCCTCCATTTCTTCCAGCTCTAGTGTCTGTTCCACCACTACCAGCAACGCCTATGCCCCTTCCTCCGATGCCTGTGGCTACAATGCCGTATCCGGGAGATGACCAGGGGGAACTGCTCCCATGCAGGACACCCACACCCCCACCCTCTGGCAAAAACTGGGGGCGGTGGGAAGACCCCAACGCACAGGAAGAGGAGCCTTCCATGTCAGTGACAGTGTTTCATGGCCGCCTTCAAGGCCTTGCAGAGTTCTTAGTAGTGCCCCACCCGGAACAGGGCCCCCAAGAGCTGGGAGTGCTGGCAGAGGTCTTGGCCCTTCATGCCACTGGCCTCTTGGACATTTCTCTGCAAAGGGAAGTAATTTCCTTAGCCAAGAGGGTCTGGGAAAAGCCTCTTGGCAATGCCCAGATAAACAAGAAACTTGACGGCTGCTTTCGGCTCCTGGATGGGGAATCAGTTCTTCTCGCGTCCCACCCTCAACCTCATTCTTCTGTCATTGCAACGGCGTCTTTGTATTCAAAGTCCTCCTCCTTGTCTTCTGCGACCAGGCCGCCCTCCAACTGGTTGTCCAGAGAGAACAAGGCCCTCAAGTCTTTCGGCCGAAAGTGCTACCTCTACATCGGGCTGCATATGCGCCAGTCCAACGCTGACGCTATCCTTGCTGCGGCAAACCAGAAGAAGTTGGCGGGATATTGGGAAGTTCTTGCCATCCCTCCCTCTGGCAGGTCAGGCATCCTTCAAAGCGGGTCTAGCGGAGGCTCGTGGGAGCACGCAGGATCTAATGGAGTCCTCGTTGTCCCACATCGATACGGCCAGCAGGGGCTTCTGCGTGGGTGTCGAAATGAGGTGGACAGCGTGGATGCATGCTGCAAAGTTCTCCTCGGATGTCCAGGAGAGGATCCTGGACCTCCCGTTCAAGGGGACGGATCTGTTTCGCTCGTGCGCTGACTACTAACTTACAAAGAAGAAGACATCCGCCCAGACTGATAAGTCCTTGGCTATCTTGACGAAGTCGGGGCAAAAATCTTTCCCGCAGAATCAGGGCAGGTCAGACGTCATGACCGCAGAACCCGGCAGCCAGACAGATCACCCAGTGACCTTAGGAGGAAGCAGCGGAGGACCTTGCAGGGCTTTTTTTGTTCCCCCTCCTCCACTCCCACCTAAGATGGCAAAAAGCAATGGCGTCTTTGTCAGTGAACACAGCTCTCCTGTCGGGGGCCAGCTGTATCTCTTGTGGGCAGCTGGAAGCATTTTTTCATGAGTCCTTGGATTCTTTCAGTAGTTTCCACAGGCTTAAGTCTTCCTCATACGCCCGCCACCCCCTCCTCTGCTGCAGATAGGGTCACCTCCACTTTTGCGGGAGATCCAACTCCTATTGGACATGAAGGTGGTGGAACCGGTGCCTCAGTTAGGCCGGGGCTCTGGGTATTACTCCAGGATTTTTGCGTTACCCAAGAACAACCAGGCAGGCCTGAGGGTTGTCCTGGACCTTTCATTCCCCAACATGTCCTTACCGCTCGAACGCTTCAAGATGATCACTCCTTTTCCCATAGCGGAGACGCTGTGCGCAGGGGACTGGATGTGTTCATTAGACCTCAAAGATGTGTACTTACACGCCCCCATCTTCCAACTGCACCAGAAACTCCAGCGGTTCACAATTATGTCTCACCACTTCCAATACAGTGTGCTGCTGTTTGGCCTCAACTCAGCCCCTCGTTTGTTCACAAATCTCATGAACGTGGTGGCGAGCCTCTTTCGCCTAGAAGGCCACCACCGATACCCTTATTTGGACAACTGGCTGTTGAGGTCCAGCTGGCCCGAGGGGGTGGTTCACTCCTGCCACCTGTTCTTAACCAACTGGGGTTTTCCCTCAAACAACAGAAGTCGCAGTTCAACCCTTCCCAAGACCTGGTATTCCTTGGAGTGAGATAGGAAATGGCCGTTCACAAGGTGTTCCCCACGGCTGGCAGGCTTCCATTTCTCAAGAGGGCAATTCGTCACTTCCTGGACAACTCGTCCTCCTTGGCCTGGTGTTTCCAGCACCTGCAGGGACCTATGGCTTTCTGCGCCCTCACGGTGCGGCATGCCTGGCTCAAGATGAGACGCCTCCAGCTCCACCTGGCATCCAGTTGGGACCAGGAAACTGGGCTGTATCGCATCCGTATTAGAGGGGCTTATTCATCTCTAAAAGAGCCCATGTAGTCGTTGACTAATGCCGTCAGTTTTTCCATCACAAACGCATCTTTTCAGGTCAACAGCCAGTCCGATTCGTCAGGAAGCAACCAGATTTTCTATTTCTGGGCCAAAGCCACTCTCCCCACCGTGAACATGGCCTCTGACACCCTATGTTATCTATATATTTCCTTGTGCTTTGGGGGGTGGGGAGGGGCACAGTACCATTCGGAGAGGGTCAAGTGGGAGGGTCTCCTCTATAACATCCTCCATCCAACCCAACAGGGCCTTCCAATATCGCTGAAACTGTGAGCAGTGCCACCACACATGTGAACGGAATCCCACGTGGCCACAGCCCCTCGGACATAGTGGAGAAGACGCAGCAAACATTTTCAACATTTTTAAGGGGTTCCTTTGCCAACCCTGCAATATTTGTATGTATTAAGTTTATATAGCGCTTTACTCCAAAACGCTGCACATTTTAACAGGATACATATAACAATTAATATAGTAACAATAGAAGCAATTTACAATTATGAATCAGACCAACAAAACAATAAGTAGAGTAATTAGACAGAAGGGAAGAGGAAGAGTAGTGCAATAGAACTGGGAGGAAGAGGGAGGGATAGGTAGGAGGAGCAGGGAAACGGAAGGGGTGAGAATGGGGTGGAGGGGGGAGTGGAGGGAGATGATCATGGTGAACGAGGGGAAGGGTGGAGGAGGGGGAGAGAAGAGGGGGAAGGGTTTCATGGCGGGGAATGGAGAAGGAGAGATTTAAGGGACGTGCGGAATGAGGAAAATGTAGGAATAGAGCGGATTGAGAGAGATAAGGAGTTCCAGTGCAGGGGGGCTAGGAGTTGGAAGGAGCGGAAACGAGAGGAGGCACAACAGGAAGGAGGAACAGTGAGAAGGAAGTGGTCAGCTGAGAGATTTGAAGACTAAGCAGAGAAAATGAAATTTAAGTTGGAAGTCAAAGGGTAGCCAGCCAAGGGAGGAAGGGGAAGCAGAGATGGAGTCACGGGAGGAGAGGTGACAGAGGGTACGGATGGCAGAATGGTAGATGGATTTGAGGGGGGCAAGATGAGAAGTAGGTAGACCAAAGAGTAAGGAGGAGCAGTAGAAGAGGCGAGAGAAGATAAGGGAGGAGATTAAAAGTTTAGTAGAATGGAAAGTAAGAGAAGGACTGACTTTGCGAATATTAAAGAGGTGGTAGCGACAGGCACGAGAGGAGAGAGAGATATGATGATACTTAGAAGTTTAATCCTTAGAAGTTCAATACTTAGATACTTCAATACTTAGAAGTTATGCTCCGTAGCCATGGTAAACAAAATTCTGTGGAACATAATTTTTAATATTTTTCCCACTGCTCGTCCAAGATCTCCTCTCCCTGCAATTCATTCCAATATAATTTTAAATTCAGTCTACCATCTAAGTCACTGCTATTTAACACTTTATAAATCTACGAGAGGATTCCCTTCCTAGTCGATGCAGTGTTGATTACTGTTTCAAAAGGTGTGAGCGGGCGTTTCAAATTATTGCCCAGTGTGTGGTCATTAAGAATCCCTTTGAGTTGCAGGTAGTCAAAGATCGAAATCCTTTTGGCGCCTAGCACTTCTTTTATTGTGTCGTGGTCAAGAAATTCTTCATCCCTAACCAGTTTTCCCACTCCCTCCACGCCCATATTTGACCATTCCTGCGAGTAGCGGAATCCCTGATGCTCCAGATCTGTGCGGACCCCACACCAATGTCATGGGTCATGGCCACGAGGACAGGGTGTCAATGAAATTACTCTTCCTGCAGAGAGCCCCAGTACCCCCAGACTAGAATGTTCCCTCAGTCTTACAGGGATATCTCTCTGCGGGCCCCACAGTAGGTCTCTTACTATGAGCTGGTGTGTATCAATGTCCTCCAAAAAGGTCCAGTAGGTCCCCATGTCATCCTGCATGTGCTCAAGCATAACTCTCAATTGGTCTGCCTTATAATACAGGGAGAAGTCTGGGAAACCAAACCCGCTTGCCTCCCTTGGGAGGGTGAGCATAGATCTCTTAATCCTCAGATGCTTGTTTTGCCACACAAATCTGTTCACCACTAGCTGGAGGTTCCTAAAAAAGCTCTCCAGAAGCCTAGTAGGTAGGGCAGTAAATGAACACAATAAGCATGGAGTATGTTCATTTCACAGCTGTCATCCGTCCATACCAAGACAGTATGTGCAAGGCCCATCTATGCAAGTCCCATTTTATGGTCTCCAGGAGAGGATCAAAATGAAATGCTGAAAGCCTTGATCAATCTTGGCAAGAGAACCCAGAAATAGCTTGTTGAGGACTTCTCCACACTTACTTCTAGCACCTGCCTCCTTTGCTCTAGGGGAGAATCCAACCGCCGCATGGGCGTAATGGAAGATTTAGTCTTGTCACTTGTCACTTACCGCAGATTTTTTTACGAAAAAACTCAAAGAATTTTTTTCTTTTTGGGGGGTTACCCCCCAATCTCCCATCCCCTTTAATTTTTTTTTTATTCCCGTTCACCCACATCCAAATTTATATATTTATCTATTCTCCCCTATCCCCCCAAAAAAAATTAGATGAGTTTTTTCAGCAAAAAATTTGCGGTAAAAGAAACCTGCGAAAAAAACATCCCGCAATGAAAGGATATTGTACTCCCAGTTTACCCCATATAAAACGCACCCGATCCCTGTGTACCAGGAACGGCATCACTCCTAATCTGTTCCCCAACAGCTTCGCCAGAATCTTTACGTCTGATATCCCTTTTAAAGACAGACGGTACAATGCACACCTAGTTGGGCCTTTGCCCTCCTTGCGGATCACCAGTATAATGGCTCTCATCATAGTTTCCAGAAGGACTTCCCCCTCAAATACATTATTGAATACCCTCAACAGGTAGGGCACCAGTGTAAACTGGTACAGTTTATAAAATTTGACTCTAAACCCATCTTCTCCCAGGGTGGTGCCTGCCTTCATAGATTTTATCGTTTGCATAATTTCTTCCTCTGTTATTTGGGCTTCCTTCACAAAAGATGTTTCCCCAGAGATCCCCGGAATAGGCAGCCCATCTAAGAACCCTTCTATGCGAGCCACATCCGTGTCGTATTCCGACCTATACAGAAGTTCGTAAAAATTCCTGAAGTCTGCTGTGATACTTTCCACATCGAAATGGGTTTGACCACAATCTAGTTTTATGCTCACCACCATCTTACTTTGTCTGACTCTCCCTTAGTTTCCGGGCAAGAATTTTATCAGCTGTATCACCTTTTTTTATAATAGTTTTGTTTTTGAAACAACCGCTTTTTCTCTGTATCATGTAACATGAGGTCTTCAAGTTGGGCCCTATACAACCTTAATAAACGGGACTGCTCCAGGGTCAAGATCTGAATCCCTAGCTGTAACGCCTCAATTTTGGCCCCAAGTCCCTCTTCGTGTTTCAACCTCTCTTTTTCCGGGAGCCATGCCGAATTAATACCCCCTGATTCATGGCCTTGAACTCATCCCATAAGGTATCACTGGACCCCTGCCTAAAATCTCCTCCCAGGTGGTCAGGGAAAGGCAGACACTTTCTGATCCTGACCTTGGGGGTGGTGTACTGCGAGAGGATCAGCTGGGAGGAGACGAGGCCCAGGGTGGTGCAGAGATCCCGGGGGATGAAACACGGTATGTTTCCTTTGAAAATGAACCCCTTTCAAGATGGCCAAAACATTATTAGCATTACAGCGTATCTGAGCCAGATATAAATCTTATAGCTCTGGTCACCAATACCATGAAACCAGAACAGACCTTAACAGAAAGATCTTTCAAGGTAACTCGAGATAAAAACCCTCCTTACTCCCAAAGGTATAAAGTAAAAGGATCTAGCTATATTACCATCAGTCAATTGTCTTCCTCTGTAACAACTCATTCTAACAGTTCATCTTTTAATAATTCTAAGGGAAATAAATCTACCCTTAAAAGTAAGAGGTTGCATGAAACAAATAACTTTGTTGTTGGGGACTACAACTCCCATAATCCCATAAGTACTGGGACGAGGAAGAGGACTGAGGAGGCATGCTGTAGTAGTTGGCAGGCAATTAAGCCGAACAGCCCACACCTGAAGGATCCTGGGAGGCATTAAAGGCCCCCTCGGGTGCAGGCAATAAGGAGCTGAAACTGCGACTGGAGTGCGGGCTGTAATAGCAGAGGCAGAAAGAAAAGGACACAGTGTTGGCAAATGATGCGTAAGTGGAAGAACCAGACGGGATGCCAGAACACTGAGAGAGCAGATCTCACCTGCTTGTTCTGAGGAGGTCCAATTCCAACAAACTCTTGAGTTGCAAATGCTGTGCAGCGGAAGGCATGCAGGCAGGCTGTCTTTCCCCATGTGAGCCTGATTGCGAAGATTGCTGTGCCCGAGGTGTGTCGCAGAACAAGTCGAGGAGTGGCATGCAAGCAGTGGGTCTCAGGAGTGATAGGGGCTCTTTGTTTCGTGTGGCTGGAGCAGAGACACCTTCAGTGAGGAAGGGTGTGGGTCCCTGTGAAGCCAGAAGCAGTAGAAATGGTACCTGAAGTCATGGAAGTTGTGCAACCCGCAGAACAAGGATTACCGAAGCCGGTGAGTCAAACCTGCCATTCTGATTCCATGCGCCAGCACTGCCTGCAACAGTATCCAGTCGTGTCTTCACTCGCATATAAGAAGTAAGCAAGTTATTCGTTAAACCTTTTTGGCAATGGAACAATAAACATTAGCACTCGCATGTGATTAATAATCCCTTTGCTTCACTCCCATGAAGAGCTAACGCTACTGACCATTGTTGAACACTTTGATAACATACCACTATACGAGGAAGTGGTCGCAGGTGCATTATTTTTTTTTTTAAATATATTTTTATTTTATCTCAACCAAACAACATTACAACGAAACATAAATAAAACACCTCAAACAACAAAAACCAAACAAACAACAAATAAGGCACTGCAATCCCCATCCCTCCCCCCTATGAGCCTGTAGAGTGTCCGCCATCAGTGTCCGTTCCATGCGGTGGGGCCTCATCGCTCTCAAGTCCAGCCGAGGCCGACCCCATACCAAACAGCTCAGCTAACAATAACTTCCATGCCGTGAGAGAGCCTGTTTCTTCCTCCTCCCCTGCCATACTGCCATCCTGCCACGCTGCCGTTTCGGCATCAGCCCATTTCTGGAGATCTCGCCACCAGACCTCCTCTCGCGGCTTATGACATTTCTTCCACCCCATGGCTATCCTACGTTTGGCAAGCACATAGGCCAGATCTTTAAGTTTCTCAACATGTCGAAGCTTACGCGCCCTGGGATACCCTCCCAGCAGACAGGCCCAAGCCGAATCCACCTTAAGTGTGATACCCCTCCCTGCCAGCCTCCGCGCCACTTCACCCCAGTAGGTTGCAATCACTGGGCACGCCCAGAACATGTGTATCATGTCCGCATTCTCTTCGTTACACTTGGGGCACGCCTGGCGCCCATTATCCAGAAATTTGGAAATTCTCAGGGGGGTCATATATGCCCTGTGCGTAATATAGAGCTGTATCTGCTTAAACCTGGCGTTCCTCGATACCTTTTTGTGGTACCCCAGGGCGCGCTCCCACATCCCATCCGCCATCGAGGCCCCCATCTCCGCTTCCCATTCCAGTCTCAGGTGCCCCAAATCCTTCCCAACCTTTGTCATCAACATCTCGTACAACCTAGAGACTTCGTGCCCACCCTCTGATGCGTCATACATTATTTCCAGCGTGGCATCCAGTTCATCGGCCAAAGTAGCTTCTGGCCACGTGCTCCGGACCTCCCGGACCACCCTATGATATGTCACATATTGACCCCTGTGTAGCCCCGACCCTGCCTCCAGTTCATCGAACTCCATCAGGGTCCCATCCTGCCAGATGTCGCCCATAGTGATCAACCCCACTGACTCCCAGTATGTCCGGAGAATAGCTCTCAGCTGCCCGTCTTCCTTCGCCAGGGCGACCAGAGGTAACTGCGGCATACACGGCAAGGGGTCCCCCATCATCCGACAGGCACGCCGCCATATGTTCCTGCCAAGGGCTAGCATCTTAGGACGCTCCCTCATCCATGAACCGGTCACCCAGATCACCTCCCGCGGATAGAAGGGGGAACAGTCTTTCCCTAGCAGCCTGTGTTCGGAGGTCTCTTCATCCGAGAGCCACCTGGCCACATATTGCAGTTGCGCCGCCATATAATAGGCCTCAAAGTTCGGCAGCTTCACGCCACCTTTCTCATAAGAGTTCTGCAATTTCCACAATGCGACCCTGTTGCGCGTGCCGTGCCATAGGAAATTCCTACATACACTATGTAACCTAGCAAAAAACTTCCTAGGTATCATATACGGGATGTTATTAAAGTAATGCAGGAGCCTGGGCAGCACCACCATTTTAAGCATAGCTCCCCGACCCATCATCGCTAAAGGCAATCTTTCCCAGAACCTCATGCACTTCTCAATCTTTCCCACAGCTAGTTCGGTATTATGCCTGTGTTCTTCCTCGGTCGTGTGATACACGTCAATGCCCAGGTACCGGAAGGAGCTTGTCGCCCACGGGATCCGCAGCACTGGCAACCTCTCCACCGGTATCCCCACATAACTGCCTAGCGGGAATAGTGCGGATTTCTGAGGGTTGACCGCTATGCCGGACAACCAGGCGTACCTCTCCAATACCTCCAAGATATACTGCAAATTCTCTTCCGGATGTTTCAGGTATAACAGCATATCGTCTGCATACAGGGATATAAGATGGCACTCCCCTCCCACCTCTATGCCTACCGGATCATACTGCTGCCGGAGGTAAATTGCTAAGGGTTCGAGGGCCAGTATGTACAACATTGGGGACCAAGGACACCCCAGCCTAGTGCCTCTGCCTAACTGCCATCTATCTGAGACCACTGCGCCCGTACGGACCCTAGCCAGAGGCGCACTATATAATAGCTCGGCCCACCTCATGTAGCCTGGTCCCAGTCCAAACCGCCCCAAAGCCGCCAGCAGCCACGGCCATCGAACAGAGTCGAACGCTTTAACCGCGTCCAACGCCACTATCGCCATTTCGCTGTCCTCATTGCACCCCCATTCAACCACCCTGTGAAGGTGTCTATGATTCTGAGTAATATTCCGATTCGGGACATAGCCCGTCTGGTCAGGATGGATCAGCTTGCCTATCACCCTCCGCATTCTGGCCGCCAGGACAGCTGTTAGGATCTTGCTGTCCTGGTTCAGCATCGACAGGGGCCGGTAGGAGCCACAATCATGTCCCGGTTTATTGGGTTTAGGGAGCGGTACTATAATCGCCTCCCTGAGCGATTACGGCAGCCTCCCCACCTCAAACGCTTCATTAAGCATCTCCAGCATGGGCGGGAGCACCTCCTCTCCATACGCTTTATAAAATTCACTGGGGAACCCATCCGCTCCTGGGGCCTTGCAAGTGGGTAGCTGCCGCACAATCTCCTGCAGCTCCTCCAGAGTGATCGGAGCATCCATCTCCTCTCGCTCTTCGTCACTTATCCTGGGCAGGCCTATGTCTTCAAGTACTACCTCTATCTCCTCCCGGCTTCCCCCTTCTCGATCCTCATATAATGCTTGATAATATTCCACGAATGCCCCATTCACCCCTTCCTGGGTGTCCTCCTCCACGCCCTTTTCAGTGATAACTGATCGGATCGGGGATCTCGGTGTCTCGCTCTTATACAGCCACGCAAGAAGCCTGCCCGTCTTGTCCCCCCCCGCATGCCACCTCTCAATGTACTTCCTGTAATTCAGATTACAGAGCCTGTCCCAGTGTTCTGCGCACCTCTGCTGCAGATTAGTGACCGCCTCCGTATCATTCCCACCCTCCCCCAGCTCTTTCTCCAACTCAATCTCGGCCTTACGCAGATCAGCCAGGACTCCACCCATTAATCCCTTGGACTTTGCAATGGCAACCCCCCTCATTACAACCTTAAAGGCCTCCCACAAAGTACCAGCCGACTTGACACTACCTGTATTCACCTCAAAGTAAGCAACTATCTCCTCCCTCATGTCCTCCCTGAAGACTGGATCCTTGAGCGCTTCCGCCCTAAGGCGCCATGTTGGAATTCGCGCACGTGGGGGACAAAGCTGCCATCGCATGACCAGGGGCGAGTGGTCCGAAAGGACTCTCGCCCTGTAGTCTATCTGGTCGCACTCCGCGACAACGTCCGGAGTGGCGAAAAAGTAATCCAGCCTTGTGTGTAGCTGGTGCGGGGCCGAATAATGCGAATATTGCCTCACGCCAGGGTGTCTCGTCCTCCACACGTCTGCAAGGCCAAGGTCCACCAGCAGCGTCTGCAGTACCCTAGCCGCCGGGCTGGGCCTGACCACCCTGTCATCCGACCTGCCCTCCCTGGGGTTTAGTACACAATTAAAGTCCCCACCCCAAATCACCGGACCCCCCATCCCTTCACCAAGTCTAGTGATCAGCGTCCTAAAGTATGTCGCCGTGTCCTGGTTGGGAGCATAAGTATTTATAATACACACTACTTTATTTTCCACAAGCCCCCTTACCATGACCAGCCTCCCATCAGACTCCACAACCTCCCCAAGTAGCTTAAACGGGACATGTGGTGCAACCCAAACCAGCACACCTCTAGCATAGGCAGAATATGTAGATCCAACTACTGTCCCTCTCCACTTCCTCCCCACCAGTTCCAGTTTATCCCGTGTCAGATGCGTCTCCTGTAACAAGGCGACATCTATCTTTTGCCTTTTTAGGTACAACATGACCTTGTTACGCTTAAGGTAGCTGTTAAGCCCTCTAACGTTCCACGTTAGTATCCTAAGGTCCCCCATGATTTATCAGTAGCTCCCTCCTCCCTCCCAGGTCTGCTCGCCTCCCCCCCACCTCAAGGACCCCCATTTCCAGTTTCTCTCCCAGGCTTATATAAAAACTAACACACCCCACCCCCCTAACCCAACCAACTGCCCAGATCCATCCCTGGATCTCAGGCATCCCCGTGTTCGGTCCTCTCTGGAAACCCAAGTAGAGAACCCGACAGGGTGTCACCCCACACACAGTGACTAACCTAAACTCAAACTGGGGTACGAAGAACAGCCCCTGGAGGCACCTCACCCTAGCATCCGTCTCCCCGCGCACTGACCCTGTTCCAAACTCTCAACGCATACTCTTCCATAACAAGGTCCCAAAGACTATATTCCAGTCCCAATGTTCACAGCCCGACCGGGTCCGCAGCTTCACTTAACTCTTCCCGTTTCATCCGACGTTCGCGCCTCCGGTTCCTGAGGACAGTTTTGTGCATCGAGCCACTCCATGGCCTCCTCCGGAGTGTCAAAGAACAGCATCTTGGTCTTGAGGAAAACCTTCAGTCTGGCCGGGTAGAGCAACATATACTTGTACCCAGCTGCCCTCAGTCGCCTCTTAACCGCCCCATAGTTCATGCGACTGCGCTGCACTTGCAAGGTGTAATCGGGGTAAGCAGTAATGGTCGCCTCTCCTAGCCGTATGGTGCCCCCCTTGCGAAAGTGTTCGAGGATCCTTTCCCGATCCCGATAGTTGAGGATCTTCGCGATCACTGGCCTGGGCGGATTCCCTGGTGGTGGCCTCCTGATCAAGGCCCTGTGCGCCCTCTCCACCGCAAACCCCTGCGACAGGGCTCCCCCAGTGATCTCCTGCAGCAGCAAGTTCTCAATAAACTCCGTGGGATTCTGGCCTTCAGCCCCCTCCGGCAAGCCCACGATGCGAACGTTGTTTCTCCGGGCACGTCCTTCCGCCTCTTCAGCCCTGCTTTCCAAGTTGCCCACCCGCTGCACCAGGGCATGGATATCACGCTTATGTGCGGTACAGTCCGCCACAGTTGGGCCCATTTCCTTTTCCAAAGTTTCCGTGCGCTCAGCCAGGGCTCGCACATCATGCCTCTGGAGGTTCACGTCCTCCTGCACCGCCCCAACCTGTAGTTCCATTGCAGTTTTCAATTCTGCCACAGCAAGTTGGAGCTTGGTCTCCCACGTCGCCTTCAGGTCCGCGATCGCAGCGAGGACCTCCTGGTTCGCACCACCGGCGGCCATCTCCTTGGTCTGAGCCTTCTCCTTGCTCCTGGCTCCTTCCGGGCCGGGCGGCGTCTTGGCGTAGTCGTCGAGCGTGGGCTGTTTATTCTTAGCTCTCAGAAGCTTGTTCGACATATCTCCTGTCAGGAGCGTCCTTCTGGCCGTGCTCAGGTCCAAGGCAGGGAGGCACTATTCCCATGCACCACAACTCGGATTGAGAGTCCCAGCTCGCCCAACAATTTCGGCCACCGCTGTTGTCCTGCGCTCCCCCAGATGGACTGGGTCGCGTTGCCTCCTTCGTAGCGCCCAGAGTATGCTGTGGGAGCCGCCACTGAGGTCCCGATCCACCGCTCCTTTGTCCCCTCGTCAAGCGGCGGCAGCCATTTTGTCGCTCGTCGAGGTCTCGCCACCGGCGCTTCACTCGGCTCCTAAGTACACGTACGCAATGTGAACCCGTGTAAAAATGTATCCTCACGTGCAGCCGACCTTCATGTACGCAGTCATCCCAATCTTCGCCAAATCGTAGCGGTCCTTGCGCGGTATCAGTCGGATAATGTACGGATCAGCAGGAGCCCCCGTACAGGCACGTCTTTTCACATGGCTTCCAAGCCACGCCCCCTCGCAGGTGCATTATTTTACTTTCCAATGGAAGAAGGAAATGTGTACACCTTCATTTCACTGAAGATTGTTGAAGTGGAAGCAGAACAGAAACCTTTTTTTCACAATGGAACAATGAAAAGTAGCACTTGCGTATGATAATTAATCCCTTTTACTCCTACGTCCCATCCCCATTCCTCCATACTTATGGGCGTCCCTCGCTAGGGATGGGAGACGGAACCTTTTTCACCAGAAAAATCATCTTCCCCTTTAAATTTAGATGTGCGCTGGGGCACGGCCCTGAGAGCATGCGCTCCCTTGACTCTGCCCACCGGCGCCACTCCCCAGTCCTCCTTTCCACGTCGACGGGAACGGACCGCTTTCACCAGTGCTCCTGGGTTAGGCCTATGGCCTAGTAATTCCATGCACTCTTCCCCGGAGAAGTACTTTTTGTCTTCTTTTTCTCTTTCAATTGTCAGGTACCGCTTTGTCCTCTGGCGCCACGCTACTCCCCGGCGCATGTCGATGATGGTGGGCTTCAGCAGGTGCCCTGCTTGTGAGGGTCCCTTTCCAAAGTCTCACCCCCACACCCTCTACCTCCGCTGCCTTGGCCCTGACCAGGGCTTGGACAGCTGTACTGCGTGCAACGTTCTGACACTGTGTGCTCTGAAGAACAGACTAGCCTGGTGGAAGGTCGCCTACAGAGGACCTAAAAACGTTTGTGAAGCAGACGACCAGGCCCAAGGTGGGTGCACTGTTCTCCTCTGCACCCTGCAAATGTGACTCCTTTCCTAGGAAGCGCACTAGCAGGAGGGACCTAACAGGTCCTACGACCAGCACAAGCACAGAGGCTGCTCCAGCTTCCGGCCACCAGGCTGAGGGGCCGCAAGATCCTACCTGTGAGTCCGCTGAGGGACCGCAAGGTTCTATTACCGGGTCTCAACCCTAGGGGCTTCATCCTAACACTGGACTGACGTCTGAGGGGGCTCCTGTACGCAGCACTATCGGCGCCACAGCCGGGGGCACTCCGCCTATCAGGTCCTGACCTGGGGTGCAGAGTAGGTCTCAACCTCCACTGCTCCGCATACTGGAGGAAGCTGGCGGACTCAGCGCCGCAAGTACCACGACGTAGGCACGTGACATGCAGCAAAACAAAATGTCAGTTCACCCAATACATCTCCCTTTGTGGACCAGGTAGGGGAGCGAGTTTCTAGGTGGGATTGGTCAACACCTGTCACTTGGCCCACAGCATACCCATCGACTTCGCAGGGCAGATACAACTCGCCGCATACAGCGAGACAGGGTGTGTCTAGGTCGCAGCAACCTCAGGGCCACGCACCTATGCCTATTCCATCAAGCACTCCTCCGGCCTGTGAAGACAGGTTCTTTGAGAAGTTCCTTACTCTCATGAGGTCCCCACAGGTGGGTACCATCATTAGGGATGTCATCAGGGACACGCTCTCTCCGGTACAGCCGATTGCACCCACGTCAATGGCACCTTTGGGTCCAGCGCAGCCCCAGGCACCACGCCAGTCCCTACTATACCGGCTCCCATGCCTGTACCAGTCTACAGTGCCGCTGCAGCCTCTGGCGCTGATAATCAGTACACCACAGCTTCCTGCTCCCAGCACTCCCCCGGCAGCACTGGACCAGCAAAACACAGTGGTGGACACAGATGAGGAGGAGGACCCAGACACTCCTTCATCAGCCAAAGCCTTTCACGAACGTCTGGCGGGCCTGGCTGAGTATTTGGGGATGCCACAGGTGGAACAACCAGAGGTAGTATTGGCAGAAGTTATCACTTTATGCCCCACAGCTAGAACGGGAATCCCACTGCAGAAGGACATGGTGACGCTTGCCAAAAAAGGATGGCTCAAGCCACATTATACCCAGCCTACCAATCAGCACCTCGATGCAAAGTTTAGGCAAACGAAAGGGGACCCCCCTCTTACTGTCGGCCGACCCACAACCACTCTCTTGGTGATAGTAGCAGCATCACTGTACTCTTAAGCCTCAATCGTCCTCGGCTACATTAGCCTCAGCACTGCTGGGTAAGGAGTAGAAGATACTGGAGGCGGTTTAAAGAAAATCTATTCCAATGCCACTCTTCATCTGTGCCAGTCCAATGCAGATGCCATGCTGGCGGCGGTCAACCAGAGGCTCTGGCGGGAGATCGCTGACTTCTACCTGAACTCCCTGTGCAGAGCCAGGCTCGCTTCAAGGCTGGGCTGGCTGAAGCCAAAATAGTGGCACAGCACATAATGGATTCCGCAGTGGCTCACAGTGATACCTCAGGTTGCGCCATCTGTATTGTGAACGACATGAGAAGGACAGCTTGGTTAAGGGCGACCAAGTTCAACCCGATGTCCAGGAACGTATACTGGATCTTACTTTCGAGGGGAGCAATCTGTTCCTTTCAACAACGGATGAGGAATTTGATAATAATAATAATAATAATAATAATAATAATAATAATAATAATAATAATTAGGCTTTTATATAGCGCTACAAACCCTCAGGTATCTGAGCGCTGCTTATTATTACCCACGGTGTGTGGTGCTCATTTATCGACCTCGGAAGGATGAAAGGCTGAGTTTGGCCCCGCCGGGATTCGAACCTGCGTTAACAGGCTCTGCACGGGTGTCAAAGCGGGCGCTCTACTCGCTGTGCCACTTGACCGGCACAAGAAAAAGAATAGCTCGCAGACTGCTAAGTCTTTATCGATCCTTCCCAAGTCCACCCTTAAGACATATAGCCAAGCGCACCAGCGCTCAGACATGGGCCAGTCCTTCGGAGGCTTCAGGGGCTTCCAAGAGAGACGGTCCAGACAACAGGACAGATCCCTGGGCCAGCACAGGCTCAAGCAGCACAAGGCAGCTCACAAGGGCTTCTTCCAGCCCCCCTCCTCAGCTCCTCCCTCAGATGGCAAGAAATCATGACACACCCATCCGGATCCACGAGTCTCTGGTGGGGGGCAGGCTTGCCCTTCACGCTCATTGCTGGCAGACAAGTTTCACGGACCATAAATACTCTGTAATATCCACAGGGTTCTGGATCCCTATCCCTCCTTCTCCTCCCCTCTGCTACCCACAGATTGGTACAGCAACTCTGGCGGAAATATGCTCGCTCATAGTGAGTCAGGCAGTGGAGGAAGTCACAGCCTCTCGGTGGGGGCTGGGCTTCTATTTGCAAATTTTCTCCATACACAAAAAGAACCAGGCTGGCCTAAGGGTTGTGTTGGACCTTTCCACCTTGAACCTTTCCCTTTCTCTCAAAGTTCAAGATGGTTACCCGAGTGCTAATAGCGGAGACATTGTGTGCGGGAGACTGTATGTGCTCTGTGGATCTGAAGGATGCCTATGTACACGTCCCGATCTGGCAACCCCATAGGTATTTTCTGAGGTTCAGGATCATGGGTTTTCACTTCCAATAGAAGGTTTTACCCGTTGTCCTCAATTCGGCCCCAAGGGTCTTTACAAGACTAATGAACCCTGTTGCAGCCCTACTCTGGGTGCAGGGGCTTCACATCTACACATACCCAGACGACTGGCTAGTCAGGGCAAGGTCTCCGGAGGCAGTCCAACATACTGCTTCAGCCCTCATGAATAAACTGCACGAGCTGGGATTTTCCATCAATCTCAAGAACTCACAGTTGGCACCCACGCAGTCTCTAACCTTCCTGGGTCTTATATGGAATACTGAGAGGATTTTCCCCTCAGCAGGCAAGATTGCAGCCATCAAGAGGGCCACGGGGCATTTTCTCAGCAGAGCAGTGACCTCGGCATGGTGATACCAACACCTCTTGGGCATCATGGCAGCATGTCTTCTAGCTGTGCCGCATACAAGGCGCAAAATAAGGTGACTCCAGTTGCACTTCTCAGCCTTCTGGAGTCAGGAGAGGGGTTCCCAGCCAGAGCAGGTCAGCATCCCACATCATCTCCACCAGGACCTAGTCTGGTGGAGCCCAGACAACCTGCAGATAGGCAGGCCCTTCTGTCAACTAGTACCGCAGGTCACCATCACCACAAACTCATCCCTAGAGGGCTGGGGAGCTACCTTGGGCAGCCATAGTGTCCATGGGGTATAGTCCCGTCAGGACCACGTGGCAGACATCAACTGGCTCGAGTTGATAGCCATCTGGCTCGCTCTCAAAGCCTTTCTCCTGATGATCAATGGCAAGGGGATCCTCATTCAAACGGACAACTCCGCCAGCATGTATTAGATCAACAAGCAGGGTGGCACCAGGTCTCCTCCCCTCTGCACTCTAGCAGTCAGCATTTGGGAGTGGGCTCTGGTAAACAACATGCACTTGGCAGAAATCCACCTCCCTGGGGAGCCCAACCTAGAGGCGGACAGGCTCAGCAGGCTGGGTGCGGACAACTACCAGTGGCGTCGCTTGGGGGGGCCAGGGCCCCCCCTGCGAAACCCTGTGCCCCCCCATGTGCCCTCCTACCTACGACGAGCAGTGACCATGTTCTCCCCTTACTTTTGTCTGTGCCCCCCTACTTTTGTCTTTGGCCCCCTCTGTGCCCCTCCTAAATTTGATTCCTGGCTACGCCACTGACAACTACAAATGGCAGTTCGACAAACTGGTCCTTCAGGGGATATTCAACACGTGGGGTCATCCTTGGGTGATCTGTTCGCCACCTGGTCCAACAAAAGGTGACCCCAGTTCGCCTCCTGGCGGGACCTGGGCAGGGGCTCCCTGGGCGACGCAATGCAGATCCAGTGGAACAATATAAATGCGTATGCCTTCCCTCCTACTTCCCAGGTCCACAGGGTAATCTGCAAGATCAGGGAGGCCTGGCACCCCCCTATGATCCTGATAGCTCTGTCGTGGCCAGCAAGGCCATGGTATTTGGAACTACTCGGCCTGTCTGATCAGGCCACAGTACACCTTCCGCTGGGCCCAGCACACCTCTCTCAGCAGGGAGGCACGGTCATCAATCCTGCCCCTCCCCCAGAAGTTAGCCCTTGCAGCGTGGTTCCTGAACAAGTCACACTGCATCTGTCACAGGCTAACCTAGACATTATACAAGGGGGGAGGAGCGATGCTACCAGGAGCCAGTACAAAAGCAAGTGGACCAGGTTTTGTCACTGGGTAGAATCAAAGGAGGTCAATCCGTTGACCTGCACATTGGATGACGTGCTATCCTTCACTGCGCACCTGGCACACTTGGGGTGCAGGTAGACACATGCCACACCTATCTGGCAGCCATTGGAGCCTACAGGAACTTGGAGGAGGAGCTATTTTCATCCTCTAATCTGGTGGTTAAGACACTGGCAGGGCCTGACCAGGCTTTATCCACCTATCAAGAAACCACACCCGGTGTGGGTACCTCGATGTGATCTTGGGCGCCCTGCCAGATAAACAATTCAAACCTATGGCGTCCGCGGACATCAGGCTAGTCACCATTAAGACAGCCCACCTGTTGGGCCTCACCTCGGCACGCCGTATCAGTGAAATCCAGGCGCTGGTGGCCTCAGAGCCTTTTATTACTATTCATAAGAAAAAGGTAGTGCTTAAAACTCACCCCGCATTCTTACCTAAGGTTGTCTCCTATGTTCACCTAAATGAGGAAATAGTGCTACCAACGTTCTTTGCGGACCCTAAGGATGACGCTCAGAGGGTATTGAGATAATACCTGGACAGGACCAAGAGCTTCTGCAAATCGGACACCCTCGTTATCACCTTCGGTCGGTCAAACCCTGGCTGTCAAGCCTCCAATGCTTCCATAGCAAGGTGGATGGTTACGGCCATCAATGAGGTGTATGAGGGGCAGCATAAACCGCTTCCAGCAAATATGCATGCCCACGGAATCTGAACTAAAGCTACGGTGGTTGCTTTCCAGAGGCACGTCCTGTGGCAGGTGATCAGCAAGGCAACTAACCCCTTGGCCTTCTGCAAGCGCTCCTGCTTGGATGCCGGCTCCAGGTTGGACACGAAATGTGGTCAGGCAGTGTTAAGGAGCTTGTTTTCTTAAGAGGGCACCTCTCCACCCTGGGGCTACATTCAGTTGTACTCGCCCATACAGTATTGAGGAAAGGGGACGGGACGTAGGAGTAATTATAAGTTACTCATCTTTAGTGACTAACATACTCCTAGTTCATAGTCACCTTGTCTCCATACGTTCACCATCCTCCCCCTGAATAAAACTGGTGTCATTAGGGAATGTTAATATTGTCGACGCGTGAAAGGTGACTAAGGAGTGGCGCCAGTGGGCGGAGTCAGGGGAGCGCATGCTCCCAGGGCCGTGCCCCTGTGCGCATCTAAATTTAAAGGGGAAGATGATTTTTCTGGTGAAAAAGGTTCTGCCTCCCGTCCATAGCGAGGGACGCCTATACAGTATGGAGGAAAGGGGACTATGGACTAGGAGTAAGTTAGTCACTACAGTGAGTAACTTATAATGCTTCACCCGCGTGAAGAGCTAACGCTACTAAAAGCCATCGTTGAACACTTTGAAGTCCTAAAACTATATGAAGAAGTAGGCGCGTGTGAATTATTTCACTTCCCAAAGGAGGAGTGAACTTGTACATCTCGCGTGAAGAGCAAATATTACCAAAAGTCATTGTCGAAAATTTTGAAGTTGAAAAACTATATAAGGCAGTGATAGTGTGTGCCCAATTCCACTTGTCAAAGTCAGAGTGAACTTTTACATCTTGATTCACAGGAACCTTTAAAATGCCTGACAAAGAATTAAGCATTTAAACTTTGCATTCACTATTGAAGATAGAGAAAGTGAGCAAACATTGCGCAGGCCAAGCCTATTTCTCATCAAGTCTGAAGCAGCTTTTCTTTAAGCCAGAAAATCACCTAACTAAGACTGTAAGCCTACAGAAGGTTTACTTTTGCTTAAGATACAAGCGTTCAATCATTTCCTGGAGCCAAGAGTGGTTTCAGGGCTTCTGGATAAATTGTATTTGGCTGACAGTTGGCACCCTGGACCTCCCCATGAAGTGGGAGATTGGTGGCACTGCCTCCAGGCTATATACACTGTGTGAGGCCTTGTGGCTAGTGGGCCAGTCCTCACTGAATTCAAATGACAGAATCCAGGTCTTTCTGCACTGTGGGGGGGCCTCTTTTCCTGCGAGACCTGCAACAAGGGCAATCTTCTCCCTAAAGGAGGGGCGGGCTATGGCGAGGATCCCCCGCTGTGATGTCCCTGAGTGGCTTACCCTAAGTGTTGTCCTGGGGATCCCTGTGCTGGGAAGTCGGTGCGGTCTCCTCGGGTGGGTAAAAACACAGACTCACTGCTCTGGGGAGGGGTTCCCTCTAAGTGAGACTTCACTGAGCCTCCTCCGGCCCACCTGCCCTGGTCAAGGGGCTCACATACACGTCCTGCGGAGCCGCTCGGCGGGCCGAGGCATCTCAGGACTCTGCTGGAAAGCTACACAGATGTAACTTAGGCATCCATTGTCATTTCTGCTCCAAAATACATCCCAAGTGTGCTGGAGGTGGAGAACTTTACTTTAGTAATGTGGGGGTTGTATCGGGGGGGCTCAGGACCCTTCAAACCCCGGGGATTCAAGAGTGACGCAGATGAGTTACTGCATCTGCGTGCCCCCTGGTGGGTTCCTCCCCACTTGAATTTTTGCATGCTAAATTAATAATAGCTTGCTCGCGATCACATTCTTGCACTAATAGAAAATTTATATCTATTTTTATTCAGTCTCTGTGGACAATATGTAGTAGTGAAGTCCATGTACCCCCATCAGAAATGAGTCTAGCCAGTGTATTACTATCAGGCCTCATATTTGCGATCTTACAACTTTGATAGATAATATTAATTAGGTGTTAGCACCAGAATTAGCCAACCTCAATTTAAACTTAGCTTACACTTGGTCACGACAGAATAAATACACTTCAATCCAAATTCAAAATGGATGTATTCAACAGGGAGCATTCTCTGTAGTTTAAACGCATTTTTAAGCAGAGTCTCTCTAATAATATTAGTTTGCTACTGTGTTTGTCCCATGGCTTCCACACCATATAGAATGGTTGCGAAGGATCTTCATTTTTATATAGCATGACAATTGATTGAAGGCAATATCCCCCATATTTTGTTGCACATTTTTTGATCCCTCCGAGTAGCTGATCTATAGTGTGAAGGGTAAGGAATGAAACTCGGACACAGTGGATTGATGTTTTTGGCTATAGACTTTTATTAAACAAAATGGGCTAGAAAAATTCCTCTCTGTCCCTGCTCTAAGAGGTATTTTCCCTACCAAAACAAAACGAATGGGTCGGTCCTTTGTCATAATGTCCAAAACAATAAGTCCTGTGTCCAAAGTGCTTTTCTGACCCTCACATAACTCTAAAGTGAAAGGGAAATGTCTTTGGCCTTAAAGGGCTTACATGTTCAAAAGAGGAAATGTTAACTCCAGCACAAAAGTTCCAAAATAAATATGGCTCACAACTCCAGAGGGTAATTCCCTTGCCTTGGATTTCTCTTCGCTTAATAGCCTTTTCTGAGTTCTTTTATAGCAATAGAATGAGTATACAAAGTACTGCTTTACGTACTTTCCTGTTACTCCGGGTGTGTTTTATTCACCCTCCCTGGTTATCTCTTGATATCTTTCTGTCGGGATTCTCTCTTAGAACATTGCCCAATTTGACCTTGCCTGGAAAGTCCTCTGCCAGCGCTTGTCTTTTACACAAACACCTCTGGCTTGCAAATGCCTGTATACCCACCTGCCAGGACTTTCTTTGCATGTAAACCACTTGTTCCCTTACAATTGGTCTCATATTCTCAAACACTTGTAATTTGCAATGCTTGGTATACTCTTCTGCCAGGACTTACTATAATTGTACTGTGCACACTTATAAACTTAACAATCTCTTGTTCTAACACTGTTTGGTTTCTTTAAGTTTTTTAGGGTCTTTCGTTCCATCTGATTCAGCTAATTTGCTTTATTTTCCTTTCGCCGCCATTGTTTGAATAAATGCACACTCTCTTGATTTTATATGGCTCGGTTTCTTTAAATGATATGGCACCTTCCTTTATGTTTCATTCATTATATTTACTTTGGTTTCCTTTTAGCACCATTGTTTGCTTGTCCTCGTGTCCCCTCTTCCCTCAGGTGGACTCACCATGTTGCACCGGGATAGCCTCTCTCGTAGTAAACCACCACCGGCCTGCCGGCGTCCCGGTGCCTCCTCTGGGTCTCGCCGGCTCTGCCGTACAATTGCCGTCCTTTTTTTCTTTCATGCAGTCATGCAAAGAACGTTTGATGTATTAAGGCAAATCTGTTAATCATGGAACCTAATGTGGTTACTATACATGCACACTGTATGGGTTTAATTGGGTATCGGGTAATAAAATTGCGGCAAAAATGCCATGGTTTGATACAGTAAAGATGTACCCCATTATACCATTTAAGTTGAGCGGGGGTTACAGGGGTGTCCCCCGCTCCCTTTAAATGGTATAATGGGTCCAGGGGTTGCGGGGGTGTCCCCCGCATCCTTTACATGATTGTGGCAGCAAAAACACTGCATTTTTGCTGCAATATTTTGTATTCACAGCCATTTTTGCTGCGATTTTAAGACATGGAACCTTTAATTGCGCCTAATTTGTGGATTTTCTTTTTTTCTTCTTTACCCCTCCCTGTCTATATTGTCTATATTTGCCTGTCTTTATGTACATCTCACATTTCAATGGAATTATGTGCTTTAGGTATATGTTGGTGTTTATCCCGGAGAGTGTATATCAATCCGAAATGCATTGGCTATGAGAACATTTGGGCAAATTGCATTGCCTTTTCTGTTACAAATTAATGATTGAGTCATGATATAACAATCAGTGAAGATGTGATTGAATATTGGAGGGGTTATTTTTAAATTATATGAATATATACATGAATTATGTTATTCCCCCAAGAGTAGGGAATAAGAGAGTTCTTGCCATGTTTATAGATCACGTGATGTTAGATATGGGTGCAAACCCTGTTAGAGTGCATTATAATCACTATCTTATTTAGAAATGGCTGGCTGCGTCACCAACTTTATTATAGGTCCACCCATAAGGACCAAAAGGAGAAATGAACAATGTATATTTAAAAATTGGCATATCGTGTGCTGCCTGTTGACTAGATTGGTTAATTACCCTTGTGGAATTATGAAAAGAAATGAATGCAAAATTGCATCAATAGTTGGTTTAATTCACCAAACTGTCAGCCCACCTATGTTTCAACCAGATTCGTCTTCAAGGCTGATGGAGCTTGCATGTCACCAAAAATGTCATTAAAAAAATATATATCATACGTATCAATACATTCAAGAATACAAAAGGTAGTAAAACATTGTAAATCAAAATGTAACATAGCATGTGCAGATGGAATGTACAGTTGTTAACAGATTAAATCAGTTGTTACATACCCAAAATCGTTCCACGAATGGAGAGGTGTACAGAGGCAGATGCAACAAAAGAAAACACAACACCATAATTAATCATGAATTGTAGGTATTGGTGGATTGCTAGCTTTAAATAAAGGTGAGATGTGTTAAGCCCAGTCCAAACATGGCTATAGAGTATTATTGTGCCTAAATTGACGAATTCATGCGGATCGTTGATTGACTACCCTTCACCGGTATTTCCAATTAGTTCTACAAATACTGCGTTGTGACATCTATTTAGGCAGTGAGTGCTTCATCAAATAATAGTTAAATGAGCACTGGAATATTAGCATTCAAAACTTATAAATGAACTTGTGTGATAAATTAGATTTCTTTGCATCTCCCCAAACTGTCCAATTTATGTGTTATTGGCCTACGAGAATTGAAAATAATTGTGAAAAACCTTTTTAAAATCCCAAATTGACACTCAAAAATAGTGGGATATTTCAATAGCTGATGAATTAATCGGAGTACTGCTGGAAACCCTGCTTGCCAAGTGCAACCTTGTGGTTGAGAAGTATGTGTTCCTTAACAATTAGTTTCTATTGTTAGAGATATCGTGGTTTTCAGCATGGGCAGTTTCTGTAAGACAATATGAAAGGGTATATGAATGCATGAGCTGTGTAACCCTATTGGGGTTCATTATACCAATATTTAAGGTGACTGTTCAATAACTTACCAATTCTTGGAGCGCTCTTTCGATTTTAATAAATACGATTAATCTGGTGTATGTAATGATGTACTCCTTTAGTCAATCCAACTAGTAACGTAATGAGTCATGTTTACGTGTATGAAAAAAGAAATGTTTATGTTGAAAAATATATATGTTAAAAATGAATTTATACCGTACAAAAAATGTCCAGTTAAAATAAAAATCCATTTGGAATGCCTGA
The DNA here is from genome assembly GCF_040938575.1 of Ambystoma mexicanum. NCBI lineage: Eukaryota > Metazoa > Chordata > Amphibia > Caudata > Ambystomatidae > Ambystoma > Ambystoma mexicanum. Next base: position 391,983,110 of record NC_090937.1, read on the forward strand.
TATCGCTTGGCTTACCTGAAATGCCAAAGGTAATGAGAGGTCCTGGGCTATATCCCTGAGTGGCGGTGTTACTGCGCCGCCATGCGACATAATGTAAATAATGAGGATCGTGCATGTGACTGATGCAGAAACGTCACAAGCATGAGTCAGCGGATGAGGTCAAGATACTCATTACCGACCTCTGCAGGGATATAGCCCAGGACCTCTCATTACCTTTGGCATTTCAGGTAAGCCAAGCGATATCAGGAATTCCAAATGGATTTTTATTTTAACGGGACATTTTTTGTCCGGTATAAATTCATTTTTGACATATATATATTTCAACATAAACATTTATTTTAGTTTTAGGCACACAAACTTGACTATGGGAGCATTGAGGTGTCCATTTTGCGACATCTTTACTTTGACTGTGCTATTGGTTTTCAACGCCACAATCGTTTTCAGTAATCCTATGGCTATCCAGCAACACATACGTTTCTGCCATAATACTTCTCTTTTTACTGTATCAGAGGCAAAGCTAAAGTCTACTAAGGCAACAAACAGTGTTTGTTGTTTGGTGTGCCATGCTTATTCAATGGGCTGAGTAGGGGCATGTATGTTATCTATTGTGCTGATCCCCTTGTGGAATCCAGTCTTATTGAGGGATAAGCTGTTTTTCTCATTTATCCAATCATTTAGTTATTTTAATAATAGGCAGGCAAATCTTTTGGCTGGCACATCTATCATAACCAATATTCTATAACTCTTTGGATCCATCCTTGAGCCTCGCTTATATACAGAGACTATAGTGTTTTCAGCCAAACATTTTGGTAGCGTTCCAGTAATGCTAATGGCTAATAATAAGTGCAGTAGTATATGGGTCCATATACTCTGATTCTTTTTCAATAAAGCATTGCAGAGCCCATTTGGGCCTGATACCTGTGAGTTATTAATAGATTTAACAATATTATAGATATTGTTCTAATCATGCCCAAATCTCTGTTTATGTTGGTTATGTACATTGCTCATTACCGTCAGATTTTTACACCAATGGTTGTCTCAATAAATTCTTCCCATGCAGTTTTCATGGCTCCCACATATAGTAATTGGTTGTTGTTAGAGCCATTGACTAATTTCCGGAACGCACAGGAATAAAGATTTTCCATAATGGCTTACTAGAAATTCTTGATTCTATTAAAGACACGGAGGCGAGCATTATGCTTCTCTTTCTTTTAATTAATTATATAAAGAATGCTCAGCAGCAAGGTATTTTCTGCACTTACATTTCACAAAACTCATATAGTAAGTGCCAAAGTAAAATACATAACCAAAAAACATCATCAAAGTACATATATGGTTCATAAACTTCACAGAACAAGAGAAAAACTCCAAATCCCATGATGTTCTCGATGTCCTCAATGTCCGATCACATGACTGTGCTCCTCCAATAAATGCGTATATGTCCTCATAAACAGTCCTGAATAAGAAACCACTTCCTCTTTCGAGCTGTGAACTTAATAACTTCAACGATGAACTGTACAGCACGTCCCACCAGGAAAAAGAAAATCCGCTAGCATGCGAAATCAGGTGGACTTGTCCACAGAGGCTGTCAAGAAAAAGGAAATTAGAACGTGTTAACTTATGCGTATAACAACCCTAGATCCCTTATAGGGGTGGGAGAGAAAAACATCTTATTATTGTTACACAATAAGAAGTTAAAACCGTAACCAACGATATTAGCATCACTTCAATCAGAATATAACAAGCTTTTCTTAGAAGGGTGGGATAATGCTCGCCTCCGTGTTTTTAATAGAATCAAGAATTTCTAGTAAGCCATTATGGAAAATCTTTATTCTATGTCAAGACCGGAGGCTCACATTATGCTAGTTCAAAGCCTACTTATCACTATCGAAGCAGGCTGTTCTACTGGCTTTAAGTAGAATTCTTTAAATGTTGATTCACCTACCCAATCAGCCATTCTCATGATGTCCTCGAGGCGGACACCCACTTGAAAAGCTTTTGAAGCCATGGCCCCTCTGACTGAATGGGCTCCGAACTGAAGTGTATCTATCCCTGCTTGGGCTAAGGTCCAACGGACCCATTGAGCTAGGGTAGGAGCCGAAACCGCTTTATGAGGTTTACGGATAGCTATGGAGGAGCTGACCGTTTGTAGATGATCTGAGCTGAGCTGTTACCTTCTCATAAGCTTTTAAACACTGAACTACACAAAGCTTGGGCTGTTCCCTAAATACTGGGTAGGAGACCACTCTTGAATGACATTTAGTCCTCCTTATGTGGAAAACGATACCGTCAGGAGAAAAAGACCTGCCATCTAGGTCTAGAGCTCTGACATCCGATACTCTCCTGTAAGAAATCAGACAAAGCATGGTAGTAAGCTTGCCGGAGAGTGCCGTGCGTGAAAGCTCTTCATTAATGGGCCACGAGAGAAAAAGATTGAGTACTTTATTAACATCCAAAAGCTTATTGTAACGGGACGAGGGTGGCGCTGTAAGTCAGACATCTTTCAGTAATCTACAAACCAAATGGTGCTCTCCCGCTGGAGCCTCTTGAATGAAATCGTGCCCTGCAGAGATTGCCGATCGATATGAGTTTACTGTCCTGTACGCTAGACCTCTTTCCACTAAAGAGGCTAAAAAATTCAGTATTTCTTCTAACGGCACTGAAACTGGATGCAGGTTTCGCTCCTGGCACCACGAGCTCCAGAAGTTCTGGGAATTGGAATACTGTTTGCGAGTGGCGGGGGCCCAACTTTCCTCCATGAGGTGAATTGCGTTGGTGGACATGGCTGCAATTCTCCATCTCGCCCTGAAATCCTCCAAGCCGCCAGAGTCAGAGACCCGGAAACTAGAAGGGGGTGAACCTGTCCCCACGGATCTAGTAGAAGATCCCGATAATGGGGTAGAAGGATTGGAGAATCCGTGGAAAGTTCCAGAATAACTGGATGCCAGATCTGAGAAGGCCATACCGGGGCTATGAGGACCAGTTCTGATTTGTCCTGACGGACCTTCGCCAGGGTCCTCGCTATCATTGCGAAGGGAGGAAATGCGTAAAGTATCCCTTGAGTCCAAGGCTGCAAGAATGCATCCGTCGCTGTCGGGTCGGGTTTCCAACTGTAAAACACTGGTAGATGTGTGTTGAGGCGAGATGCAAAGAGGTCTATGGATAGCGGGCCCCAGCATTGCTGCAATTGGAGGAAAATACTCTTGTTGAGGCTCCAGTCACTGGAGTCGACGTAATGGCGGGAGTGCCAATCCACTATTACATTTTTGAGACCCGGTAGGTATTCTGCTGTTACTGAGATCTGATGATCCAAGCAGAAATGCCAAAAATCTTTGGCATGTTCCGCCCAGATGGTTTATATGTCTTACAGCAGATACGTTGTCCATTTTCAGCAGAATGCAGCAGCTCACTTTGTCTTTGGCGAAGGAGCGTATTGCAAATGACCCCGTGAGGAGCTCTAGACAATTGATGTGCATACCTAGCTCCTGCGGAGCCCAGGTCCCTCCAGTGGCCGTCGTGCCGCATCTTGCTCCCCAACCGGAACAGCTGGCATCCGACTCTATGATATCTGGAGCAGGACCGAAAATGGCTCTGCCATTCCAGGCCTCCATGTGTGACAGCCACCAATTCAGTTCTGTCCTTGCTTGCCATGATAGTGTCAGCCTTTGTGAGTACGAAAGACTGCGCCTCAAGTGGTGACCTTTCAGCCTCTGCAATTCCCGGTAATGAAGGGGTCACGGAAAAATTGCTTGAATGGATGAGGACAGGAGGCCTATTACTCTCGCCAATTCCCATAGGGATATGAAGTCCTTCTGTAGGAGCCTGCGAATCTCCCTCTTTGTTGAATGAATCTTGGCAGCCGGAAGACGCAGCTGCGAACTTTGAGTGTCTATTATAAACCCGAGAAACTCCATGTTCTGGATGGGGAAAAGCACTGACTTTTCCCAGTTCAAGAGAAAACCGAGACTGTGAAGCAAGTTTATAGTCAGTCTGGTCTGTTCCTGTAAGAGGTCCCGAGATTGAGCCATGAGAATAATGTATATTATCAGACGAACACCTTGTTCTCTTAAGCACGCCACCACAGGTCTCAACAGGTTGGTAAACGCCCAGGGAGCTGAAGAAAGGCCGAAAGGGAGACTTGTAAACTCGCAATCCCTGTGATCCCAAGAGAATCTTAGGTACTGCACATGCTCCGGGCAAATGGGTACCGCAAGATAAGCGTCTTTGAGGTCTAGATGCACAAGCCAATCGTGTGGCCTAAGAAGGTCCCTGAGCATGTGAATGCCTTCCATTTTGAAGTGACGATAGACTATGAATTCGTTGAACGCCTTGAGATTTATTACAGGTCTTAACTTTTCTTTCCTGTGTACCAGGAAGATCGGACTGAAAAATCCGCCCTGGGTCGAGCATGGCCGAATTGCCCTCTTCTGAAAAAGATTCTGAATCTCGCTGCTTAAGGCCTTCTGATCTGATTCTGACATAATTATAGTGACAGGGGCACTGTACTGAACGGGCTGTGCGAAAAATTCTAGCCGCAGTCCGCGTGCTGCCTCCCTGACCCATGCGTCTCCTGACAAGTTGTCCCAGGCATCTGAAAAAAGCATTAACCTCCCCCCAATGGGTGTGCGCGGCACTGGCGCTGCAATCGCTAGACTGATCTGGGGGTTGTTGATTCCCGCCTCTTGATCCTCTCGCCTCTGCCACGTCCTCTGGAGGGGAAGAAGGTGTCGGCTCGCTCTTGCCAGTTGTTCTGCTCCATGAAAGGATCTCCAAATAAAAGCCCCTGTGCAGAGGCTCCGGATTCTGTGTTTGCTAATTCGGTAGGTTTTGAGTCGATCTTGAACAATATGCCTTTTCTGCATTGGAAATGGCGCAGTTAGCATTTCCCAACAAACAAATGGCTCTCTGAGCCCATCCGGAGAGGATGATTGGGTCAATAGAAGCTGAGGAGGCGGAGGCCTCTTCTGCCAGATCCAAAATCTTCATGAGAGGCCCCGCAAGTCCAACAGTTTATCTTGGCATGACTTCCATGCTCTATCTATGCCCTTCTTAGGGTTTTTGACATGCTTTGCCATAAATGTAATCATTTTTTAATCCAATTCTGGTGTCATTGCCATCTTATATGGTATGTCCGGGCACGGACATTCAGCTCTGAGCCTCGCTCTGGTCTCCTTCTCTAATGGCTTGCGTAGCTTGTTATACATGTATTCCGTTGTCCTGACTGACGGCTGCCAGTCCGTGGACCTAGGATGAATCAAATCTTCAGGCTCGAACATTCCCTCAGTAGGGCGTTGTTCCCTGATATTTTCCTTGGGGATGGGGGCTGCCGCATTCCCCGAGGTCCAGGGTTCAGGGACCCAAGAGTCAGAGTTCTCCTCAGAAGAAGCATGAGAGGATTCATCGCCGTATAAGTCTGTAGTAGCTTCATTCTGTATGCCCTGTTCCTCTCCCTCCGGGCCTGAGGGTCCAACACCCCTAGTCTCTTCCTCGGGGTTAGAGGGTCTTACGCAGGAAGGGGTTACCTCCCTAGTCATGAAGGCGTGTTTCAGCCTGGAAAAGGCGGCTGTCAGTGCAGCGGTGGCAGGCATCAACTGGCTCGGGGGGGGGGGGGGGGGTCACAGAGCTTTTGCTCTTACGAGCCAGATTACTTCCCCCTGGGGAAGGTGTTTTCTTTTGTGTGTCCTTTTACCTCCCTTTGAGGACTCACCGCGAAAGTGCTCTTCCATCTCCTCCAAGCGCTGGTGTATCGGCAAACGCATATCCGTTACCGCCTTTTGTACACTGTTCTTCACAGTGGATCCTAGAACCTTATGCAGGCTTCTCTCCATAGCCACTTCATCAATGTAGGAATTACCCTCCTCTTCCTCCGACCATTCCTGGTCAGACTGAGGGCTGTATTGCGCTGCCATGATCACGACAAAATACCTTACCCCTTCTTTTTTTTTTGTGCCTTTATGGGCTGATCGCCTTCTCTCACTAGCCCAGAAATTAGTATTATTATTTTTTTTTTAAATGTCAGAATATGTAGAAATTCACAGCAAAGTCACCTCTTGTCAATGGTGGCAGAGGATGCTGTGCAGATTAGGCTGTGCCACTGCGAGCGATCCTTTATTGAAGAATCCTCTCTTTCTGACCGAAAAAATTGACAGAATTCGCTAAACGGGGAAAAGATTCGCTCCGGCGCTCGTACTCGCATTAACCGATCCCAACGGAAATGCTCGTACGAGCGCCGGAGTTCGATAAAGGGACCGGGAGAGCGGGAGCTCCCCCTGGTGCCCTAAAGGCACTCCGTGCCTGATGACAGGGCCTCCCCGGAGCCCGCGTGTACTTTAATCCGGGCCGGGGAGGCGAACTGAATAAAGCGCGGCGCTGCGGCTCACCACGGGTAGCCGCGTTTGAAAGGAATGAAGTGGATGAACAATAGAATGTTCGTCCCGCTCAGAATTACACCCGCGTCAGCAGTCGCTGACGTCGGTGTCCGACAATTACTGTAGGAATTACCGTATTTTCGAGTATAGCATATGCATAATCCAACAAAATAATACGAAAACAATATAAATAACGGTTAGATGAAGTTAATTATACACAACCAAAGGCAGACGGGTTAAAAACAGTTCTGAATAAGAAAGTACTTATCTCTTGCTGTGAGCAGCAAAGAAAGAGGAAGTGGTTTCTGATTCAGGACTGTTTATGAGGACATTTACGCATTTATTGGAGGAGCACAGTCATGTGATCGGACATGGAGAGCATCATGGGATTTGGAGTTTTTCTCTTGTTCTGCAAAGTTTATGAACCATATATGTACTTTGATGATGTTTTCTGGTTATGTATTTTACTTTGGCACTTACTACATGAGTTTTGTGAAATGTAAGTGCAGAAAATACCTTGCTGCTGAGCTTTCTTTATATAATTAATTAAAAGAAAGAGAAGCATAATGTGAGTCTCCGGTCTTGACATAGAATCCTTAGCCTTAGCATGTTGCAGCAGGACTCCCCAGCGCTCCATTTATCTCCGTCGTACACGCGCTCTGGTCCATTTACGATATGTTATTCTGCGTTTCCTAACTGTTATTGCCAAGTCCACAGCTGAAAGAGTAGGGAGACATATTTTACGTATGACTTTTCGCAATGTTCTCTTTGTCATGCGTACATCTGGATCAAATGATTGCCTATGCTATTTATGTTCTGTGATACATTTGCTCTCCTTCAAATATCTGTTAGCAGAGGCGTTGCTAGGAAGGGTCTGGGTGGGGCTGTAGCCCGGGGTCTTTTGGTTGTAGCCCCGGATAGAAGCTCAGGGACTACAACCAAAAGGCTATAGCTAGCCCCGAATCCCGCCAGTCCCGACATTAGTTTAGCCCCTGATCTTTTCCAGATCTAGCAACACCCCTGTCTGTTAGTGTTAATAGATGAGGAGGTGTTACTATCAAGCTCTTGATAGTTATTGATAAAGACCTTAGCTGAGTCATAATCTAGCATTTCATTTGTCATTTTATTGTGTGACAATTATTGATGCAGATTAACATTTGAATGTTTCCGTAAATGGTAAGGATGGTTAAAAGGCTGGGGCCTAAACTCTCCACTCCAATATTGCTTTAGTCAAATTGGGTGCGGTCCAACAAATATGATTTGATACAGTATTTAAGTCAACCGTGCCAGTAGCATCTATTCGGAGATATGGTGCATCTCATTCAAGAATCGTGAACAGATGGTTACTTTCGTCAGGTGAACGTACTTCAAAATTTGCAATATATGGAAAGAGTAAATGATGAGCATAGTTATAATCAATAGCGGAAGCGCTATTACATGCATTTCTAGTGTAACATCCCAGAAAATCTCCTGGAAATCGCCATTTAACATGAATAATCCATGAGTTAACTAGGGTTGCACATGTAATACCTTGTGATTGGTAGCAGAGTGCCTTAGTATATGGGGGGAACATCGAGGGCCAATAAGGTATTATCCCCTATGTACTGGTCCCCTGGGATCCTTGTATTAAAGAATCCTGTAGCATAATCAGTGTTTGGAAATGTGTTTCTAAGATATTGCTAATCACATTTAGAATAAGTTTGTTTTATCTGGTGGGTCATAGATGTTAATGACAAGTAGGGGTTGTGAGTGTACTTCAGGCATATTCCTTTTGATTATGCCCATCAGTACTAAATTAGTAAGCACCTCGTTTTTTTCTGGATGGTTGGAGTTTTTTACTTTAATCAAGAGGCCCCCTTTAGCGCTACCCTTACTGCCTTGTGTAGCTATTGAATGCATGGTACATCTGCCATCGATTGTGATTGCATCAACCAGCCTATGTTCCTAGTAAAGCGACTAGGCAATCATGTTCAAATGCCATGACTAACCCTTTGTATATCAGATTGAATCAAAACTCACCAATAAAAGGAAATGACAAATTAGTCCAAAAAGGCATGTACACCAAGCAAGAATTAACGAAATTCATTCTGGGCCCAGGCGCAGCTGGGAAAGCAAAATGCACACAGAATGCGGAACAGAGCTGCATGAAAAGCACTGTCAAAGATACGCCACAAAAACAAAAGCTTTTATAATCGTACAAACTAATGAGCATCAAAATGCATTGTAACGTTAGGATAGTCCTCCACGTGAAGCTGATTGGTAAATTTGCGTCATTCCCCCATAGTGGGACATACATTATCCTGAAATGATTGGGTTCTGCAAACCTTGCCACACCACCCTCGTGACGTTACCGTCCAAACCCCCCAATTCCCACATCATAGTGCCAAAACATTGAGACATTTGAGATGACCAGCGGATCTTTATTCATCTGTCGCTGGTAATCTCCATCCGTTTCTCATGGGAATACAACCGATCATGACACTGCAAAGGCCTTAAACCATTGACAAGTTACCGTTTTAATGTTGCATCTTAGGAACATCTTCTTCCCAGATTATGATTTGCAAATGGGGCAATTTGAAACCACCATGGGACATTTGGAAACGGTCATTAGATCAGTTTCATAAACTAATATGCTGAATCATAAAATAATTGTGCATTCACTACCTTTCCAAAGCACCCATGAGCTGAGCTTCCTGACCTCGAAAGTATCAAAGGCTGTTTGTTTCTTACCGTTTGATCCTGGGAATGTGTAATTTGCAATGTGCTGCCAGCCTCTGCAGCGACTAAGCAAGTTAATGGAATAGGAATTTGTTTCTAGTGAAAAGCATGCTTTGAGGCCTCTTTACAGCACCTCTGTCTAATGCTGAACCCGTATACTTAACTGTACCCTAACTTTATCACCTATATGCTATTTGCTTGAAACTCAATTATTTAGGGCATTCTTCAGCCTAGTGCAAACTGTGTGGGTATCAACGAAGCCCCCTGCCCTTTTAGTGGGCTAATCCTACAACTGATATGTTTGTGCATTTTTACCACACCTGCATCATAGTAGCGAGTGTGTTCACGAGTATTCCAGGATGTCATAGGAAAGTCAGTTCTAGTGCTTATTTACCGTCCTAGTTTGTAGGATCTTAGGGAACCATTCCCAACTGGTGTGATCAGTGCATTCGGTCCCTCGTCCATGTCTTCAAAGTGAGCTAGTCTAATACATTCACCTTTGATCCTAATTAAGATTTTCTCTTTAGGATTTGTGATCCCTGTATTATGGACAGCAACATCTGATCTGTTTTGTTCGGTGCTTTTTCTTGGTTAATATGTATGTTGTAACAGATGTCACAGTCTAGGTTTGTAACTCTTACTACAGTACAAAGCATAGCCTAATCTGACAAGTTCACAATTGTGCGTTAACATAAAGGATAAAATAGAATCAGGGAACAAGTGTACAATTGAAATAGATAGTATTGTAGCCTCAGCTTGTTGCACAATTGCAATGTCCCCAGAATTAATGGTATGTAATTGTGGAATCAGGTTAAGAATGACTGACCAATTTAAGTGTAGCTCATTAGTATGACAGATCAGGCTTTGTATTCTAAGAGCTTTATAAGAATTTTCCATTTTGAATGGATTGTGTCCTCCCTTGTATTCCTCATCTTTGATACACTCTGATATCCTGCCTGCAGCTCCGAAACTTTTTTCAGCATAGGGTGCCGTGTGTCGTCTACCTCTTGTCCCTCGAGAATGACATTGCTGCTGGTATATATGGCAAGCACCGTGCCCATTGCATCAGTTCAATTTTTCCGTACAGCTGCTCGAAACGGTTCTTCTCCTCAGTGTGTTATTCAACTGCATAGTTACGAGGTTTGTTGTTAAAATGTCTACTCATACCCCGAAAACGGGCTTCAAGAAATGTGCTGAGCGTTTGGCTAAGATGTCCATAACCGATTCTCATTGCGCCTGTCTCTTTTCCCTGGGTGTAGGCCACATCGTCAAAGATTGTTTCTCGTGCCAGTCTATGACTGGAAAAGCATTAATGGAGAGGAAGGGGAAACATGCTTTGGGTAAAACATCCCCAAGTTCGTCCTCTGTGACCCCCACAAAAATGTAATATGATGATAAGAGCCCAAGAGGGAGATCTCCGCACAGGGAAAGTTTAAAGCGGTGAAGATCCCGGCAGTCCTCTTCGTGATCTTCGAGGAGTTAAAAGAAAAGGAGTCATCAGTCCATATCATCCTCTACGGATCCCTCGCCCGAAGGGGAACTGGTAAGATTTCCTAAAAAGGGGGCTAGTCAAGTGGAACTGGAAAAGTTCTGATGGCAGATGTTGAAGGAGTTTGAGTAGGCCGCTACATCAGCCCTTTCATTGAAGTCTTTAGAGACTCACAAACCCATTGTGTGAAAAGCCGACAGGGTGTCGTCTGTAAAAGCCACTGACACCACGCCCGTGGGCCCGGAAAGTAGGTTGAAGGACTGAAAGGCCTCAAAGGCATCTTGTGCACCTCTCATAGCCTCGACGCCACGAAGGGATCCTCCTTCACCGGCCCATTCATTGAAGGCGAGTCTTTCAATGCCGAAACAGTCGGGGTCGAAGCCCCCGAGGACTTTTGAAAGTCTGTCGAATGTTTTTAAACCTCAGGGAAAAAAGTGACTTTTTAAAGTCCATGGCCTCTATTTATGAGGAAGAGGTGGAGGAAGAGAGCCCTATTTCTAGTTTTGGTAAGGAATACGGCACTCCTGATGTTCCAGATGAGCTGATATCCCAGGAATCCAAAGTGAGAGACCTTGTGGACACCCTGCAGGATGCCAGTGGTCTAGATACCTCTCCAGATGTGGATTTTGGCACTCCTGAAGGTTCTGGTCATGCTGATGCATCTTAAGATCAGTAATGGCAAAGGTTATTGAATACCTTGGATGGGGTAGATCATCTGTTGAATATGAACAAGATAACCTTACAGATATTTTGGACAGGGGACCTTCTTAAAACCCAGCCCTTCCCTTTCATACAGCAGTGAAGAATAGAGTTTGGCAGAACTCGAAAAATCCTGATTCCATCCCTGTAGTTCACAAGGACTTCACACAAAAATACAGACCCTCATCAGTGGATCCAGAGTTTCTTTCGAAACATGTTAGTCCACAAAGCAAGCAGCTATTGCCTCAGGAGGATAGCTCAGGGGCGACCTGCTCACCTTGGAAGCAAGACACAGAGCAACACAGGTTCGATCCCCAGGTCCGCGCTTAGAAACCTCTGGGTATTAAGCGCGTTATAAATAACCAATCCTATCATATCAAATCATCTAAGGGAGCAGCCTATCCCACAGTCCCTCTGGACAGGGAGAATAAAAGGCTTGATGCCATGGGAAAGAAAGTTTTCTCTGCAAGGAGTATGGCACTGAAAGCAACAAATGCAACTTGTGCTACAAGCGAAGTTCACCTACACTTTGCGGCAGGTGCTAGCCATTGCATCTGAACACATCCCAGAGGGTGAGGAAAGGGATGGCTTTATGAGTATTATTCAGTATGGTAAAGATGCTTTGTGCCAATCATTGCAGTCACGGCTAGACACTGCAGATTGTATTAGCCGTTCTATGGCTGCTGGTATACTGCTTAGATGATTTGCCTGTCTTTATAAGTCATGGTTTTCTTCTGATGTGCAAACTAGATTATTGGATATGCTGTTTGAAGGGTCTTATTTGTTTGGATCTCAAACAAACCAAAGTCTTGAAAAGTTGCAGTCATCTAGGGCAGCAGCGACATTTTTGAGTCAGGCCATTAGGCAACCACAACAAGGTTGAACAGCTCCATCTTCTGTTCAGGGATGGAGAAATCGTTCATTTTGTTATTATTCCTCCGTTAGCAGAGGAAGAGGTCAATGGTAACCAGAGGGAACAGAGAAGGTAACCTCAAGGCGGTCGAGGACATATAGGCAGAGGAGCTGCAGCTGTATCCGCTGCCTTGCCTTCTGCACCAACCGGTGCCACAAAACCACTTTGAAAGCTTGAATCATTCGACAGTGGTGGGAGGCAGATTATCCCAGCATCTGAAAGAATGGCAAAGTAGTACAACAGATGCTTGGGCATTACAAACAGTTGCTCCTGGTTACTGCCTCCCTTTTCTAAAGAGACGACCAGACTGTCCCCCAGGAGGCCAATCCTTGAAAGTACCACATCCGCTCCTCCTACAGGAAGTTCAGACACTGTTGGAGAAGGGTGCAAACGAACAGGTACCTGTAGCGGAAAGAAATGAAGGCTGGTACTCTTCTTGTTTTCTGATCCCCAAAAAGGACGGAGGGGTGCGACCCATCTTGTATTTGTATTTGGTTATTTGTAGCGCGCAACCTTGCCCTGAGGCATCTGGCCGCGTGGTTACAAGAAGGTGGTTGCAAGAAGGTTACAAGCAAGCATAACCTGTTCCCCCTGGGGAACAGTCTTAACAGTGATGATGCAAACAAACTTAAAAACAGAACTTAGAAACATAGAAGCGTAGTTTACACATAATTACTCCAGAAACATATAAGGAAACTAAGCTTATGTAGGGGGTGCAAATGAGAAAGAGAGGTGGAGAGAACATAGCGAAGTAGAAGGGGTAAGACGTGCTAATGTCGTTAAAGGTAGGCACCTAAGGTGACAGTGTAGTCACTCATCAAGCTTGGACTTGAGATGTTTGAACAAGTTCCTCAGGAAGGACAAGTTCAAGATGGCCACTCTCTCACGGATCCTCCAGGACCTTCAGCTCCAGGATTGGATGGTGTCATTAGATCTTCAGGGATGCTTGTTGTCATGTGCCAATTCATCTCAAGCACAGAAAATACCTTAGATTTGCCGTTGGCAGTTCTCACTTTCAGTTTCGGGTACTGCCATTTGGGCTGACCTCCGCCCCAAGGGTTTTCACCAAGCTGATGGCAGTGGTGGCTGCAAATCAAGGAAGTAGGGGGGGGGGCAGGGAGAATTCACATCTACCCCTACCTGGACGATTGGATGATCAGAGCCTGTTGACCCGAACAGGCTCTGGTTCATCAAGACAGCACCTGTTATTATATCCACAAGCTGGGTTTCTCCCTCAACTTCAAGAAGTCCCACATGACACCTTCCCAGAAGCTGCAATTCATTGGAGCAGTCCTGGACTCTTCCTCAGGAAAAGCTTTGCCACCTGAGGTGAGGGCTATCCACATAGCGCAGATGGTAAACACATTTAAAAGTGCCTCAAATCTTCTGCCCTCCAATTTTCTGAGATTACTCGGTCTCATAGTATCCTGGATTTTTCTGGTGCCAGAGGCCCATCTAAGAATGAGGTCTCTTCAATGGGTCCTCAGTGGTCAGTTCTCTGGTAGGATGACAGATCTGGTATGGGGTTCCAGCTTCAGCTGCTTCGGCAAATAAATTCTCTCGGCAGAAGGCGCTGTGCGTCGAGGCGGTCGATTCGATGCCCCGCAAGGGCTTCCATCTCGGCTGACATCACTGTCATATATATATATATATATATCACATGCAGCGCCCGGTGGCTTTAATTATGTTTTTCTGCAAATGCATTATTTGCTTTGACAATTACTGTGCGCCTCAGTTCTCTTCGAAAACGCATCGAAAATTGCCCAGTCTTCAGCTTTGAATACTCCGAAAAGTGCCTAAAATGCGGCGCCAAAATGTCCATCACAGACCCGCATAAGATATGTATCATGTGCTTGGGTGTCGAGCATTTAACCGATGACTGTTGATCCTGTCAGTCCATGACCGGTAAGGCGTTGATGGCTCTTGCGCAAACCTAAACTGTCGGTGGTTTGGATTGCCTCCAAATACCCATCCACTCCATCTAAATTTGGGTCATCCCATGAGTCGAGAGTTTCCTCTCTGTAAAGATACCGGTGGGGGGCTACCTGTACTTCTGCTCTCTATATGGTAGAGGAGAGGCACAGAGGACCCCAGCCAAGATTCTCTATTCGGTAGCAATGGACGAGCAATCAAGGCCTAGCTTCTCAGGAGGTGATGCAGGCTGGTTCTTAAGTACAGTGCAGTCCCCGAACCCCCACAAAGGAATGTCCACCCACGTTATTACTGAAAACACAGTCTTTATATAATTAATATTCAAAGGTATGTACACATCACAATAACGCACTTTGTACTCAGAAATCAACAATGATAAATATATACAATTCTAAAGTGGTACCACCAATGTTATCAAATCTCATTAAAGTGCATCAACTGTACGGTCAAAATGTCACACAGATCAATAACGAGGAAACCAGCAATAGAGATAGGAAGGAAAGCAAGATGGTTGACACAATGGGCAGAGTTCTGGCCTCTAGCACTGGACACAGTTCTGTGTGGAGATCCCCCCACCTGGGCAACCTGTAAAATAAAGATATAGCACAAGCCCAGTCCATATATTGATCAATAAGTCTTACTTTCTCCTATAATGTTTTTACCCCCCAATGTACCTGGTGGAGTAGAGTTCTTCGAAGAAGCGTCGACGGATCCTTCTTGAGTGACTCCCTTTAAAGCAGGAGCCACGGATCATCGAGGGGCATCGAAGATGGTGAACTTGTCATCAACGGCGGCGATGAGAAGTTCGAGGGTGCCGAGACCACGACGTCGATCCAGGCGGTGCTCGTCAGCGACGTCCTGCGAGGATGAGGTGTGCAGGGCACCTCGGCGATGGATTGTTCAGGACTGCAAAGAGTTCCAGAAGAACTGTGGCCCAACAAGAGTGTCGAGTCGTCGAAGTCTTTGTGGCCTTCAGGTGGCAGGAAACCCACCGGCGGATTCTCCTCGGCGTGTTAGTCGTCCTCGACTTTCTCTGGCGGGACGAAGCGGTCGACGTTGTGGACAAGGGAGTCATTCGATTCAAATGTTCTTAGGCAAAGGAGCAGGCGGCTCCGGTCGTCGGCTGCACGGCGTCAAGTGGTCCCCACGGCTGGGCAACACAACTTCGGGTCTCCAGCGGTTACACAAACCTGCGAACCCTGGTCGACGGCAATAGACTTCGACAGCGGCGAAGTCTGGGTGCTTTGCTTCGTTCTCCTGGGCAGTCCAGTCTCGGGTCGGCAGCCTTTCGAGGGTCTGACTTCCGGGGAGCTTCGGCGAAGGTTAGCAGTGCTCGATGGTCCCTCAGAGCACAGGAAGAGGGTGCCTTACCAGGTCCTCTCTCGGATCAGTCTTCGACGAATTCGGCCGCTTTCAGATCAGGTTGAAGCAAATGCAACAGCAAGTCGTCTTCTTCCAGCTGGGCGTCGAGGATCAGCAGTTCCAGTTACTCTTCAAGTGTAGACACAGCTTCTGAACAATTTCCAGTGGTGAGAGGTCCCCAGATATACTATCCTGTCTCTCATCCACACTGCTGGGTCACTCTCAGCAGCCAATCATACAGAAGGGTATTCATGCAGTCAGTCAGCCACTCAGGCACACAGTGCATTCAGGCCATCCTCCTCCCTCTCAGACACTCACAACAAGGAATGTGGATTGGGACAAGTACCCAGCCATTCAACACAACACACTGCATTCAGGCCAGTTTCGGACATGGCTGTCTCAGTCTTTGTCTCTCATACCAGAAACCAGACAGCCACAACGAGAAGTGCATATTGTCACACATTCCATTCACCCAGGTCCCACTCAGAGGGTGTACCCACAACATACAGTCACTGGGAAGGCTCCAGCCAGTCTGGACTGAACTTCACAACAACACCATATATGGAACATCCACCCAACAGCCAGTCAGGAGGAAGGGACAGAGGCAGGGCTTCCCGAGACCTCAGGAAAATAAGGTAACAGGCAGTAGAAAGCAGGAGGCCACAGGGGGCCATCTTGTTTTCCATCAGGAATCAACTGATTCCAATGGCAGGGCCAGGGTATCCCAAAATGGAGGATACTCAGAGCACCTGTCAAATTCAGCATGGAGCTGCCACCAGCCTATACCCTGCTCTGCGGGCCACCCACAGGTGCCCAAAAACATACACTAGGGGCGCAGGGATGTACCCCCACCCATGGGTGCCGTAAGGGTATCCCATGGGTCTGTTCACCAAACCAAAAGAGAGAGAGCTGCACCGCCAGGAGTCCCACAGGAACTCCTGCGCAGAAAACACGACAGAACACACAATAAAAAGGCAGTAAAGGACAAGGATATGGAGGCCCTGTCACTCCGATGCATTTCCAGCATCACACTCTCCTCACAAAAAAAGGGTCCCACTCGAAGAGCAGACACTCCACGTCGTCATCAAAACAAATGGAAGCGAAGGCACAGATCACCTTCTTTTTCCTCAGAAAGGAGAGTAGTCTGCCCGCCTAAATCTACCTCCAAAGAGGAGTGGGAGCTCTTTAAGAAGAAGATTTCCAAATCTTAGAGGATCAGGCCCCATCCTCCTCGAAGCATAAAAGTGGCCATGCTACGGTCGTTAACCAGCATGTGAGGCCAAGGCAAAACCCAGCGCGCCCTCGAGCCCAGGTCATAAGCCTAAGACTACTTGAGAATCTTCGAGTACTCGACAAGACGAGAAATCGTCAAAGAAGCCATCGAGTGGAGGGTCAAGTAGCTCGAAGCACAAGCCCAAAGTCAAGGTTTCGACACGACCGACTCCACTGACATCGACACCATCGACGCTGATACATAAAACATAGATGCCGATTGTACACTCTTCGATACCTTTACCACAAAAAAGCCAGGAACAGGTTTTTAAACCTTTACCTAAAAAGGATTTCTTTAGATCCTTAACATCCTTTTATGAGGGCTACGAAACCTCAGATGATACCCCTCCATGTGGTCTCCAATTGGATAGCAAGTATTCAAAACAATTCTAGCATACCTGAATGTTTCATTTCAGAAGAGACTAGGGTTAGGGAACTGCATGACACCCTACATTCAGCTAGTGGGGCAAACACCTCCCCAGAACTAGATTTTGGGAAAACGGACCCGGCTGATCATGCAGATGCATCTTACAGAAGCCTAATGTCCAGGGTCGTGCAATTCCTGGGATGGAGTACACGAGCCCCTGCTTTTGAACAAAATGGCCTGACTGACGTATTGGATAAAGGCCATCAATATGGCCTTATATTACCATTCCTTGTGGCACTGTAAAAAAGGGTTGCAGCAAACTGGGAGGCTCCAGAGTCCAGCCCAGCAGTAAACAAAAATCGGACCAAAAAATACAGGCCATCCAGAAGCGACTCAGGCTACCTATCAATACATCCAATTTAGGAAAGCCTAGTAGTACAAGCAGCTACATCTGCCTCCAAGCAATCTGCGTACCCAACCATTCCCCCTGATAGGGATGACAAACACATTGATTCTTGGGCAAAGAAAATCTTTTCTCCTAGCAGCATGGCTTTAAAGTCTGCTAATTCCACAAGTGCCCTTGCAAAGTTTACATTCACCTTGTGGGACTGCATAGCGATGGCGGATGATCACATCCCGCAGGGTGAAGAAAGAGACTGCTTCATGAACCTGATAAGGGATGGAAAGGAGCAATGTGAAGAACTGTCATACGTAGATTTGAGGAAGTCAGGATTTGCACCTGATGTACAAATAAACTCTTTAACATGCCCTTTGACGGCACCCATTTATTTGGAAATCAGGCTGACGAAAGACTTGAAAAGCTGCAAACCTTGAAGGAGGCAGCCAAGTCCTTAAGTGTCGCAGGCAGAGCCATTCACCCCAGCGGATCATAAAGTCTTTTCGCTACTACTCAGTTAGAAGAGCAAGAGGACTGGCTGGTCAAAGAGGACAGTGAAGGTTCAACTCGTGGTGGACGAGGGAGAGGTGCAGGGTCCACCCAAGCAGTGGTGTCTTTACCATCAGCTGCTGCTTCAGTCACCTCAAAACCACTCTGTGGTCTTGACTCAAGACTCCCCAGTGGGAGGCAGATTGTCACAGCATCTGAAAGAATGGTGAGGTATTACTTTTTTTTAAATTTTTTTTTATGTTTTAGTCAAAAATTAATTAAACTTTTCACAAAATACTAAAATGATTAAGATCATAATGCAATAAATAAGCAAATACATATTACATTGTTATATGTATGTGTATATATATATATATATATATATATATATATGGGAATACACAAGAAAAAGAAAATATTATAAAATAACATTCTTAACATTTCAGTTTTACTTTCACTTTAGGAGCTCCAGATTACGCAGGAGTTCTAATGATTAACTGGTCAGAAGACATTCTTGCTCATAACGTAGACGATCCCAAAAAGCTTCATTGTTAAGCCATCAGTCTTTGTCAGCGAACCTCGAGAGCTTGGCCACCCTGTTAATTATAGAAAGAGGGTACTCTATCAGGATGCGTCTTAAAGTCTCAGTGTACCTGAGATCACACTGTTGACATAAATTATCAGTGCACCGGTCTTTATGGCTTGTGTTGGATTTCCCTTGTTAGTAGTAAAGTTGCAATTGGACAGTTTTTTAAAATCTCATTTCGTCAATTGTTTGTATCCAATACTTTCTTTTTTGTCGCCTTTTTACTATCATTGGATTTTTAATTAGATCAACTATTTTCGCATTCACAAAATTTGGGAATTTTTTGGGCATAATTAGCCAGGCCGGACATTGTTTTTGGGTAATTCCTGTTTTAGATCTTCATATAGGGCATTCACTTGCGGTTCCCAGATAAGTTTGAAGACCGACTCTATTCTCCACTCGATATACAAGCAGAGAGATAACTGGCCCAATTCGTACCTATGAGTTGTAATAGGCAGAGACTGAGGGGGAGTCTTAAAACATTTTCCACATTAGACCCTCAAGTCTATCCCAATTTATTGCGTTGATGGCAGGATTGACATCTACTCCATATATTAGGCTGGCGATCGCTTTGCTCATATATTTGATCAGTGGTACTAACGAGAATTTTAAAGTACTGTGAGTTGATTTTCTTCATTTGACTCCCTGGTTGAATTCATTTATCTTCCATTATACCTTCTACATCCCCCTGTGAAGGGAAGGAGCGGATATTGAATCCTAGATATAAAACCTCCTTTCCAATTGCCACTATTGACCAGAAATTCTCCAGATGAAATAGGGCTCCTTTGTTAAGGGACGTTTGAAGATGACTATTTTGGATTTGGATTGGTTGATTTCAAGGTTGTTAAATGCAGCGAACTCCCCCAAGGCATCCAGGAGACACTGGAGCCCAATGGGTGTATCGTCCAAAAGCACGATGTCATCTTCATATGCCACCCAGTTCATGCTCTCCGCACCCACTACTGGACTTGCAAGACCCTGCCCCTGCATGCTTCTGGCTAGATCAGCCAGATACAGAATGAATAAGCATGGGGCTACCATGCATCCTGCCTCACTCACATGTAACTTGATATTTGGGAGGTTGTTACCTTTTGCATACAATCTTATCCTCAATAAAGATTTCCTGTGGAGTTCAATGATTATTGCCAACAGAGAATCTGGAAGCCCCCACTGCCTAGGCTTCTGCCATAGCCGACCTCTATTGACTGTGTCACAGGTGTGAGAAAGATCGACCCAGGCCCCAGACAGTCTTGGACCTCCCTTCTGAAAGGAATTTGATGATGTTGTGCTTAGGACTAGGCCAGTTAAGGTGGTAAACAGGCCTGATCGGAACCCAAATTAGTTCGAAAGGATTCCCTGTTTCTTTACCCAACTTTCTAGGTCCCTCAAGACCGAAAATGTTGCTGTCCTCATCGAGAAAGGAGATGGGGCGATAGTTACACTTCATATAAATTGGTATCATTATTGCCTTTCTCCAAGAATCAGGAAGCGTTTCCGACTTGATTGATTATTTAAAAAGATTGTGTAAAATGTTTGACCTAGTGCAATATAAAATTTAAAAATCTGGTTTGTTAGACCATTAGGCCCTGATGCCCTAGAACCTGATGATTTTTTTTTATAGTTTCCTTTACCAGGTCTTTGGTAAGGTTAATGGCCCAGATTCCTTTGGCCAGTCCCATCTCCAGTGGCTCCTCTGGAGGCCCATACAGGTCCTTAAAATGTTTCTCCCAAACCTACTCCCCTATGATATTGCACCGAGCGGGTACCTGCCTCTCTCCTATTAACTATGGCCCAGAAATGTCTGGAGGAGTTTCCCTAGGGCTCTTAACATCTCTTCTCCGTCATTTTGGTGACAAATATACCTCTATGATTTCGACCATTGTCTATATTTGAGGCTTAACCATCAGCGCTCTGTATTCAATTCTTCTACAATGAGATACCTAGTATTTAACCTGCAGAGATTTTTCCTCAGTTCTCTTTTTTAATAGTGTTTCTTCATTAAAGGAATGCTGATGGAATTTACCCGACTGCTCCCCTAGAAGTTTGGTGCTATGTGTGTCCCATAGGAAAGCTAAAAGTGTTGTAGGATTCCACAGGAGTTCTGTCTCTTGGACCGTCATGCTCTGAACCATCCTCGAAAGGACCTTGTTAAAACGCATTCCGACAGCCACCAGGGGGCGCATGGATGAAGGACTCGACTTAGTGTCCCTCTCCACCTCGGGCCACCTTTTTGGTGTAAATGTTCCCCCATTTGCCCCTTTGACGTGGACTATGCAGCGTGACTCAATTAGGAAACACAAGAGGCGCACATTGTGTGAAAACTCGGTCTTAATTTAGGCGAGAATACTTGTTCCACCCAGGCGGCCTGACGCGCCAAAAGAAATTGCCCCTGCCTGCCTGCCAGCACTGGAGAGACGGACCACGCGAAGCATACAACTGGGATTCACTGATGGCAGAACCCCCCGGAGGAAAGGCACATTACTGTTTCGGGTTACAGCGGAACGTCGGCAATGCTGCCCCCGACACCTGAAAGGAAGCCCCGCTGCCCAGCCGAAACACTGCAGCTGCCAGTTATTGTGACTCTGGATCCCTGCAGCGCCACAGACAAACCTGCAATGCCATCCTCGCAGTACCCTGACAAGCGGCCACGCACAGTCAGGGGTAAGCACTGCACCCATAGAAGCGACATCCCCCGGACCCGGTGTCGAGGAGGTGCGTACATTCATGGCACCGGTGGCAGGCGTATCATGCGGTGCAGGATCGGACAACCGATCGGACAACCGAACGCCACACTCGACCAAAGCACGAGCGGTGAAGGTCAGTCCATCTCCCCCCCAACACCTGGACATTCATGACACCCCCAAGCCCAACACCCCCACCACCACCATCCGCTCACAAGATACGGGGAGTAAAGAACTCTCTTGTGACACACAAGGGAGCATGATCTCACGTGCTTCCCGCTTTAAACATCAGCGGCTCACACATCCTCATAAGACCTAAAAACTTACCGAACCACCCACCAGAACGGCATTCAAGTAAAGAATTCAAACCCTTAGAACTCCTTAAATTAAGGAGAAGGTCCTGGGGCTGTTTGCCCTCTCCCACCCTATAGTTGGATTGTCAACCTGGTGCAGAACACGGCAGATTCGCAAAGTGTGTTTCAGCCTCAGGCAGGGAGGAGCACCTCGCCGCACCTCCCAACCAGCTCAGCACTATCCCTACATGCCCGATATACCACCTGGTGGTCAGGGAGCACAAAGATATGCGGGTAGCCTGATGTTGCACTTAGAAGACTAGTACATGTAGGTTAGCACTTGTGGTACATTTAGAAGAATTTGTGTCAGTATATTGCATGTGAAGATCTGTGGAGGCTAGCACATGTTCTTCTCTTGGTATTTGTGAAGGTTAATACATGTTTTGCAATTAAAAGAAATTGTGTAGTTTAACACTTGTATTGCACCTGAAGAACTGTGTAGGTTAAAACGCGCATTGCACTTAGAAAAAACCTTAAGATTATACGGATTTGAGGGTGGGCAGTGTGTTGCACTTGATGGATCTGGTGATGGCATTTTGGTGAGGATGCACAATAGCGCTCACAGCAGTAGGATACAATGTCATGGGGGACTCATGACAACACCAGATCTGTGACTCGACACCAGACTGGCCTGTACTCCAACATAACCCAGGAGGTGGTGGCCCTCTTTTGAGAGGCGTGTGCCTGCCAGATCCCAGAGGCCTGCCGTGTACTAGAGCAGTGCAGAGGATCAACCTTCATATAGGGAAAACAAGCAAGTTGCCATCTCAAGGCAGCGCTGCGCACTGGCGGGACCCTGGGACCCAATGCGCCCAACATAACTACCACTGCGCAGAAAGAATCACCCCTTTACAGTCACTCAGGTGGTGCATCAGGCTTCCGGCCCTGTGTAGATGGGCTCTGTGTGAAACTAACCCTCCTGACCACCCAGCTGCTCGACCTTTTAACCCTTTGGGCGACCACATTACAGAAGTGGGATAGAGAGAGTACAGACATCGGCTGGATACACGGTGCACTCATCAAGAGACGTAGGGCGAAGGCCAAAGGTGTGTGCCCCCCAACCTGGGGCGTGTGCCCACCCACGACGACCAAATCACCCCAGACGAAAAAGCTTGTGGTACCCACCTGTGCGGCAACGTGAATAAGATTCATACCCACTGCAAACCCCCCATGGAGGACACAACTACCCACCCTCAGTTATTCACACATCCTCCCCCCTATCTGTAAGTGAAACCCTTCCAACACATCCAAAACTTCAGCCAGCAGGGGCTGCAAATATAAAATTCTGTTGCATGGATTCTAGAAACAGATTCGTGGAATTTGCATAAACAGGCCCAGGAGGGGTAGGTGACCCGAGCGACAGTGAAGCAATGGCGACAGGAAGTCAGGACTCTACGCCACCAAAGGAGACGTTGCCTCCTTGCTTGCAGAAATAAGGGGTATGCACTCCGATATTGGCAGCAAAGTGGACAAAATCAACAGCAGACTGGATAAGATGGAGGAACGATTGCAAGAATTAGAACATAACAAATCGTCACTGGACACCATGGAAACGCAATTGGATGTATGTTTAAGTGGCCTAGAACGCTGAGAAGCAGAAATGGTCCTTAAGATGGATGACTTTGAGTACCGTGAACGGAGGAACAACCTCCGATTCTTCGGTATTCCAGAGAAAGAAGGGGAGACAGAGAATGACCTCAAAGGCACAATCCATAAAATTCTGAAATGCCTTTTCGAGGATGACTCAATTGATGTCACAAAGATCAAAAGACTTCACAGGTCCGGAGGACTGACAGGCGGTCCCAAATCAGTGCTTGTTCGCTTCCACAACTACCCTGGCAGGCTCAAGATCCTAGAAAAAGCTAAAACGAAAGGATCACTCATGCTGGGGACGGCTTCCATTGCCATATTTCTAGACCTCTCATCCTTGACGCTCGCCAAAAGACGCCTATGCCAACCCTTAACAAAGTGGCTGAAGGACAAGGGAATATAATACAGATGGGGATTCCCTTTCCCAATCACCTTTGAGCTAGACAGACAGAAGCACAAACTAGTAACTGAAGTCGATGTCAAGAGGACACCAATCCGAGCGCAGCGAGAGGAGACGAAGGACACCGAGGTTGGAAAGCCTTTGCCTAATGCTTCTTGAAACCGCCGCTGCATTCGTGGGAAAGGTGCAGCAAAGTGCTTGCATATGTGATTTTGCTTGTGGACCACTTAACGTGGGGCACTCTCGGGTGGACGTCGGACACACCATCTATTCTCGGCCCTGGGGGGGCTGGTGAGTTATACTGAAATTAACACAGTTGAGAAATGTTGCAAAAGTTAGTTTCCTATTTGAGTTATGTGAAGGAAGAATTGGGGGCACTTGACAATGAGGTGACTATAGAAGGGGTTTGAGTTTGAGAACTCGCTGGTGGCTCGGAATCACCCAGTGATTTTAACTGGGAAAGACCGAGTGCCACAAGGGGACAGGGGTTTGGGAAAGGTGGGTCCGGGGGGAGGAGGGGGAGAATGGGTAGGGACGGGGAGCAAAGGGGTCCAAGATAATCGTACCTTACGATCAGGCAGAGGCGAAGTCATACACCACTGTGGAACGCATAGACACTAAGGGGCAACATTCACGTAAGGGGATTAGTGGGGACCGCAGGCTTTTCTCATGTTAACTACAATGACGACCCACATGAGCGCACACCTCTGTGTATGCACACTAAACATCAAAGGACTCAACTCGCCCACTAAAAGATCCCTGGTAGCCAGAGAGTTTGAGGTCTGGGATTGATGTCCTTTTTGTATTGGAGACCAGATACCAGAGGGGTGACAAGCGCAGGATACCAAGCAGCCTCATAGGCAACTCGTTTTGGAGCTCCAATATCGTAAAGAAAGCAGGGCTCGGCATCATCTTGTGCAAGAACTTGCGCATGAAGATTAATTACCAAGACCTGGTCAGACACGGAGGGCATGGCATTACTGATCTCAGGGCTCATACGAAACATAGCAATTTCGTTTGCCACAGTGTATGCTCCCAACCAGGGTCAAAGGAGATAATGGAAAAAATAATAGAGAGAAGCGCAGGGTCACCTCATATTAGGTGGATAGTTCAAGATATGGATGACGCCACACTTGACAGACAGGCTAAGGGAGAGTTACACCATGATCCCAGGGGACAAGGAGAAACCGAGCTAGGTACAGCCCTAGAACTTTATGGTCTGAGAGACAGTTGGAGACACAAACACCCACAGACACGAGGCTTCACTTTCTACTCCACCCCACACAATACTCTCACGTGAATCGACTACATCTACACAACCAAAGAGTTTTGGGATGTGGAAAGAAAGTCACATATCCACACTATTGCCTGGTCAGACCACGATATGGTGTCGCTAGAGATACTCTGCTCGAAATGGCGATGTATCGACACTTTGTAGAAAGACCCCATCTTTAAAGAAGAACTAGATAATGAAATCACACAATTCTTCGACACCAACGACACAAGCGAGGTGAGAAAGACACTGGAATGGAGGCGGCTAAAGCTACGTCGAGAGGTATCCTCATAGGAAAGGGAGCCAAAAAAAGAGAAGGTGCACGCTAATTGAGAATAGGCTAAGAGAAAAGATAGTAACCGCAGAGACATGTGCCCAATCCTCTCCACTGAATAGGCAAGAATATCTACTAGAGGCTAGAAGTCTAAGAGATGAGCTCAAATTAATTGAAGAAGGCAAGATCATAAGGAGTTTATATTTCTGAGGCAACAATTCTATGAAAAAGGGGACAAGGCAGACGCCCTTCTGGTGGCACGTTTGCGCAAACAGCCAGCCGAGAGATGGGTGACCCAGGTAGAGGGGGGTGGGTGGTGCCCTAACAAATACTCTGGAGGGAATACATGAAGCCTTTGCCTCCTTCTACGAAACCCTGCACAAAAGTGAAGGAACACCACCTGCAGAGGTCATTGATCACTACCTGACCAAATTGCACCTCCCCTCCTGACCAAGACACAAGCAGATGTCTTGGAAACCCTGATCACAGAGGAAGAAGTAAAGGCAGCCATCTGTCACCTCAAACAGGGGAAAGCAACAGGTGACGATGGATTCACCCCAGGGTTTTACAACATATACACGGAAGCCCTGACCCCCTTCCTGGTAGCCCTCTTCAACAATATCGTTGAGTCACTGGTAGCGCCTGACACCTTCCCTCCCCCACACCCTACTCACAGTAAACCCAAAAGAAGGTAGGGATCCCAGACAGTGTGGCTCCTACCAGTCTATATCACTATTAAATATTGATGCAAAAATATATGCCAGAGTCATAGCTGCCAGGCTTGAAGGCCACCTGCCCAAACTGATTCATCCTGATCTTGTGGGGTTTGTACTGGGGCGTTAAGGGTCACACTATGAGAAAGACACTTCATTTGATAAGCGAAGCCCAAAAGTCACTAGATGGCCCCACGCTTCTCTCTGTAGATGCCGAAAAAGCATTTGATAGGGTGCCATTGGACTTTCTAGACAGGGCACTGGTGAAAATAGGTTTAGGCCTGAAAATCCTGAGAGGAATTGGAGCCATTTATTCCTCCCTAAAGACCTCTGTAACCATCAATGGCGGCCAGTCTAGGTGGTGCAACCTGGCGAGTGGGACCAGTAAGGATGTCACTTGTCCTCACTGTTTTGTCCTGACGTTAGAGCCACTAGCCCAAAGGTTGAGAAATGAGCAGCAGGTGCAGGGAATTACGGTTGGCAACCAAACGTATAAACTGGGTGTATACGCAGACGACATGTTGCTCCACATAACAAATCCGTTAACCTCCATCCCGGCGGCATTTGAAATAAGAGACCTATGGCCAATGAGTAGGGCTCAAAATAAGCACAGGAAAATCTGTCCTTTTTCCCATAGACAAGAACAGAGCCAATGAGGCTACACGATTTGATCCGCTGGACATGAGTCAGTCTAACAAAGCTACGCTATTTAGGCATCAGTGTCACTAGAGACCTTGCAGGCCAACTTCCCTCTTCTAATGGCAATCATAGAGAAGGACCTCGAGCGATGTGACTGCCTCACAATCTACTGGATAGGGCGTCTTAATGCCATTAAAATTATAGTATTGCCCAAAATCCTATCTCTTCCAAATGCTTTCCATCCAGATACCTAATGGCTACTTCAGAAAGACCAAAGTCGCTTTAATACGATTCCTCTGGCAGGGCAAAAATCTAGGGTCTCAAGACTTCTCCGCCTGCACAAAGACTCTGGAGGGGTGGGACTACCCAATTTACATTCATACTACAGAGCTGTGCAAATAAGAGTCCTGATCCCACACTTTAGACTATGGACACACATACAATGGGTAGGCCTTGACAATTGCCAACTCCGTCCTGCCACAGTGGCTGAATGGTTGTGGGTTCCCAGAGTGAAATTACTCAAAAGAATACAAAATCACCCCATACTGGGAATCCACTGGAACATCTGGCGCAAGAGTAAGGGGGTAGAAGGGGTTACATCCTGACCCTTTCCGCTGGGACATCTGTGAGTACCGGATATTCAAGGTTCTATTCCGGATCCCGCTAGTTACCAAACATGGTATGAAGCTGGACTGGAGAGAGCGGGACAGCTATGGAAGACTGGCGTCTTCTTAACTATACAGGACCTTGAAGAAGCACTAGGCCTCGGTCCGCTTTCAACGTTTTTATACCTATGATTGAAGGGGGTCATGACCAGAGAAGTTTAGAAGAATAAGTTACAGAGGGATCTTACACGACTGTAGAAAATTAGACACCTGCTCCAGCACTAGGGGTCTAATAGGCGCTCTCTATAGAGCTCTGATAAATACTGAACAATCCCCATCTGTTAGAATAAAGGAGAAATTGGAGAGAGACCAGGGGAGGGAAATATCACCTGACACATGGCTCTGCATATGTAGGAGAACCGCACAAACATCAATTGCCGCACAATACAAACTACACGGTGTAAAACACCTCTATAGGTGGCAATATGACTCTGTTAGATTGAGCAAAATGTCCCAGGAAGCGAGTCCCCTATGTTGGCGCAACTGTGGGTCGAAAGCCGACTACTGGCACACGTGGTGGGGGTGCACTGTGGTATAGGCCTGTTGGGACGAGGTCCTCAGCTATCCAAAGCCATAGAAGGGGAGACGAGGAAAAAGGTGCCAATGCTAATTCTGTTTGGCCTAGTTAAACAGGATGATGAACTCACCAAACTGCCAAGGATGACACATGGCCTGCTCCTAGCCGCCAGAGCATGCCTTACCATGTTTTGGAAAAGAACCTTACTCCTGAGAAAATCCGAGTGGATAAACGTAGCCCGAAACCTGTACTGTATGGACCGCCTGACCGCAGCCTTACACGGAGACTGTGGCTCTGAGACGACATGGGCCGACTTTTGTACACAATATGAACAAAGAAATGAGATGTAGATGCATGCAAGCACGACGCGATACTTGTACACCGAGAATGTCCGCCCACTTTGCCGCAAGAACAAAGAAAATGTGAAAAGTCCCTTATGTAATGTCAGTGGCCAATGTCTGATGCTGAGGTGTAATGTGACAAGGGGGCTTGGGGGCAGGAGGGCTGGGTGGATGGGATTAAAGACTAAACCAGAGACATTGCGGGGACACTGTTTTGCGTAACATTTTTTCTCTTCTACATGTCATATTTTATTAAAATGTTACTTGCCTATGTACACTGTGGTTTTGAAAATTCAATAAAAATCAAATAAAAAAAAAAGAAAAACACATTCCACCTTCTCTGAACTTTACTAGCCGATTTTCCCCAGTATTTACAGTAACGCTGGGGAAAAATAATTGCCCATACCTGATGAGACCACTTCGAAGGAGCCCGTTAACATGAGATGGGTACTCCAAGCTGTAGACTTGATAATAGTTTGTACTGAACAAAAAGGTCTTGTGATAGGAATAAATAATCGATAGTCGACCACTGCCTGTCCCTTTTCCAGGCGGCTGCTGGTGGGGCATCCCCCCTGATATTACCATTAGCCATGAAGAGATTCCAATCATTTAAAAATGACAGCCACACTCGGCCATTCGGCGTGGACTCCCTCCAAAGATCTTTCTCCAACTGTGTTTTAATGCACAGGGCATTAAAATCACCTGTTTGGATTATACTCCCCGCCCCTTGCTCTAACTGGGTTAGGACGCGAGCCATACGACCCAAGAAGGCTGATAGAGGAGATATTACCGGGTGCCAGTAGATATTAATCACACTTAGGGATTTTCCCATTTTTACTGACCTACATTTAGTTATTGCTAGAATACCCAGAGTTTCATTGCTAATTATTTCCATGAATGAGAAAATGTAGTTCCTTAGCGCAATTACCGTCCCCCCGGCGGGTTGACCCTTTCCTTTATGCTCGGCTAGTTTTACTATTGTGAACCCATCAATTTTAAATGTTTGTTTTAACCATGTCTCTAGCAGTGCTATTATGTCGTTGTTACCAACGATCTCCTCTCTTTTGACTTTGTTTTTGAAGAAGCTAGAACCCCTTGTGTTCCAACCAAGCCATCTTAACTCTCTTGTGGTTAGAGTGACTCCTCTGCCAATTCCAGTTTAAGGAAAACCTGGGAGATTATTTCTGGAACCAAAGACCAGGGATTTGGGTGCTTGGTGCACAATTGAGGGGATATTTGTGAGGGAGCTAACATCTTCATATTAGAGGTTATATTTATTTTGAGGCCTTAAGCTCCCCTCTAGTTCAAAGATTTCCTGTTTTGTTCTTCTAGGATTTAGTTTCCCTCCCTGCTCTTTTGGGGAATCTGCTAAAACCTCTGTGCCTAGAGTCCTTAGAGCTGGTGCAGCTGCTGGAATTGCTTTTACTCCTAGGCGGGATTTCAGACCTATCTCCGTTACGTTGTATTTCTTTGGTCCGGGAATTTAACGTACTCAATATCCTGCGAGGAGAGAAGGAATAACTCATCAACTTGGGGAAAGATTGATAATCTTCCACCCCTATTAGGAAACTTTGATATTTGTTTTCCTCGCGTTAGTACGTTTAATCCAGATTTTCGACATCGCAAATGGATTCCGGGCCCAGTCTGAGTCCTCTGCTACGTTGGCTCCCTTCTCTCTCAAGTTCCAATAGCTCGGCTGCTGCTAACTCTTCTGCCCGCCTCGATTGTATTCTATTCTTTTCGGGATCTTGAGTGACTGGAGTGGGCTCTGTGTTAGGGGATTCTCAGAGCTAGAATCTTTTCCTTCTTGTCATTCTCTTGGTATCTCTGCACGGGTACCGATCCTGACCTCTTGTGTTGCATAGGAATATTGGAGCTATCCTTAGAAATTTCTGAAGGGATATTGTTTGTAGCCTAATAGTGATTTTAGAGGAGCATTTTATCAAGTTCTGGTTTCTTCCTCACTTCTTTTCCCATTGCCCTTCTTTGAATCTCCTCTGCCCCCTGTTTCCTTTATGCATTTACACCCTTCTTTAGTTTGTTGATTACATTTAGGAGCTTTGGTTGTCAACATAGACTTTTGTGTTGGGTGTATTTCTGGGAGTAGAAATGGTTCTAACAAATTGAACCATAGCCGATTTTCCTTTCTCTAGGTGTTTTCTGGTTTTTCGATTTTTGACACTGAGGTATTGATTGTTCAGGCTCCTGTTGTCCCTCTGCTTCTTTTTTCTTTTTTCCAGTTTGTTTTACTGTTGGTTTTATTAGCCTTTTGGGGCTTGCTCATCCCTGCTACCCTCAGTTAGATCTAAATTGGAGTATGCTTGCTCTTTTCCCTCTTCCAGATTGCAAGTTTGAGCTAGCCAAATTAATTCCTCTATGACTGATTCTGAGAAAGGGGTGTCATGAAAATCAGATGAAACTTTCCCTGAAGCTCTGCCTCTCCCCCTCCTCTAAACATGGTCTTCTCTGTACTTCGTCTCGGAGGGATACTACCGTAGTAGTTAATATTTCAAGAGCTCCCCCTGCTGTAACCCAGTTGCCATGGATTGCATCTAGTCCCTTGTATTGATCCCTTATCTCAAGTTTAAATTCAGCTAGAGGGGCTAGCAGACCATCATTGATGGCTGTTTTGAGGCTAACCATGGAACTTTCACGCCCCCTCCTTCCCTAGTTAGTTCCGATAGTAGTCCCCAGTGTGTTTGTACTTCCCCTCTTAATAGTTCAAAAACATTGACCAGGGAATTCAGAACAAAATTGAGAGCCGGCAAAGTATCGTCGTTCACCTCTCACTGTTCTATATTGTTCTCCCTGCACCCTTGAAACCTTGTGCATCTTTCATCCTTTAATGACCCACTTGTCCGAGCGTTACCAGGTGTCTTTATTGGGCTAGATGCTAAATTCAATGGTAAGGGGGTGAGTGTAGCAGTAGTGGGGGGGTGTCTGCTTTTGGCTTAAATTTGGTGAGCTTTTGCTACTCTCCCCCGTCTGACTCGATTTTTTGTTTCCCATGAGGTCCTCTAGTTCAAAAAGATCAATGTCCCCTACACTTCGACATTTCCTCCTAGGGAAGAAATCTTTTATGGTTCTTTTCATGGAGCTTGCCGTTAGTGTGAATTATTTTTACTGAGGGTGCAGAAATTACTCATTTTAGGGGGTATTAATGTGGTACCCACCTGGAGACGATCATTTACACCAGAAATCCCTGCTTCACTCGGAGTGTCAAGCTCCGGTGAGCGTAGGTCATCTTACAAGTCCCCACGCCTTAAATAATGCATTCGTGACATTTCAATATTTGAGTGGTGATGCTTTTGTTATCGCTTTCCCCTGACCCTGAACTTCACAGACCAGAGGGAATAAATAGAGGAAAAAAAGAAACAAGTAAATACAGTGAAAAGTACCACTAGGACAACCCAAAGGCACTTGGCCCGCACTCACTGCCCCTGTAGAACTGTTAACTATTTATAGACTTCACCTGTCTTTTTCCCTTTTTTTCTTTCCCTCTTCTTTTAATTGCCTTTTCTTCCTTCCCCCTTTTTCTTTAAATATAAGCGCTTGGCTCAAAGGCTCTAGATGGCCCGCAGTCACCAATGCTGGCAAACTCCTTCAGGTATGTAATGTGGATGGCTCAAAGGCGACTAAAGCCCACTTTCACCACCCACAAAAAGCGGACAATAATTAGAATATACAAGGATTGGCCGAACTTTTGCTATGCTTGCAATCGGTTCAAAGGCACTATGAGGTCTGCAGTCACCGATGCAAATGAAAGGCCAATCAATAAGAAGCGCGAGTGGTTCAAAGGTTGTATACTAATTCACCTTTTCACAATTGACCTCGGGAGAATTGACCAAATTTAGAAGGTCAATTAGGACATATATGCGGGGGAAACCCCCCGCAACCTCCTCCACCCATTCCAAAAACCCCTGAAACCCCCCACCCAATCCCCTTATATTATTTATAATCCAAAACCAACCCAATATATATAAATAGAATAACTAAAATAATATAAAGGTCAATACGGATCTCTGTAATTAGGTCAATTGTGCAAAAGGTCCATTGTAAAAGGTCAATTTGGGTAATACCGGTTCAAAGGCTACTGATGCCCGCAGTCACCACCACCGCTATGTGAGGCTCCAAGATCCTTAAATGCCACAAGTCCCGACCCGTAACAAGGTCTATTAAGATGACACAATGGGCGGCTCAAAGGCTGCTATTGCCCACAGCCACTGCACAGTCACCGCCCTCTAGATAAATCTCTTAATTCCTTAGATTTCAATGTTTAGAAAGTCTTTAGAATTTTTTCGAACTGTTCTCAGACCACTTCTCAGACCACTTTCCAGTCTTCTGTTCAGCTCTTGGGCACACCCACCCCCAGTCCTCAAAACATAACAGCAGATCAATTTCTGATAACCTGTCGGCACACTGAGCCCACCGACCTCCCTTGAATGATTCAATAGCTCTTATACCAAATGAGTCTCAATCATTTATATGTGCACGGAGTGAAGGGAGTTAATATCTATGAGCGTGCTGACCAAATCCAGCCTACCCGTGGGTTGAGTCATGTCGACTTAAACAGGCACTATGCACTCTTCGCTTGGTGGGTCTGTGACACTCTAAGCTCCACTCTAGTCTCCAAATCACTCGTTCGCCGGACGGTAAATCATACAGAAGCTGGCAAAAGTCAATGTAGATTAGGGGAGTCCGGAGGAAGGCGGAGTAGAGGTAATCGTAGGATCTCAGGAGAGTGCGAGTCGCAGTAACCCAGGCGAAGGTTTGGAGCACTCGATTGCTCAGGTAAAAACAATAAGTGTTTGCGGGCCAGTAGCAATTGCAGGTAACACATGTGCTGGTATAGTTCAGTACGGGCAAGAGTGGGAGCAAAATTAGGTGGCACAGGACTTGGAGGTCAATAGCTCAAGCAGTGTAGAACGAAGATGGTAAAAGACAATGAAATTTGTGAAACTGTGTAACTGCACACAGCTGCACACTACGCGCGTACCACACCGGGTGCTGGTTTTGTGCTGGGACCCCCTCCAAACAATGAAAATATCGATAAGAATCCTTCAGGACACCAGGCACCTCTCAAGCTCTGTGTAAATCCACAAAGCCGCACACGTATTATAGGTATTACTTTGGATGTATGGGCACTAGAATCAGTAGCCCAGGGTTACTGCCTCCCCTTTATACAAAGACCTCAGGATCATCCACAGGGAAACAATTTGCTAAATGTTCCAGATCCATTCCTGTTGCAGTAAATTTTAACCCTGCTAGAGGAAGGTGCTATAGAACCAGTACATGTGATGGAGAGGAACAGAGGATGGTATTCCCCTTATTCCCTAGGACGGAGGACTGAGACCTGTCTTGGAATTGAGATACTTGAACAAGTTCCCCTGGAAGGAAATGTTCAAGATGTTCACACTTTCTCAGATCCTTAAGGCCCTCCAGCTCCAGGATTGGATGGTATCGTTGGACCTTCAGGATGCCTACTTTCATGTTCCAATCCATCACAAGCACAGGAAGTACCTGAGATTTGCCATTGGTCCGTTCTCATGATCAGTTTCGAGTTCTGCCATTCGGGCCGACCTCCGCCCAAGGGTTTTCACAAAGTTAATGGCAGTGGTGGCAGCAAGTCTCAGGAAAAGGGTGATTCATGTCTACCCCTACCTGGACGATTGGCTGATCAGGGCACGGTCAGTCAAACAGGCCCAAGAACATCTCAGTATCACCTGCCACTCGTTCCACAGACTGGACTTCTCCCTCAATTACAAGAAGTCTCACATGATATCATCTCAGAGACTCCAGTTTATTGGAGCAGTCCTGGATGCATCCTTGGGAAAAGCCTCGCCACCCGAGGTGAGGGCTCAAGACATTTTGCAGATGGTCATCAAATTTCAGAGTCCCCAGCGTCTTCCAACCTTTGACTTTTTGAGGTTGCTGGGCCTCATGGCATCCTGCATTTCTCTGGTGCCAGAGACTAACCTAAGTATGAGATCCCTTCAGTAGGCTCTCAGGACACAGTGGTCCCAATTCTCAGGCAAGATGTCCGGCCTCCTTCTGATTCCGAGCAAAGTCTCACAGGACCTTCTGCTTTGGGCCTTCGAGGACAACATTCTGAAAGGTGAACCTTTTTGGCAACGATGGCCGGAGATAACAGTAGTGACGGACACCTCGCTCATAGGGAGTGGAGACACTGCGAACGATCTGACAATCAACGATCGTTGGTCTCCATCGGAGTCCGAACTACACATAAACCTTTTAGAGCTGAGGGCAATCAAACTAGTACTGAAAGCCTTTCTGTCCTTTGTACAGGGAAATAATTTCCTGATAATGACAGACAACGCAGTGGCCATGTACTACCTCAACAAGAGAGGTGGTGTAGGGACACTACCACTGTGCAGAGAAGCGATACAGCTCTAGTTCTGGGCAATTCAAGGAGGAGTCTCTATCAGCCGTTAATCTAGCCGGAGAGGAGATCACGGCGGCAGATGCTCTAAGCAGGCAGAGCACAGTCACCCACTTGTGGGAACTAGCTCAGGAAGTCCTTCAAGAGATCTTCATCCTTTGCGGAACCCCTCAAGTGGATCTGTTCGCAACCAGTGTCAACCGGAAGTGCAAACTGTTCTGCTGCAGGGAATTTCCCCCGAGAGGAGATATAGCGGCCACGTACGTAGAGGACTGGGAGTTTCCACTCCTGTACACGTTTCCTCCAGTCCCTGTCATTCCTCACGTGATCAGGAGGTTGAGAAAGTTCAGGAAATCCATGATCCTAATTCCCACAGATTGGGCCAGGAGGACATGGAGTCTGGACCTTCTGGACATGTCCATCCGCCCTCCAATATGTCTTCCACAAAGAGAGGACCTTCTCTCACGAGAGGAGGGTTGGGTTCTCCTTCCAGAGGTAATGGCGCTCAGCTTTCATGCTTGGTTTCTGAGAGGCTCAGGTACAAGGATTGGGACCTCCCGGATGACATAATGGAGATTTTGCTTTCGACCAGAAGGCCAGCAACAAAATCCTTATACTGCTGCCATTGGAACAAGTTCTGCAGCTGGTGTAGGGAGAAGAATGTGGACCCTTTTCAATGTGATAAACCTACAGTGTTATCTTTTCTACTTAATTTGGCAAATCTGGGGCTCCAGATTGGAACAAACAAGCGTTATCTAGCAGCTCTTGCCATATTCAAGTGCACCCGGGAAGAGGCATCTTATTTCAAAATACCCCTAATAATTAAATTTCTTAAATACTCACAAATGTGTTTCCCCCTACACCATTCAAGTATCAAGTTGGGACCTTAACTTGGTTTTAAAGATTTTGACATGTGCTCCTTTCGTGCCACTCCATTCCTACCCTTTGAGACTGCTAACTTAAACATTTTGTTAGTAGCGATAATATCAGCCCGCAGGGTAAGTGAGTTGCAGGAATTTTCCTGTTTACCATTTTTTACAACAATAAGGTTGTCCTTAAGGTCAAGCCCTCTTTTCTACCTAAGATTGTGTCGGATTACCATCCAGCACAGAACATTGTGCTTCCTGCTTTCTATCCTCTACCTCATCCTTGCAATGAAGAGGAA
Organism: Ambystoma mexicanum; assembly: GCF_040938575.1. Lineage (NCBI taxonomy): Eukaryota > Metazoa > Chordata > Amphibia > Caudata > Ambystomatidae > Ambystoma > Ambystoma mexicanum. Next base: position 392,018,713 of record NC_090937.1, read on the forward strand.
AGATTCCATAGACTCGATCCGAGGAGAGCTCTAAGCTTTTATATTTCAAGAATGGCAAAGTTGCAACAACACAACCGACTTTTCATTGGATACACAGGACACGAACTAGGTATGTATGTCACCAATCAGACCCTATCCAGATGAATCATACTGGCAATTTCGGAGTGCTACAGCCTAGCAGGGAAAGATCCCTCGGAAGGTTTAAGGGCTCATTCCACTAGGGGCACAGCAACTTCCTCTCCCCTTCAGAGGGAAGTTCCAATAAAGGACATCTATGAGGCAGCTACCTTGTCCACCTTCCACACGTTCATTAACATTGTTTAGACACTTATAAAAATGAAAGAAGATTTGGGAAGGCAGTTCTCTGCTCCATTCTGGACAAACAACTCTCAATTCTTACTCCCTCCTCCAAAAGAACCTAATACTGCTTTGGGAGTCTATCATAACATGAGGAATACGTGGGAGGACACAATCCATTCGAACAACAAGCTACGTACCACTGGTAACGTTCTTTCGACTGGATGTTCCTCCCACGTATTCCTTAATCACCCTCCCAACCTACCCCACTGTAGAATTTCCCAGCTTTAGACCTTGTGATCTTTTAAGGTCTTATGATTTAAAGGCACTTATCAAGGCCGGTAATTCTGCAAATGGGTGGCGAATAAACAACTGAAGCCAACGCGTGATGCGCGTGTTATATATATATTAGACAGTGAAGTCAGCCGAGATGGAAGCCCTGCAGGGACATTGAGTCGACCGTCTCGACGCATAGCGCCCACTGCCGAGAGAAAATCTTTTCCGAAGTAGGTGAAGCTGGAAACGAAGATATCATAAAATGAGGACTATTTGGGAGGAACATCCAGTCGAAAGAAAGTTAGCAGGGGTAAGTAACTTGTTGTACTCTGTACTACGATCCCTGAGGGCTTTCCTACCACAACCGCGTTGAGACCACAGTAATGGGAGAAGGCGCTATATAAATGACCACAATACAATAATTTCACATCCGAAGTTTTCAGTCTAAGTCCTTGCTGGGCTCATTGTCTGGCATTATGGTTTCTTTGTGTTCACAAGCCACATATGTAAGTGCCTTCTTAGAAGATTTATGTACTCCTCCCCACCCCAAAGTTTAAATAATGAATTGAGGAGATAGATCAGTGCAAGTATTTGTGGGCGGATGATATTAATATCACCAAATGATTCATCATCTTGATCCGACTGCGCAGAATCCTCTCCGCTTACCTCTTCATTTACTGGTGGATCTAAGAGTGGATAATTGTGGCGAGGCCAACAGGCTCTTATCCAGTGTGTCAATTTCTGCATTATGTACATCTAATGTGCTGCAAGATGTTACATTGGCTGGTAGTAGTAGTAAACGCAGGGGCAATCGTGTCTGTTTGTGGCTGTATATGGTTGTTACCATTCTGTGCTTAGTAATTGTTGCTGACTCCTCTATACGTTCTGGGGATGCCAGACTGTGGTTAACATCATCCACGGTTCTACTTGCTTGTAGATATGGTGAGTATAATTGTCTCTGTGATTTTACTGCCCAAGCATGCTAGGGAGGAAGTTAATTGTTCACCCAGTTTGGTGTTAAATGGTTCTTAACTAGCTATTTTGGGTGGGAAGAAATGTGTGCCATTACTGCTATGCTTAGTCACATATGGGCATTAAAAAGTGCCAGGTCGAGGTTTTCGAAGAGCATAATTATGTATTTCAGTGGAGGAAGAAGCAATATTTAATAGTGCCGGTCTTACCGTATCTAGAATGGTACAGACCGCCAATGTGATCATCATAGAAGATTCTTGGGTTTCCATAAAATCTACATCGGTTTCCATCCCAACAGCCGGCCAGCTGGTTTACGACAATGCACTTTGCGCGCACCAAGCTTCCTTTCTATGTCCAAGGAAGGTGGCTCAAAAGACAACAAGCCCAGTAAGCACCTCTACTTAAGGACTTTAGGCCAGCTCCAGACAGACACCATTGAGTAGGCTGCTGGTCACGTGGTCAGGCCCTGCCCCTCAGTTGCTCCCCACACCTCTTGTCTTTGCCCCTCCAATTCTCTACTTAAATACTCTAGGCCAAATTCAGTAGGCTGTTGGCCACATGACCAGGTCCTGCCATTCAGTTGCTCCGCCCACCACCTATTTAATCAGTCGTCCTTAGGCACCTCATCTCTGGCGTCTTTGGCAAAGGACGGGCGAAGACAAAGGCCTCACCTGTTTCTGCCTGTTTGGGCCTGATGGGGCTCCAAAGCCAATCCCCCTCCAAGGCCAATCCCCACTCTCACTAGGGTTCGAATGGCAAAGTGCCCTGGGCAGCCCCAGTAACCTACCCTAGCGAACCTCATCAATATTGCCCTTGCCTCCATTTAACACCCATCGACCACATGCACACACCCTCTCATGTTGATCAGTGCTGACTCAGCAGTCGCTCACGCTGCAGAGATCGCTGACCTCAACTCGTACAACAACCTTGATGCCCTGTTCATCACTGAAACATGGTTTAGCCCACTGTCCCCACATGTTTTTGACATCCTCATACCCCAAGGCTACTGCATTCAATATGCCGACCGACTAGGAAGGGCAAGAGGCGGAGTGGGAGTCATCCACAGGAGCGATTGCCCATGCTCCACCATCCCCTCTCCCAGATCCAGCTCATTTTAATCACTCGCCAGTTCCCTCTATCGCACAAAGAATCCATCACCTACCACCTCATCTACAAACCACCTCACAGGAATTACTTTCATTGTAGACACTCCAAATTACTCTCCTCTGCCACATTAGCACATTATAGCAATGACTTTTTTGGTGATTTTAACGTCCCTGGGTCACCGACTGACCACCACATTTGAAGCACGCTTTCGCACTGACCGCACCAATTCCATCGACCTTAAGCAAATTGTAAACCCCCCCTCACTCAATGTCGCCCAGCTGATTCAAATGACCCAGAAGCAAACTTTGCACACTTCCCCACCACTGGGAATGCCTCGGGCTTCCTGGAATTATTGTGGCGCAAAACCATAACTCTGGAGACCTCTCCAACTTTAAATCTCTTGGTGCAAACTGTAGGATTCTAATTACCGAGGCCAAAGCTGCTTACTTCTCTGCCACTATTGTGGCAGACTCCAACAGGAGCAAAGCTCTCTTTGAAGTAGTAATGCATTGTACAAAACCCTCCCCCTACCCCGAGGTACTAGGGAAAAATGCAATGGTATCGACACATTTTTATTGAAAGAATGGACAAAATCAGAGAGACCATCAAATCAACCTCTCGCAACATTAGCAACTCCTGCACACCGGCACGCAAATGATTGCCTCCCTCAAACCTACTTCTTACTCGATATAATTCCAGCCTCCCATCATCAAGCAATTGACGGTCCCGGCGGTAAATGCTCTCATCAGCTTCATTAATGCCTTCCTCGCAGAAGGATCATTCCCTGGCACCCTCGAAACTGGTCTCAAATGACCTCTTTTGAAAGAACCAACCCTAGATCAAGACGACCTAGCCAACTACTGGCCCATTACGAACCTTCTGTTTATTGGAAAAATCTTGGAAAAAGTAGTTGCTACATAACTACTGACAGAATCGAACAACTCCACCTCCTAAATGACTATCAGTCAGGGTTCCACCCTTAGTGTTGCATCAAATCAGCCACATCCCAGTGATTTTTGAGGCCCTCCAAATCATAGATAATGGTGACTTATGCCTCCTCCTCGTCCTTGACCTCTCGGCTGCATTCAGCACTGTCGACCACTGCATCATTCTCTCCCTCCTTGCTGACCCGATGGGATTCTCTGGTACTGTCCTGAATTGGTTTACCTCCTACTGCTCAGGCAGACACCAGGCTGTTCAAATTAACTTGTTGCACTCTAACTGACTCCAGGACTCCTGCAGAGTCCCCCAAGGCTCCAATCCTTTTTAACCTTTACAATGGAGCCTTTGGGCACTCTCCTCAAAGATCCTAATATGCAGACTATACTCAATTGTACATGAAAGTAAATAGCGCGCAGGACATAATTTGTCTCTGCGATTACCTAGCCATCATCCAGTCTTGGATGTCGACCGTCTACAAAGATCTAAACCAATCCAACACTAAATTCATCCTCTTTGGTCAACCTGCTGAAAAACAAACTTGTACAACAATGGCTCACTGATATGCGCCTAGAAGGATTTTATCCACAACTCTGTCTCAGGTTTATCCGTAGGCTTCACATTGACAGCAGCCTGTCTTTCCAGAAACACGTAGCCAAGAAGGCCCAAATAGCCTGTCTCAGAATCTCTGCCCTTTGAAAAATCAAACACTTCATCCAGCCACAGGACTTCTGGACCGAAGTGCAGGCCCTTGTGGTCTCGCACATCTATGGGGGAAATGCTCTCCTGACAGGGCTCCCATCAGCTCACTTTTTCTCCCCTAAAAGCAGTACATTACGCTGCAGCATGTCTTATTAAAGTAGCATGGAAATGTAACCGAATTACCCCCATCCTTTGCGAACTTCCACTCCAAGTCAGGATACTTACTGTTCAAGACTGCATGTATCATCAACAAAGGAGTTAGGAGTACCACACCAGCATACCTGGTGGCAAAGCTCCACATATCTGGTGGCATATTTATGTACAGGCGCGTTATAAATGCCACATCATGTCATATCACATGCTCCTCAGGCAGCAAATCAACCAGCTTAAATCACAACTTGACTACAAAGAGAGGAACCACAAACAATCCTTCTCTTGTCCTGCACCCACCCCAGGAATGCAATCCCGGTGTCAGCTCGGAATGCCTCCACAACACTCCAATTCTTCAAATCTCTTAAAACATGGCTCTTTCAACAATACCTGACCAGTGATTAATTCCAATGGACGCACATTCTGACGCACAGACCTTACAGTACTGCACTACTGCTAAGATTGCAGCCCAATGCTGGCTACCCACACTCTGCACAGCGCTCCGCTGCCCTCGAGCTATGTCCAAACTTTAAACAATAAAAATATAAAATACAAAAATAAGCACTGTCATATGCAAGCGGCTGATCCAGTCAGCAGAAGCGGGAACTGGTGAGTAAGTGGACTGGCAAGCACTGATTCAGCATGGCTAGCTTCCTTTACACGTCCAAGGAAGGCGTCTCAGAGAGCAACAGTCCCCGGAGGCAGAGCGGCGAAAGCAAACGGCTGATCCAGTCAGCAAAAGCAGGAATAGGTGAGTAAGTGGACCACTTATTTATATATTACGATGTTATTTCATGTTAGTAAGACAGTTTTGGGGTGGGTGGGGTCAAATGACACTGTATGGAACTGTGTAAGTGCAAGACTGCTTCTCATGTGCTACTGCGCCTTAAGTGTCCTGCAAAGCCATTTTGTACAGTTAACAACCCTAGGGGGATGCGAGGGGTCCAAGCAGACCTTTGAACTCACCGCTGCTCACGTTCAGCTGGCCCGGAGCATACTGCCTCGTTTTTGATAGTTAGGCACTCTTGCAGTGACCGCCACCACTTTCAATGGTGAAATGGGTTGATAGCTTAGCTTTGTTTAAGATAAAATCAACCCTGCCAGACTCTGCCCAATCTTTCAGGCCAATACTGTACAAATTATCTTGCATGCATTATGTTTTTAATCCCTTTTTAATGTTTTTGGTGCCATTTTTTTCAGTGACACCGACCAGTTTCTCAATGTCTCAGGTGCAGCTTGTCCACTATGTAAGGCATAATTGCATGTCATCTCTGTGAAACAATGCCTTCCACCAGCATCGAAAAGTTTGTGACTGCTTTTAAGTTCAGAGTTCTTAATGAGCAACCACATAGTCAGATATTTTGTCAGCATCTGTCTTCTCATGCCATGTTGACTGTGTTTCCTAGTTCTTGATTGAAAGCAAATTGCTGCAAATCAACGCTCCTCTCGTGACTATGATTTTTCTGTTTTGTCATTACTTACGCTAGGATTACAATTCATAGGCATGTCTTTGGGTGTGTTATGCTGTAATCGACCCTCTGCACAATATCTAGCTGCTATTATCTTAGTCTAATTGCACATACAAATTTGTACAATAGAAATAGTAAACTTGTGCGTTCAGGGTCGATAACAGTAGGCTTCAAGATTCACAAAGGTCACCCATTGTATTCCAAAGTGGTACAATATTGATGTTTGTATGTCAGAGGGTGTCCGGTCAGTGTGACACAGGGTATTTAATGTGGAGAAGCAGGTTAAAGCTCTATATGCAACATTAATGTCTTGGATAGACCCATGGCCCTCTAAGCACCATTAAAGGGTTAACGTGATGTCATCACGTTACCATTTTGTTCCCAAAGGAAGGATGATCTCGTGGAGATGCTGTTATGTGCTGAGTAACGTGCTGAAAAACGGGAACATAAATACTTGTAGTTTTATTTATAAATTGGGCAGAATAGATGTTCTGCTACCACACTAACCAACTGTAATGTAGCACAATTCAGAACAATTATACATTTTAATTATCCTTGCAGATGATCTTGACACATGAGAACTCTACCTGTTGAACAGTACTGATGAGCATCACCACAGCTGATCATGACACATAAGCGAAAACTAAGTGTTGAACTCTAGTAATTTGGATAAAGACCACCAACACTTAAGTCAGTCTCTAGTCATTCTGACCACAATAATAACCTTTAACTCATCTTATAGATCCATAATATTTCCCGTTCTAAATTTGCTTTCTCAAGGGGGCGATAGACTTCCATCATTGAGCCTTATCAAATTAAGAATTGTTAATTTGAAGCATTAACCTGTTCCACCTTACCTAGATGAATGGATAAGCATAATCACTAGGTTGCTCATATAGGATCTATTTATTTATTAACATTTATAAAGTGCACAGCAGCCCAGAGGCACTGTGGTGCTGTTACAGACAATAAGGAGAATGTTGCTGGTTGCAGAGAGAAGGTTGGTTACATGAGAGATATGCAGATGATTAACACATGGTTACAAGGTGGTACAGGAGTATGCAGAAAACAGTGGGTTAGTTAAATAGTAAGGTTTTGAGGCCTTTGCGGAAATCAGTAAGGGAGGTCTCAGCCCTTAGGGCAATGGGCAGGTCGTTCTAGAGTTTGGGAGCTAGGTAAGGAAATCCAATGCCTCCTGCTTTGGCTCTTTTGATCTGTGGGATGCAGAGTTGGTTGGCGTAATAGCTTCTTTTGGGGCACTCTGAGGACTCTCTGGTGATGGTTTCTGATAAGTAAGGTGGGGCAGAAAAGCTTAAGCATTTATGTGTTAGGGTGAGGGTCTTGAAAGTGATTCACTCTTGGACAGGGGGCCACTGAGCGGACCGTCTGGCCTGCGTGATGTGGTCTCTTTTGGGGAAACTAAGGGTAGCTCTGAGCACGTTGTTTTGGACTATTTGGAGTCTAAGTTATTGGTTGCGGTGCCTGCTAGGAGTGCATTGCAGTAGTCTAATTTAGCTTAGATGGTTGCTCGGGCGATGGAGAGGAAATTTTGGTTAGATAGGAAGGGTTTAATGGCCGTTATAAGTTTAGTGGTATGGGCTGATGCGGAGGCGATAGCACTGACCTGTCGTGACATAGACGGGGAAGAGTCTAGTTAGACGCCAAGAGTCTTCACCGAAGAGGAGACGGGGATAGTGGTGTTGTCTATGGTAAAGTTGCAGTATAATTGGTTGAGTTTGGACAGAGTTTCTTTAAGGCCTAAGAGGAGGATGTCAGTCTTATCTCCATTGAGGCAGAGTCCATTGACTGCCATCCAAGTTTGAATGAAGGAGTACATTTGCAGGAGGGCTGTTGAGTCTCGGTCGTAGGAACCGGTGAGAGGGAGGAGGACTTGTGTATCGTCGGCATAGTTTGTGTAAGCTATGCCGAGGGAGTTCAGTTTGTCGAAGAGTGGTTTAGTGAATAGGTTGTAAAGTGTGGGTGCTGTGCAGGAGCCCTGGGGGACTCTGCAAAGGATGGTGGCTGACGTGGTGTTGGCCTGATCCGAGATGCCCTTCATGGCTCTATCTTCCAAGAATGAGGTTATTCAGGAGGTGTCTTATTTGGATAAGTGTGCTGAGTTGGTGAGATGGGAGTTGAGGTTTTTATGATCAACGAGATCGAACGCTGCTGAGAGGTCCAATAGCAGTAGCAGGGCTGGTTTGCCTGAATCTGTTATCTTAGTTATTTAGTTCTTAAGGTCTAGAAGGGCGGTTACAGTGCTGTGGCCTTTGCGGAAACCTGATTTCCTTTTGCCTAGGATGGCGTGAGCCTCTATGAAGTGTTGGATCTGGTTGTGGGCTGCTTTATCTAGAATCTTGAGCAGTAAGGGGACGGTAGTGATCGGGTGGTAGTTATTGGGGGAAGAGGGCTCCAGGTAAGTTTTTTTTAGAAGGGGCGGACCCAGGGTTCTTTAAGGTTTGAAGGGGACTGTAGCTGTGGAGAAGGAGGCATTGATAAATGCAGTCATGATAGGGGCCAAGGGCTCAGCGCAATCTTTGATAATGTTTGGGGGTCAAGTGTTCCCTTTACACATAGATGGTTTGAGATGTTGGAGTATGTTTATGACTTCTGATTTGGAGTCATCTCTGAAGGAGAAGGGAGGGATGGAAGGTCTGTGAGGTGAGGGTGCTGGGCGTTGCCTGACGGGCGTGTTTGTTGTTTGGGCAGAGCTTTATATTGAATTTGAAGTTTGTCTTGGAGGAGTTTAATTTTGTTTAGCATGGCTGCCTGAATGCTGGAGCACCATGCTTAGTCTTTAATGATCTCATCAGGGCTGCTGGAAGGAGTGATGAGGTCCTTGAAGATAGAGAACATTTCCTTTGATTTGGAGTTGGCATTAGTGATACAGTGGTTGAAAGAGTTGGATATTGCTTTGAAAATGGCTTTTTTTATTGTGACGAGAGCCTTTTGAATTCTTAGAGTGTGGAATCACAAGGCTTTGCCTGCCATTTGGATAGGGCTAGGTGTTTGCTGGTGCGGAGGGCCAGTAAGTGTTCTGAGAACCATGCATTGGTGTGCATGGATTTTTTTTCCCTTTTAGCTTCGACTGGTGCTATGGCGTCAATGGGTCTAGTGAGGGCGTGAGAGTAGATGTCCGCAAGTGAGCTGGGGTCACTTGAGGAAGGAGGTTTAAGTTCAGGGACATCCAGGTAGGGGATAAGGTTGTTTTTTGTTATTTCCGGCAATACACCCTGTGCTCGGAAACTACCAAGGTAGGCCTTTGTCATTGACTTTTTACCTCTCCAACTAGCGCGCGCCCCTCCTTGGCCACCCGCAGACTTACGTCTGCATTTGAAATCAACGGTGCCCAGTCAAACCTATCGTCGCTCTGCCACTAACTTCTCTAATTCTACTGACTTTCATTCTAAAAAAAGACCAATACCTGCCATTATTATTTACAATAATTCTACGGCATTCCAGCCCTAACCGAGTCCTTCCACGGTGGGATTCCTAACTGGCACACTTGATACTCGTGTTGGTTGCCGCCCAACGGATAACAACGCATGCCGAATACCATGTGTGCACTGATTGCAGCCAAACAGCAAAAATGGTCTCCTGCCCATTGTGGTCAATACATTATTGCCTCATATTCTGTGTTTCTGATTGCTGCCCATTTGATTATAATTGATTTTTCCCCTAGTTTGGTCAAAAGTTACTGCCGAATATTCTGTGACTCTGATTGCTGCCCATTTGACTATAATTGATTTTCCCCTATTTTGGTCAAAGGTTAATGCTGCATATTCTTAGATTCTGTTTGCTGCCCATTTGACTAAAATTGTTTCCCCTATCTTGCTCAAAAGCTACTGCCACATATCTTGTTTTAAATCTAACACCACCTCTCCTGTGATACTCGTCCTCCCCTCCCCTCACCACACTCCACTCACAACACAGCCTACTGCCCCTCACCCGCCTACCAATACATCCTGCCACACGACCTTGTCCACATCACACATCCAATTTCCAGCACGCACACTGCATCCCCCTCATTCTACACCTCCTCACTGCCCTAACCCTTACACTAGCCACCTACAGGCACACCGGCCCAGCCAGAATTTCCACCTCTATCTCACACCTCTCAGCCCCCACTCCGTCCCAGCACGCTCGTCCAATCAACATCACCCTGGCAAATTTCCCTACGGCCAACTCCCAAAACAACCTAGGACTCAGACGCTCTTGGTTCAGGATACGCACCATGCCCATTCTGCACCTCAGCCTGCCCATCCCCACAGCCATCACAAACCACAAACTAAGCTTACGCTCAACCTTCACCTACTCGCCACCCCACAACCAAGCTCTGCAACAACCAGCAAACTCCCTTTTACAGACCCTCCTCCATGAGTCCTCCCACCCAGCACACATGTACACTCTCGCCACTCACCGCAACACCTCGCATCGCAAACCCTCCAGCCACCACCCTCCCCAACCAGAGCAACGCCCCAGACCCTTCCATCACCTCTAAAAAATACACGCTCGCCCAGCCTCTTAAATTCGCTCTCATTAACGATCGTTCCCTCCCTGCACATGCCCTCGAGATTAACAACCTCATCAACACCCATGGCCTAGACATTCTTGCCATCACTGAACCTTGGCTCCATGATGCATCTGGCCCGGCCATAGCCCTGGCCCTCCCGCAAGGTTACTCCTTCGACAGGACCGTCAACTCGCAAAAGATGGAGGCGTAGCCCTTATATCTAAGGGTACACTTTCCATCAGGCAATGTGATCACCCATGGGAAGGTAACACCAACCTCCTTTTAGCCAAACTGTCTCTGTCCCCCAATTGCACCATAAACGTACACTTTATCTACTGGCCCCCTGGCACAGCCCCCGACTTCCAAGGGCACCTCCTCCATATTCTAGGCTACAACTTCATATGTTCCACTAAAACCATTCGGATAGGAGATCGCAACCTAGTTATCAACGACCCAAAAGACAAAGCATCCCTAGCCCTAGCCAAATATCTCAAAAGACCTTGGTTTCTCACAAAAGTCACAGGCCCAACTCACAGTAAAGGCTGCACCCTCGACTGGATAGCAGACCTCAACTGCTCCGCCTCGCTAGTATCCAACACGGCATACCCCTGGACTGACCACAATTGTATCCAATTCACAGTCCCGACTGATCCCCTCCCCACTAAAGTACCTTCACATGCTCCCCCAGCCATGGTCGGAAGCTCCAAAAAAATTCACAAAGAACAACCTTATACCCTACATGCATCTATTTAATGATCTATATATATTACCCATTAGCCCATATCCTCTTTTCTAGAGACAAGTTTGCGATAACATATTGCAAAGTGGATTTATTTTAACTTCCCTTTTGGAATTTGATTGAAAGAAGGCACATGGCACAAGCTAGCCAGGTGAATAATGCTCTGACTTCATATGAGAATTGGTATACATCTGAATATAATTTTAAAAGGCTTAAAACCGATTACATTTCTGTAATTAACCCTGCAGATATGATTTAAACATTTTGAAGACTTATGAAAATATTTTTTCGCTCCTCAAGAAGGTAACCTCTGGAAATGCATAGAGCTATTTTTATGATTTCTTTTTTGTATTTACTGTCTTCAAAAATCTATTCGAAGGGATTGTGTCCCCCGACGTATTCCTCATCTAAGATATCTCCTTCCAGCTCTGCTCTGCTGGCCTCGGAAATTTTTTTCTCTCTAGAGGGCGCTGCGCGTCGACGTCCTCCGAGTCGATGTCCCTCGACAGCCGCCGTGTCGACGTCATCCTACCTATAAAGGCTGCGCGCAGCGTCCGTTGCTCAGTTCCGTTTTTCCGCGCTTACTCAGTGCCTCGGAATACCGTTGCTCAGTTCTTAGTCAGATTAATCCTATTTACCTCGAGTCATTCGATCCGTACTTGATGGCTTCCTCGTCGGAACCGACAACTCCTCGATCCGGCTTCAAAAAATGCCGAGATTGTGGGAAAAAGATGTCGTTGACTGACCCTCACAGAGTTTGTCTGTGGTGTTTGGGAGCTGAACACCATTGTTCGGAATGCGAGGACTGTATGTCCATGACAGCTAAGGCCCTGAAGGAGCGTAGGGGGAAGCTGGAGAAAGGTAAGACTTTTAAAGCTTCTTCTTCGTCGACAAAGTCGAGACACTCGTCTCCTCGTCACCATTCGCGCTCCAGGTCTCGGAGTGGGTCTCATCACTCCTCGAGATCGAAGCACTCGAAGAGGAGACGTCGAAGATCCCCTTCTCCGTCTTCCTCTTCCTCTGTTTCGCCAAAAAGAATCCCTTGCCCCACGAAACATAGTTCCCGGGCTGAATGGGAGGAATTCCGCAAAAATATGATGAGCGTCTTCGAGAAAGCGGCCTCGACCCCCTCGAAGACTGCCGAGAGCGATGCTCTGGTCGAAAGACCCGAAGGTCAAAAACGCTGCGAGTCGCAGTACCCGGTGAAGGAAACCTCTCGAGCGCGTCTCGAACCCTCGAGTAGGACTATGACCTCCAAACCTTCCTCGAAGGTTCCGTCGACGCCGTCGACGAGGGTTCCGTGGACGCCGAGGTCGATGTCTTCGACGCCGTTGTCGAAGGGACCTTCGACACACGGGTCTGTCGACTCGACGCCAGCTTCGACACCGGCGTCGACGCCAAGAAAAGTCACGGTTACGACACACCCAGTGACTATCCCCAGGTCCTCGACGTCGATGGCTTCGAGATGGTCGAGTAGAATTCCAATTCTGTCGAGGTCTTCGAGGCCTCCGCCTTTGTTTTCGACGCCACGCTCGAAGCCTTCGGCGTCGACGACATCGACGTTTTCGAGGCCGATAATGACAAGTTCGGCACCCTCTGCCTTGGAAATGGGATTTACTCCCTTTATGAGTTCAGAACAATTGAGAACTATGTCCTCAATTTTGGAAGAGGGTGAATTGTCTGAACAGGAAGACACATTTGAGTTGCAGGGACCTGTAACCCCAATTAGAGAGTAATTTTCCTCTGAAGAACGCAGGTTAAAGGATCTTCATGATTCCTTACATGAGGCAAGTGGGTTAGACACTTCCCCTGAGGTGGAGTTTGCTAGGCCAGACCCGGGGGAGCATGCTGAAACCCCCTTATAGAGCCTTGGTTGAGAAAGTCTGGTTTTGCCCCAGATGTGCAAGCCAGGCTCTTGAACATGCCTTCGATGGCTCTTCTTTGTTGCAATCCGTCAGACTCCTTTTCGTCCCACAGGAACCTCTGCGAGGGGCAAGTCCTTTCGCTTCTACTCCGCATTCGGAAGAGGTAGAGGACGACCGGCTCAAAGGGGACAAAGAAGAACTACCCGAGGTGGACGGGGTAGATATTCAAAAGCCGCAGCAACAGCAGGTGCGTCTTTACCATCGGCATCTGCATCAGCCGCCCCAAAACCACTCTGAGGACTTCCCTCAAAGGACACCTGTAGGAGGCAGGTTGACTCAACATCTGGCGGTATGGCAGGCTATCACGTCAGATGCTTGGGCATTGGAAACAGTTGCCCAAGGTTACTGCCTGCCTTTCCTACGTATACCTCAGAGTCATCCACCGGGGATCAGCTCTCAGAAAGCTCCAGATCCGCTCCTCTTGCAGGACATTTTGGACCTGCTAGAGAAAGGTGCCATAGAACCGGTACCTGTAGCGGAGAGGAACAAGGGCTGGTACTCCCCTTACTTTCTCATTCCAAAGAAAGACGGAGGACTGAGACCCATCTTGGACTTGCGAGAATTGAACAAATTCCTCAGAAAAGACAAATTCAAGATGGTCACCCTTTCTCAGATCCTCCAGGCCCTTCAGTTCCGGGACTGGTTGGTATCTCTGGACCTTCAGGACTCTTATTTCCATGTGCCTATCCACCTCAAACACAGGAAATACCTGAGGTTCGCAATTGGCAACTCTCACTATCAATTTCGAGTGCTGCCATTTGGGATGACCTCCGCCCCGAGGGTCTTCACCAAGTTAATGTCGGTAGTGGCTGCAAGTCTAAGGAGGGAAGGGATTCACGTCTACCCCTACCTGGACGATTGGTTGATCAGGGCTGTTTCTCCGGAACAAGCTCAGATCCAGCTAAATCACGTGTGCCACTTCCTTCACAGACTGGGCTTCTCCCTCAATTTAAAGAAGTCACAAATGATACCATCGCAGAGACTCCAGTTCATAGGAGCGATCCTGGACTCTTCCCTGGGAAAAGCCTCGCCACCAGAGGTGAGGGCTCAAGATATTCTACAGATGGTTACCAAGTTCCAACATGCCCAACGTCTCCCAGCCTTCGACTTTATGAGGTTGCTAGGCCTCATGGCATCCTGCATTTTCCTAGTGCCAGAGGCTCGCCTGAGAATGAGATCCCTCCAGTGGGCACTGAGGACTCAGTGGTCACAATTCTCAGGAAGAATGACAGATCTTCTTCAGGTTCCCGGCAGGGTGGCTCGAGACCTTCAGTGGTGGGCCTGTCAGGAGAACATTCTGAAAGGAGAACAGTTTTGGCAACCCTGGCTGGAGATAACAGTAGTCACGGATGCCTCACTCACGGGGTGGGGAGCCCACGCCAACGACTTGACCATCAGCGGTCATTGGTCTCCATCGGAGTCCAGACTACATATCAACCTGTTAGAGCTGAGAGCCATCAGACTTGCGCTGAAGGCGTTCCTGCCAGCTGTACAAGGGAAGAACGTCCTGATAATGACGGACAACACGGTGGCCATGCAATACCTCAACAAAAGAGGAGGCGTAGGATCACTACCCCTGTGCAGAGAGGCGATGCAGCTCTGGTTTTGGGCAATCCAAGAAGGAATCTCTCTATCGGTAGTTCACCTAGCCGGAGAGAAGAACTTGACAGCGGACGCTCTGAGCAGGCAGAACACAGTCTCCCACGAGTGGGAGCTAGCTCAGGAAGTCCTTCAAGAGATCTTCGCCCTTTGGGGAACCCCTCAGGTAGATCTGTTCGCCACCAGCCTAAACAGGAAATGCGACCTGTTCTGCTCAAGGGAATTTCCCCCAAGAGGAGCTCTGGGAGACGCGTTCATAGTGGACTGGGAGTTTCCGCTTCTGTACGCGTTCCCACCGGTCCCTGTCATTCCTCAAATGATCAGGAGGTTGAGAAGATTCCGGCGAACCATGATCCTAATTGCCCCGGATTGGGCCAGGAGAACGTGGTACCCGGACCTTCTAGACTTGTCCATCTGCCCTCCAATTCGACTTCCACTCAGAGAGAACCTACTCTCACAGAAGGGAGGTCAGGTTCTCCATCCAGACATCAAAACCCTCAACCTTCACGCTTGGCTTCTGAAAGCACTTACATCTGCTAGAAGGGTGAGCGAATTACAAGCTCTTTCTTGTAAACCCCCTCACACAATATTTCACAAAGACAAAGTTGTCCTGCAAGTGAAGCCTAATTTCCTCCCAAAGGTGGTTTCTGGATTCCATATCACTCAGAAGATTACCCTACCATCTTTCTATCCTCCTCCTCACCCGGGGAAAGAGGAAGAGAGGTTACACAGGCTAGACCCTAGGAGGGCTTTAAGTTTTTACATCAGTAGACTAGCCAGGATAAGGCAGGCAGACCAGCTGTTTGTAGGTTACGCAGGTCACAAGCTGGGGTTACCAATAACTAAGCAGACCATTTCCAGATGGATCATTCTAGCCATTCTGGAATGTTATAAACTGGCAGGGAAAGAGCCCCTCAAAACCTTAGGGCTCATTCAACCAGAGGTATTGCAGCTTCATCGGTCCTCAAAAGAGGCGTGCCGGTTAAAGACATATGTGCGGCCGCTACATGGTCGTCTGTTCATACCTTTACACGTTTTTACAATTTGGATTCCTCCTCCAGTCAAGAGACTAGGTTTGGAAGGGCTGTACTGCATTCTATTCATCAATAGAAGACAGCGTGAAGTCAGTACTCCCTCCTCCGATAATAGAATACTGCTATGGGAGCCTATCTAAGATGAGGAATACGTCGGAGGACACAATCCCTTCGAAGAACAAGTTACTTCTTACCTTGTAACGTTCTTTCGACGGGATGTTCCTCCGACGTATTCCTCATCTACCCTCCCATCCATCCCCGCAGTTCTACTTCCCTTGTTGTTGCAGCTTACGCTCCTTCAGGGTGATTAGTTTAGTCCAGAAAGTATTATTGTGGGCTACAAAACGGAACTGAGCAACGGACGCTGCGCGCGGCCTTTATAGGCAGGATGACGTCGACGTCAATACGGCGGCTGTCGAGGGACATCGACTCGGAGGATGTCGACGCGCAGCGCCCTCTAGAGAGAAAAAATCTTCCGAGGCCAGCAGAGCAGAGCTGTAAGGAGATATCTTAGATGAGGAATACGTCGGAGGAAGATCCCGTCGAAAGAAAGTTACAAGGTAAGAAGTAACTTGTTCTTCTATATTAAACATCAATTGATAGAATATCTATATCTTAAGATAGTTTCACGACATGAACTGAAGAGTGTATTCTGTAAATTATTAGATTGAACCTCGACTGTCCCTGGTGACAGTAATATGGTGTGCAGGGGGCAGAAGTGTCCATCATTAAAGGACACTATACTTTCTTTCCTCTGCGCACCAGAACATGGAAAGAGTTGAAAGAACTGTGCTCCTAAATCACTCTTTGCAACTTGCATTGTATATCCTGAGATTCCCAGCTCACTGTTCAGCTTTGCTACGATCAGCCTGCTGCTTACATCACAGGAGAGGACCTGCACCACGCTGCTACGCTGCATAAGCATAGTAGGGACATAATGCGATGCATAATAAAAAACAGAGTATGATAAGGTGGATTCAATTAGGCTGTAGGCTATCTTATATGCACCATAAAGTTATGAAATGAAAACTCATTATGTGTCTTTTTGGGCATCTCGCTGTCGGGTGCAGAGAAGTCTCTCTTCCATGTTCTGCAGAGCTCATTATCGGTCTACCGATGCTTCTCACACAGAGGATGATCTGTTTCCCAGGTCCCCTTTAGCAGTCAGCAAGCGGGACCTGTTCATTATCTTTTGGACTGGCACACCAAGAGTGGGCATCCTTGATACTTACCCCTGCCGCCTAAGCCTACAACTGCCAGAACAGCGTTCTGTTGCCCGTGCCACCGTTGTGGCGTGCTTTAAACCTTTGTGTTTTGTAGTGAGGGTAGGGTGGTTCCCAAGAGGCCTCTACAATCCAACTCTGTGCACAGTTGGATTAGTAAACTTGCGCCCTTCTACTTCACCCTGCTTTTATAGGGTGAAAATAGCCTGAGGGCGTGCTCCTCTTGGGCGTTGGGCTGGCCATAGCCAGTGAGCCCCAACATGTTCAGTTGGCGGCCTCCCCTTACATCTGTGTTCATATCCCTTGTTATTTTGCCCCCCATTTCCTTTTCTCGTGGGAAGGTGCCAATTGGGCCACAAAGCCCCTCCCCAACCCGGGCACCTAGTAGTCTCCATCCTGCCAACACCTTTTACTTGCATACCGGGAAATAGTGGTGTGGTGTTGGGAGAGAGGGGAGGGCCGTTTCCAGCCACCCTCCCAAAGTGTCACCCTGCCTGTCTCACTATGTGTAACCCCTGTGACCTTTACCTCCAGGGCCTGCAGTCCTTTCGGGTCCCAGGCCATTCACCAGGGACCGAGTGGAGGGAGGACTTTGTGCTGGGGTGTCCATGTTCCGCACTTGGCTTTCGAAATGCACCCCCATACCAAAGAAATGACAGGTGTTGGCTTTCCGTCCCCCGTGTAGCAGACTCCATCCACACACGGCACTACCCGCCTTTCCATTTTCCCTCGTAGGATTAGTGCTTGGTCCCGAAGCCGTCTTCAACGCACAGGGAGCTCAATAATACTGACAGGGCAGAGGCATCATACCCTAGCCGCTATCTGGTTGAAGCGCTGGGTAACCAGCCAATGTTCCGGCTCCGGTTTCTTCACAAGTCAGCTTGGCCACTAGTTGATTTGTACACCAGAACATCCAGCCCACATTTGCAAATGTTTGCCGCACCTTGGACCTCTACAGCACTGTGCAATTAACTAAAGAATGCAAAATAAACAGGACCCTGAAGGGTGCTCCAGCTCAGGCATTCAACTTATTACCCTCCCATCAGTTGACGCCCAAGCCCCCTTATTTCATTAATTCTAATCCTGTGTGTCCACAGAATTCAACCACTGTCCAGGGCAACCCTCTCTGCCTACGGTCCCATATACCAGAGCCAAGGAAGTGTACATTTGAAATAACCGTGGGGTAAGGGAGAAGTAGGGGTGTTAATTGAAATCCAGGATATGGCTGCTCATCTTGATATACGTAGAGTGGAGAGCGATTGGAGAGGGGTATTTATTTCAATTTATAGGGCTCTCTTGCTGTACATTTTTTTTTTTTAGGGCAGCAGCAACAAAAATGACACATATGAAAAAGCAAATCTGTTAGGTTTCAGCACCGTTGAGTAGCTGGAAGATGCGCTTTCAATGAAAAACAGAAGCAAGAAGTGGCTGAAACCTTGAGAAGAGGCATAGCATTCTTGAGTGCGACAAAGAATGGCCAGTAAGAAAAGACAGTTCCAGGGGGTGCTGTGACACGCCAAACAAGATGGCCGCGTGATCTCGGAGCTCCGAGACTACCGAAATCCTGAAGAAAAAATCCTGCGGATCGAGCCAACCACGCCAGAAACAAAGTGCTCAAGAGGGTGTCTGAACCTCCCCTGTATCCGGTGCCAGTTTGGGACGAATCAGACAAGCCGATCCCAAGAAACACTGTGGCGAGGAGGAGCCGCCATCACCAAGGGCTGTGCTGCGCTGCTTCGCGCCATAATCTCAGAGGCTGCGACGGACGGCGAGAGGGTGACTTACATCACGCCGCCACCGACGGCTCCCAGACTCTGACCCGCACTGCGCCCCCAGAGCGGAACAAACACCCTCCTCCCACGCCAACACCACGTCTCCTGCGAGCCTGCGGACCGCTGGCATACAAATCTCAGAGCCGGCTGGCTCACACAGGCGCCGGTTGGAAGCGGCGCGAAGATCCCGGATCCTGGCCCCGGGCTACCCGCTCCCCAGTGCAGCAAAGGACAACGTCGCCCCCTGTTGTGGGGTTTGCATGGGACCAAAGGTACGTGCGCGCCTGCAACAGCACCCTGCATATCCCTCCTCACCCGCCCAGCCTGAAGCCCAACACAGCGCATCATCCACACCCCGCCAGCAAAATTCTATCTAACTCACCACCCTCGGAGCAGAGCAAACACCCTCCTCCCACGCCAACACCATGTCTCCTGCGGACCGCTGACACACAAACCTCAGAGCCGGCTGGCTCACACAGGCGCCGGGTGGAAGCGGGCGTGAAGATCCCATAGCCCGAAACCTGGCACCGGGCTATCCCGCTCCCCGGCGCCGCAAAGGACAACTCCACCCCCTGTTGTGGAGTTTGCATGAGACCAAAGGTACGCGGGCACCTGCTACAGTACCCTGCATATCCCTCCTCATCCGCCCAGCCTGAAGGCCAACACTGCATCATCCACACCCCGCCAACAAAATTCTACCTAACCCACCAACCACACGGAGCAATTGTGCCAACAAACTCTCTGCAAGATCCTAAACTATTGCGCCCACGCAAAATAATAGCCGCACTAAAGACCTTCAACCACAACTTTCACCATCTTGAAGAACCCCCAGAAGACATAATTGGCACAGCACCACGCCTGGGCATATAAACTTGTGAAGGAGACATATTGTCCCCCACTCCACCAACACATACAACTCTCCTGCTCCAGCACAATAGCCCAATACCACTTTATAGCAATGGCAGGGGGCACCAAAAATAAAGACAAGAGAAGGGGCCCCATGGACGCTTTTGCAAACTCCTCCAACTCAGACCAGGGTACTGAACCCACTGAAACCTCCAGCACCTATGTCAGATCCACCCCCTGACTTCTCCACAGGGGTACAGACCGCTCGGAGATCCTTTGACTCCGTTAAAAGTACGCTGAGAGACCGCAAAATAACATACACCATGATGTTCCCTGCAAAACTCTGCATCCGACATGCTGGCAAGACACAATTCTTTGAAACACCGGATACAGCAATGTCATACATAGAGAGACATATCCCAGAGACGCCCACTGAGAATTGACCCCCCGGAATTTAGACTATGAAAGTCGACTAAAAGAAGAGATCCTACTCCGCACTGCAGCGACAGCACCAACAGGCCGATCCACGAGATCATGAACGCTACACTCTCGGAGCTGAGACGGGCCACACTGCTCCCTCTCCACTTGGTTTCTACTGCAATGATGCAAATGGTTCTTAGGGACACGCTGCCTGATTGGGGGGATGGTGATGGTGGGGCTTGGGGAAACAAACAGGCCAGTTGCCTGTTTAGAGGAAGAAGGTGCGGAAGTTAAAAAAAAAAACGCACCTCTGAAAAGTTTGTGTTGTTGATAACTGTTGGCTGTTGAACAAAGAAAACCTGGCACAGGCACAGAAGGGAAAAGATCCCCAAAATACGCTGAAACACAATACACATCAACGGCAATATACACATGGCACCTCAACAACTGACAAGAAACACTAGACTCCTGTCCTGGAATGTAAGAGGTCTTAACCCAATCAAAACCACGAAAGTGATAGCATACGCCAATAGACATAGAGCAGACATTCTCCTACTACAAGAGACCCATACCACGGATCACATGACTAATGCACTTGGTCGTGCCTGGGGCCCACAGATATATATGACAAACTACTCGTCGCAATCAAGAGGGGTCCTAACGCTGATCCACCGCAGACTTGGCCTCCAAGTACACAAAACAAAAATAGATACGGTTGGCAGATATGTGATAATCTGGGTAATAATGCAGGGTCATGAACTAATAATCATAAATACCTACGGCCCAAACATCGACTCACCTGAATTCTACCAGCAGATCGTAAATCTAATAGCCCCGGCAGAAAACACAACAATTATATGGGGAGGAGACTTTAACACTATCTTAGACCCTGCACTGGACAGAACATCCCAGGTCCAGCATGCAAACTCCAAAGCAGCACTCACCATAAAACAGGCTATGTCCGACCTACCGCTGGCAGATGCCTGGCGAGAAACCCATCCTACCACCAGAGAATATACGTTCCACTCATACGTCCACGAATCAAGTTCTAGGATTGACTACTGGCTTTGATCTGCAGACCGTATCCCTGACCTGAAAGAATGCACTATATTGCCCAGAACACTCTCGGACCACTCCCCAGTAATACTCGAAATCCAGATCGGATCGTCCAACCATGAACATAAACTATGGAGGATGCCTCCAGATCTCCTACGGGATACCTCGGTGCACGAACCACTCCGGACCGAATTACAGGACTTCTTCGACCGCAACCGGAACTCGGTGAAATCATGCCATACAGTATGGGAAACCTTCAAAGTGTGGCTCAGGGGACACCTGATCTCCAAGATTCATGGCACTTTCAAAGATATACGCATCCAATTGACCCGAATCGAAACCCACATCAAGGAGGTGGAGACGACATACGTCAAAACCCCTGAGCCGGCAACACTATCCACACTCAACGACGCTTTGAACAAATTCAAGACGCTAGCGGAACAAGAAGTCTGGTACATGTCTCAATCAACCAAAGCCAGGAAATATGGTGAAGGCAGTAAATCTGGCACATCTAGCAAACCTTATCAAGACGGAGCAAGGACATGGGCAAATCACCACTATAATGGACGAACAAGGTACAACATATGTAGACCGCTTGGAGGTGAACGCTGTGTTCCGAGACTTCTACAGCAAGTTATACTCAAACGCTGACCAAGTGACAACAGAAGAACTCCAGGAACATCTGGACTCCTTCCCACTCCCCAAACTCTCCAGAGAAGAAAGCACCACGATAGACCTACCTCTAACCCTAGAGGACATATAACAAGCAATCAAGAACCTAAAGGCGGGCCGAGCCCCGGGTTCCGACGTCCTCCCTGCAGATCTCTACAAAATGTACATAGACAAACTCGCCCCACGACTTCTAGAGGTATGGGAAGAGGCCCTTGAAACTGGAATGCTCCCACAGACAATGAGAGAAGCCATCATAGCCGTGCGGCTAAAACCCAATAAACCTGCACACTCTCCATCCTCATATAGACTGCTGTCTCTCATTAAAGTAGACGCAAAAATCTTTGCAAAAGCAATAACAACTAAACTAAATCCATACATGACCAAACTAGTGCATCCAGATCAAACAGACTTCATACCTGGCCGTTCTACCGCCCTGAACCTCAGGTGCTTCTTCGCCATCACGTCCCAAATGGAGCACCGGGCACAAACAGTGGCAGTCACGTTAGACGCAGAGAAAGCGTTTGACTCCATCTCGTGGAAATACATGTACAGAATACTTGAGAAGATGGGGTTTGGCCCAGGATTCCTCAGCTTCATAAAATTACTATATCGCAACCCCCTCCGCCAGAGTACGGACCAACAAAACTCTGTCCGTTGCCTTCGCATTACAGAGAGGCACTAGGCAAGGCTCCCCCCTCTCTCCGTTAATATTCGCCCTGACAATAGGAGGAATGGCAGCATACTTACGACACAACCACGCCTGGGGAGGGATCCGTATAATGGGATCTCCACAATTCTTCTCCCTCTACGCAGATGATACGATGCTGTACATCAGAAACCCAGACGCACATCTGCCACCAGTGATACGAGACATTACCAAACTCACCAAGTACTCCGGATACAAAATCAACCAAAACAAGTCTGAAATAATATCACTGACCGAGTCCACAACCCAGACCGCAACAATTAATGAGTTACGCTGGTCCCCCACTTACGCAAGGTATCTGGGCATCATCATGGCACCCGACAAAAAAACCCTGTATGCAAATAATTATGCCCCGTACATGATACAGCTTGAACTTAAGCTTAATGCCTGGACCAAACTGCCACTATCCCTGTACGGTCGTATAACACTACTGAAAATGGTGGTAGTCCCAAAACTACTGTACCTATTTAACGGTATCCCGATCTGGCCAGGCAAGAGATTTTTCGACACACTCCAAAATCTGGCCATGTGCTTTATTTGGGGAGGGAAAGTACCCAGACTAAGCTGGTCCAAACTGTGTGAGAACTACAATACGGGAGGTCTGGCGGCTCCAGACTTCCAACTATATTATTATTCGGCACAAGCACACTTTGCAAAATACTGGACAAAAACAGCAGAACAATTTGCACACATACATGCAGAAAAGTTTGCAGCATCACTGCTGGACCTCCAAAACATATTTGCTAAAGTACCATGAGAAAAGACCCTCTCTGACCCTATGAAATCAACTGCTAGAGCATGGGCACAGATGCTCAAGAGAGTAAGATGTGAAATACCATATTGGCCACAGCTACCCATATGGAACTACCCAGGACTGTAGCCTACAACAGATCGCACCATACAAGTACTATGGGACACTACAAAACAAGCCAAAGTCGGCGATCTCTTTCCGGAAGGTCGGTTCCTCACGGCGGCACAGATCCAAAACAGAGTAGGCAACAGCCTGACCACAATGCTACATTATCAAAAATTAAAAGCCTCCTGTAAGAAGAAATGGCCGTCCTTTCCTATTGCACCACCAGTCCACAAATTTCTATCAGAAATCCTGACAGAGGAAGGCTTCACAGGCAGCGTGTCCAGCCTATACAGAATCACTCAATCCAACACTCCATCCAAGAATGAAATGAGAGTCAAGTGGGAAAAAGACTTGAACATTCAAAAATATGATCAACAATAGGCAAAC
Source organism: Ambystoma mexicanum (assembly GCF_040938575.1). Taxonomy (NCBI): domain Eukaryota; kingdom Metazoa; phylum Chordata; class Amphibia; order Caudata; family Ambystomatidae; genus Ambystoma; species Ambystoma mexicanum. Next base: position 392,042,373 of record NC_090937.1, read on the forward strand.
TACTGCAAACACACAAAATCCATATCCCTATGTGCAATTTTCAGATGTATCAAATTCAAGATGTTGAACCAACTGCATATTACACCCAAACAAATCTCCAAGTTCGACCCTACCAAACCGCAGGCATGCCCCAAATGTAACACAGCCAAAGCAACAGACATCCATATGTACTGGGAATGCCCGCCAATTACAAACTTCTGGACAGAAGTGACAGACACCATGGAGGACATTTTAAACATGAACATTCCTCCCACACCCCTGAAATACCTCCTGGGAGATATCGGCAAGGCTTCAGTTAAAGCCTGCAGACTATTTGCAGTGTGGGGAGCAGTGGCTAAACGGAGTATCCTTAGAAAATGGAAATCAAAAGAACCCCCCACTCACAGAAGTTGGTTACTTGATCTAATCCATACACAAGAAAGTGAAGAGTCATATGTACGAGGGATCCAATCCACGTCTAGACCTGAAGACATATGGACCCCCCTCAGGGTATACTTACTGGTGGCAGAAGGCGGAACTGATAATGCACCAAATCTAGCTGTATAACTCATTGCGATGTGTCCTCCTTTCCCACACCCCCTCTCTCCCTTTCTAATATTTCATCCCCTGCACTGTGTATAATATGACTAAATATGGATTTTGCTATAACTGTGAACTGTAATACCCCCCCTGAACAGTGTTTCCCGTAATGTGTCAATGCCAGTACTAAATAAAGATTTTTTAAAAAGGAAAGACAGTTCCAGCTAGAAGAAATACAATTGAGAGTAAAGTATGCAAGAGCAATGCAACAAAGATGAATAGATTACAAAACTGAAAACAACGAGAAAAGGAGAGCCAAAGAAATGTTGCAAGAGAGAAAGAAATGTGAAACGGGAAAGGGGACAGGCAAAGAACATGAATTGCAGATTTAAAAATGGAACAGAGCGGATAAAGAGCATAGGCAGCAACACTCAGAGTTAGGAGCAGTCATCAAGGCAGGGGAAAAAGTACAAGAAAAGGAGTCTTGCAGAAAATATAAGGAAATGATAGATTGTACTGGGTTATAAAGTTGGAAACGGCAAGAGACTAAATGAGTTTTGTAATGAAAGAAAGAATCAAAAACGATACCAATTATGGGCAAAAAGAGAGTAAGGAGGTAAAGGAATTGAAGGAGGTGGGTGGCAGTTGTGAGTGGACAGGTAGGGTTGGTAAGAAGAATGTCTGAATTAGGTTCTCCCCAGTTCTCTGCTGCATCTAGGTCGAGTCCTCTAGGTCCTTTGTTGCTGCCATTGGCAGTAAAGGAAATACTGAAATTGAAGCATTCTCTTTGCCGATCATGTTGTTCAAGCTTCACGTTAATTGCCTGCTAAGGCGCTTTCTTCCTGTAAGAAGACCTCCTCCTTAATGGAGCTAAATATTGTTCTTGTGGCTCTGACACATGAATCTTTAGAGTTTATGGCCACATCCAACATTATACTTCTCATCTTGAAAGCATGTTTGATTGCCACCAAGAAAAGCAGTTGAATGCCTCTTGGTAGGAATTGTGCATTATTTCCTGTTAGACTGAAACCTGTCCAATGCATGAAACATTTATTTGGAAACCTCGTCTTAAGTTTGTCCTCCTGCATAGTGACACTGGGGAAATCTGGCGGTCAAGGATAGCCACCCACACTGTAATGCGTCCTATAGAAGTAGTATTTGGAGGATCCTGCCGACTCACCCAGACTTCAATCAGGTGATAAAAGGGGGTCAGCAGCTGGCAAAGTCACAAAAGCACGCCCAGACCAACCAGAGGAAAGTTGAATGCAGAGCTGAGCCTTAGTACATGGAGAAAAAAGAATGCACAGTAACCAGCTTCCGAAAACCTGTAAACCACTTGTACGTCAACTGGGTGATTGGACATTCTCTTTGGGCCACATTCGCGACTCCATGCTTGGAGCAAGAAACAGCACACATTGGGTGGCCAAACCCCGGCATTCAGTGTGAATGAGAGCCAAATGGAAAACCTACAGCAATCTAAAAAGAATTCTCTAGTGGACAGGGGAGAAAGCACGCTTGAGCAGCAGGGTGACATGTTACCTGATGCCCAGTATGGTGGGCTAGCCTTTTGTAACCTCCTCTCGCAGGGCTGCTGAATGAGCAGATTTCTGTTACAGAATCACACACAACAACTGATAATCAGTAAACCTAAAACCCTTATGCATGGGTTAAGGTGGAATCATTGGGAACAGCCAATAATGAATTGTTAACTTAATGGAGCAATACACCCACCAACTATAACTCTAATTGGGGCTTCTAGAGTACAATCTGTGTAAGTTGCAGAGGAGGAGGAGGAGGAGGAGGAGGAGGAGGAGGATTGAAACATTGTGTTGCCCTAATGAAAGGAGAAGTTGAGAAGTTAGAACGATGGGTCCAGCATTGGACAAGCAAAATAGCCAGAAAAGTCCAGAAAAGTAGGTGGCTAAGACAAGTGAGCCACAACCTAGACCATACTAGGGCAGGTTGACAGAGTAGTCCAAGGTAGAGAGGCCGGCTAGATGCTTGGGCCCAGAAAAGGGTAGGAGCCAGGCTTTATATGAATGAGTTGCAAACTAGCCAGCTTGGGTGCTTTGTCGCAGCCACTGGGGCAGCTGGGATAAAGCTCTGCTTCTCTGCTTTTTTCACTGTTCTGTTCTCTGTTCTCTTCTCCTCTCCCTTCCCCCTTCTCTCTCTCCTCTTACTATTTTCTTTTTTTAATTAAAATGATTTGGTTTGATCACAAACTTTACATTATACCTCATAGTGGAAAGAGAAAAGGAAAACAAACAAAAAATATATATATTATACTTAGTAAACGTTTCTAAGATCGTTTGTATATTTCTCTGTGCACTTAGATCGTTCATATACTGTGAAAGTTAATAAGTTGTTCATCTTATCTTCATATCACTTCACTGGTTGACATAATTGATTCCCAGAATTGAATTACTCTGTGGATAAGAACTTTGTCATTTCCTAGGACAATGTATGCCCATCGTTCATTGAAATCCATCTGTCTGGCTTGTTGTGGAAGCATTGATGTAAATATTTGTCTTTTGCCCTTTGCTGCCGAGCATTCCATGATGAGATGAAATGGGTTTCTCTTTGTTCTCGTTGATTGCAAAATCTACAGAAAGCATCTTCAGCAATTATCTGCTTTGTGGACAAGAGGTATTCACGCGTAGGAAGGATATTCAATCTTAATCTTAAGAATGCATTTCTCATATGCCGATCTGGAAACAGAGTTAAATATTGAGGCAATTGATTCAGAGCTCTTGCTTCAATATTTGAATGAATGTCCATCCAACACTGTGCTTTTTTTGCTAAGGTACCTATCCAATCGTTGGGTTGGATTTTTGCCTTTACTTTAAGTGGGCGGTTGATTAACTTTTCACTTGTTACTTCCACATTCTCCATTAGATGTATGCATGATTTTTTCCATGTATTTATCACAGTGTCATTTATTCAATTTGACTCATACAGAATGTCTATTGGGGGGATGTTGTCGTCTGAGTGTTTTCTTGTACAAGTCTAGATGTTTCCAAATGACTATGGATTCCAAAGATTGTATTGCCAGCTCGTATCTGATTCGAGGCATTCGGTAAGATGCCGTTAATGAGAGTATCTTCCCCCAGAAAATGGCTTCTATTTGGTTCAAAGTTTTCGGAGATATGTTCAATATTGTTTCACTCCGATATGTCAAAATTGCAATTACCTTTTGTCGATAGAAAGTCATCACTGGTTTTATAGAATATTTTCCATATGTTGTTATGGATGGATAATCCTTGGCGAGCCAACGGAAGAGACTTGGTTTTTAGATGTTCCAACCATCCTGTATCTATTTCAGATTGGTTCACCCAAATGCCCAAATATTTAACTGTTGTTATAGGTACAAGTGTTTCCCTTTGATGAATATGGCCAAAGACTTGTTCCTTGGATTTGGGCGTTGCGTCAGTGCCATCACTTTGTTTTTTTTTTAATGTTGATTTTTAAGTTATTTAATTCAGTGTAGTGGACTAGGTCCGAGAGTCTCTTCTGGAGCCCAACTTGTGTCTTGTCAAGCAAGACAATGTCATCTGCATATAACATATATGGTATTATGGTGGCATTCAGATTCGATGGGGCTCCACTTATCACTTGGCTCGCTCCCAGATCAGCGATATATAGGATGAATAGTGTTGCCACCAAGGGGCAGCCCTGTTTTAAGCCATTAATTGTTGGAATTATTGTTCACAACACGTCCTCTTGTGATAGCCTCACTCGAATCATGGTCTGGGCATAGAGCGCTTTAATTGGCTCTATGAAATCTTTCGGGCAATTCCACATTGTCAATTTTTCCCAGAGCTTCTGACGATTCACTGTATCAAAGGCTAGTCGTAAGTCCACAAAAATTGCATAGGTACTGCTCTTTTTCTTCACTGCTTCATGTTTTAAGCAGTTTAGCGGTATTAAGTTGACATTTGTGCCGACATTCCTTGTAAAACCGGTTTGTCTAGGATCAAGATGTCCGTTCTCGGAAGCCCTATTGGATAGTTTCTTAAGTAGGAACCCTGCAAAATTCTTGCCCAAAGGATCTAAAAGGGCAATTTGGCGGTAGTTTGAAGGTAAATTCCTACATACTTGTTTGTAAATAGGAATTAATATTGCAGTTTTCCACGTATTTGGAATCTTGGCTAGTTTTTTAATGATGATGAATAGATGGAGGCAGATGACGGCCCAGATCTCTGGGTGCTTTTTAATGACAGCATTATTGAGGCTATCTGGGCCTGGGGCTCTAGAGCCATTTAAATGTTTGATGTGGTTTCCAATTTCCTTATGGTCCCAGATCAAATCCCAGGCTTTTTAAAGGGTCAAAAGTCATTTCTCCAATGTTTTCAGTTGGATTGCCATATACATTTGCGAAATCTGCCACCCAATCGGCTTCTGATACCAGAGATTAATCTATTGGTTTGATCTTCTTTACCATTGATTAAATTCCATAGGTCTCTGGTGTTGGTTTAGTGCCTTTAGCATGTTTTCAGCGTCATTTTGGAATATCTGCGCTTGATGGTTTTTAACCCAATTCCTGTATTGTTGTTTTAACTGCGTTATTACTGTTGTTCAGGGTTCAGGTTTGCATCAGCTTTAATGTTAATTCTTAGATCTTTTTTTCTTTTCACAATCTCGATGTTGCATGTTGCACGTGAGCATGTTTTATTCTTTGCTTCTGTTTGGCTCCTTTATTCGACTTGAATGGTAGTAGTAACCATTCATTTTCCCATTTTTCTCTCTGACATTTTGGTGTTGAAAAGGGTTTCTTTTAGGTTACTTAACTGCGAATCTGCAATACGCAGTCTACTTCCAACATTTGAATTTTCGTTCTCATAGTTTCAGAGATATAAATATAATCCAAGAGTGAAGTTGTATGGGGCCTACCCAGGTTGGCTTCACTACTGAATCCTGATTAGCGAGTATCATGTCTTGCTTGTCCATTTCCTTTTCCCATACTTGGGCTTTCAATTCTAGCTTTCTAGAGCAGATCTTCGTTCTATTTAGATTAAATACATGTATATTTAGGTCGCTGAATATTATTACTTCAATTTGGCTGTACTTTATCTGCAGATCATCGATGTTTGAAAAAACGGTGTCAATAAATAGTGTTTTTTGAATTGCGGCAGGGCTCTAGTATAGATTTATCAGGGCAAATCTGTCTATCTTACTTTCTTGACTATAGCACACTTCATTTGTGTTGACTGCTGACGATAGCTCTAGTATTGTAATTTGTGTAAAGGAGTTGGGGTTATATGACTCTATTATCTTTGCTTCTGCTTTAATGAACGTTAGAAGCCCTGCTGAAGGGTGGTCTTTTGGTCTCACAATGACAGGATTCATCATCGTTATAAAGCCATTGCATGTTGGTTGGTGTGCTATCCATGTCTCTTGTAGACCTATTGCATCAAAGGACTATATATCTGTGTTGGTATTTTTAAAGAGATGTGATAATCACCTCGTATTCCATGAACATAGGGATATATATCGACTACTGGAGTTTGTGATTGTTATTGTTGCATTTCCCCTAGTCGTCTGTCAACTCTATATTCCCCATTGCTATCCTGTCTTTGGCCTCTCCTTTACACTATCATTCGAGTCACTGATCTTCTGTGCGCCAAATGGATTGATCTCCTTATCAAATCTTGGCGGATGAAGGACTGATGAGGGGTATTCGCTTACAGATTGTCGACTTGTTTTTGATCTTTTTTTGTCGTTTGTGTTTTTGCTTTTTGAAAATGATAATCATGTGTTAAACTGCGAATTCCCAGAATTTGAAATTGGTTGTAGCTGGCCATCACTTGATCTAGTATGTGCTGCGTTATAAATTCTAACTCCACTATATTAGTTTCTCCTTCAAATGGAAATTCTGTTACTAGGATGTCATGAGATCGAATGTTCCGTAGGTTTGAAATCGCATGAAATAGAGACAAGATATTGGTTCTCTTGAGGATTAAGTCATCATTTGCGTTATCGATCCGTTCGATCCTCACCTTGTATGTCTCATGCATCTGCTGTGGATCAACAAAAGTTGGCAATTTTAAATTGCTGCAAAAACTTGATTGTGGGTCGATACAATGCTCCTCTCTTTGTCTACGAATTGGACATTGAGGTTCGTGTTTTATCGAGCCAGACTGTCGTGAAGCTTGTCTAAGTGATGTGTGATTCTGTCTCCATATTTGTCCATTGAGTTTCTAGTAGTTATTGATATCTCTAGATCAATTTTGGAGATGTCTTCAAACGAGAGAATATTGGTCTCTGAGTTAATGGAGTGACCTTGCTCGTAAACATCTACTATGTACAATGATTCATCTTGTTCTTCAGTCGAGTTTCCACCAGTGTTTCTACCGCTTACTATGCTTTCCCCTTCTACACTGTAAGTTGACGGATTGATTAGCAGATCTTATATTTCTTGTTTTTCATTTTTGTTTCAGATTGCAACCTTTTTCAGAAGATCATCCTTAGTATTGGTCTTTGCAATGGAGTTTTTTAAGCAAGTCGTTTTTTCTCAACAGTTTAGCTTGTGTCCGAGTTGTTGGTAAAGTCAACTTGCGCAAAAAGGCCAGTGAGCCTTTAGTGGATGATTTCCCTTTTTTCTCAGGTTAGTTGTTTCTCTGTATATGTCTATTTTCGGGTTTGGGCTTATCAACTTTCAGACATCTTGTTTTAGGATTGAATATTGCAAAGCTTTCAGTGGTGGATTTAGTCAATGTCTTTCGTATATTCTTCTGCGATACCTCAGCAGGCCTTTTATTTGGTATGTCTTTTCTTTTGCTGTTTTGTTTGCCTGGTTGGTTAACTTTAACAGGTATCACAATGTTACCAGTCTCAGTAAGATTTATGTGTGTTACAGAGGGTATCGAATCACTTCCTTCTGACACTTGCAAGATTATTTTAGTTTCCTGTGTGGCAGTGGATCGTGACCGTTGTTTATATTTATTATCCAAAGGAATGGCAACCACGCTGTTTGTCAGTGTTCCAAATATTTCATCATGAATTTGATTTGCTTCTTGAATATTCAGTTTTTCTACTAAATGTATCTTATGTAGACCTTGTTTTACTGTTTATGCTTGCAAATGTAAATTTTCTTTGTGAGTCGTCACCATCATTTCTGTCATTGTCACCATCATAATGGCTTATTCTGCTCGTTCACTTCTTGCGACTTCAAACAGACGCTCCTGGCATTTGAACTTTCGTAGACTGATTTTTTAAAGTCCCATCCATTGTTTCGTACAATTTCATAAATTGCAATAATGCATGTGTTGACGCAGTCCTTAATGTATTTTGTAAATCCAGCATCGTTGTTGGAATTGCTGGATATATTTTTTGATGGCCATTTGAACAATAGGAATGGTCGTAAGGGATCTGTTGTCGTTGTTATGGAGTCGATGGCAAAAGTACTGCATTCTTGTGTTCTGAATGATTCAAATGACTTCGCTCCTGATGTAAGACAGGTTTGTGTTCCCAACTCCCAGAAGACATTGGTAATGGTCTTTCCTTACAGTCATACAATGGAGTTAACGTCTTCTCTTTTGTTGAGATAAACTGGAAGTTGTAGCAGGAATATTTATTAATAGCTCGTTGTTTTTCGTGGTTCGACATCAATGATTCAATTTTGGTAATATTCAAAGAGAGTCTATCTGCCCTCAACCTTGCACCAGTATAGTTATTGTTGTAATATTGGTAGCTATCGAATCTTGATTGAATTTCGGTTGCCACCGTCGTTTGGCCTGGGCTGCTTTTTCTCGCTGCTTTAGTTGTGGAGTATTGTTTTCCACAGTAGGAAAAGAGTTCAAATCAATCAATGATTGTTTTATGTGCTTCTTTACTGGACTTCGGGTAAGATTGCTGTGTATTAAAGGGGTTTCATTTTCCCTTGCTGCATTGTACAAGGACTGGGTAACAGGCAACGCTCCCTCTCGTGTATGTCACTAAAGGAATTCACGTTCTTAATCATTTCATGAAGAAGTGAGCCCTGTATGACTTCTTTCAGATGTGTAGATTTACTTGCTTTTGATGTTTAGATCAATCAGCTCACCCAAGTGTGAAATTACCCGAGTGGAGACAGAGTCGATAAGTTCATGCGCAGATTCTAAATTGGGTGCAACTGCCGATGTCAAGTAGTCAATGGATGTAAGCTATTAGAAATACATGTATTGTGTTGTCGGACTCTCAAGAGGCCGCCATCAATAGCAAACAGTGGCATGACCCCCTCCTGTAAAGTTCAGCGCTGGTCAATTTCTAAGTTACATGGTTCGGAATGCACGGGGACAGCGAGGTGGCGCCAAGTAATGATTCCGCCTTCACTCGCTGTCGGGTTTGCAGTCCAGTCACGGAGACCATTGTAGAGGACTGGGAGAGGAGGTATCTAGGTGACGAAGACGCCTCCTTGCATCTCCTAAAGTCTGTTGTTTTAAGTCGAAGGGTCCTCCTGTTGGAATGAATGTGATAGACTCAAAATCCACACCAATACGTCAACAAAGAAGGAAATAGTTTCTACAATCCGGCTCCAAACTCGTTAAGACTCGGCACCAACTCCTTCTCTTGGTTTGTGCGTATAGCCACAGGGATCAAAGGGTTACACCTTGCAGGCTCCCTGTGGCAAGCACTTGGGTCGATGTTAATGAGCGGTGTGGAGTTCAAAATTCCAAATAATCACAGTCAGTCAATGAGGTTAGATGAATTGAAAGACTCACTTTGTGTCGTATAGCATTGTTGTACTTACGCGTTTTCGGCTGAAGATGTAATCGCTACCTGCGTTCCAGACGTGTGAGCTGGGCAGCAGGACAAAGTCGCTCTGCGAGGCCCCGGCCACTGCTGCCAACTGCCCACGTTTCACCGCTTCGCAGGTGGATTTGGGTTTTAAGCAGTCTAGAGGCAGGGGGGGGGGGGGAGCGCAGCGTTTCCAACAGAATTAAAGGTACAAGATCCTTTTTTTCTTTTTGCGCGCTCCGCTTCTGCTAGGAGCGCAGTAGCACAGCCAAATCAATCCAAGGTGCAATGAAACCAAGCATCATAGTTTCAGCGTTTGTTCCTGCCAACTGCCCACTTTTCACCACTTCGCCTTAGTTTTTCTATGCACTTACTGTACCATGTGTAGGTCTTCCCTTTTATGGTTCCTTTGATTCCTAGGTATCTTCCCTTCAGTATCACTAATCATCTGTTGTTTTCGGAAGTTCATTCCCTTAGCCAGCAGTATTGCCACCCCTTTTGTTTTCATGCCGCTGGAGGCGAAGTATTGTGGGAATGCCTTGTTACGCATTCTTTTTTCATCCGTTTTCAAGAGGTGGGTTTCCTGAAGGAGCACTACCTTTGCAGGCATCTTCTCGAGCCTGTTGAGAATCGCACGTCGTTTCCCAGGGGAGTGCAGCCCTTGTACATTTAGCGATACGATCAGTGTATCTGCTATTTTTGATTTTTGTATGTAATATGTTTGTTGCTTCTGTCTTTTGGTGTGTCTTGTTTTGGGTTAGTTTGAGGTGGCCCACCTGCCGTGGTCAGGTGTTTCCTCGGTTTCTCTTCCAGTTGCTTCTTTATTTAGGGTCTTCTTCAGGGTGTTTCGTTCGTGATGTTTGAAGTGGCCTGCAGTTTCTTTTCTCTATTAGGTCTTCTTTTCCTCTCGGATGACCATTCCCATTGGTTATTTTGGCTGCTGGGTGCGCTATTTTGTGGGCTAGTTTCGGTTTGGCTTTGTTCTTCCTCAATTTGTAGTAATGAAAGGCCTTCTTCGCATGTTCTGATCCTTCTTTGTTTCTCTTTCCAGGGAAAGGCTAGTCCAAAGGGGAATGTCCATCTGTATGCAATTTGTTTGGCTTGTAGTGCTTTTGTGACCGGTTGCATAAGCTTCCTTTTATGAGGGTGATCAACACTAGGTCCTGTTACAGTTGGATTCGCCCTCCATTGATTGTTAGTTCTTTGTGGGTACGTGCGGCTCTCAAGATGTCTTCCTTCAGACTATAGGAGGTCATGGCAATAGGAACATCTCTAGGTCTCACTCCTGGTTCATTCCTTTTGGGGCCCACTCGGTGGATTCTGTCAAATTCAAATCTCTCTTGGGGGGAGGGGGGGCGTCGTTCAGGATGCTGCTGAAGCAGTGTTGCATGGTGTCCCGTAGGTCTTTATCCTGGATCGTTTCTGGGAGGCCCTTGACCTGGATGTTGGATCTTCGTGAGCGATTTTCCAAATCTTCGGTTTGGATCTCTAGATTATTTGTAGCTCTGGCAACTTGGTCTAGTAGGCCGTTGTATTGCTTTGCTTCCTCTGCCATATGTGAGAGTCCATTTTGAAGGGATTGTGTCCTCTGAAGTATTCCTTATCTTTGATAATACGTTTCCAGCTTGCTGGCCTCGGAAATTTTTTCTGTAGAGGGCGCTGCGCGTCGACCTCCGCCGAGTCGATGTCCTTGACGGCCACCGTATCGGCGCCGACGTCACCATGCCCATAAATAGCCACGCGCTGCGTCCGTTGCTCAGTTCCGTTTTTCCGCGCTTCGTGAGGCCTCGTAACGTTGTTGCTCAGTTCAGTCAGGATAACTCTATTTCGAAGGGATTGTGTCCTCCGACGTATTCCTCATCTTGGATATCTCCTTCCAGCTCTGCTGACCTCGGAAAAATGTTTCTCTCTAGAGGGCGCTGCGCATCGACGTCCTCCGAGTCGATGTCCCTCGACAGCCGCCGTATCGACGTCATCCTGCCTATAAAGGCCGCGCGCAGCGTCCGTTGCTCAGTTCCGTTTTTCCGCGCTTACTCAGTGCCTCGGAATACCGTTGCTCAGTTCTTAGTCAGATTAATCCTATTTACCTCGAGTCATTTGATCCGTACTCGATGGCTTCCTCGTCGGAACCGACAACACCTCGATCCGGCTTAAAAAAATGCCGAGATTGTGGGAAAAAGATGTCGTTGACTGACCCTCACAGAGTTTGTCTGTGGTGTTTGGGAGCTGAACACCATTGTTCAGAATGCGAGGACTGTATGTCCATGACAGCTAAGGCCCTGAAGGAGCGTAGGGGGAAGCTGGAGAAAGGTAAGACTTTTAAAGCTTCTTCTTCGTCGACGAAGTCGAGACACTAGTCTCCTCGTCACCATTCGCGCTCCAGGTCTCGGAGTGGGTCTCATCACTCCTCGAGATCGAAGCACTCGAAGAGGAGACGTCGAAGATCCCCTTCTCCGTCTTCTTCTTCCTCTGTTTCGCCAAAAAGAATCCCTTGCCCCACGAAACATAGTTCCCGGGCTGAATGGGAGGAATTCCGCAAAAATATGATGAGCGTCTTCGAGAAAGCGGCCTCGACCCCCTCGAAGACTGCCGAGAGCGATGCTCTGGTCGAAAGACCCGAAGGTCAAAAACGCCGCGAGTCGCAGTACCCGGCGAAGGAAACCTCTCGAGCGCGTCTCGAACCCTCGAGTAGGACTATGACCTCCAAACCTTCCTCGAAGGTTCCGTCGACGAGGGTTCCGCCGAGGTCGATGTCTTCGACGCCGCTGTCGAAGGGACCTTCGACACACGGGTCTGTCGACACTCGCCAGCTTCGACACCGGCATCGACGCCAAGAAAAGTCACGGTTACGACACACCCAGTGACTATCCCCAGGTCCTCGACGTCGATGGCTTCGAGATTGTCGAGTAGAATTCCAATTCTGTCGAGGTCTTCGAGGCCTCCGCCTTTGTTTTCGACGCCACGCTCGAAGCCTTCGACGTCGGTGTTGACGACATCGATGTTTTCGAGGCCGATAATGACAAGTTCGGCACCCTCTGCCTTGGAAATGGGATTTACTCCCTTTATGAGTTCAGAACAATTGAGAACTATGTCCTCAATTTTGGAAGAGGGTGAATTGTCTGAACAGGAAGACACATTTGAGTTGCAGGGACCTGTAACCCCAATTAGAGAGGAATTTTCCTCTGAAGAACGCAGGTTAAAGGATCTTCATGATTCCTTACATGAGGCAAGTGGGTTAGACACTTCCCCTGAGGTGGAGTTTGCTAGGCCAGACCCGGGGGAGCATGCTGAAACCCCCTATAGAGCCTTAATGGCCAGGATCACAGAGTTCATGGGGTGGTCTGCACCTTCACAATCTTTCCAACAAGATGACCTCACGGATATTCTTGACAAAGGCCCACATGAGGATCCTGTGGTGCCTTTTCATAAAGCTCGTCAGAGGAAGATCATGACAAACTGGGAAACCCCAGATGTAGTACCAGCAGTAAATAAAAAACTGTCTACAAAATACAGGGTATCTTCTACAGACCCGGAGTTTTTGTCTAAACACCCATCCCCAGAAAGTCTGGTGGTACAGGCAGCATCCTCTACCAATGTCAAGACGGCTTATCCTACCGTCCCACAGGACAGGGATGATAAAAAATATGATGCTATGGCAAAGAAAGTCTTTTCAGCATGTAGCATGGCGTTAAAATCTGTTAATGCTACTTGCACCCTTGCTAGGTTCAGCCATACACTTTGGGAGTGTGCTTCTACAGCGGCTGACTGCATCCCGGAGGGAGAAGAAAGGGATGCGTTCCTGAATATTATACAGGACGGTAAAGACGCTATGTGCGAATCCCTCCAGACGGGCATTGATTCGGCTGACAGTATCAGCAGAGCAATGGCGGCAAGTACATCAACCAGGAGATTTGTTTCGTTGAGAAAGTCTGGTTTTGCCCCAGATGTGCAAGCCAGGCTCTTGAACATGCCATTCGATGGCTCTTCTTTGTTCGGGAAAAAGGCGGATGACAGTTTAGAGAAACTGCAAACTTCAAAAGCAGCAGCAAAATACCTAGGAGCTGCAATCCGTCAGACTCCTTTTCGTCCCACAGGAACCTCTGCGAGGGGCAAGTCCTTTTGCTTCTACTCCGCATTCGGAAGAGGTAGAGGACGACCGGCTCAAAGGGGACAAAGAAGAACTACCCGAGGTGGACGGGGTAGATATTCAAAAGCCGCAGCAACAGCAGGTGCCTCTTTACCATCGGCATCTGCATCAGCCGCCCCAAAACCACTCTGAGGACTTCCCTCACAGGACACCTGTAGGAGGCAGGTTGACTCAACATCTGGCGGTATGGCAGGCTATCACGTTAGATGCTTGGGCATTGGAAACAGTTGCCCAAGGTTACTGCCTGCCTTTCCTACGTATACCTCAGAGTCATCCACCGGGGATCAGCTCTCAGAAAGCTCCAGATCCGCTCCTCTTGCAGGAAATTTTGGACCTGCTAGAGAAAGGTGCCATAGAACCGGTACCTGTAGCGGAGAGGAACAAGGGCTGGTACTCCCCTTACTTTCTCATTCCAAAGAAAGACGGAGGACTGAGACGCATCTTGGACGTGCGAGAATTGAACAAATTCCTCAGAAAAGACAAATTCAAGATGGTCACTCTTTCTCAGATCCTCCAGGCCCTTCAGTTCCAGGACTGGTTGGTATCTCTGGACCTTCGGGACGCTTATTTCCATGTGCCTATCCATCTCAAACACAGGAAATACCTGAGGTTCGCAATTGGCAACTCTCACTATCAATTTCGAGTGCTGCCATTTGGGCTGACCTCCGCCCCGAGGGTCTTCACCAAGTTAATGTCGGTAGTTGCTGCAAGTCTAAGGAGGGAAGGGATTCACTTCTACCCCTACCTGGATGATTGGTTGATCCGGGCTGTTTCTCCGGAACAAGCTCAGATCCAGCTAAATCACGTGTGCCACTTCCTTCACAGACTGGGCTTCTCCCTCAATTTAAAGAAGTCACAAATGATACCATCGCAGAGACTCCAGTTCATAGGAGCGATCCTGGACACTTCCCTGGGAAAAGCCTCGCCACCAGAGGTGAGGGCTCAAGATATTCTACAGATGGTTACCAAGTTCCAACATGCCCAACGTCTCCCAGCCTTCGACTTTTTGAGGTTGCTAGGCCTCATGGCATCCTGCATTTTCCTAGTGCCAGAGGCTCGCCTGAGAATGAGATCCCTCCAGTGGGCACTGAGGACTCAGTGGTCACAATTCTCAGGGAGAATGACAGATCTTCTTCAGGTTCCCGGCAGGGTGGCTCGAGACCTTCAGTGGTGGGCCTTTCAGGAGAACATTCTGAAAGGAGAACAGTTTTGGCAACCCTGGCCGGAGATAACAGTAGTCACGGATGCCTCACTCACGGGGTGGGGAGCCCACGCCAACGACTTGACCATCAGCGGTCGTTGGTCTCCATCGGAGTCCAGACTACATATCAACCTGTTAGAGCTGAGAGCCATCAGACTTGCGCTGAAGGCGTTCCTGCCAGCTGTACAAGGGAAGAACGTCCTGATAATGACGGACAACACGGTGGCCATGCATTACCTCAACAAAAGAGGAGGCGTAGGATCACTACCCCTGTGCAGAGAGGCGATGCAGCTCTGGTTTTGGGCAATCCAAGAAGGAATCTCTCTATCGGCAGTTCACCTAGCCGGAGAGAAGAACTTGACAGTGGACGCTCTGAGCAGGCAGAACACAGTCTCCCACGAGCGGGAGCTAGCTCAGGAAGACCTTCAAGAGATCTTCGCCCTTTGGGGAACCCCTCAGGTAGATCTGTTCGCCACCAGCCTAAACAGGAAATGCAACCTGTTCTGCTCAAGGGAATTTCCCCCGAGAGGAGCTCTGGGAGACGCGTTCATAGTGGACTGGGAGTTTCCACTTCTGTACGCGTTCCCACCAGTCCCTGTCATTCCTCAAATGATTAGGCGGTTGAGAAGATTACGGCGAACCATGATCCTAATTGCCCCGGATTGGGCCAGGAGAACGTGGTACCCGGACCTTCTAGACTTGTCCATCTGCCCTCCAATTCGACTTCCACTCAGAGAGAACCTACTCTCACAGAAGGGAGGTCAGGTTCTCCATCCAGACATCAAAACCCTCAACCTTCACGCTTGGCTTCTGAAAGGCTGAGGTACAAGGATTGGGACCTCCCTGATGATGTTATGGAGGTGTTGCTTTCGGCAAGGAGGCCAGCAACAAAATCTTTATACCGCTGCCGTTGGAACAGATTTTGCAGCTGGTGTAGAGAACAGAATATCGACCCTTTTTCATGTGGTACACCAATGGTTTTGTCCTTCCTACTATATTTGGCAAATTCAGGCCTTCAAGTTGGCACCATTAAGGGCTATCTCGCAGCGCTATCCATCTTTAAGCGTACTGCGGAAGAACCATCCTATTTCAAATTACCCTTGGTAATACAGTTTCTAAAGGGGTTAACCAATGTTTATCCCCCAAGACCATTCCAAGTTCCCCTATGGGATTTAAACTTAGTACTAACTTTCCTGATGGGTACACCTTTCGAACCTCTCCATTCTTGTTAGTTAAGATTCCTTACCCTTAAAACTGTTTTATTAATAGCACTTACATCTGCTAGAAGGGTGAGCGAATTGCAAGCTCTTTCTTGTAAACCCCCTCACACAATATTTCACAAAGACAAAGTTGTCCCGCAAGTGAAGCCTAATTTCCTCCCAAAGGTGGTTTCTGAATTCCATATCACTCAGAAGATTACCCTACCATCTTTCTATCCTCCTCCTCACCCGGGGAAAGAGGAAGAGAGGTTACACAGGCTAGACCCTAGGAGGGCTTTAAGTTTTTACATCAGTAGACTAGCCAGGATAAGACAGGCAGACCAGCTGTTTGTAGGTTACGCAGGTCACAAGCTGGGGTTACCAATAACTAAGCAGACCATTTCCAGATGGATCATTCTAGCCATTCTGGAATGTTATAAACTGGCAGGGAAAGAGCCCCCTCAAAACCTTAGGGCTCATTCAACCAGAGGTATTGCAGCTTCATCGGCCCTCAAAAGAGGCGTGCCGGTTAAAGACATATGTGCGGCCGCTACATGGTTGTCTGTCCATACCTTTACACGTTTTTACAATTTGGATTCCTCCTCCAGTCAAGAGACTAGGTTTGGAAGGGCTATCAATAGAAGACAGCGTGAAGTCAGTACTCCCTCCTCCGATAATAGAATACTGCTATGGGAGCCTATCTAAGATTAGGAATACGTCGGAGGACACAATCCCTTCGAAGAACAAGTTACTTCTTACCTTGTAACGTTCTTTCGACGGGATGTTCCTCCGACGTATTCCTCATCGACCCTCCCATCCATCCCCGCAGTTCTACTTCCCTTGTTGTTGCAGCTTACGCTCCTTCAGGGTGATTAGTTTAGTCCAGAAAGTTTTATTGTGGGCTACAAAACGGAACTGAGCAACGGACGCTGCGCGCAGCCTTTATAGGCAGGATGACGTTGACGTCGATACGGCGGCTGTCGAGGGACATCGACTCGGAGGACGTCGACCCGCAGCGCCCTCTGGAGAGAGAAAATTTTCCGAGGCCAGCAGAGCTGGAAGGAGATATCTAAGATGAGGAATACGTTGGAGGAACATCCCGTCGAAAGAACGTTACAAGGTAAGAAGTAACTTGTTCATCTACTCGAAATATACCTACTCTTTCTCGATGGTTTCTTCATCGGAACCGACTACGCTGCGATCTGGCTTCAAGAAATGTCGAGACTGCGGTAAAAAAATGTCGATAACGGATCCACACAGGATCTGCTTGTGGTGCTTGGAATCCCAGCACCATTGTTCGGAGTGTGAGGACTGCATGTCCATGACGGCGAAAGCCTTGAAGGAGCGCAAGGGGAAGCTCGAGAGAGGTAAGTCAAAAACCTCCTTGAAGGTTTCTTCGGCTGAGTCGAGGCATTCGTCTCCTCGCCGTCGAAAACATTCCCATTCTAGATCTCGAAGTAGCTCCCACCATTCGTCGAGATCAAGACACTCAAAAAAGAGACGTCGAAGATCCCCTTCTTCGTCGTCTTCTGTGTCCCCAGAAAGGGTCTCCTGTCCCACAAAACACAGCTCTCAAGCTGAGTGGGAGGAATTCAGAAAGAAAATGTTAAGAGTCTTCGAGAACGCGGCCTCGACCCCCTCGAAGACAGCTGAGGGTGATACCCTGGGTGAAAAACCCAAAAAATCAAAACGCCACGAGTCGCAGCACCCGGCGAAACATTCCACCCGAGAGCGCCTCGAGCCATCGGGTAAGAAGGCATCATCTTCGACGCCGTCGTCGAGGATTCCTTCGACGCCGTCGTCGAAGATTCCTTCGCATGGATCGCGCCATCGACGCCGTTGTCGAAGGGTTCCTCGACGCATCGGTCGATCGACTCGACGCCATCGTCAACGCCGACATCGACCCTGATGAAAGAGAAGACAAAGGCTACTCCACAGCCAACGGTGATTCCGAGGGCCTCCGGCACGACACAGAGACCGTCGCCGATGTCCTCGAGTAGGATCCCGATCCTCTCGAGTTCTTCGAGACCCCTTCCAGTTTTTTCGATGCCGTTCTCGGCGCCTTCGAAGCCTGTCACATCGGCGTCGAGGACATCGACGTTTTCTCGCCCAGTAATGACGAGCTTGGCTCCTTCTGCCTTAGAGATGGGTTTTACACCATTTCAGAGGTCAGAGTGCCCTGGACTATCTTCAATTAATGAAGAGGGGGAAGATTCTGACCAGGAAACTTTTGGGTTACAGAGGACCACACTGCCTATTTCAGAGGATTTCACCTCTGAGGAAAGAAGGCTGAAGGACCTACAAGAGTCACTACATGAGGCAAGTGGGCTGGACACTTCCCCAGAAGTGGAATTTGTTAAGCCAGACCCAGGGGAACATGCCGAAACATCCTATAGAACCCTTATGGCAAGAATTATTGAATTTATGGGTTGGTCTGCGCCTTCCCCTGTTTTTCAACAGGATGACCTAACAGACATATTAGACCAAGGTCCACAGGAGGACCCTGTGGTCCCCTTTCATGCAGCCGTACAAAGGAAGATTACATCTAATTGGGAAACTCCTGAAGTTATCCCTGCGGTCAATAAGATTGTCAGCCAAGTATAGGGTAGCAGCTGCTGACCTTGAATACTTATCAAAACACCCGACTCCAGAGAGCCTGGTGGTTCAAGCGGCAACTTCATCTAGCAGTAGGACCGCTTACCCTACTGTCCCACAGGATAGGGATGACAAGAGGTACGATTCTATGGCGAAGAAAGTCTTCTCTGCTTGTAGTATGGCGTTGAAGTCCATCAACGCCACCTGTACGCTCGCCAGGTTCAGTCACACACTATGGGAGTGTGCTTCATCAGCGGCTGACTGCATACCCGAAGGAGAGGAAAAGGAAGCCTTCCTTAACATTATTAAAGATGGCAAAGATGCCATGTGCGAATCACTTCAAACGGGCATCGATTCCGCTGACAGTATCAGCAGGGCCATGGCGGCAAGTACAACAATCCGCAGGCATGCGTGGTTGCGAAAGTCTGGCTTTTGAATATGCCCTTTGACGGCTCTTCACTATTCGGAAAAAAGGCCGATGACAGTCCGGAAAAGTTACAGACTTCTAAAGCAGCAGCAAAATCTTTAGGAGCTGCTATCCGCCAAACTCCTTTTCGCCCCTCAGGGACCTCTGGGAGAGGAAAGTCCTTTCGCTATTATTCCACATTCGAGAAAGGCAGAGGACAGCCGGCTCAAAGAAGCCAAAGGAGATCCACCCGAGGTGGACGGGTCAAAGGTACTAAGGCCGCAGCAGCAGCAGGAGCCTCTTTACCCTCGGCATCTGCATCAGCCGCCCCCAAACCACTCTGAGGTCTTTCCACACAAGACACATGTAGGGGGCAGGTTAACTCACCATCTGACGGAATGGCAGGCTATAACGTCAGATGCTTGGGCATTGGAGACAGTTGCCCAGGGTTACTGCCTACCCTTTCTACACACCCCTCAGAGCCATCCACCGGGGAACAGCTCTCTAAAAGTTCCAGATCCGCTCCTCTTGCAGGAAATTATAGACCTGCGAGAGAAAGGTGCCATAGAACCGGTACCTGTTGCGGACAGGAACACAGGCTGGTACTCCCCCTACTTTCTCATACCAAAGAAGGACAGAGGACTGAGACCCATGCTGGACTTACGAGTATTGAACAAGTTCCTCAGGAAGGACAAGTTCAAGATGGTAACTCTCTCTCAGATCCTTCAGGCCCTCCAGCTCCAGGACTGGCTGCTATCTCTGGATCTTCAGGATGCTTATTTCCATGTGCCAATCCATCTAAAACACAGGAAATACCTGAGGTTCGCAATTGGCGACTCATCAATTTCGAGTTCTGCCATTTGGGCTGACCTCTGCCTCGAGGGTCTTCACCAAGCTAGTGGCGGCGAGTCTAAGGAGGCAAGGGATCCACGTCTACCCCTACCTGGACGATTGGCTGATCAGGGCTGTATCTTTGGGAACAGCCCCAGGCCCAGCTAGATTATGTCTGCCACTTCCTTCACAAACTGGGCTTCTCCCTCAATTTAAAGAAGTCACAGATGATACCATCACAGAGACTCCAGTTCATTGGAGCGGTCCTGGACACTTCCCTGGGAAAAGCCTTGCCACCAGAGGTGAGGGCTCAAGATATTCTACAGATGGTCACCAAGTTTCAAAATGCCCAACGTCTCCCAGCCTTCGACCTTTTGAGGTTGCTAGGCCTCATGGCATCCTGCATCTTCCTTGTACCAGAGGCTTGCCTGAGAATGAGATCTCTTCAGTGGGCACTGAGAAGTCAGTGGTCGCAATTCTCAGGGAGAATGACAGATCTCCTCCGGATTCCGGACAAGGTAGCCCACGACCTTCAATGGTGGGCCTATCCAGAGAACATCTTGAAAGGAGAACTGTTTTGGCAACTATGGCCGGAGATAACAGTAGTCACAGACGCCTCACTCACGGGGTGGGGAGCCCATGCCAACGACTTGACCATCAGCGGTCGTTGGTCTCCATCAGAGTCCAGACTACACATCAACCTATTGGAGCTGAGAGCGATCAGACTAGCCCTGAAAGCTTTCCTGCCATCAGTACAGGGGAGAAATGTCCTGATAATGACGGACAACACGGTGGCCATGCACTACCTCAACAAAAGAGGAGGCGTAGGATCACTGCCACTGTGCAGAGAGGCGATGCAGCTCTGGTTTTGGGCAATCCAAGAAGGAATCTCTCTATCGGCAGTCCACCTAGCCGGAGAGAAGAACTTGACAGCGGACGCTCTGAGCAGGCAGAGCACAGTCTCCCGCGAGTGGGAG
This sequence comes from Ambystoma mexicanum, assembly GCF_040938575.1. Taxonomy (NCBI): domain Eukaryota; kingdom Metazoa; phylum Chordata; class Amphibia; order Caudata; family Ambystomatidae; genus Ambystoma; species Ambystoma mexicanum. The sequence continues at coordinate 392,062,963 of NC_090937.1, forward strand.
CTAGCTCAGGAAGTCCTTCAAGAGATCTTTGCCCTATGGGGAACCCCTCAGGTGGATCTGTTCGCCACAAGCCCCAACAGGAAGTGTGATCTGTTCTGTTCAAGGGAATTTCCCCTGAGAGGAGCTCTAGGAGATGCGTTCGTAGTGGACTGGGAGTTTCCACTCCTTTACGCGTTCCCACCAGTCCCTGTTATTCCTCAAATGATCAGGAGGTTGAGAAGATTCCGGAAAACCATGATCCTAATTGCCCCGGATTGGGCCAGGAGAACGTGGTACCCGGACCTTCTAGATATGTCCATCTGCCCTCCAATCTGTCTTCCACTCAAAGAGAATCTTCTCTCGCAGAATGGAGGTCAGGTTCTCCATCCAGACACAGGAACCCTCAACCTTCATGCTTGGCTTCTGAAAGGGTGAGGTACAAGGATTGGGATCTCCCTGATGACGTCATGGAGGTGTTGCTTTCGGCCAGAAGGCCAGCAACAAAGTCTTTATACCGCTGCCGTTGGAACAAATTTTGCAGCTGGTGTAGGGAAGAGAATATCGACCCTTTTTCATGTGGTACACCAACGGTGTTATCGTTTCTACTCTACTTGGCAAACTCAGGCCTTCAAGTTGGCACTGTAAAAGGCTATCTCGCAGCGCTTGCTATCTTCAAGCGCACTGCGGAGGAACCATCGTATTTCAAACTTCCTCTAGTGGTACAATTTCTCAAGGGATTAATTCATGTTTATCCCCCAAAACCATTCCAGGTTCCCTTATGGGACTTAAATTTTGTCTTAAACTTCCTAATGGGCACTCCATTCGAACCACTTCACTCTTGTTCGCTGAGATTTCTCACGCTTAAAACTGTCCTATTGGTAGCACTAACATCTGCTAGGAGAGTGAGCGAGCTACAAGCTCTCTCCTGTAAACCCCCACATACAATTTTCCACAAGGACAAAGTTGTCCTTCAGGTGAAGCCTAATTTCCTCCCAAAGGTAGTTTCTGAATTTCATATTACTCAGAAAATTACCTTACCTTCGTTCTACCCTCCTCCCCATCCGGGGAAAGAGGAGGAAAGGCTACATAGGCTGTGGACCCAAGGCGAGCTCTCAGCTTTTATATCAGCAGAATGGCTAGGATCAGGCAAGCAGACCAGCTGTTTGTAGGATACTCAGGTCACAAGTTGGGACTACCCATAACAAAACAAACCATCTCCAGTTGGATTATTTTGGCCATTCTGGAATGTTAAAAACTGGCTGGGAAAGAGCCACCCCAAAAGCTCAGGGCTCATTCAACCAGGGCTATCGCAGCCTCTTCGGCTCTCCAAAGAGGGGTACCGGTCCGAGACATATGTGCGGCTGCCACATGGTCATCCGCACATACATTCACAAAATTTTACAATCTGGATTCCTCCACTACTCAAGAGACCAGATTTGGCAAGGCCGTATTACATTCGGTCCATCCCTAAAGGGATACATAACATTCTCACTCCGACCTCCAATTACATGCCACTGCTATGGGAGTCTATCAAAGATAAGGAATACGTAGGAGGACACAATCCCTTCGAAGAACAAGTTACTTCTTACCTTGTAACGTTCTTTCGACGGGATGTTCCTCCGACGTATTCCTTATCGCCCCTCCCATCCATCCCCGCAGTGATGCTCCCCTTGTGGTTGCAGCTTACGCTCCTTCAAGGTCAATAACCAGTTCAGGCATGACTTTTCTTATGCTACAAAACGGAACTGAGCAACGGACGCAGCGCGTGGCTATTTATGGGCATGGTGATTTCGGCGCTGATACGGTGGCTGTCGAGGGACATCGACTCGGCGGACGTCGACGCGCAGCGCCCTCTACAGAAAGAATTTCCGAGGCCAGCAAGCTGGAAACGTATTATCAAAGATAAGGAATACATCGGAGGAACATCCCGTCGAAAGAAAGTTACAAGGTAAGAAGTAACTTGTTGTTTCGAGTGTGTCCACTCTGCCTCTGAGTTCGTCTATTTCTTGTCGTACCTCTTTCAGGGATGTCTTTAGCTCTTCTTTCATTGTTTCTAGAAGGGTCTGGAGCGTGTTTGTTATCCTGGATTCCATGCCCCTGAGGCAGTCAAGTAGTTCTTCTTTATTTATAGCCATGTCAGAGTTGTTAGGCGTCGTTGGTTCTCCCTGGTCCGGAGGTTCTTGGGGGGCACTTTGTTGTGTCATGTTCCAGCAGCTTTCTAGTAGACGACTTTGGTTTTTCCCCGGTGTTTTGGTTCTTGTGTGTGGGGTTTTCCCTTTAATCCCGGGCATCAGGTTCTTTCCCCGTTGAGACTCCGTGTGGGCCTCCTGTCTCGTAGGTCTCTGACTGCCGGTGCCCGGCTCTTTCGGCTCTTCTGTCCTCGACTTCCAGGCTTTCTTTGGGTTGGGCACACCGGGGATATTCGCTATTTGCCAGAGGTTATGGGGGAGCTGGCGAGCAGGCTTCCATGCAGTCTGTGCCCCCTAGTGGACCCTCCCTGTATTATCTCTTAATGATCGTTGGTGTTTGTCTTTGGCTGTTGATCATCTCCTATGTGGAGAGCGTGGGAGGTTCTCCTCTGCTTTTGTAGCCTCGGGTTCGCGGTGGCATGTGGTTGGACTAGTTCCCAGGGAGTGGTTATGTTCTCTAGGCTCTTTTCTCCTTGCAATTGGCAGTGTCTCTTTGGTACGTTTATGATGGGAGAGGGAGTTTGCAGGGAAAGGGGAATTTGTCTTTGGCTGCCGCTGTGCTTATGAGTCTCTGCTGACTTGCTCCTGTGCTTTCCGGGCTGGGCCTTTCCTCTGTTCTATACCTCCGAATCTACAGATGACTGTAGGGTTGCGTGACCCAAATGGAGCGGTTGACCAATATTCTTTTCCCCATGCTTATGGCGCGTGGCTACTGTCGTGCCCTGGGCTGGTCACATGTGGAGATGTGGCTGTGCGTAGTGCCTCCCGCGGTGGATGCAGGCAGCGATAGATGCCTGGCTTACCCTTCGCGGGGCGCAGGCATCTTTGGGAGCAGCTGGGACCGCTAATCGTTCAGGGCCAGGAGAAGGGGTGGAGAGGTGAGCACTTCGAGCCCTCTGAGCGTCGTGGTTGCCTGATGTAGCAGCCCTCCCTCCGTCCCACTCCTTACCGGTGCCCTGCCGCCGCTGCTTGTGCTGTCGTGTCTGGAGTCGCACCTCAGAAACACTCTGTGCGGCTCTTTGCCTCTTCCGATACCGCCACGGGCTTTTCTCCGATGCCGTACCGCTCGGCGTTGCAGGGGTCCAGCAGCCGACCGCTACCTTCTGGTCAGGAGAGGATCAGGGGGGTGTCGATGGCTGTACGCAGCCAGCTGGGGCGGATGATTGTGGGCTGGCTAGTGAACAGCGATGCCGCTCTCCCTCCTGCCGAGCCAGTACCGCAGGCGAATCACCAGCCTCCGATGGGCACTGGGTGATGTGATGCGGGTAATAGACGCCTATGCAGGCCAATATCGCTGTACAGTGGTGGCCCCCAAGTTTCCAACGGTGAGGCCACGTGGTGGACAGTTCCCCCAGCTCCCAGCGTCTCCAGTACAGCAGAATGAGCCCCATGCTGCAGCGCGTCTGTGGCTTAGGTCACCTTGTCTTCCTCCGCCGTCTTTGTGAGTTAGGAGCATATGTGCCTTGGCAGGTTTATGCGCTCTTGTGTCTCCCTTGGGTGGGCCTTTCTGCCGTACTCCAGGTTAGTATGCTAAGGACTCGCCTCCATGGCCATCCCTTGGCTGGTGCCAGTGTCAGTTATGGTCCTGGGCATGCATAAACTGTGGCCTTGTATCATTAAGTCTCCGCCGGCCCGTTTCTCTTTTAGTACTGGCTTCCAGTGTCGTCCCCAAGATGTGCTTGCAGACCGTGTAGGTGGATGGGTTGTGCCCTCCCACGTACCAATTTCAATTGTTCGTGGGCTTTTCTCACCCTTGTTTTTGGGAGGCCATATGAAGCCTGCCTGTGCGCTTCAGCCCGTCTCCTGCCGCTGCTTGCACTCACACTGTTCTGGGTCTGCCGGCTGGGTGACTGACCTCACAGATGGTAGTATGTCCGGTGTGTTCCTGCAGGTCTTTGTTTGTAGCTCCTCCGTGTCTTGGCGGCGGCTAATGGCGGACCCGCCGTATACTGAATCGGATACCTCTCCTCGTTTCCTGGGGTCCGAAACGGGCCTCTCAGGGTGCGCCCAGCATCCAGATGTGTGGCCGTGAGGCTGCAGGTCTCACCCCCCTCGTAAATTCCTCAGTTCGGTGCAGCCTGAATGTCCGCTTCGGAGCGGCCAGGTGGTGGCTCTCCCGGCGCTCCAGCGCAGCTCTCCCTCGCGCCCTCTGGTGGGCTTACCGCTCTGGGCCGCCGGCCCTTTCTCCCGCAGGCGTATCTCGTGGTCCCCTCGGTTGCTCTCACTGCTTGCAGTCCCTTGTCTTCGGCGCACCTCACCGGAGCCGATGTGCTTCCTGCTTGGTCGCGTTGCCCGTCGTCTTGTCCGCTCCTCGTGGCGGATGGGTCTCCTGTCGGCGCCCCAAGGTGGTGTCGGGCTCTCCAGTCACTCGCCACGCCGGTCGCCTGGTGGTGGTGTCCCGCTTGTGCGCTGGGATACGTCCCCAGCACTCACTGCTGCTCGCCTCTTGCCTCTCGCCACCCTTATTGTCCCTGTGTGGTACCTCTGCTGGCTTAGGCAGATGTGCCCGCCATTTTGTGTCGTCTAATATTCTTTTAAGGGAGTGTATATCTTTTAGTGACCGTGTTTTTGAATTGCTTACTATTAGTGCCTGTGTGTTTCTCTAGATGTGGTTTTAAATAAATAATTATATCTCTTTTACACCAAGCCCTGGTCAGTGTTTACTTGTTCTACTGTGTTCTCTTGACCTATTGTGAATACTCTGTATACTGCCTAACTCTTCTTGAGGGAACTCTGGCTGCTCAGCCACAGCTACCAAGTGAATCATTGTGGTACAGACTGCTACCAAGTGGGTTTACTACCAAACACAGGTAGTCCTAAATCTTTTGCAGTGGTGCCAGAGGGAACTGCACAGGTTTCTGCCTAACAAATACCAACATTGCCCCTCTGCAGGCAGGCAAAGTGAAGGGTGAATTTAATCTGGCGTGGGTACGTTCCTTTACTCACCAGATCCACCCTGACAATTGTAACGGTCAATAAATGTATAGTATTTCTAGAGAGATGTTCTCTTGCGTCCCCCAATTCTCAATTGCTGACATGGAGCACAATACGTTCTGGAGCAATTACTGGCAAATAGGAAGACAAGGTCCACCTAGATGATTCTGCAAGAAGTGTCTGCTGTGGTGGAAGGTCTGCATTTTGAGATAGTAGTGGTTACAGATGCTTCATTGGATGACTGGGGAACACACCCAACAGCTGTCAAGTGCAGGGCCGTTGGAATGCACCAGAGTCCCTGCTTCGTGACCTGTTTCTGAGCTGAGGGCAGTGATGTGAGCATTATGCTTTTGCCTCCATTTGTTCAAATATAAAGTGGTCAGGGTTCTCACAGACAACACCTCTACAGTCAGGAAGCCAGTCACGGGCTCTTTCCAAGGGGACATAGTGTTTATAGGATTAGGTTCTTAATGACCACGTTTCTTCTCCCACTGAATCTACCAGGCGTTCAGAACCTCAGTGAAGAATCTTTAAGCAGGATCCAGACCAGCTGAAGCAAGTGAGATTTTTTACCTGACTCAACTGGATCACAGATTCCAGTGGACGAGCGACTCCTCACATAGCCCTCTTCACTACTGCACAGAACCAGAAATGCTGGTCCTACACAAGCAGGTTTGCCGCTCTAGGCCTCAATGGGTGTGGAGTCTTCAATTCTCTAGTCTGGGATATTTACCTATGCTTTTCCACCAATACCACAGATATGGAGGGTTTTGTTGAACGTTCCATGGCCTCCTTGCTGGATGAACCCGATTTTACTGACATGCACCAGGCAAGTGTGGGTCTCAAACTTTCATCTGTCCCGAATAGAGCCCATGGGTGTGGAGCTCTGGGAAATTCTGGTGCACATAAGTAAAGGTAACATTTATTACCACAACCGAGGATCGCCAATTATGAAAGCGCTGGGTCATGAATTCGCAAAGCTTGCACATTTAGAATTGCCTCAAGACTGTTGAGATATTCTACATGTTGCTAGGATCTCTTTCAGAAACAGAACTTGTGTGTTGAAATAGTAGATATTCTGCATGTGATGCAGAAAGTACAACTTGCATCTACACTTAATCCTCCTGCTCAAGATCCTGCCCTATATATAGCTTTCTCGTGTGGCTACACTAAGGTTTCAATCTGAGAACATTCTGTGGCCATATATACACACATTTGCACTCTGAGCTGATCATCCCAACTTTTTTATTTTGGATTAAAAGATTAAGTTTTTAAGGGGTCTGTCCCACGCACCTTCCTTCTGGTACAGAAAATCCCTCCTTCCTGGTTTCTCAGAGATAACTTGTTTTCTGCGCTTAGGTGAGCCCTTACAAAGCTCGTCATCAAAAAATGTTTCCTGAAAAACATCCATTTGGTGGCAAGGACCTCTTCAGGGGAGATCCAAGATTTGCTGTTAATGAGACTAATTTCAAGATTTTCAAAAATCAGGTTGTTTTAGGAACAAATCTCATGTTTTTACAGAGTGCCTTCCGATTTCCATCAAAGTGAGCCAATGGCGTTACCTACCTCTTCGGTGAACCATCAGCTAACCGGGTGCTACACACACTGAATATCACGTTTGTTCTTACATACTACATCAGTGGAACAAAAGATTTTACAATGCCCACGCAGCTGTGCCTTTGGAGCAGCAGGGTCTAGCGAGGTGATTCACAGCAACCATCACCCTATGTCACAAGAAAGTCAATCAAACCCTCGGAAGGGACCATCTATTTCCCTTTCGCAAGGGCAATGTGTTTGTATGGCTGTGGTTATAGCAGGAATTACCCTCCAAATATTTGCAGGGAGATGCATGGGCAGTACTGCATGTCTTTACCAAGCACTACTGCCTCGATGTTCCAGTGCTTACAAAAAAAGGTTTTGGACAAGCAATACTGCAGATCATCTTTAAATAAAGTTCTCCTCTCTGTCTCCCCTGTCCTTCCTATTAATGTACTGTTGGTCTATGTACAAATACTGCTTTTGAATCTATTCAAAGCATCCCAATCTGTTAACGTTCCAATGCTGGGGAATACACTTCTTATCTGGCTGTAACTCTAGTTCTCTCACATTATCTTTCATAAATAAACATACAGCCTGTCCTCCCCCGCCCCTTCCCAACTGTGGCACATTGATAAACGCAGACACATGGTGTTTATAGAATCTGAAGTTGGTGCCTTGCCTAGAGGCAGAGCCTAGGGCCTGTGTGTCTCATTCGCTAAGTAGGCAATGGACAGACATTAGGTGAATAGTCTATGGTATGTGATGCAGTTGTGTAGTTATGACTGTTATTAAATGATTAGGAAGGATTTTAAACCTGATGATGGGAAATATTCCAAGCATTTGAATCTATGAATTTTACAAATGCTGAAGAACTAGAGTTGCAGGTGACTAGTTTTGTACTTGCCAAAGTGAATCCTGTACATCTAGTCCAGCTTTTTCAAATGTTCAACCCTCACCCTATATTATTTACTATATCATAGTATGATACACATCAGGTAACTGGCTGATCATGAAAGGATTGTGGGTAAAGGAACAAGGCCATTTGGAGCTGAACACGCACCCAGGCCTTACCTTTTGGAGGTTTTTAAACTGCTTTAGAATTCATGAGTTTGCAGGATGGGGATTATGACAAAAACGCGCATGAGTGTCTCTTGTGAATAACCAGTATTTAATGCACAATGTAGTATAACATAGGCCCACTGAAAGATGTAGTAATCGCTTCACCATTTTCTTTTCTTTTTCAACCTTTTAAAGATGATTATGATGTCCACCTTTGATAATTGCACATGTCACTTTATTGAATTACTAGATGTCTTTTATTGATTTTATAATGACATTGTTAATCAAATTTATTGTTATACTTGATGGTGTTCTTTGGATGTAGAACCTTACTGTTACCATTTAGTTTAGTCAGGAATATAATTAATTTTGTCCCTGTACTTTACTCAACTTTATTAAGGGTTGATCATCTAGACATTGCAGAGACAGCCAGATCTATATTGTAAATTATAACCTCATGTTGGTCTGGGTTTGATTCCCCCCACTTGTCTGTGGCCCACTGTGTCTCCTCGAGTGTTTTTTGCCCACCTTTGATGGGCATACTGTTAGTTTAGTGTGGAAGCAAAGAAAAGAATGTCTTATGTGGAGAACGACTTTACTGGGTATTTAGCCAGTTCTTTTTTTTTTTTAAATACTGTCTTTTTGTACTTGGTGAAACTGGCAGCTGTGGTTGTAGAACTGATATGCACTGGAGGAATAGTAACTGCAGAAGCCAATGCTGTTGCTATGAGCATTTGTCATCCTTTCCATTCGTGGACAATTTTGAGTATTCGGGCACTCCACTTCACAGCAAAGTCCCCATGCAGTAATGACCTGCCCAAGATGAACGTTTTGAATTGAAAGGTCTCTCAAAAGTGTATATTTTCCTACATTTTTTTCGTCATAGGCAAAATGGGTTCTATTCAAGATTTAATTAAATATGGAATGTTTAAGCTAGGATAAAACGTAACTTAAACACAAACACACTGAAGCATTGGATAGCTTTTGGCTAGCTGACCGCAGAACACATGCTAATATAGTAATATTCTCAGTATTTTAGTACAACTTAAATAACATCAATGTTGTTAACAGAACTTCAAATAGCTTTCCGGTTGATGTTGTCCTGCAAAATCCAAGAAAACAAACGTGTTTATAGACATTTTAAAATCTGGGCAGCTGATAGATTGTTCATTAAAATTTAGTTTTTAAAATGTTCACTCTTTTTCAGTTGCACATGTCTGTTAATGAACAAAATACTACAACAATCATTAGAAGTACTTTTTGTAGCAGATGTCAAGCTCATTTTGCAGTAGTTTGGCAAGCATTCAGAAATTATTAATAATTGCTTTACAAATTGTCAGAATGCTTCCATTTTCACAGTGTCATCTTTCAATGTACATTCATACACTTTATTTTAAATCTCACATGTGATTGTTTTAATTTGATTTGATCATTAATGAAATATGTATTTTTCCCCTATAGATATTTTCTTACCTACACCTGATAGTTTACTTGTTAATCTGCATGAAAGCAAAGAGGTATGATTGATTAAACCGTACAATTCATAGTTGAGCTAATACAAATACACATGTACAAATGTTTGTTTGGAAGAATTTTAATTTGTTTTACCTTTTGTGTAACTTTATTGCTGTATAGTATCTATGCAATATCTAGCAGTTAAAGGAGCATGTATTACTTCGTCTACATAGTGCCAACAAAATATAGTTCACTTTTGGTTTGTTGTGTTAACAAACAAGATCCTTTAGTATATTGTAGTCTTCATTTAAGCATTTTGAAGACTTTATTTTTAATGTGTGCTTTGACTTTTGCTAAACAATGCAGCGCTTAACTTTAATACTATATTTGCCTTTGCAAGTGAGAGTATGTTTTATTAATGGACAATGCTTTCAATTTGTTTTCCTAGCTTATTGTGGACTTGTTGAACTCCTTACCAAATCTGTTTAGCAGCACACGAGAGACTCATAGCGCTCTGGGTCCTGCGCTTCAGGCTGCCTGTAAATTGATGTCTCCTACAGGTGGCCGCATATCAGTATTTCAATCACAACTGCCATCCATAGGGGCAGGACGTTTGCAGTCCAGAGAAGATCCCAATCAAAGATCAAGCACTAAGGTACACATTGATATTTGGTTGGTTGTTATAGGAGACTAGTGTTCCATGGACCTGCCATCTGTGTGACCACCTTTTCTTCAGTAGGAAGTTTGCGTCTTTAAGTTCTGGGAAAGTGGGTATTATGAAATTAAAAGATTTTTGTATTCTTTGAAATATTAGGTATGCCCGAAGGTTGGCAACTTTTTCGAACTATAGGCAACTTTACATCTGCCATATCACATCTATGAATTGCCATTACTGTTTCTCTCCCTGCTTGCACATCTCTTTGAAAATTGTCCCCTTTTTTCACATGGACACAAAATTGCTCCTTAATGCTGAAATGAGTTTGCTGTTTAATAAAAATCAGTCCATTTGTCCAGTCATTTGTGTTTTTTCAATGGTCATTAATACTTCATTCAGACTGCAAATTGTGCCTTTTGCTGTAGACTACATGCCCTATGTGCAGCACAGTGTACGTGAGCAGTCTTTGCATAGCAGAGTCTTGATTAGATGTTTTTGTTGCGTACATTTTGATTGTTTACTTTTTCTCTCTTCATACGATCTCAGATTCTCCATCAGACTGCCCATTTTCGGCCTCAGCATATGCTTTCGACTACTGATTTCAAACAATGCAAATCTATCAGTCTTCAACAATTTGCCACAAATTACCATAATTGTCTGTGTTAAAACCCCAGCAATAAATCCACTAAGCAATCCAGGCAGGAAAGGTAGTCTGATTTATTTGCATACAGCCGTGCAGAAAAGGAAAGCGAATCAGGCAGAGTATCCCCGTCCCAAAACTGGGCCCCCCGAGAACACAATTCTCTCCATTTTTGTACGGTTTTGCACAATAGATTTCACACAGAAAATCAGTTGGATGCATTTAATGAAGTTACATTAACAATTAGCTTCTAGCAGACCATCCTTTGACTTTGAGGGTATGTCTTTACATCACTGTTATGAAAGATTTTCTTTGTGCTACTTTCTCTCCATGGACCTCCTATGTAACCCCTCAACCTTTTTCTGCTGTCTTGAACCTGACCTTACTTTTCATGGTAAGTAAATCCTTGTTGTCTACTTACCTTTCTTAGGCCATCTATGTTGTGGGTACTGCTCAGTACCTATGGCTATTGGTGCAGAGTGACTCTATCCCAAATTATGAAATTCCCTTTGTCTTACTGCACACATCCCCTTGCAATGAAGTGTACTTTGTGTACCCCTTTCTCTATTGTTTTAAATAAAATTCTGATAATTGTGTCCGGGATGGGCTGGTGGAAGCTGTTATTTTTCTACTTGTTTTTTACTTTTCTCGCGTGCACTTTTACATGTACTCTAAAATGGCCATGCCACGCGATTTCGTCTTGTCCTTTGGTCATCTTGTCTTTTGGCATTCTTCTGGCCCTCTCTGTGCTGGATATTCCATAAGGTGCAAGCACTTTACCCTGGCAAAGAAGCAGTATGTGTTTGTGGTTGGATGCAAGGGTGGCAGCGTCCGGTCCCAGTCCACATCCTCACCAAAGTGTGTCTGTTGCTGGGCAGATGTCAGATGTGGGCAGGGGACTGTACATGATTGGGCAGGCCCTACGAGTTTGCATGTTGCAGATGCTTGATCATGGGGGACTCTGAGGGCGATTCCAACTTCAATTTTAGGGTAATTGAATGGCTCCTGCAGCCCCTCTTTATATCATCATTAGATCCAAGATCCCCCCCGAAGGAGAGACCCCTCTGTTGAGCCGTGCATTGTATTCTATTTGGTTATTTTATTTATTTCTCTTGCGCTACACACCCAAGGGCCTCAGAGCGCATTGTCAAACTGCACTAGCCAATAAAATCTCACTTCTCCAAGAGAAAATCGAAAACCAGAAACTAAATCTAAGTATCGTCCCACTCCAAAATTACACCCATTTCAGATAAAACCATGCAACCGTTTCAAATTTTCCCCTATCTCCACACAAGTTGCTGAAATAATATACTCATTAAAACCTTCCAGAAGCCAACGAAATTCCTGGCCGGCACCCATAATAAGAGGCAGCTAGGGAACTAGCTTCATTCAACTCATGCACTGTTCCTTCTAGTCTAAAAGACGTGTGGGTCCTCCTGCTCCTAAAAAAAAAAAACTACTTATATCCTAACATACCCACCAATTACAGGCATATAACTACTGTCCCGTTCCTTCTTAACATTTTGGATCGAGCCGCCGATCTCCAGATTCAGTCTTACCTGGAAACGAACAATCTCCTAGGTCTGCGTCAATCTGGCTTTAGACCTAAACATGGAACTGAATCCGCCTTATTAGACTTGAAGCATCAAATGGACAGTCTAAAGGACAATGGGAAACTTGCTCTCCTCCTCCTTTTAGATTTCTCGGCTGCATTCGACTTAGTTAACCACAAGGCCCTTTGCAACCATCTAACCTCAGCTGCACACTTCTCCCAGGAAGCTACAGCCTGGATTCAATCATTCCTTGATAATCACACCATAAGAGTCTTTTCACCTAACGCCGCAGTGGAGCCCATACCCATCACATGTGGAGTCCCACAAGGGTCATGTGGCTCGTCGACATTGTACAATATATTCACTAAGCCTCTATTTGATGATCTAGATAGTCTGGGTGTCATCTACACTAACTATGCAGATGACACTCAGATTCTCATCCCCATTACTGACGATTACGAAACTGACTCCACCCTACTAAATAAAATATATTTGAAGATTTAAGCATGGATGGCCACCCACGGCTTATGTTTGAATGATGAGAAGATGGAGCTCCTCTTTGTAAGATCCACAATAAGACTAAATATTCTACGTCAGCAGTTCAATTCTTTCAACATCGACGGGAATCCTATCTAAGTTTCCAAGGAGGTGAAGACCTTAGGCTTTTACCTCGACTCAGCTCTAAATTTATCTCATTTTCATCTCAACAGACAGTTGAAACATATTGGCCAGAGCCCTATTTTTATCATAATTAGATTACTGCAATGCCTTATATCTAGGCTCAAGCAACTATAACCTGAACAAACTACAAATACTACAGAACAACGCCATAAGAAGTGTGTTCAAAATTGCAAGAACCCAGCATATTTCAGATATTAGACGCAGTTCAAACTGGCTCGCAATTAAAGATAGAATGAAATACAAAACTTTAACCCTTACGCACAAATGTCTCACTAATTCTTGCCCTAAATATCTTATTGACAAATGTGTCCAAAAAAACCTCAGTACGCCCTACCAGAACTGTACACTCACACTGCTTGAATGTACCGATATTTAAATTACAAAAAGCAAGTGGAAGTAGCTTTCCAGGGATGGTCTCTAAATTATGGAACTCACTACTAGTTGACCTAAGAGCAGAATCGTCCTACTTTAGCTTTAGGAAAAATACGAAATCCTGGCTCCTTTCCTCTGATGTATAATGAATGTTCTACTCTGACAACTTGGGGATATCTGTATGAAAAAGTTTTATATACCTGCAATTTATTGTAATCATTGCATATGGGTTTTCTCTTGCTGTCTTCTTCTGGTAACTTATGTAACCATGTAATGCGCCCAGATACCCCCGAGTTCGGTGCGCTTAATAAACAAACAGAAGACAGGAAAGGAGGAGAAGATGCTGAGCTTCTCTCTCAGAAGTGCGTAGGGTGATGACTGAAATTGTGCTCTTACTTTTGCAACTGTTACACAAGTTGGTAAGATATCTTAGGGAAATGTCAGAGAAGCCAGCAGAAAGTACCCCACATTCACTCCTGAACTTAATAACATTCTCCCCCAGACCCAGGTTCGCTTGCACTAGACTTAGGAAAGACTAACTCACCCTATTGTGAGGAGCCAGGAATGAGATATGGACACAAAGGACCCATGGTGTGGGTTATAAACTTTAATTCAAAACAATAGCGGGGTGGGAAAATGCCTCACTATCCCTAGTCTAGGAGGTATTTCCCTACCTCAAGCAAAAACGAATGGGTCTGACCTTTGGCAAGATGTCCAAAGCAGAATTTGTCCTGTGTCCGATCTCAAGGTGCACAAATATTCGACTTCAACATAAAGATGAAAGAATTCAACATAAAGTTTCAAATGGACAATGTTCACTTATTCCAGGGGATGGTTTCCTTCCCCAGGTTTCACAACAACAAAAAAATAATCAAACTCCTTCCCCAGGTTTCTCCTTATGTTTCAAACAGTTCAAAATCTTAGGGCATGTGATTTCCCTTGGATTTACTTCTTTACAGTATTTCAACCTGGCTGCGATTGCTAGGCTTGCAGATCACCTGATATATTCTTCTGCCAGGCTCTTTCGAATGGATTTTCTCCTCCTACGTGCTACTCATCTTTGATATATTTCCAAGTCTGCTTGCAGCTTGCTTTGGAAAAAATGTCATAGGGTCGAGCGTCTTGCAGCATCAAGTCTTGGACTTGGATAGCCTCCATAGCGTCCCTTGTGCCGTTGAAGGTGCTATATGAAGCACACTCACTTACCATAACTAAGTTGCGTTTTTTACGCTTTGCTGCATGCTTCAGAGCTATTCGCCTCAGCAAAATTTCGATTGTGTGTCTTTCTATATAAAAGTGAATTTGATATTCTTCGACATGTCCTCGACACTGAAGACTGGTTTCAAAGGGTGTGCAGACTGTGGGGCAAAAATGTCCATCACAGACCCTCATTGTGTCTTGTCTGTGGTGTATGGGGGCAGGCCATAAGGTGGACGATTGTGGCTCATGTCAATCTGACAGTCAAGGCCTTGCGGGAAAGGAAGGGGAAACTCGATGCAGGTAAGCCCTTTCCCAAAACCCCAGCCGTTACCCCATCCAAAAGAAAATTGTCATCCTAGTCAAGGGATGTTTCCCAGAGAGAAAGCGTCTGAAACATCAGAGTCGATCGAGGTAGTCCTCTTCTCATAAAATGAGTAAGAAACGGCATCACAGGTCCTCGCCATCGTCGTCTTCCTCTCCCAAAAAGTTTCAAAAAAGAAAAGTTCGACTCCTGCAGAATGGGAAAGGTTCCACTTACAAATGCTTGTTTTTCAGAGGCAAGCTCCTCTGAGTGTCCCTCTCAAGGAGTCTGGGAAATGAAGCCACCCCTCAGCATCTAACAAGACCAGTAGGGAGTCTTGTGTGTCTCCTCGCGTGCCTCAGAGTCCGGGAAGTGAGCCTCCTCGAGGAGTTGTCTTAGATACATAAGAAAAGGCCTGTGTCTACCCCCTCAAAGCATTTATCTCCGATATCAAAGGCTTTTTCGAAGGTATCGAAGTCGTTGAGCTTCTCTCCTTCGAGGCATGTTATCCACGTGAATCAATCAAAGCATGTTAAACCGTCGGCTCATTCACCAACAGCTTTGAGGAAGTCGTTGAATCCCTCAACGCCTTCAACACCATTGAGGCATTCCCTGCCCCCAAATACTGTAAAATCTACTGTTGAACCGACCAAGTAGTTCAAACCCATGCCTTGCCCCGATTTTTTCAGGCAAATGAAGGGTCCATCTTCGACGAAGAAGAGGAAGAGGATCAAGCCACTTTTGGGGATGAGTTTGGGTCACCGAATGTTCCAGAAGAATTAATTTCTCCAGAGTCCAAAATGCAGAATCTGGTGGAAACCCTTAAAGAAACCAGCAGCTGGGAAACTGTTCCAGAGACTACATTTTCTGATCCTTCCTATAGATCTGTGATTTGCAAAGTGGCTGAATATCTAGGGTGGTCTAAACCCACAGCTACTATGGAGACGGATGACCTTACTGATATCTTAGACAGTGGTCCAGTTCAGAAGGTTTGTACTACCTTTCCATGCTGCCTTAAGAGTAAGGGTTATGGAAAATTGGCTGAAGCCAGATTCTGTTGCCTCTGTAAACAAATTCTTAACAAATACAGGACAGCTTTTTTGAACAGGCATCCTACACCAGAGAGCCTGGTTGTTCAAGCGGCATCAGTTTCATCTAGGTCTGCAACTTATCCTTCTGCTCCTGCAGATAAATAAGACAGAAAAGAGTGTTTAGTACAGGGAGCATGGCACTAAAACCGGCCAATGCTGAAAGCACCTTAGCTAAATACACACACAGCTTTGGGGTGTAGCTGCCCTAGCGGCAGGACCTATTCTGTAGGGTGACGAAAGTGAAGACGTTTTAAGCCTAGTGCAAGATATATGATATTTTATTTATATCGCACTCATACACAAGTGTTTCATAGCATGACCAAGCAAAGGTAGGGGTACAAGGGAGAACAAAAACAAACCATCTTACTAAGCCCAGTGACATTAAGAAAGTTCAAGTGCATGGAAAAGGTGGAAAAGTGCGAGGAGGGGGGGGGGACAAATGGAAAGTGCAGAACAGAGGAGAGAACAGAATAAATAATAAGTGCACTAAATAAATAAAGGCAGTGAAAAGTGGTAGTGCATCCAGCCAGTGGCAAGTGCATGATTAGTCAGATAGGGTATATCTGATAAGTGCAGAGGGGGAAAAAAAGGGGGGACTGTATGGGTACAGATACAGAGCCCACAGTACAAGGGGTGGCCTGGAGTGCAGTGCAGGAGGGAGGCAGGGTGAGCAGGTACCTGGGCCCGAAGGACAGAGTGTGGCCAGGTGCACACTGCCGAGAGAAAACAGATCAGCAGAGGAGACGAGGGGCAAAGGCAGAAGCGAAGAGGAAGGTCCTAAGGTGCTTCCTGAACCAGAGATGGTTCTCCTCAAGTTTTAAGGTGGCCAGGAGGCTGTTACAA
Source organism: Ambystoma mexicanum (assembly GCF_040938575.1). Lineage (NCBI taxonomy): Eukaryota > Metazoa > Chordata > Amphibia > Caudata > Ambystomatidae > Ambystoma > Ambystoma mexicanum. The sequence continues at coordinate 392,079,454 of NC_090937.1, forward strand.
AGGGAGGCCTCAGCCGAAGACAGAGATCTGCCCCCAGCCTGTTGGAAAAGATGCTATCAGGCAGTCTTTACAGTCCAACCTGGATACAGTGGATGCAGTAAGTAGGTCCAAGTCGGCCAGTACTGTGATTAGGGCATGTCATGGCTTACAAAATCGTGTTTTTCTGTGGATGTCCAGGCATGATTACTTGACATGCCATTTGATGGAACGTTTCTATTTGGAGAAAAGGCTGACAATAGTCTGGAGAAGCTGCAGGCTTCTATAGCTGCTGCGAAGTCATAAGGGGCGCCAGTCAGACAACCTCAACCTTTTAGGTCAAGGATTGTGAGGACGTCCTTTTCGTTACTAGTCTTCAATCTCTAGAGGAAGAGGACAGTTCTCACAAAGGGGTCAGAGGAGAGCGAATCCTGGAGTCATCGGAAGTGGAGATAGAACCTCCTGTGCAACACCCACAGTGTTGCCCTCTGCTGAAGGTGCAGCTGCAAAATGACTCCCTCATCCACATGTCTGTGGGAGGAGGCAGACCGTCATATCATCTCCGGAGTTGGCGAAGCGTAACTTCGTACGCATGGGTTCTACAAACCGTAGCAGGCGGTTACTGTCCCCAGTTCCTAAAGAAGCCTCCAGATTGCCCCCCAAAAACCAGATCTTCTCTGGTTCCAGATCCGCTCCGCCAACAGGAAATGATCATCCTTTTGGGGAAAGGTGCAGTAGAGATGGTACCTGCAGGGGAGAGAAACCACGGTTGGTTGGTACCCTTCCCTACTTACTTATTCTTAAGAAGGACGGAGAAGTGCAACCCATCTTGATGCTTGAACAAGTTCCTCAGGAAGGGCAAGTTCAAGATGGTAACTCTTTCACTGGTCCTTCAGGCCTTCGACTCCAGGATTGGTTGGTGTCATTGGACCTTCAGGATGCTTAACAGAAGCACACAAAAGTACCTGAGGTTCGCAGTTGGAAGTTCTCATTATCAGTTTCGGGTTCTGCCCTTCGGGCTCACCTCAGCCCAGAGGGTGTTCACCAAGTTTATGTCAGTGGTGGCAGCAAGTCTGAGGGAAGAGATTCACATCTATCTGTACCTGGATGACTGGTTGATCAGGGCTTGTTCTCTGGTACAGTCTCTATCTCAGTCGCACCTACCGCTTTCTCCACGAGCTGGGGTTCTCCCTGAACTTCAAGAATCCCACTTAACACCATCACAGAGCACTTCTGGATTTAGTCTCGGGGGAAAAGCTTTGCCACCTGTGTTAAGGGCTCAACATCTCTTGCAGATGTTCCAAAGGTTTCAAAGTGTCCAACCTCTCCCGGCCTACGACTTCCTAAGGTTTCTCGGCCTCATGGCATCCTGCATTTCTCTGTGCCAGAATCACGTCTGATAATGAGATCCCTTCATTGGCCTCTCATATCCCAGTGGTCTCAATTCTCCGGCAGGATCACCTGTGGTAGGCCAGTCGAAGGAATATGAGAGGAGAAACCTTTTGGCAACCATGGCCAGAGATGACCGTTGTGACAGACACCTCCCTCATAGGATGGGGAGCGCACATGAGAAATCTTTCAGTAAGTGGAAACTGGTCTCAGTGAGAGTCCAGACTCCATATCAACCTTTTCTAGCTGAGGTCAATCAGATTCGCTCTGATGTCATTTCTGCCCTCAATACGGGGGAACAGTGTCCTGATAATGACAGACCGCACAGTGGCCAGGCACTACCTCAACAAGAGAGCTGGCGTAGGGTCGCTGCCCCTGAGCAGAGAGGCAGTGCAGCTCTGGTTCTGGCCACTGAGAGAAGGAATAACTCTTTTGGCAGTTCCTCTAGCTGGAAAAGAAAACACAGCAGTGGATGTTCTGAGCCGGCAGAGCACGATCTCCCATGAGTGGGAACTAGCTCAGGAAGTGCTTCTGGAGATCTTCACCCTTTGGGGAATCTCACAAGTGGATCTGTTTGCAAGCAGTGTCAACAGGAAGTGCAGGCTGTTCTGCTACAGAAAAATTCCCCAAAGAGGAGCTCTGGGGGAGGCGTTTGTGGTAGACTGGGAGTTTCCACTTTTGTACACATTGCCACCGGTCCCCGTCACTCCTCATGCCACCAGGAGGTTGAGGTTAACAATGATCCTCATTGCTCCGGATTAGACCAGGAGAACATGGTACCCGTACCTTCTGGAAATGTCCATCTGCCCTCCTATTCGTCTTCCCCAAGAGAGGACCTACTCTCGCAAGAGGGAGGTCGCATTCTACACCCAGAGATCAAAACTCTCAATCTTCATGCCTGGTGTCCGAAAGGGTGAGATATAAGGTTCAGGACCTTCTGGAAGACGTCATGGAGGTGTTGCTTTTGGCTAGGAAGCCAGCAACTAAATCCCTGTACCGCTGCCGTTGGAATAAGTTTTTGCAGCTGGTGCAGGGAAAAGAAACTTGACCGTTTCACATGGAAACTTCCCCATGTTCTATCTTTTTTACTTCACTTGACCCATTCTGGGTTGCAAGTGGCCACGGTGAAGGGCTACTTAGCGGCTCTGTCAATCTTTAAAAGATCTCCGAATGAGGCATCGTAGTTCAAGGTGCGGATTGTGTTACAATTTCTTAAGGGCATAACAAATGTATTTTCCCCTACTCCCTTCGTCGTGCCATTATGGGACTTTAATCCAGTACTAAGATGTCCTATGGGAGCTCCATTTGAGCTCTTCGATTTGTTTCCTTTAAGAATGCTCTCCATGAAAACAGCCTTTTTAGTAGCTGTCGCCTCTGCCTGTAGGGTAGGTGAGCTACAAGCTCAAGATTATCTTTCCTTCCGCAAGTTGTGTCAGAATTTAACCTTGCACAACGTATCGTATTACCAACTTTTTATCCACCTCCCTATCCGTCAAAAGAGGAGGAGAGACTCCATTTTCTGGACACTTAAAGGATACGCTAAGCTTCTACATTACACAAACAAGTGTCAGTCAAGATGACCAGCTCCTCATTGGTTACCCTGGTCAAAGATTAGGCTTGGCATTCACAAAACAAGCAATCCCTAGATAGATTGTCATGTGCATAACAGAATGCTACTCTCTGGCAGGCAAAGATATGCGCGAAGGTTTGAGGGCACAATCAACTCCAGGGGGTGGCTGCTTCCTCAACTCTTGAAAGAAGTGTGCCAGTGCTGGAGATTTTCAGAGCGGCAATATGTTTGTCCCTTCATACTTTCAGTAGATTTTACTGTGTAGATTCTTTATCAGGAGAGGAAGCCAAATTTGGCAAAGCTGTCCTTCATAATATAAACCAATATGTATATTCTCGGCACCCACCTCCGAAGACAAACTGCTTTGAGTGTCTATCAACGATGAGGAATACGTGGGGAGACATAATCCATTCTAAGAAAAAGTTACTTACCCGTGTTAACGTTCTTTCGACTGGATGTTCCACGTATTCCTCATCGCCCTCCCATCCATCTCTTCTTGCTTGCCTAGAATTTCTGTGTCTTATGTCAAGATTGTCTCCTCCTATGACACAGCATGCACCTTGAAAGAGGAAGAAAATGGAACTGAGGTAACAGTCAGTGTGCATGCTTCATATACCAGCATCAACGTCACAAGGGACATTATGAAGGCTGTCGAAGAATAATATTCTGCTGCACCATGCTCTGTCGTATGAAAACTTTTTCCGAAGCAAGCTGCAAGCAGACTTGGATATATATCAAAGATGAGGAATATTTGGGAGGAACATCCAGTCGAAAGAACGTTCCACGGGTAAGTAACTTGTTCATCTCACACTTATAGCACTTTTCAATCCCAAAGGCATAGGTCTTCCTTGAGATTCTTCTTGTTTGGTAATTTGTTATGCACTTCGCACTTACAACAGTTCGTAATCTCAAGGGCATGGATCTTCCTTGAGATTCTCCTTCTTTTACACACACTTGATTGTGCTTGGTGTACTCTTCTGCCAGGACTTTCACATAATGACTTTAAAATCAAATATTTTTTTTAATTTTTTTTTTTAATTTCATTTAGTTTATACAAACTTTTTGAAAAGGTTACATTATCCCTCCTGCTATAATGTGTCGGAGGGCCTTGCAGAGGCAAGTTTTGGCAGTATTACAGTGCATAATGACAGAGTTTTTACCGCGGCTAGGGTCTTAACTGTCTTATGGTTCTCGTTAATTCCTTCTAGTTCAGTGAACTAACTTTGTTTCCACCGCTTCAGCATCAAAAGACTGCTTTTGACGCAAGTTCACACTTCATCTCCGACACATTGGTATTAGTTTCCGTATGATTTCCATTCCTTTCTTATTGGGATTTTAGCAGAGCCTCTAGAGATTGTAGAAAGTTGGTCAGCCCATATATGTCTTTTTCACGCGGACTGTAGAATTTTCGCCAGAGTTCTTCGCCGCATAGAGTAGAATATTGTCGTACCAGGTCTCCCAAATGCACAGATCTCATATCTTTCAAGCCTTCGCAATAGAGAGTTAAGTATTTGAGAGTCTCTTGCTGTCTGTTACAGAAGCGACAGCTCAAGGTCGCTGTCATTTTTCGCGCCCTGATTGCTTGACTCACCCTGGTGTTAAAGAGATTTAGTCGAAATTTCATATAGATGGCTCGATGTTTTCCATTAGCTGACTTCATCAGGTATTGCAGCGATTTCTTACAATCTTTAGCCTCAATTGCTGCGTCTTCCATGAGCTTGTGACGATTCCGATCATCAATCGTGGTGCACCAGACGAGCTCCCATAGCTTTTTTTTTACATAGTTTGGGTTATTTTTCAAAGTGACTTGATCTGTACCCAGGAGTGTTAATTGATTGTCACATTCAGTAGCCCAATTACAAAAAAGCACTTCTTGGTTGCCTTGCAGTGCATCTTGTAAGATCTTAAATTGAGGAGTGCAGTTTGTTAGGATGATTTTCCTGTATATGGATAACATATTCCATAACACTCGGGCTTGCATAGATATTAGATTGAGTTCATATCGTACGCAAGCACTCGAGATTCCTTTTTGTAGGTGTAGCACTCACCTCCAGTACTGGTTTTCTAGTTCTGGCCACAACGTTGCTGACACTCCTAGGGCACTTTCAGCGGCATAGATCAATGTTGGTGTCGCCTTTTGATTATAATGGGCTAACACAGGAAACAGGGAGAATTTTCCAAATTTTTTGTTTATAATTACTCCTTGACATGCAAGTTGTTTACATTTTTGTTTAGCATTTTCGACCCATGGTGCATCCTTTATGTTACTGTTGATCCAAGTACCTAGGTACTTTGCCTTACTTACGCATTTCAGATTTTCGTTAGATAATCTCCATTTTGGTGTACATTTCATGTTTCTCTTGTTGGTTCGAGATAGATCTTGGAGTATTATTATTTCCGACTTTGCAGGGTTGATTTTTAGTTTGTTTTTTCTTACATACCCTTCAAGAGAAGATAGTTTTCGTGTTAGACCAATGGGGGTTAGATCCAACAATGCGATGTCGTCCGCATAGAGCATCCAGTTTACAATCATCCCGTTGATTTTTGTGGGAAAGAGTTGACAGCTTCAAGATCTTCTCCAATATCTGACAAAAATAGGCCAAATAGCGTGGCTGCCAATGGGCAGCCTTGTTTCACGCCTTGATTTGTTCTTATTGATTTACTTAAGGTTCCGCAGGCGTCTAATCTGACCTTAATTTCCGTGTCTGTATGGAGCGCTTTTATAGGTTGAAGTAGGTTATTCGGACATTTCCATTTCATTAACTTGTTCCAGAGCATCTCTCGGTCGATGGTGTCGAAAGCGCTGGACAAATCGACAAAAGCCACGTAGATTTTCCTATTTTGGCGAATAGCTTCCATCTTTATGAAATTTAGGATTGTTAAATTCAGCCCACTGCCAACCCCCTTCACAAATCCGGATTGGCGTGGATCGTATCTCTTGGAATCCTGGATCCACTTTAACAGTTGGTTTTGAAGCTGGGTGGCAAAAACTTTCCCCACCACATCTAGCAGGGCTATTGGCCGATAATTCTTTGGATCTGTGCGATCTCCCTTTTTGAAGATGGGTACGACAATAGCACTTCGCCAGGACGATGGAATCATTCGGTTCTGTAAGATCGATTTAAACAATGAGTGGCATAAATCTGCCCAGAGATCCGGATGTTGTTTTAAGAGATGATTTGTTAAACCATCTGGCCCAGGGGCTCTTGATGTACTCAGATTTTTGATGTTGCAATATATATCTTCTTTCTTTATTTCGATTGATCACTCAGACTCTGCAGTGGATGGTACAATTCCTTTGGCGGTATCATTGTAGAAAATTTCAGTGTAATGTTTTATCCATATTTCTTCTGAAATTATGGATTTTATAATTGCTCCTTGGGGACTTGAGATGTTATTCAGGTATGCCCAAAAGTCCCTTATATTTCGATTAGCAAGCGTTGTCATCATGCTTTCTGCGTCTCTTTGCAACATTATGTGTTTATGGCTGATTAGCCAGTTCTTATACATTTGTTTCAGTTGTTTTATTTTGCTTTTGCTGGTTGGATCAGTGTTATTCTTTATCAATCTTAGGTCTTTGTTCAATTTTTTTTCCTTCGATTAAGCTCAGCATCCCATATATGACGTTGTGAAAAATCAGATCTATTTTTGTGGATTTTCTTCTCTCGATAAGTTTCCAAGAGAGTAGTGTATTCAATTTTATCTGGATCTTGTTTTGCTTCTAATGATGTCCGCAGTGAGATTATTTGGGTCACGGTTAGTCGTAGTAGAGCAGTTTTAACTGCATCGCTTGTTCTCCCGCATTGTTGTGGTTTCACATACAGCTTAACTAGGCTGTGATCACTAGATTTCATTTCGATGATTTTTAGCCATTTTACTTCACTTCTTAGCTTTCCATTTACGAACATATAGTCAATTGTTGAGCTTGACTCATTTCTTCGCCATGTTGGTTGGGCAGGGATATCTCCTGTTGTCTGTCCGTTTAGCATCTGTAGATTCCATGCGTTCATTTCTAGCATCCAGAGTGCTGCCGCATGTCCATCTTTGGTTTTTTTCTTATCGTGCTCATTATGGTTTTTATCTTGGAAACAATATATGTTGAGATCGCCACATATCAAAATGTGTACATCTTTTTCATGTCTTTTAATTTCGCAGATGATTTCCGAAATTGTTTCAATGAAATGTTCCACTTGTATGGCAGCATGTTGCCAGTAGATGTTTACCAGTATTAGCACCTTCTCCTCTGTGCCATGTCTCACCGGGAATTTGATTTTGCATACTTGCACATACGATGATACATTAGTTGATGATAAAATACGTATGCCACTTTTGATTTTTGCAAGGATCGCCATCCCTGACATGGGGCGTCCTTTATTCCCTTTGATCGCTGGGTTAAACGCAATTTCAAATCCTTCTGCAATGGGTGGTTCCATTAACCAGGTCTCTTGCAGGCAAAGTAAATCTACGTCCCGCAGTTCCTTGTGTATGTTTCCAAATAGATGCGTATGCCGTCGCGTGTTCCATGAGGCTACGCATGTATTGCCAGGATCCTTGGGATTTAGACATTAGCTGTTTTTAGTGATGTTGATCGTTTTAACGACCCAGGTCCAGTCAAGATCTTCGTTTTGTAAACTGGTATTCTTCTGTATTTCAGTGTTTATGTTCACATCTGTTACTATATTGCAGTCGATGATCTGATTTTGTGTTTCATCACTGTTTGTTCTCGTGACAGAGACAAATTTGCTCTCTAAGCTACTATTTTCACCTTGGTGTCGAGGCCCATAGTTAGATCTTGTTTCATATTTTGGAGGAGATTCTAAGTCTCTCGATCGCTCTTTCTCTTTTTGGTTCCAGATTTCATTTATGTCAAATCCCAATGAGTTCAAGATCGTACCCACGTTTAATAATGAGTCACAAATGATTTTTGAGGCTATGTGTAATATCACACAGTCGTTAATTTTTTCCTTTTCAAATTCTACCACTTGGATGTCTTCAGAGACCACAGTTCTTAATTGTGGTATGTGGTGTAATAGGTTCATCACATTTTTCCTGTTTAGTAAGAGTCCATCTTTTTCTCTTACTATTCGCTCAAGTCGCAAAAGATATTTCCCTTTTGTTTTGTTATTTCTCACTTGACGATATTGACGGTCAGAGTCGTCGTAGATATCAGAGTTCTTTTTTGAGTGATTATGCCTAGTCTCTGACAATGGTTGCGGATGGTCACATGGTCTCTTTGATTGCGAGAATAGATCTTTAGACCGCTTCTGAGAGTGGCATTCAGATTTGTTCATGTACAGAGCTCCACATCTTTCTTCAATCTTTGGTAGAGCTTTGGTTAAGCCAACATCCATTAAAGCCATTTTTGCCTCAAGTGCTCCAAATTCTTGCTCATATTTCCACAAATTCGTATTACGAGTAGTGGACTTCATGTCAGATTGATCTCGTTTCATCAAGGTCAATAGTAATATTCTTTTAGCTTCAAGTGTGATGAATTTTTTAGATGAGTCTACTGCTAAGAGTGGCGAATCACCATCATGTTTCGATGGATCTATAGTTACACCTCTTTGCGGATTTACAAGTTTCACACTCGGGATACAGCTTAAGTTGGAGTTAGTTCCATTTCCAGAAATAATTGGTGGCATATTTGGCATAGTCTCTTTTGCAGATGTAATAACTTCATCTAATGGAGCAGTGAGGTTGATGTTAATTAGGCCATCAGTAGGTGCACGTTCTTCATTCAGTACTAAATCATGGATCTCGGTCAGGCTGCCTTTGTCTGTATCACATTCATCATACGTCGAGAAGTTTAATAGATCTTCGGTAGAGCTCTCAACGGCCATTGGCTCATCATTTGATGCCTCGATGTTATCCCTTTGGTTGACATTTGCAGAAGCTATTTGAGTGGCAATATTGGCCTTTACCAAAGGACCCGCTGCATGCTTAGATGAAGTTGTGAAGCTAAAGCTTTTGATGTTCCTTAGAAACGAACGCACACTTGCTCTAGTTCGCATTTTCCTTTTCTTCATGGTTTTCATTTGTTTCTCATCTTTTGATCCCACTATTTTAAGATTTTTTTCCGGCTCCGTTTTCTTTGGGTCAAAAATTGCGAACACTTCTTTTGAAGTCGCTTTTGCTTTCTTTGACATAACATCCTCTACCTCGTTCTCTTTACAGTTTTCCAGGTTATGATTATCTTTAGACTTGGTAGCCAGATTGGCTTCCAATTGATCAGCATCTAGGGCAGCTTCACTCTCCGCACTTTTATTCTGATTAGTCACTGAACCTCCATTTCCTGGTGGCAGCGGTGTTGGAACAGCCGTACTTTTAGGATACATCACTTGTAATCGAGGTAAATTCAACTTTTCTTTCTTTCCAGTACTTGCAAGAGGGCCATTTATTACACCAGGTTTCTCACTCGGTTGGACGGCCTTGTTGTTACTAGTTGGATCATTTAATCGTTTCGATTTGTGTTCGCATTTAGTTGGTCTGTCGTTCATACGATCTTCTCCATTGCTTAATTCTTGTTGGTTCGTCTTTACAGCTTTTCCCGTCTTCGGGACTGCGGATTCCATATTAGGATCAGTTGAATTAGTAATCGATGTTATTTTCACACTGTCGTCCAGTTGCTCTCTGTTCTCATTTAGTTCCATCTCGGTGGATGTGGGATTCAACTTCTGTTGTCGTAACAGGGCGATCGCTTCTCTTGCTACTTCTGTAAATAGTTGTTTGTCGAGAGCACTGTTTTTGGTGTGTTCCAGTATGATTTTCACATTTGTTTCAGCTCTTAAGTGGTCATCTTGCCGTGCTTGTTTTGTAGTTTTCAGATCTTGCTCTACGTTGATCATTTTTGTGTTCATCATAGCTAAAAGTGTTGTTTGATCTCTTAAGGTCTCATTCAGTTCTTCATATAGTTTCATATACGGCACCATGGATATGGTATGTGCGGACATTATAAGTGCATTCAGATCTCTGGAGATTTCTTTCGATAGGCGTTCTGCCATATTTTGTGTTTGGAAGTTTAATTTGTTGTTGTGCATCATCCTTAGTTTGGTTGTTTTGGTTGACATTTCTTTCCGACGCTTCTTTTTCTTTGTGGAGAAATTTTGTATAAGGGGATCAGCAGAAAGCGGTACAAAGTATGACTCAAGTCCAGGACAATCCAGACCCGCTGCTTCTCGCATCTCGGCATGTCTTTTTTGCGATGTGAACAGCTGGTCTCTATGGTCATCACCTAAGGAATCAAGTTTTTTCCTTTTAGGCATGGGTTTAAGCCACGGGTTCTGTTTTTCATGGGATTCTTGGATTTCAGATCGTAAGTTCACAATATTCTTCGTATTTTCCACTCGGAGCTCCATTTGGGGCTCGACTTCTTGTTCTTTTTGTAATTCAGTGGCGTTTGCTTCCGCTTTGTTTTGAGCAGTATACTTACTAACCATTCTAGTATTTATTTGAATTAGATCTTTTAGTACTTTGTCCACAGCAGTGATCGAACTGCGTCGATTCGGGCTTCTAGTGATACAAGCTAGTTGGTCAGATAGACAAGCTGGGTTAGACCACATCACATTGTTTTGCAAGCCAGTTGTGCCGGCTGCTAACAGTTCACTTCTAGGATTAAGTAAATTGTCATTTATGCACCTTTTGCTTTGCGTTTGGACACGGTGGGTTGATGTAATAGTCTTTACAGCCTAATTCAGTGTCCTCATCAGGATCCTCGTCAAACGATCGATTAGGGCTCTCTTCACTTTCACTCTCTCTCTCACTCTCCCCAGATCTGACTTTACAGTCACTTAAAGAGTGTACCCTTGACTGTAAAGTCGTGATAGAGTCTCATAAGCTCCAGTTTTATTAAGGGCAGTTATGGTCTGATGAGTTTGTGTGTCACTAAGAATTTCTTTGTTTCCTACATTACCGTCAGTAGCAAGGTCAATAACAACCTCTGAGAATACTTCAGGCATAACAGGGCTCTTGTTTACTCTCTCGTCATTTGTCTCGTGGGTTATATCAGTTATGTCACTCGCTATATGTATTGTTGAGAGAGCCTGAGATGTAGAGGGGGTGAAGGGAGTAGGGGGGGCTATAGCCATAGCAAGTAAGGGAGAGCTACTGGCTCGACAGTCAAAAAAAGTTTCAGAGTTAGTTGAAGGAATAGAAGCACAGGTCCTTTTGCGGGACCTGCTACAGCTTACCGGCGGTACCACTCTCAGTTCCATTGGCATGCTTCCACAGGCAGTGGCAGCCAAGCAGCTGCATTGCTGTCTCGTAAGCGGATGCACTCCTCCATCGTCTCCCGGTAGTACTGCGGCCGCTTCGGTCAGGAAGAGACCCGAAGGCCCTGGCTCATTCATTCGTCTTTCAGAAAACGCACAATCGATGTTCGGTTTTGAGAGGACGGTAGTTTTGGAGATTCGGAGGGTGAGTGCAGTATGTGCAGTGTGCCTTGCACCTCAGGCAACACTCAACTTCACTCAATAGCACAAGTGTTGGCAGGATACCATATGGGGATCAAAGAGGTGATTTCTCTGCAGTCTCCCCCAGGCTCCGCCAGCGCCGAACAGCCGCACAACAGCCGATGGACTTCACTCCTAACGGGCTTAACGCTGCAAGGGTGCGCTCGCCCTGATTTCAATGGCAGGCAGTGTCACGTGAGCAGTCACGTGAGCGTCACGATGCTCCTCCCCCTCCAGGAAGTGAGTGTCGGTGTCGGTGAGGCACGAGTTAAGGAAACTCCCAGCGCTATTCTCCCACAGCCAGCACAGGTACAAATGTTCGTTTGCCTTTCACATCAGGTTCACTGAGAATGTAGAAGCCTGTGACTGATTACCATCACGCCGATGCTAATGAATGGACGAATTTTAGTAGGTCCTCTCCATGACATGGGAGTTAAATATGGTGTGCATCAATACCTGTAGTGATGATTCCCGGGACTCATGCAGAATGATGTGGACTCCAATTGATGGAGAGTCTTGCGGTCTCTGCTCCTTTAATTCAGAATGTGGGGGCTGGAAAATGTATCTGTCAATACGGCCGCGCTCGACAGGCAAAATATATTTATTTTTGTCTAGAGTACTCTCCTACCAGCACTATTCCTTTCACCCATGAAGCGATATTTCCTCAATACTGTTGTATCAGTCCCTGCTTAAAAATGTTCATTTCTGGGGGCGCTGTTGCGCTGCTGCAATATGGGCACTGCCTGAAATTGCTCCAATAGACGGCTATAAAATCCTTTTTTATTATCCTGCCTCCCTGTGAGTGCGGCTGATGCAGACCTGTTGCTTTGCGGGCGGATGATCCGGGGCATCCGACAAGCTGACTTTTATTTCTAGACCCCTGCACTGTGACGAGATATACCAAAGCTCTCTGAGGGCTGGCAAGGGAGCCTGCTTGACTTTGCCAGGCGCGGTGATCAAGTGCTGCATGGCGTGCTAGGCGAGAGGCATCTCCTTTGTCCGCATGGTGGTGGTCGTCACCTGCGGTGTGGAGCAGAGACCCAGGGGATCGCCAGTCTACCCTGTGGTGGATGCTGTGTGTTGGTGGTGGGTTGTGGTGCTCCTTTATACTGCCACATGTGCGGGAGTGCTAACGAATCAGGTGGTCTCTGACAACATCAGGCCCACTAGAGGCATCAGGCAGGGGTGCCCCCTCTTACCATACTATTTTCCCTGTTGATCAAGCAATTGGCCTGTTATATAAGGGAATACCATGCCCATAGGGCGGTTAAAATGTATTCACACGTCTTGGCGATCTCGCTATACGACGATGACATGCTCCTGTATGTCAGAAATCCCAAAGATAGTTTGCATCTGTTGGTTTGTGCAGTCTCCTGGTTCGGAGATTACTCTGGGCTACAGAAAAATGTGACTAAATCGGAGGTGTTGCTGCTAACTGCCATGGTGCGTGCTGCAGACATGGGGAAGGGCTTTAATTGGTGCCTACAGATCATTCTCTATTTGGGGACATTGGTGCCTTCTGCGCTCTATGTGGATAATTGTGTGAAAACACTGGAGCAGTTGGAGGGCAGGGTGGAGGCATGGATACTTTTCCTGCTGCGCAGATCTGCCTTGCTAAAATGATGGTTGTCCCTATGCTGCTCTATATTTTTAGTAATGTTCTGTGAATCCCCCCTTCTACTTTCTGGGCCAGGGTAAGTAGTGTGCTGGTGAGGCTAGCGTGGGCCGGGGGACAGGCTAGGGTGTCCTATGACATCCTTAACCTGCTGTTTGTAGAGGGGGGGGGGGCTTGAGTGCCATGACTTATATGCTTATTATCTGGCATCTCAATTACAGTATTCGGTATGGTGGTGGCACCCCTCGCCAGAATTCCTGCATGCCTGATTGGAGAGGGCAGTGTTGCGACCGGATGACCTAAGGAGATCCTGTGGGGAAAGAAGAGAATTTCTGGGAAAAGGGAGGTACAACCGATTAATATCACATGTAGGGCCTGGGAACGGGATGTGGGTTTGGGGGGTTTTGGGGGACCTATACTCCCTGAGTTTGTTGTCTGAGGTTCATGGGGTAGATCCGACGCATGAGAAAGCATTTAGCCTACACTTTGAGAGGCTGGGTATTCACACACTGGGGGACTTGGTGCAGGATGGGAGGTTCATCTCCTGGGATTTACTAAAGGGTAGAGGTGACTGGAATGCAGTGACCTTGGTGCTATATTTTAGATTGAGGGAGACGCTTCGGGTGTCCTGGCCTCACTTCGCAGAGGTGCCCCCAGTTTCCCCTCTCGTTCAATTTGTGGTTAATCCCCCTGGATATACCAGATTAGTGTCCTCATTATATAAGCTCATTAAGTCACAGAAGGGTGAAAGGAAGACTAGATTCAGAGAAAAGTTGGAGATCTTGCTGCGGAGTGAACTCCCGGGATCACTGTGGACGCAGATCTGCATGTTGTCCCGTAGAGTGTCACTGAATATTAAGTTGTGCTTAATACACTTTAAATTCCTCCATCAGATTTACTACACTCCAGCACAATTGCAAAGGTATTACCTTGATAGGTCAGCAAAATGTTTTGGGTGCTACGTGGATCCTGTGGATTTCATACACATGGTGTGGGATTGCACGCATATACTCTCCTTTTTTTAAAAGTTTTATTTTTCCATTTTCAAACAAACAAGAATAAAACCCATCAACCTCCCCCCACCCTCTTCCCGCCAGAGGTTCCCCTCGGAGTCGTCTAAACATCTCATGCCTTAAAAAGGTCCAGTATTCTTATATTGTGCGGGCACCACTGCAACGTATAGTCCGACTGGAGGTATTCCAGTACAGCACCCCAGTCATTTTCAAAACTAACCCCCCCCCCCCCCCCCTCAGGGTATATGAGATTTGTTCCATCGTAATCAACGTCCAGACCCTTTGTAGCTAATTGAATAGCAGAGGGGGGTTCGGGCTTCTCCAGCACTGAGCTATTGCCGACCAAGCCGTTACCAGCAGGCCCATAAAACATCTCCAGTCTGCTTTAGAAAGCGCCTTGGCTGTTGCGTCCTTGAGACCACACATCCACACTCTTTCCCTCATAGACTCAGCATTTGGAAATAGCCTCCAGAATTGTGCCTTTACATCCCCCAGAAGCCTTGCAACTTGTTGCAGTCCCACCAAATATGCCGCCACGTTCCCACCTCTCCACAAGCCCTCCAGCATTGGTTGGACACCCGAGGGAACATTACATGCAGCTTTTCCGGGGTTAGGTGCCACTGTGTCATCACTTTAACCCACATTTCCCTCATCTGCACTGAGCGAGTCAGCCTCGGGAGATCACCCCATAGTACTTCCCAATGTTCTCTGCTAATGGGCTCCCCTAGGGTCTGTTCCCATTTCCTCATATATGACCAGCTGACCCTTTCCTCGTGCCCCATTATTAATTTGTAGAGAGAAGACACAAGCTTCCACGTGCCCGAATTGGTTATTGCAAAGGTCTCAAAATGTGAAAGCTCCCGGGTGGCCGCCTGTTTTATCAGAGGAGAATTCAGCCAGTGTTTTAGTTGCTCATATCTGAGCCTGTCTGCCTTATTAATCTTCAGTGTCTCCACACATCTCTCAAAGGGAAGGATTCCCGAACCCTCCATCATTTCCCCTATTTTCATGCACCCTGCCGTTTCCCAATCTCTATATGCACCCCTCTCCATTCCCGGGGGGAAATCTGGGTTCCCAAACATGGGGGTAAAAGGACCCAGCACTGTAGTCAAAGCACCACATTTCGTCAATTCATCCCACACTCGAGGGGGAGCCTTCATCACCACGCTCAGACCTAAGTTAACGTGCCTGTGCCGCTTGTCCTTCCACAGGGGTTCCCGCAGTGGTGTTCTAGCTACTGCCCTATTCTGCACAGCCCACACCTTCTGCTGCTCCTCCCCCAACCACTCTGAGTACCCACAGCTGCGCTGCCTGGTAATACTTGTAAAAATGCGGCAGAGCCATCCCCCCTCTTTCCAGTGGAGCCATTAGCACCGCCCTCGAGATCCAAGGGGTCTTCTTCCTCCATATGAACGAGGTGATAGCTTCAGTTAAGGCCTTGAAAAAGGACCTATGGACTTTTATAGGGCAGGCTTGGAAGTAATACAAAAGCCTCGGCAGTATGGACATTTTAATCGCCGCCACCCGTTCCAACCACGAAATCACCAGTGGTCACCACCGCTCAAGGTCTCTCTTAATTTCCCCCAGGAGCTCTGGGAAATTCGCCCCATACAAACCGGCCACCCCTTTCGTCAGATGGATGCCCAGGTATTTAATATCATTGTCCGCCCAACTCAGCCCCAGTGTCTCCGCTACTCCCTTCACTCCCCCCGGGTCCCCAGCCACCTGGAGAGCCACCGATTTGCACCTGTTTATTTTTAGACCCGCTATTGCCCCAAACTCTTCTAATTCCTTGATCACCTTCGGGAGAGTGCGGGCCGGGTCCCCCATGGTCAGTAACAGATCACCAGCATAAGCGGCCACTTTATGCTGTCTCCTTACCATCTCTATCCCTTTTATTGCACCCGATTCCCGTATCCTTGTTAATAGTGGCTCTAGGGAGATAGCAAACAGCAGCGACAGGGGGCATCCCTATTGAGTGCCACGGGAAAGTTCTATCTTGTCTGTAAGTTTCCCATTGACTGATATTGTAACCAAAGGGGTATTGTAGCATGCTTTAACCCGCTTGAGGAAGTCTACTCCGAACCCCATTCGCTCCATAGTTTTGAATAGCATTGACCATTCCACTGCGTCGAATGCCTTTTCGGCATCGACCACCAGAAGAGTCGCTGGGATGCCGTGTATACCCACCTTCTCCACCAGGTGGCCCATGAGCCTCAGGTTATCGTAAGTCTGCCTACCCATGATGAACCCGATTGATCTTCGTGGATCAATTCGGGAAGCAATGGAGCTAATCTTAGGGCGAGGATTTTAGTGTAATTCTTGGTATCCTGGTTAATCAGGGCTATTGGACGATACGAACTCGCGGAGGTCGGGTCCTTCCCTGCTTTATGAAAGACAACAACCTTCGCCTCATTCATGGTCGGGGAGAGATTACCCTCTTCTATGAAGGAATTGTACAATTTGGTTAGAAAGGGAATCAGATCCTCTGCAAATTTCTTATAGAAGGACGCCGTGAAGCCATCTGGCCCCGGAGCCTTGCCCGTCTGGAGACTCTTGATTGCTAGGCGCACATCCTCCTCCTTTATGTCGCCATCTAGCAAGACCCTGTCACTTTCAGATAGTCGAAGTAGTGGGAGGGAATCCAGGTAACTGTCCTGATCGTCCCCATTCGTCCTGTCCGTGGAGTAGAGATCCTTGTAGAAGGCACTGAACTCCTCCCCCATTTCAGAAGTGGTAGAGAGTCGTTCCCCTCGTTTGTTAGTCAATGTCTTGATCAGCCCCTTCTTTTGCTGTACCCGTAGTTGTCTCGCGAGCAGTTTATCCGCTCTATTGGCTTTAGTATAGTACCAGTGTCTGAGGCGGAGAAGACTCATTTCCGCCTTTTTCGTGCGGAGAACGTCTATCTGACCCTCTACATGTCTCGTAGCCCTCCTCAGCGAGAGTGTCTGTGTTTTCACACATTCCCTTTGTATGTCCGCTAATTTTGCTTCCAACTCCCTTTCCCAGGCCTGCCTCTGCTTAATTCTCGCCGCTTTCTTTGCAATAAATTGCCCCCTTATGACGGCCTTCAGGGAGTCCCACACTACCCCCAGCTTTACCTCACCCGTATCATTAATAGCAAGAAACTCATTTATTTCCCCCCTGATTTCTTCTCCCAAAACCGGGTCCAGCAAAACCTCCTGAGGGAGCCTCCATTTCCAGAGTCCCGAATGCCTATGCGACCATTTAACCTCCAACAACAAGGGGGCATGGTCCGAGATCGTTATCGGCCCAATTTCTATGTTGGAGATCTTCCCCAGAAGGCCCGCCGTCACCCAGAAGTAATCTATCCGTGACATCGAATCATAGACATGTGAGTAGTGGGTGAAGCCACTCTGTTGAGCCATGCGCTCTCTCCACACATCTACCAGCGACAGGTGACTCATCAACTGTCAGAGTCGTTTCGAGGGTGCCCCTTGTCCCCGACCACCCCCCGAACTCCTATCTATATGCGGGTGCCACCCCAGGTTTAAATCGCCCCCCAGGATGATTTCTCCCTCCGCAAACCCTTCCAGTTTCCCAATTGCTTCCCTCAGAAAACAGGCTTGCCATGTATTTGGGACGTATATATTTGCCAGCGTGCAGGGGAGCCTGTCTATCACGACCCTCACAAACAGGTACCTCCCGTCCTTATCCATTAGCGTCCCATAAAGAAGGATGCTCCGACTTTTATGTGCCGCTATTAGGACTCCTGCCCTCTTGTCCAACACATTGGACTGCCCCAACAGGTCATATCCTTGTATGCTCAGTTTGTTCTTGTCCCACCGCTTAATATGGGTCTCTTGCAGCATGATAATGTCACCCCCCTCTCTTTTCAGAAGACCCTCTACTTTTTTCCATTTAACCGGGTGGTTAAGCCCTCTCACGTTAAATGTTACTACTCGCAGGATACCCATTGGCCTAAAATCTTGAGAAGGGCCAGGCTCCCATGCCTGACCTCCTCCGAGAACCCCTCCGGCAATCCCCTCTCCCTTCCCTTTCCCTCCCGCCACAATCCTCCCCAGGAAGAAAAAAAATTGACTCCCCTCTTCCCTTTCCCCCCAACCTGTTAGGCGGAAACATGTGCAGTTACCTCTGGGACCACTGCAAAAGATTTAGGACTACAGGTGTTTGGCAGTAAACCCACTTGGTAGCAGTCTGTACCGCACAGATTCACTTGGTAGCTGTGGCTGAGCAGTCAGACTTCCCTCAAGAAGAGTTAGGCAGTATACAGAGTATTCACAATAGGTCAAGAGAACACAATGGAACAAGTAAACACTGACCAGAGCTTGGTGTAAAAGAGATATAATTATTTAAAACCACATCTAGAAAAAACACACATGTACTAATAGTAAGCAATCCAAAAACACGGTCACTAAAAGATATACACTCCCTTAAAAGAATATTAGACAAGTCTTAAGTAAAGCCCCACTTATTTTCAGACAGCGGTGAGCGCTTAACGTAGATGGCACTCTAATAATTCGTTTTAAAAAGGGAGAGAAAAGCAGAGAATAAATTGAAACAGATCCCAACACTTTTTCAGAACACAACAAGAGAGGAAGGCAAAGTAACACCGTGAGTTTAGAGTCAGTAGGCCGGATCCGCTTTAAGAGGATCAAAACGAAATGTGTCCAAGGTCACACGGTTGCAGTGCACAAAAGTCTTGTAACGGTTCAAAAAGGAGTTGGACCGAAGAAAGGGACCAGTTAGAGGGTCAAGGCAGCCAGCCCTGTCCAGAAGGTTAAGGGATTATTATTACCTTGTAGCAATCTTTAGAAAGGGAGGCCTGGCAGACACGGTACCTTAAAGTGGTGAGAATACTCCAGCGGGGCAGTTGTTCCTGGCAGCGGATGCAAGTCGGTGCTTCATCCGGGGAAGAGAAGATCTCGTCGGGGAGGAAGACAGGAGTCCGTTGCACTGCCAGGGAAGAAACCAGCCGCGGAGTTTCTCAGGTAAAAGGAGCGGTCCGTTGATTCGCGGTCCAGTGGTAAGTGGCTATCCGGTTGCCGGGGTGCTTGGCACGGGCAATTCGACCACAAACCGGTCTGGGGTGCGAAGAGAAGAAGGTAAACTGGTTGTGCCCACCAGTCAGGGGAAGAAGCCTCTCCAGCTGGGAGATCTTCTCTGTTGTCGGGAAGTGGTGAGTCGGTTCCACAGGGCTCCACCGGTGGTGTCGTCGTGGTAGGTCGGCTCAGCTTCTCCCTTGTCGGATTCTCAGGTCCTGTGGCGACTTCTGAAGTTCCAGTCCCCAAAGCCCTGCTTTTATGCAGCATACCCCCATTCACCCAGCCTAGCTGTCAATCAAACATGCTAAGTGGTGAGCCGGCCGGCTCACCACTTGGGCCAATCACACCAGAGTGAGACTTGAGTTACCAAGGTAACTCAGTCCAGGGTGCCTAAACCCCCTCCCACACCCTCTGTGGTACCCAGACAGAGTGGCACCACTTTTGGAGGCTTCTGTGGAGAAGCCCGGCAAAAAGTGGAACAAAGGGCTCGACTTGGGTTGGAGTCACAGAAGAGAACACAAACGCCATTTTAGAATCGAGTCCTGGCAAAAAATACCAACCGGCGAATTAATATTAATTAAATAAACCGGCGGTATGTTCGAGGCTATGAGAATTAAATAATTAAAGTTGGTAGCCTCGAACAATGGGAAAATCCCATAGGGATATATTTGCGGTCAAATATAAAAAGTAGTATCCACTGCCACCAGCCAAAACTCGATCAGGGGGGACGGAGACGTGCCCCCTCGACTAACAGACCCCCGGGCAATCAAATTGCCCCGACCAGTACGTCCACAATATGATGGTTTGTACTGGTTTCTGTTAATAATTTGGGACTAGTAAAGCCAATGGTGACTTTACATGCCCTGGGAGACAGTAGTCAGTCCCAGGGTATGGAGTCTATGGTGGGGTGTCACTATGACACCCCTGTGTCACTGCACGGAGGGTGCTGTGTAACACACATAGTAAAAACACATGAGACCCTATGGAGTAATGGACCCCATAGCCCATAAAACACATTAACAGTCAAAGGAACACCATAAATCATGTCCAAGAGTGGGAGAAAAAGAGTCTCACTCTTGGCAGGAGAAAAAAACAAACTCCAGAAATCCAGCAAAGCTGCTGGGGGACTCACTAGGTTAGGAAATGCAGCCTAAAGAGAGAATTCTCCCTAACACCACCCCCCCAACTTCCCCCAAACAACAACAACATTCCCAAGGAGAGACCAGGTGTCTAACATAGCAGGGGTGTCCCGCCCCTCGCCCCCGTCCCTCTGCATACTTGGGTATAACCGAGTGGGGCCTCCTAAACCCTGCATAAACCACTCTTCTTGTATACCGGTTCGACTGCCCTCCCCGCGCCGGGCCGCTATCCCATGGATTGCAACAGCCATTACCTACTCAGGTGACCCAACGGACCCCCACCTCCCAACGGCAGAAGCCACCGATCTCTTCAGGAAGCGGTTTCCGGCACTGTCCTTCGTTTTACCCTTTTGCGTGACGCGTTCCTGCTCTGCACCGATCGCCATCGGACTGGTTTCTCCGCTCGGTCAGGCCCCCCTTTCCACCCCCCCGACGAGGTTCCTCCTCGTTGCATGCCTCTTGTAGCCCCATAAGCTGCAGACCTTCCTCACACGTTTGCACTCTCTTCTGCTTGCCGTTCCATGTGAAGAGAAGGCCGAACGGGAATGTCCACATGTATCTAATATCTCTGGCGATCAGCTCTTTAATCACCGGAGCCATCCTTCTTCTTTTCTGCAACGTGACCAAAGCCAGATCCTGGAACAGTTGAATGTCCACTCCATTCATCCGGTTATGTTCGATATCTCGCGCCTTCCGCAGAATCTTTTCCTTTTGCTGATATGAGGTGAGGGCGACCAACACATCTCTGGGCCGCTCCCCGGGCTCGCCTGTGCCTTTCGGGCCCACCCTGTGAACCCTATCAATTCCCACCTCTTCTTCTCCGTTATCCCCCAGGATGTCCCGGAAGACCGACTGGACTGCGGGTCTAAGGTCCTTATCCTGAACAGATTCAGCCATGTTCTTGATTCTAATGTTTGATCGCCGGGACCTGGTCTCCAGGTCCTCACATTGCAACTCCAAATTGTGTGTGAGGGTCGCAAGGTGGTCCAGCATGTGCCCGCTCTGCAGAGAGTCCTCCTCCATGCTTTATACCGATCTCTCCAGTGCGTCTGTCCGCTCTTCCTGTTTGGAGACGTCGGCTCTAATCTCCTGTAGCGCCTGTTTCATGTCATCTCTTAGGGAGCTAAATTGCTGCTGCACAGTGGACATAAATGTCTCTTGTAGTTCCTTGAAGCAGGCATGGAGCTCTTCTTTCGAGGTGGAGGCCCGTGGAGGACCAGATTCCTCCGCTTGGAGGCCCTCTGCACTGGCCCCTTTCTGATGCATTGCTGTGTCTGAAGACCACATCAGGACCAGGTTCATATCCTGCTTAGTAGCGGTGGATTGCACAGTGGGTACCCCGCTCTTCCCCCTTGATTTTGACATTCTGTACGGGGGGACCCCGGGCCCAGCGCAGATTGCTCTCCCCAAAAAGTCGCCACCGGGTTGGGTTTCTGCAGGCACCAGTCACAGGGAGGGGATTCTCCAACCCCGTCTACCGGCTCCCAGTCCAAGGGTGAGATCGGGTGAAATCCCACTCCTAAGAGGGGGGGGGCCCAAGCTCCGGCCACTCTTCACAGGCCCCCTGTGTGCACTCCGGGGAGCGGCTTCAATCTCTCGCTACCAGTCCCCCCAGCCGCTGACATATGTGAGTAGGCACCTCCTTCCACGTCCTGTCTGGGCCCGGGTAAGCGTCCAGGGCCCCCACCGCTGTGCCGCCGCCGACCTTCCCAGTCCTGCAGAGAGTCGCTCACTTCCCTGGATCTCCCAGTGGGAAGCACGCACCTGCCTGCTCCGTCCGCTCCTCACGAAGCGCTGCCCGCTGGGTCCCTGTCGCTGCTCCACCGTCTGTCCACTGACGGGAGGAGGGCCCTCGAAGACTCCCCACAGGTCGGCAGGCGGCTTCGCAGCTGCCGCTCCAACGTGGAGGTCTGCTCCCAGGCCGATCCGGCACCGTCCGTGGGCGATCCTCCTCAAAGTCCCTTCCCCCTCCGTGGGGGTCCTCACGTCACTCCATATACTCTCCTTTTGGGAGCACATTAGTGTGGCTATGAGCATGATGGTTTCCGAATGTCCATCTGACTCCCCTGAGGCGTGGCTTTTGCCATAGTTTGACATCCACTCTAGAGCGGACAGGAAACTGTTGGGTATGGCTTTCACTGTGGCGCGAACACTGATTTTTAAATCTTGGGGGAAGCCTCAAGCGCCTCGTTTTCAAGAGTGGCTGAACTGTATAAACTCCTTTGAGCGACGGGAAACTTACTACGCTTCCACATTGCCCAGTCAGGCAAGAACTTTGGGCTTTTGGGCCCCATTGAGGTCCTATATGTTTAATTAAGTAGAGGAGTCTGGAGCTGAGGGCGGGTACCTGCTATCCAGGGGCTGGTTTATGATCTGATTGGGGGGTTTGGGAGTGGGAGGGCACTGGTGTCTGCCATGGACCCCTGCTCTGGGTGAGGTGCAGAGGGTAGCAGAGGGTGGTTCTGCATCCTCCAGGTGTAAAATCGATCGGGAGACCCCTTTGTAGGAGAACTGCATCGCCGTTTTGAACAACCAACGATATCTGATCTTCTGGTCCCATAGGAAAAAGTTAAGGGATGGAGGGACCTCCGTTTTTGCATCGTTGCCATTGCCAGGTCCTGAAAGATCTGTATGGGGGAGCCTTGGAATGACAGTTTGTCTCAAGTGCAGCCGACCTCCAGGATCTCCTGCTTCGTTCTATAGCAGTGGACTCTGGTAATGACATCTGGTGGGTATTCGGAGTCCAGTCCCCTGCAGATGCGTAACCTTGGAGTACGATCCAGTAGCAGCTGAGGTTTCTCCAGGTGTGGTAGCAGGGATTGGAACAGGTCCCTTATGTATTCGGCCAGGTCTCGGTCTTGGACTGATGAGGGAACCCCTCTGATCCGGAGGTTATTTCTCTGGGCCCTGTTTTCCAGGTCCTCTTGTTTATACTCCAGATTCTCGTTCTTGTTTGCCAGGGCCCGGATCTTCTGGTGTACTTCCAGTAGGGAAGCAGCCTGCTCTCGAGTTTGCTCCTCCATTTCCCCAGTCTATGTTCCAGTTCCGTCACTCTTTGGTCTGTGTGCTCAATTTTGGAGGTCAACTCTGTCATACAGCTACGAAATTTAGTTTTGATGTCGAGCATAAATGCCTGGATATCCTCCTTGGTAGCCAGTTGTCCAGGGGGGCCGAAGCTGAGACTTTGCTGTTTCAGACTTCTTTGCTTTCTCAACCGAAAGCAGCATGGTTGTGATGTCCCCACTTTTCTGGGCTTTGGAGTGTTTGGACATGATGGCGAGCCGCACAAGGGGGTTTCCGAAAGCCATGTATGAATCTTTGGGTGTTCTCGTTTCTAGGGGTCCCCAATGGATGCGGACAGGGGTGAGAAGGCACTTATTGTTTCATTGTCCAGGGCCCCAGGGCTAAGATGTGGATAGAGGCAAGCCTGTGGGGAATCCAATCCCCCCTAGGTTGCTTGTTTGGAATTCTGACTCCAGGGGCGCTAGTGGACTGCCCCCACTCCTTCACCCCTTCCTGGCCGGTTGGGGGTCGTTACTGGGTATTCAGTTATGGTGGCAGGGGGCCAGCGCTTAGATCCGCTGCTCCTGGATCTTAAGAGGGTGTGCTTGTTCAACCAAAAGCTAGCCACTAAGCTATAAAGAACTCAATTACTTCCTTGAGCTCCACTCCTATAGAGGAGCATGGGAAGTTGCTTGAGGGAAAGTCCGGTGCCAGGCTAATCGGCTATGGCAGCAGGGGGCTTGCACAGCGATTTGGTGTCACTGGGGCCTGAGGGCGAGATGTTCACCTAAGCGCCGTTTTCTAGGCCTTGGAGAGTTCAGCTTTTAGGGGTACGATGCCTTCTGTGGGCTCCACGCCTATCTGGGAGCGTGGGGACATCTGAACCTCCACCGTGGTGGAGGGGGTGTTCGCCTCACCCGACTCAAGGCAGTGTACTGTAATCCGCTCGATGGTGCAGCCTAGGCACGGGCTCCATTTGCGGTGTCATCCAATCCTCCCATGGAGGGCCACAGGTCTTGGGTGACCTCCATCATTTAAGTCTGCTGGGACCCGTTGCGTGCAGTCTGGAGGACCGAGGATGTGCGGGGGAGGGCGCAGCCCCAATCCGGTGTCTGGCATCCGGTAGGGGGCCGTAAGATCACAGCGCAGTCAACTTAATAGCCAGGGACAATCCGTGAGAAAGAGTGTCGGGCCGGGTGCTTCCAAGGCGCGTGGGGAGGTGCAGCTGACCTCCAGCAAATGCAGAGCTCCGACTCTCCCACATGGGGGGTAAATCTCTGCCTCTAGGCTGCTGGTGCTCTGCTTGGGGCGTCTCATCCCCAGGAGCCAAGGGGTTCGTCCTTCATCCGTTGTGCAACCGGGTCTCCGCTTTCAGCCGTTCCTTCTCATTGCGGTGCCATCTTGAAGAGACGCCTCCGAACTCTGCTGTTATGCAGAATCGAGATTCTACCCAGTTCTCGGGGTGATTAGAACTTATGCAGACTGGGAGCACCTTCTCCGTCCATTCCGGTGACTGATGCTTCTCTTCAGCACTCCGGCATCAAGGAGAAACCGCTATTTTAACTCATTCTGATGGGCTTCACACGGATGCCATCAGCACAGCTTCCACATCGGTGGCGCTGCTGGCCACGCCTCCACTGCAGCCCTTTTTGAACACAGCCACTCGTTTGCCCTTGGTCGAGGAGGTGGGAACAGTGTTATACTTATGTGCTACATTGAAGAGTTTAGTTAAATAAGGAATCCAAACTACAGGCTCAGAGATATACAAGTCCACTCGGACCTTGTCTGTACCCCGTGCCATACCGAGCTTTTGACGCGGGAGAGCAACTCTGACCTCTTCTGTTGTCAAAGACTAGAAAGAATGCTCAGATGCGTTCACCTCCTGTTCCCGAGTCAAATCTACAGTCATCTGTGCTTCAAAGTCCCTGGTTTCATTATATAATCCTTTGAAGTACTCCATCCATTGGGCGACCCACTCCTATAATTCCCCAGAATTTCCTGGAATCCCCATCTTTGATTGCTACTATTAGGAATTCCAGACTTCGTCAACAAATGCTATGTGCTTCATCTTCATGAGTTTGCAGTATTCATCCCTGGCCTCATGCTAAGCCGAAGCCCCGTCAACTCCTACCCACTTAGCCTGGTGGATTTAAAGTCTTGTGGCGCATCAACCATCCCAGTGATACCAGGGCTTCCTGCCCCGTGCAAGGCGTTTTACTGCTTTAAATGGTTTTACAAACTCAGATCTCACCAATCAATGGGACGACGAAACCTACCCATTTCAACGAATCTTTGATAGTTTCCAATCAGAAAAAACTCTCAATGTGACAAGAGAACCATGACCATTAAAGAAAAATGATTCCACCTGGTCGATATGTACCTGGAACACAAGAGGATACACACACTTTTTCAATCATTTGTCAAGCAAATTAGAAAAAATCAACATCATCTGCCTACAAGAAACGTGGCTCATGGAAACACCAGCCTATGACGGATATATCACGTTACTAAATCCGGCTATTAAAGGGGCTCAAGGAAGACCCTCATCAGGATTACTAACACTGATAAAAATTGCACCAAATTGGAAAATTGTGACAACTAATAACATTAACCTATGTACTCAAAATACAATAATAAATGTACAACATCAGGATCTGCAAAGGAGCCAGAAGAACTTTGAACGCGTCATTTCAATAATGAACGTCTACTGGAACCTTGCAACAATCAATGACAACTCCTCCATGGATGGAATTTTTGTGAAGATTGACGAAACAAGCCAAAATACTCTGAAGCAAAATTCATTGTCTGCGGAGTCTTAAACATTCACCTCTACACAGAGAAAGGTGAACTAGCAAAGAACGAAGATCTAACCATGCGAACAACGAGGTGTCAGAAAGTAATGAGCATCAGAAACCTCATGCAATTGAAGCAAATGACTGACGACACAGGAAAGGCCAAACCAACATGGTAAAGAGGAGTTTCCACAGCATAAATAGACTACATCTATCTATCAGAAGAACTGAAAGAATCAATTATGGAAATCAGGATAGAACCTATTACAGCCAGCGATCATCACCAACTGTCAGCTGAAGGAAACGTTTAACGGAACCTAGAAACCAGCATTCATGTGCACCGCTGGAAATCATAGGAAAAAATATAAGACTATGAATAAACAAAGTTGAAACTCAGCTATTAGTTCATAACGTCAGATACAGAAAAATTGAACTACAATTTTCTCTTAACATATTTCAAAGGGAAAAAAACAACGAAACCA
Organism: Ambystoma mexicanum; assembly: GCF_040938575.1. NCBI lineage: Eukaryota > Metazoa > Chordata > Amphibia > Caudata > Ambystomatidae > Ambystoma > Ambystoma mexicanum. The sequence goes on from NC_090937.1 coordinate 392,105,907, forward strand.
AACTACACCAACATACGTTTAATGCTGAGCTTATAGAAAGAAAAAAGGAGATGAGAAAAATACGCAGATTGAGAATAACCAACCATCCAAACTGCAAACAGATAAAAAAACAAGACACTTGCTCCACAAAGACACTGAAGCAATAATAAAATCCTACAAAAAACACAATTTCAGAGAACTTTGGAACTTGTTGAACAATAATGACAAGAAACAACAAGACCTGACAGCCAATGTCAGCGAACAACAATGGATCCAACACTTCTGTACAATTTATGCTAACCGGAAGTTAGATATGAATGACAACGAACAGAATGTCACCAACCGATGGTGTATTCACTATGAAAAACAAGATCTAATAGAGATGATATCTAAACGGAATACTTCCCGTGCTCCAGGGCCTGATCGTCTGTCAAACAAAACCATCAGAAAAGAGCCTGAGTTATGGGCAAATTTCATGGACACCATCCTTACAGCAATCAATGCGACAAATCAAATTCCCGACCATAGTACCAATTTACAAACAAGGACCTAGAAACGATCCTCAGAACTTCAGACCCATAGCGCTACTGGATCCCCTGGGTAAGCTACTTGCATCATTACTACAAAAAAACCGAAAACATTGGACAACAGAACATGAACATCTTGCAGTCCGACAAACAGGATTCACCTCGAATGTCGGAACTAACATGAATCTAATACTGTTGAATTTAATCAAACATGAAGCTTTAAAAAACAAAACCAAGGTGCACGTAGCCTTCATTGATTTACACATGGCGTTTGATTCGATATCCAGACAAAAACTATGGGCAAAATTAAAAACATGGAATTGCCCAGCAGAAATACTAGAACCAATCAAACTGCTGTACACAAACACCTCCATAACAGTAAGAATGACAAAAGAATTGCACCACAACCTCTTCTATCGACAATATCGATGGACTAAAACAAGGATGTCCATTGGCAGCTACTCTTTACAATTTATTCACGGCAGACATTGAAGAACATATGAAGAATGGAGAATTGAACCGGCCGAAAATAAACTCAATTCCAGTACCTATAATGATGTACGCAGACACATCATTTTATTGGGTAAGACAACAGCTGGATTACAGAAAAGTTAACATCTATTGAGTGATTACATGAAAACGAACGAATTGCAGATAAACATCAATAAAACAAAAGTGATGTCTTTGACGAAGCAACCATTCAAGAGTTCCAAATCTCTAAAATTAGCAATCAATGAAACCAGGCTTGACGAAATAACAACATACAAATATCTAGGCATAACCAGAAATCAGACGTCAACTGAGAAACAATGGACTGTTAAACTGGAGGCAAAGATGCAAGACAAGGATGTGTAATGCATCGAAAATTTGGAAAATGTTCATTTAAACCAATTCTCACTTACTACAAACAAAAAGTTTTACCAACGATCACATATAGAAGTGAATCAATGCTGCAGGTACTGGACATTAACTTGCTGAGACTAGAAGGCGCATTCTGGAGAAAGATCCTGAAACTACCCTCTTCTTATCCAATGGTCAGAATACGCCATGAAATAGCCACCCAGTCCATGGTCTCAATTGTGAAATGGCAACAACTTGACATCTTATGCAAACTGCTATCAAATGAAATAATACCTGCAATAGACATTATAAGAACACAAATTGGCTATGAATAACTCAGTACTGGATGCTTGGAAAAAAGGGCTGCTTCAGATGATGGAAACCGAAGATATCTCAATTGAAATGCTCACAAAAAGACCACAACACGCGAAGAAACAAATGATGGAAAATGACTGGATAAGGACCTGCAACAGCATAACAAAATACTCAAACATCCAATGCTCTACGGACACTAGAGCAATTAATGAGATACCGAAGTATCTAACTACCTTTCCAGATTCATTAATACGAGCAACATATATGAGAATTAGATTTAACATTCTCCCGACTAGAGACTATTTGGCTGCGACAGAGCGACTCGAATCTTCAGAGTGAAACTGCCGGTTCTGTGAAACCAAAACACGAGAAACAATCTACCATCTCATAATGATATGCCCTGAATTAAACGAAAAAAGACAGGCGTTTGGAGCCTTTTTCAAGATCTCATCAACCGAAATGGACACAGAAACGAGATGGTCAGAAATCATGAATGGGAAAGATAAGAACCTTATTTTTACAATCGTTCAATTTTTACGAAATGTCTTAGAGCTGACGCATGGATCCACAGAAATAGCAACTTAATTATGCTTACCATATATCTAATCTAAGAACTATTTAAGAACTGATTGATAAATGAAAAGTTTGTTATAAAATCAAAAAAAATTGATTTTATGAAAAAACTGCAGAGAATTTTTGTTAACTTATCGTGGGCATCCACTAAGTCTATGTATCAATCTGGATTGATGGAGATAAACCCTTCTAAAGCTTAGAGAATACTATTATACACTGATGGAATCACATTATCAAGATCAAACCGTTCCAACTTGATGGTGCGCCTAGCGTGCCCAACTGTGGACAACGGTGCATTCAAGTCCTCAAACACCTCTGTTTGGGCTCTGCAAAAGGTGCTATCTAGTATAACGGTCAGAGAGTGGTAATCGCTCTGATTGTGGCACTACTTCCAAACTCCCATATTACTGCCCAGGATTCTGAATTCACCAATATATAGCCAATAAGACTTTTGCTGGTGCCCCCACTAATAGTTTGGACTACCGGAGTGTCCCCCGGGAACCTACCATTACAAGCCCTTAGGTTATATGACCTAATCAACGAAACAAAAGGGAGTCCTGCCACTTATTAGTTCAACATACCATGATTGGTGTATGTAATGTTAATCAGAGATAGTGCCTAGAGATAATTTGCCTTTGGAACCCATCCAGAGCCTGATTCTAGGTTCATAAAATCATAAGCAAATAGAATAAGCTACAACATGTATTGTCGAGAAAGCCCTCTCAAATTGGCTGTATCATCAATTGTGTTCCTGTTTTTAATTACATATGGTAAAGCATTGTGAGGCTAATTATTCCATTCTTAGCAATTTGGCATATGCTTTACTTATGACATAATCAGACTGGCCACCTCTTCCATATGCCTGTACGTTCGCTTTGGTTTGGGAGCATTTCATTCTCTCACCCCCCATAACTGGTCCTCCTCTTCCACAATCTCCACCATTACATTCAATGACTCGAATTGCAGGTTAAAACCGCCCATTAATCAAATTCTTGGTGGGGCAATCCCTTTCAAACACCAACCAGTGACCATTTCATGGGCCTGTGTAAGGACTCTCCACCCGCCCCCCTGCATTTTATAGATTATACACTTTAAAAAAAAAAAAAGGGCATCAGAGCCATCCCTGAATTTCACATTCAGCTCCAAAAGGTCATTACACCCCTTATCAACAAAAGAGCGTGACATCCACCCAGATTAAAGATCCCCCGCTCAGTCTTCCTCCTTTACCTTGCGTCGATGGAATGGCGAACATAGCATACTCTTGCAAATGGGGCGGTCGCAATTGCCAGTGTCTCCTGCAGACTACCCCAAATGAACTTACACATTCTAGTAGAAAATGTTCCATGAAATAACACGCACCTCTGACCCTAAGATTTGCTTTACCCCAGAAATGCTCGGGTTTGTAATAACTTCCTCCGCCCTCTCAGTTGCTAGGAAAATATCATCAGGGGTGAGATGCGATGCTAGTCATTCAGGTCAGTCCTGGACCAAAATACATTCGGAGCAATTCTGAATAGGGAATCCACATGGTAGGAGTCCTCCATTACTCCCAACCCTAATATGCCCACCTTCTCCTCTGGAACTCTACAGGGGGGACTTGTTGAACACCATCCTGGTCCCTGGCACACACTAGGTGGAGCTGACTGAGGGCTTAGTTCTACTGCAGAGATACAACTGCCTACAAGACAGGTCCCCTTGGAGGTATTAAGCATTTGCCAACACCTAATACCTGGTCACCAATGTTACCATTGATCCTACTCAGTCTCCCTGCATCTAATCCATGGAACTTGGGCGGGGTCATTTTTATTACAATTTTCAGCCCCGGGGGTGGGTAGGCCCTTTCTTCCATCACTAAAATGCCCTGAATAAGGTTTTCATCCTTTAGCTGCACTAATTAAATCTTTGTTGTTAGATCTTGGCCTGCATGTGGCTATCGTGTATGAGGGAATAACAGCCCCTTTTTGGTTCTCAACCAATGTGTAACGTTGTTTTTTTTTATATAACACGTTATTGATTTTATAGTCATGAATCATGCCAACCATTCACCCGACATCACATAGTGATAATATCAACACTTCAGTCTCTCAGATCCCACCAGCCACCTACTTCCCGACCCATTGTTCAGAGGATCAAACCCGGCATATCTCTCAACTCCCCTCTTCCCATTTATGCCAGATCTTTCTTGACTTTTCGGGGCATCCTCTTGCCACATATATAAGTTGTTGCATAACCATGCACAGGTTTACATCAGCAACCCATTGTCCAAAAAGAGGTCACTTCTGCGATCCCCACAGTTTAGGAATGTTTTGTTTGATCAGTCCTGTGGTTGTGGACAGAAAAAGTCTCTCATAGCGATTAGTTGTTCCCTCCTCACCAATTCCTAACAATAACATCTTGGGGTCCATTGACACCTCTCGTCCCAACACTCCCGCTAATTTATTGCAGCGTTGCTGCCAGCATCGTTGAATCTGGGGGCATCCCCACAGGATATGGATAAACGTAAACCCCCCCCAACCCTCACCCCTGTGACAGCATAGGCAGTTAGGACTAGTTGCTCGATTCTAACGATACAATGAGACTCTGGGATAGTATATTCTATGCAAAACTTTAAGTTCTATCAGACGGAGTCTAGAGGAAATTGCAATCTCACGTGGATACATCAAAACCACTATCCAGTCCTCTGGTTCAATGGTCCCCACATCCACCTCCCATTTCTCCTTGAGGTTAGACAACTCTAGTGTCGCAAAAGCGGTTATAACATATACATTGTGGAAGTGACCTTGGTAAGTATACATTCCAACAGAATGTTTTGCTCTAGTGGTATACATTCAGGCATATCTGAGACTATGGGAAGATATACGTGTGCAGTGCGTGGGTAAGTTGGAGATAGTGATATTGCTCTGTGCCCGGGAGATCAAATGTTTCATCTTAGTTCTTCGAAGGGGGGGTTACTTTTCCCCCTGTAAGCATGTCACCAACCGTTACAATCCCTGCCTCCACCCACACCAACCAGACCGGGAGTCTGTTTATTTCTGGTAAATTACTGTTTCTACCTAGGGTTTGTACCGAAATCCCTTTTTTATTCCAGCCTATATGCTTGTGGGCTTCCCTCCATATTAATGTTGTGTATGTAGTGCTGATGACCTTGTTCTGCTGGACAAAACACTGATTGGTCTCCAACATAGCTTAAACGCATTAGTTAACTACCTTGGAATCAATGGGTTAACGATCAATTCTACAAAAACCCAAACAATATAATTCTCAAACCGGCAAAGGCATCGTAAAGAGAATTTTTCCCTTTACCTAGGTTTAACCAAGTTGGTACAAGTGCTAAAGATCAAGTATCTAGGGGTATGGATTAATACTTCTCTAGACAAACATGATTGGGGTAATGCCCTATGCACAAAAGCACTCTCATTGGCGCATCAAGCCTACGTATTAAACCGAAAATATGGGACATTTTCTGTGAGTCCGATATTAACATTCCACCGACAGAATGTAATTCCAATTTTATCCTTCGGTGCTGAAGCTGCTCTCAATTTATCGTGGGAAATATGGGACCAGCTAGAAGGTGTTTTTTGGAGAAAGGTTCTATCCTTACCTAAATCCTTTCCAATTGTATGGATTAGGCTTGAAATTGCGACACAATCAATCCACTTAATAGTGCTTTGGAAGTCAATTGGTCCGTACCAAAAAACGCTGCTGGATGATGACGTTCTGCCAATTGAGATCCTGAGATCGAAGCCCACTAGACAACAAACTGAAATCTTGAATCAATGGAAAGCTAGATGTTCCAGATGGCTAAGTGCATTATATTCATTAGAAGTGTTAAAAACAAACCCATCTATGATATAAACAAAAAAAATTCAATGGAGCCACTGCATGGAAATTCAGGAAAGCAAGGCAAAATATAAACTCTCCATAAACTGTGCTGTTGATTGCCATGCAATAAATCAATTGCCAAATTATTTACTCAAATTTCCATGTCCAAAATATAGAGATCTGTTTTTGCACCTGAGGCTGAACCTCCTACCGACAAGAGAAGTGCTAGAACACCGGAAACAATTGAAAGAAGACCTGAACTATTGCTGATTCTGTCTCAACTGCGACAACAGAGCGTTGTAGTGTGAAGAGCAATTCGTGGATGACCTTCTCCCCAGAGGAGACCTCTAAGAATACCTTCTAGTCTGTGAAACTCTAGGTTGGGGATTCGCAGAGGGGCGTTTTGCAGGACGTATAGAAAGCGTGGCAGTGCGATCATTTTGAAAAGAGCCGCTCAAACCAGTAGGGTCAGTGGAAGCAGTGCCCAGTGCCGGACATCGGTAGTGAATTGTTCAGTAACTGAGTATTTAGAGAGGTCTGCGTTATCTGGATCCCCAACTAGCAGAATTGATCATATTCAATCCGCTATGGGCAGCTTGGGGGAAGTGTGTGATCCACGCCTTTTTATCAGGAAGATCGATTTGCTCCAGTTAACTCGTAGTCCACTGAATGCACCATATTGCTCTAGTATTCGTGTGACGACTGGGCAGGAACGTACTGGATCGCTTAAGTAGATCAAGAGGTCATCTGTGTATAGTGATAAATTGTCCTCCGTTCCCTCAGGTCAACAAAATCCTCCCTACGAGTTATATAACGGAGCAGAGCGGCAAGGGATTCAATAGCCATTGCAAATAACAGCGGGGACAGGGCGCACCCTTGACGCGTCCCCTCCCCAACTTACGCCAGTGGAGACTCCTATAATAATTGGACCCAACCCAAAAAGGTCTCTCCGAATCCCATCCTTTGCATGATTTCCCATAGGCTTCCCCACGTCATAGAATCAAAAACTTTCTCAAAGTCGATAGCTAGTAATGCATGGGGTTCTCGAAGGACAGGTGCCCTCTCCATCATCATGTGTAGTCTGCAGATGTTCATACATGGCGATCTCTCTGGCATAAAGCCACATTGATCCGGGTGAATTAGAGAGGAGATCACTGTTTGAGGTCTGGTCGCAAGTACCTTTGCGGGGATTTTCGCTTCGCTATTGATCAATGAAATAGGTCTATATGAGCTACAAACTTCAGGCGGTTTACCCGGTTTGGGAATAACTACAATTTTAGCCTTAAGCAGATAAGGCGAGAGGATTCCTTGTTCCCTGCAGTATAGGAACATTTTAAGTAGAGGACTAGCCATTTTCTCCCCTCCCAGTTTCTTCCACGTTTCAATGGGCAAGCCTTTGGGACCCGGCGTCTTGCCAGAGTGTAACTGGGAAATGGCTGTCGCAATCTCAGATTCTGAGATAACTTTATCTAGCTGTGTTTTTTGGGTCACAGATAGACTGGGGAGTATGATGCTGTCCAGCACAGTATTATTTATCGATGCAGTCAGACTCTTGTACAGTGTGGCATAGTAACCCGCGAAAGCTTCAGCAATTTAATGGTCTGTTTGCACCAGCCCGGTTTGTGCAGTTCTAATCTCTCTGACATGCCAGTGTCCCTTCTCTCGCCGTTCGAGCCAGGCAATATTTTGACAACATTGTCCTCGGTTTTGTAAATATGTGCACGCATTTGCAAATGGGCTTGCTTGGCATTGTCTAGGGCAACATTCCGGAAGCATTCTCTAGCCGTTAGGAGGGACTGATGCTGTTAGGCAGAATCCCGTGCAGTGCCCTTAGGGACCACTACACACAATTAAGACTACAAGTTGTAATACAAGTTCACCTTTGGTACAAGCCTGTACTACACTGTTAAAGTAGTAGCAGTAGCGGAGCAGCCAGACTTATCTCAAGAGTAAATGAGCAGTAGTAGAGATTACACAAAGGACCACAATACTGTGACTCAAGCAAACACTGATTCAAGGTTTCAGGTAAAAAATGTAAGTACATTTATTTTTAAACCATCTGTTATAAAACACTACACTTCTATAAATTCGAAGCCATATGTAAAATACACTACAACCAACCAATTCCACTTGTTCCAGCAAATTCAAGGTAAGTACATTAGGATTTGACAGACCGGTGTTGCGATACTAATGCGTACCCGCGAATAGAAATGCTCACGAAGTTAAAACACACTTTGTACTTTAGAATTTTAAACAAGGGAAAAGTGAATAAAAATCATAGGCAATACTTTTTCAAGGCAAGGAGACTCGAGGACTTATTGAAAGATACAGATTAAAGTCAATAGGCCGGCGCCAGTGCCAATGGAGCAGATGCTCAGTTGCGAGAATCACACGTTGAACAGTTCAAGATTCGAGATGCCAAGAGTTCGTAAAGATTGTCAAATGGAAGGAAGTATTATAAGAGGAAGGGAAGAAAGAACAAATCTTCGTGGAGGAAAAAGGTTCACCCCGATTCCGGCTGGTCAGACAGAGAGAATGACCAAGTGTGCACAGTACCTTATTCCGTTGGAGAAAAGCTGGTGGCACGGCAGTTGTTCCTGGTAGTTCCGGCAGACTCACAGTTCCTGCAGCTTCAGCCGTGGGCACAAGAAGGACTTCTGGAGCGATCTGGACTACCCAGGGATGAGGCCAGCAGCAGCGATAAAGACAATGATGAATAAAAGGTGTGCTCCTTTAAATCAGGAGAGAGCTCTTCTGATGGCTATCCGGACCATTACAGCACAGCAGTGATTTCGACCCAGGAGAGGATTTTCTGACTGAAGAAAAGACGAGCTGGTTGATCTCACCAGGCTCAAGGGAAGAAGACTCCGGACTGGATCTTCTCTAAGTCGTTGAAGGGGTAGATAGCTCAGGACTGCAGCAGGGCTTCACCGGTACTCGGGATTGCAGCAGCCGTCTTCTTCTCCGGTTCCTTGTAGTTCTAGAGGCGACTCTGCCTTCTAGCTCAAGAGTCCTGCCTTTTATGCAAAAATCCCCCATTCACACAGCCTGGCTGTCAATCACTCAGCAGGGGCGTTGTCCAGTCTGGACAACCACCTCAGCCAATCAACACAAAGTACGACTTGGGTCTCCAAGGAGACCTTGTGCAGGGGGTGACTACACCCCTCCCTCACATTCAGCCCACCTAGATACCCAGACGCCAAAGGTCGGCTTCTGGTCAGAAGCCCGCCAAAGGTCGGCGAACAAAGGAGGCAAACCTGGTATGACGCGCAAAGAAGGACCCAAAAAGGATGTGAACAAAAAGAAATGGCGATTGAACCCAACCGGAGCCGAAATAAAAAGTATTTGGGCTAGCAGGTTTAAAGTTCGAGGCTACTAAAAGTAGCCTAAAACGCTACCACGTTGTGTAATATAATCGCGGTAGGAAAATTAGGGTGGGTACCACTGCCACCAGCCAAGTCTTAATGTTAAGGGAGCGAAACAATGCTCCAAGAGGTACAGATAAAAGGGCTACGAATTAACCCTTTCCAATACTCCATGTAAGATGTGGTGTACTGGATCTGTGGTTAAATGACTATGTAAAGTTAATGGCAACGTTACCCTTTTCTGGGGGACAGTAGTTACCCTTTTCTGGGGGACAGTAGTCAGCCCCAGAAATGGAGTTGGTGGCAAGTCTAAAAGACAACCCTGTGTCACTGCACAGAAGGTGCTGTATAACCCACAAAAGAGTGGGGCTACTGAAGTGGTGTATTCCAGAGTCCACAATCGCAAAAACAGATGAAATACACATGGCAAAACACAGGTAAGAGTGGGGGAAAAGCTCAAACTCTTACCCAGTGGAAAAAATAAACTCCAGAAATCCAGCAAAGCTGCTGAGGGACTCACTAGGTAAGGGAAATTAGCCATAGAATGAGAATTCTCCCTAACAGATGTGTTTAGGGCGATCCCACAATTATATGTTTCACCTCCAATTCTGTTACTTTTTGTACTACATCTGTCACCTTTTGCTGGTGCGCCTTTTTATTGGCGATATCCAGCAGAGCATCTCTCCCCAGAGCGTTACCTAATACGCCTCCCACATCACTACTGGGCTGTCTACAGTATCGTTATTGATGTCAAAGTAGTCAGTAGTTTGGTCACAAATGTGGTCAATAAACTCTGGAAAGCCCATGTAGTAGTTATTTAACCACCATGAGGGGGGTGGAGTGGACCGGTTTGTCTTAAATTCCAACATTAGGGGTGAGTGATCAGAGATTCCCCGGGGATGTAGGTTTGCAGTGATCGCTCCATGTGCATCTGGTGTTGGGAGAAAAAAATTGTCCAGCCTTGAGAGGGAGGCGTGGACCCCAGAATGATAGGAATAGCTGCGGTCTAGTGGGTGGAGTTCTAGCCACACATCACTTAGACCAAGTGCAGAGGCAAAGGCCGCCAGTTTTGTGTGTGCTTTGGGATTCCTCCTGCCCATATGTGTGCGATCTAGTATCACATCCATGACATCATTGAAGTCCCCACCGAGCACCTATGGGTCTGGTTGATGGATTGTAAGTATAGGTATTATGTCATCAAGTAGTTCTGCAGTAAGTGGCAGGGGGCATATATTGCGAGTATTGCTATAGTTTCTCCCCATATTGCACCTTGTAACAGTACAAACCTACCCCTGGGGTCTTGTTCAACCATAGATATAGTAAAGGGAATCCACTTTTGAAGTAAAGAGACTCCTCTCGAGCCCATAGAAAAACCTGCATGAAGGGCGGTGTGGTAGTTCGTTCTCTGAAAACGATTGCATGTTGTGCCAGCCAGGTGTGTTTCAGTAAGGAGGGCAATGTCAGGGGAGTGTCTATTGAGAAATTGTATAACCAGACGTCGCGTAATCCCTGAATCTAGGCCATTAACGTTCCATGTGAGGAGCCTCAATGATTTTATGTTATCCTTGGCCATTCCAAACCCATAAACATAGGGTGCACCGGACTGTCGGATGATAAACTGGGTGTATTGTGTTTGTAAGCGCAGTGGTTCGGGCGAGTGAATGCATGGCTGACCTCAGACCGATTAATATAAGAACAAGAACAAAAACTGAACCCCCTTCTCCGACCTCATACTCCACCTCAACCCAAAGCATCTGTCGCCCAAACATTGTTGATAGCCAAAACAAGTGGCCATGAGCATCAAAACAAGAACATATAATCTGTGAAGTACTCTATAGCAGGACAGGTAAACCAACCAATGAAACTTGGGGGTGGGGGCACACTGAACTGCCCAGTAATTGTTTGAGCTTTGGCAGCTTCCCTGCTGATCCATTTCAGAGCGGTGGGACCGTGGTTTGTTTGTCTCGTCTTTCTGGCCCTCAGTCGCCCTCCAGATGCTGTTGAGCCCATTTCCAAGCTTCGCTGGGATCCGTAAAGTGTACCGTAGTACCTTTATGATATATCTTTAACTGCGCCGGGAACAGTAGGCCATATTTGACATTCGTGCAATACAGACTTCATTTAAGTGGGTCGAAGGACTGTCTAGCACGTTGCACCTCCCTGGTGTAGTCCGGGAAGAGAGAAATCTGGGACCCATTGTAGTTGGTCAACCCTATCACATTGGCCTTTTGCAGTAATGCATCACGATCCCTATAGTTTATTAATCTGGCAATAACTGTGCGTGGCGATGTGCCAGGGATAGATCGTCTTGATAGCATTTGGTGAGCCTTTTCAATGGAAAAGAAGTTTGAAAATGTTTTAGGTGCAAACATATCCGTCAGCCATTGTTCAACAAAGGGCTCCATGTTGCGTCCCTCTGCTCTCTCGGGCATTCCTAGGATGCGCATATTATTGCGCTGTGATCTGCCCTCTACCTCATCAACTCCTTCCTCCATTGTCTGCAGACGCTCCATCCCCCTTGATGTCTGTTGTTCCACAGTGTGAAGCCGGTCCTTAGCCTCAGAGATGCAACGTTCCTTCCGCCACTCCTGTACGAGAGGACAGTTTTTGGAGGTCATGGCGCAGAAGAGACACATCCGCATCGATGCCATCCCTTTTCTTTTCCATAGAGTGCAGGAGTTGGCTATGGCGTTCATTACATCCTTCAGAGAGATGTTTTCCTCCATTGCCACCATGCGACATGGCGTTGTCTGGTCAGCGGGAACAGTAGAAATAGTCGTCGCATATTGCTCTATTCTGGTCTGGGTGAAGAACTTTTTGAGTTTATCCTTGACCATGGTGCAGATAGTAATGAGGAGGAGCAAGGCTGTTGTATGGGTCACGGAGGTAGTGTGAGGACCCCATTGGCCATTGAAACAGTTGGTCACTAGTGGCGTGGCAGGTATGATTGGGGTTTTTTATAGCCTCGTCGGGGTGTCGGGTAGAGCGGTTTGTTTAGCCTTATTGTTGACCTGATCAAGAGTCGGGAGGCACTTCCTGCTGTTTGGATAAGAAAAGTATGGGTGTAGAGTTGGTTTCGGCTGAAGTCATAGGTCCAGAAACACCTCACATCCCGCACTATCTTCTTGTTTCAGTGTGCCCATGTATTAATCGTGTGCCGTAAGCTGCCAGGTTCAGAGGGCTGTCTGCGCGCAGTGCAGCAAAGTATGGGTGGGGAATCACCCCCGGCCCGGGCTCTTCCCCCACCCCCCAACTTAACATAGCAGTTTTATCCTAATGGGCGCCCACTGGAGCTCAATGGCAGTTCTTTCTGGCCTGGCGTAGCTTCCCTGCCAACAACAAAGCAGCGTTTTTTGCTCCGTTGTCAAACCGGCGCCTTCTAGCAGCTTCATGACTATTGTGGTTCATGAGGGTCCAGGTCTGTTAACGGGTGCTGTTGGGGACCTCTTGGTCTTGCCGCTGCTCCAGGGCAAGGGCCTCGATCTGCGGGTCGGGTAGAACAGATGTAGCCGTGGAGCTGGTTCCGTTCGCACACCTGGTCTCAGATTGTATCAGGGCCCGAGATGCCTCAATTCAGAGCTTTACCCAAGCATGTTAAGGGAAGGCCTCCATGTAATGTTGCTCACAGGACCAGTCTTCCTCCCAGGATGATACAGAACTCCGATCCCGGTGAGCCCCCAGTTCCAGTGCAGCATGCGGCACTCCCGGGTTGCTGCAGCTTCCCTCCAGTAACAACCCGGCGGGTGCTCTCCCTCGTCGGAACGGCTGCCCTTCACAGCTGCCGCGGCTGGTACACTCTCTGGGTTTCCGGCCTATGTTGCCTGATGGCCAGACTGCCAAGCACAGGTTGTACTGTGCCACCCAATCCGCTGCAGGAGGCAGCTTGTGATTTCCTATCTGGCTGTCCCTCACGCGGTCCTGCAGGCTGGTATCAAAAATGGTGGTCCGTGCCAGGCAACCGCTACATCGCGCAAAGGAGTTTTCCAGTCCCCGATTCCGACAGGGGATGCACCATTCTGTTCCCTGTTGGATGCCGTTTCAGCAAACCGCAGGATTATTACCGGCTAAGAGGCAGAGACAGGATGATATGTCATGTTACCTAGCATTTGGTTGAACTGGTTGGTTGAACGCCCTCGCGAACCGCAGTTCAAGTCAGTAGAGAGAGAGAGAGTGTCGTATGGTGCGTGGGCGCACCGGATATGTGTGCATCTGGTGTGGTTGTTGCATGATAGCTGCTTCATAGCAGTAGGTGTGGTGCTGAGGTCGTCGGTTGGATGCGTTCAGTCTGGAGGGTGGACCTCCAGACTGAGTTCTGGCTGCGTAAGGCCTGAGGAGACACCTAAGCTAGCCGGAATGTGCTCAGCTAGCTGTGTTTTATTAGAATGATGAGGTGTAGGTTAGTACGAGAACAGCTAGCCCGAAATAAACATGGTTTAGTCGTGTTCTAGTTGAATTATGGTGTATAGGAGAGAGTAAGTGTAGCAGTGTAATATGGTGTTATCAGTAAAGCACCTGCACCTGTGGGCAGGTGGCCCCTGAGCCAAACCTACAATCAATAACATGCACTCTGTCCGTTACATGCACTCCATCCGTACCATGTACTCCATCCGTTCCATCCGTTCCCTTTGCTCCATTGGTTCTATCCGCTCCATCCTCTCCATCCTCTCATCCGTTCCATCCGATCCATCAGTTCCATCCACTCCGTCCGGTCCATCCACTCGAACTGGTCCATCCGGTCCATCCATTCCATCCGGTCCATCCATTTCGTCTGTTCCATGCGTTCCATCCGTTCCACGCGTTCCATCACTCCATCCGTTCCATATCCATAGCCAGGATAATTGCGGCTCCTACGGAACAGCCAACAAACACGTCTTTACTGTCGCATCGCGCAACAGCGCCCCCAATGTATATCCTTGTTGATGAGGCTGTCCCTTGATTTGTAGCTAGAATTCCCTAATTTAGGCACATTATTCAGGTTAAAACAGTATGGGTTCAAATTCTACATCTCGCCACTCGCTGATTGTGCCTTCTGCAACCACTTTCGATGGTTCGGTCCCTCATGTGCTTTAATAACTCTGGGCACACTATCCATAGTATTGTGTGTAGATTGAAAATCTTTGTTGGGTACTTGGCCTATTGGCATCGCAGCTGTGGTTGTTAAAACTCCTCTACTTGTCTATTCTACTGACCTATGTATATTTTAGTCCTATATAGGATACTTGATGGCCTTCAGTTACCTTTGCAAGGCCTCATTATCTAATTTAAGTTGGTTTACTATAGGTTTATGTAGCTTACAACCTTCACAAGCGGGATTGTTAAAATGTACCTCACTATGCCCCTCAGACTGCCTCACACTATTCAACACTCCCAAGGGGGCCAATTTTCTATTAGTATCCAGGGCGGCTGATTCCAACTCAGTCTCCCTCGCAAGATACGTGTGTGAATCTGTTCTCTATAACCACCTCTGGGGGGGTAAGTTACAGAAACTGTAGCCTTAACAGGTGAGATGGTGTCATTTCCCTCTTCCCCTATACTAGTTATCTTAACAGGTGAGTTAGTACAGTCTGCTACTTCCCCTATACAGGTTGGCCTTTGATATGTTTAATTCAAAAGGCATGCTGTAGCTTCTCCACCCATGTTGGTTTGGTGGATTTGGTACCTCATAACCTGGGAGTATTTGTCCTACTTCAATAAGGCTAGGAGGGGAACTTTAGCACTTTTCGTGGTTTTTAATGTTTGTTTTTTCTCATTTCATCTTTGGTAACTGGGACTAGTTCTGGCTTCCTAGGCATGGTAAGCTTCTCAGTAGTTCCTTGCACATCTACCACAGTTAACTCATCTTTCTCTGAAGACCAGCCTTACAGATAAGGGGTGTATCAGCCACTTTTACTCCCTAAAAATAGGCAAATACTCCCAAAAATAAAAATGGGAAAAAACACCTATAACCTTGCCCCCCCACCTACTTTCACTCACACAGCTCCATGGATATGTTTGGACCAGTAGTGCACGTAATACTACAGGAAGCCACAATTATTATTTTTACTGCCTGATCAGAAGAAGTAAACTGGTATCTTTTAATGTACATGAATGACTAGGTGCAAAGAAATAATGATCACAAAAACATTTCCGCCTTCCAGTTCAAACATATTTTTACTTACTTATAAAACCTTCCAATTGGAAATTGGATTTACATTTCTGCTCCTTAAAAAAACATTTTAATCCCAACTTTAAAAATACAGAGTAAAATACTCCCACCTCCATCTCTTATCTGGAACACAGCTGATGACACACAATTACTGCTAGTCACCCGTTCTTTCCCCGATCCTGGACAGTCATTTTACGGGGCCCCTGTGGCTCCGTCATGGAGTTAGTCTAGCAATCACATTAATCATAGCATTTGCTTCCTCTATCCAATTCGTAAACAGTGCCACCCTCTTCCCAGACTTGCCATTCGGCAGTGATTTTACAGATTTTCTTTTGCCCATTTCTCGTCCTATGAAAATAAAATACTTGTAATAGAACGCAATTCCCTAAGGAAATGAATACAATTAATAGAATTCTTACCAACCAGCAATCATTTAATAGGTATTCCGGTGAGCTCAACCTAATAAAAATACCACAAACCTATAATTCGGATTACTAGAATTTCCAGTTGGATCTAGGTCACCTAATATCCAATAAAAACAATTTAAGACACTTAAACTCTATCGTAGGCTTTGCAGCTTCCAGAAATTCCATACAATACTGCGGCTAAACAATGTTCCCAAAGGGTACCAACCCATAATATACCACGGGCGTTGCAAGCTCCAGAAAAATTGCATCTAAAATAGAGCCGGACGCATTATTGCCGCTCGGATTGTTACAATATTCAAATAATTGACATTAAGACCTAAGTGATGTCAAACCAAGATTTTGAAGTATAAATGGGGAAGATAAAACTTGAAGTCTTTCATATGCCAGTACAATGCCTAGGGAGCGAGGAACACACAATTTGTTCAAGGGGCTGCCTTAGGCCCCCCCCCCCCCCTAGTTCCCTTAGATATAGCAAGAGCCCACATGGATGGCAGTAAGGAGATAATGATCCAAATGGTAGCTAGTGGGTGACTAAAGTTCCAGCCGAGTTCCAGAATTGAAACCAAGGGCCCGAAAGAATGTCATAAGCTATTGGACCTGTACATTGAGCCAACCGATTATATCCACTGCTCAGCACCAATTAGGCTGTTTCAAAACTCATTTGAAGTCAATTCAGGTACTAGTCACATATAGGATGGGCTGGCTGAACTGCTTTTAAGGCTTCAGCAGCTCAACTAGCTGTTGCCTTCCACCATTGCGGGGTAAATGCTCTGGATCCACTTAAACCTAAAATTGCTAATTTTTTAACTTGCTCTGGGGATTCCCGACACCCACCCACCTCTGCATTTGTCTTTCTTCCAGGCTGCTCTGGACCTTCCTGTTTCCTCCCTCCCCTATGCCCTCCCCTTCCTCCTTCACTACGATTGGGCCTTTGCCCTCTTAGGTTCTCTGGCAAGTGCAGCCCCACTGCCCGTTGCAGCCCCCCGAGGCAAAGAGCAGCACCTTCAGTAGCAGCACCAGAGGGTGTTTGCTGGTGTTTGATGTGGGAGCATGGAGCTCAGCTGTCAACAAGCAGCTACTAGCAAGGTAAGAAAGGTGCACGCAGGGGGAACAGACATTACTGCTCCCTATTGAACTGTGCCTCCTCTCTTATTACCTCTATTATCTAATTATGCAGTCTGCTGCACTTGGCAGTTGTATGTTATCATATCTGCCATTGGTGAATTGTCATCAATAGCATGTGGGGCTTTCCCCCTTCCAGAAAAGTCGAATTTGTGTGTTTTTGTAATTGCTGTTGTGTTTAAAAATTAGGTGTTTTCCCTCTGTTCTAGGAAAGTCGAATCTAGGTGTTTTTGCAATTGCTGCTATGTTTAAAAAATTAGGATTTTTCCCTCTGTTTAGGGTCTTTCCTCTGTCAAGATAACTCGCTCCTAGGTGTCGTGCTGTAGGCCTTTATCCCTTGACTGTAGATTGTTGCATTGCTGTGTGGTTTAGTTGGTGCTGTGCTCTTCAGTTTCCTGCCTCGCTCTCCATTTTATTTATAATTAACATTTATAAAGCCCACAGCAGCCTGTAGGCATTGTGGCACTGTTTCGAGACAACGCACTTAGTTACACAATACAATCTCCAATTCACATAAGAAGTACAATCTTAGTTACAAAGTACATGGGACAGGAGTGAGGCTAGGGAGAAGGGGAGGGGAAGCCTAGGAGGGGAGTTAATTGAATAATGTCGTTTTTAAGGCTTTCCTGAACTCTGTGAGGGAGGATTCCGCTCTAAGAGAGTTGGCCAGGGCGTTCCAAAGTTTTGGTGCAATATGAGGGAAACCAATACCACCAGCTTGTGCTCTTTTGATGGATGGGATGCGCAACTGGTTCTCATCGTGGGGTCTTCTTGGGCGTGTGGAGGTATCTCTTACAATGGTTTCAGATAGGTAGGGTGGGGCATCGTGAGTAAGGCACTTGTGTGTGAGGGTCTTGAAGGTGATCCTTTCCTTCACAGGGAGCCAATGGGCGTCTTGCCTCGCTTGTGTGATGTGGTCCCTTTTTGATAAATTTAAGGCTTCTCTGAGGGCATTTTTCTGAATGACTTGGAGCCTGTTTAGATTTTTCGTGGAGGTACCTACTAAGAGGACGTTGCAATAATCTAATTTGGCTCCAATGGTGGCTCTGGCAATAGTGAGTCTGTTTTGCTTGGATAGGAAAGGTTTTACTGCGTTCATGAGTTTGGTGGTGTGGGCAGAAGCAATGGTGCTAACCTGTCATATCATGGATAAGGTGGAATCTAGGTTTACACCTTGAGTCTTGTCTGATGAGGAAACGGATGAGAGAATTGTCAATGGTGATGTTGGAGTAATTTTGATCAAGCTTGGCGAGTGTTTCTTTTGGGCCAATAATGGTGATCTCAGTCTTGTCTCTGTTGCCCATTTGTCACCATGCAAGCTTGGATAGTGCTATAGATATGATGTAGAGCTGCAGCGTCATCTCTCCCCCCCCCCCTTCCTTCTCTCAGCACTCTCCCTCAACGGTGCTCTCAATCTCCCCCATCTTCTCTAATTGCTATTCTATCACCTATCCTATCCCTCTGTCGAAGTCTGGAGGGAAAAAGTTCAAGGAGGATCTCCTGGTCGCCAACCCAGGCCTGCCCATTGCTGACACCTATTTCAACGATTCAATGCGTATTTCAGGCAGACTTTCACCGACATCCGCTTTGTCGTGCTTCTCCAAACCTTTGTATTACCCTTATGATCTCTGTGCACTCCCCTTTCGAATGGATTGTGTCCTCCCATGTATTCCTCCTCTTTGATATTAGATATCCAGCTTCAGCTGCTTCAGAAAAAGATTTTGTCAGAGGGCGCTATGCATCGATGGTGTCGACTTGATGTCCCTCAAGGGCCTCCAACTCGAGGATGATGTCATCGAAGGGCTATATAGCACGCCCAGCGCCTGTGGCGTCAGTTGCATTTTTCTGCGACAGCTTTAGCTTTGAGAAATACAGCGTGCTTCTTCACTTTCGTGACGACTTCGTTATTTCGAAAGAGAATCGAGAAAATGTCTTCTTCGTCGACACCGACAACCCCGAAGACCGGGTTCAAAAAGTGTGATTGTGGGTCGAAAATGTCATTGACCAATCCCCATCGTATATGTTTGTGGTGCCTCGGAATAGACCATAACATCTCAGACTGCTCCAAGTGCCAGTCAATGACTGGAAAGGCCTTGAAAGAACGAAAGGGGAAATTGAAGGTAGGTCGAATCCCTAAATCTCCTACCCCGACCAAGAAACCTTCGACCGACGAGTCGAGAGGCGGCTCTCCTTGGAGAAAGGTCAAGTGGTTGAGATTGAGGAGTGGTTCTCACCACTCTTCATCGTCCTCGAAGAAGTCTAAAAGAAGGCACCATAGGTAGCTTGAGAGTGTTTCCTGCTCAACTATAAAATCCTCAAAATATTTGAAAAACAGAAGCCTCCAAGCCATGCTCCTACCGCGCCTTCAAAAGAAGCCAGGAAGGAAAAGGCTCAACCTAAATCCTCTGCGCCCTCGAGCCCGGGACGAAAGGCCGGATCCACATCGGGAGCCGTTGAGGCCTTGATCCGATGAAGTAACATCGAAGGATCAGTCGAGCCGAAAGCATAAGTCGAGGTCAAGGTCGTCTACGCCATGGACACCTTCCACCCCAGCCAAACTCTCGATGTCAGTAGCGCCATCTTTGCCAGATGTGCCATTGATGCTGAGCGCCCCATTACACCCTATGGCGCCAATGAAAAAGGTTTTTGACGGCTCCTCCAGTGTCTAATCCATTGTTTTTGAAACCTCTCGTTCCTGAGAAGACCTATGTGCCACTACCAAGGAAAGACTATTTTAAGTCTCTTGCTTCATTTATGAGGAGAATGAACCCTCCGATGAAGATGCTCAATTTAGCTTCCTATTTGGTATGCCAAATGTACCAGAGAGTTTTATTACAGAGGAGTCAAGGTTGAGAGACCTCTATGACAACCTACAGACTGCAAGTGAGGTGGACACCTCACCTGAGTTGGAGTTTGGGAGACCAGAGTCTGGGGAGCAAGCTGATGTGTCCTACAGACAACTCATGTCCAAGGTAGGGGACTACATGGGGTGGAGTAGGCCTCTGTTGCCATTCAAACAGGATGATCTAACAGGATGATCTAACAGACATCCTAGAAAAGTGTCCTCAGTAAGATCCCATATTACCGTTTCACACTGCCTTGCAGAAAAGGGTGGCAATGAATTGGGAAACACCGGAAACCAATCCGGCTGTAAATAAAACTGTAAATAAAACCTTGACCAAGAAGTCCCGCCCTTCCAGTAGTGACCCGACTACCTGTCGAAACACCCCACGGCAGAGAGTCTGGTGGTGCGGGCCGCTACTGCAACATCAAAGCAAGCAGCTTACCCTACCACCCCTCCCGATAGGGATGACAAAAGAGTAGCTGGATGGACAAGGAAGTTATTTTCTGCAGGGAGTATGGCACTCAAATGTGGCAACTCCACATGTGCACTTGCAAAGTTTACGTTCACTCTGAGACTGCATTTCCATGGTGGCAGAGCACATTCCCGAAGGGGATGAAAGAGACGGGTTCTTAGCCATAGTTAGATACGGCAAAGAAGCCATGTGTGAGTCTCTTCAGTCAGGTCTGGATTCTGCTGATGGCATCAGCAGAGCCATGGCTACTAGCACCGTTATGCACAGGTTTGCGTGGTTGCAGACATCGGGTTTTACACCAGATGTGCAATCCAGACTTCTCCACATGCCCTTTGACGGGTCTCACCTTTTTGGCAACATGGCTGATGAGAGTCTTGAGAAGTTGCAGACCTCAAAGGCGGCAACCAAATATTTAGGTGCCACTATTAGGCAACCTCAGTTTTTTCAGTCTAGTGGACAACCTTGGAGGGGTAGATCTTTTCACTACTACTCCTCAGTTGGAAGGGCTAGAGGAATGGCTGGCCAAAGAAGATTTCCTCATGGTGGACGAGGAAGGGGTGCAAAGCCAGCTCAAGCAGGGGCAGCTTTACCCTCTGCCACTGGATCAGCCGCCTCAAAACCTCTCTCAGGTCTTGAGTCACAGTTCACCAGTGGGAGGCAGGCTGTCTCAGCATCTAGAAGAATGGCGAGAAATGACATCGGATGCTTTGAAAACTGTAGCCCACTGTTACTGCCTTCCTTTTATACAGAGACCTCAGAACAATCCACCTGGGAACCACTCTTTGAGGATTCCAGACCTGCTCCTTGTGCAGTGGATTTTAACCCTGCTAGAGAAAGGTGCTTTAGAACCAGTGCCTGTAGCAGAGAGGAACAAAGGTTGGTATTCCGCATATTTCCTAATACCCAAAAAGGATGGAGGCATGAGACCCATCTTGGACTTGAGATACTTAAACAAGTTCCTCAGAAAGGGCAAGTTCAAGATGGTCACTCTGTCAGATTATTCAGGCCCTCCAACTCCAGGATTGGAAGGGGTCATTGGACCTTCAGATTCTCATTTTCATGTGCTAATCCATCTCGATCACAGAAAATAGGTTAGCAGTTGGTGGTTCTTATTATCAATTTTGAGTTCTGCCATTCGGGCTGACCTCTGCCCAGAGGTTATTTACCAAACTGATGGCGGTAGTGGCAGCAAGTCAAAGGAAAGGGGGGATTCACATCTACTCCTACCTGGCCGATTGGCTGATCAGGGCACGTTCTCCCGAACAAGTCTTGGATCATCTGAACGTCACCTGCCACTCCCTTCACACAAGAAGTCCCATATAACACCTTCTGAAACACTCCAATTCATCAGAGCTGTTCTGGATACATCCTTGGGAAAGAGCTCGCAACCTGAGGTGAGGGCTCAAGACATTCTTCAGATGGTCAACATATTTCAAAGTTCCCAATGTCTCCCGGACTTCGATTTTTTTGAGGTTGTTCGGCCTTATGGCATCTTGCATTTTTCTGGTGCCAGATGCCCGCCTGAGAATGAGATCCCTTCAATGGGCTCTCAGAACTCAGTGGTCCCAAAGATGTCGGACCTACTTCAGGTTGCAAGCATGTCAGTCCAGAAAAAGTAGATACCCCTCCATGACGGAGGCAATGTATTTTGTTGGCCGAAGACCAACCTCCTCATATGTTGGTATTAGTAATACAGACTCATAAGCTTGACTAAACTGCGTCCATTTTGAAGTAATAGCAATCGCCATTTTGTTTTTAACTTTTGCTTCTTGCCTTCTGTTTAAACTGCTTTGCTGTGAGATTATTCTATTCCAACTATTACATTATTGTTCATGCATAGAGCAAGGCCGCAAGATACTTGTTGAAACATAACGCTGGCGACCCAGACAGAAATGCCCAGTCTCCTCCTCACAAATCCTTGGAAGTAAGCAACAAGGCATTTAATGATTACACAGGTGCCAGCTAGTTTCGCTTATGCGGTAGAAATGTTAGAAACCAACAATTAATGGCTTGAATTATGTTCTTCTTTGCGGCCCCATACCCTGAGCCCTGTAGAGCCTTGGAGAGCGAGTTGACCCCTAGCACACAAATAGAAACTAGAAGATAGCAAGGCATGGAATGTCTCTCTCCTGCATGCAGCTTGCTTGCAAGAACAGAAGCAATGTGTTCTCTAAAACAAAGAATTGTGTCTGCAGGTTCGCGAAATTGCAAACGGTTGCTAAATAAATGTCTGAAGGTATCACACTCGTCACAATTGTCAATCATCAAACCCAATTCAAAGGAAATAGATAATGGGCGATATTGAATATGTCACCACTGATTGCAAGATGCCCGTTTTGTATATATGTAACTGTTGTACAATGCTCGCTCTCTTGCGTCCCTCGGGGTCTGGAGACACGAGTCGCGGTGCGTGTGACCCAGTTCGCCAACTTAGACTATTTGCTTTGCAATAAACCCTAGCTTTTGGGAATACAACCTTGTGTATGCCGTATCAGTTTGTGTGTGGTGATTGTGCCTTCTTTCCATACGCGAGGGTGCCCTAGGGGCCACTTCAAAATGGCGCCCGAATAGGGACCCTCCCCACTTGTTCCATCGTGTACGTTGTAATATAAGGAAGGTGAGGAAAACGGCGAGGACGAGACGGTCGAGCCGGGATCAAGAGGTGTTCGGGTGCCCCTGTGAAAGTGATGAGAGACTCCTTTGCAGATCTGTACACAGCTGATCCCTGATCGACGTGTCCGGCCAGAGAACAAGGAGGCAAAGGTCCTGAAACGAGGCAGAGTGAGCCAAGATACGCAGACACGACGATTATTGGTTGTGTCAGTATACGGACGACTTGTGTCTTGAAAAGGCGAATTGATTGGTGAGTCGTGCCCCGATTCGAAGTAACCCTGATATTGGTTGAGAGTTGATTTTGCAAAATCAAACGCCCAACGTAAGGTTGATTATCCAAGCGTAAGGTTAAAACATGCCTGGGGTATTGTCCACCTTAGTGGGATTTTTCCACTGCGGTAGACAATCTTTGGAAACTGGCCAGGTCGCGCCACTCGTGGGGTCGCCGGCATATAAGATGTATGTGAAGTATGGTGTAGGGGCGATAATGTTTTGTGAAATTTGGCATAGGCAAACCAGACACGAAGAAGATTTACAATGGCCGAATCACGGAAGTTTTGAGATTTTGAGGATAGATCACTTAGAAAAAATGCTGTTGAAAAAGAAAACACGCCCTGCGGCATTTGATGTCCTTAAAGACTTGAGGAAGGAAGCTATGCTTCGTTGGAAAAGCAGAGAGAAAAATGCGCGTAGGCATAAGTCAAAAACAGAAAGAGTGAAAGAAAGGCAGGAGGAGGAGTGGGATGAAAATATGAGAAAATCAGATAGATGTGGTCAGTTGAGTATAGACAAGATATACCCACAACAAGAGTTGCATTCATCAGATGAATTAATAAGCATAATACTAACTGAAACAAGGCGAGAGCGCCCAACAAAAAGAGATTAAAAAGACTGCACCAGTGTCTATTGCTCAGCCCCCTTCAGTTGCTCAGCCCCTCCCTATTGTTCAGATCTCAGCACAGCCACAGGTCATACCATCAGCACCTCCCATTAGCCAGCCAGCAGCGCTGCGGCCCGCAACTCCAGCGCTGCAGCAGTCACTTCCCGTTCCCATTGTCCCACCCGCACCTCCGGCCATTGAACTTGAACTCACTGAAAGAAGAGAAGAGGATGCGAGGGCAGAGGGGACGGGACAAAGTGAGTGCACTAGAGTGCGATCAGCAGAGAGAGAAAACGGGAATTGCAAGAACAGGCAGTGATGTATATAGACGGGAATGATGAAACGTCGATGCTGGCTTCGATGTATGATTTCAGGAGGAGCAATGAAAGACAGGTATTGTTGGAATGCATGGGGGAATATTTAATGGGGAGATGGAAGCAGTTAATTGGGATGGTACCGCCGCCGAAGTTGTTGGATTTGAATGCTTTGGCACGATGTAGAGAGAGAGATGAAGAAATCAAGGAGCATGTAGACAGCCTTTTTGAATTTAAGAATGAACTTGATGATGCATATGCTGAAATGTTTACCATGCCAGGGTATAGGAATAGAGATATAAGAAGGGATAGAAAGGAGGCGGTACCATATGTGCAGCAGCGATTTCTTCTGCCATCAAGACAGGCGAGTGAAAAACTAAAAATATGCATACGAGAGGCGTTAAGATGGATTACAGATCCTAGTATTCCCACGATGGAAGTGCATGAAATATTTGATGAATATCGCTTGCCAATGAAAAGAAAAGCACTGCAGACAATGGTTGAGTATTTACAGGACAAAGATATAGATAAGAAAGCTAGCCCCCCAGAATTGATGGCGATATACAAGAGAGCATTAGAACGTGGAACAGGAGAAACAGCCTTATCACTTGATTTGGGAATAATACTGCATATGAGAAAGGGGGGAGGAAAAGTAAGCGCGGAATTTCCTGTGAGAGAAGTCCCACCTACTTTTGTGCCGAAAGTAGAGATTCCTGCAGTAGGCAATCAACCAGCACAGGTAACAGAAGCACATTATACAGCGCAATATGTGCATGTCCCCTTCTCCAGACAAGAGGTGAATAATATAAAACAGACGGTTCCTGATTTAAGGAAGAATCCGGCGGGATTCTATAAGGAAATAGGGTCCTATTTGAGATCATCCATGTTCACAATGAATGATATAGACTTGATATTCCCAGTAGTTGTGCCAGCAGATATATGGAAACAAATAAGGAAAGTGAATGATGAGGTGGCCTATGGTGCCACTTGGGAAGAGTTAGTAGCAGAAGATAAGGATAGGAAAGCTAGCGAAAAACCATCGCCAAATATGGCAGCGTTACCGGCACGGATAATACAAAAGTTGAAGGAAATAGTTCCAGAAAAAATAATTGTATGGGACAAATTAACTGCATGTGTTCAGGGCAAGGATGAGTTATCCACAGATTATTTTAATAGATTTGAAGAAGTATTTACGGATTTTAGTGGACAGGATGTAAGCACAGAGGCAGGCAAAAGACTATTTGTTCATAAGTATGTGAGAGGGTTGATACCTCCAATTCAAAACTTTAAAATGACATCAAAGTGCATGGCAAGCAAAAACGTTGAGCGAAGTATTGCATATGGCCCAATATTATGAGAACAGAGTGAATACAGACAAAGAAAAAGAGGTAAAGGATAGGGTGAATTTGAAAACGAGGGTGTTACTTCAGCAAGTGGCGGGACACAATAGAGGGAGGGGAAATGCGCAAGGGAGAAGTAATTCAAACATGCATGGAGGTCCTCTGGGACTAAATCAGTGTGTGTATTGTAAAGAAGAGGGCCATTGGAGAGCGCAATGTCCACATTTACAAAATAGGAATGGGTATGGTCAGAGAAGACAGCATAGGGGACACCCAGGAACAAATGGACAGAATAGAAACAATATGCAGAAGCAACAGAATCAGAATAATCAAGGAAATGGTACTCGGAATCAAAACCAAGTTCAAAATCGGACTGCTTTTAGCCAAAATCAGAGTGAGCGAAACAAAGGAAAGGGTGGGACATTTTCGATACACAACCCAATACATATTATAGTAGTGATTACACATCAGATGATGTGTTGTACCCTCAATAGGACAGCCCAAGACAGGGGTCGGAACCAGTGTCTATTCCTGTGAATCAAAAAGGAACCTACGTAGAAATGAAAGTCAGGAATAGAGAGCACAGCTTTCTCGTAGACACAGGGGCGCAAAAGTGCTCGGTAGACCATCACTTGGTTCCGGAAATACCACTGTCAGGTCAAAGAAATATTTCAGTAGGGTTCACAGGTACCCCAGTAATCAATCTAGTGTCCCAATCAGTACCAGTAACATTAGGTCCATTCACTGAATATTGTCCATTTCTCTTAACAGAAAATTGTGGGGAAAATCTTTTGGGATTACATTTATTGAAAAAACTGGGAGCAGTTATCCATTGCTCTCCTGATGTAGTGTTCTTGACAATTTTGCCACAGAATATACCAGTGTCAGAATTTTTGTCCAAAACTTTGCCGGGAGAATTGAGTATAGTGCCAACTTGCATATGGGCGATGAATGACAATGATGTGGGATGCTTGAAAATAGAGCCAGTAAAAATTGTTCTAAAAGAGGGAGTAACACTGCCATGTATTCCACAGTATAAAATTTCAGCAAAGGGAGAAAAGGGATTGAAAAGTATTGTTTCAGATTTGGTAAAACTGGAGGTGATTGAAGAGATTACAGGCAGCACATGTAATAGCCCCATTCTCACAGTGTATAAGAAAGGAGGAAATGAGATACCGTACCGTTTCATAATTGATCTGCGCGCATTAAATAAAGTGGTTGACCCTCAATTCCCATTGGTCCCAGACGTCACCACGATTTTGACAATGATTCCCGCCTCGGCAGAATATTTTAGTGTTCTAGACTTTTGAAGGATGCATTCTTCAGCATTCCAGTACACAAGGAAAGTAGATACTTGTTTGCCTTTACATTAGGAGGACGATCATTTACATTCACGCGCATTGCACAGGGCTACACAGAGAGTCTGAGGATTTACAGCGCGGCATTGAAAGAACAGCTAGATATGCTAGAATTACCGGCAGGTTGTGTATTGTTACAATATATAGATGATCTATTGATTGCTGCTGATACAGTGGAGATTTGTAAAAAAAAAGTACTGTTTTATTATTGTCACACTTAGCAGCACATGTCGATAAAGCGAGCTTAAAGAAATTCCAATATTGTCGAAAGGAGGTGGTTTATTTGGGCTACCTACTTTTGAGAGAGGGGAGAAGACTGATGCCAGATGGGATAGAGAGTATCTCTAATATGCCTATTCCAAAAACACAGAAAGGAGTCAGAGCTATAATAGGCATGGCTTCCTATTGCAGGCAGTGGATTGTGAATTTTGCGTTGATTGTGAAACCGATGGTGGCATTGACAAAAAAAGGATGCTGTGATGCCTTTGCAATGGAATGAAGAATGCCAGAGAGCATTTGATCTGCTCAAAACTGCATTGTGTTCGGCTCCAGTTTTGGGCACACCAGACTATGAAAACATTTTCAGATTGTTTGTACATGAGAGTGAAGGCTGCGCGTTGGCTGTTTTGACACAGGAACAAAGTGGAAGAAATGGGCCATGCGGCTATTTGTCTTCCACGCTGGACCCTGTAGCGCGCGCATTACCACGTTGTTTACGAGCTGTTGCAGCGGCTGCTGCATCAGTGAAACAAACTGAAGAAATGGTGTT
Organism: Ambystoma mexicanum; assembly: GCF_040938575.1. NCBI lineage: Eukaryota > Metazoa > Chordata > Amphibia > Caudata > Ambystomatidae > Ambystoma > Ambystoma mexicanum. Next base: position 392,133,614 of record NC_090937.1, read on the forward strand.
GGGGCACACCTTCATTTTGATGGTGCCACATGCCATAGACGTTCTGTTAAATACAACGCAGACGCAACACCTCACTTCTGCTAGACTGACTAGATATGAAATTGTCCTATTCGCGCCACACATCCAAATTATGAGGTGTAGCACTTTGAATCCTGCAGAATTAATGCCACTGCCCACAGAAGAATTAGGTGAGAATGATTCACCTCCACATGATTGTTTAATGGTCACTGAGGAAGAAACGAAAGGAAGAATTGAAGAATTGATTTAACAGATACCCCACAAAAAGAGCCAGATGGAGAACTGTTTTGTGACGGCTCCTGTTTCAAATTACCTGATGGCACTTCAACTGCTGCCTAGGCTATCACTACACTGAAAAGTATTGTAGAAAGCAAAAGAATTCCTTACAACTCCGCACAAGCCGCAGAGATAATGGCGTTAATCAGAGCTTGCGAAATATCTGAAAATTTGAGTGTAAGCATATATTCTGACAGCCAATACCCCTTTGGCGTGGTACATAACTTTGGCCGACTCTGGGCTGATGGGGGTTTCTTGACATCACATGGAGCCAGAATTCAACATGGCCCTTTGATTGTACGATTACTGTCTGCGCTTACGTGTCCAGAGTGCCTTGTGATAGTGAAATGCGAGGCGCATAAAAAAGTAACATGTAAAGTAGGAAAGGGAAACGCATTTGCAGACCGGATTGCGAAGCAAACTGCCACTGATTTGAATACCAAGATGTTAACAGTACAGTCAAAGTAAGTGCCTTGCATGATAGAAAATGGAATTGCTACTGTTAAAGAGATGCAGGCAGAAGCAACTGCTGACGAAATACAAAAAATGGGCTGAGGGCTCTGCAGAATTAGATCTAGACGGCTGCTGGGTAGACAAAAGAAGTAGAAATTGGATGCTGCCCAACTCCTATGTAACCGCGATGGTCACAATGTCCCACAGTCCTACACACATTTGTGCTAAAAACATAGTCCAGCGCTTAGCCACGGTTTCGGCCCTCCCTCTATGCCATTTGAGGTAATCCATTTTGATTTCATAAAGATGGAGAGGTGCCAAAACTTGAAGTACGTTTTAGTGGTTGTGTGTGCGTTCAGTAAGTGGGTGGAAGTATATCCATTAAAAGACTGCACCGCTATGAGCACTGGAAAAGTAATGTTAAAGGAATATTTGTCACAGTTCGGTCTGCCTCGGGTCATATGGTCAGACAATGGCCCACATTTTGTGGGCGCAGTGGTATTACAGTTTTGTGCAGGTCTCCAGATTAACAAGAGATTTCATTGCGCCAGACATCCCATGGGTTTCGGTCCTGTTGAGCGCCAAAACGGCATATTAAAGGCCAAAATTAGCAAAATCTGTGCAGGAAACAAGTTGCGTTGGGTAGAACCATTGCCGCTGGCGTTACTTTGCATGCGCACATCTGTGCAGGCAAGAACTGGGCTCTCCCCGTACGAGATGGTAATGGAGAGGCCGGCAAATGTTTGGTGTGCACCACAGCCAAGGCGATTAAGGGAACTGGAGTATCCTGTGCTCAGTACTTGTAACCTGTTAATACAGAAATTGCGTTTGATTCATCAGCAGGTGCAGGAGGCTCTCCCAATCGGATGCACTGGTCCGGGGCATTCACTGGAACACTGAGTGCCTGTTGTCGAGGATCACAATCGGACAGTTCGAGATTCAACGTTGCCAAGAGTACTTTGATATTGTCAATGTTCGGAAGCAAAAGTTACAAGAAGGAAGGAAAAGTAAGGACAAGCCTTAAGTGGAGAAATAGGGATTTCACCCAAAATTCCTGAAACAGGACACAGTACCTTTCTCAAAAAACAAAGCTGGTGCCACGGCAGTTGTTCCTGTTGGTTTCCCGCAGACCCACGCTTTCCTGCAGCTTCAGCACGAAGAAGGATGATGAGGGGGTCCGCACCACACAGGGATGAGGCCGGCAGCAGCGATGATGAATAAAAGGTGCGCTCCATAAAAACAGGAGAGGTTCTTCAGGTGGCTATCTGGACCACTACAGTAATGTGCAGCGATTTCGACCACGAAGGTGACCTCTGGCTGAAGAAGAGGAGATGATTATCCCCACCAGGCTCAAGGGAAGAAGACTCTGGACTGGATCTCCTCTTAGTCGTTGAAGGATAGATAGCTCAGGACTGCAGCAGGGCTTCACTGGTACGTGGTAGTTGCAGCAGTTGACCTCTCCTCCACTTCTTGTCGGTGTCGCGCTCACCTGGTCTCCACGGGGGCGTAGCATGTGGCTGCACGAATGATGTCTGCACTGGCGTGGTATTGCGCAGTTGATGATGCTTGCTGCGACTTCTCCCTTGTTATCACCCCCACAAGGCGTTTGTCTGCAAAATCGGAATGAGATATTAGCTACTGAGTGGGGTTGGATTGGACCCACCTCCTCAACCACCTGATGCCCTACTCTTTGATCTCACCTTAGAGCTTTGTAAGGTAGGCTCTCCGTCCTGCAATCTAGCAGGGGCGCAATTAACACAGTCTTTCTCTGGATTGAGTTACTTCACTGATCCGGTGAGCGGTTGCCGACTCTTGGAGAGCTGGATCAAACAGGTAAGTCTCTATGCCAATGGTTGCTTGGTATAGGTGTTTGAAGTCTTTATTCCCCAAGTCCTTTTTTGATCTGTGTTTTTGTCTTTTCTTTCAGGCGTGGTCTCGAGCGGACTTTGAATGAAGGATCAACGTTTCCTAAAATGCTGAGCAGATTTCCTTCAGGTGAGTAGAAGCACAAGAGTGTGGCGCTGAATGTCTGAATAACTATTTCCCTTCCGTGCACGACTTACCTGCTGTTTCTTTTCCTTCTTTGCAGAAGCGGCGCGGCTCCGGAATGAAGAATGGAAGAACCGCTCCGAAGATGTTCCGGAAGAATACTGACCCTGGGTGAGTATTAAATGCCTGAGCGGATACCTTCCCTTCAGATGGTGCAGAGGTCCGGGGAACGGCTTAAGGAGCAACCGATGAATGGAATGCTGCAGGTAAGGCCTTTGCTGTTGTACTGACTTCGTTTTCTCTTGTCTTTCTTCTTCCTGGTACCGATGGATGGATTTCAGGACGGGCATGGCTGTAGCAGTTCGAGGACAGGACAGACACGGTGAGCGTTACGCTGCAGAAGTGCAGAATAACGTGAAGCGTGTTCTGCCTGCAGGGCGTGGCTTAAATAGCCTTGCAAGTAGTTCCAGGTAAAGTAGTCCCTTTACCACACCCTGCCTTTCAGGTAAAGTAGTCCATCAGCCACACCCTGGGTAAGCAGAAAGGCTCAGCCTCACTAGACTGAGTAAGTAGTTCATTGCGATTTAACCCATCTTATGAGCCTGGCGCCAACGGCGCCAGGACGGAGTCCAGGAGGTTCTGGGACACTCCCTTGGGGTTTGATAAGTCCTTATGGGTGTCAGTGACTGGGGTGGGCCCATCGGATCCAGGGGGTTTTGAGCACAAACCATGATAGCCGGTACCTTGTAGTTCCAGTGGCGACTCTCTGACTTCCAGCCCAAGAGACCTGCTTTTTATGCGGAAAACCCCCATTCACACAGCCTGGCTGTCAATCACCCAGCAGGGGGGTTGTCCAGCCCGGACAACCACCTTGTCCAATCATGTCAAAGTGCGACTTGGGTTTCCTAGGATACCCTGTGCAGGGGGTGACTACACCCCTCCCTCACATTCAGCCCACCTATACAACCAGGCGCCTTGAGGAGGGCTTCTAGGTAGAAGCCCGCAAAAAGACAGTGAACAAAGAAGGCAAACCTAGTTTGCAGCGCAAAGTAAAACGCAAGAAGGAGTTTAACAAAAAGAAATGGCGAATAAACCACACCGGAGCCAAACGAATAAGGATTTGGTCAAGCGGGTTTAAGTCTGAGGCTAACACAATAGCCTACAATATTACCACGGTTATATAAAATAACCGCGGTAGAAATTTAGGGTAGATACCACTGCCACCTGCCACCAGCCATGTCTAAATGTTAAAAGAATGAAACAGTGCTCTAGGAGGTACAGATAAGAGTTAAGAGTTAAGCCTTCCAGCATCGTGTGTACTGGATCTGTGGTTAAATTTGACTAAGTAAAGTTAATGGTAACTTTACCCTTTTTCTGGGGGACGGTAGTCACCTCAGAAATGGAGACGGGGGGAGTCTGAACGACAACCCTATGCCACTGCACAAAAGTTGCTGTGTGACACACACAAAGGAGGAGGCTACTGAAGTGGTGTACTCCAGAGCTCACGATCACAAAAACAGGTCAAAACACATAGCAAAACACAAGTAAGGGTGGGGGAAAAGCTCACACTCTTACCAAGTGGAAAGAAACAACTCCAGAGATCCAGCAAAGCTGCTGAGGGACTCACTAGGTAAGGGAAATTAGCCATGAAATGAGAATTCTCCCTAACAGAGGCATGCTCCCTTTCCTCACTTTCCCCCAGAAACTCAATGTCGCTAGAGCTCTCGTTCTCTCTAGCCTGGGCTACTGCAACAGCCTCTTCTTCAATCTTCCTTTATCCTCCCTTGCCCCCCCCCTTCAACTAATCCAGAATAGGACTGCAAGACTTATCCTTGGCCTCAAGCCCAGGGACTGCATCTCTCCAGCCCTAAAATCTCTCCAATGGCTCCCGTTTGCTGCAATGATCAAGTTCAAGACCCTCCGCATAATCCACAAGGCTTTCTGGGGCTTGGGACTCTGCTACATCCATCTCTCTCTCGCTCAATAACTTCCTGCTAGACCCTTCTGTCCTCTAGCTTCAACATTCTGCAGATCAGATGCTTTTCCAAACAGAGAGTGGGGATAGAGCTCTCTCCTCCGCAGGTGCCTCCCTCTGGAATGGCTTCCCTGCCCCTCTCAGACTTGAGCCGGATCTCCTTAAATTCTGGAAGCTTCTCAACACCTTCCTTTTCTCTTCTTTCTTCCCCCCTGAAACTGAATCTGCACTGGTTACTGGGCCACCCTCTGTTCTCGCCCCAGGTCCCTCCCCCGCCAGTCACAAACACCAGGACTGCCTGCCTGGCAACCCCCGCACTTTGGGAATGTTTCTGTATGCCTACAGTCCTACTACCAGCACTAACACCTGATGTCTGCACTTACCTTTGCACTTGCCATCTGTTGGCCGTTACTTTACGTATTGTTATTATTCTATGCCCATGTACTGCACTTTCCCTTCCCCCTTCGTCCCGCACTTTCACCCTTCCCCCTTCCCATGCACTTGCGCAATCTGAATGACACCTGGCCTAGTAGGATCGTTGTCTCTTTCCTTTGTTCCCCCTCCCTTGCCTCGTCACGCCTTGAAACACTTGTGTATAGGCGCGTTATAAATGCCATATATCATATCTCCCCCTCCCTTGCTAATGTCCCTGTCTGCCTCTTTATTTATTTATTGTACCTTTGTAAGGCGCTTATACATCAAGAAATTGTGTTTCAAATCGCTCACAGGGCAACAGGGAGGGAACATGGGAACGAAAAGTAAATATAATAGAGAAAGAAAGAGGCGGTCCTACTATGCTTTCTGATGTGAGCATGCAGAGCGTGCAAGTGCAGAGAAAGAGAAGGGACTAGTGGGTGGAAGGGTAAGTGCTAGGAGTTCCTCTGAGCTGAGCAAACTGCAAGGGAGTAAGTTGCAAGCAACGGTTAATTCCGTGGCATAGATCACTTGGTAAGAGTGGTCAACTGCCAATACAATAAGTGCAGGCCTGTGAGACAGCACAGGCCTGTGGGCACCGAAGGGCAAGTGCTGGGAGTGGGCAGAGGCTGAAGGCGATTGTGGGGGTAAGACCAGGATCCAGAAGGACACAAGGGCCCTGGTGACGAATCTCAGCAACTGTGGGCTTTAGCACGAGAAGTAGAGGGGGAAGGAGCATGGTGAAAAGGAAAGTCTTGAGGCGCTTCTGGAATTTGAGGAGATCCGGCTCAAGACGGAGAGCAAGGGGGGGGGCTCTTCCAGAGGAGGGAGCCAGCCAAGAAAGAGATCGGCCACCAGATCGCTGTTTAGATAAGCGCTTGACACGCAGAGAGTTGGTGCAGGAGGAGCATAAAGATCTGGAGGGAGAGTATTTGGTGAGAGCCAGTTGTAGATAGCATGGTCTCTGGCCCCAGACAGTCTTGCAGAGGGATTTGAATCTGATCCTTGCAGCAACCGGGAGCCAGTGGAGAGATTTTAGGGCTGGCGAGATACAGTCCCTGGGCTTGAGGCCGAGGATAAGTCTTGCAGCCCTATACTGGATAGGATGGAGAGAGGGAGTGGGTAGATTAAGGAAGAGACTGTTGCAGCCTAGAGAGTACCAGAGCTTTAGAGACATTGAGCTTCTGGGGTAAAGGAAGGATTCCTTTGTGGGGGTGGAGTTGGAAGTGGGCTTTCTTGGCAAGGTCCTGGATGCGAGGGAGGGAAGGGAGAGAGAGGAGTCTAAGATGACTCCAAGGTTTCTGGCTTCAGATAAAGGAGAAGGGGGGGCCCATAGAGGGTTGCAGAGTGAAGGGAAGAAAGAGGGACAGGAGTCCCGATAGCTAAGGATCTCAGTCTTGCTGGCGTTGAGGCAAAGATCATTAGAGGCACTCCAGGGCTGGATGGCAGATAGGCAGTCAGGAATGATTGAGGAAGTAAGGAGAAGATCAGAGGGAAGTTTGAAGAAAAGTTGTGTGTCATCTGCATAACACTGGAAGTAAGCAGAGAAAGTGGAAATTAGGTGAGCAAGCAGAGCGATATAGATGTTAAAGAGCCAGCGAGAAAGGTTGGACCCGTGGGGAATGCCACAGTTGTAGATAGAGGTCGCAGAGGAGAAAGAGCCCAGGATAACCTGGGAGGGACGGTCAGTGACTAAGGCGTTCAGCCAGTCCACTGCCCGCTCCGAGATACCAAGAGTACTGTGAAGCCGTTTATGGGGAAGGAGTTGTTGACCATATCAAATGCAGATGATAGATCAAGTAGAATGAGAACAGCTGGAGAGTTAAGAGTCAAGAAATGAGAGCAGTTCTTCACAGGTGTTCAGGAGAACAGTTTCTGTGCCTCTGGATGCTCGGAATCCAGATTGATGGCCGTGTAGGCAACCAAGAAGCTCAGAATGTTGGGTCAGTTGGGGGAAGACTAGCTTCTCCAAGAGTTTCCAAAGGAAGCGGGTGATAGAGATGGGGCAGTAGTTAGCCCGATATGAGGTGTCGGCGGAAGGTTTTTTTCAGGAGGGGGCGCACAAGGAAATGCTTGAGGGAAGAGGGGAAAGATCCAGGAGCAAGACAGTGATTGCAGAAATGAACAAGTGCAGGGGCAAGGGAGCTGATAATGTCCTTGATAGTTCTGGAAGAACGAGGGAGACCTGTTTGGAGGAGAACTTCATAGAGCAGACAACTCTAGTGACCTTGTTGGATCTGATAAGAGAGCAGGACGAGAGAAAGGCAGAGAGAGGATGGGAGGCCATAGGTGGTAGGGGGATCGGAGGAGCGAAAAAGGAAGAGAGTGCTCAGGATGTCCTGAGTTTTTGCAGTGTGTGGGCAGATTTTAAAGAGTTCAGCCATGGTGTTTGATGCTTCAAAGACGTGAGCCTGGATGTGGATCCTTTTCTTGGAACCAATGGAGAGACTGTATTGCCTTTGGAAAAGGCGACAGGCCAGTTTGTCAGCGGATGAGCATGGGGTCTGCCGCTTCTGTTCCGCAGCTCTGCACTTGCGTTTCAGGGCTGCAAGTTTAGAATTGTACCAGGTGTTACGCTTGGTGGCATGTTTCTGGCGGATCCTCATGACTGGGGCAAGAATGTTGAGAGTATTGATGATGGCAAGATGGAGGTTGCTGGGAACGGAGTCAGGTAGAGTCTGCAGTGGGAGGAGAGGGGATGAAGGTGGATGCAAAGGCAGCAGCTGCCACTCGTTTCATCGGGAGGATGTCCATGAACGAGGTTTGCAAAGCTGGTGGAGGTGCAGTCAGAGGGCAGAGAGGACCCCCAGATGAAAAGAAAGGAGTGAGTGAGTGAGTGGTCTGACCCGGAGAGCGGGGTGGTGAGCAAAAGAACAGTGTGGACTGTGTCCAGCCATGAGGGTAGGACCAGAGGGGAGAATGGAGAGGGAGAGCGAGGTGCAGAGCTCACGGAGGATTGTGGACGCTGTGATTGAGGAATTAAGGTGGATGTTGAAGTCACCCAGGAGAAAGAGTTTAGAGGTAGATGTGAGGAGAGAGGAGTAGAAATCAGCCCATTCTGGGAGGAACTGGGTGATAGCCAGGTGGCTGGTAGATAGTGGCAATGGTCAGGGAGGAAGCGGGAGAGATGACCATCTTGCAAACCAGGCTTTTGAAGGAGGAGTATAGCTGTGTGGGTATGAGGGAAGAAGGGACCCACTCAGGGAAGATCAGGTCAACCCCACCGCCAACACGGTTAGGGTGATGCTTAGAAATGATCTTGTAGCCATCAGAGAGAAGACAGAGAGAAGACATTCAATAGCATTGACTGAGCTCACATTGAACCACGTCACAGTAAGAGCGAGGATATCGAGGTCAAGGTTTTCAAGGAGCAAGCAGATGTCGGCAGAGTGTTTGATAGCAGAGCAAGCATTAAGTGCGTCTAGATGCAGCAGGTCACTGCCTTTGGAGGTTTTCCATTGAGGGGTACAGGGGTGTGGTACACCAGTCAAAGGAGGGGGAAGGGGAAGGGGGACAGAGTGAGAGGAAGGATTAGCAGGTGTAGGAAGGAAGTTGTTGAAGGACAGCAAGCACCGGTCGAAGAGAAATAGGTTGGTTTAAGGACCCTGAGCCATGATAGTGCCATTGCGATAGACATTAATGATACACCTGGATGATGAGATGACCGCCAAGAGTACTTCCCATCTGGTGCTACCATTAATGGATGAATATGTGAAAGGAGAGAGAGTAGAGCTAAGATGAGGAGTCCAAAGATCTGGAGAGATGGCAGAAAAGAGGCTTTCAGTGACTATCTGTCTGGAAGTTACGCTGATGTAAGTGTCTGCAATGGGTAGGTTGGAGTAAGTGGTCCGGATGTCTTTTTTTTTTAAAACATTTTCCTTCCAGACTTCGTGAGAGGAGAATAGGTGATATTATAGCAGTTAGAATAAATAGGAAAGATGTTGAATGCCATAGGGGTGGCATAGAGATAAGGATGGAAGATAGGAGGGACAGCACAGCACAAGCACAAACTCACAGGCAGCCTAGTAGCCAACAAACAAGCAGACCAATGCAACAGAAACACTTGAGTACCCAAAATGAGGGTGTATAGTTGTTAAAAAATACACCAGGATTCGAAGTTACCAAATAAATGCACTAAAGAGAAGGGGTAATAAGGCATAGACAGGCAGAATGGCATAGGCACACCTAGGTTCAGCAGTTTTGTGAGTTTGTGAATAGGCACAACAATGTCCAGGACATGACTCACAGGTGTTCTTAATGGGAGAACATGGCTCCAGGGGCACACATTTGTGGGGTAGCTGGCTGCATGCCCGGGTAGCTGTTCCATGAGACTGAGAGGTGGTGGAGCGTGAGGTGCTGTGGGGGAGGAGATGGAAGAGGGGGACCTCTGAGTCCTCCAGTCCCGGACGTGCTCAGACAGTCCCCTTAGTTATGGGAATGGGCTGGCGTCTGCCCGCCGGCTCCACTGAATGGCCAGAGAAGAGTGAATAATAGCCAATCAGGTGGCGGTCTCAGTGTACCAGCTGGTGCTCTCTTGTAGGTAAAGTGGAGCCAGACATCTTTGAGAGGCCACGTGTAGGCCAGATGCAGCAGCTTGCGCCTGGCTCTGTCCACCTGGCCTCCGCTGGCACTCGCTTTTCCTCATAGACCCTTGCTTTTCCTCATAGACCCTTCTGCTCGACCGGCACTCCGCCCCACCCCCCTCCTCTCTTCTCTGCACTTCTTGTTACAGCACTTGCAAGATCCAAATGTCACACAGCCTAGTAGGACCATCTGTTTTGTCCTCCCTGTTCGCCACCCCCCTGTTGTCTTGTTGCGCCTTGAAATACATTGTGTATAGGTGCATTATGAATACCCAATAAAAACATTATATTAATGAGATTTCGTTAACAAACGCTCAGCAAAATGCAGCTGGCACAACAGTGAGTAATAGCTTAATATCAAAGGCTGTCAAGGTCTCAGCTAGGGCAAATGCAATTCCACTTACCGCTCCGGCTCTTTCAGCGAAGGGGTGGAAGAACAAAATGCAAAAGATGTAGGAGTTCAACAGGCCACCTGGAGCTAGTTGTTTTTAATCATGACGAGAGCAGCAAGCGGTAAAAGGCTTCTAGCAGCAACTCTTGTACATCATTCTCACCATTTTCCTGCAAATGCTGTGGCCTGGTTCCTTCCGACTTGACACCCTCGAGTCAGAGACCACAATTCGGTTATCAGATCGATGCCGGGAGATGACTAGCGGAGAGTAAACTCCCGTCGCATCTGCCCTTGGCCGCGCACTCCGTTGGGTTACAGACACCCGCGACCTTGACCACGCTGGCCTCACAGCTGCTGGAGACTGATTTTGATTAAATAAGCTAGCGTAGCAGGTTCAGGCATGTGGCTCAGGCCAAGTGCAGCATCTTCTTTAACATCCTTATGGAGGGGATGTCACATCCACCTTATATTCCAGTGTCACCTGCATATCTTGTCCTTATGGTGCCTTTCTCTATGCAGCCACCTCTTTCTTAAACGACTCATGAGCACAGGAGTTTCTTGCAGCTTAATTCAGTCACTCCTTCAGTCACCTCCTCAACAAGTATAATGCTCCCTGCAGGAGCATGTGCTTTTCGGCAAGTTATTGTCCCCACAGGGTGTGGAGGTTGTACTTTTGCCAGGCTGTTGTTTCGAAGGCTTGCTCATCAGGCTTGTGCAGTGGTTCAGTTTCTTCAGCAGTGTGAGCGTTCACTGTATATGAAGTAGGAGCAACAGTTAAAGTTAACATCTGAGCCGATGTTGGGAGCTAGACAGTATCCACAGTAGTTGCTGGAGGAGAAGCAGTTGCTGCTGCAGATGCTGTTAAGAGGTTGATATGACGTAATGTAGCCATGCTAGCAGGTGTTTTTTTTCGGTAAGACTACTGGATACATCTGCTATAGTGGGTCTTCAGGCAGAGGCTCATTCTTTCACACAGAGGCATGCTTCCATGATTAGTGTTGCAGACACTTTTTTTTTTTTCTTTTTTTAACTTTTGTTAATTGGCAGAAGTTTACAGCACACACATTCAGGTTAGGTTTACATCATACATTCACAGACATATTTCTCGTTTTACATTGATACATAGTACAGCGATGCATATGTTCATGGTTCAGTTTTCAATGTCCACATCGTGGTTTAGTTTGGCACTACGTTGGTGTCCGACAGAGGTGACCCTGGACCGCTGTCGCCTTGATTGATAAGGTAGGTGCGGAATACTGTCCATACGTTTTTCGGGCGAGCTTGTAAAGAGAGAGTGTTTATGCATTCCTCCTCACAAGTTTGAGTCCAGATAAGTGCCTTTAGCCACATAGGCACTTTATAAACGTTGGAGGGGAGGGACGTTTCCAGCACTGAAGTATACATATCTTTGCTACCGTACAACATATGTTAAACATTGACATTTTCTTAATACTAGGATTGCCCCATAGCCCAAATAACACCCCGGCCGGGTCAGGGCCCACTGTGAAACCCACAATTTTAGAGAGTGCACGCAGAATCCCCCTCCAGAAGTTGTGGAGTTTGCTACATGTCGAGAACATGTGTGCGTGGTCAGCCGCCCCCGATTGGCACCTTGAGTTTATGGGGAGTGTTGTCATGGCCACAGGCCCCAGCACACAAACCACACCATCTAGTGATGGGGGCAATGGGTCACTTGTCCCACTCATGTCCCTTTGAGACTCATGAACACAAGGGCCCTGGCTGGACTCAGTCCTTCAGGCTGGCTGGACCATCCTTCAGGCTGGTGCTTCGCATTACATTGCACCTCCGTGCAATGAGACGCTCACCGCCATCAAGACTAGCAGCAGACTTACCTCATTGGATCCTGTGCTGCAACCGGTTGCTTACCTGGACTCCGGCGCTCAGCTACACGGCAGCAGTCCATCTTCCTGACAACACGCAGAGCTTGATCTCAACGCTGCAGCACCCGCGGTCATCATTCCAACGAAGCCGAATTCCTGAAAAGAAGACGAGGTTAGAATAACTTCCGAATACACAGAAGTCAAGTCAACGGAAAATAAATGTGAATTCACTTTAAGAGCCTAGTCTCACCATATTATAAATGAACACTGCACTGCTGGTCATAAAGCAGATCACCATACACTATCAATACATAGTAAGTCATAAATGGCATATTTATTGAATTTTTTCTAAATTTATTTCAATATATTTAAAAAACAGAATTAAATAGTCTACAAAACTTGTGCAATGCATCAGGTTATGTCATACAATTTAAGAAATAAAGTGCTTGCTGTGGTAAAGTGCTAATGCCAATTGTAAACTTTAGAAGGGTATAAACGGAAAGGGAATCAATCTAGATAGATTACCAAATGGAAACGAACCAGAGTAACTGAGGGGTATCCCTGAGAGAGTGAAGGGGATCACTCAATCATGGAAGCCCGCAGGAACTCAAGGAAAATTCAAATGTGCTGACAGCAAAAGTATATCAATAACACATACTGAACAATGCAAATAGTCAAAGATGGAATCATAGGTCATGATCATCAAGCTAGCGAACCAATTGAAAAAACCCAATACCAGAGTAAAAGCACTTCGAAGGGATTGTGTCCTCCGACGTATTCCTCATCTTAGATATCTCCTTCCAGCTCTGCTGGCCCCCGGAACATTTTTTCTTTAGAGGGCGCTGCGCGTCGACGTCCTCCGAGTCGATGTCCCTCGACAGCCGCCGTATCGACGTCATCCTGCCTATAAAGGCCGCGCGCAGCGTCCGTTGCTCAGTTCCGTTTTTCCGCGCTTACTCAGTGCCTCGGAATACCGTTGCTCAGTTCTTGTCAGATTAAACCTATTTACCTCGAGTTATTCGATCCGTACTTGATGGCTTCCTCGTCGGAACCGACAACTCCTCGATCCGGCTTCAAAAAATGCCGAGATTGTGGAAAAAAGATTTCACTAACTGACCCTCACAGAGTTTGTCTGTGGTGTTTGGGAGCTGAACACCATTGTTCGGAGTGCGAGGACTGTATGTCCATGACAGCTAAGGCCCTGAAGGAGCGTAGGGGGAAGCTGGAGAAAGGTAAGACTTTTAAAGCTTCTTCTTCGTCGACGAAGTCGAGACATTCGTCTCCTCGTCACCATTCGCGCTCCAGGTCTCGGAGTGGTCCCATCACTCCTCGAGATCAAAGCACTCGAAGAGGAGACGTCGAAGATCCCCTTCTCCGTCTTCCTCTTCCTCTGTTTCGCCAAAAAGAATCCCTTGCCCCACGAAACATAGTTCCCGGGCTGAATGGGAGGAATTCCGCAAAAATATGAGCGTCTTCGAGAAAGCGGCCTCGACCCCCTCGAAGACTGCCGAGAGCGATGCTCTGGTCGAAAGACCCGAAGGTCAAAAACGCTGCGAGTCGCAGTACCCAGCGAAGGAAACCTCTCGAGCGCGTCTCGAACCCTCGAGTAGGACTATGACCTCCAAACCTTCCTCGAAGTTTCCGTCGACGAAGGTTCCGTCGACGCCGAGGTCGGTGTCTTCGACGCCATTGTCGAAGGGACCTTCGACACACGGGTCTGTCGACTCGACGCCAGCTTCGACACCGGCGTCGACGCCAAGAAAAGTCACGGTCACGACACACCCAGTGACTTATCCCCAGGTCCTCAATGACGATGGCTTCGAGATTGTCGAGTAGAATCCCAATTCTGTCGAGGTCATCGTGGCCTCCGCCTTTGTTTTCGACGCCACGCTCGAAGCCTTCGGCGTCGACGACATCGACGTTTTCGAGGCCGATAATGACAAGTTCGGCACCCTCTGCCTTGGAAATGGGATTTACACCCTTTATGAGTTCAGAACAATTGAGAACTATGTCCTCAATTTTGGAAGAGGGTGAATTGTCTGAACAGGAAGACACATTTGAGTTGCAGGGACCTGTAACCCCAATTAGAGAGGAATTTTCCTCTGAAGAACGCAGGCTAAAGGATCTTCATGATTCCTTACATGAGGCAAGTGGGTTAGACACTTCCCCTGAGGTGGAGTTTGCTAGGCCAGACCCGGGGGAGCATGCTGAAACCCCCTATAGAGCCTTAATGGCCAGGATCACAGAGTTTATGGGGTGGTCTGCACCTTCACAATCTTTCCAACAAGATGACCTTACGGATATTCTTGACAAGGGCCCACAGGAGGACCCTGTGGTGCCTTTTCATAAAGCTCTTCAGAGGAAGATTATGACGAACTGGGAAACCCCAGATGTCGTCCCGGCAGTAAATAAAAAAACTGTCTACAAAATATAGGGTATCCTCAACAGACCCAGAGTTTTTTTCAAAACACCCATCCCCAGAAAGTCTGGTGGTACAGGCAGCAGCATCTACCGATGTCAAGAGGGCTTATCCTACCGTCCCACAGGACAGGGACGATAAAAATAAATATGATGCTATGGCAAAGAAAGGTTTTTCGGCATGTAGCATGGCGTTAAAATCTGTTAATGCTACTTGCACCCTTGCTAGATTCAGCCATACACTTTGGGAGTGTGCTTCTACAGCGGCTGACTGCATCCCGGAGGGAGAAGAAAGGGAGGCGTTCCTGAATATCATACAGGACGGTAAAGACGCTATGTGCGAATCCCTCCAGACGGGCATTGATTCGGCTGACAGTATCAGCAGAGCAATGGCGGCAAGTACAACAACCAGGAGATTCGCTTGGTTGAGAAAGTCTGGTTTTGGCCTTGATGTGCAAGCCAGGCTCTTGAACATGCCATTCGATGGCTCTTCTTTGTTCGGGAAAAAGGCGGATGACAGTTTAGAGAAACTGCAAACTTCAAAAGCAGCAGCAAAATCCTTAGGCGCTGCAATCCATCACACCTTTTCGTCCCACAGGAACCTCTGCGAGGGGCAAGTCCTTTCGCTTCTACTCCGCATTCGGAAGAGGTAGAGGAAGTCCAGCTCAAAGGGGACAAAGAAGAACTACCCGAGGTGGACGGGGTAGATATTCAAAAGCCGCAGCAACAGCAGGTGCCTCTTTACCATCGGCATCCGCATCAGCCGCTCCAAAACCACTCTGAGGACTTCCCTCACAGGACACCTGTAGGAGGCAGGTTGACTCAACATCTGGCGGAATGGCAGGCTATCACGTCAGATGCTTGGGCATTGGAAACAGTTGCCCAAGGTTACTGTCTGCCTCTCCTACGCAAACCTCAGAGTCATCCACCGGGGATCAGCTCTCAGAAAGCTCCAGATCCGCTCCTCTTGCAGGAAATTTTGGACCTGCTAGAGAAAGGTGCCATAGAACCGGTACCTGTAGCGGAGAGGAACAAGGGCTGGTACTCCCCTTACTTTCTCATTCCAAAGAAAGACGGAGGACTGAGACCCATCTTGGACTTGCGAGAACTGAACAAATTCCTCAGAAAAGACAAATTCAAGATGGTCACTCTTTCTCAGATCCTCCAGGCCCTTCAGTTCCAGGACTGGTTGGTATCTCTGGACCTTCAGGACGCTTATTTCCATTTGCCTATCCATCTCAAAACCAAGGAAATACCTGAGGTTCGCAATTGGAAACTCTCACTATCAATTTCGAGTGCTACCATTTGGGCTGACCTCCGCCCCGAGGGTGTTCAACAAGTAAATGTCGGTAGTGGCGGCAAGTCTAAGGAGGGAAGGGATTCATGTCTACCCCTACCTGGACGATTGGTTGATCAGGGCTGTCTCTTCGGAACAAGCTCAGATCCAACTAAATCACGTGTGCCACTCCCTTCACAGACTGGGCTTCTCCCTCAATTTAAAGAAGTCACAAATGATACCATCGCAGAGACACCAGTTCCTAGGAGCGATCCTGGACACTTCCCTGGGAAAAGCCTCGCCACCAGAGGTGAGGGCTCAAGATATTCTACAGATGGTTACCAAGTTTCAAAATGCCCAACGTCTCCCAGCCTTCGACTTTTTGAGGTTGCTAGGCCTCATGGCATCCTGCATTTTCCTAGTGCCAGAGGCTCGCCTGAGAATGAGATCCCTCCAGTGGGCACTGAGGACTCAGTGGTCACAATTTTCAGGGAGAATGACAGATCTTCTTCAGGTTCCCGACAGGGTGGCTCGAGACCTTCAGTGGTGGGCCTGTCAGGAGAACATTCTGAAAGGAGATCATTTTTGGCAACCCTAGCCGGAGATAACAGTAGTCACGGATGCCTCACTCACGGGGTGGGGAGCCCACGCCAACGACTTGACCATCAACGGTCGTTGGTCTCCATCGGAGTCCAGACTACATATCAACCTGTTAGAGCTAAGAGCCATCAGACTTGCGCTGAAGGCATTCCTGCCAGCTGTACAAGGGAAAACGGACAACACAGTGGCCATGCATTACCTCAACAAAAGAGGAGGCGAAGGATCACTACCCCTGTGCAGAGAGGCGATGCAGCTCTGGTTTTGGGCAATCCAGGAAGGAATCTCTCTATCGGCAGTTCACCTAGCCGGAGAGAAGAATTTGACAGCGGACGCTCTGAGCAGGCAGAGCACAGTCTCCCACGAGTGGGAACTAGCTCTGGAAGTCCTTCAAGAGATCTTCGCCCTTTGGGGAACCCCTCAGGTGGATCTGTTCGCCACCAGCGTCAACAGGAAATGCGATCTGTTCTGCTCAAGGGAATTTCCCCCGAGAGGAGCTCTGGGAGACGCGTTCATAGTGGACTGGGAGTTTCCGCTTCTGTACGCGTTCCCACCGGTCCCTGTCATTCCTCAAATGATCAGGAGGTTAAGAAGATTCCGGAGAACCATGATCCTAATTGCCCCGGATTGGGCCAGGAGAACGTGGTACCCGGACCTTCTAGACTTGTCCATCTGCCCTCCAATTCAACTTCCACTCACAGAGAACCTACTCTCACAGAAGGGAGGTCAGGTTCTCCATCCAGACATCAAAACCCTCAACCTTCACACTTGGCTTCTGAAAGGTTGAGGTACAAGGATTGGGACCTCCCTGATGATGTTATGGATGTGTTGCTTTCGGCAAGGAGGCCAGCAACAAAGTCTTTATACCACTGCCGTTGGAACAGATTTTGCAGCTGGTGTAGAGAACAGAATATCGACCCTTTTTCATGTGGTACACCAATGGTTTTGTCCTTCCTTCTATATTTGGCGAATTCAGGCCTTCAAGTTGGCACCATTAAGGGCTATCTCGCAGCGCTATCCATCTTTAAGCGCACTGCGGAAGAACCATCCTATTTCAAATTACCCTTGGTAATACAGTTTCTAAAGGGGTTAACCAATGTTTATCCCCCAAGACCATTCCAAGTTCCCCTATGGGATTTAAACTTAGTACTAACTTTCCTGATGGGCACACCTTTCGAACCACTCCATTCTTGTTCGTTAAGATTCCTTACCCTTAAAACTGTTTTATTAACAGCACTTACATCTGCTAGAAGGGTGAGCGAATTACAAGCTCTTTCTTGTAAACCCCCTCACACAATTTTTCACAAAGACAAAGTTGTCCTGCAAGTGAAGCCTAATTTCCACCCAAAGGTGGTTTCTGAATTCCATATCACTCAGAAGATTACCCTACCATCTTTCTATCCTCCTCCTCACCCGAGGAAAGAGGAAGAGAGGTTACACAGGCTAGACCCTAGAAGGGCTTTAAGTTTCTACATCAGTAGACTAGCCAAGATAAGACAGGCAGACCAGCTGTTTGTAGGTTATGCAGGTCACAAGCTGGGGTTACCAATAACTAAGCAGACCATTTCCAGATGGATCATTCTAGCCATTTTGGAATGTTATAAACTGGCAGGGAAAGAGCCCCCTCAAAACCTTAGGGCTCATTCGACCAGAGGTATTGCAGCTTCATCGGCCCTCAAAAGAGGCGTGCCGGTTAAAGACATCTGTGCGGCCGCTACATGGTCGTCTGCCCATACCTTTACACGTTTTTACAATTTGGATTCCTCCTCCAGTCAAGAGACTAGGTTTGGAAGGGCTGTACTGCATTCTATTCATCAATAGAAGACAGCGTGAAATCAGTACTCCCTCCTCCAATAATAGAATACTGCTATGGGAGCCTATCTAAGATGAGGAATACGTCGGAGGACACAATCCCTTCGAAGAACAAGTTACTTCTTACCTTGTAACGTTATTTCGACGGGATGTTCCTCCGACGTATTCCTCATCGGCCCTCCCATCCATCCCCGCAGATCCACTTCCCGTGTTGTTGCAGCTTACGCTCCTTCAGGGTGATTAGTCTAGTCCAGACAGTATTATTGTGGGCTACAAAACTGAACTGAGCAACGGACGCTGCGCGCGGCCTTTATAGGCAGGATGACGTCGACGTCGATACAGCGGCTGTCGAGGGACATCGACTCGGAGGACGTCGACGCGCAGCGCCCTCTAAAGAAAACATTTTCCGAGGCCAGCAGAG
Source organism: Ambystoma mexicanum (assembly GCF_040938575.1). Classification (NCBI taxonomy): domain Eukaryota; kingdom Metazoa; phylum Chordata; class Amphibia; order Caudata; family Ambystomatidae; genus Ambystoma; species Ambystoma mexicanum. The sequence continues at coordinate 392,152,078 of NC_090937.1, forward strand.
CTGGAAGGAGATATCTAAGATGAGGAATACGTCGGAGGAACATCCCGTCGAAAGAACGTTACAAGGTAAGAAGTAACTTGTTCATCTAAAAGACATACACATAAGAACATACAAATTAGGGATGCTATGCGTCAACTACTACGGTGTCATGCAAATAAAGGTAATAATAATAAAAAGTAATCAGAAAAGCATGAAATCGTGAATAATAAAGTAGTTTCGATGGAAAGAGTACAGAGCATTCCCAAAAGTTAAATCTTTTGAGTCATTAAACGGCATCATAATAAACGTACTCAAGTTGACGATTAGACATTCACATCTGTAATGAAACATATTAAATTAATAATGTCTATAAAAAGAATATTCAGAATAATCAACAACAAAAATGAGAAAAAAAGATTAACGTCATGAATAGACAACAAGGTTAAAAATGGTTAAAAGTATGGTGATCCAAATAGATGAACAGATGAGCAGGTTCCACTGAGGCAACTAGAGTGGTAGGTCAACACGCCGAGGCGCACGGCTCTGGTGTAATGGTCTAGGTCGCGCGGTGTCAGGAGTTGGCCAGCCCGTGGCGTACGGCAGTCGCCTGTCATATCTAAGGACAGATGGAGCTACAAGTGTCACAGGAGGAGAGATGGCTGAGGGCCCCGGGGATGCTGTAGTAAAGCATGTGGTTATGTCCCCAGTTTGCACCAGCCTCCCCTCGGGGCACCTCGTATCGGTGTTACACTCACAATGCACTTACTTGGTATGGATGAGACCTTAGCAGGTGTAGAATCAGCGTTGCAGCCACCACACCGGTCTGGGCCTCGAGACAGTTTATCCGACAGCAGCAGAATGAAGCCTCACCGCACCAGCTGCCCACACATGTGGCATCGAAGTAGGGATGGTCCCAAGCCCAGGGCGTGTCGCCCGCAGCGTGTGGTGTCCCACCGGATCTGTAATGGCAGTGTCCGTTATGTTCTTGGTGGACCCGGCGGGTACCCAAGAGGGGGGGCGCCCAACAATCACGATCACCTCCCGGGCCCGAAGCCCAGCGCTGCCTCAGTTGCTGATGTGTCTCTTCCCCCGTATCGTGCGGCAGGAGTCCGTGATCCCTCGTCCTGCTGGGGAAGTAGGGCGCAGTATGTCGCAGCTCTTTCCGTTATGCTTGGGAGCTCCCGCCCGTGCCCACACTCAGATGTTAAGACGGAGGAGTTGCTGCGGCTGGGTCCCCCACCGCCCGGAACAGATTTCAATCCTCAGAGCCTGCGGCGGCCGGCACCCCACCCTCGCAATAGGCACTGTCGGAAAGTGACATGGCCTCTGGTGTTACGCCTAAGCCCGATGGCAGGGGGAGGCGAGCGGGACGCCAGCCTAGCGGGGCAGCAGTCTCATGTACACCCAACCAGCACGCAGCCTCCATGCAGCACGCTGCAGCCTCCAAGCAGGACCCCTGTTGTGGGGAGGAGAGGCCAGTAGGTGGTGTTCGGGTCGCTGGTCCATTCCCACCGGAGCGAGCGGGCGACCACTCCGGCCAGCCCCTCTCCGTTCCAGCCACGTATCGGAGACAGCAGTGCGTGGGGCCAAGTGCAGCCACGCTACATTCACCAGGCCGAGTGAGGCTCGATCTTCGCGGTGGGACACTCAATATTCCTAAGAAGCGGTTCAGTGGTGCACCCCACCCTCAGCACTCTGTAGCCATATTTCTGGAGTCAGGGGATCTGTAGGACCGCCACCTTAATGATATTGTTGTCGGTCTCATGCAGAGATGATCAGCCATTTCCTAGGCTGCTCAACAGCGCCCCCGTGTCTCAGACACTTTAATGCTGGTTTGGTAGTGAGGGTATTCTGATGTGAGCCACACCACCTTGGCTGGATATCCCACTTCCTCTGGTGCACATGGGTGTAGTCCAGTCTCCTGGTTGAGAGAATGGCAAGGTCTATCTAGAATCTAGAACAGGACCTCATTCACCTGTGAGAAGATAGATCTGACAACCTTCAGAATAGATTTACAGTAATTAAAAACACTATCATTGTGAAGGTGTATATTTATAGATTGTGGAGTGGTAGTGGCCATACAAATGGGTTGCCCTGTGAGTATCGCATGGTGACCAACAAGGTTTGCAGTTAGAGTTAAAGTGATTAATTAAAACAGGGGGCCCATGCTTCGCACCACTTGAGACCAGTCTCTTAACAAAACTTGGACAATCTCATCTTGATATCAATGTTTTGACATTCTACAATATCAATCGATTTAGGGTGATAGGCATGGTGTAGCTGCTGTGTGATATTTAGAGCTTTGCAGATATTTCTAATAACCTGTCCAGTTAAGTGGTTTCCCGTGTCACAGCCTATTGTAACTTAAAGACCAAAGAGGTGAATGAATTGCATCAGTAACCTTTTCGCAACTGTAATTGGTTCCTTCATTCAACCGGGATAGGCCTTTGTAAACTTCGCAAACATATCCACTACCACCAGAAAATACTCCTAAAATAGGCATTTGGGGTGATGCAAATATTCAGAAAAGGGCCTTCAGGGTCCGATTGTGTGGAGGTCTTGACTGCTCAACCTATGTTGTACACCAGGCAGATGGGACAGGTGCTACAGTAATGTTGAGCTACTATGGGAAAACAGAAAGCAAACTAGTCAGGGTTAATTAGAGTAGTCCTACTTCTCTTACCGGTGTGAGCCAGTGAGTGGGTCAATCAAAATGCATGGCAAAAGGGCTTTGGGTGAGGCTGGGTGGTATCTGAACTATGACTGTACCGTAAATGATCTCTTCCCAACAATCCTATAATACTTGTGGCCTATAGAGGGTGGCAATCTTGGACTGCTGGACTGCTTTGCTGAAACACAAATTGGGAAATGTTTAGGAGCCAAAGTACCTTGGAGGACCACTGTTCTGTCTGCTTTGTCAGCCAAAGTTTCTCCATGAGCAACATCGGAGACCGGTAATTCATGTGCCCTGTACGGTAAAAGGAAGCATTAGAGCATCTAATAAAGTAACTTCATAAGGTGCAGTACATATAGGGGTTACATATAGGGGTTCCGGCTGAGATTAGAAAGCCTTACTGTTTCCACAGTATGTCAAAATCGTGGGTGACACAATGGGCGTAGCAGGAATCTGTGTAAATGATGGCAGACTTGACTTTAGCTATAACGGACATGGGGAAGAGCAGTCAGCTTGGCAACCTCAGCCCAATGGCCATGGGTAAGCGATAAGCTTCTAAAACTTCATACTATTTACAAAAAGGCTAATCCTGCTGTAAGTGGCCCCAGGGGGATTACATAAAACCCATCAGCATTGCAAATCCACTCTGTAGGAGTACATCTTTCAAGTCTAATCTGAGGATTGTGAGAGGTTCTGTAACAACCAGACAATCATGGGGATCACCATCAGAGGGTGTTTAAAGCAGAGGATCAGTGTGCTGTGTTTTTCCTTTCAGGAGTAAAGCGGTAACAGGATGAGGTACTGCCAGAGTTAGGGGGTAATTAAAAACCAGAGAATTTGTCATGTCTACCAATAGTTGCGGCAACAGATCCAAGAGAGGCCATTACACCTGCTGCAACCAGGTCTATTGCTGAGCTGTAGTAATCAATCAGCGGTGCTGATCACAGTGCAGCCGAGTCAAAACATGTAAAGCAATACAATCACATTCATCACAATAAAGTTTAAATGGTTTCTGCTAATTGTTGAGACGCACCGCAGGGTAACTCTTGTTGGATCTTGAGTGACAGGGGCAGAGGCTTGACCTTGTTAGGAAAGGAGTACTCCGAGGAACCCTTTCAGTTTGAGACAGGAGGCCTACCAAGAATGTTACCAGTACCAGTCATTCCCCAGGGGTGAGGTAAGGGAGTATGGGCTCGCAGCCTCTGCCCCCTGTTTGTACCATGTTGCATGTACCAGGTACCACTTTCTATCAACCAATGCCTGTTTTAGCAATTCTGTCCAGAATTGTGTTTATATTTTTACAGGACTACTCGTTCCAGAAGGCAATACAGCTGAAGGAACTCGTCAAACTATATGGAACGAAACAACAGGTTTTGCTGAAACAAATAGGACGCTCTTGTCAGACCAGGAATGCAGCTCAACTTTCAATAATTATTTTTTTGTAACACGATAATTACTGCAGAACAGTTTCTAACCTTTTCTTCCTGACTCGCCATGTTTCCATGTTGGCAACTTAAACCGGAGGGCCCACAAGGAAAAGAGTGCATTATTTGTGAGAATGCACGCAGGGCTACAGAGGGTTTTTACATTTTTCTATGACTGTGGCCCAACCCAGGGGGAAATACAGAAGGAAGATTGTTCAGCATAAGCAGGTGATCAAGGGAGCCAATGGGGAGGGGAGGATAAGACAGAAACAGGACGTCGGGGGTATGAACCCCCTGCCCGAGAGAATCAGACAGGATGAGAAGTTTTCAGAGGATTCTTGTTGAGCGAAGGTGTCCCGGGAGACCAGGCAGAGGAAGGATGCTGGAGCAAGGGTGATTTGGAGATTGTGGTGGTGCATGTTAGTGCTGAGGTGTTAGCTTTGAGAGAGAGTGGTACCTGATTGAAAGAGTGTGGCTGCGTGTCAGTGAATATTTACTGACATGTGAAGGGTATTGGGTGTAGTTTATAGCAGGATAAATGAGTGAGAGCAAGGACAGTGATTGAGGGAGGGAATTAAAGTGGGAGAGGAGAGAGGAGAGGAGAGACGAGTAAAAGTGGAGAGAGGAACGAGAGTGGAGAGGAATGAGAGTGGAGAACGAGGCGAGGGGTGAATGGAGAACGGGGGCGGGGTGAGTGGAGAATGGAGAACAGAGGAGGGGAGTGCAGAACAGGGGTGGCAAGAGGGGAGAAGGGAGGGGATGTAGTATGATTAAAGTGTGCGCAGGTGCAAAACCTGCTGAGCCAACTACACTGTGCATAAGTGCATAGCTTGCAGAGGCAGGATCGGGTTAATAGCTTATAGAGGCGTACATTGAGTGCTTGCAACCTGACAGTGTAGCGCTTATATACAAACAGAACGCACAAGCCTGCATGAAATACTCACTAAGGGTTAATTGCATTATTCTGCAAGGCAGTCAAGTGGGCAGTCAGTGTCTTGACTTTAGCGTTTACTGAAACACTGTTTTTGTCAAGCGATGCTCCACGTTCTTTGGTAAACTGATCCTGACCAGTACAGCAGGGTACAGACTGACCTTGGGCATTGATAAATACACATTCCATTGAAGCACTTCACTGCCATGGAGCAGGGAGGGAGTGAGAGTGGGAAAGGATGGCTTTGGGCAGGTCCAAACTGTACTTTTCGACCAAAAACATGTTTTCTTTTGCTTTCACTGAATGTTCTAGATGGGCTTACATCATGTTGAGTGACACATACCTGATAAAAGTGGAAACTCACATGGGCAAGGGGAGGACTGTCCAGTGGGTTTGCACCGAGCACGTGCAAGTTCACTGGGTTGATCGCTCCTAGCGGTGGTTCCTGTTGCCACGTCTCACTTGGAGGCTGACCAGAGAGAAAAGAGAGAGAGGCCAGTCCAGTGGCCAGAAGAGAGCAAGAGGCCAGTCTAGTGCTTGAGAGGGAGGCCGGGAGGCCAGTCCTTAAGCTAAACGGGTCCTCGGCTTTGGGCCGTGTGTACATCCAAAGGAACATGTGTATCTGTAATCTATATCTTGCATTTTTTCAATTTATGCTAACGTGCTGCTTTATCAACTTATTGTTAAATAAATGGCAGGTTTATATGCGTGAATTATCATCTCTCAAGCGTGAGTTCATTGCTGTTCCACGAGAGTTGAACTTGTAGGAGGGTGTGTGCACCTGTTTTGGGCTGGTTCCAAAAACCTAGAGCGCACCATTATATTACAGGGGAGGAGAAGGAGTCCAAAGGTGAGGGGATTGTAGTGTGAGGAGGGGAGGGGAGAGGAGAGGGGAGGAACCAGGTGTAGGGAAAAGGGAGGGGAAGAGGTGTGAACCTGAGGGGAATGAAGAGAAAGAGAAGAGAAGACATCTGGAGGGAGCGAGGCAGGATGACAGAAGTAAAGAGTAAAATAGAAGAAGTAGTAACATTAGGGAAAGGAAAGAGCGTCAGTGAGCGACCAGGGCGAACAGAACTGGGCAAATGGAAAGACACCAGAATATTAAAGAAAAATACTGACATCTTATTTTCAGGAAAAGGTCAGGACACGATCTCACAAAGGAAAATCTCAGAGGGGCAAGATAGAAAATGCTGAGGCCTTTAGGCCCTTACATTAGTCAGAACATTAGATAGGTGTTACCTGTCATTAGTATTCAACCTGGGGTTTAGGGACATCTAGGTTATGGGGGCAGGATGCTCACAGGAGATGAGACGAACTCCTGTTGGTGTGCCACAATTCACCCTGTTGCCATCAAACCACAATATTGTTTGCAGTGGTGGAACTAAACACCCTTCTCTGTAGTTTGGGTGTAGTTAAAGCCATCTGTGACACGTGGCAAATAATCATTTACTTCTGGGGACCTGGGAAGATGCTTGGGTTGGGATCAAGAGTAAGATTCTGTAGATATTTTCACAATGGTGACAAACCCATAATACGTTGCTGGTAGACTCTGGCCATGCCAAGAGATCCTCTCATCTTTTTAAGTGTTAAAGGTGTTGGAACTCTGAGGATGACATCTGTTTAGGCCTGCAGCAGGTGTGTCTCCCTGCAATGGTGTCTTACCCCAAGTAGTGAACTTTGGATTGACACAACTGGAGCTTTCATTTAGTAGCTTCAGTGCATTTCATCTCAAGTGCAATTAACAAATCAAAGGAATCTTGCAGGCTTCCAGAGATAGCTGCAACGTACTTATAGGATACCAACATGTTTTACAATATTATCTGTGTCTGTGTACTCCTGTTTCTATTTGCCATTTCATGCATTGCTTTGCACTAATTAGATTTTTTTGTATTAAGTGATGCACTCTGTGGACTATTCCTTTTGTACCCACTGTCTACTGTTGTTCTTTACCATTTGAATTGTACACCTTTACAGAGAGAAATAGCTATGCTACCCCCCGACAAAAGAACTATGGTTTAACTTCTATAACAGAAAATTGCTGCTCTTAGAATACACAATAATAAATGGGACAGCAATATAAAAAGCTGAACTATATCACCAAAATAGAGTGCATGTTTGATTAATGTATGTCTGTTCATTACCTGGCAATAAGTAATGTTTTGCCTTGTATGCTTTTGACACAGTTGAATCAATTTGCATTCAAATAATTGCAACTACTGACTATCACAGACAGGACGCCCCCCCAGTGTTAATCTGTTTTTCCACATGCACAGCACACTCTCAGAACTGTTCGAATATTTTCTTCGATGCATGTCATACTTTTGATAATTTTTTGTGACCATATCACAATGTCTATGCCTAAAATAGGATTCATGAGATGTGCAGACTGTGACTCAAAGATGTTGATCACTGATCTGCACAGAATTTGTCTGACGCCTTGGCGTGGTCCATGATGTTACTAAGTGTGGCTCTTGCTAGTCGATGAGAAGTAAGGCCTTGAAGGTGAGAAGATCGCAGCTCGTCCTAGGTCGGTTGGTATCAAAATCTCTGTCCTTCACACCTTCCAAAAGAACATCTTCTGACGGTTGGAGTTCTGCAGGGGACAAGTCTTCCGAAAGGCCTAAACACCGGTCAAAACACTATAAGAGGTGAAGTCTAGGGGTGATTGTCATAATTCTTCTTCTTCAAAGAAGAAGAGTAAGAAACAATGCCATTGGTCTGATTCCTCACCCAAAAGGCATCAGGTACGTTTCCCCAAGAAGTCTGCTTCGGCGGCTGAATGGGAAAGTTTTTGATAAAAATGATGATAGTATTTTTGAAGGCGGCTCCTACTGTCCCCTCGAAAGAGACACGTAAGGCCACAGATCCCACATCGTCCTCCAAGATAGGCAGGGAATCTGCTAAAGCTTTGACCTGTGCCCCCAAAATAAAACAACTGAAGACCTTTGAGATGGCTACCCGATTGGCGTTGACATAGTCAACCACCAGGTCCTCATCGATGTGTAAGGAACCATTGAAGTCAATGGGACCTTCGGCGTCTACGTCGGAAGTCGATGACAACATACAAACCGTAGTCAAAGTCTGAATGTTTTTTAATCTTTCGGTTCAATTTTTGACCAGGATGACAAAGATGACTATGTAGTTCACTTCAGGTATAAGCGCTTTACGGGCCGCAGATATCCCCGAAGAACTTATTTTGGAGGAATCTCAGATAGAAGGCCTGGTGACCTTCTTAAAGACACCAGTAGACTCGATACTTCCTCTGACATGGAGTTTGACACTCCAGATGTCCACACTCACCCGAGTGCAGATGATCTCAGACATTTTAGATAAGGGTCCTCCTAAGGGACCTGTGCTGCCTTTTCATACAGCACTAAACAATTCCCCTTTGAAACTTTGGAAAAAAAACAGATTCCACTCCTGCATTCAATGTGTTAGTTCAAAATAAACATGAACCATAATCGGCGGACCCCGACTTTCTATCAAGGCACACTACACCAGAAAGCATAGTGATACAAGCTGCTACCTCCACATCCAGGCTCTGGCTTATCCAAGCATTACTCCAGACAGGGATGATAAGCCATATGATGCCCTGGCAGAATGTTTTTTTTGCTAGCAGTATGGCTTTGAAAGATATTAATGCGTCATGCGCTTTAGTCAAGTACACTTACATACTTGGGAATGTGGTGTCAGAAGCATCCGATAACATTCCAGAAGGGAAGATGAGAGAGGGGTTTTACAACCTGATTAATGACGGAAAGGAGGTTTAATGCCAATCCCTACAATCCGGTTTAGATGCATCATACTGCCTAGGTAGATGCCTGGGATCCAGTGCAGTTATCAGGTGTGTTGTGTGGTTACATAAATCTGTTTTTTGCTCCTGATGTACAGCCAAGACATTTAGCTATGCCCTTTGATGGGTCCAACTTGTTTGGTTCCAAGGTGGACGACAGCCTGGAAAAATTGCATGCTTCCAAGACTGCAGCTAAATCTTTAGGAGCAGCTATTCTTCAACATCAATATCTGCTATCACAAAATTGGAGAGGGTGGTCCGTTCAATACTACTTTCTGTAGCCAAAGAGGTAGAGGTCAAGCCGTTCAGAAACATGGGCAAAGAAGATTTGCAGGTGCTACAAGAGGTTGGGGAGGAAAACCTACCCGGTCAGTAGCCTTTTCATTTCCCCCAGCCACAGCTCCAAAACCTCTCTGAGCGCTTTGCTCTCAAGATCCGATTTACCCAGCATCTGCAAGATTAGTATGCCATTACTTCAGACGCATCATCTTTGCAAACAGTTGCCCAATGGTAAGATCTCCCATTTTTTAAGAGGCCTCCAGATTGCCCACCGAGAGAACACTTGTTGGCTCCAGATCCGCTCCTTCTACAGGAGATTTTTTCCCTGTTGGAGAAGGTTGCCGTGGAAAGGGTACCTGTAGTGGAACAATATCAGGGTTGGTACTCCACCTATTTTCTGGTTCGCAGGAAAGACTGAGGATTGCGACCCATCTTGGGCCTGAGACACTCAAATAAGTTCCTTAAGGAAGGACAGATTCAAGATGGTCACTCTTTTGCAGATCCTCCAGGCCCTTCAGATCCAGAATTGGATGGTGTCACTTCATCTTCAGGATGTTTACTTTCATGTGCCTTTACATCTCAAGCACAGAAAGTACCTGAGGTTCGCCATTGGCAGTTCTCATTATCAGTTTAGAGCACTTCCTTTCGGGCTCACCTCTGCCTGAGGATCTTCACCAAGTTGATAGCGGTGCTGGCAGCGAATCCAAGGAGGGTAGGGAGTCACATCTTTCCCTACTTAGACGATTGGCTGATCAGAGCTCCTTCTCCCGAACACACTCTGGAACATCTCAACAGCTACTGCTGCTCTCTCCAGATTTTGCACTTCTCTTGCAACTTCAAGAAGTCCCAGGTGACACCTTTCCCAAAGCTTCAATTCATTGGAGTGGTCCTTGACTCTTCCTCAGGGAAGGCTTCACCTCCAGAGTTGAGGGTTCAACATAACTTGCAGATGGTAACAAGATGTCAGAACGCCCAACATCTACCAGCATTCGATTTCCTGCTCATGGCATCCTGCATTTTCCTGGTACCAGAAGCCCCCATAACGATGAGGGTTACATGTGATTTTACCAAATGAAAAAATACTGAAAACGTTTTTAACTAAACATTTTCAATGAAAAAAAATAAACATTTTTTATTTGGGGGGTCCCCTCCCCAAACCCCCCGTATCCCTTCATTTATAATCCCACCCATTTTACCCCTTACCACACCCTGATATATTTTAAAAAAATCATTATTCTTTTCATTCAAAATGTTAGTTATTTCAGTAAAATCACTGCATACTAAGTATGTCCCTCCAATGGGCCCTCAGATCCCAATAGTCACAATTCTCAGGTGGGATGATGGACCATTGCAAAGTGTGGTGGGTCTACACTGGAAATGTGATGATGGGGCAACCTTTTTGGATACCCTGTAACTGTAGTCGCAGATTTTTCCCTCCCGGGATGGGGAGCTCACACGAGTGATCTCATGATCAGCGGACTTTGGTCCCCATCGGAATCAAGACTACACATAAACCTTTTAGGGTTGAGGGCGATAAGTCTGGCGTTGATGGCCTTTTTTCCTTCTATAAAGGTGAAGAACTTCCTGATGATGACGGACTACACAATGGCCATGCATTACCGCAACAAAAGAGGTGGTGTAGGGTCACTACCACTGTGCAGGGAGGCAATGCATTTCTGGTTTTGGGCACTACAAAATGGATCTCTGTTGGCTGTTCACCTAGCCGGAGGAGAGAATACGACGGAGGATGCTCTGAGCAGGCACAGCACGATCTCCCACGAGTGGGAATTAGCTCAGGAAGTCGCCCTCTGGGGAACCCTTCAAGTGGATCTGTTCACGTCCAGTATCAACAGGAAATGCACATATACAGTCAAAAGATTGAGGGAAAATGTTTACTGGCCCCGAGATTCGTCCCCCCTAAAGGACTTGCGCATGCTCCTGAACTAAAGAACCTCGTTGCCTTTATGCTGTGCCCCACTGGCGGGAAGAAGAACACTATTAGGTAAGAATATCTACAACTGTTACCGAAATTACACTCCACCACTAGAAAGGTTTAATATTACAAAAATGATTTAAATAAGACAATATGTTAAAAATCTATTAAACAGTCAATGATAAAAAAACACACTATGCAGACTAATGGCTGCCTAAAATTCATACCTCTCAACTCTAAACTCACAAAGTGCAATAGTGCTTCCTTTCAAACAACACACCTCGCATACATTTGCTGATTCACACTCTGTTCATCATACATTGTTATTCATACGCCTGTCGAATACAAAAGACAGAGAGTTCTCACACTCTGAGTTGCTCCCTAAAACCGCTCGTGTCCTAATTAGGCGAATACTTGTTAAACAAGTTTCTAATTAATTTAATAATTAATTAATCAAAGTTGCCTACAAATTTAGCAACGACGACAACCAACATGTTTTGTTCTCTTTACAATATTAGAACAATGATAGAACTTCTTTAGGGGAAATTCGACATGCAGGTTTTCTTTAACTTTTCAAACTTCATGTAATAGTGTTCATCTGTGACCCTATGGGAAACAGCATAAAAAACAGCCATCAGTTATGCTGTTACTATATCAAATATCTCACCAACGATGGAGCTCCTAGTCTCCTGTGGTAGGCTTCCCATGATAGCTTTAATAAATAATGCTGTCCATGGTGTCGTAGGCGCGTCTTCAAAGTAAAACATTCCACTGTTGTATTAGACACCACGTACAATAATGCCACCTTTACTTTGCAGCTCTGAAAAAACAATTCACACTAAGTACCAAATTGTGCTCATAAACAAACAATCATGGTTAACCCCAGATTCTGAACTCAGTATTAGACAATCCCTACATTAAGGCAGAGCTAGCGTCCATACATCAATTGCTGCCACACAGCACTAGGCACAGGAGGACTCATCCCGTTCCCAACATAATGCAGGGACGTTAGGAGGAAAGAAATAATAAGCCCCTCCAAGACATACAACTGTATCTCTTCCAACTAACTAGTGATGAACAACCCCCATCGGGTGCAAGTATTCTAAACACACGTGCCATGCAAAATAACCATATCTATATGTGCATTACCGCGCCGAGCATAAAAGAGAGAGTGTGTGCACCCATCAAAGTGCAACAATACATTAACTGAACACTTACATTGGTAATGACGATTCGTTCGTAACCGTCACTAACTGGCTTCACTCTATCTCGAATACAGGACCGCCCGTTACTCCTGTCTGTCCGATTTCAACTGGGACCAGACGCCGCTATCCTTGCTCTTCCTGCGAGTTCTGATGGCTGGATTTTCTGAAGAAAAACAGAATCCATTAAGGTCGGTGATAGTCGGGGAGCAAAAGCGACGAATTCGTTGGCGATCTCGTGACACTCGACCTCCATAAGGTGTTATCTAAAACACACCCAGGGAGTAAGACATAGGTAGCCAATTCTACTGAGCTTGCACCAGTAAGGGTCCGCCACCACTTACTTCCAGTGTGTTAAACGTCCTCCGTCACTTCCGTAGTCTTCGTGTACGTGTGCCGTCAGTCACCTGATGCTGACAGTAACGCGCTCCACTCTTCCCTTAAATAAGGCGTAGGAGCGGCGCAGGTGTCCTGAATTAACCTAATTGGACTTCAAAGAGCTGGTCGCTAGGAGCATGCAGGCTGTATTTGTTACGGTAAGAAACAATCGGCTTGAGTGCTGGCAGAATTATAAGTACCCAAAAGCACACATATCGCGTGCTGTTTTTCTGCCATTATGTTGCTTGTGGCATGCTCAAAGAGAAAATTCTTTGCTATTAGTAAACGCCACCTTGCAAGTGCGCAAAACGGCCAGTCGGTTCTACAACTGCTGTTAGTTGTTGAAAACATACAACAGGAAATGCAGCCTGTTCTTCTCCGGGGAATTTCCTCAGAGCAAAGCTCTGGGGGACGTGTTTGTAATGGACTGGGATTTTCCACTTCTGTAGGTGTTCCCACCAGTTCTTGTCATTCCTCATGTCATCAGGAGGTTGAGGAAGTTCAGGAAGTCCATGATCTTGATTGTTCCTGATTGGGCCAGGAGGACGTGGTATCCAGGCCTTCTAGACATGTCTATCTGCCCTCCATTCTGTCTTCCCCAGAGAGTGGACCTACCCTCGCAGGCAGGAAGTCGTTTTCTTCACCCAGGAGTCGGAACTCTGAACCTTCACACCTTGTTTCTGCAAGGTTAAGATACAAAGATTGGGACTCCAGGAAGACATGATCGAAGTGTTGCCTTCGGCAGGAAGACTAGCAACAAAAGCACTATACTGCTGCATTTGGAACATGGTTTACCTCTGGTGTAGTGCTAATGATATTGATCCTTTCACTTGCAATACACCTGCAGTGCTTTCTTTTTCGCTGCACTTAGCCCATCAGGAGCTACTAGTGGTTGCCATCATGGGATACCTGGCAGCGTTATCTGTTGTTAAATGCATGCCAGAACAAGGCTCTTACTTTAAAATCCTGATTGTCATTCAATTCCTGAATGGACTAACAAATACTTTCCAATAGGTCCCTTTTCTGGTTCCGTCCGGCGATTTGAACATGGTATTAACCTTTTCAATGGGAGCTCCATTTGAACTGCTCCATCCTTGTCCTCTCAAGATATCCACCCTGAAAAACATTTTTGGTAGACATCACTTCTTTTCACAAAGTGAGTTACTACAAGCTTTGTCATGCAAACCACCATTTACTATATTCTGAAAGGAGAAGGTAGTCTTGAGGTTTTGTCCCTCCCTCCTTCCTTCCGAAGGTGGTGTCTGAATTCCAGCTGTCACAGAAAATAAGTTTACAGGCTTTCTACCCACCTCCATCACCCTTCTAAGGATGAAGAGAGGTTACACAGTTTTGACCAGAAAAGGGCTCTTAGTTTCTACATTTCTAGGATAGCAAATGTCAGACAAGATGACCAACTGTTTATTGATTATACCGGGCCCAAAAAACATTGTGTTGGATCATCCTCTGCATTTTGGAGTGCTACATCCATTCGCAGGATAAAGTGTCCCATAAAACCTAAGAGCCCATTCTACTAGAGGCAACTATGTCAGCTCTCCAAAGAGGTGTTCCAGTGCGGGACATTTGCAATGCTGAAACTTGGTCATTACTCCACACTTTTGCAAAACATTACTGCTGGGACATTCTGTCAGGCCAGGACGCTCGATTTGGAAGAGGGGTCCTGCACAATATCAATCAATAATCAGAACATTATTCACACATCTACTGCTCCCACCTCCATCTACATAACTGCTCTGCGAGTCAATCTTAGATGAGGAATGTTAAGATGGATTTCTACAATCTTACCTGGTGGACAAATTATAGAAGGCCACCCTAGTTCTGGAGAACAGGGATACTTTTCTTTTATTATTTAATTTGATATGTTTGAAAATTAATCAATCTTTCAAATAAAACAGCAATTAAAACCCCAGCAAAGCCATATCATTACATTACCTTGCAATTAGAACCCTATTAAAAAAACTGTTATAATGAATAAGAATTCCTCATTTAAACCCTTTCCTCAATTCATATATTCAAATTATTTAGAAAATTCAGAGAAAGAGTCTACATGTTTTCATAGCAGCTAAAATCAATGTGATGTACTGTCCTGAGAAAATCAACATCCACATTTGATCTTCCGTAAGAGTAGTGTAACGTTTAAAATAATTTCCCAGACAGTCTTCTTTTAGCCAAAAGGTTTGGACAAACAACAATCAAGTGCTTTAGAGTTTCTACTTCTTCTTGATCCTTACAAAAGTGACAGTAACAGTGCCTTGCAGATATAACCCAGTCTTATACCCTGAACCTCTCTAGTTTGCCATACATTAAATCTTAATTTCAAAAATTGATGGTGCTTCTTATGGCAAGGGAATTTCATTAGGTATGTTGGCAAAGCACCTAAGTTCTTGTGTTCATGTATAACATTTGTAAAAATCTTATATCGCCCACAATCCTTTGTAGTTGGTATCCAATTATATTGGCAAGTTTTCTTTTTAGACTTTTCTAGGATATTTAACAAAATATCAAAATCAATATCGGCTGCTTTCAAAAGTTCTAAACAATTTTTTGTTTCCATTTTGATAAAACTGTTTGTGTCTGACCATAAAGTGTATTTTACATAAAATAAAATCGAAGTTGGATTAGCCAGCCAACATTTCCTAAACAGACACAAAATCCTCCAATATATCACAATCCTTAAACGCAACAAACCCAACTCAGATCGAATAATCTAACTGGTATAGCTCCCGGAACGGCCAGCACTTTCTTCCAGAACAGGCCTTCATAGTAATTCCATCTCTAATTTTGGTTTATGAGCATAGTTTCTGATCCATAAGCCAGACTAGGGATCACTTTTTGTTTATAAAAAACAATCAAATGGATACACAAGAATTTACCAAATTTTGTACTAATAATCATTGCCTGTGAAGAAAGATTTCTTATTTTTTGCTTCAGTTCTACCAAATACGGTAGATCAGAACGTTTATCATTAAAACAAATTCCTAGGTATCAGTAATTATTCACTCTCAGTATCGCTGTTCATAAATCTTCCATTTAAAATGTTACTATTTCCCCCCAGGTGTTGGGAATATACATAAAACATTAGATTTCCCAGGTTACATTTTAGCCGATTTGTATTCGCATATTGCTCTAGATTAGCTAGCTGCCTTTGTAGACCTATTAGGGTTTGGTCAACCAAAACAAAATCATCTGCATAGAAGAGTCTTATAAACCTAAATGTAGATAATTTCGGAGGTAAAGAACCAATTCCATTCAGATCTATCCCTAAATCGGCCAAATATAAGTTAAAGAAAGCGGGGGGCAAAATGTACCCCTGCATAAAGCCGCTATAAGTTGGGATAGGTGAGGTCAAATGACGACTATTATCCAATCTAATCTGAATGGAAATATCTGTACATGGGTCCCTTATGTTCAGCAAATGGGAAGGGAAACCCCTCTTTACTATCTTGCACCATAGTATTGATCTGTCCACTAAATCAAAAATTTGTTTAATATCAATAAAAGTTAAATAAATCGGTGGGCCACATCAGAAAACGTTCTAATTTAAAATTGCCAATGTAAACGGATTCACCACAGTTCCCGACCTTTGCCACAAAACCAGATTGACATGTGTCAGTAGAATTTTGATTATTTTTCTCCCATTTCAACAAGTATCTTAAAAGTAATTTAGAAAAACCTCTGCCGGGAGAATCCAAAAGGGCAATTGGACGGTAGTTTTTTGTATCCAAAGGTCTCCCTTCTTGTAAACTGGAATAATTGTTTAATTCATCCAAGTCACAGGAATAGTTCTACCTTTTAATATAACCCGAAATAATAATTCTTGGATATTTGCCCATTCCCTTGAATCGTCTTTAAATATTAAATCAGTGAGACCGCTTGCACCAGGAGCCCTTGAGTTACTTAGCTTAGTAATCATATTACATAGATCTTCATTTTCAAAATCCAGATACCATTCTCTCTGTATATCTAACCTTACAGAATTTTGCATAGAACCCTCACTTGAAAAAAGTTCCATAAAACGGTTCCTCCATGTAACCTCTGGAATCGGGTTCAATTGCAGGGCTTATTGCTGGACCTTGTTTGCATGGGTCAGCATTTTCCAAATATCAGCACTTGATTTGTTCTTAATAGCAGATAGCATAGCTTCCACATCTGTTTTTTCTTTTTTGATCATATTTCCCTTAATTTTCAAGGGAACATGTCTCAAACGTCGCAGTTCTAGGCGAAGATTCCGCTTTTGAGACCATCTCCCACATGTTAGTGTGCAAACAAAGTCCGAATTGGGGAATTGCTAGCCATTACAAACAAGTTGAGCACCATTGAATAATCTCCCTAAAATCAGAAAAAAAATGGCATATCATCTGAGGTCTTTCTCCTTAGAGAGTTTTTGTTCCATCTGAATCGATTTCTCCCTGAGTTAACCTCCAAACCAAAAGGAAAGATATGTTTCTTTATATTACCCAAGACGGGGGGCAATAACCTATCTAATAGCAAAAGATCATGATCGCTATGAGATTGTTTAGAAATCTTAAAATCAACAATCCATGGGAAAATATTACCTGAAACAAACATATAATCAATGATGCTGCTTCGGCCTTCTCCAACCCATGTAGGCCATGCTGGAATATCATTAGAAAATGCCCCATTTCCATTTTCAAATCCCTTAATTTCATCAAGTCAAGCTAAAGATTAGCACATATTGATAGAGGGGCATTCTCATAAGTTAAACAATTTAGGTCTCGTACAACAATCACTGCCTTAACTGAGGTATCGGAGGTGCACCTGTTTAATATATATGTTACTAACTCCAGGAAAGAATCAGTAGAGGCCGCGGTTCCAGGGTTCCAATAAAGATTAATTGTACTCAATGTAATCTCCCAATGATCTTTCGGTTTTCTCCATGACAATTTAGATAATTGCTTAAAAGAATTTGGTACTAACCACTGGGTCAACCTTAATGGGAGACTATTTTTACAGGCTTTCCTTGAGGGCCCTTGATGGCAGGAAGTGCATAGACTGTGTATCCATCCAAAAACGGTGGCGACACAAGCCAAGTTTCCCGAAGGAAAAGGACATCCAAAGAACCTAATGGGTTATCCCTCTCCTCCAGGAGATGCTTAAATCCTCTCGTGTTCCAAGAGCCCATTTGGATCTTCCAATCCTCTTCCTTATCCTGAAGTTAAGACCCCCCACCCCCCTTCCCCTGATTTATTCTGAAGGGATCTAGCAAGCCAAGACCAAGCTTCAACATTGGTAGCCCCCAGGGGTGGACTGGCCTATAGGGAACTCTGGAGTTTTCCCAGTAGGCCTCTCCACCCTGGCCATCTTTTGTGTGGCATTTCCAAATGTTCCCATAGGAAAGGGGTTGGGCCTGCTGAAAATGTATAATATGGGTCCCATTAAAATTATTTCCAGGGCCTCTTTCGGTTCCCAGTCTACTCTTGGTAGCCCCACCTTTGCTAGACTTACATTCTACATGTCTATCAATATCATTATCTCTATAACACATTATCCTCATTGGGCAAGAGGAAATTGGGTCATGTAGTATATTTACTGCCTTCATAGTATTAAGATAAGGTTCTCCTCTAAACACTTGTGTAACCTAATAACCTAAAGGTAAAATTATGTCTTGCAGCTTCCAAAATTACCTCAGCAATCACTCTCGATGGGATGTGTAATACCACCTTGTCTAGAATTTCTTCTTCTAAATATTCTACCACTGCTATATTTCGTGTATTAATCGGTGTCAAGCTAGGAACCACATTGAACAGATTTAAAACCGTCTCCCTGTTTAGAATCAATGTCCCCCCACGGTCGAGTAGGTGTTCCAGTAACAAATATCTACATACTCAAGACATTTGGTGTTTTAATGTTTCAACCTAAATTTCTTTTACTAGTAATAACCTGTGGTGCCCCTAGCCCCTTATTAATGCGAAGCTTGCATTTTAAAAACTCTACCCGTTTTCCTAAATTCTACTTTCACATTAGATTTTAACATGCCAACCAAATTTGTTTGTTTCCCAGAAGGAGGTTTCTCATCTAAATGCTCTGAGACACCACTAATGTGCCACTTATGAGAGCGAAGACGAACGGTGGCAAAGCAAGAGCCCTTGGATTAGAGAGCTGGGGTTCAAGAGATACAGAAGTAATACGGTTTGCCCTCCATTTGTAAGGATTATGGGGGAGATATGATCTTCCGGTACAGAATGGGTCGTAAAATCTACTATATTAACCTCATCCTCCTCCATAAGCAGATATCTATCGGATATATTATATTCTACCAAAACACTCTGTACCACCAATTAAATCAGCTTTCTGGTTTTTCTTTATTTCCTTTTTAAGTTTAGCACCTCCTATCCGATCCCTGGGAGAGCCCCGGCAGCAAAGTTAACGCACATAAAAATTGCCTAGAACCTGTTGCTAAATGTTTCTTAGAACCTTTTTTTTTTTTTTAAATGGAAAGAACGTCTACCCGAATTCTTCGAAAATATTTCATAAAGAGACCCCTGGTCATTCTGTTCCTCCTACGGCTGTTCCCTCAAGACAGGCAATATGCTTTCTTCTTCAATAGAGATAGGCCTTAGAACAGCCTGTGGTGGAGCACTATCTTCATTTTAACACATCAGAAGGTGCCACACATACACAGCATAGCCAACCAATTCTCATAAAATACAGACAAATATAAAACCTTGTAAAAAATTATTTTGTGGGGGTTAGTATGTGAGTGAATAATGTACTCTTGCTCAGTGCACAAACATTTCCTGAGCTTCCTAATTATCATATTGTGTAGGTTGAGATCTACTGCAGACAATTTATATACATCAAAAACTGTTACTCCATAACTGTCTCATTTGACCACATTAATTCACAGTTTAACTTCTGCGCACCCGCTTCAGTTCCATAGTGTCTAGTGTGGTGCTCTTGCAAAAACCTACAGCCTATGGTCTATTGATGGCCACTTTGTACATTGAAAGTTATTTTACAGGTCAATACATTTGTATTTCGGCCCATTGAACTCTGGGGTCTATCATGCTTCCATGAGCCCCCTTATTGCTGTCGGGCCTTCATCAGACTACCAAAAATCATTAAACCCCTCCTTTATTCTTGAAGGCTGTGTTTCTTCTAAAAATCAATTTTTCTGCAGAGAAATACTTAGGCCTGCAGGCCTTAGCAGGGCTGTGCCGTTAGCGTGCAGCGGCTAGTGTACACACAAACGAGACACTGAAAGCTCACATAGAGTATTTTTTGGCATCCGACAGAGGCCAGAGATCGCTTGGAGTTGAGCAGCAAGGAAAGAGGACGAAAGAGTGAAGAATTGGCACTCGTCAAAATAAAATAACATTCTGGTCATTTAAAAAGAAAAAAGGAACAATGAGTCGTGAAGTTGTTTGAATGAGATACGTTCCTGTATGGTGCCACTGAGAGGCCCCAGGTATTTCACAAGTATTTCTCTGCTTTTGGCCCTCTTCACCCCTGTGACATCTGTGATGCACTTTCACAGGAGTCTCTGAAGCCTTGGTTAGCACATTGGAGGAGATCATCAAGATCACCTAATGATCTTTGTGGCCTCTTAAGAAGACATTCCAACCAGGCGATTACTTTCTGAGACCTACCAGGTTGGGGGACCTCGTGCTGGGCCTGACCTGGCAAGCCACTGCACTTCAGGGGTTTTCTCTAAGGCCTCAGAGGAGAAAGCGCTTTGAGGTCTGTCACTGAAACTTGCTCCTGGGGTCTCTGGTGTCTGGCAAATTAGCCACAATGACTTTTTCACATCAACCTAGGTATGGTATCCACAGGTAACAGTAGCTGTTTGTGTTAAAAGCATATTCCACCACATAAACCAATCCTTAGTGTTAAACAAACCAGCAAAAACTACATTTCGTATAATTCCCCTCTTGAATAAAACCAAATCCCATAATGGATCAAAGGAGTGGAATTTTGTACCTGGCAGAGTATGGACCTTATAGAAGACCCAATTAGGTCACCTAGACCAGGAAGAATGCTGGAAAACAACGTCCTTGGGTCTGATGGCCTAAACCATGTTAACAATTAATCAAGAAAGGGACACTAGCTCCAATAATCTACCTTTTACAACCGAGGAAAACCCGGACCAGCAAAAACAACTTGCTTACAGATTTGGACTCGGGAAGATAATGGGGAAGACCGGGTGACCAATGAACGTGTTTTACACCCCTGATGGGCCTTCTTGAGGAACATGTACCCCTTCCCTAATTGATATCCAGAGTCGCAGCAGGAAGTCCAGTCCTCACCCGTATAGTTAATGGACACACAGACAGAGGCCCATGTCTTTTCCACATTACCGTGAACCTGGAGAAGAAAACTCTGGTCATGGGAGGCAATCAACTCGAGCCACCATTAAAAGCTTCTGATAACCAGCATTACACCAAACAAAGTAGAAACATTATTTTACAAATTCCCACCCCACAGGAGCAATGCTTAATCCATATTCTGAGCTGTTTGACACAGGAGGACACCAACATGAAATTCAGAGAAAGGCACACTCCACAATCTGAGATGGGAACAAACCAGCAGTTCCTTCTCAGTCAGCAGTAAACACTGACTGAAGTGGGATCCAAGATGATGGCTTCCCTATTTAAAAGCTTCCCTCATGAACTCAGGGCTACAAAGCATCCCTGCTATGGAGCATGCCGGGAGCGGACATGTGACCCCCCCCCCCCTCAGGCCAATCAGCGGGAAGATGGTCAGTCCAAGCGCTATATAAGGGCCAGCTCGCCTGACGGTGGACAGCAGTTCTCTGGTGCAGAGAGCGCGAGTTGTGTTAAAGAGAAGGAGGAAGAGTGCTGGCGCAGAGAGGAAGCTTTCTGGGCTGGGTATAAGACCTGGAGTGGAGGACCATATTGTAAGACCCAGAGAAGGAGAGGAGGTTTGGAGGGCTGGCTGGAAAGACCTGACGTGGAAGAATGAATTGCAAGACCCTGAGAGGAAGGGAGGATTGCTGGGCAGATTGTAAGACCTGGAGTAGAGTGAAACATTTTGACTCCTGGAGAAAAGAGGATGATTGTTGTAAGATCCGTATAGGAGAGACTGATTCTAAAACCTGGAGACTGGAAGAGATTGAAAGCCTGAGACTAGAAATACAAAAAAGGAAGGCTGAGTCCAAATGGAGACCTAGCCACAGCCCTAGTAAAGAGAGGAGTACAGGAATCAATGGCGGAGGCCATTGATGAGGGAAAGACTGAGAAAGTGAAGACAAAGGTCCAAGGCGAAGGAAGAGCAGTTGAAGGCAGAGGCCTTGACACGATAAAGAAAGGGTTGGAGACCCGGAAACCAAGGAAGAATGAAGTGCTCCAGAAGTGGAAGAGAATGAAAGGGTAGAGATCCTGGACTAGGACACTGAGAAGGTGATGAGAAGAAGGTGAAGAAAGAAAGTAAATGGTCCTCTATTGACTAACACGATAAACCGCAACCATCCTAACACCTTAAATAAAAAGCAAAAACTTGAATATGCTTGTTGCAGCATTTGTTACAACTTGTGACATCTGTGAGGGCTTGTATCACAAGCGTTGTTCGCCTGTAGTAGCGGCAGGCCCAGCACACCAACTTCCTTCAGGGTGCTCCACAGCTTCCATGGTTTCCAATCTTGTGTTTTAGCTCACCACACTGTCTTCTATGGTAACTGCATCAGGCTATGATGCAGGCCAGTCTGATGACCTCTGACAAGACGATTGGCATGGTGGGAACTCAGACAGGTTCTTGTCACCTGCACCCCCTGAATATGTGGGACTCCCATGTTTTTCTCCTCTTGTAAACATGAAGTTTGCACGCATTAGTATGCTAATGATACATACACACCTTTACATTAATATGTGATCTGAAGGTAATACGTTGCATCTTTGCAACTATTTGCAGGACATTGAAGTTTTGATGGCTTCTTACTGCTTGAAATGAAATCCCATTAAGCCAGAGTATTTGTTATTCTCGAATTCTTCTTCTCGGTCATGGTTTGTGGACTGGCATGCTCAAGCAAACATGTCAGGGCCCCTCCGGAATCTTCTTGTTCTGAAAAATCATTCAGTTTTATTTTAGACCCTCAACTGTTGATCATTTGTCGTAATAATTCATTGGTTAAATCTGCTAGTTATATCTTCTCTTTAAGATGTGAGAAACCTAAGGGTATTCTCACTCCTCCCCTTGGATCCTGTGCTCAGGGGGCCAGGAAAAGGCCATCGCTCTTGGATCCCGACCCTGGGGATGGAGAAGCGAAGGAGCATCACCTGGGAGGAGGGCCTTTGGGGATTGGGAGCGAGGTACACGCAGGCGAGACATGGAATCCCCCTTTTTCTGTGGGGGACTAAACTAGCCCTAACCCAACCTTTATGGGTTATTATGAAGCTGTTCCTCACATTTCCCTGCATGACAATTGACAGTAGTGAGACGAGGAGAAGGCGACTAAGAGTAGTGAAAACTACACCATTTCAGCACTTTAGTACTGGGACGAAGAAGATGTCCCCTTAATCAATGTAAAGCAGACCCAATTGAGAAAGCACATCTGCAATCTGTTAAGTGGTTGCAGGTGTATAAAATGAGAGGCAGAGAAGACCAAAGAGAGCGACAGGGAGGCCTGTGGGGGAGAGACCAGCATGGGACCCTTGCAAAAAGGTGGAAGGTGCCGGAACGCTGGCATATATCCCAGAGGACTTGCGGGATCTAGAGAGAGCGGGTCATGTCATTGCCGCAAGTCTGGGAGCCTCTGTAATACTGAGCGAAATATTAGCTTTCTCTACTTCATGCCTAACCCTGCATAGGCCTCTGGCTTCAAGCCCTGTGCAGATTGTGGATGACTGCTATCCGTCTTTGATCCCCACTGGATATGTTTATACTACTTGGGGGAGGGACATGACCCCCAGAATTTCCGATAATGCCAATCCATGCTTCCTAAGGCCCTGTGGGAGCGTGCCGCAAAACACTTCACTTTTTACCACATGGAGGGCAAACAGGGAAAAACAAAAACTCCTTCAAAATACTCGAGAGGAGCACTGTTCCCCAACCCAGAAGGATAAGAAATCACCACCACAAGAGGCATCACTCCCCGAGCAACTACTCTAGGCACCATTCTTTCTCTTCAAGGAAGAGGAGCCACCATTCCAGGGACCTCCTCAGACTATACTGCTCCGCAGGTACAATTTCCTACCTCATCCTCCCCCGAGGAGCAATTTGAAGATGCTCAGCATCTTTGGTGGTGGCACCACGCTGGAGTCCAACAGCACTTGGAAGAGCCACCAGGGTCCCTTTGCGAGACCATGACTGCACGCCTACGGACTTCATGTCGCTCCAGTGGAGTCCGATCCAACACAGCGTCGGTTTGCCTTGGACAGAGCTGCACAGATGTTTCTTCGTACTACACCCTGCTTCCTATGGGCACATTTATATCAAAGAGGTTTTTGGCGAACGGGTGACCCTGTCCCTTTTAGTCTGGATCCCCTTTCCTCCATAGAAGTGAGAGATTTCCCGGAGGAATTTTACAGAGGGGATTTATTACATTGGCCTCAAATTTACAAGAGGCCAGTAGCCTCAACACCGCCCCAGAACTGGACATTGTTTAGACGCTGATTCTTGGGAAGCCTCCTGTTTTCTTCCAAAAGATGACTACAAAGGTGGTTGAAGCTCTGGGATTGCCGGCTCCTACCAGATCAAAG
Organism: Ambystoma mexicanum; assembly: GCF_040938575.1. Classification (NCBI taxonomy): domain Eukaryota; kingdom Metazoa; phylum Chordata; class Amphibia; order Caudata; family Ambystomatidae; genus Ambystoma; species Ambystoma mexicanum. The sequence continues at coordinate 392,176,364 of NC_090937.1, forward strand.
GTTCAGTTTGAACTTACAAACATGTAGAGGTCTCACAAAGCAAGAACCTACTGCCTTTTAACTCTGCCGTAGAGGACTAAGTGTAATAGGCTTTGGAAAAGCTGGCATCTATTCCTGCTGTGGACCGAGACCTGGCAAAGAAGCACCGTCTGGCAACTTTAGAACCGGCCTTCCTTTCCTCTCAAATCTCCCATCATTTCCCTCTTTACCTACTGACACAGCAAAAGGCTGGATGGTTGGGGAAACAAGGTGTTCACTTCAGGTAACCTTGCCCTGAGGGCAGTAAATGATTCTTGCACCTTTGCCAAGTTTTCTTTTGGCCCTTTGAAAGTGTTCTCTGAGGATGCTGTTCTCTGAGGCTGCTGAAAACCTTCTACCTGGTGACATGATGGAGGACTTCGCCCCCTGGTTCAGGATGGCAGAGAGGCTGTGTGCCAAAATAAATATACATAAAATAGCAAGTTTTTTTTTTTTTTAACCCTTTCCCTCCTTTGCCCATGCTGGTAGGAGAGGTGCCCTCATGCAAGCAGCAATCATGCCTCCCCACCCTGGGAAGAGGACGTGGAGTTCCCTGAGTGGGTGTTGCTGTGTTGACAGTGCCCTCTTAGCATCAGTGACAGAGACTTCTAGCACCATACTCAGGTGAGCTCTAGACTTTCCCTGTATGGGGAGGAGTGGCATCACACTACGTCCAATGCCTGGCAGGTTGTGAATTAGGGTTACTGTGTCCCCTTTGTTTACCACCCTCAAGACATCTTCCTAGCAACCGTTTTGCCTCCAGACTCATGTTGGGGGAGGTTTGTCCTCTTCTGGCAACAGGTGCCTTAGAACTTGTACCATGATTGCAATGAGGCAGGGGTTGGTATTTCCTTTATTTTCTGCTACCGAAAAAAGAATGAGGATTCTTGGACTTGTACCTGCGCAAGGACAAGTTCAAGCTGGTCCCCCTTGGCCAAGATCCTCAATGCCCTCGATATGCAGGACTGGCTGGTGTGCATGCATCTTCAGGATGCCTATCGCCATGCTCCAATCCATCTCAAGCACAGGAAGTATCTGAGATTTGTGTTGGTTTCTTCCCAACACCAATGCAAAGTCCTGTCAGCCGCCCTCGCTTCAGTACCCAGGGTGTTCACCAAGCCGCTGGCAGTTGTTGCAGCTAGCCCCAGGAGGGGAAGCATACATGCATTTCTCTGCCTGGATGACTGGTTACTCAGAGCTCTCTCCCTAGAGCAGGCATCTGCACCACTGTACAGTTTGTGCTTCTCTCTGAACTTTGAGGTCCCATGTTTATGTCCCAGTCCCTCCGATTTATCGGTGCAGTCTTTAACACTTGCCTGAGCCAGGGCTTTCTCTCAAGTTGATTGAGTGGCAAACATCTTCCCAGATGGTTCATGTCCTCCAATACCAGGAGCTGCTTCCGGCCTCGGCCTTCCTGTGCTTTCTGGGCCTCAGAGCATTCCTCATTTTGGTAGTGCCGAAAGCCCGGATACGCATAAGGTTGCTTCAGTGGATACTCTGTTGTCAATGGTATCAGTTTGAGGGTAACATGTGAGACCTTTTGTAGATCTGACATGGACCTCGTTTGGTTGTCCATGTAAGACAACCTGTTGAAAGAGCTTTGATTCAGCAAACCTGTCTCCAACCTCTGTCCGTGGCTGTTCAACCAATACCTGGCACTCCTTGCCCACTGCATCTCCGCTTTCTGGACCTGGTCATTGCTATGCAGATGACACCCAGCTCATTTTCAGGCTACCCTCGGCCTCCTCCTCTCCTTCCCTCATCTCTGACTGTCTCCTACCCAGGAGTGGTGTGCCGCCAATGACCTCTGCCTTAATGCCAGTAAGACTGAGATTCTCCTCATCGGCACACCTGCTCCCTCCTTTCCTGTAGCTCTCTGGCCGGCCTCTCTTGGCCCTCTTCCCGCTCCCACCTACAAGGCAAAAAACCTTGGGGTCATCTACTCCACACTCACCTTCTCCCCCACATCTCTGACCTCTCTAAGAAATCACACTACCAACTGCACCTCCTCAGAGGTATTCTTTGTTTCCTCGCCTTCCGCCAGAAGCTCACTGTCTCCAGAGCTCTGGTGCTCTCTAGGCTGGATTATTGCAACAGCATCTTTCTAAATCTGCATGCTTCTACTCTCCGCCCTCTGCAACTCATCCAGAACAGGACTGTGAGACTTGTCCTTGGCCTCAAGCCCAGGGATTGTATCTCTCAATGACTGAAATCTCTGCACTGGCTCCCAGTGGCTGCGAGGATTAAGTTCAAAACCCTCTGCATCATCCACAAGGCCTTCTGGGGCCTGGGACCTCAATACCTTCAACTTTCTCTTCCTAAATATCTTCCTTCTCGAGCGCTTTGCTCATCCGCCTCCAACTCCACCAGGTTTAGTCGCTTCTCCAAGCAGCGAGTTGGTGGTAGATCTCTTTCCTCAGCTGGGGCCTCTCTGAAACTTCAGGAGAACCATCTCCGGTTCCGGAAGCACCTCAAGACCTTCCTCTTTGCTTCTGCTTTCTCTCCCTCTCTCCCCTGCTGATCCCCTGGCTGAATCTGAAATTGCACTGGTTACCTGGCTACCCTCTGATCTCGGGCTCAGGTCCCCTCCCCACCAGTTGCACACCTGCACTGCCCCGCTGGCAACCCTTGCACTCGGGGACTGTTTCTGTATCCCTACAGCCCCTACCAGCACTTGACACCTGCTGTCTCCACTTACCCTTGCACTTGCCACCAGCTGGCCGCACTTTTATTTATTGTCTTCATTATTTTTCTGTTATCCTATGTACTGCACTGCCCCTGCCCTTTCCCCCTGCACTTTTCCCACCCCCCCAACCCCCTGCACTTTTCCCACCCCCCCAACCCCCTACACTTCCCCCCCCCCCCCCTGCACTTGCGTGATCTCAATGTCACCTGGCCTAGTAGGATCGTTGTCTCTGTCTTCCCTCTGTTTCTCCTCCCTTGTCGCGCCTTGAAACACTTGTGTATAGGCGCGTTATAAATGCCATATATCATATCATATATCATAACTGACGGTGGTCACAGATGCGTCCTTGAAAGGCTGAGGGGCTCACCTGCTAGACATGACAGTCAGTGGACTATTGTCTCTCATGGAGACTAGAGAATACAAGGGTTTGGTGGAATTGAGGGGGATCAGGCAGGCCCTAGTTGACTGCCTTCCCTCTGTATGGGGCAAGTGTGTGTTGATCCTAATGGACAACGGTGGCCATGCAGTACCTCACCAAATGAGGTGTTGTGTGAAGGGGTCCTTGCCCCTGTGCAGAGAAGCATTGTGACTGTTGTTCTGAGCTCTGGATAACATGTCTCTTACAGCGGTCCATATAAATGGGACAGAGAACATCATGGCGGATGCCTTGAGCAGACAGACATCGGCCTCCCACGAGTGTCAGGATTTTCTGGAGGAGATCTCTTTGTGGGGGTCTCCTCAGACCAGTTCCATGTCATTTCATTGTGGGATGTTTTTTCGCTGTTTTTCTTTTTAACCTCAGTTTTTTTTAATTTCATATTATACTTTTTTTATTGGTTTTACAACAAGTCTCACAGTGTAGAGTGTACATGTTCAATTCACATCAATAGTCACTTGGTGTATCAAACAAAAGGAATTAAGACATTGGCAAAAACCTTAATTTTTTTATGCTCTTACACTTCCCTTCTCTCATCTCCCTCCCCGTCTCATTATACGGAAGCATGATATAGCTCAAGAAAAAAGGTACACTGTTCACCATTGTTTTTCCAATGCATCCACTATTTGCAACAACGATCTAATCCTGGCCAGCTAACCACATTTGGCCCCTCGTTTAAGTCTGGATGGGGGATCCACATGAGGATCGACATGACTTTATATGGCTGGCTCTGAGCCCCTCGCCGTTCGTTACTGGATTGCCTCTTTCATTGATTCTCAGAATGCTGTATAATGTTCTATGAAAGGAAACCAGATCAGATAAATGTACTTGCGCGATTCCTGTAGGGCAGCAGTGAGACTTCCCATTTCATATATGGCGTGTGCTTTCACACAGAATTTGATCCATTCTCTTTTCGTTGGTAAGGTACTACGCTTCCATTGGGTCGTTAAGCAGATTCTCGCTGCTACCGATAGGTTACGAGTCATGTGTGAGAGCAGTGTATATGAGTCTTCCCCCTCTGATTCGATGCCAAACAGTACTAATAGTGGGGAGAGTGACCTAGTAATGTCATCAACCACTCAAATCCATCATTGCTTCAGTAGGTCTGCACTTGCACACAGCTCCACCATTGATGCCAGTAATCAGACACCTCTCTGCATCCCCTACAACAATGCGGGGGCGTCCCTATAAACATTCTCGAGAGCCGCTGGGGAGTATAGTGCCACCCCATCAAAAATGTTACATTGTGCAATTTGTACTGCATGGAGATGCACTAGCAACATACTGCTTTGTGTATGGCCTTCTACAAATCTGGGTGATCTTGGAGTGCTAGCTTTGTATCTCCTTTAGCTTCAGAGATGGGGCGTGCTAGGTGGCCCCTAGTGAGGAGTGCATTATACTGTTCAGCAATCTGTCACCTTGAGCCTTGGTTCATTGCTAAGACATGTTCATAGGCGGGTAGAGGGCGGCATAGGGAATCACCCCAGCAAGGGTCATGGAGGACGCTCCGGAGCTCCAAATAAAGTAAAGGAGCTATCGTAGTGTCGTGCAGTGCATTTTCTAGCTCCTCTTTAGAGAGATAGGACCCCATCTTCCACATTTGCCCGGCTCTATCTAACCCCTCTTCATATAAAGGTTGGAAGCGAGGGACTCCACTTATGCAATCGCGTATGGGTGTGACCAGATGCAGCTAAGTGAGGAAGGCCACGTTGTAACTAGCGCCATAATGATCACAGTACCGTCAGGACTGGGTGTTCCCGGATCGTACGGGGCATTGAGGTGTGTGGAACCCACAGCCATTCACCCAGGGTGACCGGGGCGAAGAGAGTTTTCTATAGAGACCCACTGTTTTTCTGAGTTTTCCCAGAGTTGATCAGAGAGCATTCTTAGTTGGGAGGCCCTATAGTATTCAGAGAGATCTGGGAATCCTGTGCCCCTCATGCCTTTTCGTTGGATTAATGTTGCGTATGAAATTTTGGGTTTCGAGTCTGCCCACAGGAAAGCCAATAGTGAGGGTTTGACTTGCGCTAAGAAGGCGTCCGGGACCACTACTGGGAGAGACTGAAAGAGGAATACAAATCTAGGGAGAACATTCATTTTAATGGAGGTAAACCTCACACCCCACGATAGAGATAGCTTAGACCATCTGTTCAGATCTGCTTTGACAGTGTTCCACAGAGGCACGTAATTTGCTTGAAACAGGTTGCCTAATGTCGACGTGATCTCCTCCCGCAGATATCTGAAGGCATCTGTTTGCACTTGGAAGCCCCACTCTACTATGAGCTGAGGCGGGTCAGTGGTGGTTGGCTGAAGGGGCATCGCGATCAGTTTTTTCAAATTGGCTCGGAATCCGATAGCTTACCATACTCCCGCAATGTTTTGAAGAGGGCTGGGACAGAGTCTAGTGGACGAGTAAGGTATGTCAGACTATCATCCGCAAACATTGCGAGTTTATATTCTTTCCCCACTCTTGTTATGCCATGGATTTGGGAATTCAACTGTGTTTTATGAGCAAAGGGCTTGATTACTAGGGCATACAGGAGGGGAGAGAGTGGACAGCCCTGCCTTGTGCCCCAGGTTAAATCAAAGGAGTTAGAGCTAAAGCCATTGACAAGGACTTTAGCTGAAGCGTTACGATACAATGCACTCGCGCCTCTAGCCCATACTTCACCTAGGCCTGCCCATCTCATAACTGCCTTTAGAAAAGGCCCATCAACGCAGGCGAATGCCTTCTCGGCATAAATGGACATCAAGATGGGGCAATCGACTCCCTTGTCAGGATTAGCCATGAGGTCTAGGGTCTTTCATACATTGTCCACTCCCTGCCTGCCTTTTATATAGCTACCTGGTCGTATGAACTTGTTGGGGGAGAACTTGAGCCAAGCGGAAGGCCAGGATACTGGCATAGAGTTTTGCATCCACGTTTATAAGTGAAATTGGGCGGTATGATGCACACTCTAAAGTATCTTTCTCCTCCTTGGTAATCACAATTAGTCTTGATTCTGCAAATGACGGGGGAGGTTGGCCTGATTCCAGAATTGAATTGAATAGTTTAGTCAGGTAGGGGGCAAGGGCATTACAGTTTGCTTTATAAAAGGCTGGAGTGAATCCATACAGTCCCGGAGCCGAGCCTGCCTTGAGATGGGAGGTGGCACTCAGCACTTCATCTGTCAGCATTAGGGCATTCAACATGTTTTAGTGTTGCTGTGCTATTGGGCGCTGGTGAAGCCCCGACAGATACCTCTCAATGTCTGACTCCGTCCCCTCTACCTGGGTGGTGTATAAGCTAGTGTAAAATCTCAAAAAGCGATCCGTTATGTCTCGGGGGTTTGTGTAACGCTCACCTGATTCCCGCAGAGGCGCCGGTCTTGACTGGGTGAATGCCGTATCTTCAAAGGTGATGTGTAAGACACGGTTGGCTCTTTGGGCTGGACCTCTGTGCACTGTATGTCTGACTCGAAGAGTAAGATGTCTTAGGTAAGTGAACGCCGAGCTCTCCATCTGCCTCGGGGCAGGGTGCCGTAACCAGTTTCTTCACTGGATAAGGGTGCAGGCCTCTTGAACTCAGAGGACTGCTGTCCGTCGTTAATTGCTCGAACGGTAAGTTCTGGGCACTTCAAATGTCTTAAAAGTCTTTTGTAATGATATCTCTTGTTTTGCAGGGTTCCGGTGATGGCGGATGCCGGGCTGATGAGAGTTGAGGATCGAACCTGCGTGAGGAATAGAAGCGCCTGGAAGCACATAAGTAAGCGCATATAGCCTGCTTCACGATGCGCACTAACTGTTCCTTTTATCTTGCAGGTACAAGTTCGGAGCTTTAGGGAAGCTGAAGGGTGCTGGAATACCCACTGGATTCGGCGTGGGAAGGAGTAATGGCACGTGAGTAATAAAGTTGCCCAATGTCTTTAAACGCACCTTCTTTTGTCTTTCAGATGCGGGATGCAGCGCCGAAGGCCTCCGGAGCGTGCGAAGAGCTGGTAAGCTTTTGTCTTTCAGATGCCGGAATGCAGTGCGAAGACCTCCGGAACATGCGAAGAGTAGGTAAGCCTTTGTCTTTCAGATGCCGGAATGCAGCGCGAGGCGTTGGTGACAGCCGATGGACCAGGTAAGAGATGCGCTGCCACTGAAGACCGTAGTGCTAACCTGTTCTTTCTTTGTCTTTACAGGTGCTGCTGAAGACTGGATTCCAGGATGGTAAGCCTTTGTTCCCTTAGGCCCAGGATCAGAAGCAGAAGACACGATGAGCGTTCTGCTGCAGAGAATGCAGAATAACGCAAAGCAAGATTCATCCATCGGGTGTGGTTTAAATAGCCTCCTGTAGTGCTTAGGTGTCTCCTTCCACAGCCATGCCTAGGTAAGAAAAGAGTTCCTGCTTTCCAGAAGAGTTCCAGTGTTCTGAACTTAGGGAGTGGCTCCTGCACCACCCAACAGGAAAAGTAGTCCCAAACAGAAGAGGATCAGGGGTTCAACTGGCAGGTAAGTAAGCAGCATGGTCTGCTGCAGGTAAGTCCACCCAAGCATTATGAGCCCGGCGCTTCCAGCGCTGGGACTGGGCATCTTTATGAGCCTGGTGCCACTGGCGCCAGGACAGGGTCCAAAAGGTCCCAATTGGGACTGGCTGGCACTCGGAACCGGGGTTATGGGTCTGCTTCCAAGGGAGTCGGGCAAGTCCTGATCTTTTGGAAGCAGAGATCATGACAGTTTGTTAGGATGCATCCTTGCTCGTTTCTGATTTTATATATTGCCCTGTCTGCCCTCTGTTTCCGCAGGCAATTGGCCAGCATAGTGTGGGCTTTGTCACCTCTCTCATAGAATTTTTGTTTCAGCTGCCTCAATTGTGTCAGAGCGCCCATCTCTGCCAGATGTCTTTCAGTTCCTCCTGAAGCCCTTTGATGTGATCTAATACAAGATTCGTCTCCGCTGGATGCATGCAGAGTCTCTGCTCGTGATGCGCAGTCTCAGCTTTAAGCTCTTCCTCTCTTCCTAACTGAATCTTTTTTCCTGTATGCACCTTCAGATATCAGGATCCCCCATATTGTGGCTTTCCCTGCCTCCCAGACTATGTTTTGTGGTAGGTCCCCAGTATTGTTTGTCGAAGTAATTTTTAATTGCCTCCGTGAGTTTCTCTTTAAAGAAATGGTTCGGTCAAAATGTTTTATTGCACCTACGGGTCAGCCATGTGTTTTTAAGCCTAAGTCGCTAGATTCTAGAAACAATTCCTATGGACCTTACCCGAGTTTTCATCCATTAAACGCACGCGAAAACAGGCATCAGGGAGCTGCCATTTTGTGATAATTCTATCATTTGCCCTATCGCCCTGGCTGACCTGCTTTTGCGGCACTAAATCATATCCCCCGCCCCTGAGCCTGACATTATGAAAACATTTATTCCCCGCCTCTCTCCGTGACGTTTCTGTGCTGCGTAGGCAAACGCGCCCAGTCGTCTTCTACGCGACTTCACACAGAACCCGGAAACCAACACAGATCAGCTCACAACACAGCACGCCACAATTCGGAATATGAAACTGTACTTTATAATCAAACAGCAACACGGTAAATTTGGTAAAGTACATTTATTTGACATTAAATGTTTATAGAATATTCAGCAATTGCCATATGAACTCCGAAAGTCATTTATTTTCTTTTATCGCTAACCGCAAATCCGTAAAAGTTTATCGTGAGTCACGCGCTGTTCCTTTATGGTACACAGGGTGTTGGTTTACGTTCCAAGAAGCACTTTTGTCGCACGTTGAACCGCAAGGCTGTTTGATCAGGTAGGCACTAGGCCAGCGTAAAGGTTGATATGTTGTTTCTAGCCGCTAGTACCGCGTAAGGGCATATGGGCCTTTGGCGATCGTCCCATAAGATCATCAGAATGGTGCAGTTGTTTACATTAAGCTGCAGCTGGCGGTTGAAGAAACCATCTGCCGGGGGTCTGAAACTGGTGGCAGTGGCAAAAGGGAAGTATATGCCTGTTTTGAAAACATAACATTTATAATTAGTCTCGCCAGCCGATCTTTATTAATATTATTCATTTTATTTATTACGGCCGAGCTGAAACTATTTGCTTTCAAGGATAGTGCAATGGAGTATGTTCGGCTCTAAAATCAATGCGAAAACTAACGAAATAAATCGAGGTTAGTACACAATGAGAAACGACTTTTTGTCTACATGCGTGTGGAATGTGGACCTGCATGCCCATGTGCCCGCTACAAGGACGATCCCACAAACATTTTCAAAGCTCTTCATTCATTCATTTATTCATGCATCCATTCATTAATTCTTCATTCCGGTATAAAAGCGTCTAAAGAGTTACTTACATTATATTTGCAATTTCCATTGTGTCTCTGCGTAATGCAGTCCGTAAATCCCACGTGCTCTTGATAACGATTTTTCGTATACTGAACTAACATGAAACTCGGTCTAGTTTAAGAATTTTCTGCCTTATCGTCTCTTACGTTATTTCACCCCCACCCCACCTTCAAATGAAGTTCTTTCGGCATGGTCCCTGTCTCTCAAGGTCAAAAAACAATAGAACCTTATACTGCCAGTGCGAGTTGTGGGCCTCTTCATGGCGCGAGCTGAAAATCAAACCCTCTGACCTTCACTAGAAATGAGCATGCATTCTTTCTTTGCAACATCCCGTAGTAACGCCATCTGTGAGAACTTGAAGTTTCGAATACATCTATGTAGTGCGCCTCAATGTGCAAATGCAAACTGGCTTCTCTCCCATCTGCAACGGCTCGCTTGGCGCGTTCTAAGGCCCCCAATTTTGTCCTCGTTGTCTGCGAGCTTTGAAGCCCCAAAGAGCCATAACTATTATACTATAATTATAATTTTTTGGGGAAGGTCAGGGAAAGTATAAATTACCCGAGGAGTTGAGTTGAAAGTGAGATTTATTGTTTGTTTTATTATTTGCAATACGCACGCCTCCCCTCGTTAACAGTGCCCAGCATATAGAAGAGATTGCGAAAATTAGTTACATTAACAAAAATATGTACATACACATATAGACAAGGTGAGCAAAATGAGGTGAATAGAGAGAGAATTCAAAGATGACACTCGGGTTGTTCGGCACCCAGGATGGTGAAGGTAGGGGTTAGGGTTAGCGTACTTTGTATGCACACTGTACAATAACATTTATTTACAAAAAGACAATTGTATTACAATTATTTAAACCGGGATTTGTACTTCACAACCATCTCTCTTTGGGTGGACATGGCACAGTGTCAATGTTTGGTGGCAATGGATCAGTGCTCTGCACAGAAACGTTCAAAATTCCATATCTGTGCTTCTCTAATACAGCAACAATAAGGCTTTTGACAAAGTCGAACTCCATTTCCTCATAGACTGGTTTGATCACCTATTGCTTACTTCTTTTTGAAAAGGCCTTAGTGTAGCGAGGCATCCTTACATTACCCGTAGTCCTAGATTGTTCACGGCCGAGATTCTCGTTATGGTCCAAGACGGCAAGTAGAGTCCTATGTCTCATGCCCTGTATGCTGAAATGCAAGCGCTTTGGCCTGTACTTTAGGCACATATTGTGGAACACCTCCAAACCTCCTGTATGACAGGATTCTGTCAGTCCCCTCAAATCTCTTGATAGTTTTATCGAAAACAATCTTCTCAATGGCTTTGTGTGTCGGTGAAGATGGATTCATCCACTTCTTCTTCCGTGCCTCCACTGGGGACAAAGGGCCATGTTCACATTGGTGGAAATGTAGGTTTTCTGACCAGCAGTGCACGTTGGTACAGTGGTGCATCAGTGACCGCAATTTTTCAATTAGTATTTCCACTGACCCTTCACAAGTTTTGGAGCTCCACCAAAGATGGTTTCTGATAGACTGGGACCACTCTGAAATACTTTCCAAACCTTTTTTTTCCCTGCAGCCGAGATTTTCTTATTGATTGATTTAGCAAGATGCCATACGTCAAATTGATGTTTAATATGTGGGCACTGCTCTCTCGTTGTCTTGGCAATTGAAACGTGTCTGTCCGTGGCTATGAGGTCGATGTGCATTCCCCTGGATTGCAGATATTCCACTGATTTTATAAATCCTAGTTTCTCCATGGCCTCTGAGGAAGTACATTGGGTTACCTGCACGACCACCGAACTCAAAATGTTCTTACTATCCTTGTCCTGAAAGTGGTAGGTGCAGTACTTGGCAGAAAATCCAGGGCTGTTGCACTGTCCATCGCCGGCTAGCCTGAATCGTTTGCCTTTGAATGTACTTGCTAGAGTCAATAGTTCAATTTTCCAAGCATCACTAATGGCCGGAAACAGATAATCATGTTGGTATTTGTAGTACTGCGTTTTTGAAATTAAATGGAGTCCCACAAACTGAAAGAAAGACTTTAACTTTCTAAAACTGGCGCCACTAAAAAGTGATGCAGCTGCACACAGTAGATTGCCTTCTGGCAGTTTCCCCAGCATCGGTTGTGCATACCATGAGAACGTATGATGTAATCTACAGGCGGCATGTATTGTGACGTTACTGCCTTGTTTTTGACGAGTCACATGAATCAATGGCTTCCCACATTCTTTCCCTCTGACGGAATGCCCACATTTCAGCATACTTATAATATCCATCAAACAACTGGCCAATACTATGTATTTGACCTCTTTCATTAGACTGTCATCCTGCATCAAAGTTGTTTCGGCCTGTGACGTTGAGGACATTTCACCACATTTGAAAGAAATATCGCTGCTATCAAGTTCTGATGCGTCGGTGAATGCTGCTGCTGGTTCATTCTGTCATTTCAAAATCTGCTACTTCAACATTGATGGGAGAACACAACAATGTCGACAGCTTTTTTGGTGGCAATTTTTTGGCGGGTGTAGATTGTGTAAATTGATCTTCAATACATCCAGTATCATGTTGTTGCGGTGGTGTGGTCGTACTGTAGCAATGGTCCTTTCCAGCTTTACTGGATTCTCCGGACACATTAATTTCATTTTCTGTACATTGGACATGAGCATCCCGAGTCTCAACACGCCGCGTCTGAATTAATAGTTCCTCCATAGCCTCCATAGTGTAAATGGTCTGGCAAGCAACATCTCTCATTCGCTTCACTGTCTGTGTATGCATAGTTCGTAGACCCACGGGTAACTAGAGGACAGATTGGAAAAGGGATGTTCAGTTTAAACACAAGATAAAGTATAGTACAATTGACTTGGAAAAAACGTAAAATAGTCCCCAGCACAAAAAAAATTCTAAAGTTATGAACTGTTTGTAACTAACCTTATTTTTGTTTCTTTTCTTTGTAACTTTTTTGACTCGATCTTCAACATCTGCACGCTGTTGCTCCGATACGTATCCGCATGTCTCCCCTTCCTCTTGCGCTGCAACGACTATATTTTCTGTATCCGCATAGACAGCACGGAATGAGGCTCCATCGACACCCTGAAACATAGTATTTTCATTACTGTGTATCAAAATATTGTTAGCATAAAACACACGTGAGGACGAACACACATGTACATCTCAATAGCCAAACACGATTTAAACATTGTGTGGAACAATCAAACGACAAGTATTCAAGCTCTGATGACCTAGTTCGATGGAGCTGTCAGTATCCATACCTCTGGCTCTGCATGGACTGCCACGAATGATTGTATTGAAGAGGAGGCATCAGCAACTCCCTGAAACACAGTACTTGCGTTAGTATGGTTTTCAATATTGTAAACATAACACACACTTGGGGTCGACAGCACAGGTACATATAAAGAGGTAACCACAAATGTTGCATTGTCTAAAAGAATCAAGGAATATTTAAATATGATCAGATTTAATCGACTTATTTCTCCGATTTCTTTACATCTGCATCATCTAAATGGGATCTTGTGATTGTAGTGGAAGCTCCATCGTCTCCCTAAAACACAGTACTTGCATTAATAGGGAAGAAAGTATAGCAAATGGAATCACGTTATATGATCACGCTCGATGGAGCTGTCAGTATCCATACCTCGTGCTGCTGAAGAATATCTAGGGCTGTTGTCAATGTGGTGCGCACTTCCGAAAGCTGTTGCGCCGATTCGTATCCGCATGGTCCAGCTTCCACCGGAATTACTTGAATGTCAGGCTCCGCATCAAGTGCGTGGGTTGACGATTCAACAACTGCCTGAAACATAGTATTTGCATTAGTAAGGATTACAATATTGAAAACACAACACACGCTTGCGGTCGACCGCACGGGTACCTATCAATGGCTAACCATGAATGAAACCTGGTGTAGAACAATCAAACGACAAGTGTTCCAGTCCTGATGATCACGGTCGATTGAGCTGTCAGTATCCATACCTCGTGCTGCTGAAGAACATCTAGGGCTGTTGTCAATGTGGTGGATGCTTCAGCATCTCCCTGAAAGACAGTACTTGCATTCGTATGGATAACACTAATTATAACTGAAAACAAACACCAGGGGACGACAACTAAGGTCTATATCAATCGGAAAGCACTAACCAAACAATTGGTAAAATAATCACACGATACATACAAACTCTTACTTGACATGCATAAAACAAGTCTGTAGCGGAATAGCCAAGTATGATTACCTGATACGCGCTAGAAGTGGTTGATAACTGCGAGCACGTGACGGAAGTAGAATGTTCTTGCTTCAGATTCAAGGGATAGTCAAGAAGTCGTAAAGGTAAATTATTGTTTGATAATGAAATGCCAATATTTAAAATTGCCATGTAAGGAGACAGAATACTTGAGTAATGCGCAATATAGCACAGTTGCCTGTGCCCATATATAGATTTCGTTTGTGCGTTATGAAATCTAAAAATAATATATTGATAAATGTCATTATTCAAAAAGCTATACACTCATATCAATGTCAAAAGTATTACAAATTGGAAACAACACCTAAAATATTAATGAATCCATTCAGCTACCTACGCACTACCGCAAGGCCTAAAGCTAAAAACGGACACTTAACTCAACAGTGGCGGATTGTGGACGAATAGAGTGGGAATAGCGTTTGCGAGCAAATTTTCGTGTCGATCGCCGTTTATTTTTCTTTGTTACCCAAGATGTGGTGTACATGTTCGAGGGAAAGTGCCGGCTGCAGATGCGGTATCGATCACCCCTCTTGTCCTCAAAGACTTGTTGGACTCTACTTTCCAGTTCATCCAGTGGATATCCGCAATGTCTGACCCATTCTCTTATTCGATTAACAGTTTTCTGGAAAACATGCATTGTAGTGCCTTCAGATTTAGCATGGGTCTTCGAAGGGCAACCGCTAATCGAACAGGCAGGCATTGTTGAAAATTCTGAAAATTAAATATCAAGATTATTATAAAACCTTGATGAATAAAAATGTCATAAAAAAGTAAATGAACCATACCATGCTCAATGCAAGGTTTGTTTTGGTCGCCGGAACCATACCAGTTCATCATGTGCAGCTTAGTATTTGCATAAGTTACAGAAATGTTTTAAATTATGTGACTAAACTCTGAACATGTGACTCGTCCCTTGGATGTTCTGTCTTGCACGAAAAGGAAACATGCTTACATAATAGACTGGACCCCCGAAGGATGCCATTCGATGACAATTGACACAGATGAAAATAAATAGATCTATTGATATCATAACAATTGAAACTCAAGTCAATAGCAATGAGACCAATGACCACAGCTCTATTGGGTACTGTAATAGCAAATAGATTGAAATGTAAAAATGACCGAAATATGACTAGGATACATGGCCTTACCTTGACCAACAAACAGTTGGATTCAGCAGGCCGAGCAGTATGTTGCAGGAGAACAGGTAGATGGCCACAGGTAGCACACTGACGAGTTTGCTTGAAGCGGTCACAGATAGCACAGCGACAAGCAGATTAGCATAGATCTCAGTGCTTCTCAGGTAGAAGGTTCAGGAGTTGACTTGCAAAGCACAAAGATGTTCTCATGAGACATATCAAGTGGTTTATAAAGTATTAGAAACAGGGGTGTGTTTCTGAATGAATGACGTGTGTATGTCGTGGTATTATGTTTATTGCAGGGGGGCAGCCTGCCTCGGTCGAGGCCTGCCTGGAGACACAGGGTCTGAGGAGGCCATGTGAGCGATGGCCTCTGGGCGTGGGATACCTTTTGAAGTGTACATGCTGTTTGGCACCTTGGCCGTTTGCGCCCGTGACAGCCCCCACACCTTGGCCGTTTGCGCCCGTGACAGCCCCCCATGCCAGCACTCATCCCTGGGTGTGAACCGCCTTTGATAGAGGGGGTGGGGTGGATGGGCCTGGGGCGTGCAGATAAGGCACAGGAAGACTGCTGAATGGAGACACACTTATGTGGATTGCAGGGGTGCGGCCTGCCTCGGGGGAGGCCTGCCTGGAGACACAGAGTCTGAGGAGGCCATGTGAGCGATGGCCCCTGGGCGTGAGATACCTTTTGAAGTGTACATGCTGTTTGGTACCTTGGCCGTTTGCGCCCGTGACAGCCCCCCATGCCAGCGCTCATCCCCGGGTGCGAAACGCCTTTTGGCGTGCAGGCAAGTGTGTGGAGCGAGAGGCCATCAGGCCCCTCTCATCCTTTACTTCTCAGTAGAAACTCGTACCAAGTGCCTCCAGTAGTGGGTTCGCCCCTTGCCCTTATGTGATGTTAACTTTGGATGACATTCGGGATGATGGGAACACTGAGCAGGACACGGGACATCCATTTTTGTACCCCCTTTACACTCCATCTTGGTGACCAGGCCTCACTGCGATAGTACAGCGCTTAGAGCACATGGCCCACACCCTTGTTCCCACTCTGACTGGAAAACTCCAGAGGTATTTGCAACAGCTAATAAATGTAACACATCACTCTCTGAGATCACGGCCCTGCATGTGAACCGGCCTGAACCAAGCACATGGCTCGTTCATCTCCACAAACTTGTCCTTGCCCACGCACCCTCGCCAATGGAAACTTACTGCCATTCTGACCCTGTGTCCCTGCAAGGTATTCTCTTCATGTGCCAGACCACTGACCACGCCATGATGCCCACCTAGCAGATCCCAACTAACATTAGACCCCTACTGCAGTATATCGTTGCCTATCAATAACAAATGCCACATACCGGAGATTCTTGTGAGCACAGACCCACACTTCAAGCAGTGTATTATAGTGATCAAGACCCTTAACCTAAGGCCTGTATAATCCAATGTTAATTGATAGTATAGATATATGTGTGACTTTTATAGAGACATAACCGACTGAAAGACTTTGAACAAGTGTTATTTAGTGCATGCATTATTGATAATATATTATGTTAGCTTAGATAGTGACCACCCCGCTTCACAGCGACCTGAACTTCACCCATTCCGAGCACAGATGTCTGTCGTCCATCCTTGAATGGAGACACACTTGATTCATTTAAAAAATCGAAACCTTTGTTAAAATATATGTGGTGTTTTATTTTGTATCTTATTTTGATGACACAAAAATACAAAACTTGTACACACACTGTACAGTTCAGGTTGCAGCACAGCGAGAGAAAATCCCCTGTACTGACCGCTGTCACTCGGGAACATTTCTCTTATGGCACGAATGGCACAGGCGGGTATCACTCTTCGAACGCGGTGTCCAAGCCTCCTGTGAAGCCACCATGTAAAGGAACGATGGGCCACCAGCCTGTACCACCTGTGAAAAGGAATGAAACAAACTGTTTTTAAAAGACCAAGATAAGTTTAATAAACGTTTGTTGTCACTGACAATTCTTTTAGTAATGGCATTCTGCTCGGACAAATGCTATCTCGACACTGCACACTATTGAAAGACTTTTGTGCGTTACAATGATATGTATATGTAATTTTGGATATAGTAGAAGATCGATCATGAAATAGGGGTGGCATGACAAGCAGAGTATACTTACTCGTTACTCGGATTACGAGGACGAACAGTTGCGCGAAATTCGTGCATAAGCAGCATCATTATCCTCAACACGGACCGTGTGAGGCAGGCTGCCCTGAAGTCTCGCAGCTCGGTGATGCATTGCGGTCGTGGCTCGCCTTCCGAAATGTAGGCCACGCATCCCGAGTTTTCACAGCAGCAGCAGTTCTCATCCTCGGTTGGCATTAGCTTGCACCGATTGCATGTGCACCAGGTAGAAACACTGTCCATGCGACTCGGTCCAGGCTCTTCAGCTATTGAATCGTCCTCCCAACTGCCGTCCGAAGACCCATCGTTTTTGCGTGTTTCCCTTTCCAGTAGTTCCTCCTCTGTATACTCGGGCTCGTACATGTAGGGCATTATTGTAGCCATTGTGTGTTAAACAAACTAAAATAATTGATAGCGGTGGTACTGGTATCTGTTCACACAGGCTACAAGCAACGAAGGTAGCTGACCAGAGCACAGAAACGAGTCACAGAATACTCAAAGTAACACAGAGAAAGGAACAGAATCAAAAAACTGCTGCTGTGTGTTGTGAAACGGTCTGTTTATACTTATTGAGGAAAGAGGCGTCCTGCCATTTCCATGGCGACACGTCGTTCGCTGAAGCGCAGCAAATGTTGACACGAGACGTGCTTTGGCATTGTGAAATGGGCGGTACGCGTCTGCTGATGACAGGCTATGGGGCGGGGGATATGATTTAGTGCCGCAAAAGCAGGTCAGCCAGGGCGATGGGGGAAATGATAGGATTATCACAAAATGGCAGCTCCCTGATGCCTGTTTTCGCGTGCGTTTAATGGACGAAAACTCGGGTAAGGTCCATAGGAATTTTTTCTAAAATCGAGCAACTTAGGCTTAAAAACACATGGCCGACCCATGGGGGCAATAACATTTTTTGACCAAACCATTCCTTTAAACACTCGGTCTTTGCAGAGGTAGTCATTGCACACCCATCTCCATTCTGTTTTGTAGGGTGGGCCCAGATCCAGGTCTAGTGTACACATGTCATGGTCTGACCACGCTACAATCTCTATGGTTGCGTTAACTATCAAATGTTCACTTACCGCCCCAACCAGCAAGTAGTCGATTCGTGAGTACGTATGGTGTGTGGGGGGTAAAAGGTGATTGCTCTGTTCTTCGGGTGCACAGTCCTCCAGGAGTCTATTAAGTGATGTTCCCTTAACTGAATTAGGAATCTAACCCCCTGAAGTGGGTT
Source organism: Ambystoma mexicanum (assembly GCF_040938575.1). NCBI lineage: Eukaryota > Metazoa > Chordata > Amphibia > Caudata > Ambystomatidae > Ambystoma > Ambystoma mexicanum. The sequence goes on from NC_090937.1 coordinate 392,194,592, forward strand.
TGATGCTTGGGTGTTTTCTCTTATGGAATCGCAGTCCCAGATGCGGTCTGCTACTATGTTGAGGTCTCCTCCACACACCAGTGTGCCCTTCCGCCAACCCTCCAAGAACTCGAGTAAGGACTTGCTGAATTGTGATTGGTTTTTGATTAGGGGCGTATGCAGAGCATAAGGTATTTGTGTGTGATCTAAGCGTGCCTTGAAGGGCTACAAACCTACCCAGGCTGCGCCTGTAGACGTGCTGTATCTGGAGGCCTAGTGATCTCCTATATAGAATGCAGACTCCCCCTTTCTTCCCAGTCCCCGAGGCCCATACTGTGTCTCTGATGTCCCTACCTAGTATCTTGCGTTCTGTGGGCATATTTAGTTCCCTGGACAAATAGAATGTCCAACTTCGAGAGCTTACATTGACGCGCCAGCATTTAACGTTTATGTGGTGAATTGAGACACTTAACCTTGAGGGACCCGATTGTAGGCCGTCCGGTAGTGCAATTTCGTCTGGTTGCTGTGTTGCTCCACCAGGAGAAGTTACATGAGGGGGATCAATCGATCTATGTGTTTAGGATGGCTGGACTAGGGTGTGGTGAACTGTGAGTGAGATGAAGCTAAGTAGTGGAGTGGGTGCTTTCCTTTTCGGAGTGAGTCCCCATACCGCTACCTCCACGCTACAAGGGACCCTCCTCGGGCGAATATTTAAAGTAACTAACACCTTGAAACTAATACAGCAAAAAACATCAAGCAGTGAAACCTTATAACATCAACTTACACTTTCTCGCGAAGTTCTGCGAGGACCATAACAGCATGTTTTGAATCACATATCCATTGTCTTTTACAGTCCACTTCCTAGACTAGCTCGCCTCCCGCGCCAAGGCGAGCGCTCCCCTATACTATGGGGTTTCCGCTGGTTTACAGGAGACAAGTGGAGCAATGTTTTTCAAGGTGTGTTGAGTCGTTTGTATTTCCACTTTCCGGGTCGCAGATTGTTTAACGAATAAACTCATTGAATGTATTATTTTTTTTTTTTTTTTTTTTTTTAAACTGTATTTATTGGTTTTACTGAGATAAAGCAGGTACAATTACATTGAACATTAAACCTTTCCCTCCTCCCACCCCCCTCCCTCCCCTCTGGTCGGATGAAATCTTAAAGTCCATTGTTCCACCTATGCGTTGAAGATGTCTGAAACCTTAATATTATGAGGGCACCACTGACCCATAAAGTCTGACTGCAGGTATTGCAATATCCCTTCCCATTCCTTTCCGAATGTGTCTCCAGTTCCTTGGATCTTGTGTGTAATTTTCTCCATAGTTATGTGGGCCCACACTTTCCGTAGCCAAGTGCAGGTCAGTGGAGTATTTGTATTCTTCCAATTCTGCATTATAGTGGTCCATGCCGCTATAAGTAGACCCATACAGCTTCTCCATTGTGATTTGCTGTATCGTCTCTGATTCCACAGAGCCAGACTCCCTCCCCCAGCCGCCCCACATCCGGGAATATTTTGCCCATTTCACTTTTCACTTCTTCCCAAAAGGGTTTAACACCTTTGCAGTCCCACCATATGTGTCTCCATGTTCCTACTTCATCACACCCCCTCCAGCATTGATTAGATGAGTTTGGATACATGGAATGGAGCCTTTCTGGGGTATAGTGCCATTGCGTCATAATTTTAACCCACATTTCCCTTGTTTGTGCCGAGCGGGTCATCCTGGGGATCTGCTTCCATAGGTCCTCCCACTGCTTATCCGTTGGTTCTACCCCCAGCGTTCTACCCCATTTTATTCTATATGACCACTTAATGTCTTCTCCTTGTGTGTTTATGAATTTATATAGTGTCGATACCTACTTTTTCTCCCCCGTGTTGGATATGATATACGTCTCGAACCCTGTGAGATCCCTGGTTGCTGCTTCGGTGATTTCCGGGGAGTTCAGCCAGTGTTTAAGCTGTTCATATCTATATCTGTCACTTTTGGGGATTCTTTCGTCTATAATGCAGGATTCCAGTGATCTAATTTCCTTTCCTATGAACATCTCGCCTATTTTGGTTATGCCCCCCTCCTCCCAGCTATCGTAGGCCCCTTGTTCCATCCCCGGGGGGAACTGTGGATTTCTGCATATGGGAGTAAAGGGTCCCAGCGTAGTGGTCATTATTCCTTTTCGTGTTTGGATATCCCATGCTTTCAGTGTGGTCCTCATTATTTCACTGATCCCTACATTCTTATGCCTATGCTGCTTTTGCTTCCAGAGAAGTTCTACCAGCGGGGTCCTTGCCACTGCTCTATCCTGTTTGGCCCAAATCTGCTGTGGATTCTCCCCAACCCATTCCCTCAGGACTCTAAGCTGTGCCGCCTGAAAGTATTTTTTGAAATGGGGAAGCGCCATCCCCCCTTCCCTGGTTGGAGCCGTGAGGACCATTCTCGCTATCCTGGGCGATTTCCCTTTCCACACATAAGACGATATTAATTTTGCTAGGATTTTGAAGAACGAATTGGGGACACCCACCGGGAGAGCCTGAAAGTAGTATAGTACCCTTGGGAGAATAGTCATCTTTACTGATTGTATTCTACCCCACCATGATATCTGCAAAGGATTCCATCTGCTCAATTCCTTACGGATGTTTGTGAGTAGCGACGGGTAGTTTGCCCCATAAAATTGTTCTATTTTCTGAGGGATCACTATTCCCAGATACCTTATGCCCCCCTCTACAATCGTAAGGTCTAGTTTCTTTGCTTCCCTTTCTATATTAGCTCTGTCCCCCGCCAATATTAGGATCTCTGATTTTTTCCTATTAATCTTTAGACCGGATATGGTCCCATAGGTTTCTAGTTCCCGCACCGCGGCTGAAAGGGTGGATTCGGGGTTTTCTAAGCTAATTAGCATGTCATCCGCATATGCTATAACTTTGTGTTCCTGTCCAGCCATGTCAATCCCTTTAATATTTATTGTTTCTCGTATTTTTATAAGAAGAGGTTCCAGGAATAGGGCGTACAGCAATGGTGAAAGGGGGCATCCCTGTTTCGTTCCTCTTGAGATTATAATCTTGTCCGTAACCTCGCCATTGATGACTATTCTGCTGGATGGGGAGTTGTAGTTTGCTTTAATGCGCTCAATATATTGTTCCCCAAATCCCATGTGCTGCAGCACTTTAAATAACATGGACCACTCCACCCGATCGAACGCCTTCTCGGCGTCTACCGATAATAGTATCGCTGGGGTGTGGGAGATACTTATTTTCTCTACTAGATGTGCGAGCCTCCTAGTGTTGTCGTGGATTTGCCTTCCAGGGATAAATCCCAATTGATCTTGGAAGTAATGGGGATAGCCTAGTTGCCAGAATTTTCGTATACATTTTTGCGTCTAGATTAATCAGGGATATTGGTCTATATGATGCAGGGTTAGTAGGGTCTTTACCTGATTTGTGGAACACCAGAACTTTTGCTTCGTTCATTGTGGGGGTCACATTACCGCTATCTTTAAATGAGTTCAAGAGTCTGGTTAGTATCGGGGTCAGTATATCTGGTATTTTTTATAAAATGGGGCCGTAAATCCATCTGGGCCTGGGGCTTTGTTACTTGGGAGTCCATTTATTGCTTTACTTACTTCTTCTTCCCTAATGGGGGCTTCTAATGTTTGTTTATCCTCTTCTGTTATTTTCGGTATCTGTAGGGCCTTTAGGTATGCTTCTTGGGCGTGTATGTTAGGGCTTTCAGTGGAGTAAAGTTCTTGGTAGTATTGCCTCAGTGCTTCCCCCCCATTTCGTGTGTGTGAGTTTGGACGTCCCCCTTCCCATCACATATGGCTTTGATCGTCGTTTCTTTCTTTTTTGCCCTTAGCTGTCTCGCCAGGAGTCTATCTGCCTTGTTCGCCTTAATGTAATATCTCTGTTTCAGATATAGTAGACTCCGTTCTGCGCCCTTTGTGCGTAGCATCTCTAATTGCCCTTGTGTATGTTTCAGTGATTTTTTCAAAGACCTGGTGGGGTGTGTCAGTATTTTTTCTTGAATATCTTCTATTGTTTTTTCCAATTCCTTTTCCCATAGAAACTTTTGTTTATCTCTTGTGATTTTCAACACTATCATCTTCCCCCGCAGCACTGCTTTAAATGCATCCCAAACTGTACTCACTGCCACCTCTCCGGTGTCATTTTGTGTAAAGTATTCCTCTATCATTTCCCTTATTGTCTCCCCTGTAGCTGGATCCTGGATCAACTCCGGCGGGAGCTTCCACCTCCAGAGCCCGTTCTTTTTCCCTGGGAATGTCATATCCAGCCACAGTGGGGCGTGATCCGATAGGGCAATTGCACCCTTTTCCACCCCTTGTATTTTTCCCAGTAGTCTCACTGATACCCATAAATAGTCTATCCTAGACATGGTGTTATGAACATGTGAGAAATAGGTGTACCCCCTCTGTTCGCCCTTCAATTCCCTCCAAACGTCATTCAGGGCCATGTGGTCCATTCTTTGTCTCAGTTTCTTCGATGGCGCCCCTTGACCCTGAATATTCCCCGTACTCCTATCCAAATGTGGGTTCCATGCCATATTAAAGTCCCCTCCCATAATCACTTCTCCTTTTGCAAATTCTTCCAGCTTTGATAGCATATCTTTAATAAACCCATCCTGTCCTTGATTCGGGGCGTAGATTGAGGCAAGTGTAATGCTATAACCTTCCACTTCTACATTGGCGAAGGCGTATCTTCCATCTTTATCTACTTTTGTGTCCCGCATTTTATAGTCCTTTCCTTCTTTTACCGCTATCAGTACCCCCGCTTTTTTTTCCCCTGCCGTTGCTTGTACCCAAATTTTGTATCCTTTTAACCTTGTTTTCTGCTTATCCCTTGTTCTTATATGGGTTTCTTGGAGAAGCAGTATATCTGCATTTCCTCTTTTGAATTGTTTCTCCAATTTCGCTCTTTTTGTTGGGTGATTCATGTCTCTTATATTGTAGGTCAATATGCGTATCATCCCCATTCTGTTGTATTGGTGTGTGGGTGCATCTTGTCTTCTTCTTTGCGTTTCCTGCCTCTTAGATTTCTCCGACCCTCTCCCCTCCCACCAACTCCACCCCTCCCCCAACTTGTAACTTTAAACCTATCAAACTGTCCCCCGAGTGGGGCAAGGGTTCCTATTGATGCTAAGGCGTTGCGCCTTTCGCTCCCTGCCCTCCATACCCTCGGGGGGTATGTTATGGGGAGTCCTAAACCCCAGTGATCCATATGTTCTTTCCGATTACCACCCTGTCGGGTCTCGACCGGACCGCCAACCGTGAATTGTCCGTTGGGCTCCGCTCCCACGCCACCCCCCGACCAAATCTCAGCATCAGGTTTCCGTGTTGTTCCCCTGTTATACGTTCTTCCTTATTTTCTCATGGTACTTTCCTTTGGGTTTCCTTCCCTGTACTTGTCTTTTTCTTCTTGCTGGATTCCCAGCCCATTGGGTTTCTTGTACGATCTCTCCTGTATGAGGCTTCCCTTCGTTCCACCTCTTCCTCTTGGAGTCCCAGAGTGCTGAGACCTTCTTCCAGTGTGGTCACCCTTCTCTGTTTTCCTTCCCAAGTAAATAGTAGCCCAAACGGGAAGGTCCATTTGTAGCGGATCTGTTTTTCTATTAATACTTTCACCAGTGGGGCCATTGCTCTTCTTTTTTGGAGGTTGACCATAGCCAAGTCTTGATACAATTGGATGTCTTGCCCATTCATTTTGATATGCTCCATTTCCCTCGCTCTTCTTAGGATCTGTTCTTTCTGCGGATAAGAAGAGAGGGCCACCAGGACATCGCGTGGTCTTTCCCCTGGGGCTCCAGACCTTTTGGGTCCTACCCTATGTATTCTGTCGACTCCTATATCTTCAGCATCTTGCGTCCCCAATATGTCTCTAAACACCTCTTTTACCGCTTCTTTCAGGTCTTTATCTAGGACTGATTCCACCATGTTCTTGATTCTAATGTTCGAGCGTCTGGAGCGATTCTCCAAATCCTCACATTGTATTTCCAAGTTTTGAGTTAGAGACACCAACCGCTCTTGTGTTTCGCCTATTTGGCTCGTATCTTCTTCAAGGCTTTGCACTGATTTTTCCACCATATCTGTTCTCTCTTCGAGGTTGTTTATATCCAGTCTTATGTCTTGGACCGCTTGTTTCATTTCATTCTTCATGGTTGCAAATTGCTCTTGGACTGTAGACATGAACTTCTCTTGAAAATCCATGAACCAGGATTGCATATCTTCCCTGGTCAATGGATGTTGTTTCTGGGAGAGTGTTTCTGCCTCACCATCGTTTTCTCCCTGGGTTCTCCCTTTCGATTGTGATGCTCCCTCCGTTGTCCACATTTGTAATATATCTGCGCCTTGTTTTATCGATTGGGGTGTCTGTTGGGAGGGGTTGCCCTTCCCTTTTGCTCTTGACATGGCAGGGTGTTTTATTGGAGGGTCTATGGGCTTCTGTACCCTCTTGTAGCCTTCCAGTTGTGTTTCCCCCCGTTCGGTTCTTCCGGCGTGCTCCTGTGAGTGGGGAGGGGGGGGAGAGATCCAGTTTTACCAGACGTGGTGTCCCCTATTACTCTTCTTTCCTCGACGATTCGACTTGTCCTCACACCTGCAGCTATAAGTCTCTCCTTTTTTTTTTTTTTTGTATTCCCCTTCACAGCGTTCCCTCCAGCCTATGGGGGAAGCGATTCCAGCAGTGGACTTCCTCGTTCCCTGATCGGGCCGTGCGAGGGGAGGGTTCCCCCGCCGATCCGATGCCTGAGTGCTGTTCCTTGCCTGGGTTCTTCTATGGAGGTCCCTCTTCCGCGCGTCTTCCCGGGATGCCTCCCCTTAATCACCACTGGCGCCGCGCCAATTCCTACTTCTCCCTATCTCTCCCGACCTCTGTCTTCCTCCTTCGCAGCGGTCTCAGTATTATGGAGGGTGGGTGTTGGGTCAACTTTTGCTGCCCCGGCGGATGGCTCGCCGGTCCCCCCCCCCCCCCCCCCCCGGCTGGCTCACCTTTTATGCTGCCGGTGTTCTGCTTCCCCTCTTCCGCGGTCCGCCCTGTTCCCTCCTCCGTGCCGCTCCTCCTCCCTGCCGCTGACTCGATCACGGGTCCCTGATCCTCGGGACCACCTGTCAGGGCTTTGCCGTGGGGGGGGGGGTCCAGCGGAGCTCCCGATCCTGCTCCCACGCTGGGTTGCTCCCGCCGCACCGCCTTCTTCTATTGCGCTTGTGTGCGCGGGGAAGTCCCGAACGGCTCCGATGGGGGAGGGGCTGATCCTTTTCCTCCACAGTCCGCGCTCCGCGCTCGATTCTCTTGCGGCTTCGCCTCTCCCACTCCGGGGGGGGGACCTCCAGCTGTCGGGGGGGCGAGAAACGGGCCCTCACCGCATTAATGTGCTTTCTTTTGGCGGCCCGGGCGGAGCGCTGATTAACTGCGTCTCCTCACCCCGGCGGCCATCTTGGATCTGAATGTATTATTTTTTAAAACATTTTTGGGGAGTTTCCCTCAACCCCCCATCCCCATTAATTTTTTATATATTCCCGAACACCCACACCCCATTTATATATTTTTCTACCCCTAACCCCCTTAAAATTTTGATTAATTTTTTTTGTTAAAAAATCTGCTGTAAAAAACCCTGCGGAAAAAACATCCCCCGATGAAAGGACGTTGTACCCTCAGACCGACCTTTTTGCCTCCAGGGTCAACGGCAAGTGCGAGTTGCTCTGCTCTTGGGAATTTCCTCAGAAGGGAGCTCTGTTGGACACAATGACATTCCAGAGACTTGGATCTCCTCTATGCCTTCCCACTGATCCCTGTCATACCGCTAGTTCTCAGGAGGATGCGTCTATTCAGGTCCACGTTGATTTTGATCACTCCAGGTTGGGCGTGGAGGATGTGGTAGATACTAGGAGTAAGATTTGTCAGGTGATTTGTTTTTGTATTCCTTTCCACTCGGAGGCTAGGCACTAAGTTCATTTATTCTGAATATGGCCTAAATTCTCAGCTCAGGGTCGTGAGAGGGATGTGAGGGGTCAGAAATGTGAGACGGACACAAAGGTATTGTTTTCTCAAAAGGGGTGAGATAAACAAATACCTTTCCATAACCTAACAAGGATGGCCCTGCCTAGCAATCTAAAACAAAAGAAAAACAACCTAGTGTCCAAAAAGTCTCTGACCCTCACACTAATGCACACAACAAAATCATACAAGGAATGTTTGGCGGTCTTCAGTTCAAGTAAACAAAATACCAATTGGATCTGAAAGATATTAGAAAGTACTCATTGTGACCACGGTTTGACTCCCTCCGCCTGGATCAATTCAGGAACACCTTGAGCTAAGTTTGGATTCAATAAAGTTCTGTGTAACAACAAAATTCCATTCAACGTAGCACAAAAAGTATTTTCCATTCACTGGATCTTTCCATTTGGCAAATAAAATGTCTCTTGCACAAATGATTGGTCACAAATCAAAACTGTTATTTTCCACGGTCTCCTGCTTGGCAAAGTAAATGCTTTCCACTCGAAACACAAGTTCATAAACCAAGACAATTGTTCTCTTCAAAGAGGCCAAGTAATTATTAACACATCACACTTCTTCAAAGGAAACACTTTGGTCAGAATAGCACATCAATTACTTTTGGTAATGCAACAGTTAATCAAGAAAGGTGATAGTTATCAAGTTTCTTCTAACACACCTTTTTACCCTAACCATAGTGCTTTAAATCATCATCTTTCTTGGTACACTTGCCTGCCAGCGCTAACTACTATTGGTCCCTTTCCTGGTTTACTCACCTGCCAGGATGAAAACTACAACTACAATTCTGTTCAGTGGTAATGATTGTTCCAAGACTCTCCACACCAGCATCATATGTGAGGATGTTTGAAAAATAACCGTTTCTCTTTATATTCTTGACAAGGTGGGTTAAAGATCTTCCCATCTTAGTATTCCATAAAAGGGAAGTTGCACCCTTGTTGTCTTTGTATTCTTCTTTTATAGCCTTTTGGCTGTTGGCAATGCAAGTTACAAGTATAAGGAGATTTGTGCTCCTGCAGCCTTTGTATTGTTCTTATGTTGCTTCTTGGCTGCTGGCAATGTGGGTTACAATCACCCCCCAAAATCAGGTATCACTTACTACGAGAGTTGTGCCCTGGCTGCCTTATTTCATTAGTTCAGTATTCAAAATCATTGGTTCCAATTAAATGTCTCATTCAGAGAGCCCCAGGGTCACCTGGCGTCTCAGGTCAACTCACCAGTCTTCACTGGCATCTCCTTTTTACATGCGGGTACTGCAGTGGATCTCCTCGAATCTGTCTGCGCAGCTAGCGAGTCTGGTGTGACTGTCGTTGCAGCAAGGACAGTCGTTCAGTGGAGCTCTGACAGCTCTTTGAGGTCTCCGGTTCCGCTTCCTGCATGGAGCAGTTCACGGCGTGTTGGGAGCTTGTCTCCCACACAGCGTTGCTTTCCCCAAGACCAGTTCCTGCCTGCATGGCCATGTGTCTTCTCCTGCTTTGGCCTCAGCTGGTGCTTCTACGGTCCGCACAGTGTTTCCCGCATTCAGTCCTGCTCCCGCCGCCTTTGCTACTCCATCAACGTCTCCTCCCCTCACCTGACTCTCGTCCCTGAATTTAAATGTCCAGCTCAGACTGCTTATTATGTTTCATGGTACCTTTACTCTTCATCAACTGAGTACGCCAGGCATTATAGGTCTGAAGTCCATAGTGTTTTTTATAGCAGAAAAATTGTTTACAGTAAGCCATCAAGGCTTTAGGAACATTAGGGAAATCGGGAGTTACAGAGGTCACTAAATCCCCCTGATATGAGCCTCCTCCCACATAATACCACCCAGAGGGTTAGGATCAGGTGGCGGCTGCCTTTCCCTGGCCACATGAGAGAAGGCCCAAACTGGGGTTTGTGATGATCTCACTGGATTCATCACAGGGATCTGGACCCTTTCACCTGTACTACCTCATCTGTCTTGGATTTTCTATTTCCGTTCCCCCGGAATGCCATGCAGATTGTCGCTGTAAAAGGGCACCTGGCCATTGTCACAGATGGCACAGAAATCACGAGTCGTAAAGACAGTACAGTGGTTTTGCTTGTTCTTCTCTGGCATATAGGGCCGTCGTTCTCGCTCTCGTCTCAACTTGACCCCACCCCAAACATCTGTAATCCTTGGTTAGTGCTAGCCAATGTTGACCCCTACTTTCTAATTACTGCCTTCAACTATAGATGTCTCCCTCAATGCAAGCTACCTAAAATTCCTCAGAATTCCCAACTATCCTACTCTAAGGGTTAGTGTTATAATGGGGAAATTTGGATAGTGCCTTTCATTTACTTGTAGGGTGATACTAGAAGAGATGAGAAAAACAGACTGGTATCGCACCTAAGAGGTAAGACTGGAAACAGGGCTATACACAGACACAAGGTGTGAGGGCAGTGGTCAGGGCCCTCTGTGCTTCCACCATCCCTCCCAAGGTTGGCTCGGGCTCTGAATTTTCCTCATCTCCTCCACACTTCTGTGAAGAGGGATCCTTCCCTCTTCACATTGCCAGTGCACTGACGTTGTCACACTTTAACTGCCTTTAAAAGACCCCTGAGCAAGGTTGTTTCTTCACGATCCCCAGTGTTCTGCTTTTTTGCGTGCTTGTGTAACCAGTTATCTCCATGCGAGTTTGCACTCCCTGCCTGGGACATGAATTTAGTGAACACTTTCTTGGTGGGTACTCAGTGTGAGCTGCTGCATTGATGTTAATATTTCGCAAATTTGGTGGTGCTAGATAGCCCTACCAAGATGACCACGATTCTCTGAGCTGTGTCTTGCCTGGGCTAATCGGCCCTGACGTCCTGTGTGATCCTGAAGTGTACACGGTGCATGCGAGCGACCGTGCGTGTGTCCCTGATGCTGGTGTGCTGCTGTTGGTTGACTTGAGGAGGTGAAGTCGGCCCCCTGTATGCCGAAATCCTCCTGTGGCTGTTCGGTGTCTTGCATCACTTTGGAGCTACCTTATGATCTCCAGAGCGCAGAGGATCGGTGGTGCCTGTGCCTGCTTGGAGCCGGGGAGGAGCTGCCCTGGGAGTGCCTCAGACCCTACTGACGAACAGCGGCAGAGCAGAACCGTGGGAACGGCGGGGGCACTGGGAGGACCACACCTGAAGCAGTCTTGAGTGTACGGAAATGGGAAGGGGAAACTGCAGCACCTTATCGGGACACAGCAGATGATGCCCAGGCAGTGCCTTGGGCACTGGGTCCCTCTGGATGGCGTGGGCTGGTGCAGTATTGGTCCATCTGGTGGAACGTGCTGATCTGTGGTGGCTCACTTGGGTTGTTGGGGCCTACTGTCGACCCGCCAGAGAATGATGCGGCCTTGGTGTGGGACAGTGGCACTTACCCGCACGTGAAAGGCTAAGCTGCCGACTAAGGGTAGAAAATATCGGCATAGTACAGCATAAGTTGGGTGGTACCGTGGTAGGTTTCCCAGTTCGCCATTCGTCCCACAGAGAGTGGGGGTACTGATGCTTCAGCAGTGTTGGGTATGGTGAGAAACTGGACGGTGGTCCTGTTGGCTTTGGCATTGTTGATTTTTGCACATCGTGCCATTGTCAGTTGTTCTGGGAGGCTCTCCCTCTCTGCGTATGAGGAGCAGAGGTCACTGCATCCACTGTCATGATGCCATTGGGTCTGCTAATCGACTCCTGCATGCACATTGGAAGTGCAAGGGCTGGGTGACATATTAGAGGGGTGGAGTGCGTGGACTTGGGGTTCTGGCGCCGGAGGAGCTGGGGGTGTCGCCTGTAAAGACGGTTGCAGATGGGTGCTGTTGTTCTGGGGTGACAACTTACTCCCTTCATAGGATTGGCGCTAGAAGAGACGAGTGGCTGCAAGTCTCAGGACCTGCCTATTTGGGTATGCTCACTGGAGGACTGCTAGGGCATAGAGTGCTTCATTACCACAGAGAAGCAGGCCGCAAGATGGTGAAAGGCCAGCAAAAATTGGAACAGTGCAGGGGGGGCAAGCACAAACAACCTAAACAGACGTCCTCGCTACGTTCAGATGAATGGCAGGAATCCGATCCTGCTGAAGCTGTGGTAACTATGGGCCATTTCTTGGAGGCTATCCGGAACTCGCTGACATCACTGGTGAGTAAGGTGCAAACAATTTCCGTTGCGCTCTAATTAGTTAGAATGGACCTCAAGAAGATGGGTGAGTGAGTCACGTAGGCTGAGAAGAGAGTGGGGGCATGTGGAGGATACGGTTGCCACAAAGCAATCGCAATGGATTCATTGGCTGCGGGCACGCGAGCTGTGGAAGTCAAGGTCGAGGACACGGAGGGCAGGTCTTGGGGAAAGAAACATTGGGATTCTTGGGGTTTTTGAGGGTGAGCAGCTTTTCACAGATACTATGTAAGTTAAATGGTTGTCAGTGTGGTTCACGTTTGAGAGGGCGCACAGGGTACCAAGAAGGAGACGTTCATTTGGGGCCCACCATAGGCCATAGTAGTGAAATTATTGTACTCCTAAATCCCGTCATCCATACCTTATGGGCGTCCCTCGCTAGTGACGGGAGACAGAACCTTTTTCACCAGAAAAAATCATCTTCCCCTTTAAATTTAAAGGTGCGCAGGGGCACGGCCCTGAGAGCATCCGCTCCCCTGACTCCACCCACCGGCGCCACGCCTTAGTCCTCTTTTCCATATCGAGGGGAGCGGACCGCTTTCACCAGCGCTCCTGGGTTTGGCATCGGCCTTGTAATTCCACACGCTCTTCCCCGGAGACTGTCTTTAGTCTTTAATCAGGTACTCGGTCCTCTGGCGCCACGCTCCTCCCCGGCACATGTCGACGTCTTTGTGCTTCAGCAGGTGCCCAGCCTGCAGAGGGCTCTTTGCTACGTCTGACCCCCATGTACTTTGCCTCCGTTGCCTTGGCGCCGATCACGGCTGGGAAGGTTGTACCACGTGTGACGCTCTTAAACCGCGCACTCTGAAGAACAGGTTAGCTTGGTGGAGGAAGCTCTTCTAACAATCGCCTCCAGAGGACTTGAAGGACTTTGTCAAGCACAAGTCTAGGCCCAAGGCAGGGCCCCTTTTTTTCTGCACCCCGCAAAGGTGACTCCTTCCCAAGGAGACGTCTGAGCGGGAGGGACTGTTCAGGTTCTACCACCAGCAGAGGTACTGAGGCTGCTTCAGCTACCGGCTGCCAGCCACTAGATCCTACCGGGGAAGTTGCTGAGGGACCGCAAGGTTCTTTTACCGGGTGTCCACCCGAGGAGCTACACCCTACTACCGGACAAATGTCTGAGGGGGCGCCTGTACGCAGCACTACCGGCAGCACAGACGAGGGCACAACGCCTACCAGGCCACGTCCTGAGGCGCAACGTAGGCCTCCAGCTCCACCGCCAAGAGTCCTGGAGGATGCCGGGCCCAGCGCGGCAAGCACCTCAGCGCAGGCATGTGGCATGCAGCCCGACAAGATGGCTGCCGGGCCAGACAAACTGGTACCTCGTCCGATACCGCCCCTTGGTGCGCAGGTGGGAGAACGAGTTTCAAGGTGGGACTGGTCTTCACCAGGTACGTGGCCTACTGCATATCCTTCAACGTTGCAGGGCAGATTCACCCTGCAGGCAACAAGGCAGAGTACGCCCAGACCCCAGCAACCTCAGGGCCCTACACCATCTGGCACCCCACCGGCCTATAAGGGCAGATTCTTCAAGAAATTCCTCACCCTTATGAGATCCCCTCAGATGGGCACCACCCTACGGGATGTGATCAGGGACATGCTACTTCCTGTCCCGCCCCCGCCGGCCATAGTCATTCCTCCTATAGCTCCAGTGCTTTAGGCACCTGTGCAGCCTCTGCTGCTCCCGCCGACCCCCGTGGTTCCGGCTCCTCTGCCTCCTGTACCCCAAGCGGTTCCATACCAGCCTCCACAGCAGCCTCAGGCCCCGGTCACCACACCTCAACCTGCGGCACCCAGTACTCCGCCACCTGTCCCTGACAAGCTGGACACCGATGAGGAGGACAACACGCCGTCTTCGGGCAAGGCTTTACATGATTGTCTTGTAGGTCTGGCCGAATACTTGGGCCTTCCACTTCCCGGGGTTGAACCTCTGGAGGCGGGGTTCCTGACTGAAGTCCTCACTCTACGCCCCACGGCTAGAACAGAGATTCCGATGTAGAAGGATGTTGGTGCTTTGGCCAAGAAAGTATGGCTTAAGCCCCATTTGGCACAGCCCATCAATTGGCACCTCGACGCCAAGTACAGGCAATTGGAGGGGGATACACTCTTGCTGTCGGCACACCCTCAACCGCACTCTTCGGTGATTGCTCCGGCCTCCATCTACTCTAAGCCACAGTATTCCTCTGCCACCTCGTCCTCGGTCCTGCTAGGCAAGGAGGAGAAGATCTTGGACGCATATGAAAAGGTCTACTCCAGCGCCTCTCTGCATCTTCGTCAGTATAAAGCGGACGCTATGCTCACAGTTGTTAACCAGAGGCTTTGGTGAGAACTAGCCGTCTTCCTTCTGGAAATTCTGGTACACAGTCAGGCGCGCTTCAAAGCAGGGCTTGCAGAAGCAACGTTGGTGGCCCAAGACGACATGGAGTCTACAGCGGCGCATATAGACACCTCAGGCTGTGCCATCTGCATCGCCACGGACATGAGAAGGACTGCTTGGCTGCGGGCTACCAAATTCAACCTGAATGTCCAGGAGTGCATATCGGACCTTCCATTCGAGGCTAGCAACCTCTTCCATTCCACCACTGATGAGGAACTTGACAAGAAGAACAGTCCCCAGACTGCAAAATCCTTATCTATCCTCACGAAGTCCACGCCCAAGACATACAGTCAGGCGCACCAGCGTTCCGACAAGGGGCGGGTCTTCGGTGCGTTCAGGGGCTTCCAGGAACAAAGGCCCAGGCAGCCGCACTGACCTCCAAGTCAGCACCGCCGCAAACACAAGGCAGGTAATAATGGATTCTTTCAGTCCCCCTCATCAGCCCCAGCTTCAGAGGGAAAGAAGGCATGACATTCCCCTCCAGGTCCATGTGTCTCTAGTGTGGGGCAGGTTTGCCCTTCATGCACAGTATTGGGGCGCAAGGTTCGCGGACCCCTTGGATTCTATCAGTGTCCATGGGCTACCGCCTACCAGTTCCTCCGTCTTCTGTCTCGACGGCAACTCTGCTGGCGGAAATTCATTTGCTCGTAGAGAGCCAGGCAGTGGAAGAAGTCCCAGCTTCCCAGCGGGGTATGGGCTTGTACTCCAGGATATTCACTATACACAAAAAGAACCAGGCTAGCCTGAGAGTTGTGTTGGACCTTTGCACCCTGAACCTTTCCCTTCAAAAGTTCAAGATGGTTACCCCAGCGCTTATTGCAGAGACACTGCGCAAGGGAGACTGGATGTGTTCCCTGGATCTGAAGGACGCGTACCTACACATCCTGATTTGGCAGCCTCATCGGTCCTTCCTGAGGTTCAGGATCATGGGCTTCCATTTCCAATACAAGGTTCTACCCTTTGGCCTCAAATCAGCCCAGAGGGTCTTTACCAGGCTTATGAATGCAGGGGCAGCCCTTCTCAGGGCCCAAGGTCACCATGTCTACCCATACCTAGACGACTGGCTCGTCAGGGCGAGATCCCCAGAGCGGGTCCATCACACTACCTCTGCCCTCATGAATACGATACACGAATTGGGATCTTCCATCAATCTCTAGAAGTCACAGCTACAGCCGAAGCAGAGTCTGCCGTTCCTGGGCCTCATCTGGGACACAAGCTCCGAGAGAGTTTTTTCGGAGGACAAGATCACAGACACCAAGAGGTCCATGGTTCATTTTCTCAACAGAGCGGTGACCTCAGCATGGTGGTACCAGCACCTCTTGGGTATCATGGCGGCATGTCTACTGGCAGTGCCTTACACGAGGCTCAAAATGAGAAGATTGCAGCTGCGCTTCACAGCCACATGGAGTCTGGAGCATGGTTCCCACGCGGAAATCGTCAGCATCCCTCCCTTTCTCCACCAGGACCTTGTCTTGTGGAGCACGGACTGCAACTTGAGGATAGGCAGACTCTTCCGATAACCAGCACCGCAGGTTACCATCTCCACTGATTCTTCCTTGGAGGGCTGGGGAGCTACCCTGGACAACCACGGCGTCCAGTGTTTGGGCTCTTCAGGAACAGGAGGCCCATATCAATTGGCTAGAGCTGAAGGCCATCTGGCTTGCTCTCAAAGCCTTCCTGCCACTCATTGGCAAGAGGATCCTCATTCAAACGGACAACTCCACCAGCATGTATTACATCAACAAGCAGGGTGGCACCAGGTCCCCTCCCCTATGCAGCCTGGCAGTCAGCATTTGGAAGTGGGCACTGGAGAACATTCACCTGAGGGCAAACACCTCCCGGAGGAGTCCAACCTGGAGGCGGACAGGCTCAGCAGGTTGGGTGCGGCCAATTACAAATGGCAATTGAATGATCAGGGGATCTGCAACAGATGTGGGTAGCCCCAAGTGGATCTCTTTCCCACCTGGTACAACAGGAAGTGCCCTCAGTTTGCATCCTGGCAAGGACAGGACCTAGGCTCCCTGGGGGACGCCTTACAGTTAAAGTGGAACAGCATGAATGCATATGCATTTCCGCCCACTACCCTGGTGCACAGGGTTCTATGCAAGATAAGGGAGTCCCGACACCTCAGCATCATTCTGATAGCTAGGTGGTGGCTGGCGAGACCATGGTTCCTGGAGCTGCTCAGCCTGTCGGATCAGCCTCTGATTCACCTTCCACTGGGCCAAGCTCACCTGCTATCCCAGCATAGAGGCAGAGTCATCCACCTCGCCCCCCAGAAGTTAGCCCTTGTAGCTTGGTTCCTGAACGGGTCACATTGAAGCATCTGTATCTGTTGCACGCTAACCTAGACATCAAACAGAGTGCTAGGAGCAATGCTACTAGGAGCCAGTGCAAATGCAATTGGTCTAGGTTTTGTCACTGGGCTGAGTCTAAGGAGGTCGATCCACTTACTTGCACGCTGGACGACGTGCTATTTTTCATGCACACCTCGCCCACTCGGGGTGCAAATAGACACTTGCCTCACCTATCTGGCGGCCATTGGAGCCTACCAGAACTCAGGGGAATTTTTCGCTTCCTCGAACCCGGTGGTGAAGAGACATTTGGCGGGCCTCTCCAGGCTCTACCCGCCTATGAAGAGGCCATACCCTGTGTCGGACCTCAACATAGTGTTGGGCGCCTTGGCGCATAAACCCTTTGAGCCAATGGCGTCCGCGGACATCAGGCTGGTCAACATTAAGAAAGCGCTCTTGTGGCTTCCGAGCCTTACATTACCTTTCATAGGGACAAGGTGGTCCTTAGATTGCATCCTGCGTTCTTGCCTTAAGTAGTCCCTTCGTTCCACCTAAATGAGGAGATGGTGTTACCCACGTTTTTCGCGGACCCTAAGGACGATGCTCAGAGGGTCCTGCACTGTTTAGATGTTAGGCGCGCAAATCTGAGGCTCTCTTTGTCACCTTCGGTGGGTCAAAGCCAGGATATCAGGCTTTTAAGGCCTCCATAGCAAGGTGGATGGTTGCAGCCATTAAGGAGGCCTATGAGGGGCAGCGCAAGCCACATCTGTCAAATATGCCTGCCCACGCTATCAGATCCAAGGCTGCGGCAGTTGCATTCCAAAGACACGTTCCGTGGCAGGTCATCAGCAGGGCGGCCACGTGGGCCACTCATTTGACCTTCTGCAAGCCCTACTGTTTGGATGCCGGCTCCAGGTCAGATGCGGCATTTGGGCAGGCAGTATTAAGGAACTTGTTTTCTTAAGAGGGTCACCTCTGCCCTCTGGGGCTTCATTCATTTGTAATCGCCCATACAGTATGGAGGAAAGGGGATGGGACGTAGGAGTAATTATAAGTTACTCACCGTAGTGACTAACATACTCCTAGTCCAGAGTCCCCTTTCCTCCATACGTCCTACCATCCTCCCCCCTAATAAAACTGGTGTCATTAGGCAATGGTAATATTGTTGATGCATCAGTGGGGACTGAGGAGTGGCGCCGGTGTGTGGAGTCAGGGGGGGGCACATGCTCCCAAGGCCGCGTCCCAGCACACCTTTAAATTTAAAGGGGAAGACGATTTGTTCTGGTGAAAAAGGTTCTGTGTCCTGTCCCTAGCGAGGAACGCCCATACAGTATGGAGGAAAGGGGACTATGGACTAGGAGTAAGTTAGTCACCATGGTGAGTAACTTATAATAACTTCATGGACTGAGATCGATGCTTCAAGATGCTCGGAGGATTTCGGTCTCCAAGGTGGGGGGAATGCGAATGCTGGTCTTGCCTGATTTCAAGCAGGAGGTGCAGAAGCAGAGGGTCTTTCCTTTTTCTTTCAACGCCTGAGTGATGTTTGAGATTGGTTGAACACAGAGCATGTGAGTAGTGCAAATCCACGGCACGACAGAAGTTTGGGACTGGGCTCCATGGGCAAAGTTGGTCCTGGACCGCTTGGAAGATGCCAGGCTGAAAGTTCAACAGGGAGAGTTTGTGTGAGCGCAGACGGCAGTCGGAGCCTGAGAGAAGTCTCCCAACCCCGGCATCGCAGTTCCTCTGGGACAAGGGATAGTACTGAGACTGCAGGCTTGGGCCCGAACGATCTGGGAGAGACAGGATGGAGAGCTGGTTGGTGACGAAGATGCCTCTGCAACTCTGTTCTTTCATGAAGGAAGGCCTGTCGGATGAGGGGTATTTTGAGGGAGGATTCTGTAGTGCTGTGAGGATGTTGGTTATATGGCCGTTGGAATTGGATATTGGACTGGGGGACACTTCGATGATACGCATTGTGGGGTAACTCTTGAAGGGGGCCTTTGTAAAGTGGGCACTAGGATGGTCTGTGTGGGCTATTTACTGGGGTTCGACAGAGTAATCCACCTTTAGTGTTCTACCTCTGCCTCTGTATTTGGCCACAACGTCAGAACGGGGCTTGCGGGGGAGCCTATGTAGGGTTTTGGGGGGTTTTCAATTTGGTACGGGATGGGTTTTTGGGGTGCGTACTTTGTTGGGAAAGTTGGGTGCGGGGAGGTGAGGAGAGGTTTTGGGGAGGGGGTTTGGGACCTTTGGGTTAGTGTTGCGCTATACAAGAATGTATTTAATTGGGCTGGGGACTGGGGGTTTGAGAGTACTTGTTGATCTATTTGGGTGATTTTGTTTTTGATTTAGGATGGGGGGGATAGATGTTGAGTACATAAGGTTGTCTATGGCAGCATTGAATGTTCTCAGTTGTATTGTGAGAGGACAAAACAGCGTTAAGAGGGGAAAGATACGTTCTTACCTCAACAGGCATAAGGTTGATGTGGTGATTCTGCAGGAGTCTTACCTTGCGTGCAGGAGCTATAGGGATTGAGTGCATGTTGGCGGGGGAGTGTTACTGGCACTTTTTTTCCTCCTATTCTAGGGGGTTGCTCCTGTGGGTTAGAGATGCATCTAAATTACATGTGACGCAGACATGGGGATGGGAGATATGTGGCAGTGGTAGGGGAAATGTTGGGAAGACCTGTATTTTTGCTAGAGACATATGCCCCTAATGTGTGGGTCAGGCAGAGTTTTTTTCAGGAGATGCAAGATCTGATTGTGGGCCATAGGGATCGTTTGACTCAGGCTTGGTGATTTGAACTGTGTGCTGGTCTGTACGCTGGATGTTGCAAGTGCTGCGGTGAGACCAATGGGTGCGCCGACTAAGACTTTGACGTGGATTATCACGGACTTCTCCCACTAAACAGGATTCTCAAAACTAGGTGTAGCCTCCAGCTCTGTTTAATATATGCGGATACGTGCTACAGTATGAAAGCTAGCCCCATTGGTATAGCACTCGCAGTTCTAGACCTGGCAATGTATTACCCCAGCCGAGCAACCTAGCAGCCTCCGTTACGTACATCATCACACCACTAGTGTGAACACAGGCCGCAGGCGCGGCCAAGCATCCATGCACAATAGAATACTGATATGGCCAAGCACATCCGGTCTAGAGCACCCATAGCCGTCCAGACTGAAACACCTGATGTACCTCAACACTTCTGCCACTAGCATACAGCGACCACCACCCGAAAGGAAACCGATGTACCTGGCCGCACACAGACTCTCTCAACAATAGCAATCTTTCTCTAACCCTCAACAGCACCCACCAATGTGTTTGACCTCTCTTGGCCTGCTTAGTCGAGCTTTGCCAGCCAACCAAGTCCTAGAAAGGCAATGTGCACACATGCATCTCTTAAGCTAATCTCTGTAGAATTTCCAACCACATCGACTACCGTCACCAAGGGCATTCAACCGAGGAAAAAGCGCATTGAGGTCACACAAGTGGGGAAAGAGCGCTACATAAATAACAAAATACAATACAATACTTCAGTCTTTGTGATGCGTGGCAGGCATTGCATGGTAGTTATTCCTATTTTTCTGCTGATCATGGGTCTTACTCTCGTATTGATTACTCATTTGTGGGAGAGGAGAACTTTGACCTGGTTGTGTAAGTGGCGTTCCTGGATATGACATTATCAGATCACTCACTGCTGTTATCGGGGTTGTTTATGAAGGACGTTCAGCCGAGCATCCCCAAATGGAAATGTGATAATCTGATGCTCTTGATAGCGCTTTTCGAAAGGTCTCTGGGGGACCAGATTCGCCAGTTCCTTGAGGTCAATTATGGCTCGAGGGCGTGTAGGTTTACTGAGTAGGAAGCGCTGAAAGTCTTCATTGGTGGGGTCTTCATCTCAGTGGCTGTGAGAATTTCTAGGGTTCTCTTTAGGGAAGTGAAGGATTGTGAACTGAGGGTTGTGAATTTGGGACAGGAGCTGGCTGGAGATGGGGGTAGCTGCTGAGGTGCTGGCAGAGGCGTGTGGTGTGCTACATGAGGCAAAGGAGCGATTTGATTCTCATTCCTATGCCGAATATGTCACACAACAGTATTCGGGAGGGGTTAAGGCTGGTCAACTCTTGGCATGGTTGGTTAAGGAGGAGAGTGGGCAACACATCTGTGAAGGCATTGGGGACAGGGTAGGGTTGTTGGTTACGGATAAGGATGGGATATGTGTGCAATTTTGGGAATTTTATGCTTCTCTGTATGATGAAAGCAGGGGTTGACAAGCACTTAGCAGCTCAGTGGCTTCATGAGGCGGCCCTCAGCGTACTTGATGGGGAGCAGAGGGAATGTCTGGGTAGAGAGATTGATGAGCACTAGGTGCTACGGGCAATTGAAAGCCTTTCCAGGGTAAAATGCCAAGGATAGACAGAATCTCGGTTGAAGTGTACAAGGCATATGGGGAGATACTAGGGCCTAAACTCCTTGAGGTCTTTCTTGAAGCCAAGAGGAAGGCGCTGGTTTTTCTCCTGCCCAAGGGGGGGAGGGGTAGAGGTCTGCCTCGCATAGGCCCCTGTCCATAATTAATGTGGGTGTCAAGATCATGTACAAAATGTTAGGGGTCCGCTTGTCACCTGTAATGCAACCCCTAGTCCATTAGGATCATACCGGGTAGATCCACCATGCATAACCTAAGGTGGCACCTCCTGATTTTGGACAAGCATAGGCTTTCCATGTAACCGTTGGTTGTGGTCAGTGTGTATGCATACAAAGCATTCGACTCCGTTGCCTGGGGTTTCCAGTGGATGGTGTTGGATAGATTGGGACTTGAGGATGGATTTGTGGAATGGGTAAGCCTATTATTTGGGGATTGACGTCCAGAGTGCAAGTTAATGGAGGGCTCTCCATTGCCTGGGCAGTGCGGCGGGGCACGAGGCAAGGATGCCCGTTGTCTCCACTGATCTTTGCGTTGGTCAATTCGCTGAGCAGGGTCTATAGGAGGAGGCATGAGGCATTGGCCCCTCTAATGCTATATGCAGACAATGTGCTTCCTTATGTGCGGAATCCTTTGGTTAATCAGCTATGGCTACAGTGGAAGACTGGGAAGTTATCGGGAGAAGTTGTTAATTCTAAGTCCGCTATTTATATGTTGCTACGGGAGGTGGTAGGAGAGCTGTTATGGTTTGGGATGGAGATTCTGGTTGTGTGTTTCAGATACTTGGGTATCAGGGTTAGTGCGGACTGGGACTGGATGTATCTTCATAATGTTTGTAAGCTGATGGACGCCTTCGGGTGGCTTACAGACTTCTGGATAAGATTTCCAATTTCTTTGATGGAACAAATGGTTCTGGTGAAGAGGATTATACTTCCCAGACTCTTACACTGGTGATGCCCATGTTATTAAAAGGGGATTGCTTTCAAGCTCTTCATGGAGCACTGAGAAGATTGTTGTGTGAGGCGGGGGTGCCGCGGGTTGTGCTGTCCACCTTGCAGCTCCCGGCAGGTAGGGGCGCAATGGAGGTTCCGAATTTTAGAGCTTATTATTGGACGTTGGTAGTACATTACATGGTGGATTGGTTTGTGCAGTCACATGAGGACTGTGTCACAGTTTGGATTGTGAGTGACTTCGCACTGAGGGGGATTTGGTAGCTGCTTGGGGGATGTGACAGGGAGTTGGAGCGGCTCCTGACTTTGATCGGTACCATTATTCGTGTCTGGTGGAGAGCCACCAAGAGGTTGTCCAGAGATTTCCCTTTCTCCCTAGGCGGTACCTTTGAGCTGCAGCAGATTAGGACCTACGCTTCACAGGGTGTGGGGGACTGGGGTTGGCCACCTGGGGCGTGGGGGTAATTAGATGTGTGCAAGGAGAATAGGGCTATCACTTACGGGGAGTTCGAAATTGCTCACCCAACAGTTCACATCAACTTCTTAGAGTTTGCTACACTGATGGCGGGGGTGAGGGAGGCCTGGGATGGGTTCCCAGTTAAAGTATGCATTCACGGGCTGAGTGTGGTTATGCTACTATTGGCGGATGTGGAGAGGAACATCTCTGAGTTATACGTGGTGGACAGGGCTGAGCAAGACCTGTCTGCAGGGGAACTGAGACAAAAGTGGGAATTGGATTTGGGAGACCAATTCACAGATGGGGAATGGGACAGGGTTCTCAGACATGCAAAGCAGGTATCCAGGAATACCCGCTTTCAGTGGATACAATATAAGATTGTAAGGAGGGCTTATATAACACTGGTTCGGGTGGCCAAGATGGTGGTGGGATGGATCCAAACTGTTGGAGGTGCAGGAGAGAAACAGGGACCTTTTTACATGTGTTGGGGATGTGATCAAGTGACAGGTTTTTGGGATAGGTTTGTTGAAGAACTGTTCGAGCTAGTAGCGATGAGGGCCCAACTCCCAGTGTGAAAGTGTTTGCTGGGGCTAAGGCCTCTCAGGGAGGGCAGAAGGGATAATGCCATGAACAAGGTTTTGGCATTGGGTTTACTGCTTGCCAAAAGAGCGATTGCAATGGCTTGGAAGGTGCAGGCGGGCCTAGCATTGGAGACTGGCGTAGGGCCATGCACAGGTCGGTCAGGACAGAAATGGATCTGGGGGATTTGAGTACACCGGTGTATGAGGGAGCTTCACAGTACACAGTGTAGCATGAGGTGTGGGATACCTTGCACAGGCGTTCAGATCTCAGACCACCTTAGATTTCTGATTGTACTACTGGGGCGAGATTGATGGCTTTTTCAGTGGGTGGGATCTTGGTGATTGGCCTCTGAGGAGTGGGATGGCTGGTATGGAGGGATATGGCAGGTGTGGTGTGTGAGGTGGTTGCCTCTTGGGGTTTTCGTTTGTTCTTGGACCTCTCCCAAATAATTGTACTGATGATGCCATACATGTAACTTATCCATACTTGGTTCGACTTGCTTGTTTGTGATATCTTTATAGAAAACTATAAATAAAGTGTTTAAAAAAAGATTTTTCTGGTAGCCATCACTTTCAGAGAGATGGGTGAGTGAGCTCCAGGTGTTATCTGTTAAACCTTCATACTTGACTTTTTCCAAGGAGAAGGTGACTTGAAAGTAATGCTTTCCTTCCTGCCAAAGGTTGGTCTCAGAAAACCACCTCTCACAAAAGATCCACCTTCCTGTTTTGTTTCCTTCACTTCACCCTTCCAAGGCTGAGGAGCATTTCTATTAGCTGGACCTGGTACAGGCCCTCTGCTGCTGTATCTCTCAGATGTGGAACATCAGGAAAGATGAAAAGCTGTTTGTAGGTTATGCTGGTGCCTGTGCTGGCTGGGCTGTGACTAAACAGACCCGGTCCAGATGGATCTTTCTCTGCATCTTGGAATGCTACGACCTGCCTGGGAAAGATGTACCAGATGGTGTCATTGCTCATTAAACCGGAGGCCTGGCTGCCACTTCAGTCCTGCAGAGTGGGATTGATGTCTTGGACATTTGCCAAACAGCTATTTGGGCCTTGATGCACATGTTTTCCAAACAGTGCTGCTTACTTTCCCTTCCATGGCAGGATGCTTGCTTTGGTAGGGCAATTCTCCAGAATGTTCTGGTTGAGGTTGTGTCCTCTCGCTATCCTCACTCCTTCAGATATAAGTTCTGCTAATGCAGTCTCTCATAGATGAGGAATCTGTGGGAGGAAGGAATCCATTAGAAGAACAAATTACTTATTTCTTGCTAATATTCTTTCTTATTGAAGTTCCTCCTAAGTGTTCCTCATCGTCCTCCCAACCTACCCCTCTTGGCGGATAGCTAGTACACTTCTTATGTTCTGTGGCAGAGTGCTAGGGAAAAAGGTGGCACTGAGGTAATTGGATGCAGCGGCTCTATATATGATCCCGACGTCCCATCCAGCACGGGCACGTAGAGGTGCGGAGCAGATGGGGAGTCGTGCTGAGGCCGCTTGTGGAGAAAAGCTTTTTGAAATCATCTACGCTGACGATGGAATATTATAGAGGAGAAATCTGTGGCAGGAACATCCATCAGAAAACATTATTACTGAGAAGTAAGTAATGTGTTCTTTAGATGGCGCCTTTCCCTGTACCAACTAAATTCCTACTGCCTTACCCTCTGCTGTGTTGGAGAAGTTGTGGGGAAAATTGGAACAGTGGGTCAAATGTTATAGACATATCCAGCAAAGGACACAATTATTGGAAATATGTCCGGGTTGAGTCCTACTGCAGTCTGATCGTAGCAGTAACTTTACAGTGTTTCCTTGGTGGAGGCTGGGCTTATTTCCTAAAGCCCCCAACCCAGAGCAGAGCGTGGCAGAGCCTGTGTTGAGTCCTCCTGCAGTCTGCACGTAGCAGTAACTATACAGTGTTTCCTTGGTGGAGGCCGGGCTTATTTCCTTAAACCTCCAACCCAGAGCGGAGCGTGGTGGAGTCTGGATTAAGTCCTCATACAGTCTGGCAGTCCACGCATGAGACGTGAGGTGGAGGTGTGCATGCCTCCCAGTTGCTTTAGTCCTTAGCCCAGCGCATACAGATATCGACACTGTCGACGTGGATCCTGGACTCCAGCAATATAGTAAGTCAGCCCGCAGGAGCTTACCACCCGGATTTGCTGTTTGTTTGCAACAGTGTAACAGTGTTTGGACATCATTACCTTTAATACTTTCAGTCACGAGGGCTAAGGGAGGAGAGACGGACTAAGGCAGCTCCTCAAGCCGTCGGGCGTGCCCTCCCTTCGGACTTAAACTTTTTACTTCGACCTTCTTGTTGGTGCCCACTTCTGGTGGCTGTGCTGTCCTTCTGACCCTTGCCATCCTCCTCTGTTAAACTTTTGGGGTGGCAAGCGGCCCCATTAAATAAAAGAAAAACACACATACCCGGGAATTGATTTGTTAGTCGGCCTATCCACCACTGGCTGCCTGGGGGTTGCGAGTGTTCTCTCCCCTTTGGCGGTTAGGTGGAAGGGCAGTGGAAGTGGAAGACTGCCCCTCCAAAAACTGTTGTCTGGTATATTGGAGGAACTTTGCCCTTATGTAGGCGGACTATAAGAACGTTGGAAATCTGCCTTCCAGGGACCACCCTCCTTTTATGGCTGCCGAAACTCCTATTGTTCTTTTGGCGCCCGTTGGTAACTGGGGCAAGCGCTTGACTTTGGGCCCCCCACCTAATTAACTCTCTTATTTACTTTCTGTCCAATTAATTCAGCTATTTTTTTATATTACCAACCAACCATCATCTCATCAAATAATCGTTTTTATTTTATCTTATTTTAACTTATTGTCCGATGTGTCTTAACTATTTTATCGTGAGTTAACATGTGTCCAACATTTATTGTGTGATTTATAATGTATTTTATGTGGTATCATTAAGAACGTGCCTTTGTACTTGGTTTCCCACACACTGCTGCCTACATTGTCTGGGTAACTTGATCATTACCTGCTACACTATGACCAAACGCAAAGCCAGAGACCTACCTCTGGTTGTGAACAAAATGAAAAAAAGCAAGTATGCTGCAGGGACAGGCTTAACCTCCCATCAGCCAACCCTGAATGAATATTTGAAACAAATGGCTGGGAAAATAGAGGATCTCATTCGGAACACGGAAAGGGCTATTGAAGTTGCCATTTCCCATTCTAGCAATTGAGAGGGTACACAGCTATCATTGCTCTCCCCAAACAGTAGCCCCCTTAGTATACCACAATGCTTTAACTCAGGTGAACAAGTGATGTCGAGAGCACAGTCCTCTATGGGTATTCCAGGGCAGGAGTTGGTGTTTACTGGACAGATCTTAGGGGCACAGCATACGGAGGGTATAGGAGCCCCCCACATGCCATCAAGCTCTGCTGATAATTCACTAGTTTCGATTTCGAGTGATTTTAAAATATTAGACGAGGTCTTGAATAAAAAACTGGCCCCTGTTCTTTTTGGTATTGCTTCACTTAAAGACTCTTTGGGCCTAATTCACAGAAGCATTTTATAATGCCAAACCCCATTGGACAACACTCTGTGAATAAGGGCCTTTGCATCTATCCCTCTCTATTAATGATGATTAGATTAGGGGGTTAAAGAGTGATGTCCAGGAGCTCAGGGGGATTGTGGATTTAAGAAACACACCCATTTTGGCTAGCAAAGGCATGAATGTAACGAAGGAAATTCTTATTCCACCACAGAAAGAAAGTACTGGTACCCGGCGGCTCTAACCCTCAGTAGTGCCTGGGTACATCCACCAGCACAGGAAAGGCACAACTGGGGCCGCTGAGACAGTTATGAAAGGACCAATGCTATTACCTACCCCCACACTCCAACCACCCTGGGATTCCTGGGTGCAAAGCAAGTTGCTATTGACCTCTGCCCAAAGCAGCACCTCTGGTAGTAGTAATAACAGGTTTGCCCCCTCTAGAAAAAGGTGTGGAAGAAACAGCAATTTCCATGATAAATCTTCTCAATGGATCAATACCCATTTACCGGGGATGAAGATTAATCCCAGGGGTATTCTGATGGCAAGGACGGTGGGTTGGGTTGGAAATACTCCCAAACAGACGGAGAGGGACTGCGTGGTAGTCTCACTGATGGCCCCGACCATGCTGGATTACCTTGTTTCTGCACTTAATCCAGCTTGGCGGACCAAAGTGGCCAGCATTGACACAAGCTCCTTCCTCCCACTGGCTGCTTTTTATCCATCACGCTCTGCCCCGTTAATTCAACAGCAGTAGTGGGAGACGCCCAAGATAAAGAGGGGGGTTACATGGTACATCGGGTAGGGGGGCAGTGGTCACTGCTAATCACTTTGATGCCCTGGCGTGCATTGAGGAGCTGGATTGACTGGTTCCCATTGAGGGTGGAGCCTCTGGGTCTGAGGGGCTTGTGGAAGAACCAAGGGATAAGAACTGCCCTATTATGGAGTGCGTGGTACCCCCCACCTCCCTGAGGGCTACCATGACACTCCTCTGTTGGAATATCGCTGGTGTGGTGTCAAAGTTTTTGAGGAGGGAAGTGGTGGCTTACTTGATGTTTTATGACATCCTTTTGCGGGAAACGTGGGCTTTGAACCCTATTTTTGGGCAGCTATGTCTCAGTTTGTACCTCTGGGAGGAAGGGCATAAGAGGCCGCTGCCATGGGGGTGATGGCAATCTTGTTTTAGTCTTCCCTTAACTATCACATAGTGGAGAGGGAGCTGAAGAACCCTATCTTGCAATGTGTGGCAGCTTCATCTGAGCATAATCGGGAACTGCTTTTGATACATTTTTATAATAGACCCCATATTTCTGATAAGAATTGTTTTGGGGCATTCAAGGAACTCTTTGAGTCAGAATACTTGTCTTGAGCAAACGCACGATTGTGGTCCTGGGAGGGTATTTTAATGTTAAACTGGGTACTGGGATCGTATACGGTATTCCCAGCCCTCAACTGTCCGATGAAAGAATGTGCTCTAGGGGCCTGCAGTTGAACACATGGTTTCTAGACTGGGGTTTCCGTTCATTGAATGGACGCGTATGTTCGGATGTTCCGGGTAAGATTACATTTGCAGGCTCCCAAGGTACATCCATAATTGATTATGTTTACATGCATGTCGAACATCTGCCATTAATTGTGGACTTTGCAGTCATAGATGAGATAAATGGTGACCACTTCCCCCAAGGCTGGTCTGGATTCTGGGCCCCCCTGGGACTTTGATAACTAAGCATCTGCATCTGGATCTCTGTGATATTAACCCATTATGTAAATTCAGGATAAAATGGGCTAAGTGTGACCCAATGTCTACTCAGTACAGGCGATCCAACCAGACTTGGACCACATTGCAAGTATCCTGTCTCACGATGCACAACCTAGGGAAGTTATTCACACATCACAAAAAATATGGTATTCCCTGACAGATTTATTTCAACACGACTTAAAAACCAGTAAAAGTAATTTGCAAAGCTGGTTTGATGGATCATGTAGGATAGCACAGAATCATTTTAAGGGGACCTTGCAGGATAAGGCTAGCCCCAGGGGAGAGGTCATTAGTGCAAGAGCACAGTACAAAAGTGCTCTGGACTCAAGTAAGAATTCCCTAGAAAATCTTGCGTGGGAAGAACTTCTTTTGCCAGTCTCGAATAGGGACTCTAAAACATTTTGTGAATTTGTTGCAGGTGGTCCAGCATTCAAGAGGGGCAAGACCCATAGAGAGAACCATTGAGTGCTAAGGCTTCATTCGCTAATTTTAAGTCTCTGTTTAAAGGCCAGGCAGCCAGATACGAGGACGGGGAGCGGTCCTCTACACTACTGGCCACTTTTCACCACTTCGCGCTTCTTCGCGGGTGGATGTGGGTTTTAGGCAGTCTAGAGGCGAGGGGTGGAGCGAAACGTTTCCAACGTGCTCCCAGCAGAAGCAGAAGTACAAGATCCTTTTTTTTTTTTTTTTTGCTCGCTCCGCTTCTGCTGGGAGCACACAGTAGCACAGTCAAGTCAATCCAAGATGCAATGAAACCAAGCAGCAGAGCCTTACTTTTTCTATGCACTTACTCTATCTAAAATGGTCCCTGGACCTACTATGATAGTAACTTTGTTCGTCTCCCACTCCACCCCCCCATCTCACTTATTATCCCTCCCCTCCCCCTCCAGCACTATCTGAAATGTTGTTAGGCCTAGTACGATAGTTGCTTGTTTTGTTCCTCTCCCCCTTCTCCTCCCCCCTCCCTCGCTTTGTGTTTTCTCCACCTCTACCAGAATTGTTGTCAGGCCTAGTACAGTAGTCGCCTGTCTGTTTCCCATTTTCCTATTTGTTTCTTAGCACTTGCACTATCTGAAATGTCGCTAGGCTGAGTATGATAGTTATTTTCACATTCTTGTTGTTCATTCCCCGTAAGAATGTTTTGTATTTTCCCTAGTTACCTCCATTGTCGTGAAGCGCTTTGAAACACATTGTGTATAGGCGCTATATAAATAAACCATCATATCCTATCATATATGGTGCTGCTTTGTGGGGCAACAAAAAAACGACTTCTTTCAAAGTAATAGAGAATACTGTTAAGAAAAAACCCTTGGGTCTTCCCAGTTCAGCACCAAATGTTGCTGTACATACTGAATTGGGCACCCCACACATAGGTGATGACTGGCACATGGCCCCACTTTCGTACTGTTTGGCACTTTGGTCTAACTCGAGCTAAGTTAACGCACATGATTATTAAGGCTCTGATGCAGAGCTCATTCTGGCGCAAAATACCCTGGCAGAATTGTATTTCTCAGTGCCTGCTACAATTGAATGCCTCTAGTTTGCAGTGTCCCTCTGTACCGTGGCTGCAGCTAACAAATATAAGCAGATGTATTGTCCCATAGTTGATGCCAATATGGAAACAACTGGGCTCATGAAATCATTTGTTGATTTCGGGCCCAGACGGCCTCCAATCTTATCTTTTGCACAGTAATAGAACAGACCACTGGGCTTTGACCAGGGTCCGATTTACCCTTCTGTGTCTTAGAGCAATCACCAAGAACTGGGCAACTTATGAGCAGTCTATAGTTTGTCCAGGGTGTAGCTCTGAAAAGGAGGACCTGTTGCACTTTGTTTTATTTTGCCCTCTTTATCATGATATCAGAATGAAAACTATTGTCCCGTTTTTAAAGTCACAAACCTAACCCAAGCTTATCCTGCATTGATCATTCTCCTGCGTGCAGAAACAAAACCAGTTGCATGGGGCTGCTTGGAATTTTTGAGAGAATCCTGGTATCGAAGCAAAAAGGTGCTTGAGGGCAAGTTTTAATCTGTACTTTTATCTTGAACTTTTTTCTTCTGTTTTAACACTTTGTATACATCCTGATTTTATACAGTTTTTTCATTATTATTGATGTATTGTTGTTTATATCTGCGGTTTATGGATTTTTATCCGAATAAACTTTGTTGATGATAATGGAAAGATGTTCTCGCCGGGATACTGGAAATATGTGGACTAAAATTACCCCTAGGTCTTTTGGAGCTGCATTTTTGTGACCCTGTGGAAGATAGCTCCTACCAGTTGGGACACACGGCCTCACTTCACACACATCTACTTAGTGCAGCCAGATTATCTGTGGCACGGCACTGGAATAACCGCATGATCCTTTGATTTCCATCTAGTGGAGAAAGGTTTGTGAAATGTGGGTGATGGAAAACTGTCAGTTATATTTTGTCGCTATCATTGTTACTTAGGTTCAGGATCGCATGCATGGACCATTGCTTCACCAATAAACATCTCATGGGCAACCCCTCCTTACTGAAACAGTTTTCTGTTTTCTAGATGCTGGTGAGATTGATCTGCATTGATTTTATAGCAGGAAAATGGAATGGCTTGAATAAAACTGTATTGACTCCTTCTACATGTCTTCACCATTGGACCCAATTTTACTCAATTGCAATGTATGCCTAAAGCTAGGAATTCTATGCAGTTTAAGTGACTGTATGTGTGCGTGTTGCTAATAAAACCTAAATAAAGTTGTTTTAAAAAAAAGAAATATGCAGCGAGAATACTGTTGAGATCATTTGGTAATTGAATGCTTCAGCAACTGTGATTACACTTTTTCTATTATTTGAATTTTGAATCTGAAACTAAAGGAAAAAATTAAAACCTTTATTTTTAAGTAATTCCAAAAGGTACATAACTGGTTTTATGTTGGGCCTCAACCTACATTCCAAATATGATGAAACCCATCAGAATCTGCTATTTGTCCATCGTTTTTGACCATAACTACAAATGTAATTTCTCTAAAAAAGAAACCTTCATTTGATTCCCAGTTGTATGGTGCATTGCTATTAGCTTGAACTTTAGTGACTGTGCGTCCATTCTGTGAGGTCCAAGGCAGCACCTGTCATTTTAGTTTTGGCTATTAAATTTTAAGCCAAATCGAATGCCATTGTAAGTGAAGATAGGAGAACGATGTCTTGTGAGGAGGGACACACAGCCTGTGGTGGTTCTTTTGTTATTTACTCACCTGTGGCCTGTTAGTCCCTATGGCCATTCCCCCAACTACCTGCCCTTCCCACCCAAAACACCCTCCCTCCGGAATCTCTCTGACCTAGATCTTTGAAGCAATAACATCAAACTTTGTTTTTTGAGGGGCCTGCCAGTGTCATTTATTAGAGTTAAGTGCTTAATTACAGCTGTAAATGTGCTGTTGTTGTAATAAAATTGTGTTAACTAAGTGTGCCTTCTGGATGTATAACCTGTATTTGTGTCCTTGTATCTGAAGTTCTATTAAAAACAAGCTTGGGAAAATCCAACATTTCTGGGGTGTTTATCAGTTTTTGCCAGGTACTTGTATGCTCAGGTACTCAAACCATTTGCCAGCTGTTGCTGTCTTTTGGCCAGGTACAAACATGGCAGTGCCTTGCAAATGCCTATAACATGCCTTTCGCAAAGAAGAAAACTGTTGACTTTGCTAGTTCTTGTTTTATTGGACATTCATTTGCACAAGATTTCAAAGCTGCTATGTTTACTCCAATTAGAGGACCCCTGACTGTTCTTAGGTTTGTGTTGCATAAGTTGTTTTCCTTAGGCTCTTTCAGCCCATCTGGATACTGTTGCGTGTGAAATGTACACTCTTCGTTTTTTACAAAACATACCAGAGAAACGTGTCATGAGGCAATTTTAACTTGATCATAAGATATTGAAAGTCAGACATGTCTGAGCACATACATTTGTAAACATGTAAGAAAGAAGACCTGTTTCTCATGTATTTGCTAAATGTCTGAAGGTGTTGATCTGTATTACATTACTTAGTACCTCACTGCTGCCCTATTATATAACCATGTTTTTTCTGCTTATAGGTTGTCCAACACCTAGGACCTGCAACAGATTTTTATAAAAAGTTGGCTCTGGATTGTTCAGGTCAGCAAACGGCAGTGGATCTGTTCTTGTTAAGTTCACAATATTCTGACTTGGCATCTTTGGGTAAGTAAATATCCCTACCTATATCTCAAAAACATCCCTCATCTGTTTATGGCTTTCACTGTGGGGTACTGAATTGGTGCGAAAAATCTTCAATTTTTGTAAATGATCGATTGAGTGAAAGTGGTATGGCAAACATGGAAACAAAATAGAACATATTTACAAATGGGTAAATAATGCCAATTCAAACTATCCATACTTTGTATGTTGAAGACTATTATATGGCAGAAGATGTATCAGTCAGCAAACTGATGTTGCCATATGAAGTTGTCAGCGGTGTCTAGTCTTTAAAGCCTCTAGCTTCATGTTGCTTCTAACTGGAAACATCTGAAATTTTCCATTCCTTCTTCTGAGTATAACTTTTTGATAGAAGTGACTTGGTTGGGGTGCTAAAAAGTATAGTGTTTAGAGATGTCCCTGCTTTCGATATAAATAAAATGTTGGAACCAGTTAATTTCATCACTTATAATTGACTCCAAATTCTACATAATAATGTATTTTTACAGCGCCTTTGCCAAAGTGCTGGGCATAGAACATTTTTATTTACAATTCTTACCCAGCCAATTTTAGTACTCGTTTATTGGCCTTTCATATGAAGAATGAAGGGCTAAATTGACCCTTGAAGCGATTTAAACCTGCACATCACAAAGAGATCTCATTGAGCATTTAACCCGCTGTGGAATCTTAGCAATATACCTGAAAAATGTCACAAGAGACAGTAGCATATAATAGCTGTATGCTCTGTATCCGCCTCTTAATTCACAACTGTGCAGCTGTATATCTCCTACTCAAACTCTTCCTCCAACTGCTTTTTTGATCCAAAGAAAAGCAAAAGGTGTTCAGGACAGACAGCAAGAGGTTCAGATCGTATACATCCTCCCAGAGACCATATTTTGGATATTCTTGCCTGTCCGCTTTTGCTTCGTATACAGCCACATTTTAGTTGGACAAAGAGCATACCAAATCTTGAAAGGCAATTAAGAAGATGGGGATGTGAGAATATGACTTATAGGCAAAGCATACAGAGAGAGACAAAGTCAAGATGTGTGCAGTATTAGGAAACAGAAATATGGGGCACAGGGGCCCAGGGTAGTTCCTGTGGCGAACCAGTTAAAGAGTCAGACTTGAGGATGACATTTGCAAGGGTGCTTATTAAATTAAAAGAAAACGCCTTACTCCTACGTCCCGTCCCCTTTCCTCCATACTTGTGGGACATTCCGTCCTTCAGGACTGGACCGGAGTACTTTTGTAAAAAGCATCAACACTTGTTTTGTCCTTCTTTTATTTTTTTATGTGGGGCATCAAACATGTCCGTGACCCCGCCCTCCTGAGCTGCACCCCACGCATCTCCCTTCAGTCCTTTTCTACACGCAATCGGGACTGGGCGCACTTGCATCACTGGGATTTTTTTGCTTTTGCTCCTATTGTCTTTCCTTCTTGCTGCGGTTCCGCGGTCGTCTAGTCCTCAGTCTATGCCGTAGCATCTGGGATTCATGTCCTGTTCTTCATGCGAATGTCGTTTCGCTGGGGCGGATCCTCATCATGTTTGTCTGGAGTTTCTAGGCCTGGAACATAGCTGGGACTCGTGTCTTTATTGTGACTCCCTGTCCGTCCGAGTACTCCAGCGTCTTCTTCGGTTGGAGGTGGTTTTCCAACGTGTTCCTCCACCGCATTTACAGCTCTTCATCGACAAGAAGAAGAAACGCCTGGTAAGTTCCTTACTTTTTAGGGCACCCCGGCCTGGGGACTCCTTTTCCGGGGTCTTAGGGACCGGGAGTGGCTCGCATAGCTCTTCTACTGGGGACATCCCTGAGGTGACCTGCAAGGGGCCTAATAGGCACACAACGGAGCGTCCTCTGAGGGTTCCCGTAGTGGGCCTGGCAAAACTGGACATTCTTCCGAGGTTCCCCTTTTGGGGCCTAAAGTTCAGCCCAGTTCTTCTGTGGCTCTGGATACCGGGGTTCGCCCTGAGGTCTCCATTTCTGGAGCTTTCTATACCAATTCACGACTCGAGGCCCCTAATAAGGGAGCCTTACGTCCTGGGTTAAAAACCGAGGTTCCTCTTCTTGGGGCTAGATCAAGTACCAGCAGACTCGAGGGAACTCCTTTTGAAGGTCTTGTCAGTGAGGTGTATTCCTCACGCTTCCCACGCTCGGCGTGCGGGTACCGATTATGTCAAGGGGGCAAGGAAGGCAGTCACGCACCACAGGCCTTCAAGTACGGGCTCTACCGAGGTTCCTCCACTGGAGGCTAATTCTGGGACAGTATCGAAAATGTCCAGTAAAGATCCTGGATCTGACAGCACTGGCTCAGCCAAGGATTCTTGTTTCAAGACTAAAATGCTGCATAAGACCCCTGTTTCCCCTGAGGAGGCATATGCCTCACTTTCTCCTGTGACGTAGTTCTCCTGAGGTGTCGACAAAATGGTGGCTCAACCTCCGTGGTCCACGGTGGCCATTTTGGATACCTCTCTTACACCAACGTTTACGGCGGCTGGCGCTGGAAGCATTCCTTTTGGGGCTGAGCAGTTTTTTTCCACGCCATGTGGACAATAACAATCCTTTCTGCCCTTATACGGATTGGCATGCTCATACAGTATCACTTCCTCCTGCTTCCGCACCACTGATTTATGTGGACTCAGCCTGCGGTGGGCCGTCCTGGCAACCATCCTCGTTGCATTCATGGGGTAAGCCCC
Organism: Ambystoma mexicanum; assembly: GCF_040938575.1. Lineage (NCBI taxonomy): Eukaryota > Metazoa > Chordata > Amphibia > Caudata > Ambystomatidae > Ambystoma > Ambystoma mexicanum. Next base: position 392,229,949 of record NC_090937.1, read on the forward strand.
TCACGAGCGGCCTCTGCCTACTCCAGCGCCTAGACCTTCATCGGAGGACATGTTCTTTGGGAGATTTCAGACGCTCATGCACTCTGATCCCATGAGGGCATACTTTAAGGGCCTTTTCAAAGAGCTGTACCCCAGTCCTCCGGTACCACCGTCGCCCCCGGTTGCACCTACGTAGGAACTTGTGGTGCCACCTCCTCCACCTCTACCTGTCAGACCTCCTCCAGCGCTTCCTCCTCTGCTATCCCGATAGAGACAACATTGGGTGGGCCTACACTTCAAATCCTGAGGCACCACGTGCAGCGGATCAGCCGCCTGTCCCGCTTCACTGGACAAGGACCAGGCAGACCAGGACAGCAATGAACAACCCTCCTCTATCAGAGCATTCCATGACCGGGTGCTGGATATGATGAACTTGCTTGATATCCCAGTACCCGAGGCCCCAGCTATGCAGAAAGGGGTGTTTCTGGAGCCTTTACCCTATCGCTGCAAGAGTGCAGTGGCCTGTTCCTCCAGAAGGACATCTTGGCTGAGGCCCGTAAAAAACCCATACTGGGCTGCATCTCAACAAGAGGATTGACGCTGGATACAAGCTGCACACCTCAGAAGATATAGCCTTGTCGGCTTATCCGCTCCCATCGTCCACGGTAGTGGCAGCTGCCACCCTCCAAGCCAAGCCGGCATCTGCATCCTCCACTGCAACAGCCCAAATCCTCTCCAAGGAGGATAAACTTCTTGACGCCATTGACAAGAAAGTCTTTTCCAATTCAGCGCTCCACCTTCATCAAGCTAACACCAAAATCATCCTGGCAGCAGCTAATCTTAGGCTGTGGAAGGAGCTAGCTGATTTCCAGGAGTGTATCCCTGCGGAGAGACTAGACGACTTCAAAGCCTGGTTGCCGGATGCCAAAGTGTTAACAAAGGATCCATTGGAATCTGCGGCACACCACGTAGATACCTCCGCTGGAGGCGTTATGGTCGGGGTCGACATCGCCCGCCAAGCGTGGCTCCATGCGACAAAGTTTTCAAAAGAAGTGCAGGACAAAGTTCTAGACCTTCCTTTTGCTGGCAAGGAGTTGTTTCATTCCTCCACAGATGAGGAAATCACAAAGACAAAGGCGAGTACTCAGACCGCCAAGTCTTTATCGGTCCTGGAGAAAGCTCCAGCTAAGGCCTCTTATACACAGAGGTCAGGGTCCCAAACTTGGTCCTTCTCTGGGCTCAAGGGGTTTCAGGATCGCTGTATGTGCTGATCTGAACCCCGGTTGGCCGGCCCCGCCTTAACAACGGCAAGGTGCTCGGTTTTTCTCTCGGCCATCGGCCTCCTCACCAGGGGCAGTACCTGCCGACAAGTAATCCTACTATTGTTTGACGCTTGCACGAGACTCCGGTGGGAGGACAAATCTCATCTCGAGGCGTGGCAGACCATCACCGAAGACCGGTGGGTTTTGTTCATCGCTCGGGCGGGCTTTCGCTTGCCCATCCCCCCACCTCACCCTTCAATCCTCCCTTCCAGCAGACTGGGTCGCCCTCCATCAGAACCGAGGTACAGAAACTTCTAGACCTCAGCGGTGGAGCCTGTTCCCCCTCAGGGAGCAAGGGGAGGGCTACTACTCCCGCCTGTTCAGTGCCCAAGCCCAACCAGGCTGGCCTGCGTACTATCCTCGGTCTTTCCCAGGTCAATCTTTTCTTCCCCAAGAGAAATTCAAGATGATCATGCCTTGCCAAATAAAGTCCTCTCTCCAGAAGAGCAACTGGCTCAGTGTAGTGGACCTTCAGGATGCATGCATGCACATTCTGATATGGAGCCCACATCGGAAATATCTGCGGTTCTCCCTGGGAGTAGAACACGTTCAGTTCCTCGGCTCGGCACTGCATGTCTTTACGAAGATGATGTCGGTCATCGCGGCTTTCCCCAGACTGCAGGGGATTCATATATATCCATATCTCAACAATTGGCTCCTGCGCAGTCCTTGCCTTAGCCAATCTTCAGTCTCTCCTTCAGTTCCTGTTCCATCTTGGGCTGTCAGTGAATTGGCAGAAATCATCCATGACAGTCTCAAGTTTTCCTGGGTTTCCGTTGGGATACTATCAGTACCAGGGTGTTACTAATGACGGACAGAATTAGACCCATCGACCATGTGTCGGCTCTTCCTCCAGTCCTCGCACATGACGGCCTGGTGGTCCCAAAGACTTCTGGGTCTCATGGCCTCTTGCGTGCTAGCTCTACTTCTTGCATGTCTAAAGATGAGGCGCACTCAGCTAGCTCTTCGGAAGCAGCTGGTCTCGGACTTTGGACCCCGATTCCAAGATGATCCTATTTCCTATCTGCATGACGTTGGGTCTGCAATGGTGGTCTTCGACCAACAACCTTTCAGTGGGGCCTCCTTTCAGGAGCCCTGCCCACAAGTGACAGTTACCACAGACTCCTCCCTTCTGGGCTGGGGAGCGACGCTAGGTCACCTTAAAGTATTCGACCTATGGACGCCTCGGGACAGGCAGTTCCACATCAATTATCTGGAGCTCCTGGCTATTTTTCTGGCGCTCAGAGCCTTTCAACCGTCGATTGCCAAATAGGTACTTTGTATTCGCACAGACAATTCTGTCGCAATGTTTTACATAAACAAGCAGGGTGTCACCAAGTCCTCTCCTGGTGGCCCTAGCCTTACAGGTTTGGGACTGGGCCATTCAACACAAGGTTTGGCTCCAGGCTGTTCACATTCCGGGTCACATCAATGTAACTGCGGACTCACTCAGAACAGCAATGTTCTCTCCAACATTTTTTGCCAATGGGGGCACTCCAGAAATTGACCTCTTTGCGACTCTTACAAACAGTAAACTCCCTCTTTATGCATCCAGAGACGGCCTGGGGGCGTCCTCCTTGGGAGTCTTGGTCGAGATCCTGTGGCACAACATGAGAGCTTATGCTTTTCCTCCATAGCCTCTGATTCATCAGTCACTCTGCAAGCTCAGGAGCACATCGAATTGCACTCTCCTCTTCATAGCTCCTTGGTGGCCATTCAGATTCTGGTTCTCAACTTCAACATCTGGCGATTCTTCCTCCGATCAGATTGCATATGATTCCCAACCTTCTTCTCCAGAACGATCACCAGCTGTGGCACCCCTCCCCATAATTGTTCAACTTGCCGGCCTGATGCCTGAATTCAAATCCTTAGCACAGTTCAACCTGTCCGAGGACAATATGCGTATTATCCAAGCGGCCAAAAAACCTTCCACAAGGGCTCAATATAAGTGCAAATGGCTCCGTTTTTGCCATTGGTGCTTAAACACCTTGACCCCAGGCATGCTACGGTTGACACCTGCTCTATCTTTCATGTCTCACCTCGCAGCTACAGGCATTCATGTTCTGTCTTGCAGAACTTACTTATCAGCCATTGCGGCCTACCTGTCCACGGACAGCTGTTCTTTTTCATTAACTAACCCGGTCATTAAGACATTTTGTGGGTCTTCTTCACCTGTTCCCGCCGGTGCGCACCCCTCATCCCAAATGGAATTTGAATGTGGTCCTCACCGCGTTATGCCATAAACTGTTTGAACCCATGGCTACTACCGATCTGAAATTCCTTTCTTGGAAAGTCGACTTTCTGATCGCAGTGACATCGGCGAGGCGACTAAGTGAGCTTCAGGCTCTTTCTGTGGAGCACCCCATTCCTCACTTTCCACAAGGACAATGTTGTGCATCGCACTCATCCTTCCTTCCTGCCTAAGGTGGTTGCCGATTTTCATCTGAATCAATCGATCTCCTTACCTGTCTATTTTCCTAAGAGTTTTAAACAACTTGGACGTCAGGCAAGCCTTGAAGTTTTATTTCGATAGAACGAGTGAACTCAGGGGCTCCTCACAACTCTTTGTCGCATTGGGAGACCCGAAGGGGAATCCGGTTTCCAAAGCAATTATCTCCCGATGTATTGCCTCCTGTATTTCAGAAGCCTATAGCATTCAGGACCTTCATCCTCCGAAAGGCATCCATGCTCATCTTGTACGTGGCAAAGCAACTGCTGTTGCCTTCCAAAAGTATGTCCCTTGGGAAACCATCGCCAGGGCAGCTACGTGGGCTTCCCCATCAGCTTTTTGTAAGCATTACTGCTTGGACCTGAGCTCCAGGGCCGATGGCCAATTCGGCCAGGCTGTTCTTAAGGACCTATTCCAGTAAAGGTTTTTTTTCCATCCACCCGTATTACCTGTGAGGTGTGCTTGGGAATCTCCCACAAGTATGGAGGAAAGGGGACAGGACGTAGGAATATAACAGAGTTACTCACCATAGTGACTACCTTACGCCTAGCCCATAGTCCACTTTCCTGCACACGCCTGTCCGCCGTCCTCTCTTAATAAAAAGTATCCTCTATTATTGCTTAAATGGTCTCAGACCTGGCGATAGAAAAGGACTGAAATAAAAGGACAAAACAAGTTTTGATGCTTTTTTACAAAAGTATTCCGGTCCTGTCTCGAAGGACGGAATGTCCCTCAAGTATGGAGGAAAGGGGACTATGGACTAGGAGTAAGGTAGTCACTACAGTGAGTAACTTTGTTAATCTATCCCTACTGTAAATATGGATTTTCCCTACCTGAAAAACTAAGCTAAGGGTGCTCGTTCGTCGTCAAAATCAAACGTAGTCTTCAGTCCAAACCTAATCGCTATCTGGCCCTACCACTGTGGAAAAAAAAACATTAAAAAATAAGCCAAAGTAATAGTCTCTCAGCTTAGTCTATGTGCAGCCAATTGACCTTTGGTTGGTTCTCAGTTCATACAAAAATTGTTTTTAAAAATGCCTCAATTCTCCTGTTGGACTCTTCAGATAGGCTTTCAAGTCTTTATATAAATCAAATGTCTGCTGTGCGTTTCGTGGAGGAATGTGTCCCTTATTCCTTTTACACCAGCTTGGCAAGACTCGAGAGAAATCCTAAGGTGTCACCTTCTTTACGTGGAGGAATGCTTTCTTTATTTCTTTTCCACCACCTTGACCAGTTTCTTTCTAATGGTTTTGTATCTTGCACACGTTGATTGAACCCTTCAGGTTCCCTTCTTTTTATGATTGTACCAATGTCACTTATTTCTCGAGGACGCTCCAGGCCCTTTTGGCTTTCAGGTTTCCTAAACCTCTCTGGTTGTATATGTGCTTTTTGACAAGATTCAGTACTCTGGTTTCTATGGCTCCAGTTACTCTCCTTGTCAGTTTCTTCCTCTATATTTCTTTTCCACTTGTCTCGCTCCACCCTGGGCAACCCTGGTCCTTCTATGCCTTTGTGTGTGTGGAGCGGGAGGGCTTCCTAGTGGAGATGCTGCCATCTCCCCTTGTCCATGGCGTCGCCAGCACGTAAGCTTCAGCTTCTCTTCTGCCCGATTCGGCAGTCTCCACGGCCAAGTGGAGGATTCGTCCCTCTGGCCTGTCCCTGGCCTCTGCGTAGTTTGCCGGGTCACAGACCCCCAACGGCTACAGCATAGTCACGCCACCAGGTAAGACGGTCCTTCCCTCCATGTCACTTACTTCTCTGCTTCTGCCCGATTCGGCAGCCTCTGGGACCCTCGTGTTCCACTAGGAGTCGTCGTTCCTCTGTTCTGTCCTGGCCTTGGCGTAGTTTCCTCGGTCTTGGCGCTGGCCTTTCAGCATCTCTGCATCTCTCTATGATCCCGCTGTCTTCGCTGTGCAGCGCGGGTCTGCCCCTCCAGGATGTCTGTACATCAGATGTTCACCTCTGTGTAGGATTCTCCCTCCATTCAAGGTTCCTGTCCTTTTATTCTCGCTGCAGTACTTCAAAGGGGTGTGTTGCTTTTCGTCAGTTGCAGAGTTCAAGGAAATGCCAGTATTACCTTGAGCCAATGATATAAAAGCAATGTTGGTCTCTTCTAAACCCATATGTGCGGACAGAATGTTGTTCATAGGCAGTTCCTTGTAGGAATGGAAGTCCTTTTCCCTTAGTGGTTAGTCACTCTAAGTAAGGCACCGCTTTCCCTGACCCCCAGGGAGAGTCTTGCTTAGCTGGCTCACCTTCCTAGCCTCAAAGGGCTGGGAAGAAGTGACAAATTCTCCGCATTCGTCACAGTGACCAAGGCAGACTGCACTAGAGACATTATACTCACCTAGGTAGGGGATGAGGTGTGCTTAGAGATAACATTTACACATCCTCGACCCCCTGACCCCACCCCAGCATGAAACCCCCTTTAATTTGTCCTTTCTTGCATTGTTCCCCGGTTTGCGTCCATTCCTTTCCGTCCCTTAGTAGATGATTACTACCTCCTGTGCCAGGCCATTTCCCGAGATTTTACCTCCCTTTCCGCCAAAACCCCTCTCACCTTTCCCAGCTCTTAGCGAAGGCCCCATAGAACTTTTGTCCACTTGAGAGAAGGGAAGATACTTCAATAATTTTTTGGTGAAGGATGGAAGCAAAAGCCCATCCTTGATCTGCAGCTACTGAACTTCTACTTGCTCCAGGACAAGTTCAAGAATGTTACCCTTGGCCAGATTCTTCAATCCCTGGGCCTTTACAAACGACTGGTGTCATTGGACCTTCAGGACACCTACTTTTATATGCTGCTCCATCTGAAGCAGAGGAGGTTCCTGAGGTATATAATTGACAACACCCACACCCAGTTTGCACTACTGCACTTCGTCCTGTCTTCATTCTTTAGGGTTTCACCATACTGTTAGTAGCACTGGCAGCTCATCTCAGATTGGCAAGATTCATGGTTTTCCCTGCCTGCACAACGGTCTCATTTGGACATGCATCCGGAATCTGCCAAGGCCATCTTATTCCAAGTGTCATCTCCTGCACAACTTAGAGTTTTTTCTCAACTTCAAAATGTTCCACACCACTCTCTCTGGTTCATAGAAGGGTTTCTGGACACATTATCTGCCAGGGCTTTTCTGCCCAACAACTGTTGTCAATATTGTCCCGATGGTACAGCGGTTCCAATCCCAAACCTGCTTTGATTGGTCATCTGGTTCTATTGAACTCCTGTATCTTTGCTGCACACAAGGTTGCGTTACTGCCTGCTACGCTATCACTGCTCTTAGTTGAAGGACATCTTGACAGATCTCTTGCATGTATCAAGCTAAGCGCCTCAGAACGTGGTGCTCCCTTAGAGGCAACCTGCTAAGTGGAGAGCCTTTTTGGGAACTTTGATATCAGGTCATTGTGGTCACAGATGCCTCATGTACCTCTCCCTGTCCAAAGCCTTTCTGGCTAGATGGAGAATGTTGTTACAGACGCTTGGAGCAGGCATTTGTCAGTTTGCTATAATGGTATCAGTGTCTGGAAGCTCTGTATCCAATCTTCATGTCTTGGCGGACCTCTCAGGTAGACAGCTTTTCCTCCAATGTCAACTGGACATGCATGTTTTCCGCTCCAAGGAATTTCTTTTGGAAACACATTGATTGTAGAGTGGAATTTTGAACTTGTATGCATTCCCCCTATTCCCGTTATCCAGCTGTACCACTGAAGACCTGGTGTCATGATGCCAATGGCCAAATTCCACAGGAGCTGCTGAACCCCGCAGACCCTCCCAAGATGCTTTGGTTCAAGCTACTAATACACTGCGCTAAACTCAAGTGGCCCCAGAAGGGAAAGGGGAATAGGATAAAATTCTATCACCCAGTTGGTGATAGCCGCGCTTTTTTAACATAACTTGTTGGCTTAGGAAGGCATTCACTTGCTATAATGTTCGAATTAAGGCAACATAAGATGCAACCAATCGTATTGTTATTTCGAAAATTACTAATTGCCTATCTAGTTACTCTATGCTCCACATTTGCGATTTTTCAAAGTATTAAATCGATATCTTTTCTGATGAACATACCCCAACCCTATGCATCACCACTGTGCACCTGCGGGGGCTGACACCTGGAAAGTTTGGGTACCCTTGTCTGGACTCCGGACTGAGCCCAGAAGGTATGGTATTGGGAGCTTCTGTATTTGTCCAAATGTCCTACCTGCGACAGCTGAACTGCTTTTACAATCAGAGGGTAGGTCCTTCGTCCAAGCCAGAGCAGTCTCAATCTTCATTCTTGGCTATTGATGAGCTGAGATACAATGATGATCCATCCACACCTGCAGGTAGCATAAGGTCTCTGACTGCTGCTGGGAAAAGGACTTTAATTCCTTGCCTTGCTGATCTCTTCTATTCTTGATTGTATTTAGATCTGTCTGCTTCCGTTTGACTAGCCTTGCCAAGAGGAGATAAGGACCCACTTGAGCCTGGGGTGGGAGGTCTATCAGGGTGGATGCCAAAGTCTTTCCTAACCCATAGGGGGAAGGTGGCAGTTGGGAGGCCCCAGTTTCTCTTCCCTCCCTAGTTCGCCCACAACACAGAAGCCCACCAGAGCCTCCAGATGAACAGCTCCTGTCAGAGTATCTCCACTGACACTTGGGGGAGAGAGAGAGAGACACTAGGCAGCACAGCAGCAAGCATGCTCAGCCACAATGAATACAATGTGCCTCCAGCCAACACCAATGAATGCAGTGATAGAACAGCTGTGGCCTTTGAACTTGATCAAAACTCAATCGCTTACTTATGATTCAGCCACAGTGCAGCACCCTGACACGAACCAGAACATTATCCAACACTGGCTGCAATTGACTCGACAGACCTGCAAGGAAAAATGGGTGGGACTTTGCCCCAGAGCAGACTAGATTGGCCCGGGGGAACCAGTGGGAAAGGACCGATGGGAGAAGGAGAGGGGAGGATAAACCTTGGGGACAGGAGACAGCAAGGTGTGAGCTGTTTGGGGGAGTTCAGAGGAGAAAGAGGTGGCAGGTAAGGAGGCAGGGGCATGGACAGGAGTGTGGAGGTGGTTTTCAGAAAAGGTGAGGGACAGTGGGACTGTGTTGGGAGTGCACGTGTATGTTGCGAGAGTAAGGGGTGAGGAGAATGTGACTGAGGACTCTCCTTACTGCTACTAATCAGCCCCTCCTACGCATTCACTCTCCTTTCCAGTGAAAGGAGAGTGAATGAGTAGGAAGGGCTGAGTAGTAGTAAGGGAAATAGTAGAGGAGTGGAGAGGAGTGATTGAGAGGGGGAGTAATAGTGGAGAGAGGAAAGTACAGAGGAGAGAGTAGGAAGGAGTATGATTGGAGGGTTGAGGTAGGTTGTATAGTTAGACATATACTTAGGAGGAAGATGCAGGGATAGAAGGAAGGGAGAGTGGTAGAGAGATCCAGTGAGAGGAACACCAGAGTGTGAAAGGAAGATGATAGAGTGGGGATTGAGTGCCTGGAAGGCAACCCGCCCCCACGGCACTTTAGAACTAACCCAAAACAGGAATAGGTCACACCTAGAAAGTCCCATACTGAGGTTAAATAGATAAGGCTGTTGCATTCACGTCCTCACAACCACAAAGGTTCGAACCTGGACAGCAAGGGTAAACAATCAGTAGTTACAAACCTGGGTGTAGGGATGCCTGGTTAGGGATGATCTTGATTTCTCTAGATGACAGTGGGAGGGAGGTCCCTTAGAGCCCCTTTCATGAAAATCAATGAATACCCTTGAACTGTCCAATGCAGGTTCTATAAAAATAGAGATTGTAACCCAAATAAAACACTGCACACAACCGATTAACACCAAAGACCCTCCCTGTAAGAGAAACACAGACAATGCAGACTGGTGATAAGAAAGAGCACTCTAGATTAGTGCATAGGGGTGTTCAGGCAAAAGGATTTTAGCAGCACTGCTGTTGTTCAAATACATTTATTTAAAAAGGAGAAAAGGGGCCTTAAATGTAAGTGTGGTCCTTTAAGGCAGCCCAGCAAAACAGGGCCTTTTCATATACCTTTTGTATTTTCTCTCTGGGCCTCAACAGTATCAAGCCGTGCTTCTGGCGCTTTTTATTTCAATCTAGTAAGGGTCAAGATATATTCAGGCGGTCCCGATGGCAAGTCGGCATCTGGTCAGTTTGTGGCCGGGCTCTTGTTGGATATTTGCGATAGTCTAGTAAATGGCCTTGAATGGTTCAGGTCAGCGGTTGAGTTGGTGGCAAAACAGTACTTCTGCCGAGCCAAGTCTGTGGCTTCCAGCAGGTCGACTCTGCATTCGAGTCAGCTGCTTGCATGGAGTTGAGCCAGTCAATGTGTCCCGCTGCAGTGTATCCAGCTAGCATATGGGTGGCTCAGAGTAGGTGAGCGGTTCAAAGGACATGTACCAAAAATAGCACAGCAGGTCCTATCGGAGCTCAAAGTGCGTCGAGCGTGGATGAACTGGCACGAAGATGCCTCAGGTGGTAAAACAAATTGCCGGCTGTTTCTGGAAAGCCAAATCCAGGGTTTCCAGGAACAAGGAAGTCCACCCTGGGAAGCTGTCTGGCACCTACAGGGGTCCTTAACGTCGAGTGAGCAGGATCCTGGTTCCAGTGCACAGGCAGCAGAATGGCATTGTTCCACAGCAGTGGTACTGTCACTGGGATAGGTTGGGAACAGAACTTTCCTCTGCCATCGAGCTCCCAGTCTTCACCTCTCTGGCAGAGCCCTTTAGAATCAACTGTATTCCAAACAGAGTTCTAGTACATCTTTTATTTTATTGTAAGAGTCCATATGTGAATAAACTAAGAGAAGGGATTCCTTCCCTTAAGGCAAAATAATGCAGGCAATTGGTCCAACACAAGCCTGTTGTCAGGGATCAAATCCACATTGCTTTAACAAGTTTCCTTTACATTCTGACATCATACCCAGAGTACTTTGTCTGCAGAACGTTATTAGGAACATGACATTTTAGAGAACCCTAGCAGAAACCAAGATGGTAGAACCCCGGTCTCAGCTTACCGTGCGCATCTGGATACTTCACTCGTTTCCATGTCTGCTGACTTCAAATATACTCTAGTAATTAGCACGCAGGTGTCAGTTGCTTTGTCAAAACTGTCTTTGAAGCACCAGTTCCCAGGGGACCTCTCGGGTAGGGTTCCCGTGAGGTGTTGCCATCCTCAGGTTGGGCAGAGGGAGGTCAAAGAAGCAGCTTCCTGAGCCTTGTCCCATATGCCAATGGGGAGACATTCTGGCGAGACGGCCAACACACATCAGCCCGGTCATAGCTGAAGCACTGCTCACCAAGCTGACACTAATGTGATATCCATATGCCCTGGCTTTATAATTGTGTGATCCAAGTAGCCACTATCTTTTAACTCTCTTTTAAGCAGACATGGCTTATCGTTACAGTGTAATGTGCCACCAGGCTGACTAAGGTACACAATGATTTTGGGTTTGAATCATAGGCACAGATGAATTGAAAGCCACCTCTGCCTCTTTGAACTTTTTGTTCCAGCAGCAGTCTGGAATTCACAAGTGATCTTTGAAGCTGCCCTGCTGCCAATGCAAAACTGGTGCTGGGGATGTCTGGAGACGGTCTCAGGGAAGACACAAGTGCATTATAACTTTGGCATTTTTATGGAGAATTATGAAAGGGGTGTCTAATTAGCACACCTATCTTTCAGAAACTGAATTTCCAGTATCATTTTATAACTAAAAATAAAAACCTAAAGCATTTACACCCTCACAGATGGCATTCTGTCACAGTTTAAAAGTTCCAGGCCAACAAGTAAAATATTTAAGGCCATTAAACATCCCCATACGCAAGCTAGCCTCATTAATGGCATTTTCCTATCAATTTGCAGATTGAAATGATTTAGAGCTTGGTTATGCAGGACATATCTGCCTGTGATTTGACCCAGGAAAAGTGTTAGCAAGGGTTGCAATGCTGCACAAAAGCATTGCTACCTGCATTGGGGTCCGCCATCATATTTCCATAGCTTATGCCACCACTGATTAATAAGTGGGCCATTGTTAAGATGGATTTTCATAATCAGTATTGTGGACCAATTCAGATAGGCCACCCTATTCTGGTAAACCGGGACAGATGCTAATATCTAGCCAAACTCTATCAAGGTGGTGTGACTGAGCAGTAAGGTTTAGACTTGAGAGATGTGAGAAACCTGAAGGTGTCTCACTCGCTAGTCCCCGGAGATTTATCGTCCAGGTGGCCAGGACACTGCCATCGCTATTGGATCCAGTTCTTGGGGGTGGACCAGTGGGGGTCTTCGGGGAGGGGAAGTGGGACACCGAAGGTTGAGGCATGGTATCCCCTTACTAGTAACACATTTTCCCCATCCTACCCTGTAGGATATTTAGAAGCTCTACCCACCCCCATTCCCCCCCTGTTTCCGACAAACACTTTCTTACACCGTAACAGATACCAGACTAACACCAAAGCCGTTTACCTGACATGTCCCAACACACAGGCAGGCAGAGTCAGGCAATTGACAATAACCACGCACACCTGACGGCCCTTAACCTTCCCCCACAGGGATAAAAGGCAGAGCACACTACGAGCAAGGCCGAACGCACAAGGAAACAGCTACACCGAACCGGCAAATCAAACGGAAGAGAAAGGCGGCGAGACCTGGAGGGACGACGAAGGGTGAACTGCCCTTGCCCTTTTCAACTCAGACCCACAAAGCCCCTGAAAGGGAAATCACAAGACTGGGAGTTACAGCTGGCGTGTGGAGGAACAGATATCAATAGTGCAAAGGGGCCTCCCTCATCGATAGCACAGGCAAGGAGGCATGCTGGCTACTGTGGTACTGTCCTTGACTCCAGAAGCAAGACAAGCCAACGGGTTCAACACAGCCGGTGAGTTGAAGGCAGCTGATAGCAAACCGAACTGTGTTGAGCACAAGGTTGCAAGTAGCAACAATATATGAACGCAAGGAACTTGAGAAGAAAGAACTTGTGTGTGTGTTTCAACTTTTGAGAAAGCCCAGACAAGGGCCAGCTGCAGAGTGGTCAGGCGCCGTAGAAGTGCTCATTCGAAGGACTCTCGCTGGCCCCTTTGGTTTCGTGTTGAAACTGGAAATACGAGAATGCCCTAGGAAAGGGCGGCATGAGGTGTCAGGGTGGTCCTACAAGGGTCACGTCAAATCCCTTGTACAATCGAAAGTCTCTGACCCATTGCCAGGAGAAGGCTAGGGGAAGGGAACCCCTTCTCTTCTGATGAAAATGAGCAAAGCATAAACTGTGTTTGAAATTCATGAACTGTGTTAAAGAAGGCCGTAGTGAACCTGAGGGAGGGAGATCCTAGGGGCGAAGAGAAAGCGCCCAAGGTGCAAGACCATCGAAAGAACTTTTGTTTATTTTTTGGATCCAGCAGGTCTTCTAAAGAAAGAGACATGGCCCTTGAAGTTTCTGGTATCGTTGAATAGACTTGTGAACCTCGTGCTGGAGATGCCCACGAGTGTGCTGTGCTCAGGAGTTCCGCCTTGTACTGTGCTTGGGGGGAAGGGAGACCCCGCTGGTATGACGTCCTTTCATCGTGGGATGTTTTTTCGCTGGGTGTTTGCCTCAAATTTTTTTTCCCGAAAAAACCCATTGAATTTTTAAGGGGGTGGTTAGTAAATTATATATATATGGGGTGTGGGTGTTTGGGAATAAATACAAATTAAAGAAAATGTGGGGGGCATGGTGGGAAACCCCTCAAAAATAATTTTTTAAAAATTAGATGGTTTTTTCCGTTAAATAAATCACAGTAAAAAACCCAGCGGAAAAACATCCCGCAATGAAATGACATGGAACCGATCCCGCCATACCATCCTGATTTATCATTTTGTGAACACTTTCTTTTCTGGTGAACATTATCCCACACTCCTTTTTGTAACTTAGTGGTAAGGATTGGCAATAGGTTTTTCAGAATAGGCCCTTTTTATTTGACAAGACGCTACTAGGACTGCCTTATTATTATTTGATGGTCGTAGCTTGCTCCCATCTTAGCTTTTCGTTTAGATTAGGTTTTTTTCTCACCCATGCATACAGTTTAATAAACACACTTGAACTGTGATCACTTGTCTGTCTTTACTGTTGCCATCATGAGTTCCTTACAGACAGTACGAGAGGGGTGAAGGGTTCTTGTAAGCACCCTTAATAAATCAAGTTAGGCAGAATATATACAAATACAATATTTATTTAGGCCTTGGACAACTTTAGAAATTAAACACCACAGGTAAGTAATACACAAAATAAAGACTACTATTGTACACTTTTACTTTTGGGGTGCTCTGGCTAAAGAGCGCCAACACTTTACAGTTAAGTCACAAAGCAAGTGTAATAAGAACAAGATAAGTAATAACCAATTTAGGGAAGTAATATAAAAGGAAGAAAGAAGTTAAAACGCAATACACAACCTTATAATTTCAAGGTTCTACTCATTAAAAGTCCTTCCCTTGCTAGAAGAGGGGCGGCCCACTGCCCATTGAGTCGCAAATCCCAGTAGATCTCTTTGTGGGAGGCTAGGAATCTTTAAGGTAGTCTGAACAAGTGTTGACAATGCCAACAGGCAATTTGTACATTTTTCAAAGCTAAAAACGTTACTGCTATTTTCTTTCAAAACCCTCCTTAGGGAAAGCCAAGGGAGGATCCTTAACCAGAACTCCACTGATCATGGTGAGGCAAGGGAGAGGTAATGCAAGGACTTTACTCCCATTAAACCTTATTAGATGTAGCGGGATGGAGGGAAGGAACAGGCGTGTTTACTCAACCCCTGTACTCCGATTCACTCAGTGACAACTTCTGGGGGTTCCTGAAATCACTGGCCACCCATGTCTCAAGTCTTGGTTCCATTGGATGGCATCTAGGGGTCGCTGGTGCACAGATCACTTTAGGCATCAGGATTTAGGTCCAGCTAGTCTGCTGTTACGCGCTGTGATGAGACGGTTCCTCTCACTGCAGAGCTGGACGACCCTGGCATGATGAAGAAAGGGCTAACACGTTGTTGACTACCTCACAGGAATCAATGTACATGATGCAGGCCTAGATCTGTGATGGTCAATGTGAACAAATTACTGAAGCCGACCCTCTTGGCAGAAATAAAAAAGCTGGTACTGAAAGGCCCATCTTTTGCTGGAGAGCTGCATTTGCGGAGAGAAGCCTTTTGTTTCACATGTCAAGGTTCTGCAGAGTTCCAGGTCCAAACCTGGGACTGCGACCAATGCCCATAAGAAAGATTGACAGTCCCGGGACACTTCCGAAGGCTTCCAAAGGCATATCCTCAATCCGGGGTCGAGGCTGCTCATTACTACTGGCCAGGGTTCGAAGCACTCATGAAGGCCTTCTCGAGATCAATAAAGGAGCAGGGCTTCGCCGGGATGTTTGAAGACCATGCTGGATGGCTGCAACCATGTTTTCCGGGTCTTCAGTGAGATGCTCCTCATATAGGTCTTGGCTCCAACCACAATGTGACAAATGGCTGCAAAAGTCTTTCTTTTATCCAGGATTTGAGCTGCAGTCGCCTGTAAACACACCAATGTTAAGGATCTACTCCATTCAAACTGACAATTATGGACAGCCTCCTGCCATCATACCTGGCCAGCAACATACAGATTTTGGGCATATAAGGCTTTGTCTGGGAAAAGGCCTGGTCATACATGCCAAATCCAGCCTTGAGATTGAAGGAAGAAGACCATTATACAAGATAGCCAAAGGACAGGCGATCGTGGCACTGCCATTTTGAGTATACGGTACTCTTAAAGGTCATAAGTAGACAAATGAAAAACTGCATGCAAGAGTATAAAAAACACGGTAGGAAAATAAACGCTGTCACCAGCAAGTCTTTGCCAAATCATGCAAGTAACTACAAAGTTACTAAAAACAAAGTATCCTTACCACACTTCACTGTCATGCAAAGAGTGCAGCGTAAACAAACAAGACATTTCACCATTGAGAACCCTGTTCTTCTGCACCATAAGTACTGGTCAGTGGCACCAAAACATATGAGCGTAGAAAAGCAAATGAAATAAAAAGGCTTCATCTCCAAAAAGTCAGGACGGGTTCAAAACCACAGCAAAACGTTGGGGGTGCGGGGGTTCCATAGATGTCTATTGGAGGAAAACAGCAAAAAGAACATATTTCGCATCAGCAATCAACCTTCCCCCAATGCATTAGAGGAGAGGGGGCAGCATCCCAGGCTCCCTAGTGCATTCTTCATTTAAGCCTCACTCACTGTATTCGGATTTGATGATCGTAGGTACAAAGCAGGGGAGAGGAAGAGTGATCCCCGGTCTGGAAGGACTAACAGCAGCAGCACCATAAGATGACCTGCTCCCCAGGTGACTCCTCTAGGCATCATTTGTCTTCCTCATCTAAGAGGAGGAGCCAACATTCCAGGGACTTCTCAAAATAAACTGCTCAATAGGTATACTGTTTCGGACCCACTAATGGAGGAATGGAAAGATTTCTAGCTCCAGTTGCTTGACATATTGGCCAAGGCCCCAAGCACCAGCGATTTCGACCTCCACGCTGGCAGCATCTATGGAGCCACTGCTTTTGGAAGAGCCTTCAGGGACCCCTCATGGGATTCTGGCCACACGCTTATGGGCTCGGCATTTTTCCAACAGACACTTTTCCATCCCGGCATCGTTAGGCTCCACACTCTGGCGTCAAGCTCCTGACACCAGCTCCCCTCAGCATCACTCAGCGCTGGCACAGCCCAGGCGTATGCCTGATGGCAGATTTATGTTGAGTATGTCTGATGTCTTCGAGGAAGAAGGTGACACTATCCTGTTTGGGATGGAACCCCAGTTTTCCAGAGGGTCGACTGATTTCCCTGAAAAATTCTACTGGGAGGAGGAAGATCTGGTGGACCTGGCCTCTAGTTTACAGGAGGCCAGCAGCCTCAACAACCCTCCCCACGACAACCTTCTCCAGCATGGGGTCTGGCATGGATTCACATGCTCATGAATATTCCCTGTCGTCAGGCTGGGAATCCTCGGTAAAGAAAAAATCAGTATCGGTTTCGTTTCTGGTCTGTCTTTCTTAGTAGTAACCAATCACTGATCTCTGGGGTCATACTGCCCCCAGCCAATGACTGCCCTCTCCCTAAGCCCCTCCTCCTGCAGCCATTCTCAGATTTTTACCGCACGCTCAAGTGTTGGGAGTCCTCGTGCTTTAGCTCTCGAGTTTTTTGCTGCGTTTTCGCGCTTTTTCAGGAGATTTTCTCATTTTTTCGGTTTAATCGAGCCTCAAGCTCCACCGTTTCTACTTCTGATAATGGGGACCGTTTTGGAATTCTTCTACGCCCCTCAAGGGTGAAGTTTTCGTCGAGTTTACGTTTCTTGGAGGATTACGGAAGATCTGCGGCCTACCTCAAAGGACATGGCCCAGGACAAGGGAAGCTCGACGCCCAGATCCAAGCTGTTTAGGTGCTGCCCTGGATGCGGATTACAAAACGTTTTCAAGGAGGACGAGCATTCGCGATGTCTCTACTGCCTTCATGAGGACAAGACGCACGTGGAGAAGGACTTTGCGTTCTGCAAGAACCTTTCGGAATGGACCAAGCAAGATCGTCGTTCCCGCCTTGCCGCCTGGCTGGAGAAGGGCACAGCAGGTGAGAAGGCGAAGAAAAAGTCTGAGCGGGCTTCTAAGTCCTGTGAGGGCGCCCCGGCGACGGGGACCCAACAGAAGGCCAAGAACCCGAGTCTGCGGACACCGGGAGCGCCGAAAGGTCGGGCTCTTCGGCTTCCAGGCAGGACGCGACTTCCCCGGCATGTTCAACCACGAGCCAGCGCTCTGGTTCGGGGAAGAGGAAGTCCGAGAACGCGGGTAAGCTGCTGGAGCGGCCCCGATTGATCTCGAAGGAGGAGCGAGGCGCTGACCCTCCCCCCAAGGCGAAGGCCCAGGACGCACCTAAGGTGGTGAGGGCTTTCATCCAGCCGGCAAAGGCCTCTATCGAAGTGGTTTCTGCGACCCTGGCGAAGCCGGCTGAGAATACGCCAGTGGAAATGGCCTCTGGGCCCAGAGTATCCCTGCCACCGCGCAGGGAATCCTCTTTCCAGCCCATCGTTAAGAACCCCGTGAAGTCCCTGGCGGAAAAAGAGGGGGGGGGGGCCGGTGGCCATTACAGACTCGGAATCAGCCTCTGAGGAGGAGCTGGTGGAAACCGAGAAGGGCCTCAACCAGAGGTTCATAGGCCTCAACGAGAGGTTCGATCCCAGGGGATGGTCCCCGCTGACGTGATCAAAGATAGCGACAATGGCGACGAAGAGGGTCCAGTGGAACAGCCATCCCGTCCGTCGCAGCCATTAACCGATCCAATCCTTATGTACCGAGATAAGGACGAGATTACCACGGACCCCGACGGAGGATCCAGAACCAGGCCCGTCGGGAAACCCTCCGAACCCTCCGAACAAGCGGAGGAGAGTCCACCCCTCTCTGCCCTTCGTGCCCGCGAGGCCTGTGGACCCCTCATCCCACTCGCCGGACCCTAGAGAGGATACGGCGACGGATACAGCGACGGGGACGGACAACGACGGCGGCGATAACACAGCGGACATCCCGTCATCACCCCCCCCCTCGGGCTTCTCCAGCCGACGAAATTGGTTCCTTCCACGCCATGATAACCAGGGCATCAGAGCTCTTCCAGCTCTGCCCTGAAGAACAAACGACGAGAGGCCAAGAGGAAGACGGTCCTCACGGTGCCTTTGCTCGATGACATCTGGGATGAGGGGCTTGCTGTCCTCAAGAACCCTTCCACGACACCCGCCAAGAGGGACAGGTACGAGAAAAAGTACTGAGTCCCCGATGCCGCCCCCTTGTGCCTCAGGGCCCAGCCCACGCCGGACTCTGTCGTCTCGGCAGCGGCTAAGAAGAAAGCAGCGGGTGCGGCGGCTTCAACTTCCACTTCCCCACCGGACAGCGAGGGCAAGAAGTTGGACTCCATGGGACGACGAGTCTTCTCGTCGGCGGCGACAACGATTAAGGCGGCCAATGCCTTAGCGATCGTGGCCCGCTACGACAGGGAGCTCTGGTTCAAGATAGCTCCCCTGCTAGACTTCCTACCTGACGACAAGAGGGCAGGGTGGTGTCGGATCACGCCATAACGGTGGCAACGGACATTGCCGATACCGGATTTCGCCAACTGGGCAACAGAGTTTGCCTCCGACGACGAGGATGGCTCAAGGCGAAACAGACTTTCGCCAGGACGTCCAGACCAGAGTGTTGGATATGCCGTTCAACGGCAACAACCTTTTTGGTAAGGCAGTAGACGAGTCTCTACAGGCCATCAAGACCAACTCGGAAACTGCCCGGGCCCTAGGGGTACTTCAACAGCGACGGCCCTTTCGGAGCTCCGGAGGCAGACAGGGTGCTTCCAACGGATCGAGCGGTGGCTCCTCCACTGACCGCCAGGCAGCCCGCTCCTCTTCCCAGGAGGCCTACTGAGGTCGCGGCAAGCAAGGGGGATCCCGCCGTCGTCACCAAGGAGGCCAAGGCCGCCTCCAAGCAAGACTGACCCGGCCGTGTCTTCGGGCCCCCACCTAAGCACCCCGGTGGGAGGCCGGCTGACGAAGTTTGTCGGCGTGTGGGAGTCCATCTCCACCGACCGTTGGGTGCTGGACACCCTGGCCAACGGGTTCTCGCTGGAATTCCAAAAGAAGTGCCCTTGCATTCCTCCCGTGGCCAGGAAGGAGAATCACGTCCCTCAACTGCTGTTGGAGGTAAGGGCGATGCTCAAGAAAGGTGCCATCGAGCTCGTCCCCAGGAGGCTACGGGGCTCCGGAGTGTACTCAAGGTACTTCCTTGTCAGAAAAGAAGACAGGCGGTTGGCGCCCCATCCTGGACCTGCGTCGGTTAAACAAATACATCAAGGCGCAGAAATTCAGGATGGTCATCCTCCAGCACGTGCTGGGACAGCTGGAGGAGGGCGACTTCCTATCGTCTTTGGACCTGGAGGATGCTTACTTCCACATCCCCATTCTAAAAGGGCACAGGAAGTTTCTCAGGTTCGTGGTTCAGGGACGCCACTACCAATTCAGAGCCCTACCTTTCGGATTAAAGTCGGCACCCAGGGTATTCACCAAGTGCCTGGCACCAGTGGCGGCGCGGCTGCGCCTGCCGGGGATCCACGTCTACCCCTACCTGGATGACTGGCTAATCCGGGCAAGGACAAGGGAACTCACCGTCGAACACACAGCGAGGACCGTCCGGCTGCTCACGGAGCTGGGGTTCGCCATCAACTACCCCAATTCCACCTGGTTCCGTAGCAAGTAGCACTGTTTCTGGGAGCGAAGCTCGATATAGTGGGGCAATTGGCCTCCCCGTCAGAGGAGAGGACCAAGACCATCCTGGGCAAGGTGCTGCGCCTGCTAGCCACGGACGTGGCCAGGGTGAGGTCCATCAAGTCCCTCCTCGGGATGATGTCCTCATGCATCTATCTTGTACCCCTTTGCAGACTTCGTATGCGTCCGCTACAGGAGTTCCTCGACGCCCGCTGGTTTCAGGCGACTGGCTGCTTAGAGGACAGGATCCCTCTCAATGAGGAGTTCTGTCGGGCGATCCTATGGCGGGGTACCCGTGCTCACCTCACTACAGGCACGGACTTTCATCCCCAGCGTTTCAGGAGACAGTGACGACGGACGCCTCTCTGGAGGGTTGGGGGGCCCACACCGGAGATCTCCACTCAAGAGGCCTTTGGCTCCCGGAGGAGAGGTCTCTCCACATCAACATTCTGGAGCTTCGAGCAGTGTTCTGGATGCTCAAGTCGTTCCTTCGTCCCTCAAGGACAAAGTGGTGAGGATCTTCACCGACAACACCAGCACGATGTTCTACATACGGAAGCAGGGGGGCACCAGATCCCCAGCCCTATCCAAGGAGGCCCAGGATCTTTGGCACTGGGCCGTCGCCCAGGGGATGTTTCTGGTTCCCTTCCACTTGGCAGGAATAAAAAACACCATCGCCAACTCACTCAGCAGGGAGCTGCGCTTGTGCCACGAGTGGGAACTACGTCAGGACCAGGTGGATCGGCGCTTTCGGCGATGGGGCGAACCCCAGATCGAACTTTTCGCGACAGCGAGAACTCCAAGTGCCAGAGGTTCGCCAGCAGGTTCCTGCAGCCGAGGAGCATGGGCGATGCTTTCTCGTTCCCCTGGGGCGGCCTGTTTCTATACGCGTTCCCTCCGTTGCCGTTGCTGCTCCGCCTCATCAACCAGCTCAAGAAGTCCAGGTGCAGAATGATCCTCGTCGCACCAGCGTGGCCGAGGCAGATCTGGTTCCCGGACCTTCTGGACTTGTCAACGTCCCCACCAGTCAAGCTGCCGGCGGACGCGGATCTTCTCTCCATAGAAGTGGGCGCCATTCTCTATCACGACCCACAGTCGTTGAACTTGCAGGCCTGGCTCCTGCAGCACTAGAGTTTGGAGGGTACGATATCCCGGCTGACTGCAGAGAGGTTCTTGCAAAAGCCAGGGCGTCCTCAACTCTCAAGTGCTATGGACATAAGTGGAAGAGGTTCTCTGTCTGGTGCCGTGCACAGAAGATTAACCCTCTGCGGATTACGGCCCCTCAAGTACTGCCGTACCTACTGTCGCTGGCCAATGCTGGACTGGCTCACGCCTCCATCAAAATACATCTGGCTGCCATCTCCCGATATACCAGGACTACGGGATGGGCGTCCTTGTGGTCTCATCGCCTGGTGAAGGAATTTATGAAGGGACTATTCCGATCGTTCCCGCCGGTGAAGGCTCCTACCCCGGCGTGGGAGCTTAATGTGGTGCTGACCAGGCTCAGGGGGGCCCTATTCGAGCCTATGCATTCGGCGCCTCTGAAGTTCCTGTCATGGAAGACAGCGTTCCTCGTGGCCATCACCTCCGCACGACGAGTGGGAGAGATCCAGGCCCTATCTTGCGAGCCTCATACTTGACTTTTCATGACACGAGGGTGGTGCTGAGGACGCACCCCTCCTTCATGCCCAAGGTGCCATCGGACTTCCACCTCAACGAGCCCTTGGTGTTACCAGTTTTCTTCCCGTCGCCTTCGACGCCGGCCGAGAGGACTTTTCACTCACTGGATGTAGCTAGAGCGCTGAAGTTCTACGTGGACCGCACGAAGAGTTTTCGGAAGACGTCACAACTGTTTGTGAACTTTGGGTCTGTGAATCAAGGGAAGGCTCTCTCGAAGACTTCCATTTCCAGATGGCTCTCCGGCTGCATCATGCACTGTCAACGGTTTGCAAACCGACCGCTGCCCGGCCGTCCAAGAGCCCATTCGACCAGGGCGATCGCTGCTACTACGGCGTTCCTGTCTGGTGCGCCCCTGCTGGACATCTGCAGGGCAGCTACCTGGAGGTTGAGGCACACCTTCACAAGATTCTACTGCGTCGATTGGGACTCCACGGTCGGCCAAGTAGTGCTGCGCAACCTGTTCGCCTAAGGTGAGCCTGGCGAGGAGGTAAGAATTGCTTAATGTTGAGTTTTGGATGTAATGCTTAATGTTGAGCCTTTGCTACCTCCTGTGGTTGTGCATGTGTATACTCCTATGCATTCTTTTATTCATGAGCATGTGAATCCATGCCAGACCCCATGCTGGAGAAGGAACAAGTTACTTACCTGTAACTGTTGTTCTCCAGCATGGGTCTGGCATGGATTTACATGCAAACCCTCCCACCTACCCCTTTGCGGCTCTTCACTTGGTCATACTGCCACTTTGCGTGCTACCAAATTTGAGGATGGCTGCCAGAGGCGGGGCTTAGGGAGAGGGCAGTCATTGGCTGGGGGCAGTATGACCCCGAGATCAGTGATTGGTTACTACTAAGAAAGACAGATCCGAAACGAAACTGATACTGATTTTTTCTTTACCGAGGATTCCTAGCCTGACGATGGGGAATATTCATGAGAATGTGAATCCATGCCAGACCCATGCTGGAGAACAACAGTTACAGGTAACTAACTTGTTCCTTCACCACGACAACCCACCCTACTCCTAAACTTGACATCCTTCCTGCACCCACCAGGCCAAAGTTTCAGTTTGAACTAATTGATAGCCTGAATGAGGAGAGAGAGGTCCTTGCTGCACTTTAACCAGACAATGAAGGACCCTGTGTTAGAGGCAATGGGAATAGCGGTGTACCATGACCTAGCCAGACAATACCACCCAGCATCCTCAAATGCAACCTTCCTCTCCACCCATGCTTGCCCGGAGGCTATGGTGGTATAGGCAGGTACCCCATTTAAATCTTCTTTCACTTCCTGACAGAGCAACAGAGTGGATGCTTGAAGGTGTTTTCTTCAGGTAGCCTTGCACTAAGGGCAGTGAGCGTACCTTAGCCAAATTTTCATTTGGCCTCTGCACTGTGGTCTCGGAAGCAGTGGCGAACCTCCTGGTGTGGAAAACCAGGGAGGACTTAATTGGCCCAGTACAGAGTGGCAGAAAGGCATTGCGCCAAATCTTGCAGTCAAATACGGCAGACTGTGGCACATACAATGGTCACTGGTACAATCCTCAGAAGGCACTCTTGGATGAGAACCTCTGGGTTTGTTTGCTACAGACAACACTCCTGGACATGTCTTTTAATGGACATAAACTTTTTGGGGCCCTTCAAAAGTTCCAGACATCTGAGGCCACAGCGAAATCCTTGGGCTAAGCGGTCCAACAACCCTCTGCTCTTGTCACAAGAGGGAGTTTTTTTTAGTTTTTTTTTTATCCTTCACCTGTTGCTGTGTGTCAGCTCCCTTATTTGTGGTGGCAGACACAGAACTGCCAGTTGCACCGCCCCGGAGGTGCTGTATTGTGAGGGTAATGAACCTAGACATTATCTCATGGGTGGCAGACATATGCTCAGCCAACTCCTATACCCTTTGGCTAATGAGGGTGTTGCTTGCAGTGGTGTCAGCAGCACAGCAACACACCAGGTCCAGGGCAGTGGCCACCTGCCTGGAGGCACCCAGCACTGCATCCCTCATAGCCTGAGTGACCCAGTTGCTTCTGAGCAATCCGCTACATTGTCTCCTGGCACTGCTCAATCTGGGTGAGCCTCTCCCAGATGGCATTGAGTGTGTGTTCTTGCAATGGCCTTGGAGAGAGATGGAGGTGACTTCCTCTGCCAGACACCTGGTCTCAATGCACCCCGTTATCTCCAGGTGTGGATTCTGTGTCCTCTGGATGGTGCCAATGGAGGGCATGGCGAGATGACAAGGGGGAAGGTGTAGAGTGCATGGGCAAGATGCTGGCCAGGAAGGATGATTTCAGGGACATCTGCCTCACAGGGTCAGCTGGAGAGATGGAGCCAGTTGTGGTAGACTTGGGTGCTGGTGTGTCAGTGGGTCCGGTCCCTGTGTCCAGTGCAGTGTTCTGGTCCACTGACTGTCTGGTGTCTGCACTTGGGTGGGTGGGTTGCACCCCAAACTCGCCAACAGTGGTGTAAGGTGGCTCGGTGGCTCTGTCATGGCAGGTGTGCCTGTGCCCCCAGAGGTGGAAGCAACAGTGCGCTTCGACTGGAGGGTTCTTGGGGTCTTTTTCTGGGCACTTTTCTTCCTGGGTGCAGTATGTCCTGGATCTGCTGGTGCCTTGCATGGGTTCCTGTGTGTCTTGTGTACCTGTTGGGAGATAGGAAACAGTGCATTATTGTCCTTGTTGAAATGTGCTCTCATGCAGTGTTCTATGTACTATGGGGTCCAGGTTGCTACATCCTCATGAGGGCCTTCTTCATTTGGCAAACAGCATGATCGATTACTGGCATGATGGTTGGGTGCGCAATTGAACAGTCGGAAATGTGTGGTCGGAAATGTGTGCCTTGTTTGGACTGTGGTGTCATGTGCTTCACGTTTGTGCAAGGTAATTGGTGTCTATGTAGAGCTGGCCCAATGTTGTACATGTATCCTGTTCTACTGTCTGCTGAGGGGTGCCCTGCTAGCTATGGTAGTGTGAGTACAACATTAGGTAGGAGACACTCTTCATGGAGCCCTGGCTGCTACAGATCTGTTCCACTTGTCAGTTTGAGCCGGGCATCTACAGGTGTGGAATCTGTGCCACACGTTACGTGTGTGACTGCTATTTGTCAGATGTCTGTACACGGGTGCTTGGCGTGCTGGCGGCAATGTACCATGTGATTGGTTGACTGCCCATGATACTTGCTGTTCCATGGTAGTTAAATATGTACTACATGAGGCCACCTCCTTCTCCATGGTTAGTCTTCAGGGATTCACACCTTTCATACTTCATAATTTACAGTCCTGAGGTGTTATATTACTCCTACGTCCTGTCCACTTTCCTCTATACTGTATGGGCGTCCCTTGCTTGGGGCGGTAGACGGAACCTTTTTCACCAGGAAAAAAAAAACCTCAGACCCCCGTGCAGCCTCTGCTGCCCACGCCGGCCCTAGTGGTTCCGGCTTCTATACCTCCTGCTCCACAGGCGGTTCCATGCCAGCACCCGCAGCAGCCTCCAGCCCCTGCCGCCACACCTGAACCTGCGGCGCCCAGTACTCCTTCAACTGTCAATGACCAACCGGACACCTTGGTAGACACCGATGAGGAGGAGAACCCCGACACAGCGTCTTCAGCCAAGGCTTTCCATGATGGACTTGCCGGTCTGTCCGAACACTTGAGGCTTCCACAACCCGAGGTTGAAAAACCTGAGGCGGGGTCCTGGCCGAAGTCCTCACTCTACATCCCGCAGCTAGAACGGGGATTCCGATGCAGAGGGACGTGGTCGCTTTGGCCAAGAAGGGATGGCTTAAACCCCATTCGGCTTAGCCCACCAATCGGCGCCAAGTACAGACAATTGGAGGAGGATGCACTCTTGCTGTCGGCACACCCTCAACCGGAAGGTCTACTCCAACGCCTCTCTGCACCTTCGTCAGTCTAACACGGACGCCATGCTCACAGCCATTAACCAGAGGCTTTGGTGCAAAATAGCCGAGTTCCTTCAGGAACCTCCGGGACAGAGTCAGGCGCGCTTCAAGGCGGCGCTGGCAGAAGCAAAGTTGGTGGCCCAAGACATCGAGTCCACAGTGGTGCATATAGACACCTCAGGCCGTGCCATCTGCATCGCCACGGACATTAGAAGGACTGCCTGGCTACGGGCTACCAAATTCAACCTGGATGTCCAGGAGCGCATATATGACCTTCCATTTAAGGGTAGGGACCTCTTCCATTCCACCACCGATGAGGAACTTGATAAGAAGAAGAACAGTTCCCAGACTACGAAATCCTTATCTATCCTCACGAAGTCCACGCCCAAGACATACAGCCAGATGCACCAGCGTTCCGACAAAGGGCTGGTCTTTGGTGGGTTCTGGGGCTTCCAGGAACGAAGGTCCAGGCAGCTGGAACGATCTGAGTCAGCACCGCTACAAACAGCACAAGGCGGGGAATAAGGGATTATTTCAGTCCTCCTCCTCAGCCTCAGAGGGAAATAAGGCATGACATTCCCTTCCAGGTCCACGTGTCTCCGGTGGAGGGCAGGCTTGCCCTTCAAGCACAGTATTGGTGCGCAGGGTTCGCGGACCCCTGGATTCTATCTGTAGTGTCCACGGGCTACCGCCTACCGGTTCCTCAGCCTCCTCTCTCCTCCTCTCCCCTCCACTCCCACAGATTGGTACAACAACTCTGTTGGCGGAAATTCGATCGCTCGTAGAGAGCCAGGCAGTGGAAGAAGTCCCAGCGTGGTATGTGCTTCTACTCCAGGATTTTCACCATACAAAAGAACAGCAGGCTGGCCTGAGAGTTGTTGCACCTTTCCATCCTGAACCTTTCCCTCCGTCTTCAAAAGTTCAAGATGGGTACACCAGTGCTTATAGCGGAGACATTGTGCATGGGAGACTGGATGTGCTACCTGGATCTGAAGGACACGTACCTACACATCCCGATCTGGCAGCCTCATTGGTCCTTCCTGAGGTTCAGGATCATAGGCTTCCATTTCCAATATAAGGTTCTACCCTTTGGCCTCAATTCAGCCTCCAGGGTCTTTACCAGGGTTATGAATGCAGTGGCAGGTCTTCTCAGGGCCCAAGGTCACCATGTCTACCCGTACCCATTATTAATACGCTACAGGATTTGGGATTTTCCATCAATCTCAAGAAGTCACAGCTGCAGCCTAAGCAGAGTCTGGTGTTCATGGGCCTCATCTGGGACACGAGCTCTGAGAGAGTTTTTCCCTCGGAGGACAAGATCATAGCCATCAAGAGGGCCACGGGTCATTTTCTCAGCAGAGCGGTGACCTCAGCATGGTGGTACCAGCACCTCTTGGGTATCATAGGCATACCCTTCTGACAAGCAGCACCACAGCTTACCATCACCACTGATTCCTCCTTGGAAGGCCGGGGGGGCTACACTGGACAACCACAGCGTCAATGGAGTCTGGTCACTTCAGGAACAGGATGCCCATATCAATTGGCTAGGGCCCAAGGCGATCTAACTCGCTCTCAAAGCCTTCCTGCCGCTTCTCAGTGGCAAGACAATCCTCATTCAAACAGACAATTTCACCAGCATGAGTTATATCAACAAGCAGGGTGGCACCACGTCTCCTCCCCTATGCAGCCTGACAATCCGCATTTGGGAGTGGGCTCTGGAGAACAACATTCACCTGAGGGCTGTCCACCCCCCTGAGGGAGTCGAACCAGAAGGCGGACAGACTCAGCAGGTTGGGTGCGGACAATTACAAATGGCAGCTGAACAATCAAGTGCTTCAGGGGATCTTCAGCAGATTGTGGCAGCCCCAGGTGCATCTCTTCACCATCTGGTACAACAGGAAGTGCCCTCAGTTCGCGTCCGGGCAGGGACAAAGGCCTAGGCTCCCTGGGCGACGCTTTACAGTTACAGTGGAACAGTATGAACGCATAGGAATTTCCACCCACTCACCTGATGCACAGGTGGATCTGCAAGATAAGGGAGTCCCGACACCTCAGCATCATTCTGATAGCACCTTGGTGACCGGTGAGACCTTGATTCTCAGAGCTGCTCAGCTTTTCGGATCAGTCTTCGATTCATCTTCCATTGGGCCCAGCTCATCTGCTATCCCAGCAGGGAGGCAGGGTCATCCACCCCGCTCAAGTAAGTTAGACCTTGCAGCTTGGTTCCTGTTAGGCAGAATCCTGTGCAGTTCCCTTAGGGAGCACTATAAAAGTTTAAGAATACAGGTGAGAGCAATAAATCCCCTTTGGTATCAGTCTGTACCACAAAGATTTAGTTGGTAGCCGTGGCTGAGCAGTCGGACTTATCTCAAGAGGGAGATGAGCAGTATTCAGGGTTTACACAATAGGCCTACAGTACTATGGCACAAGGAAACACTGACCAAAGCTTTGTATTAAAAAGTAGATATATATTTATTTTATACACTTCTAGTAAAACACATTTATCACAGTCTTCAAGCAAGTTAAATTAAGTAGAAGGAAAAATATAAACTCCCAAGTTAAATTGTAGACCAAGTGAACCAGAGTGAAAACTGAGCAAAACGGCACAGTGAAAACCACACACAAGGGATCCTCTATCAATTTCTCAGAAGGGAGGGAAAGCACAAGTTATATAGAAATGGTTTCCTACACACCCTAGCAACACTTCCCATAAGTTTGTCAACCAGTTTAAGCAAGACAGTGCATCAGTATAGGCAATACTTAAATGAAAACTGAGCAAAATGGCTTTTCAAAAGGTTTAAAAATGGGAAGGAAAGGGTAGTTGTAAGAAATAGGTGCACCACACAGTTCTAGATGAGAATCAATCTAAAGAAGGCAGGTCCAACAAATGTATCCAGAGTCAGTAGGCCTTTGCCAGAGTCAGTGGTACAGGGCAAGGGCCCAGGAGCAAAATGTTCTTGTAGCGGCAGTCAAGTCTTTGGTTAACGAATTTGAAAAGGTGGATGCAGAAGTTGAAAAGACAATGTTAAGAGAGAGGGGCTGCCAACCCAACAGGTAGGTAAATGATTTAAAACACTTTTAGTGCTACCGCAAAGAAAGGGCGGCCTGGCGGAACAATGTACCTTTAAATGAAGAAGTGGCTCCTGCGGTGGTGGTTGTTCCTGGTAGTTCCTGCAGTTCGGGTGATCAGCCGAGGAAGAGAGGCTCTTGTCGTGGAGGAAGGTTGCACTACCCAGGGATGAAACCAGCCGCGGTGCTGCCCGACGAATAAAAGGTACGCTCCTTTAAATCGCGGTCCGGGTGGACTGGTGCCTGGCTATCCGGCCTCCAAGTGCAGGGTACTGGAGATTTGACCAAGGCAGGTCCAGGAATGCGATTGGCAAACTGGCTGCCCCCACCAGCTCAAGGGAGGAAGGCTCTTGCAGAGGAAGATCTTCTCTCGTTGTGTGGAAAAAAGTGGTGAGACGCTGCACCAGGGCTTCACTGGTGGTTCAGTCATTGCAGATGTCCCTGGCTTCTCTACTCTTCGGCTTCTTAGTTCCAGTGACGACGTCTTGCTCTTCCAGTCCTCAGGACCCACTTTTTATGCAAAAAGATCCCCATTCATACAGCCTAGCTGTCACTCACACAGTGGAGTGGTCATCTTGGCGGTAGACCGTCCAGCCTATCAGGATAGAGTGCGACATTGGTTGCGGAGGCAACCCTTTCCAGGGGTCCTCCTCCCCCTCTCACACAATGGACCCACCCCAGACTCAGTGGCGCTGAAAGGAGGGCTTCTTGGCAGAAGCCCACCAAAAGGACTAACAAAGGATCCCCGACCTGGGTGAGGAGTTTAGAGAAAGACACGAGAAAGAAGTTATATTAAAGTTCTGGCAAATAAAACCTACCGGAGTCAAGTTAATATTAAAATGCACTGGCGGTATGTTAGAGGCTGTCAGAAAAAGTGGTAGCCTTGAACAATGGGAAAATAGGGAAATATTTGCTGTCGAATATTTACGGTAGTAACCACTGCCACCAGCCAGAAACTTTTGAGAGAGGGACTGTACGGTACCCTCTCGAAAATTAACATATGGGAAAAACTATTAACCCTTTCCAGTACTTCCATAGTAAGTTTGGTGTACTGGTTTAGTTCATAAAACTTGACTAGTAAAGTCAATTGGGACTTTACATGCCTTGGGAGACAATAGTCAGTCCCAGGGTATGGAGTCTATGTTTGGGGGTCGCTACGGCACCCCTGTGTTACTGCACTGAGGGTGCTGTGTAACATATGTGAATAAAGATGGTTCCTATGGGGTTGAGAAAATGCCATAGACATTAAACACAAAAATAGCCTAGAACACACATAGCAAAAATGCCTAGGAGTGGGAAGAAGAGTCTCACTCTTAGCAGGAAAAAGAAACAAACCCTTCAAATCCAGCAAAACTGCTGGGGGACTCTATAGGTAAGGGAAATTAGCCATAGAATGAGAATTCTCCCTAACATTTCCTGAACAGGACACGCTGAAGCATCTGCATCTGTCGCAAGCTAACCTAGACATCATGCAGGGGCTAGGAGCAATGCTACTAGGAGTCAATACAAAAGCAAGTGGTCTAGGTTTTGTCACTGGGCTGAGTCTAAGGAGGTCGATCCTCTTACTTGCACGCTGGACGAAGTGCTATCCTTCTATGCACACCTTGTCCATTCGGGGGGTGCAAATAGATACCTCCCGCACTTATCTGGCGGCCGTCTGAGCCTACCGGAACTCAGATAAGGAACTTTTCTCTTCATCCAACCCAGGGGTTAAGACATTTGGCAGGCTTCACCAGGCTCTACCCGTCCATCAAGAAGCCACACCCCG
The DNA here is from genome assembly GCF_040938575.1 of Ambystoma mexicanum. NCBI lineage: Eukaryota > Metazoa > Chordata > Amphibia > Caudata > Ambystomatidae > Ambystoma > Ambystoma mexicanum. The sequence goes on from NC_090937.1 coordinate 392,260,389, forward strand.
TGTGGGACCCCAACATAGTGTTGGGCGCCTTGACACATAAACCCTTTGAGCCAATGGCGTCTGCGGACATCAGGCTGGTCCCCATTAAGACAGCCCTCTTGGTGGGTCTTACATCTGCACGCAGGGTCAGCGAGATCCAAGCTCTTGTGGCTTCCAAGCCTTACACTACCTTTCATAGGGACAGGGTGGTCTTTAGAACGCATCCTGCATTCTTACCTAAAGTAGTCTCTTCGGTCCACATAAATGAGGAGATAGTGCTACCCACTTTTTTCACGGACCTTAAGGATAATGCTCAGAGGGTCCTGCACTGTTTAGCTGTTAGGCTTGCTCTAAAATTCTACCTTGATGAAACCAAGAGCTTTTGCAAATCTGAGGCTCCCTTTGTCACCTTCAGTGGGTCAAGGCCAGGATATCGGGCTTCTAAGGCCCCCATTGCAAGATGGGTGGTTGCAGCCATTAAGGAGGCCTATGAGGGGCAGCACAGGCCACTTCCGGCAAATATGCATGCCCACGCTATCAGAGCCAAGGCCACGGCAGTCGCATTCCAGAGGCATGTTGCAGTGCAGGTCATCAGCAGGGCGGCCACTTGGGCCACTCCTTCGACCTTCTGCAAACAATACTGTTTGTATGCCGGCTCCAGGTCAGATGCAGCATTTGGGCAGGCAGTATTAAGAAATGTGTTTTCTGAAGGAGGGTCACCTCTCCACCCTGGGGCTACATTCAGTTCTAATCGCCCATACAGTATGGAGGAAAGGGGATCGGACGTAGGAGTAATTATACGTTTTTCACCGTAGTGACTAATGTACTCCTAGTCCCCTTTCCTCCAAACGTGCCACCACCCTCTCCCGTAATAAAACTGGTGTCATTAGGCAATGGTAATATTGTCGATGCGTCAATGGGGACTGAGTGGCGCCGGTGGGCGGAGTCAGGGGAGCGCATGCTCACAGGGCTGCGCCCCCACACACCTCGAAATGTAAAGGGGAAGATTTGTTTTCTGGTGAAAAAGGTTCCGGCTCCCGTCCCTAGCGAGGGACACCCATACAGTATGGAGTAAAGGGGACTATATACTAGGAGTAGGTTAGTCACTACAGTGAGTAACTTATCATTTATTGCTTGTGCATTGGCTGTGTAAATATTTTCTGGGTGATTGTAAGTTTGTGTATGTTGACATTGTATTGGTTGTGTTGCGCCATGTGCCCATGATTCACTAATGAACTCACCTGTGTCTTCCTGGCTGCTGGCTCTGACCTCTGTCGTTCCCACTCCTGGAAAATGGAGGATGCTGCTCACCGTCTTCTCCTAGGGTGTGAGCTGCAGTGGGGCAACAGTCTGTAGACCGGTGGCTGCTGTTTCCCTGACAGTGATTTGAGGCGAGGGTGCAGAGCCTAGCTTTGAGGTCGCTCCACCTTTACACATGTCCTCAGAGCCCGTGGGACGTTTCCTTCTGCCACCACCTTGTCCCGGATTTCTGCCCAAATGGCGTTTTTCCTTTGCAAGGACGTCTTCTTGTTGTGTGACCCATACAGCTCCTCTGTATGGGCCACCAGTTGCTCTGCAAGAACACTGAGCGCCTGCTCAGTGAACTTGAGCTTTCGTAGCTGCATTCCGGGCACTTTGGCCTTCCCTCCATACATGTGTTTCATGTGTTGCACGGCCGGATGGTACTTCCTTTATGGTGATTTTGAGTGGATTAAGCTTTTAAAGATGGCTGCCGCTGAACTTCCCGTTCGCGTCATGACGGCTTCCCGTTCAGTGATAATTCCGCTGACTAATTTACTGTTTGGTAATTCCAGCAATTTACGGCATTAATGGTTATTCTGCTGAAAATTGGCACATTTACCGTTGGTGTACTGTTTTCCGGCGGTAATTCCACCAATGGATTTACTTTTACTGCCAATGGTGCACGCACCCGTCTACTCAGCAATTGTGCTGGGATGTTCAGTGGTAATGGTAATTGCGCCTGTCAGAATGACTGCCGTTTTTCTACTGAACTCTTAATTGGGGCCTACTCTTCAAATTTGGTATCTCTGAATTTGGCTTTCATATAATAGTTATTTCATGTTGAAGTAGGTGATCTAAGCTTTTTCTTGGGGACCACAAGGGTTTGGGGGTCAGGAAGCCAGGTGCCTTTACAAATGATTGGATGACAGGCCTACAGTTGATATGCAGAGGGTCCCCTGGTTGCCCTGCCTTTGTCCCCAATAAAGAGCAGAGGACTGTTGAATACAGGAGTGCTTTGGACCTCTTCCCCAATTATAGAATCTGAAAGCCCCTTTAGACAAACGCAGTTCTCCAGCGTGGGGTCTGGCATGGATTCACATGCTCATGAATATTCCCCGTCGTCAGGCTGGGAATCCTCGGTAAAGAAAAAAACAGTATCAGTTTCGTTTCTGATCTGTCTTTCGTAGTAATAACCAATCACTGGTCTCTGCGTCATACTGACCACAGCCAATGACTGCCCTCTACCTAAGCACCGCCTCTGGCAGCCATCTTCAGATTTTTACCGCACGTTCATGTGTTGGGATCCTCGTGCTATTGCTCTCGAGCGTTAGTGCTATTTTTTTCACGTTTTTTTATCAAAACTTCGTTTTTTCCGGTCAAAAGAGCCTCAAGCTCCACCGACTCTCCATCCGATCAACGGGGACCCGTGTCGGATTCGTCTGCGCCCCTCAAGGGTGAAGATTTGTCGAGCTACGTTTTGGAGGACTCCAGAAGCTTCTCAGGCCCGGACATGGCCCAGGAGAAGGGAAGCTCGACGCCCGGAAAGCTGTTCAGGGTCTGCCCTGGATGCCAGCTGCAGAACGTCTTTAAGGAGGACGAACACTCCTTTTGTCTCTACTGCTTACATGAGGACAAGACGCACGTGGAGAAGGACTGTGCGTTTTGCGGCAATATGTCGGAGCGGACCATGAAGGACCGCCACCAACGCCTCGCCAACTGGCTGGAAAGGAAGAGCCCGTCAGGCGAGAAGAAGAGGAAGAAATCCGAGCGGTCTTCTAAGACCTTTGAGGACGCCCCGGCGACGGGGGTCCAACACAAGGCCAAGCACCGCAAGTCCGCTGGCACCGGGAGCGCCGAACGGTCGGGCTCTACGGGCGCCAGGCAGGGCGCACCCTCCCCGGCACCTTCAGCCACGAGCCAACGCTCTGGGTCGGGTAAGAGGAAGGGCGAGCACCCGGCGAAGCTCCTGGAGAGGCCCCGGTCGAGCTCGAAGGCCCCATCGGAGGGGGAGCGAGGCAGTGTCCCCCCCTCAAGGATAAGGCGGTGAGCGCACCTAAGGTGGTGAAGGCCTTAATCCATCCGGCCAAGCCCTCTATCGATACTGTCGCGGCGGCCCTGGCTCAGCCTGTGGAGGCTACACCAGTGGTGGCGACCTCGGGGCTCAGAGTCTCCCTGCCACCTCGGAGGGAGTCCTCTTTTGTGCCCATCGATAGGACCCCCGTGAAATCCCCGGCGGGGAAGAAAAAGGGGGGGCAGGGCGTCGTCGTAGATTCGGCTTCAGAGGAAGAGCTGATCGAGGTCTTAAGCCACGGCCTTGGCGTGGATGAAGACCGGCCCGTCGGGATGGATCCCGACGCAGGTGACGTCGAGGGTGCCGACGGGGCCCCTGATCGCCCGTCGGATTCCCCTCTGCCAGCGCCGCAAGAGAACTCGGCGGCCATTTTGTTGGCTATACAGTCCTTATGCTCAGAGATAAGGACGAGACTACCGTTGCCAACGGAGGAGCCTCTCCCGTCGGGAGATCCTGAACCGGTACCTTCGGGTGTTCCCCCACCCAAGAAAAGAAGGATTCACCCTCCACCTCCTTTTCAGCCGTCGCGACCCGTCCAGCCCTCCTCCCCGTCCTCCCGAGGGGATGATACGGGGACTGACACGGCAGCGACGGGTACGGACGACGAGGTATAGGACGAGGATCTCCCGTCGTCACCTCCCACCAGGGCCTCTCCGCCCGACGAGATTGGATCGTTCCACTCCATGATCGCCAGGGCATCCGAGCTTTTCCAACTCTGCCCTGAGGAGAAGAAAAAGGAAGGATTCCTTTATCAACGGAGCGAGGCCAAGAGGAAGACGGTCCTCGCGGTGCCTCTACTGGACGACATTTGGGATGAGGGCCTCGCCCTCCTCAAGAACCCTTCCACGACGCCAGCTAGAAGAGACCGGTACGAAAAGAAGTACCGGGTCCCGGACGCGGCCCCCCTGTGCCTCCGGGCGCAGCCTACCCCGGACTCCGTTGTCTCCGCGGTGGCCAGGAAGAAAGCGGGGGGGGGGGTGCGGCCTCCACATCGACTTCCCCACCGGACGGCGAGGGAAAGAAATTGGACGCTATGGGACGCAGGGTCATCTCGTCTGCAGCGACGACGATTAAAGCAGCCAACGCCTTGGCTATCGTGGCCCGCTACGACAGGGAGCTATGGTACAAACTGGCTCCCCTGCTGGACTTCCTACCGGACGACAAGAGGGCGGATGCCCTGGAGATCCTACAGGAAGGTGAGGTGGCGTCGGACCACGGCATCACTATTGCGACGGACATCGCCGACACTGGATTTCGCCAGTTGGGCAACGGCGTGTGCCTTAGGCGGCGTGGATGGCTCAAGGCTACGGACTTCCGTCAAGACGTACAGACCAGAGTCCTGGACATGCCGTTCGATGGGAACAACCTGTTTGGGAAAACAGTGGACGATTCCCTTCAGGCCATTAAAGCGGACACTGAGACGGCCCGGGCCCTTGGGGTTCTACAGCAACGACGGACGCCCTTTCGGAGCAGCGGAGGCAAGGGCGCCTCCAAAGGTTCCGGCGGCGGTTTCTCTACCTACCGTCAAGCGGCCCGCTCGTCGTCTCAAGAGGCCTACAGAGGACGAGGCAAGTCTGGAGGACCCCGCCGTCGTCGCCAAGGAGGTCAAGGCGGCAAAGCCTCGTCGAAACAGGATTGAACCGGCCGTGGGGTCGGGCCCCCACCGAAGCACCCCGGTGGGAGGCCGGCTGGCGAGCTTCGTCAGCGTGTGGGAGTCCATCTCCACCGACCGTTGGGTGCTGGACGCCTTGGCCCGGGGCCACGCGCTCGAGTTTCAAAGAAGGTGCCCGCGCGTCCCCCCGTGGCCAGGAGAGAGCTTCACGTCCCTCAGCTTCTCCTGGAGGTAAAGGCGTTGCTCAGGAAGGGCGCCATCGAACTCGTCCCAAAGAGGCTTCGGGGCTCCGGAGTTTACTCGAGATACTTCCTCGTGAAGAAGAAGACGGGAGGATGGCGCCCCATCCTAGACCTGGGACGTCTGAACAAGTTCATCAAGGCGCAGAAGTTCCGGATGGTCACCCTCCAGCACGTCCTGGGTCAGCTGGAGGAAGGTGACTTCCTGTCGTCGTTGGATTTGGAAGATGCCTACTTCCATATTCCCATCCTAAAGGGCCACCGAAAATTCCTCAGGTTTGTGGTCCAAGGGCGTCACTACCAGTTCAAAGCCCTCCCCTTCGGACTACGGTCGGCACCCAGGGTATTTACCAAGTGCCTTGCACCGGTGGCGGCGCAGCTGCGCCGCGAGGGGATCCACGTCTACCCCTACCTGGACGACTGGCTCATCCGAGCCAAGACGAGGGAGCTCGCCGTGGACCACACGGCAAGGACCGTCCAACTTCTCACGGACCTGGGATTCTCCGTGAACTACGCCAAGTCCCACCTGGTACCCGCGCAAAACGCACTGTTTCTGGGAGCGAAGCTCGACACAGTGTCCCTTCTGGCAGGTCCATCCTGGGCAAGGTACAGCGGATGTTGGTTTCCGACGCGGCCAAGGTGAGGTCCATCAAGTCCCTCCTCGGAATGATGTCCTCTTGCATCTACCTCATTCCCATGTGCAGGCTCCGGATGCGCCCGTTGCAGGAGTTCCTGGACGCGCGCTGGATCCAAACGACGGGCGGCTTCGAGGAGAGGATCACACTCGACGAGAGTTTCCGCCGAGCGGTCCGGTGGTGGGGCACCCGCGTGCATCTGACGGCGGGCATGGACTTCCAGACCCCAGACCACCAGGAGACAGTGACCACGGATGCCTCCCTGGAAGGGTGGGGAGCGCACACCGAAAATCTGTACGCGAGAGGCCTCTGGCTCCCGACGGAGAAGTCCCTCCATATCAACGTCCTGGAGCTCCGTGCAGTGTTCTGAGACCTCAGGTCCTTCCTTCCGTCCCTCAAGGGCAAGGTGGTGAGGATCTTCACCGACAACACCACCACCATGTTTTACATCAGGAAACAGGGCGGAACCAGGTCCCCAGCACTGTCCAAGGAGGCGCAGGACCTGTGGCATTGGGCAGTCGCCCAAAGGATGTTTCTGGTGCCGTTTCATCTGGCAGGGATAAAAAACACCATCGCCGACTCACTCAGCAGGGAGCTGCGCTCGTGCCACGAGTGGGAACTACGGCAGGATCTAGTGGATCGCCTCTTCCGACGGTGGGGCACACCCCAGATCGACCTGTTCGCGACGGCGACGAACTCCAAGTGCCGGAGGTTCGCCAGCAGGTTTCCCCAGGCGAGGAGCATGGGCGATGCTTCCTCGTTCCCCTGGGAGGGCCTGTTCCTCTACACGTTCCCTCCTTTGCCACTGCTAATCCGGCTCGTCAACCAGCTCAAGAGGTCACGGTGCAGGATGATCCTCGTCGCACCTGCGTGGCCGAGGCAGATATGGTTCCCGGACCTTCTGGACTTGTCAGCGACCCCGCCAATCAAGCTGCCGGTGGACGCGGATCTACTCTCCAGGGAAGGAGGCGCCATCCTCCACCACGACCCGAAATCGCTGAACTTGCAGGCCTGGCTCCTGCAGCGCTAGAGTTTGAAGGATACGACATACCAGCCGACTGCAGAGAGGTTCTTGCAAAGGCCAGGGCGTCCTCGACTCTTAAATGCTACGGACACAAATGGAAGAGGTTCTCTGTCTGGTGCCACGCACAGAAGATTAACCCTCTACGGATTACGGCTCCCCAGGTACTGCCGTACCTGCTGACGCTGGCCAAAGCTGGACTGGCACACGCGTCCATCAAGATTCATCTTGCTGCGATCTCCCGATACACCAGAACCACGGGCCGGACGTCCCTGTGGTCTCATCGTCTGGTGAAAGAGTTCATGAAGGGACTGTTCAGATCGTTCCCGCCGGTGAAGGCGCCGGCCCCGGCGTGGGAGCTCAACGTGGTGCTGACCAAGCTCATGGGACCTCCGTTCGAGCCTCTGCACTCGGCCCCGTTGAAGTTTCTGTCGTGGAAAACAGCGTTTCTTGTGGCCATCACCTCCGCACGACGGGTGGGAGAATTCCAGGCCCTTTCCTGCAAGGCCCCGTACTTGACTTTTCACGACACGAGGGTAGTGCTCAGGACGCACCCCTCCTTCAAGCCCAAGGTACCGTCGGACTTCCATCTCAACGAACCCTTGGTGTTGCCTGTGTTCTTCCCGTCGCCTTCGTCGCCGGCTGAGAGGACTTTGCACTCGCTGGATGTGGCTAGAGCGCTGAAGTTCTACGTGGACCGCACAAAGTGTTTTCGGAAGACGTCACAACTCTTTGTGAACTTTGGACCTGTCAATCAGGGGAAGGCTCTCTCGAAGGCTTCCATTTCCAGATGGCTCTCCGGCTGTATCATGTACTGTCATCGGTTGGCAAACCGACCGCTGCCTGGCCGTCGAGAGCCCATTCCACCAGCGCGATCGCAGCTACCACGGCGTTCCTTTCTGGTGTGCCCCTGCTGGACATATGCAGGGCTGCTACGTGGAGGTCGACGCACACCTTCACAAAATTCTACTGCGTCGATCGGGATTCCAGGGAGGAGTCCAGGGTCGGCCAAGCAGTGCTGCGCAACCTGTTCGCCTGAGGTGAGCCTGGTGAGGAGGTAAGATGCTTAATGTTGGGTTTGATGTAATGCTTAATGTTGAGCCTTTGCCACCTCCCGTGGTTGTGCATGTGTGTACTGCTATGTATTCTTTATTCATGAGCATGTGAATCCATGCCAGACCCCATGCTGGAGAAGGAACAAGTTACTTACCTGTAACTGTTGTTCTCCAGCATGGGTCTGGCATGGATTCACATGCGAACCCTCCCGCCTAACCCTCTGCGGCTCTTCACTTGGTCATACTGCCACTTCACGTGCTTCCAAATCTGAAGATGGCTGCCAGAGGCAGTGCTTAGGTAGAGGATAGTCATTGGCTGTGGTCAGTATGACGCAGAGACCAGTGATTGGTTATTACTACGAAAGACAGATCAGAAACGAAACTGATACTGGTTTTTTCTTTACCGAGGATTCCCAGCCTGACGACGGGGAATATTCATGAGCATGTGAATCCATGCCAGACCCATGCTGGAGAACAACAGTTACAGGTAAGTAACTTGTTCCGTCTTTCTGTTGAGGGAGAAACCAAGCATGTTGCTTTATTCACAAGCAGCTTTCTAATGGATTGTGTTCCTCATCTTTGATATATTCATCTCCTGCTTTGCAGTCTCAGAAAATCTTTCGGCAGCAGGGGGCGCTATGCAACATCGATCAATGTCCCTCACTGGTTACCATTCGCACGTCTGGAAGTGACATTGATGATAGTATAAAGAGCACGCACTGCACCTGTTGCCTCAGTTCAATTTCTCTGCATGCACAGTACACTCTTGGAACGGTTCTACTCGCCTCTGTGATTTTCTTCGACTAACATAATACTTTCTGTGATTTCTCACGATGTCTATGCCGAAAACCGGCTTTAAGAGATGTTCGGACTGTGACTCGAAGATGCTTATCACAGATCTGCATTAATTATACAGAGGAGGGATATAAAGTATGTGCCTCAACCAATAGTAACAAAGGAATACTTCAACAGTAATGGACCTCTACCCAAAATACACTGCTAAAAAATATGAATCGGTTTTATTGTACATATCACACACATACAAAACGTTCTTAAAACACTAAAATGAATGGATAAAACTCCACAGTAATACAAATATGTATACACAAATAGTCAATAGTGGAGAGGATATATGTATCTCCATCAAAAATGAATTACAGTCACCTCAATGTGTAAATAGTGATCAATTTAATTACAAAGCCCAACTTGCACAGGTTTCTGTCCTAAAGGCAACTAAATGCTGGACAGTCATCGGGGGCGTATGTTTTCTTCTTCTTTTGTGTATAGTTAAAGGGACCCAGCATCAAAATAGGACTTCCCAGAGCCCTGGTCTTCTAATAGAATAAAGGCACCATTTTTGTATACTGGACGGGTCTTCTGTTTAGACCTAAAACCCTGCCCCCTAGGGTATGAGGTATAACACTGAGTGGAATACCTACTTGTCAACATGGATTTGATTTTCCAAAGACTCAACGCAACTTTGAAGTGTTGCTAACACTGGCTTCCTTATTGGGGAATGTCAGTCATTCTTCCTTTCACTAACCTAGGAGAAAAGATAAACCTAAGTTTTGGATTCTAATAGAAACCTAAACATACCTGTTCATAAACCTACTGTTTCAGCCTTGCCTTACAATTGGTGACAGCTCCCCTACGCTGGGTAAAGTAGTTGTCAAAAGTGGTGCAGATAGATGTGTCCTTATCTCGAGCACGCCCAATCTAATGCAAATGGAGACATAAGACGGGGAACACTAAGCCCTAAAGCCCAAAAATTTTAAATAGTCTTAGCCTTTAAACTTACTTGGAAGTTTCAAAAGCGGCAAGCCATAGGTGTATTCCTATTGTACTTTTCAGTTCCAGGACAATTACTACCTCTGGAAAAGCATCTGAAAGAGATATCAGAGCTAGGCATGAATTGCCTGTCTCATGGTCCCAATGATGCATGGTTAGGGCACCAAAAAAGGACTTGTTACCAGGAAAATATCTACTGGCCTTACCTGGTCAAAATCGTGTTATCTGAAAGTACGCCGGCCCCTTCCTTAGCGGTTCTACTTCTACTTCAAAATGGCTGCTACTTAAGTCCAGCCGCGTGATGACGTCATAGCGTGACGGACAGGGCAAAGGAGGAAAAAGCCTCCATCCTGGAGAGGGCATCACATACAGATGGATAGGCTAGACAATGGTTGTTATAGCCATTAGCAAAGGCTCTTGGAAGCCAAAAGACGCACCCAGTGAAAACTCATGTAAGGCGTACTATACCCAGATACATAACTCTACCGTTAGATCTCCAAACGGAGTCCCATGGGCTGCAGGTACTAATGATGCTAATGAAATTCCACGTCATCATATTCATAAAGAAAAGGCCCAGATCTAGTGACCTAGTTACCACTGACTACATATTCCCAAAACTGCATTTGATATGCAAATCGTAACCAGTTACATATTAGATCTTCTTCACATGATGCATCTACATATTCTCTTAACATGGTTCATAATCGGAGTACGTGTTAAATGGCACGCACAAGGTAACCACCGAAGTACCCATAGTATATTCTCATATATTATTATGCACAATGGAAAATATATCGTGTGTTAATCAAGACATCTGTTGGTTCAGCGAAAACCGAAGAAAAACAAGAACAAAATGGATCTAGTACAGAAAATACAAGGAATGGATTAACTTCTACTTCTCGGTGTTCCACCAGAATGATTTTCACAGGGTGTCTATCTGGTGCCATCATGCCACTCCACATTCTAGTTGAGGCCCTTAATGTGACTTTTTGTCATGAAAATCAGCATTTGTTCAAGGTTAAGCAATTTTCTATTAACCTCTTCTTGTGATACACCTTTGATTTTTTTTTGTTAAGGATGACCCATTCAATGTCAGTAAAGGTGTGTCCTGATCGTGGGGCTTGTTAAATTATATATTTTTTTTAATGTATTTATTTGTAGGGCGCCGAAGCCCGTAGGCATCCGGGCGAACAAATGCAGGAAACAGCAACAAAAAAGAAGGGACAGGACGACTAGGGTCTTTGCACCGTCAGCGGCGGCATACCCAGTCCCCATCCAGTGCGGCGTCCCCCAATGGTCCTGTGTTTCACCAACGCTTTACAATATCTTTACGAAGCTCCTTTTTGATCGTCTTGATGATCTGGGTGTTACATACATTAATTACGCGGACGACACCCAGGCCCTCATTACCCTCACTGGATGCTAAGAAAAGGATACTGTAAAACTCAATGAAATCTACTTAGAAATTCAGGCCTGGATGGCCACTCACAGCCTTTGCCTAAACGATGACAAGACGGAACTGCTGATCATAGGCACAAAAGCCTGTCTCAACAAACTTGACCCCCGCTACCAAACTTTCATCATTGACGGCAATATCATCAAGGTCGACAAAGAGGTTAAAACCCTTGGCGTCTATCTCGACTCTACACTCTCACTTAAAATGCAAATAAACTCGACAGCCTCCTCCAGAGCCTATAACAGCAAGCTAATTAATGCATGCTAACCCTTTCTGTCCACAAACAACTGCCTCCCCCTAGCGAGGGCTTTAATTCTGGCCAAATTGGATTATTGTAACACTTTATTTCTTGGCTCCTCCAATCACAATTTGAACAAACTTCAAGTTCTCCAGAACAATGCCCTTCGCTGCGCGCTAAACATACCTCGTACCAATCACATCTCAGCCATCCGACAAGAAGCACGCTGGTTACCGGTACGTGACAGAATCAAATTACGCACCCTTGTCATGGCTCATAAATGTCTGTTCGCAACAGTACCCCAATACCTCTCTGACAAATTCTCAAGGCACAGTTCCACCAGACCCACCAGAGCTCCTCATCTACACCGCCTCAACATATCTAAGTTCAATTGGAAATCAGCTGGAGGGTCGAGCTTCCCGGTGCTAGCTGCTAAGTACTGGAACTCGCTCCCCAGCGACATTAGAGCAGATCCCTCCTCCTGGTCTTTTAGAGCCAAAGTGAAGGACCTACTCCTTTCCCAGTAACCTTAGCTACCTAACCTTCAGGCTTGCCTTACCAGCAGCTGGAATAAGATTTATGAGCCCATATTCGATTACTGCACTTATTATTTAGACGACCACTGCTTGACCACTCTGTAATAGATCTTTTTCATTGTCCCTATGTTGCTTATTTCGCAACTATAGTGTAATATGTCTACATTTCATGTACTGCACGACCATTTTCTAACCTGTTCGTTCAATGTTTTAGCAGTGTTTTTATCGCTACATTACTGTAAATGTCTGTTTCTTTTTCACTGTATCTGTAACATATGTTCCACGTTCAAGCGCCCAGATACCTCAGGGTTAGGTTGCGCTATAACTAAAGGTGTGTGAAAGAGTCAGAAGCGGGGCAGGTTTTATTCAGAGAGGTATGGCTGTAGAGAGCGTTAGTTGAAAAGGAAAGTTTTCAGTCTGCGGTGAAAGGGATTGTATTCCTTTAACAGCCTGAGCTCCAAAGGCAAGGTATTCCAGATTTTCACGGCCTTGAAGGGGAAGGATCTGCCTAGACAATGGGAAAGAGCGAATTTAGGGATGTTGACCAGCGCCAAACAGAGGAGCGCAACTTCCTTGGTGGCTCATATGAGGATGCCTATTCTTTAAGATAGACTGGGGCAGAACCATATAAAGCTCTATGGGCTAGAGAGGCAGCCTTAAATTCTTGCCAGGGGGCCACAGGGAGCCAATGGAGATCTGGCGGACTATCAGAAATATGATCTCTTGTAGCTCTCTTCATGATAATGCGAACTGCATCATTTTGAAGAGTCTGGATGGAATGAATGTTTTCCTTGTTGGACCCAATTAATAATCCTGTTCTCAATAAAACTTCTGTGCTCAATTATTCTGGTTTTGCACTTTCTATTAGTTTTCCCGATGGAAATACAGGGACAGGGGCACATAATCAAGTATATCACATTATCAGTGTTACAATTAGTGTGATCGTTCATTACCCATTCACATGTTAAACCCAAATTGATTGTCAAGGTTTTTTTTAGTCGACGGGTACATAACACAAAACCCCACAGTGTCCTTTGTTGTGGATCAGAATTGCTACCAGATCTTATATAATTCTTCATAACCAGATTTTGAAATGTTTTTTTTTTCTTACACGACACCAATGGTCTGTTATGGTCTTTGGGCATGATTTTGTTCCAATTTCTATGGATAATACCCTTAATTATATTCAAGAGATTACTATACGTATGCACAAACACCAAGGTATTTTCTTTTTTGTCTTTCTTGTCCCTGGTTTTGTGCTCCTGTAAGGCTTCACTGTTGTTGTTGCATGCTCTTTTTGCCACCTTTTGGACAAGTCTGTGGACAACCTTGATGGACCAATTTCTCGCTAAATATGTTGGCTCCCTCTTCATATGCCTCATTAGCACTGCTATTGCGTCTTAAATACAAAAATTGGCCAAATAGAAGATCATCTTTACCATGTTGTTTATGGTGACTTCCATAATGCAGCAGCGCATTCTTATCTGTGGTCTTAGTATAAGGTCTCACTAATAGCTGTCCTTGCTTGTGGTAAATCGTAATATCTAAATAATTGACTTGCCTGTTATTCATGGTGTCAGTGAACTTGAGATATCTATTTTGTTCGTTCAACCAGGCAATAAAGGTATTTGCCTCTTCTTCTGAACTCAACCATACTACAAACACGTTGTCTATATATCTGAGCCAGAACATTAATTTCTGGATTGAGGACAGAGTAGACAACTGTTCCTCAAACATATTGACATAACGATTGGCTAAATTAGGAGCCATGGCTACTCCTATAGCAGTTCCCTCCACTTGAGTGTAAAATTGACCCATGAATTGGAAATCATTATTGGTGAGTGCCATCTCAGTACACCATCTGATAAAAGAATTGATTACTGGATGGTCATCACTTCTCTTGAGTAGGGTTTCCTCTACCACTTCGAGTGAAGACTGTTTGGGGATGTTGGTATACAAGGATTGTATGTCAGGACGACACATCACATTTTCCTGGGGATTGAAAGATACACCCTCTATTTTATGGATCACATTTTTGTGTCCTGGATAAAGCTCTTCATTGTGTGTATGAAAGGTCTGAGATAATAATCCACATATTTGCATAACGGTTCAAGTATTGAGTTAATGCCCAAAACTATTGGTCTACCCAAAGGTTTCTCAAGGCATTTGTGGATTTTAGGGAGGATGTAAAAAATGGGAATCCTGCCATCCTCATTCACCAAATATTCACCCTCTTGTCTACTGATAAGTTTAATCTCTACTCCCTTACCTACTTGGGTCTTCATTATTAAAAGTAATCTCCCACTGGGGTCACTATTGATTTTCTGGTAACTGTTATCGTCTGACAATATTATCTGACATTCTACCACATAGTCATTCCTGTTCATCACAACTATTGCTCCCACTTGCTTGTCAAATGATGAGTTATTTATTGGACCTTAAAGTTCTGAGGGTGTCCTGCTCTTTCTTACTCAAGTTGTAATGGCTCGGGATGCCCTTAGATTGCAGCTTGACTATTTCTTCCATCACTTTCCTTTCAAAGACCATGGATTCGGCAGTATAGGAGCTGCTGTGGGCACAGAAGGTAGATGGATTACGTAGTCCACTGCAATTGTTCGACTTGCTGTAAATTTGATTGTTAAAAAAGTCCTTCAAGTGAACTTTCCTCATGAATATTTGGAACTCTGTTCGAAATGCAAAGGGTTTATGGTATTTAGAAACCACGAAAATTAAGTCCTTTGTTCAGAGTCAATTCTTCTATCTTACAGATCAACGCAAGATTTATCTCTGGTGTCTCGGCAAAGAACATGAATCGATGACCTGTAAGGCATTGAAGAAGATCAGGTTGAAGCCCACCCTAGGTCGGTTTCTAAATCTTCACAGCTTCAAAAAGAAAACCTTCCGAAGGTAGGAATTTGATTTGGAGGCAAGTCTCTAGGAAGGCACAAAAACACTTCAAACATTCAAAGCCCTCGAGATACAGGATTGATTCCATCACTCTTTTTCGTCATCACGGAAGAAGACTAAGAAACAACACCATTGTTCGTCGTCTTCAGATTCCTTGCCCGACAGAACGTCAGGAACGTTTTCCCAAAAAATGACTGCCTCAGCGGCTGAATGGGAACATTTACGTGAGAAAATGATGGAAGTATTCTCTAAGGTTGCCCCTCCTGGTCTCTCAAAAGATCTAAAAAAAGGATATTTATCCCACTGTGTCTTTCAAGACTGGCACGGAATCAAGTAAGACTTCAACTCGAATGCCCAAATGCCAGAGTCTGAAGACCTCAGAAATCTCTTGAGTGGCATTGATTGTGTCGACCGATGGGATAACATTGAAGCCAAAAGCTTTGGTGACTTGCTCCTCGAAAGAATCAGAGTCGAAGGGACCTTCAACATCGACCTCAGAGTCTGCTCTGAGATTCAGACCCCAATCTAAAACAGATTTCTTCAAATATTTTGGGTCCATCTTCGATGAAAGATGAGGAACAAGATGTCCTACCCTTTGGATATGAATGCTTTGGAACTTTTCCAGAAGAATTGATTTCATATCAATCTCGTCTAGAAGACTTAGCTTCATGTTTAAAGGAAGCAAGTGGTCTGAATACCACCCCTGAGGTTGAATTTGACACACCAGATGAGATGGGGTGCGGTACTACAAAGGACATTACCCGAGATAATCTGACAGACAACTTAGATAGAGGTCTTCCTAAGGAGCCGGTGCTTCCCTTCCATACAGCACTAAATAAAAAACATTTTGGAAACATGGCAAAAACCAGACACCGCTGTTAACAAAGATTTGGTGAAGATGTATAGGCCTTCTTCTGTGGCTCCTGATTTCTCTCTAGGCGTCCTCAACTTCAAATCCCGCAGCTTATCCGACCAGCCCTCCGGATAGGGGCGATAAGCGATGTGACTCTCTCACAAAAAGAATATTTTCTACTGGAACATGGCATTAAAAGCCATTAATGCATCTTGTGCTCTAGCATAATACACCTATACATTAAGGAATGTAGTTGCCCATGCCGCTGAAAACATTCCTGAAGCTGAGATACAAGATGGGTTCAATAACCTCATTAATGTTGATAAAGAGGCCGCTTGTTAATCCCTTCAGTCAGGACTAGATGCGTCTGACTGCGCCGGCAGATGTGTGGGCTCTAGCGTTGTAATCGGGAGATTTTCTTGGCTGTGCAAGTCTGGGTTTGTACCCAGTGTTCTGTGAAGTCTCCTAGATATGCCCTTTGGTGGGTCCAACCTATTTAGCCCTAAGGCGGGCACCGGCCTAGAGACATTACAGGCTTCAAAGGCTGCAGAAATATCTTTGTGGGAAGCCATTCGCCAGCCGCAATAACACCGCCTTTGCAGGCCTGGAGAGGGTGGTCCTTTGCTATTCCTCCTCCTTTGGCCAAAGGGGAAGAGGTCAGACTACCCAGAAACAAGGACAAAGTTGGTTTACATGCGCCCATAGGGGCAGTGGGGGAAGAACTGCTAAGGGAACAACCTTCTCATTGCCCTCTGCCAAATGACCAGAACCTAAATGAGCACTTTGCTCACAGAACCCCCCAGTGGGGTAGGCAAGTTGACCCAGCATCTGCAAGAATGGCATCTTATTACTCTAGATGCATGGGCACTACAGACAGTGGCTGAAGGGTACCGCCTCTCATTTCTGCCAAGACCCCCAGATTGTCCCCCAAGCGAACAATCTCTTTGGCAACCAGATCCTCGCCTCCTTCAGGAGATGCGTTCCCTGTTAGGGAAAGGTTCCATGGAGAAGGTACCTGTGGCAGAACAAAACCAGGCTGGTACTCCACCTATTTCCTGGTTCCCTAGAGAGACGGAGGAATGCTAGCGATCCTGGAATGGAGGCACATGAACACATTCCTCAGGAAGGATGCTCACTCTTTTACAGATCTTCCAGGTGCTTCAATATCAGGGCTGGATGGTGTCACTCTATTTTCAGGTTGATTATTTTCAGGTGCCTATACATATCAGATCCAGAAAATACCTGAGGTTTGCCATTGGCAGTTCTGACTATCAATTTCGAGTGCTGCCTTTCAGGCTCACCTCCGCCCCTAGGGTCTTCCCCAAGTTGATGGTGGTGGTGGCTGCAAATCTATGGAGGAGAGGGATTCACATCTTTCCCTAACTAGACGACTGGCTGATCAGAGCTTGTTCTCTCAAACAGGCTTTCGAATATCTCAACAGCCGCTGCCACTCTTTCCACAAACTGGGCTTCTCCCTCAAATTTAAGAAGTCACAGGTGAGACCTTCTCAAAAGCTTCACTTGATTGGAGCAGTCCTGGACTCTTCCTCAGGTAGACACTGCCTCCCGATTTGAGGGCTCAACATATCTTGCAAATGAGATTTCAGAACACCCAAAATCTACTGGTATTCGCCTTTCTGAGGTTGGTGGGCCTCGTGGCATCCAGCGTTTTCCTGGTGCAAGAAGCCCACTGAAGGATGAGGTCCCTCAGATCCCAATGGTGACAGTTAAGGCAGGATGACAGACCTTCAGGTCCAGAGCAAGGTCGCACAGGATCTCCTGTGGTGGGCCTGCAAGGAGAACATAATGATAGGGGAACCTTTTTGGCAACCCTTGCCAGAGATACCTGTTCACATGGAGACTTCCCTCATGGGATGGGGAGCTCACATGAGCAATCTGACAATGAGCGGACTTTTGTCCCCTGCCGAATCAAAGAACTGGCCATAGACTTCCACGTTCAAGCTTGAATCTGTTCATCCATATCTGGCAGATAACTTCATTGAGACCTGTACAACAGACAGAACACAAGTCAGGAGAAGGTGGGTGACCTACTCAGACACCAGTAGTGACTCCCCGGTAGAAGACTACTAATAGTACCCCACGTACAATCAACAACCCTACAATAGAGGACAGTGGCCTTTTTTAGGCAGAGGAGACCCAAGAGGCAGAAGATGGGAGTTACATACTCCGGAACCCCAATTAAGGGTATGCAGGAGACGGCCCAAGTACCGGCGGCGAACATACTACCGGTAAACGATCAAGTTACTATGCCATTTTTATAACCTGTCAGGGACTGATCTAACACCTTCCCAAATGTCTGTACTCTCGAAAGGCCTCTAATTTGTTCCAACCACTATCACGGACTGGTGTGCCACTGAGATGGTCAGGAGATATTTACGCACATTCTCTTAAGAATTTTCTTTAAAGAACATTTAAATAAAATGGAAGATATCGATTCAGGTCTTCATTTGCCCTCTTCGTTCACCCCTCAAGACAATCAAGTTCCCAAGTACCTTTTGACCTTTGAAAAATGTATTTTGAAAGATTTCACTAACCTTAAAATGAAGAAGAAATGCATATAGTCCAACATTACCTTGGAAGAAAAAGGAGATTTGCAAGTCCTGTCCTCCATTCCCGATTTGGTCATCAAACCTTCTGACCAGGGAGGAGACATACTGGTGATGAACACCGCTCAATATTTACAAATGGCGAAGATACTTCTAGATGACCCGGATAATTGCCCTGTCCTGAAAAAAGACCCCACTAAGGAACTCCGCCAGACCATTACAGACGCTACCTTGTATGGATGCCAATGCAATTGGATTACAGAGAAAGAGTTTGACTTTCTAAACAGTACACAGGGTTGCACTCCTACCTTTTTATGTGCTCCCCAAAGTCCACAAGGATCTTATGAACCCCCCTGGCTGCCCAATTGTGTCTAGTTGTGACTCAGTCTAGAACCAATTTGCAAGTTTGTGAATACTTTCCTCAAACCTATGAGTTTACTTCCCGAGATGTACCAAAGGGACACGACCCATACTATTCTTGTATTCGAAGGTACACCATATGACCCAGAGACTCGATTCCGAGTGAGATGGACATAAAGTCCTTATATACTAGCATTCCCAAACAGCTGGCAATTGAGTGTATGAGAGAACATTTAAATTCCTTTAACCTTTAATCACAAGTTCTTAATAATTTTATAGTTGAACTCGTGACAATTGCACTGTGCAAAAACTATTTTGCTTTTGACAATGTTTTTTCCTCAGACCAGAGGTATCGCCATGGGAGCGGCTTTTGCTCCCAGTCTTGCCATTTTGTTCATGGCAGCATTTGAGTTGGAGCACATACTATCAGATACCAATTCCTTCAATCAGAAAATCTTAGCCTGGCGACGACATATAGATGACATTATTTTCATCTGGCAAGGTTCGGAGGAAGGGCTAGTAAAATTCACTGAATGGTTAAACACATGCAACACCAATATCCAGTTTGCCATGGAATAAAACCATCATCAAATACATTTCCTGGACCTGATTATCAAACATCAACAAGGGTCCTTGGAATGCACGCTCTACAGAACACCCAGTGAAAGGAATACTTTATTACATTTTGATAGCAACAACCCCAGGCACATGAATGAAAATTTACCCTAATGCCAATATCTTTGCATCAGACGTAAATGTACATCGCTCACTGAATTTCAGGAGCATGCAAGCAATTTGGACGAAAGGCTCTGTGCACGTGGATACCATGAGAAGCTGATCAGCAACTCCAAAAAGAGGCCTTTGTTTTTACATCACGCGAACTTTACTCGCACCTCATACTCAAACCATGAACCCTCCTACAATTCAACAGACGTGAGACTACACACAGCCCTCATACTTAAGAGGTCAAGAATTTTATCCGAAAATACTGGGCTTTGGTAAAGTTAAATCTCCCTGATGAACCACCTCCACAGTTTGCTTTCAAAAGAGCTGGAAATCTACGTGACCATCTTGTTCACTCTAAATTTGAAAAGAAAATGTATTGATCACAACTTTGGAATTTGAGACCAACTGTCGGGCATTTTCCCTTTGGCAACTACTTAGTATGTAAATTCACCCAGAAAATGAAGTTCATGATAGGTGACAAGAAATGGGAACTACACAGTCTCACCAACTGCAAGACCAGCCAAGTGGTTTACTGCATCGAATGTCTGTGCGGTCTCAGATATGTGGGTCAGACAATGCGCTCTGTACATACCTGAGCACAGATCCAAGATAAGAGGAGATGTAAAAAATGCTACGGCACCCCTTGTGTCCAGCTATATGGAGTACCAGCACACCCCAGAGGATTTGAGATGGTGGCTGCTGGAAGTTGTGAAAGGCACAACAAACATCCTGCGCAGTCTGCTTAACAAGCAAGTGCACTGGATACATAGTATTGCTTATGCTTGAAATGATGTTAACTGTAAGGGGAGGCATGTTATCATAAATGAAGATAGACACAGAAGACAATGTTCAAAGGTGTTTATTGAACAAAAGTGTTGGATAAACTCCTGTCAGGCCCTATATCTAAAGTTGGGAGCACGCGCTACCATCACATAATAAATAAAACAGTCCAAGTTGAGTCCATGAAATTCAAAATGGCCTATACTAACAAAACGTAATGCCTGCCCTATCTCTTATACAAAAAAGTGTGTAAATGGGAATATGTATGCAAAGGAAAATCAGTGTAACATAAAGGATGAAGATGGCTGAGACAGCTCTCCTCCCCACGTTGGACAGCACAGAGTAAGGTGGCCCCCGTGGACAGGATGCCGGTCTGGCTCAGGTTCTCAAAACAAAGGCAGTTCAAAACGTGGATCGAGGCTTGCTTGACCTTCCACGTTAAAGTCACTTATTCCAGCATTCCAAAAGTTCTTTCACAGTTCAACAAAATGTTCACGTAGGTGTCCCTCCTTCGGGCTCGGATCTCTCAAAGCTTTAACAGTTCATATAGGTATCCCTAAGCCGGGCTCGAACCGCTCAATCACAGCACTTGCAGGGGTTCCCTTCTCCAAGCTTTATTCACATTTGTCAGGGGTTCCCTTCCGCTAACTTATTTCATGTTCCAGGTCTCCCTCAGTTGGGCTTGGACCTTTTACTGATGTCGAAGACTTTCGAATGTGCAAGGCTTTTACCATGGACCTCCGCAGAACCACTTCGACTTTCACTTCATATATTTGATTCCTTCTCTTCCTCCCCAACTCTTTCGTTCACCCAGGAGGGTAACCAGACACCTTTGTCCTCAAAAAAGGAATTATGCCTTCTTTTGCTCCTCCCAAACACATTTGTTAACCCGGGAGGTGTCAGAAGCTTTTATCTGTCGCTGTTTAAACAAACTACAAGTTCCGCAATGCAACAGTCACTTGCCACACGTTATCACTTGGAATGTCACAAACCAAGCTCTCTCCCATTGCGCACGAGAACTCACTTGTTGTATTCACCTTCTTTCTCATCAGTCTTTGCCTTGATTAGGTTGGGGCCGCTGGTGCCAGTCTTGCTCCTCCTCAACGCTGTTGTTCAACCGGGAGGAAACCAGGCAGCATCCAGGCAACTGTGGCGGAAGAAAAAACACAGTTCAATGTAGGGGGTGGAAAGGTTTGAAGCCTCTACACTTCGCCTCCACCTCTACTGCATAACAGACCTCGTTGGGAGCTCTTACTTTGGTCCACACCCGTCTCTCTACCAGTCAGTCGTGGGCTGAGAAGGATTTGTGGTTCTGCGCTGTGCTCTGTGTAGCTCCCCGTAGCTTTTGTGAATTCAATTTGCAGCCATTCAGAAAAGAAATATTTGTTATGCTTCAGAATTTTTTTTTCAGCAGAGGACGCTGTGCGTCCATGGCATTGACTCGATGTCCCTCGAGGGCCTCCGTCTCGAGGATGTCATCGAAGGCATATATAGCACGCGCAGCCCCCATTGGGTTCAGCTCCGTTTTTCTGTGACAGCTGTAGCTTAGAAAAATACAGCACGCTTCTTCACTTTCGTGACGACTTCATTATTTCGAAAGAAAATCGAGTAAATGTCTTCTTCATCGACACCGACAACCCCGAAGACCAGGTTCAAAAATTGTTGTGATTGTGGGTCGAAAATGTCATTGATCGATCCTCATTGTATAGGTTTGTGGTGCCTCGGGTAGACCATAACACCTCAGACTGCTCCTAGTGCCAGTCGGTGACAGGAAAGGCCTTGAAGGAACAAAAGGGGAAATTGAAGGTAGGTCGAACCCCTAAATCTCCTACCCAAGCCAAGAAACCTTCGACCGACGAGTCGAGAAGGTGACTCCTCAGTGGAAGAAGGTTAGGCGGTTCAGATCGCGGAGTGGCTCTCACCATTCCTCATTGTCCTCGAATAAGTCTGAGAAGGCACCATAGGTCGCCTTTGATGACTTCTTCCCCTGAGAGGGTTTCTTGCCCAACAAAAAAATCCACTCCGTTCCGAGTGGGAGGCCTTCAGAGCAGAGATGCTCAAAATATTAGAAAAACTGAAGCCTCCAAGCCATGCTCCTACCGTGCCTTTGAAAGAAGCCGGGAAGGAAAGGGCTCGACCTAAATCCAGCTGCACCATCATTACCAGCGGCACCATCGATGCCGAGCGCCCCACTAAAGCCTATGGCGCCAATGAAAAAGGTTTTGACGGCTCCTCTTTCGTCAAATTCATTGTTTGTAAAACCCATCATACCTGAGAAGACCTATGTACCTCTGCCAAGATAAGACTATTTTAAGTCTCTTACTTCTATCTATGACGATAATGAACAATCAGATGACGAGGCTCCATTTGGCCTCAAATATGGTACGCCAAATGTACCATAGAGTTTTATAGCAGAGAAGTCAAGGTTGAGAGACCTCTATGACAACCTACAGACAGCAAGTGGGGTGGACACCTCACCTGTTTTGGAGTTTGGGAGACGATAGGCTGGGGAGCATGCTGATGCATCCTACAAATAACTCATGTCGAAGTAAGCAGACTACATGGCGTGGAGTAGGCCTCCATTGCCATTCGAACAGGATGATTTAACAGACATCCCAGATATGGGTCCTCAGTCAGATCCTATATTACTGTTTCATATTGCCTTGCAAATAAGGGTGGCGACGAATTGGAAAACACTGGAAACCAATCCGGCTGTAAATAAAAACTTAACCAAGAAGTACCGCCCTTGCAGTAGTGACCCAGACTACCTGTCGAAGTATGCCAATCCAGAGAGTCTGGAGTGGTGGTGCAGGCAGCTGCTGCAACATCTAAGCAAGCTGCTTACCCTACCATCCTTCCAGATAAGGACTACAAAAGAGTAGATGGCTGGGCAAGGAAGGTATTTTCTGCAGGGAGTATGGAACTCAAATCTGCTCTGTGGGACTGCACTTTCATGGCAGCAGAGCACATTCCTGAAGGGGATGAAAGAGACAGGTTCTTAGCCATAGTTAGAGATGGCAAAGAAGCCATGTGTGAGTCTTTTCAGTCAGGTCTGGATTCTGCTGACCGCATCAACAGAGCCATGGCTACTAGCACCGTTATGCAAAGGTTTGCGTGGTTGCAGAAGTCCGGTTTTGCACCGGATGTGCAATCCAGACTTCTCAACATGCCCTTTGATGAGTCTCACCTTTTTGGCAACAAGGCTCACTAGAGTCTTGAGAAGTTGCAAACCTCGAAGGTGGCAGCAAAACCTTTAGGTGCCGCTATTAGGCAACCTCAGCCTTTTCGACCTAGTGGGCAACCTTGGAGGGGTAGATCTTTTCGCTACTACTCCTCAGTTGGAAGGGCGAGAGGAATGGCCGCTCAAAGGGGCCAAAGAAGAATTCCTTGTGGTGGACGAGGAAGAGGTCCAAAGCCAGCTCAAGCAGGGGTATCTTTACCATCTGCCACTGCATCAGCTGCCTCAAAACCTCTCTAAGGTCTTAAATCACAGTTTACCATTGGGAGGCAGACTGTCTCAGCATCTAGAAGAATGGCAAGACATTACTTCGGATGCTTGGGCTTTGGAAACTACCCCATGGTTATTGCAATCCTTTTATACAGAGACCTCAGAACAATCCACCAGGGAACCACTCTTTGAGGATTCCAGATCCACTCCTTGTGCAGGAGATTTTAACCCTGATAGAGAAAGGTGCTATAGACCCGGTGCCTGTAGCGGAGAGGAACAAAGGTTTGTATTCCCCTTATTTCCTAATAACCAAAAAGGACTGAGGACTGAGACCCATCTTGGACTTGAGATACTTGAACAAGTTCCTCAGGAAGGACAAGTTCAAGATGGTCACGCTTTTTCAGATCCTTCAGGCCCTCCAACTCCAGGATTGGATGGTGTCATTGGACCTTCAGGATGCTTATTTTCATGTGCCAATCCATCTCAAGCACAGAGAAAACCTGAAGTTCGCAGTTTGCGGTTCTCATTATCAATTTCAAGTTCTGCCATTTGGGCTGACCTCTGC
This sequence comes from Ambystoma mexicanum, assembly GCF_040938575.1. Lineage (NCBI taxonomy): Eukaryota > Metazoa > Chordata > Amphibia > Caudata > Ambystomatidae > Ambystoma > Ambystoma mexicanum. The sequence goes on from NC_090937.1 coordinate 392,284,467, forward strand.
CCGAGGGATTTCACCAAACTGAAGGCGGTATTGCCAGCAAGTCTCAGGAGAGGGGGGATTCACATCTACCCCTACCTGGACGATTGGCTGATCAGGGCACGCTCTCCCAAACAAGTCCTGGATCAACGTCACCTGCCACTCCCTTCACAGACTGGGCTTCTCCCTAAATTATAAGAAGTCCCATATGACACCTTCTCAGAAATTCCAATTCATCTGAGCTGTTCTGGATACCTCCTTGGGAAAGAGCTTGCCACCTTGGGTGAGGGCTCAAGACATTCTAAAGATGGTCACCAAATTTTAAAGTGGCCAGTGAACACCGGCCATTTCAGAATGTTACAGGCTGGCAGGGAAGGATCCTCTTGAAGCTTTAAGGGCCCATTCCACCAGGGGCATGGCTACCTATACAGCCTGCAAAGGGGTGTACGGATAAAATGTATTTGTGAATCGGCAGCGTGGTCTACTATCCACATGTTCACAAAGCATTACTGCCTGGAATCTTCCCTCAGTTAGGATGGTAGCTTTGGAAAAGCAGTCCTGCACTCGGTTCATAAAAACCATTAAAATCAAATTCTACTCCCTACACCAAATCAAACACTGCTTTGGGAGGCTGTCAAAGATGAGGAATACGTGGGAGGACACAATCTATTCGAAGAACAAGTTACTTACCCTGGTAACGTTCTTTCGATTGTATGTTCCTCCCATGTGTATTCCTCATCGCCCTCCCAACCTACCCCACAGTAGAATTTCCCATGCTATTACCGATTTCGTTCCTTCAAGGCTGAGTACAGCATTTCCGTGGTTATGCAGGTATTTCTACTGTAAGGGGAAAAATAGAACTGAAGCCAATGCGCGCTGCGCATGAAATATATATCTTCGATGGCGGCATCCTCGAGACAGGTGCCCTCGAGGGACATCGAGCCGACACCATCGACGCACAGCGCCCTCTGACAAAAAATAAATTCTGAAGCAGCTGAAGCTGGATAATGAATATCAGATGAGGAATATGTGCCCAGCCTTGCCCTCCTGATTTCTCAGGGGCTTCTCTCAGTAGTGCTTGGACCACTTTTGATTTACGAAAATTAATGTCTTTGGACTTCATGTCCCAGAATGCAACAGTCTGAGTTTTGCTCCCATTTCACCAACTTCCCCAAATGGCATACAGGTGGTTTTGGGACCTGCAGCATTTTAAAAAGGATATGTTGCTGAGGTCAGGGTCTTCCCACCTGCCCCTCAGAGGCCTGCACTTTATGCAGTGAACAGTGCATGATTTATTCTGCTTGCTGGCTAGGACTATGTGCCTATAAAGGAACAACTACCTTACTCTGAAATAGCCCTCTTATATATTCTTTCATTCCCATTGTTACATTCGAATAGTAACCACACTGCCTTAATAAGGGCCTCTTAGCTTCTCTATTTCTACAATATTGTGTTAACCATGTGAACCTGCACCATTAGCTTTGCAATTCTTTCTTATCACTGCAGGACACTTGAGATTCCTATTCGTGTGTCCCTCAGCAAGAACATTAAATGATACTTATCCACATTGTGGCATTAACCTTTAGTCCTAGCAGTAATCCACTCGCTGTCGCTTTAGACGTCATAACGTTTTGATGCACGTTGCATGTTAGGCTTTCAGCGAGAACACCATGGCAACCTGCGATGTGTATTCTTGCCGTCCACGCAGCAAATGCATTGACAGACACCAGCATTTCTCCAAACAGAAGCACTATCACAATCTGGGACAGACAGGTAATTAGGGCCTTACTTTTTTGGGGGAATCTTTTTACTTTTAGAGTCTCTCTGCATGTTTGTTATCTGAAAGTACCTCTGAACGTCAACGTGTTCTTCGTACTTTCGTTACTAATACAAGCAGGTATTGCAGCCATGGAAATGTGTCTTTCGTGTTTCCCAGTTGTCCTTAAAGGAATGGTTCGGACAAAAAATGTTATTGTCCCTATGGGTCGGCCATGTGTTTTTAAGCCTAAATCGCTCGATTTTAGAAAAATTTCCTATGGACCTTACCCGAGTTTTCATCCATTAAACGCACGCGAAAACAGGCAGTAGGGTGCCGCCATTTTGTGATAATCCCATCACTTGCCGCATCGCCCTGGCTGACCTGCTTTTGCGGCACTAAATCATATCCCCCACCCCTGAGCCTGACATTTTCAAAACATTCTTATTCCCTGCCTCTCTCCGTGACGTTACTGTGCTGCGTAGGCAAACGTGCCCAGTCGTCTTCTACGCGACTTCACACAGAACCCGGAAACCAGCATAGATCAACTCACAACACAACGCGCTAAAATTCGGAATATGAAACTGTACTTTAAAATCAAACAGCAATACGGTACATTTGGTAAAGTACATTTATTTGACATTAAATGTTTAGAGAATATTCAGCAATTGGCATATTAAATCGGAATGGAAATGTTTTTCTTTTCTCTCGATCCGCAAATCCGTAAAAGTTTATCGTGAGTCACGCGCTGTTCCTTTATGGTACACAGGGTGTTGGTTTTCATTAAAAGAAGCACTTTGGACGCACGGTGAACCGCAAGGCTGTTCCATCAACTAGGCACTAGGCCACCGTAAAGGTCGATATGTTGCTTCTAGCCGCTAGTAGCGCGTAAGGGCATATGGCTCCTTGGCGATCGTCCCATAAGATGGTCAATGTAGTGCAGTTGTTTGCAGCTGGCGGTTGAAGAAGCCGTCTGCCGGGGTCTGGAATAGGTGGCAGTGGCAATATGGTAGGATGTACCTGTTTAGAAAACATAAAAATTGAAATTAGTCTCACCAGCCGATCTTTATTACTATTATTAATTTTATTTATTACAGGCGAGCTGAAACTATTTGCTTGCGAGGATAGTGCAATGGAGTATGTTCGGCTCTAAAAGCAATGCGAAAACTAACGAAATAAATCGAGGGAAACACACAAACGAATGTTTTTTTTACTGTTGAACCACTGAGAAACGACAGTTTTTCTACATGCGTGTCGAATGGGCACATGCATGCCCATGTGCCTGGTAGAAAGACGATCCCACAAATGTTGTACTTGCTATTCATTCATTCATTCCGGTATAAAAGCGTCTAAAGAGTTACTTATATTATATTTGCCATTTCCATTGTATCTCTGCATAATGCAGTCCGTAAATCCCACTGTGTTCGTGCCAACGATTTTTCATATACTGAACTAACATGAAACTCGGTTTAGTTTCAGAATTTTCAGCCTTATCGTCTCTTACGTTATTGCCCACCTCCTTCAAATGAAGTCCTTTCGGCATGGTCCCTGTCTCGCAAGGTCAAAAAACAATAGAACCTTATACTGCCAGTGCGATTCGCGGGCCTCTTCAGCCCGCGAGCATAAAATCGAAGCCGCTGACCTTCACCCTGCATGAGCATACATTCTTACTTTGCAACATCCCGTGTAAAGCCATCTGTGAGAACTTGAATTTTCGACTCCATGTTTGTACTAGGCTTCAATGTGCAAATGCGAACTGGCTTCTCTCCCATCTGCAACGCCTCGCTTGGCGCGTTCTAAGGCCCCCTATTTTGTCCTCGTTGTCTGCGAGCTTTGCAGCCCTAGAGAACCAGAACTATGGACACATTGACTTTTTGGGGGAAGGTCAGGGAAAGTATAAAGTACCCGAGGAGTTGAGTTGAAAGTGAGATTTATTGTTTATTTGTTTTATTATTTGCAATACGCAAGCCTCCCCTCAGTTAACAGTGCGCATCATTTACATGAGATTGCGAAACTTAGTTACAGCAACAAAAATATATACATACACATGTTCACAAGGTCAGCGATATGAGGTGAATAGAGAGAGAAGTCAAAGATGACACCCATGTTGTCCGACACCCAGGATGGTGAATGGAGGGTTTAGGGTTAGCATACTTTGTATGCACACTGTACAATAACATTATTTTCAAAAAGACAATCAGATTACAATGATTTATTTAAACCGGGATTTGAACTTCTCAACGAGCTCTGCTTTGGGTGGACATGGCACAGTGGCTATGTTTGGTGGCAATGCATCAGTGCTCTGCACAGAAACGCTCAACATTCCATATCTGTGCTTCCCTAGTACACTAATAATTAGGCCTTTAACAAAGTCGAACTCCATTTCCTCATATACTGGTTTCACCACCCATTTCTTACTTCTTTTTCCAACAGTCCTAGTGTAGCGAGGCATCCCTACATTTCCCGTAGTCCTAGACTGTTCAAGGCCCACATTCTCGTATGGGCCAAGACCGCTAGTAGAGTCCTATGTTTCATGCCCTGTAAGCTGAAATGCAAACGCTTTGGCCTGTACTTTAGGCACCTATTGTGGAACACCTCCAATTCTCCTGTGTGACAGAATTCTGTCAGTCCCCTCAAATCTCTTGTTAGATATTTATCGAAAACAATCTTCTCAATGGCTTTGTGTGTAGGTGAAGATGCAATCAACCACTTCTTCTTCCGTGCCTCCTCTAGGGACTAAGGGCCATGTTCACATTGGTGGAAATGTTGGTTTTCTGTCCAGCGGTGAACGTTGGTACAGTGGTGCATCAGTGACCGCCATTTTTCAAGTAGGATTTCCACTGACCCTTCACAAGTTTTGGAGCTCCACCAAAGATGGTTGCTGATAGACTAAGACCACTGTGAAATACTTTCAAAACCTTTTTTTTCCCCTGCAGCCGAGATTTTCTTATTGATTGATTTGGCAAGACGCCATACGTCAAATTGATGTTTAATATGTGGGAACTGCTCTCTCATTGTCTTGGCAATTGAAACGTGTCTGTCCGTGGCTATGAGGTCGATGTGCATTCCCCTTGATTGTAGATATTGCAATGATTTTATAAATCCTAGTTTCTCCATGGCCACTGAGGATTTACAATGGGACACCTGCACGACCACCGAACTCACAATTTTCTTACTATCCATGTCCTGAAAGTGGTAGGTGCAGTACTTGGCAGAAAATCCAGGGCTGTCGCACTGTCCATCGCCGGCTAGCCTGAATTGTTTCCCTTTCGAATGTACTTGCTAGAGACAATTGTTCAATTTTCCAAGCATCACTAATGGCCGGTAACAGATAATCATGTTGGTATTTGTAGTACTGCGTTTTAGAAATGAAATGGAGTCCCACAAAATGAAATAAAGACTCTAAGTTTCGAAAACTTGTCCCACTAAAAAGTGAGGCAGCTGCACACAGTAGATTGCCTGCTGGCAGCTTCCCCAGCATTGGTTGTCTAGACCATGAGAACGCATGATTTAATCTACAGGCGGCATGTATTTTGACGTTACTGCCTTGTTTTTGACGAGTCACATGAATCAATGGCTCCCCACATTCTTTCCCTCCAACTGAATGCCCACATTTCAGCATACTTATAATATCCATCAAACAACTGTCGAATGCTATGTATTTGCCCTCTTTCATTAGACTGTCATCCGGCGTGAAAGTTGTTTTGGACTGTGCCGTTGAGGACATATCAAGAAATTCGAAAGAAATATTGCTTATATCAAGTTCTGATGTGTCGTTGGGTGCTGCTGCTGGTTCATTCTCTGTCATTTCAACATCTGTTACTTCAGCATTGATGGGAGAACACAACATTGTCGACAGCTTTTTGGGTGGCATTTTTTTGGCGGGTGTAGATGGTGTGAATTGATCTGCAACTACTTCAGAGCCATCTTCAATACATTCAGTATCATCTTCTTTTGGTGGTGCAGTCGAACTGTAGCAATGGTCCAATACAACTTTACTGGATTCTCCGGACACATTCAATTCATGTTCTGGCCATTGGACATGAGCATCCCGAGTCTCAACACGCCACGTCTGAATTAATAGATCCTCCATAGTGTAAATGGTCTGGCAAGCAACGTCTCTCATTTGCTTCACTGTCTGTGTATGTATAGTTCGTACACCCACGGGTAACTAGAGGACAGATTGGAAAAGGGATGTCCATTTTAAATACAATATAAAGTATAGTACAATTGACAGGAAAAAAACATGATATAGTCCCCAACACAAAACAATTCCTAAAATTATGAACTGTTTGTAACTAACCTTATTTTTGTTTCTTTTCTTTGCAACTTTCTTGACTCGAATTTCAACATCCGCACGGTGTTTCTCCGATTCGTTTCCGCATGTCTTCCCTTCCTCTTGCGCTGCAACGACTATATTTTCTGGATCCGCATAGACAGCACGGAATGACGCTCCATCGACTCCCTGAAACATAGTACTTTCATTACTCCGTATCACAATATTGAAAACATAAAACACACGTGTGGACGAACACACAGGTACATCTCAATAGCTAAACACGAATTAAACATTCTGTCGAACAATCAAACCAGAAGTATTCGAGCTCTGATGATCTAGTTCGATGGTACTGTCAGTATCCATACCTCTGGCTCCGCATGGACTGCCATGAATGGTTGTATTGGAGAGGAGGCATCAGCAACTCCATGAAACACAGTACTTGCATTAGTATAGTTTTCAATATTGGAAACATAACACACTTGGGGTCAACGGCAAAGGTACATTTAAAGAGATAACCACAAATGATGCATTGTCTAAAAGGATCAAGGAATATCTAAATATGATCAGATTTCATCGACTTATTTCTCCGATTTCTTTACATCTGCATCACCTACAAGGGATGTTGTTATTGTAGTGGAAGCTCTGTCGTCTCCCTGAAACAAAGTACTTGCGTTAATAGGGAAGAAAGTATAGCAAATGGAATCATGTTATATGATGACGCTCGATGGAGCTGTCAGTATCCATACCTCGTGCTGCCGAAGAATATGTAGGGATGTTGTAAATGTAGTGCGCACTTCCGAAAGCTGTTGCGCCGATTTGTATACGCAAGGTTCCACTTCCCCTGGAATTACTTGAATGTCAGGCTCCGCATCAAGTGCAGGGGTTGATGCTCCATCAACTGCCTGAAAGATAGTACTTGCATTAGTAAGGATTACAATATTGAAAACATAAGACACACTTGGGGTCCACCGCACAGGTACATATCAATGGCTAACCACGAATGAAACATTGTGTAGAACAATCAAACGACAAGTATATCAATTGGAAAGCACTAACCAAACATTCGGTAAAATAATTACACGATACAATAAAAATATTACTTGACATGCATAAGACAAGTCTGTAGCGGAATAGCCAAGTAAGATTACCTGATACGCGCTAGAAGTGGTTGATAACTGCGAGCACGTCACGGATGTAGAATGTTGTTGCTTCAGATTCAAGGGATAGTCAAGCAATTGTAAAGGTAAATTATTGATTGATGATGAAATGCCAATATTAAAAATTGCCATGTAAGGAGGCAGAATACTTGAGAGTAATGCTATTGCAAATGCGCAATATAGCACAGTTCCCTGTGCCCATATATAGATTTCGTTTGTGGGTTATGAAATCGAAAAAGAATATATTGATAAATGTCATTATTCAAAAAGCTTTATACTCATATCAATGTCGAAAGTATTACAAGGGACACAACACCTAAAATATCAATGAATCCATTTGGCTACCTACACACTACCGCATTGGCCTAAAGCTAAATCCGGACACTTGACTCACCAGTGGCGGAATGTGGACGAATATAGTGGAAATAGCGTTTGCGAGCAATTTTCGTGTCGTTCGCCATTTATTCTTCTTTGTTACCCAAGATGTTGTGTACATGTTCGAGGAAAAGTGCTGGCTGCAGATGAAGTATCGATCACCCCTCTTGTCCTCTAAGACTTGTTGGACTCTACTTTCCAGCTCCTCCTGTGGATATCCGCAATGTCTGACCCATTCTCTTATTCGATCAACAGTTTTCGGGACTACATGCATTATAGTGCATTCAGATTTAGCATGGGTCTTCGAAGGGCAACCGCTAATAGAACAGGCAGGCATTGCTGAAAAGTAAATATCAACATTATTATACAATCTTGATGAATAAAAATGTGATACAAAAGTAAATGAACCATACAATGTTCAATGCAAGGTTTGTTTTGGTCGCAGGAACTATGCCAGTTCATCATGTGCGGCTTAGCATTTGCATAAATTGCAGAAATGTATAAATGATGTGACTAAACTCTGAACATGTGACTCATCCCTTGGATGTTCTGTCTTGCACGAGAAGTAAACATGCTTACATTATAGACTGGTCCCCCGAAGGATGCAATTTGATGACAATTGACACAGATGAAAATAAATAGATCTATTGATAGCATAACAATGGAAACTCAAGTCAATATCAATGAGACCAATGAACATAGCACTATTGAGTACTCTACTCGCAAATGGATAGAAATTTAAAAATCAGCAAAATATGGCTAGGATACATGGCCTTACCTTGACCAACAAACAGTTGGATTCAGCAAGCAGAGCAGTATGTTGCAGAACAGGTAGATGGCCACAGGCAGCACACTGACGAGTTTGCTCGAAGCGGTCACAGAAGTTCACGGATAGCACGGCGACGAGCAGATTAGCATAGATCTCAGTGGTTTCCAAGTAGCACGTTCAGGAGTTGACTTGCAAAGCACAAAGATGTTCTCATGAGACATATCAAGTGGTTTATAAAGTATTACAAACAGGGGTGTGTTTGTGAATGAATGACATGTGTATGTCGTGGTATTATGGCCGGCCAGCGTGAGGGGGGGTTCTGGCCGGACACACAGAATCTGAGGAGGCCATGTGAGCGATGGGCCCTTGGCGTGGGATACCTTTTGAAGTGTACATGCTGTTTGGCACATTGGCCGTTCGCGCCACTGACAGCCCCCCATGGCAGCGCGCATCCACTGGCGCGAACCGCCTTTGATAGAGGGGGGTGGGATGGATGGGCCTGGGGCATGCAGATAAGGCACAGGAAGACTGCTGAATGGAGCCACACTTATGTGGATTGCAGGGTGGCGGCCTGCTTCAAGGGGGAGCCCTGCCTGGAGACAGAGAGTCTGAGGAGGCCATGTGAGCGATGAGCCCTTGGCGTGGGATACCTTTTGAAGTGTACATGCTGTTTGGCACATTGACCGTTAGCGCCCCTGACGGCCCCCCATGGCAGCGCGCATCCACTGGACTTGTTATGGACTTTTGTTTTTGTTAAACTAACCACTTTTTTATACTTTATATAGTTATACTTCGCCTTTGATAGGGGAGCGGGTGGATGGATGGATGGATGGATGGATGGATGGATGGATGGATGGATGGATGGATGGATGGGCCGGTGGGCGTGCAGACAAGGCACAGGAAGACTGCTGAATGGAGACACACTTGATTCATTTGAAAAATCGAAACAACCGTTGTTAAAATATACGTGGTGTTTTATTTTGTTTCTTTTTTTGATGGCACAAAAATACAAAACTTTACACATTGTACAGGTCGGGTTGCAGTACAGCGAGGGAAAATCCCCTGTACTGACCGCTGTCACTCGGGAAGGTTTCTCTTATGGCACGTACAGCCCAGCCGGGTATTACTCTTCGAACGCGGTGTCAAAGCCTCCCGTGAAGCCACCATGTAAAGGAACGATAGGCCACCAGCCCGTACCACCTGTGAAAAATGATACAAACTGTTTTTAAATGACCAAGATAAGTTGATTAAACATTTGTTGTCAATGACAATTCTTGTAACTAATGGCATTCTGCTCGGACAAATGCTATCTAGACACTGCACACTAATGAACGACTTTCATGCATTACAATGATATGTAGATGTTATTTTGGATTTAGGAGACGACCATGAAATAGTAGTGGCATCACAAGCAGACTATACTTACTAGTTACTCGGATTACGAGGGCGAACAGTGGCGCGAAGTTCGTGCATAAGCACCATCATTATCCTCAACACGGACCCTGTGAGGCAGGCTGCCCTGAAGTCTGGCAGCTCGGTGATGCATTGCGGTCGTGGCTCGCCTTCTGAAATGTGGGCCACGCATCCCGAGTTTTCACAGCAGCAGCAGTTCACCTCCTCGGTTGGCATTAGCTTGCACCGATTGCATGTGCACCAGTTGGAAACACCGTCCATGCGACTAGGTCCAGTGTCTTCATCCATTGTTTCGTCCTGCCAACTGCCGTCCAAAGCCCCATTGTTTTCACGTGTTTCCCTTTCCAGTAGTTCCTCCTCGGTATACTCGGGCTCGTACATGTAGGGCATTATTGTAGCCATTGTGTGGTAAACAAACTAAAGTAATTTATAGCAATGGTACAGGTGTTCACACGGGCTACAAGCGGCAAAGGTAGCTGACCAGAGCACAGAAACGAGTCACAGAATACTCAAAGTGACACAGAGAGAGGAATGGAATCGAAAATCTGCTGCTGTGTGTTGTGAAACGGTCTGTTTATACTTATTGAGGAAAGAGGCGTCTTGCCATTTCCATGGCGACACGTCATTAGCTGAAGCGCAGCGATTGTTGACACGAGACGTGCTTTGGCGTTGTGAAATGGGCAGTACGCGTCTTCTGCTGACAGGCTCAGAGGCGGGGGAAATGATTTAGTGCCACAAAAGCAGGTTAGCCAGGGCGATGCAGCAAGTGATAGGATTATCACAAAATGGCGGTGCCCTACTGCCTGTTTTCGCATGCGTTTAATGGACGAAAACTCGGGTAAGGTCCATAGGAAATGTTTCTAAAATCAAGCGACTTGGGCTTAAAAACACATGGCCGACCCGTAGGGACAATAAAAGATTTTGACCGAACCATTCCTTTAATTCAATGAATCCTGTTTGAAAGCACCTTGAGAGTGTCTGAATACAATACATTAATGAGCAGGTAAACTGCAGTTTATTTTCATTTTAAGAGTGTCTCTAGCTTTGGTAATGAGGAGCACATGTAACCAGTGTTTAATTTGTAAAAAAAATAAGTGCCAGGGTCCAAATTATCTTGGCTCATTAATGCTGGCCCGGCGCCGCAGTGCCAGCAGTCGTGCATTTGAACACACTTATAGACAATACTTGTTACACATCTGGACCATACTTGTTGCAGATAGATCTTAGCAGCCTGATTCGCTTTTCTTAGCTGGACAGTGAGTCCTATCCTATGTTTGGAGCACTCCTAGAAGGAATGCAGCAGCACGTGCTAGCATTCGTAATGATGTGCCCTGGGCAGCAGTGAAATATGTTCAAATGCTTCTGGCTTTCCTACTGATAGTAAACTCAGATGAGGAGTGTTCTCCCTTCTTTTCGCCGTTCACGCCTTCCCTCTCTCTTGTCTCCCACTCCCCTGCCCTCACTGTGCACATTTCTCTATTCCTCCCCCACCTTCCTTTGCTCTCCATATTCTTGTCCTGTCCCAGTTCTCCGGTCTCTTCTTTTTTTAAATATTTTTTCTGGGTTTTAGAATAGCTAACGAACTAAAAGAGTGTGCATTCTGCTTAATTTGCCTTGCTGCGTGGCGCTGGTTGTTGTTTGTGTATATTAGTTTCAGTTGGCATTTTACCTAAACAAGTAGAGTTAACCTTGCTTCACTCCCTGCTGGACACAGGCAAAGGCGCCCAAAGCACATGAGATAGGCAAGTGCCTGTCTCAGACATCTGTGCACATTTGACAGTCAAACACTTGAAACTGGGAACTTAGGGCTGGCTTAGCATTTCATCCTTCTTAAGTGAGGTTTATGTATTGGGTGCCATTGAAATGGGTAATACACCTTTTATTGCAATGCTTAAGAATACCCTTTGGTTTTCGTGGATACCCTGTCAAGTTTCAAGCAAGAGTCATATTTCAAACTACAGCACATCCCAGAACAGCACTCTCAGAGGAAGTAGTCTTGCTTTAAGTGCCTAGCACAGAAGGTTATTTCCCAAAAAACTGTCAAATAAAAAAAACAACAGTTATCTTATCTTAAAAGCTGGGCGCGTGCTTGTCAACTTGCTGTGTAGTGTTAAAGCTCCTTAAAGAGGGACACTCTTCACTGGTATACAAAGGCAAATACTTCTCGATGCTGAGAGTGGTGGGGTAGATAAAGCTACACATTGCCGGGAAATCTGGTTGCTATGCCGGGGCTCTCTATTAACAAATCCATTCTTTCTGTATCGTATTCTTGGTGGTTATGGATTGAACCAAATAGGTTACACAACACACACCAGAAAAGTGTGGTTTACAAAAGATAGACTGGCTGTGGAAACATACTCCCTTGGTGGCATGGGCGGAACATGGGCACTCCCTTTACTTGAAGGCCACCCCGAAAGCATGTGCAAGCACTAAGAGGTGGACTGGTAAATATGCACATTTCCTGTGAAAGTCTGGGGAAAAAGCAGCCTACTGGCATTATGGTACATTTCTCTCCTCCACCCCCTCATTCCCATGTCGGATGGTCAACCTATGCCTTGGTTGCTTGCATTAAGGGCTATGAAACAGCAGAAAGCTCTTGTGTGCAACATGGCCTCAGAAGGACACCAAGTAAAACAAAAAAAGGAATGTATTTAGTTTACTAAACTTTGGGCATAGCAGGAAGCTCCGCAGCTGTCATACAGCAGAATGGCAGCCATAACAGAAATAACAGCCAGGAGGACAAATAGAGGCCCAAGCAACTGTTGGAACAATCCCAATGCAACCAATATGCCATACAGGGAGCCGCAAGGCAGGCTTGACCCCATGCCACATCTTACAGGGATTCAGAAGGCAGGCATTAAAGCAGCACTAAAACCAAAATCTCTAAATTTTCACATCAATTGTCACAATGGCAGCAACCATACTGCTAATCATCAGAAAGAAACCATTGTACCATTGGTACTACACATATTGAAAATAAGACAAACTAATAACATGAAAAGGGCACCCTTTTCCATGAACACGTGACAAATCCCAGGTCCATCAAATAAATAATATCTGCCCCTCTGATAAGACTGGTTCCATATACTTGAATGCGACGTGGCCATAACAGGGCAGAGCTGCGTGGAAACACTTGAACCCCCCCTCCCTATATGTTTTTTAATTTTTAAAATTTTATTTTACTTGTTTTGCTGGCTACATTCTTCCTGGCAAATCTAAATCTTAAAACGGCCTTTTCTTTGCGCCAGACATCGGAGGTAGGGAGTAGAATTAGAGCCGTACAACCTTAATGCCCGCAACCTACGTAAGATCCGGGAAGATGGACTATACCACTATACCATTACTCCCATCATATCTTGAAACCGGGAGAGCAAGATAACCTTGTGCAGCAAAGAACACAACCACAAGGGCAGTTTGACACGAAGTGTACATGCAACAAGCGCCCCATCCATACTCACCATCAGTGCTTTTAAAATACCTGACAACGTTGTAAAGGGCTATACAAACAACCAAAGTACAGTACCCAGCAAAAGGTTGTTCCAGTCACTGTTGTACCCCAACGTATAGCTTTAAAAATAGTCGTATGTTGTTAGCATTATGTGGGATGGAAATGAGCAACCCTTTGTTGCTTCACTTTATATACACTGTCATTGGGACTTGGAGTAAACCATAAGTTACATGACTCAGGCATTAGGTCTGAAAGACATAGTTCACTCTCATAGGAGATGTGTGATGCTATGCATAACATCTCATACCTCTCAACTCACACGCTTTTGGCGGGTGTCACCCGACACTTTGGCAGCTCTCTCACCCGCCAAGCTCCCTACACGCCCATAGGAATCAATGGGCTGCCACTAGCCAAATACAAGATCGGGTGTTTTCACCCGCCCAAGGGCTATGAAAGGTTGAGAGCTATGACATCTTAATATGTTAAGATAAGGAGTGGGCACAGCATAACAGGGCTATTGAGCGGGTCACCCATAGATGACCCCTAATAACCTTATTAAACTTTGACATCTCTCACGTAATAAGGATGAAATAATGAGTATGGCTTGCTGGTATCAAACTTGTGACCTGCAGGTTGAACAGAGATGATAGTGCTCCAACTCATCGATGCAGCTTACTAATGTTATCTCCTTTGGCCTCTATATTCTTATCGCCCAAATTGAGAGCACCTAGAAACTGAACACAATGCAAACATTTGATATGGCCCTTATCAGTCCAAATTGAGAGGGTCTAGAAACTATACACAATGAACCACTTGATCTGTGCAAAGATAGTGAATGCATTCACTGGAGCCGGGGTGCACAACCAAGCGGGGAGTGTCTGGCATGTATAACTCGCCCAACCCCTGCAGCACAGGAAGCCTAGTCAGCCGTATGAAAGATGCAAGCTGGCGAGGACCTGAAATGGCAGCAGATTTTGCAGTGTCATGAGTATCTGCAGCTGTGGATTCTGGCCCTTGAGACAATAGGGACTGTGAGTCGTGTTTAAAATGGGTGAGGTCTTTGAAACACTATAAGTGGCACTTAGTTAAAGGGATGGTCTAGTAAAAAATGTTATTTAAAAAATAGATGGGCAACATAAAAAAAAACTAGCATTCTCTGTTTTAAAACTTCCTATGTAAAATTTTGAGCTATTCAAGCTCAAAATTCGCAAAAGCAAGCACATGGGCGCATCCATTTTGTGAAATGGAGGCCCTCCTGTGCTGGCTTTTGCTTTTGCGGCACTAATGAAGGAAAAGCCAGCCAGCTGTAGTAAACAAAAGCTACCGCTGGGTGGCTTTCCCTTCATTAGTGCTGTAGGCGGAGGACGGGGACCGGAGACCAGAGCAGGAAAGCTGCAGCTGAATCTCGGTAAGTGCCATTTATTTTTTTTTAAAAAAATAAGCACTAGCTGTGGTTTTTTTTCTAAGATTTCCGGGCTGGAGGAGCCCGGAAAACTTAGAAATAAAACCGCAGCTTTAAAAACGTATTTATGTTTGCGGTCGCTTTTGAAGCGACCACAAACATAAATACAACATTATTGTGTTGGAAAACGTTGTGGTTTTTCTTTCCAAGTTTCTCAGGCTCCTCCGGCTCGGAGGAGCCTGAGAAACTCGGAAAGAAAAACCGCAGCATTTTCCAACACAACCGCGTTGTTTCTGCCTGAATCTGCTTTCCCATTTGGGGTTCTCGGGCTCCCCACGGGGAGCCCGAGAGCCCCAAATGGGAAATCAGCTGTAGGTAGAAACACTACGCAGCATGTAAACATAACCGCGTTGTGTTTCTGCCTGCTGTGGCTTTCACTTTGGGTCTCCGGTGCTCCGCCTACAGCACTAATGAAGGGAAAGCCACCCACCGGAGGAGCCTGAGAAACTTGGAAAGAAAAACCGCAGCGTTTTCCAACACAATAACGTTGTATTTATGTTTGCGGTCGCTTCAAAAGCGACCGCAAACATAAATACGTTTTTAAAGCTGCGGTTTTATTTCTAAGTTTTCCGGGCTCCTCCAGCCCAGAAAACTTAGAAAAAAAAACGCAGCTAGTGCTTATTTTTTTAAAAAAAATAAATAGCACTTACCGAGATTCAGCTGCAGCTTTCCTGCTCTGGTCTCCGGTCCCCGTCCTCCGCCTACAACACTAATGAAGGGAAAGCCACCCAGCGGTAGCTTTTGTTTACTACAGCTGGCTGGCTTTTCCTTCATTAGTGCCGCAAAAGCCAGCACAGGAGGGCTTCCATTTCACAAAATGGATGCGCCCATGTGCTTGCTTTTGCGAATTTTGAGCTTGAATATCTCAAAATTTTATATAGGAAGTTTTAAAACAGAGAATGCTAGTATTTTTTTTATGTTGCCTATCTATTTTTTAAATAAAATTTACTAGACCATCCCTTTAAGAGTCCACCACTCCTTCTGGAGACTGGCCTTTAGGGCCAGCCCTAGTCCAAGAAAAGCAGCTCAGCCTCGTCTCCTGCACATGCTGCTGGAGAACTCACCAATCACTGAAATGGAAGACTAACTTGGAAAGCTATGAACACTGCTCAGTAGCAGAGGCCCGGGAGAAATAGATACAGATTAGGCTTCTGCTGTATGGTTGCCAAGCAACCTCATCTCTGAAAGGCCTTGTTAATGGCTCTGTCTCACACTTACCGCGCTGTATCCCAGTGACTTTTGCTGCGTTTGAAAGCTTTTGCTGTCCAGATATAAGGCACACAGGAAAGTATTGGAAAAAATGTATACTTGATGCCGGGGTCGCAGATGATGTGCATAAGCCAGGGTTAGCAAAGCAATGCCCAGGGGTTGCAGCTGCTACCCCAAGAGACCCCCAAATGACGTCCATGAATGTGCCTCAACACAGAAATACATTATCCGTGAAATTTATAAATGTTTTTGGTACTAATACAACGGGACCACTCTGAAATACAGTGCCCTCAGACTTTCCAAATTAAATGTCCAGTTATTTCTAATATATATTTGTTCATGTTTTTCACGTGTTGTGTACAAAAAAAAATAATGCACATAGAGAAGTGACTGAGGACAATGTTTTGCCAGTACCATTTCTCTGATCTGATATGCCTCCCCTCTTGCCCTAACCTAAATAGCCAACGTGGCTGGTTCTTTTAATGTACAGGGCTCTGCAGTCAATGCAGCCTTCAGAACCTGTACCTGTGATTTTTTTTCTTTCGTCCCAGCGGCGGCCCTCTGCATCAAACCTTAGTACACATGTAAGCTATACCAGGCTGTTCTCCTAAGTCTTGTCAACTGCATAGTATGTTGGTGAACAGTAAGTGACCTATGTCCTTCATTTTTAGGGTCTATAATCCAGTCTTGATGAAGGCGGTTTTCACTAATATCTCTGCCGAAACGTTAAACAAGGGGGAACATCTGGTATTTCTGGCTTTATAAATTTGCCAGCCCCCACGAAGACACGTTAGTGATTGTTATTCACTAACATTGAGAAGACCCAATATCAGAAAGTAATAAACTATCGCCAGAGAGAATTCCTGGTGGACATTTACAAAATTATATAAAAATGTCAAGTGCATGATGAAAACATGCACATGTTTTTCAAAATTGTAGGGGATGTAACACTGAATTCATTTATATGCCACAACTAAGAATGGTTTGAAGATTGATTCTCAACTGACAAGAATAATATCTGCTTTCTCCCCTTTTTTTGATGCTGTATTTTCTATATTATGTCACTGGTTTAGCACATAATTCACTTCCCTTTTTCTTTTCCTTTCCTACACACTGTGTAGGTCAACACTTTTCGGTCATTTTTCTCGTGGACTCCTCTTCATACTTTGAGCTTCAGTCAACTACGAGACTTATTATTGAACCTGTATGTTGGTTTTTCCTATTATGTACATGTCAAATGAATAATACATTTGTCTTACTACTAATTGACACATTGTCGTTGTTGGGCAGAATTCCGTGCAGTGCCCTTAGGGACCACTACACACAATTAAGACTACAGGTGGCAATACAAGTTTTACCTTTGGTACAAGCCTGTTCTACTATGTTATAGTGGTAGCAGTAGCGGAGCAGCCAGGCTTATCTCAAGAGTGTATGAGCAGTAGCAGAGATTACACAAAAGGACCACAATTACTGTCACTCAAGCAAACACTGCCTCAAGGTTTCAGGTAAAAAATAAGTACATTTATTTTTAAACCATTTGTTATTAACACAACACTTCTATTCAAAAACCGCACGTAAAATATACTACAACTAACCAATTCACTTTGTACAGTATTATTCGAGGTAAGTACCCTTTGTTTGAATGGACCGGTGTTATGAAACAGAACACGTTACCGTGAATAAAATTGCAATCACTTTTTGACAGTTCGGTCTACTAGATAAACGCGTATCCGCGGCAAGAAATGCTACCGGGGTAAAAACACACTTAGCACCCAAAATACCCAGAGAGAGTTGGGGGCAAAAATCACAGGCAATATGTTGGTTAGGCAGACAGAATCGAAGAACACACATAGAGTGTAATTCAAGAGTCAAGGGGCTGGAGCCAAAGTCAAATAACACCGGGTGCCTGTTGTCGAGGATCACAGTCGGACAGTTCGAGATTCAACGTTGCCATGAGTACTTTGATATTGTCAATGTTCGGAAGCAAAAGTTATTAGAAGGATGGAAAAGTAAGGACGAGCCTTAAAGTAGAGAAATGGGGATTTCACCCAAAATTCCTCAAACAGCACACAGTACCTTTCTCAAAGAACGAAGCTGGTGCCACGGCAGTTGTTCCTGTTGGTTTCCCGCAGACCCACACTTTCCTGCAGCTTCAGCACGAAGAAGGACGATGAAGGGGTCCGCCCCACACAGGGATGAGGCCGGCAGCAGCGACAATTAATAAAAGGTGCACTCCTTAATAACAGGAGAGGTTCTTCAGGTGGCTATCTGGACCACTACAGCAGTGTGCAGCGATTTCGACCACGAAGGCGACCTCTGGCTGAAGATGAGCTGGTTAACCCCACCAGGCTCAAGGGAAGAAAACTCCGGACTGGATCTCCTCTTAGTCGTTGAAGGGTAGATAGCTCAGGACTGCAGCAGGGCTTCACCGGTACGGGGTAGTTGCAGGAGTCGACCTCTCCTCCACTTCTCGTCGGTTCCTTGTAGTTTCAGTGGCGACTCTCTGACTTCCAGCCCAAGAGACCTGCCTTTTATGCGCAAAACCCCCATTCACACAGCCTGGCTGTCAATCACCCAGCAGGGGGGTTGTCCAGCCCGGACAACCACCTTGTCCAATCAGGTCCAAGTGCGACTTGGGTTTCCTAGGATACCCCATGCAGGGGGTGACTACACCCCTCCATCACAAATAGCCCACCTAGACACCCAGGCGCCTTGAGGAGGGCTTTTAGGTAGAAGCCCGTCAAAAGACAGTGAACAAAGGAGGCAAACCTGGTTTGCTGCGCAAAGTAAAACACAAGAAGGAGTTTAACAAAAAGAAATGGCGAATAAACTGCACCAGAGCCAAACGAAAAAGGATTTGGTCAAGCGGGTTTTAAGTCTGAGGCTAACACAATAGCCTACAATATTACCACGGTTATATAAGATAACCGCGGTAGAAGTTTAGGGTAGATACCACTGCCACCAGCCATGTCTAAATGTTAAAAGAGCAAAACAATGCTCTAGGAGGTACAGATAAAAAGAGTTAAGAGTTAACCCTCCCAGCACTCCATGTAAGATGGTGTGTACTGGATCTGTGGTTAAATGTGACTAATTAAAGTTAATGGTAACTTTACCCTTTTCTGGGGGACGGTAGTCACCTCAGAAATGGAGTCGGGGGAGTCTGAATGACAACCCTGTGCCACTGCACAGAAGGTACTGTGTGACACACACAAAGAGGGGGCTACTGAAGTGGTGTACTCCAGAGCCCACCATCACAAAAACAGGTCACAACACATAGCAAAATACCAGTAAGAGTGGGGGGAAAAGCTCACACTCTTACCAAGTGGAAAGAAACAACTTCAGAGATCCAGCAAAGCTGCTGAGGGACTTACTAGGTAAGGGAAATCAGCCATGAAATGAGAATTCTCCCTAACAGTCGTCATACTTCTTTTTGTTTCTCTACCCATACTATACAGGTGATTATTTAGCGACTTCGTTGTAAGTGGCAGTTTAATTTTTCTCTTATTTTATTTGAAAACTGATTAGTTATGTTCTGGTGCAAGCATTTGTTTTGTTGTCTAGTCCCCTGCAGAATCAAGACTACACATAAACATTTTAGAGATGAGGGTGATCAGATTGGCACTGAGGACAGTTGTGCCTTCCGTCCAGGGAAACAATAGAGGTGTAGAGTCACTTCCACTATTCGGCTAGGCAATGCAGCTCTGGTTTTGGCGGACGCTCTGAACAGGCACAGCACACAATCCCACGAGTGGGAGTTAGCTCAGGAAGCTCTTCATGAGATATTTGCCCTTTGGGGAACCCCTGAAGTGGATCTGTTCACGTCCAGAATCAACAGGAAATGCGGCCTGTTCTGCTGCAGGAAATTGCATTTGTAGTAGACTGGGAATTTCCATTCCTGTATGTGTTCCCACAACTCCCCATCACCCCTCACATAATCAGGGGTGGAGGAAATGCGGGAAATCCATGGTCCTGATTGCCCTGGATTGGACCAGGAGGACATGGTCCCCGGACCTTGACCTGGACATGGACATCTGCCCTCCATTCCTTCTTCCCCAGAGAATGCATCTGCTCTCACTAGAGGGAGGCTGTCGTCTTCACCAAGGAATCAGTATACTGAATCTTCACACCTGGTTTCTGAGAGGCTAGAACAGAGGATTGGGCCATCTCGGAAGACGTTATAGAGGTATTGCTTTCGCCAGAAGACAGCAACAAAAGCACTGTACCACTGTCATTGGAACATATTTTGCAGCTGGTATAGACCTAAATATGTAGATCCTTTCTCTTGCAATGCTCTTGCAGTGCTGTCTTTTTTACTGCATCTAGCCCATCAGGGGCTGAAGGTAACTACCATTAAGGTATACTGGGGGGCGATATTTATTTTTAAATGCATGCCAGAAGAAAGCTCTTACTTTAAGATCCCTTATTGTGATACTATTCTTGAAAGGACTGACAAATATATTCCAACCCGTCCCTTTTTTGGTTCCATTCTGGTATTTAAATTTGGTACTTATTTTCTTAATGGGTGCGCCCTTTGAGCTGCTCCAATCCTGCCCTAGGAGAGGTTACACAGGCTTGACCTGAAAAGGGCTCTTAGCTGTTACATTTCAGGAATGACAAATGTCAGATAGCATAACAAACTATTTATTGGCTACACTGGCCACAAGTTAGGCCAAGCCGTAACCAAACAAACTCTATCACGTTGGATCATTCTATGCATTTCACAGTGCTACACCATTGCTGGAAAAGATGTCCCTGAAAATCTAAGAGCCATTCCACCAGGGGAGTGCCTACCACTTCGGCTCTCCAAAGAAGTGTACTGGTGAAGAACAATTGCAATGCCGCAACTTGGTCCTCACTTCATACTTTTTTAAAGCATTGCTGCTTAGACACCCTGCGGGCCAGGATGCTCGCTTTGGAAGCAAAATATTTTCTCCAGCATTGGATCTTTCATGGATTCACATGCTTAGATTTAATGGATTCACATGCTTAGAATATTCCCCGTTGTCAGGCTGGAAACCCTCGGTACATTTATAACGACATCTTCCATAGGAAAAATTTCGACACTTCTGTGTCCTATCTATGTCGTTTTGGGCCGCTTACGCATGCCCCAATAGGACGTAGTGGTATAAATGCCCCACCCCTGCGGCTCCATTCAGATTTTAACCGTCTTCCAAAGTAGTGGGATCACCTCGTGTCATCTGCTATTTTTTTTTCACAACATTTTATTGATTTTTGCAAAATGATATATTCAATACAACAATGCAATAGTTATCAGATTGATCATAAATAGGTGTCTCTGGAAGTGTTTGTAGGTTGGGGGCGAGAGTGATGTTGGGTTCCTGGCTGTTGCAGTTGGGTCATCTTGGTCACGGATGGTTGTCCGCCTTGATTCTGGCGTGTTTGAGGGCCCTTTGGGGTTCAGTAAAGTGGGCTACATTGAGCGGGGGTCTCCTGGTGAGGGCTGGAAATTTGGCTGCATAATCCAAAAATGGGTCCCATATATTCAAAGTTCTATTTAGGGAGTCTGAGTGTATTGCCGTGATTTTTTCCGCTACTGCTATGTCCCAGCATTTGGCCCACCATAGGGCAATCGAGGGGCCACTTTAGTTTTTCCATAGTCGGGCCATTGCAATTTTCGCGGCTAGTAGTAGGTGATTGCACAGACGAGGGATTGGACCTGAGAGGGAATGCGCCGTCTCCGGTTTCGCCTAGAAGAACAATTCCTCGGTCCTAGGGGATGGAGAGACCGGATACATCTTTGATGTGTTTCAGGACTTCCTTCCAGTATACCTCTGCCTTTGGGCAGGCCCACACTGGGTGGAATAGGGATCCGGGGACCAGGCAGCCGCGCCAGCATGTGTCGGGAGTGTATGGGTTAGTCTTGTGGATTTGAGTAGGGGTTATATAGTATCTATAGCACAGTTTATAACCCCCTTCCCTGTTTGTGATGCATTGTGAGCTATTGTGCAATCTAGCCCATATTTTCCCCCATTCTTCTACTGCTATTTCACACCCAATATCCGTTTCCCATTCTGTCATATATCTTTCTTTCTTTGGAGGGTCTGATCTGTCTATGAGACGGTATATAGTGAACATTCTGCCTCTGCTGGTTGGTGTTGATAGTGTGAGTTCCAGTGCTGTTGGTTCTCTAGAACATTTATCTCGGGTTCTCCTGTGTGACATCCAGTGCCTGATTTGGGTGTAACGGAATCTTTCCCGCTCACCCACTCCAAATTTTATTTTGCATCTATCGAATGTGATGGGCGCACCTTCTTCTAGAAAGTCGCTAGTTTTCGCCAGGCCCCCTGCTATCCAGGCTTGGAAATCCCGTGGAGGGTTTCCTGGTGAGAATTCAGGGTTGTTCCAGATGGGGGACATGGGGCCAAGGGCGCCTAGCGGTCCCCATTTCCGCGCTGTGACTTTCCAGCAATGGGTCGTAAAATTTGTGGCTGATAGGGGCCCGCTGTTTGCCTGTGGTTTTATAGGTGGTAGGTGTGGGAGATCGTGTAGTGGGACCGGGCACCAGGACTCTTCGATTTGTCGCCATTTCAGGGGGTCTACTTCTTGCAACCAGGACAATGCGTGAGATAATTGATCGGCAAGTGAGTATCTGGCTAAGTCAGGGACTCCCAACCCACCCTGTGATTTCCCCTTCAGCATGTTTCGTTTGTTGATCCGGGGTCCCCCCCCCCCGACAAATTCTAGTATTTTCTTTTGTAGAACCTGTATGGCGGGGGCAGGGATATGTAGTGGTAGTGCTGCACATTGGTATAGCCACCTGGGGATCAGGTTCATTTTAATGGCGGTAATTCGCCCGAACGAGGAGATTTCCTGCTGCTTCCACCTTTTGAGGTCGTTCTGCAGGCCACTGAGCATTTGCGGGATATTGTTTGAGTACATACGTAATGGGTTTTTAGTGATCTGGACCCCGAGGTATTCAATTGCATCATTGGCCCAGGGGATTGGTGAGAGTGGGCTGAGAGAAACCCTTTCCTGGTGAGAGAGGTTGATGGGTAATGCTGAGGATTTGGATAGGTTTGACCATAAATCCCGATAGGGCCCCAAACTCCTCGATCTCTTTCCATAGTGCCCCCAGGGAAGTTGGAAGGTTTATCACAGTGAATAGCACATCATCAACATATAGCGCGATTTTGTACTCATGGTCACCCACCTGTATTCCCCTTATACCCTTGTTTTGTCTGATTCTGGCGGCGAAGGGTTCCATAGACAGAGCGAAAACTAGGGGAAACTCTGGTGCCCCTTGAGATGTGTATGATACCTGACCTGGCGCCGTTAATTCGGAGTTGTGTGGTGGGAATTTTGTAGTTGGCCATGACCCATGTGATGAAGTTGGGTCCGAAGCCAAAGCGTTGAAGGACCGCATGGATATAGCCCCAGTCTACCCGGTCAAAGGCTTTGTGGGCATCTAGTGAAATTACCGCCATCCCTATCTTTGATTTGTGGGCGCACTCAATTAAGTTTATCGTTCGCCTGATGTTGTCGTGAGTCCCTCTTCCAGGGATGAACCCCGTCTGATCTTGGTTGATTAAGCCTGGGAGGACCGAGCCTAGTCTTCTGGCTAATACCTTGGCGAACATTTTTCCGTCGTTGTTCAAGAGTGATATCGGACGGTAGGAATCCGGTAGCTCGGGGTCCTTCCCAGGTTTGTGTAGGAGGACTGTGATTGATTCGGCCATGGATTTTGTGACTGCTCTTGTGGATAGGAAGGAGTTGAATAGAGCGGATAACTGAGGGGCCAATACTCTGGCAAATTTTTTGTAGAAGTTTGCGGTAAGGCCATCCGGGCCCAGGGCGGAAGATTTGAGGGTTTTGATGGATTCAATGACTTCTTCTTCGCCGATAGGTGCTTCATCATCTGCTATTTTACAAGCTTGTTTTTTCGTCTTTTTCCCAATGTCTGGGAAGGCTCCATTTTGTCCATGTGCTCCATGCGGATTTAAAAAGGTGTACAAAGGAGATGGACATATGGACTGTCTATATTGTCTCCACCTTCACCATTCGGCTGACAATTGTGAAATTTGTAAAGGCTTCTTGCAGAAGACCCTGAAAGACCGAAATAGACGGCTGGTGGTGTGGCTGAATGACAGAGCGGGAGCGTAACCCCCCCTCGGAGGTAGGCTCTACACATAGTTTGGCCTCGAGGGCTAAATCTCCGGTGGACCCCCGCCGTTCTGTATCTGCTGAACCTCCAGTGAAGAAGGCGCGTTCGATGGAGAAAAGTTCCTCTGAAAAACATTCTACGAGGGAATCGTCGTCAAAAACAAAAGCTTTGTCTTCTTCCTCCTCATCAAAAAGGAGAGAAAAGACCTGTCAAAAACCTCCTCAGGTGACCATCATAGGTCATCCTTTAGTCGAGATTCGTCGAAACACAAGTGAAGTTCAAAAAAGATGGGATCGCCTCAGGATTCTGCGCAACATCCACCGTTGTCGCCGACGGGAATTCGAACGTCGACGCCCTCATTGCCATTGACGCAGATCTTCTCTTCAGTAGTGCCGTCGAGTCAGATGATGACGACGGCGACTGTCGAGAAGTTGGCCTCGTTGACGGAGGCTCCGCAGGAAGGCTGGCGACCGGAAGTGTATGATCCGATCTTACCAGAGACCCTGTTGCAGCAGGAGGTGGCTTTTTACAGATCACTGGGAAGATGACCGTGAACAAGTGGTTGGACCTACGGAACTTGGATTACAAAGGGTCAGCTCGCTGACGCTTTCGAGTTGGCGAAGTATCCCAGTTACAGCTCAGTTGCTCAATCCTCCAGCTGTGTTATCCCTGGAGGTATTATCTACATTACAGACTCTATTGAGTAAACTGGATGCGAGGTTGCCTCAAGTTGGTACTCCTGACGGCTATGGCATCAACAGCCGTTCCGGGTCATGAAGATCCTCCACGCTCGCGCGCGGAGGAAGGAGAACTACCAGAGTCCGAGTCGGAACAAGAAGAGTCCTTGTCAGATATAACTTCATCCCCTTACAGGGACCCGACATGGGAGTCGGAGGTTGAAATGGAAGCTCCAAAAAGTCCGGCTCAACCGTCACCGCCGGATGACATCGGTTCCTTCCACACAATGATGGGGAAGGCATGTACCGAGTTTGGCCTGGCTCAGGAGGAAGGAAAGAAAGACTGTTTCTTGTTTGATCATATGGGGAAGAGGTGAAAGTCAGTATTTTCGGTTCCCATTTTAGATCATGTATGGCAAGGGGGGTTACGGACAATGCGCCATCCATTCTCGGAGCCTGCGGTTAAGGGTAGACTGGAAAAGAAATGTAATGCTCCTGAGTCTACTTCAAAATGTTTGTCTTCTCAACCTTCTCTGGAATCGGTGGTATCGGCAGCTGCTGCAAGAAAGGCAAGGTCACAACATAAATATACAACTCCTCTGGAAAGTGAGGCCAGGAGACCAGATGCCTTTGGCAAGAAGGTAGTGTCGATAGGAGCAAGAACGGTGAAGGCGGCCAATTCTCTGGCTATTATGGCGCGATATGACAGAGAGATGTGGCATTGTTTAGCACCCATACTGTAACATCTACCGGAAGAACATAGAAAATCTGTTATGTTGCTTGTGCGTGAGGGGGAAGAGACTTCAAATCACTTAATAAACATCACCGTAGACCTGGCAGAATCAGGTTTTAAACAAATTAACAATGGAGTGGTTTTAAGGAGGCAAGCCATGCTCAAATGCACCAACTTTCGACCAGAAGTACAATATAAAGTGCTTGATATGCCCTTTGAAGGGGAACAGCTATTTGGAGAGAAGGTGGACGAGGCCTTGAAAGGCATGAAAGAGGACTCGGACATGGCACGCTCTCTTGGAGCCCTTCAGAGTGGCAGAAGTTTTCGTTTGTTTCGCCCCTTTAGAGGAGCGTCAGGAAATTCCCGATTCTCGTCATCCAGGGACAGGACCTTCAGTAGGCCGTTGTACTCCTCTCAAGGCTATAGGCGGGCATCCTAAACCGCCAGAAGAGGTCGAGACTATCAAGCCTCAAGAAGATGAGGAGGTTATCCATCGTCAACGAAAGACAAGCAATCAAAGAACCAGCAATGACGAGTTTCAGAACGTCCTGGGAGGCAGGGTGTCTCACCGTGTTGACGAGTTGGAGAAGATAACATCAGACCGGTGGGTATTGGACACAGTGAAGCTAGGCCATTCTTTGCAGTTCAAAATTAAGCCGCCGCACATTCCACCAGTGTTTTCGGCTCAGCCCCATATGCAAATATTACAACAAGAAGTAGTGCTTATGCTACAAAAAGGGGCTATAGGATTGGTCCCGGTGTCCGAGAGAGGTCAAGGAGTTTACTCCTGATACTTTGTTGCAAAAAAACCCAACGGCAAGTGGTGTCCCATTCTCGATCTTCGAGATCTCAACAAGACACCAAAAAATCTGAAGTTCAAAATGCTCCCACTTCAGGAAGTGATCCAGTCTATCCAGCAGGGGGACTTTCTGGCGTTGTTGGATCTCCAGGATGCATATTTTCATATACCAATGCGTTGACGACACAGCAAGTTCCTGAGGTTTGTAGTCGGACGAACCCACTATCAGTTCAAAGTACTCCCATTCGGATTAAAGTCATCTCCCAGGACGTTCACAAAGTGCTTAGCTCCGGGCTTGTTTAAGAAAACAGGGTCATCATGTTTACCCTTATCTGGAAGATTGGTTGGTAAGGGGGTCATCCCCTATAAAGACACAAGCAAGTCTAAAGGCCACCATGCAACTTCTGTGACAATTAGGATTTGCGGTAAACTTCGAAAAGTCCTCCTTAACTCCCTCAAGGAACTTAGTGTTTTTGGGTGCGGAGTTCGAGACTCAGGGTTGGTGAAACCATCTGTGGAGAGGATTCACAAGCTCAGGCTACAGGCAAAAGAGTGGAAAGTCAAAACCAGAGTGTCGGTGAGGAGATATATGTCACTAGCAGGGGCCATGGAGTCGTCTATCCCCTTAGTAAACAACTGTCGTCTCTTCATGAGGCCAATTCAAGAATTCCTGGCAGACCGATGGTCCCAGAGTTAGGGGCTTTGGTCTGACAAATTGACTACCATCAACGGGCTTCTACGAGCACTTCGATGGTGGCAACTCTTCAAAAATCTATCAGGAGGGATGCCCCTGCAGGAGCCAGAATTTCAAGTAACGATAGTAACGGATGCGTCTCTGACTGGATGGGGAGCGCATCTGGGATCTCTACAAGTGCAAGGTCTGTGGTAGTCGGAAGAGTCAGCCCTTCATATCAACGTGGATGGAATTGAGGGCGGTATGTTGGGCCCTGAAATCCTTTCTAAAACACACAAAAGAATCGGTAGTGAGAATATTGACAGACAATACGACGACAATGTTCTACCTAAGAAAGCAAGGAGGTACTCGTTCCAGGACACTCTCGACCGAAGCTCAAGAAATATGGCATTGGGCTCTAAAACAAAATATAAGTATATTGGCTTACCATCTGCTGGGAGTAAAAAATGTACAAGCGGACTCTCAGCAGAGAGATGAACCAGCTGCACGAATGGGAATTGGACGACCAACAGCTGGCGAAGGTTTTCAAAAAATGGGGACAACCTTCCCTGGATCTCTTTGCGACGAGGGAGAACAAGAAATGTGCACAGTGCGCGAGCAGATGGCCACAAGCCGATTCGCTGGGGGAAGCATTCTCCTTCCCATGGACAGACAAGTTTGTGTTTGATTTTTCCCCCCGTTTCCACTCATACGACGGACTCTACAATGGATTCACAGATAGCCGTGTCGGGTGAACTTAGTGGCTCCTTATTGGGCGAGACAGTCGTGGTTCTCCGACCTGCTCCAGCTATCGATAGCGCAACCGGTGAGGTTCCAGAAGATTCCGAACCTTCTGTCTCGGGACAAGGGAACAGTGTGGCATCACGATCCAGACAGTCTCAGCCTGACAGCCTGGCTCCTGACTTCTCAAAGTTTAGTACCCTAACTATTTCATCGGACTGCCGTCGAATTTTGCAAGCCGCACGGGCTCCGTCCACAAATACTTTGTATGCATGTAAGTGGAGGAGATTCAGCATGTGGTGTAAGGATCAACCAGGTTTGTAGCCTCTGAATATCGTTCCTGAGCAACTTCTTCCGTATTTGCTGCTTTTAGCAGAAAGAGGTCTGTCTTTTTCATCGATAAGGGTTCATCTGGCAGCCATTTCGAGATTCACTCTTAAAAGGCATTCATCACCACTGTTTAGTGATCTGCTGGTTAAACACTTTATGGAAGGCTTATTTCGTGCCTTTCCCCCAATTAAAAAGTTTCCTCTGAACTGGAGTCTTAACCTAGTATTGACAGAACTAATGAAAGCCCCTTTTGAACCTAGGTCGTCTTCGTCTTTAAAATTCTTATCGTGGAAGTTGTTTTTTTTTGGTGGCTATCACTTCGGCACGACGACTTTCGGAAATACAAGTATTAGTCATTGATCCTCCATACTTGAGATTTTTCAAAGACAAGGTGGTGTTGGCGACCAACCCTTATTTCATACCAAAAATTCCAACTGTCTTTCATAAACATTTGTCTATTGTACTACCGACATTCTTCGCGACCCCTTAATCTGTCGCGGAAAAGCTCTCCATACATTGGATGTGAAAAGAGCTCTAAAGTTTTACCTTCATCGTACTCAAGAATTTAGAGATATGAAGCGACTATTTGTGGTTTATGGGCCTTCGGCAAAAGGAAAAGCGATCTCAAAACAAGGAATGGCTCGCTGGATCTCGTCGACGATTGCCTTTTGTCACTCGAAAGCGGGAAAGCCGCTGGCCAGGCGTCTGAGAGCCCATTCCACGAGATGCACTTCATCTTCGGCGGCATTGTGGGCCGGGATTCCGCTGGGAGATATCTGTCAGGCGGCATCCTGGTCGGTGCCACATACATTTACCCGCCATTATTGCCTCGAACAGCAACATGCAGAAGATATACAGATGGGACGAGCAGTCCTACGTCATCTGTTTCAGTGAGGTAAGCCCTATACAATATATATTGTAATGTATTTTGTTGTTTAGATCTAACGTGTAACCGTTGAAGTTTCTCAATGAAAAAGAAAAAAAAAACATGTGTGCTTATGATCGTCTTGGTTTGCATTCACACCGCCAAATCAGGAGTACTGCTATACAATCTATTCTAAGCATGTGAATCAATGAAAGATCCAATGCTGGAGAAGGGAATAGTTTCTTACCTGTAACTCCATTTCTCCAGCATTGGTATCTTTTTTTTTTTTTTTTAAACAATTTTTATTATTTTAAACAACCAACACACTGAACATTACAACTTTTTAGGACGTTCATAATCAATGTCAAACCAACACATTCTCCGTCCTCCACCCTCCCTCCCCCCAAACTCGAGCCGTCTCATCAGTGTCATCTACATGAGCATTTTCGGGAATCTCAGTGCTTGTCGACTCATCTGAGTCTTCTGTTTCATGATTGACCTGGTGGGGGGCTGCCATTGAGATCACCAGTTGCCCCCAGGCTATCAGGGGGCCCACTTCCTCTTCTCCCCCCCCCTGGTGGCAGCTTCAAACCAAACCGCAGTTTCCGCTTCTGCCTATCTCAGGAGGTCCGCCCACCATGTCTCCACTCTAGGCCTATGGGCCGCCTTCCAACACATTGCAATCCTGCGCTTGGCCAGGATATAGGCCAGATCCTTCATTTTGTTGATATGCTTTAAATTACGTGGCCTGGGAAAATTCCCAAGCATGCATGCCCAAGCAGACCTCACATCAAGCACCACTCCCCCACCGGCCATTTTCGTCTTTATTTCTTCCCAGAATCTATGCACCTCTGGGCAAGCCCAGAACATGTGCAGCAACCCTGCCTCTCCTCTCCGCACCTGGGGCATTTCTGTATGGTTGAGCCTCCAAACCTGGCTATTCTTCCAGGGGTCAGATAGGCTCTGTGGGTGACATACAGCTGGATCTGCTCGCATTCCAGGACACCTTTGTATGGTACCTTTGAGCTCTATCCCACTGTCCATCTGTCATGGGTTCTCCTATCTCCTCCTCCCAATCATGCCTCACCTGGAGCAGCTCCCTCTCTGCCTTCGCTCTTAGGAGATCATATATCCTAGATATTTCATGCCCACCCTCTGAGACATACATAATTTCCAGGGTGGCATCAGGTTCTTCCGCTAGTACCGTCTCAGGCTTTCTTTCCCTTACCCGTTTCGTGAGCCTGATATATGTAATGTATTGGCCTCTATGCACCCCTGTCTCCTCCTGCAACCTCTGAAATTCCAATGCCTCCCTTTCCTGCCATATATCTCCGAGGGTGGCCAGACCCACCGGTTCCCAGTATCTGCGGACCGCCTCGAACAATTGGGAGTCGTCCCCGCATAGCGCCACTCCACTAGCGGGACTTGCTGAGAGAGCGGGTCTGGGTCGCCCACCGTTTTCCGTGCTCTGCGCCAAACTTCCCAGCCTAGCTCCAATAGTCTCCCCCTCCCCACCATCTTAGTTTTATGCATCCACACTGTCTTCTTAGTTTTATGCATCCACACTGTCTCTCTTAGAAAGTATGCGGCTGAGTCACCCTGCAAAAGCCTAGCTTCCGCCGAGTCCTCCGCAGACAACCACCTGGCCACATACAACAGCTGTCCCGCCAAGTAATACAGTTCAAACTTTGGCAGGTTTATGCCCCCCTTATCACATGTGTTCTGTAGCTTCCACAGGGCCACCCTATTCCTGGAGTTGCCCCATATGAAGCCCCTGCACATGCCATGGAGTCTCACAAAAAAGCATCTGGGGATAAAGTACGGGACATTCACAAAAAAGTGCAAGAGTCTGGGCAAAACGACCATTTTGAGCAGAGCTGCTAGAACAAGCTAGACTTCCTGGGGTTCACCGATATGCCCGAGAGGGTG
This sequence comes from Ambystoma mexicanum, assembly GCF_040938575.1. NCBI lineage: Eukaryota > Metazoa > Chordata > Amphibia > Caudata > Ambystomatidae > Ambystoma > Ambystoma mexicanum. Next base: position 392,315,180 of record NC_090937.1, read on the forward strand.
GCATAACGATCCATCACCTCCAGCACATATTGCAGATTTTCTTCCGGGTAGCGCAAGTAGAGGAGCATATCATCTGCATACAGTGATATCAGTTGTGTGCCCATTGTCGTGCGAATCCCCACCTCCCCGTATTGTTGCCGCAGTCATATTGCCAGCGGCTCTAATGCCAGAATGTATAACATGGGTGACCAGGGCCATCCCTGTTTGGTTCGCCTGCTGAGTTGCCATTTATCTGAAATTGTGGATCCTGTTTTAACTCTCGCAATCGGGGAGCTGTATAACATCTGGACCCATCTAATATATGCTGGTCCCATTCCGTATCCTTTCAGGGTCGCTTTCAACCATGGCCACCGCACTGAATCAAAGGCTTTAACCGCGTCCAGCGACACGATAGCCATCTCGCCCGAGTCTTCCTCGGCTTGGTCAATGATATGGTGCAGCCTCCTGTGGTTGTCTGTGATATTTCTGCCGGGGACATAACCCGTTTGGTCTGGGTGTATCAACTTGCCGATTACCCTCTTTAGTCTGCTGGCTAGCACTGCAGTGAGTATTTTGCTATCCTGATTAAGCATGGATGCATTCCACGTCCGCCTTTCCTGGTTTCAGGAATGGGACGATCACTGCCTTGCGGAGGGACGCCGGCAGTTCCCGCTAATAGGCTTCATTAAACATGACCAGCAGTGGCTGGAGTAGCTCCTGCTTATGTTTTTTAAAACTCGCTGGGTAACCCATCCGACCCGGGTGCTTTACATGTAGGGAGGTGTTGGATCACCGCCTCCAGTTCATCCGAAGTAATGGGGGCGTCTAAATCTGTGCTTTCTAGGTCATCCAAGGTGGGCAGCCCCATATCCTCTATTGTTTCCAGTATTTCCTGGCTCATATCCTCTCCTGTATCCTCATATAATCGTCTATAGTACTTGAGGAACTCCTCGTTTACCCCTTCCTGGGTATGACAGATTTGACCTTCTGCATCCCTGACCTCTCTGATCACCGAACGGGGGGGTCTCCTTTTTGTATAGCCAGGCCAGTAGTCTACCCGGCTTATCCCCCCTGCATGTAACCTCTCTGTATATTTCTTATAATTTAATTTGCATAATCTGTCCCAGAGTTCACTACAAGCTAACTGTAAGTCCTTTATCTTGGCGCTGTTCTCTCGGGTGGTCCCCTCGCTTTTGAATAAGGCCCTCAGGCTCTCTTTCTGTTTTTTTGCAGTTCCCGTTCAATACCCCCTTGGAGCCCCTTTGATTTTGATATGGCTACCCCACGCACCACCACCTTGAATGCCTCCCATACTGTTCCCACAGAGCGTACACTGCCCGTGTTAATTTCAAAGTATTCTTTTGTCAGTCTGAAAAAACCAAACCCCTAACCGTTGTGTTGCCCCCTTTTTGGGCAAGCACGCTCTCCGGTCTTCAGACAATCTTTGACAATCTCCTAGGGGGTGTGGATCACTATACACCCCCTTTGGCTGCATTCGTATCAGGCCCCATGTGCACTGTGCACTCCTAGATTATGCCTAATAACATACTATTTTACTACCGTGGGCAATAACAAATAACACTAAGACACAAAGAAAACACAAAGAATCGATTCAATTTATAAAAATGGGATACATTTATTTATATACACACAGCTAAGCATAATGCATAACAATGCGGGCAGTTCTAATGCTATGTCTAATTTGCACCTTTTATACTTCTGGTGCAAAGCTACCATGCAATAAATATATAAACCTGTGCTGCGAGTGTGTGGTTCTAATGCCATCTAATGCAAGCGCTAGCATCCATCACCTTCATGGGCAAACCACACCATCAATCCACACTCTCACTCTAGACAATCCCTTGTCTGGTTTTACCCTTCACCCCTTATGTGAGTGTCTGTGTGTGTGTGTCTGTCTGTCCTATCAGTTTAGCCAAGGCCAAAACCATACTTCCCATTCTGTTGTCAGTCAGTCAGTGGCAGGCCTCAAGACTGCCAACTGCCAAGCTCTCGATCTCATCAGAGCCTCATCACCATCTCCAGCCAACAGCCAGCAACCTCAGCAACCCCTCTGTGGCTCTCTCCAACTCTCTGGCAACTCTCCTTCAGCACTCAACAACTGGAACTCCCCGCAACTCTCTGGCTCTCCCGAACTCCCTCAAACTAGCTCCAGCAAACAACTTCCGATCTCCTTAGCTCTCCCCAACAACTCTCTCTCGTGCAGACTCCTCTCGTGCAGACTCTTCAGTCTCTTTCTCCAGCCCATTCTAGCCTCCTTGGTTATAGTCTTCCATGACGCACCATATTTCTATAATTACTTGCATTAGCAACATATAGCAGTGGCCGGCATCTCTCAACCTCCTTTTCATGGCCCCGTAGTTCATCCTGCTCCGCTGTACATGCAAAGTATAGTCCGGGTACGCCGTGATTTTTGCCGGCCCCCTTTCAATCGTTCCTCCCCTCCGGAAAAATTCGAGCATCTTCTCCTGATCTCGGTAATTCAGAATCTTTGCGATCAGCGGCCGCGGGGGTGTTCCTGGGGGCGGTCTCCTCATCAAGGCCCTGTGCATGCGCCCTCTCAACTGCAAACCCCTGGATTAGTGCTCCGCCAGTTGTCTCCTGCAGGAGCATGGTTCCACATATTCTGTCGGATTAGATCCCTCCATTCCTTCTGGCAGACCAACAATACGAATGTTATTGCGTTGGGGCGCGCCCCTCTGCCTCCTCCGCCCTGTTCTCCAGGTTGCCCATCCGCTGCACAAGGGCATGGAGCTCCGATCCGTGGGCGGCGCATGCCGCCGTGTTTGGGCCATTTCCTTTTCCAGGTTTCCGGAGCGCTCTGCAAGCGTCCGCACGTCCTGTCTCAGCAAATTAACTTCCTCCTGGACCGCTCCAATCTTGAGGTCCGGGCCCACTTTCAGTTTGTTCATTGCCAATCCCAGTTTAGTCTCCCAGGCAACTTTCAAGTCTGCTATCGCTGCCAGCACTTCCTGGATCGTACCCGATGTCTCCACTACTGCCGTAGTAGTGTCTGTGCTTTTGCCCCCCTCTGTGCCCGGGGGCAACTTAGCATAGGCCTCCAGTGTGGGCTGCTTGTTCCTGGGTCTGACAATTTTGGAAGACATCCTACTATATTGTCCGGGCATAAGCCAGCAGCACCACCCTACGTTCAAAAAGTCCACATGGCGCCAGGCCACTCTTGGCGTTGCAGGGGCCGTTACAGCTGTGTTCAGGTGTGTCCTTATTGCTTGCCCCCCACCTCGAATGGGCTGTGTCCACCCACGTATATGCGCTCACGCAGTGTAGCACCGCTGGTCTCTGCTGTAATCCGAGGCCATCCAGTCCACAGTCCAGCCCAAGGTGTTATCTTCACATTCCTTAGCTAAGGAGGCCGCCTTATATTGTATCTGGGGACCAGCAAGTGCCCCGGTTTAGCCTCCTCTACTGTCTTACTTCTGTGGCTCGTAATGAGGTCCCTCCAGCCTCAGAGTTCGTTTGCACCCGTTGGTGCGTTCTCATGCTCGGCTCAGGCTGCTCTATACCCCAGCTTGGGAGCAGCCCCACCCAATCGCAGCCCAGGGTGCATTCACTGAGCCTCTTCCTTACTCCACCGTTCGCCGCCGCTAGCACATGTGCCGCTGGTGTCCTCCCGCACCTCTCTGCCTCTCGCAGGGCCTCATATGTGCCCTGATACCTTTTTAGGCCCCTCTGTGTTGTGGTCTCCTCAGCATCCAATGCTCCTAGGAGGCAGCCCCCCGGCGCGTGCCTGGTCTCCTGTATGCTGGCACGCCCCACAGCACTGGCCACCACACTTTCCACGGGCAGCCCGGCTTACAATATTATTGGTCGTGTGGGGCGTCTGTGTTGGACTGTTGGCAGCCCCTTTGATCCTTCTCATACACACTTGTGTACAAAATCTAATCCCCAGCGTTCATGTGTGCTGCCCCTGCCGCTCTTTCCCTCTCTCCAGTCCCAGGGACCAGTGCTACGTTGTTGCAGCCAGCACCATGCGCAGCGCTCGTTTGTTTCTCCTTTCAGCGCTCCAACACAATGCATCTCCTGTGGCTTCCTCAAACGTTCGATCTCTCTACACCGCGGGCCCGCTGTCAGTTTGCTTGTGCTCCGCAGATCCTGTCAGCCACAAGCCATGTATGCGCACGCTCTGGATGTGCCCTTCTTCAAATGCCGTGCCGTCGCAGCTGCTCTCCCCAGCCCACAAGACTGATGCGCGGCCAGTGCAGCCCATCCCGCACTCTGCTCCCCAGAGCCCTGGCCCCTTCAAGTCCGTGTCTTAGGGCAGGGCTCGTCCAGTAATCGCAGGTTTCGGCTGGGCTTGCTGCAGCGCCCTCAAGTATCACGAAGATTCCTTTGTTCCCGCCGCCATTTTGTTTCTTATTTTCTCTCCGGAGCTCGTAATGTCAAAACAATTATAACTTTGTATCAGTGCGTCGCACGTGCACCAGAGTTTCAGCGAGTACGCTCTCTGCTTTCAGAAGCAAGGGTGTTGTTTTCCAGCGCTGACAGGCATCCGTGCACGCACTTATTCCAAGGATCATCACAGGAGCTCCTCCGGAGGACGTACTCTTACATGGCCGTCCTAGCCACGCCCCCAGCATTGGTATCTTTCATGGATTCACATGCGCCCGCCTGCCTCCCCTGCATGCAAACAATATATACCCCATACTACTTTGGGGGGTTAAAATCTGAAGGGAGCCGCGGGGGCGGGGCATTTATACCGTTAGGTCCTATTGGGGCATGCGTAAGCGGCCCAAAACGTCCTAGATATGACACAGAAGTGTCGAAATTTTTCCTATGGAAAAAGTCTTTATAAATGTACCGAGGGTTCCCAGCCTGACGACGGGGAATATTCTAAGCATGTGAATCCATGAAATATAATCGTGTAAATCCATGAAAGATACCAATGCTGGAGAAATGGAGTTACAGGTAAGAAACTATTCCCGTGTTGATCAGAATTCCACAAAAATGCACTTCTGTCACATCCGTCTCCAAAATTGCTATGGTATCAAAAATGAGGATTCTGTGGGAGGACACAATCACTTCGAAGAACAAATTACTTACTACCTGGTAATGTTCTTTCTGCTGGATGTTCCCACCACGGATTACTCATCACCCTCCCAGCCTACCCCTCTAACTGTGTGTCAATTTTGTATTACTTCTCTCTTTTGAGGTCCCTTGCGGGTCATTTAATTCCTCAAGACGGCTGAGCAGAAAGGGGGAAAAACTAGAACCTGAGGCAATGGGCGCAGTGTGTTCTATTTATACTATCATCAACATCACATCTGGATGCAGGATTAGTAACCGTTAAGGGACATTAACCCGATGCCACAGAGCACCCCTGCTGACAAAGTTTTCTGAGACTGCAAAGCAGGATACGAATACATCAAAGATGAAGAATCCATGGGAGAAACATCCACCAGAAAAAACATTACATGTGGTAAGTAATGTGTTCTTATCTTTCAGAAACTCTTAAGAATCATGCTGCAGTTAATTTCAACCTCCCATTTCAAAGCTCGGAGGAAAGATGCATTTTGATGCCAAACCACCTGCTTTTTAGAAGAAAAAAAAACACAAAAATGCTTCACAAAACTTTTCCCAAGCCCTGGACCTGTGGGTGCGATACAATATTGCCAGTGCAGCATATTTACCCATGGATGACACAAATGTATCAAACCATTGTCTAACAGCCAAGCATTCATTTGGTGAGTTTAATCAGTTACAATTTGACAGGCAATCCTTCATTCCTTTGCCTCCAGAGAGTTTGAAAGACATCCAAAAGGTTTTACCAGCTGCAGGTTCACATACTGGGAAAGTAGAGTGGATGTATCCTTCTTAGATCCTTTCGAGATGGTGGCCATGCCAGATAAAGGCTTGGACAGGCCCCTGAAGCCCACAAAGTAGGCCCACGTGAAAGCAGGAGCATCAACCAATCCCAACCGTGCCTTAATTGCAGGTGACAGGTGAAGCTGATTACAGAGGACAATGCATGGGGGAGTGGGGAGCCTTATAAAACCCAGAGACCCCAGTTAGCGTGGGCTGTTTGAGAAGGTTATGATAGGTGGCGAACAATATGAGGTGCGTTAAGGAGGTGCTCGAGACAAAATGGGTAGAAAGAGTTGAAAGTTGTAACGTCGGGAGGTGACGGTGGTATGGATGAGGTGAGCTAACAGCAGAAGGGTAAAGGTTGCTCTAAAATGGAGGTGTTGAGAAATGGAGGCAAGGGTGGTATCAAGCCAGAGGCATCAAGATCTAAAGATAGTACGTAGTAGAAGGAGGTAGCAGCGCAGAAGGAAAATCTGAAAAAGAACCAGTTAAACAGTAGAGGAGGCCATCTTGTCATGATTCACCGGCTTTGCCGGGTAACTCCAACTTGGTTCATCTGGCATTGATGGAAACACTTCCGCCCTTCCCAACATGGTGGGCGTTATGTTGCTGCACGCCCACACGCAATGACATTATTCAACCGGAAGCATATCTCACTGTATCCCAATAGAGCTGCTTTGTGTTGCAACATTACTCTGTTGTGGTATGCTGTGTTCCTTTCCTCTTGTTACTCTACCCGTTGACTTCTTTCTGCCTTTTCTCTGATTGCCTTCTCTGACTCGGTTTACTCTGCTATTGCTCCTGCTGCTCGCTTCGTTCTGTTCCTCCGTTTCCGCTGCCTTCTCCACGTTGGAACGCCTCTGCTTCTTCTGCCTTCTCCACATTGGAAACGAGTGCTTCTGCTTTGCGGGTTTATTTTACCCTGAAGAATTTTTTTTTGCTGCATTGTTTGGCTGTGCACCCCCTGGGCAGAGCCAAGACAGTATCATCCCCTGGTCGAGGTGGCTGCCAGGGGACCGGAGGCCATTTATGTCACAAGACCACTACATCAAGTAGTAAGGTAAGGCACAATCGTGACACATCTGGGCCCATGGTGGAAGACTGGAGTGGTGGCATGAGAGCTAGGCAAGAAAGCCAGAGAAGGTGTAGTCTGATGCGGATGGACTAGAGGGTTAGTAGCCAGAACCTGGGATCAGTTGCGTCTGGGACGGGACAGATGGTGCTACTGGCTCCATCTCACTCTGACGGAGAAGCTACAGTTACCAGTGGCTAGTGGAAGACGAGGAACATCTCTGAGAGAATCTTGGTGAACCATAGAGCAATGACCATGTTTGCAAACTCCTAAAAACCTGCAACAGCTTGATTGGTGGCATCCTGTCCCAGGAAGCCCCCTCCAGAAAAAAGCAACGACTATTAAGAGACACTTTGGGTTTCAGAAACCCCTGTGAAACCCGAAACTACTGTGGGTGAGACATAATCCTACCCTGTATGCAAGATGTATTCTGTTGACTTTGACTCAGAATATTGTTTTTACTTTTGTGTTCTCTTCTACAAACAAAACCTTTGAAACATATTTCTGAGAGTCTGGTTATTTGTACATGCCACAAGTTCTCCAACAGTGGTAACTGAGTAGGGAAGAGCAGTTAACAGTTCTGTACAGTGGGGGTAAATGTTATTCCAGTTAAACATGAGGGATTGCTGTAGTACTTCCCAATTGTTCCCTTGTATAAAAATCTTTGTCTTATTCTAACTATATTGTGGCTTCCAGGAAGAGTAATGTGTGTTTATTTTTCTCTTACAGCCTGCGTGTCCAAGTATTCTGCTGGATCCATCTATTACTATCCATCGTTCCATCACAGCCACAATCCTGCACAGACAGACAAACTGCAGAAAGACCTAAAACGCTATCTTACTAGAAAGATCGGATTTGAAGCGGTCATGAGAATAAGATGCACAAAAGGTACAAATATGACCCTGAAAGCTTTTTTAAAATTTATTTTGTTCAAACAACTGGTAAATAATAAATCAGTCATTAAAAAACAAGCAACTTACATCAAGAACCCCCATGCATCATTAATTGTTAATATTCGTAGACTTGGGCAAACAGCGTCTCTTTCAAATTAATGCATTTGCATACATATTTATTTTATTTGTGTTATAGTTTGAAACACACTTTCACACAAAAGATCAATTACAGAAAACAGAACAAAATTAAGAACCATTAACATTAGTTACAAGGGACATTTATCAACCTTCTTACCTAATTCATATCTCTCTCAATAAAAAGCGTCGAAAAACATTTAAAAAACATAATTCCAATTCATCCATATTCAAGAAATACAGTACGGATATCCTATACAACATAACAGCATTTCATACATATCACAAGCATTATCATAAATTATAACATTAAATAAAGGCAGGCAATAAAACATCATCAAAATTACTCTCAATATATTCACATTCATTAAAGCCCTATGAAACCATACTAAATAGTTTTCAATAGTTCAATTCATATATCTCATTGCCGCAATACACAAGCGATCATCTAGGTTGAACAACAAACGATACCACAGCAATTCCCAAGAGGATATACCATAAATTGCCATATTATAGCCAAAGCAATGGATTCAAAGAGCCTCAAGATCCCCACAGTTCACAAACAAGCATTCTAGGGCTTTACATTCTAAGGCACAGAAGCAACTGGACCTCCCCTCGTTTGCAACTTTTGCTGTAGCCCCCAAAACATCCCTTGTTGGTGCCAGATTACATTTTATTTGCAAAATTGCTCCCCTGCATCTTTACGAAGGGTGCTTATGCAAATATGAGGGAATTGTGTGGATTGATTTTATGTCCCATCTGAAGTGTTCAAACAACTATTTTGACAGCAAATCCCTGTTACAAATCCAATTCAGTTCCTTAATTTTCTTTTTTACTTTGTGGGGAGAAAGGGTCAACTCCTCGATGGTTGACCCTATAGTTGTCAACACGGACATACACAAATCTGCTCACATAGTCAATGTTTTAGAGGCAGCACTTAACCAATCATCACTCCATTTTATATACACAGTACCAGTAAGTTGAAGGGGGGGGTGCAAAAGCTGACCTCTAAAAGTCTTAAAAATGTCTTCCAAATGGTTGCCTCGAGCTTGTCCCAGACTAACCCTAAATCAGTTTCCTCAACACCATGAATTAACCTCAGTACATTTTTTTGATTGTACAGTTTATTAACTGGACATATTGAAAAACGCCCAAATATCCTATCAACATTTCCCAAAAATCAATAAACCTAAATATTTAAAACTTGTTGCTACCTCTAATTTTTCCTCCCTTATTCTCCAATTGAATGCGTTTTTCTTTATTGTCCTCCATGGTGGATTCACTAATAATGTTTTCGTCTTAGTAATGTTCAGTTCTAGGTCCAGATTTTGCAGATATCCATACACCGCTACCAGAGATCTCTATAGCCCAATGGGCGTGTAATCAAAGAAAACAATGTTATCTGCGTACAAGAGATAGTGAATAGGATCTGAACCCAGCTTAGGTGGATTTGCACCAAGACCCTACAGACATGTATCCAAATCTGAAATATATATACTAAACAGGAAAGGGGTCAAGCATCCTTGACTGAGGCCCCTCTCACTGCCTAAGCACTCTGTAAGTTGAACCCGTTGATCTAATCTTACCTTCCTTCTGGTATTAGTATTTAAGTCTTCCAGAACAGCAAGCAGGGATTCAGGGCACCCCCCTTCCCTCATTTTCTCCCAAAGGGTACTTCTGATGACACAATCGAAGGCCTTACTGATATCTAAAAAGGCCACATAAAGTGAGTGAGGTATTAGTGCCACATTTGAAACCGGATTGATAAATGAAGTTTCTTTAGTATGAACGATAAAATAAATTTGTATGCAGCATCCAACAAAGAAATTGGTCTATAATTGGGAGGATTAAGCCCATCACCAGTTTTAAAGATCATTATTATAATAGCCTCCCCCCATGAAGGAGGGATTACCTGTTTATCAATAATAGAAAATAGATCAAAAAGAACCTTTGACCACAAAACTGGTTATAATTTTAATGGAAGGTTTGTAAGCCCATCAGGGCCTAGGGCATTAGATTTTTTTTAGCCCTGACAATCGCTCATTCAATCCCCCCAGTATCTAAATCGAGAACATTCCAAGATACCTTGGAGTTTAACTTGCGACATTTCCTCCGTAGCAGGCTAGAGCCACCTGTACCCAATGAATACAGGTGGCCAAAAAAAGCTTCCCAGGTATTCCCTGTTATTGGCTGGGCTTGAATATAATTATGATGTATGTTGGTCTTCAGTAGTGCACAAAATTGAGAACCATCCCTATTGGATAACTATGCAGCATAGATTCTGCGTCTTTCTGGTATTTATCATATCTCATCCCCTTAGACCAATTTACTTATGTATTTTTCAATGTCTTCACCATCCTATCCACAGCCGAACCTACCTTCTTGGCCTGCCAAATTTGTCTCCTAAGGGTCTTTTTTCTTTTGTTGAGTTAATAGATTTAACTCATGGGTATGGGATTTTTTGAAGTAAGTCCTGCTTTAGGCGTTTAGCACTAGTCAGGGATCCCAAAAGTCGCTGTATTAAAGGTTCAAACTGCCAGTTTGGCCTCGGCAAAGAAACCATCACACCAATAGACATATGCAATTTTGCTGCCATTGCTCGGTGCCATAACACGGCACTATCCCTCTGCCTTATATGTCCATCTAAAGGAGTAGTGCTCGGCTGATCGTCAAAAACCTTCCATAAGAGTAATAATTTAATTTGTCGAGGGTCACTTCCTTGGTTATTTGTAACTTCCACTCTGGTGCAAAAATTATACAAATCAGTAGACAGAAATATATGGTCTAAGGTGGAATGTGCAGCCTAATTGGATCATGTATACCGTGCTGGAATGTCCCCGGCTACATTTCTGTTTATTAAACACATGCCCCATTCGTCAAATACATAATGCTCTGTATCTGGAGTAACTCAAAGATTTACATGCACCTTTCACTTTATAATATCTTTCATCCAGTAATTCACTGTTAAAATCACCAGCCAGTATAAAACTAGTGCCATATTCGGGGACATACTTTTCTAAAATTCATTAGTTCCACCGTAGTGGGATTATATTAAACATTAAGTAAGATGCATGTTCTCGGAGTTGTGCTTTTTACATCCAACCACGTGAGCTGAAGTCACTGGATTAAATCATTGGTTGTTCCTGTTACCATCTTTATATGCTGCCTTCAATTAGTACCATTAGTGTTCTGTCAACCGACATATAAGGAATTTAGAATATATTCCCAATCATAAATCACTGTGTTGGCTGTTCTGCAGCTTCACCATCACTTAATTGTTTCTAAGATTATAATAACGACTTGTCGTTGCTATTGTATATATGTAATGTGCCATCACATCATTGACAAATAAAATATTGGAGAGAACTCCTTGACAAACAGTGCAAGCGCAAAGTTGCCTTTGGCCTTCTTTATCCAATCTATGCCCTATGTATCTATTTGTAGTGGATGAGTTTGATGTAGAGCTAAACTTCCTGAACATGCTTGCATATTTAATTCCATTGTGCTTAATCTATTCGAATAGCTAAATCTTTTAGCCATTTTCCTTGACTTTTAATGTTGTAGTGTTAGAGCATGGCATGCATGCCTTATATAGCATTATTATCCCTTTCCTTTCATCTGTGAGATTCTTAATGGCTGTTACTATACTATGTTTCGGCGGCTCCTTGAGAAACCTAGACAGGTATTTGTAAGTATTGCAGCTGGTGCTGCATATGTTAAAAAGTGACCCTTGTGAACGTTGAGTTACCTGCAAAATTCTGAAAAAAGCATTATTACACTGTTATTATGATTTACAGCCATACTCGCCCCATACCTCACGTCGAGGATTGTCGTTGAGTCCCTAAAGAATTTGTTGGTGCATAATGGGATATGTTGTGACTTCATGGCTAGTGCTCCCCTGCACAATCCTATTTTGGACCATATATCACATGTTGTGTGAACTGGTGTGGGAAAGGTTTTAACAGCAGTGTCGTTCGTCCAATGGAAGTAAAGTAATTCACGGTTTTATACCAGTTCCTGTATTATTTTACTGTGAAGATCCAAGTTGTCAGTGTCCCACCGGACCACATGCTGAAGTTGTGCTGCATTATAGTAGATTGTGTAATCGCGGATGTTAAGACCAGCAGTCTCAATGGGCTGCTTCAATGTTGACAGGCCAATCTGTGGTTTACGGGTTCAACATACTAATTTTAATAAGAACGCATCTAGTTTTGTAAAGAATTACGTTGGTTTTTCCATGGGCATAACTTGAAAATGGTAACAAAGGTTAGGAACTATAATCATTTTGGAAATGGCAATTTCACCCATCAGCTATGAAGGTAAGTTGGACCATGTATTTATCAGGGTCTTCAGTTTCACTACTTCGCATTTTAAGTTTGCTTGGTATATTTTGTTGAAATTTGAGTTAATCTTCATTTCCAAGTAACAAAATGATTCTGTAGTAATTTTCCAAGAAAGTTTGTCATACATTGTTTCCTAGATGCCAGGTAATGAGTATAGTCCTGACTTGGCCCAGTTGATTAGGAGACCAGAAGTCTCACCCTAACAATCAATTGCAGCATATTTAGTAAGGTAGTATTTAGATTTTTAATATATAACAGAAGATCCTCTGCGTACAGTGATAACACATGATTAATTGCACCTACCGATATCCCATGGCTAGAAAACTCTGATCTAAGTTTACAGGCAAGTGGCTTTATACTAAGAGCAAATATGGGTGACAACAGACAACCTTGTCTGGGGCCCCTTCCTATGCTCAATTTGTCAAAAATTATATCATTGGTTCTGACTCTGGGTTCATTGCATAGTAGGCATATCCATTATTGGAGTGTAGCTCCAAATCGCTGGATAGCTGCATGCATAAACACCTAGTCAACTGAATTGAAGGCCATTTCACTCTCTAAACTTGCTAAGGTGAAAACGACAGGGTTAGAGTTGATAGTCTAATATCTGAAAAAGCCTTCACAGACTGCAGCGTTTCTGCAGTCCTGTCAGTCCTGGTCCTGGTCTGTAGCCCCCGCCCTGGTCCTGGTATGTGGCATGCGCCCTGGTCCTGGTATGTGGCCTGCGCCCTGGTCCTGGTATGTGGCCTGCGCCCTGGTCCTGGTCTGTGGCCCTCGTCCTGGTCTGTGGCCCTCGTCCTGGTCTGTGGCCCTCGTCCTGGTCTGTGGCCCTCGTCCTGGTCCTGGTCTGTGGCCCTCGTCCTGATCTGTGGCCCTCGTCCTGTTCCTGGTCCTGGTCCAGGTCTGTGGCCCACGTCCTGGTCCTGGTCTGTGGCCCAAGTCCTGGTCTGTGGCCCACGTCCTGGTCCTGGTCTGTGGCCCACGGCCCACGTCCTGGTCTTGGTCTGTAGCCCACATCCTGGTCCTGGTCTGTGGCCCACGTCCTGGTCCTGGTCTGTGGCTCATTTTCTGGTCCTGGTCATTGATTCATGTCCTGGTGTATGGCATATGTCCCATGGCCTGGTTCTGGTCTGCGGCCCATGTCCCCCACATCCAGGTCTGTGGCCCATGTCCAGGTCTTCTGTACATGTCTGCGGCCCATGTTCTTGCCCGTGCCCTCGTCTGTGGCCCATCGCCTGGTCTGGTTCCCATGCCCGTCTCCTGGTCTGGTGCCCACACCCAGCTCCTGGTCTGGTGCCCATGCCCATCTCCTGGTCTTCGGCCCACCCCACCCCATCTCCTGGTCCTGGTCTGTGGCCCATGTTCTGGTCCTGGTCTGCAGCCCAAGTCCTGGTCCTGGTCTGTGGCCCACGTCCTGGTCCTGGTCTGTGGCCCACGGCCCACGTCCTGGTCTTGGTCTGTAGCCCACATCCTGGTCCGTGGCCCACGTCCTGGTCCTGGTCTGTGGCCCATTTTCTGGTCCTGATAATTGATCCATGTCCTGGTGTATGGCATATGTCCCATGGCCTGGTTCTGGTCTGCGGCCCATGTCCCCCACATCCAGGTCTGTGGCCCATGTCCAGGTCTTCTGTACATGTCTGCGGCCCATGTTCTTGCCCGTGCCCTCGTCTGTGGCCCATCGCCTGGTCTGGTGCCCACGCCCGTCTCCTGGTCTGGTGCCCACACCCAGCTCCTGGTCTGGTGCCCATGCCCAGCTCCTGGTCTTCGGCCCACCCCACCCCATCTCCTGGTCCTGGTCTGTGGCCCATGTCCTGGTCTGCGGCCCACGTCCCGGTCTGGTGCTGACATCTTGGTCCTGGTCTGGTGCTGACATCTTGGTCCTGGTCTGTGGCCCGTGTTCTGGTCTGTGGCCCATTTTATGGTCCTGATCAGCGATCCATGTCCTGGTGTGTGGCATATGTCCCGTGTCCTGGTCTGTGGCTCATGACCTGGTCTGCGGCCCATGTCCAGGTCTGTGGCCCACGTCCATGTCCAGAGCTGTGGCCCATGTCTAGTGTCCATGTCCAGGTCTGCGGCCCATGTTCTTGCTCGTGCCCTCATCTGTTGGCCATCTCCTGGTCTGGTGCCCACGCCCGCCTCCTGGCCTGCGGCCCACCCCAACCCGTCTCCTGGTTCTGGTCTGTGGCCCACGCCAGTCTTCTGGTTTGTAGCCCACCCCATCTCCTGTACCTGGTCTGTGGCCCGTCTTCTGGACCTGGTCTGGTTCCCAGGTCCTGGTCCTGGTCTGGTGCCCAAGTCCTGGTCTGATGCCCACGTCCCGTATCCTGGTATTTATTTTATTGATTTATTTGTATCAGGCCGGTGGACTAACATGGAGACAGGACAATAAAAGAACGGTGACATAGTTTTTTGGTAGTTTATTTTCAGCTTTTTCCTGAAGCTCAGAGGGTTGGTTTTTAGTCTTAGATCTACAGGTAGAATGTTCCATTTGACAGCTGCAGATGTGGGAAGGCTTTACCCATTCCGTTGGATCTTTTGTGAGAGGCTCCTGTTATTTGGCCTTTGATTTCTGAGCTTAATGAACGGCCTGGAACATATCTAGACATTTTTGATTTGAGATATGCTGGAGCTTTCTTATAAAAGGCATTTGTGGACCAGCGTCATGGCATTGAACACAACCCTGTCCTCCACTTTGAGCCAATGAAGTTCCCTTCTGTTATTACTAATGTGTTCAGTCTTGGTTTTCTGCTTGAATCCTGATGGCATTATTTTGTATGTGCTGGAGTTTTGTGATGCACTGTTTATTTGCACTAAGCATTAGTGGGTTTCCATAGTCCAGTCACAATAGTATAATTGCTCTGGTTATTGTCGTACCGTTCTCTTCACTAATGTAGGGCTTTATAGCACTTACTAGTCTAAGATGATAGATACAGTTTTTTGTAACATACGCAGTTTGAGCATCCACACTCATAGATGCCTCCATGATCATACCCAGTGTCTTGAGCTTTCCTACAACTGGTATTGGGAACTCCTTGATGTGGAAAGATTCATATTGAGGGGTTAGTTTGTCTTGCGCTTGATGGGATCCAAAGATCATTAGCTCCATTTTCTTGCTGTTAAGGCATAACCAGTTTTGATACATCCATGATTCAATGTGGTTGTATACTGATGTAACTGAAATGCTGTCCTCTGCGTAGTTTCCACTTAGTTCCAATAGCAGCTGGGTGTCGTCAGCATAGTTGGCGAAAAAGACCTTGATGTTGTCCAGGACTTCAGAGTAGTCTTAGGCAAAGGTTGAACAGTAGGGGCGATATGCTGGCTCCCTGTGGGACTGCGCAAAGAATATCAATTGCGTAGGAGAATTTATCACCCCAATGAACTTTAGATTTCCTATTGGAGAGAAAGGATAAGAGCCATCCTATTGCATCCTCTAAGCACTTTTCAACTTTTTTCAGCGCACGTTTGATAAGACTGTGGTCAAGGAGGTCAAAAGCGGTGCTCAGATCAAGTAGTATAAGAAGACCAATCTTCCCTTTGTCGACAATATTTAGCATGTGGGTCTGAAGGTCTAGCACAGAAACCGGATTGTTTGTGGTGTAATATGTTGTTGATCTCCACATAGGCTTGTAGTTGGATGGTGGCAATCTTGTCTAGCACCTTCAAAATGAAATTGCAATTGGTGATGGGTCTTAGGTTGGTAGGATCTCGATGATCGTGGTTGGGCTTCTTTACTAGAGGGGTGACTGTGACTGTCTTTATACTTATAGGCACAACATTGTCCCGGAATGATGTGTTGACGATTCTCATAAGTAGCGGTGCGAATAGATCTGCATTCTCTAGTATTAATCTGGGCGGTCGGATGTTTTCTGCGCATGCGGTGGGCTTCATTGTGGCATAGATTTTCTGTATGTCTTCTAAAGATATTTTTTGGAACCTGAAGGGTTCAATGGAGTTAGATGTGGCCCTTGTAGGTGGTTGTACTGGAGTGGTCTGGTCAGTTTGAGCTCTTGATATCCGGTCCCTGACCTTTTTTGTTTTTTCATCGGAGAAGGTCGTTTGAACTCTGTCGCAATCTTCCTGTGACGGCGAAAAAGTGGGTATAGTGTTAGGTTTTTCTATGGATTTCAGGATTGTGAATAATTTGCCAGAGGCATTGTCGGCAGACCACGTTGATGTCCCATTCTGTGGCCCAAACCCTAGTTTGGGACCTGGTAACCACGCCTTGGTTTGGGGCCTGGTAACCACGCCTTGGTTTGGGGCCTGGTAACCACGGCTTGGTCTGTGGCCTGGTGCCCACGCCTTGGTTTGGGGCCTTGTGTCCACGCCTTGGTCTGTGGCCTGGTGCCCACGCCTTGGTCTGTGGCCTGGTGCCCACGCCTTGGTCTGTGGCCTGGTGCCCACGCCTTGGTCTGTGGCCTGGTGCCCACGCCTTGGTCTGTGGCCTGGTGCCCACGCCTTGGTCTGTGGCCTGGCGCCCACGTCCTGGTCTGTGGCCTGGCGCCCACGTCCTGGTCTGTGGCCTGGTGCCCACGTCCTGGTCTGTGGACTGGTGCCCACATCCTGTATCCTGGTCTGTGGCCTGGTTTTTCTGGTCTTGGTCTGTGGTGCATTTTCTGGTCTTGATCTGTGGTGCATTTTCTGGTCTTGATTTGTGGTCCATGTGATGGTCTGTGGCATCTGTCCAGTGTCCTAGTCTGTGGATCATGGCATGGTCCTGGCCTGCGGCCCATTTCCTGGTCTGCGGCCCATGTCCACGCCCATGTCCTGGACTTTGGCCCATGTCTGTGGCCCGTTTCCTGGTCTGCTGGCCTTGTCCACATCCATGTCCTGGTCTGTGGCCCATGTCCATGCCTGTGTGCTGGTCTGTGACCCACGCCTGTGTCATGGTCTGTAGTCTGGTGCCCACGTCCTGGTCTGTGGCCTGGTGCCTACGTCCTGGTCTGTGGTCTTGTGCCCACATCCAGGTCGGCGGTCCACATCCTGTATACTGTTCTGTGGCC
This sequence comes from Ambystoma mexicanum, assembly GCF_040938575.1. NCBI lineage: Eukaryota > Metazoa > Chordata > Amphibia > Caudata > Ambystomatidae > Ambystoma > Ambystoma mexicanum. The sequence continues at coordinate 392,332,443 of NC_090937.1, forward strand.
CGTTTTCTGGTCCTGATCTGTGGTCCATGGCCTGGTTTGTGGCATCCTACCTGTGTCCTGGTTTGGGGCTCAGGGCCTGGTCCTGGTCAGCGGCCCATATCCATGTCCATGTCCTGGTCTGCGGCCCATTTCAACGCCCATGTCCTGGTCTGTCACCCCTTTCTGTGTCTTGTTCTGCAACCCATATCCTGGTCTGCGGCCCATTGGGGTCCCATGACCTCAGTTGATTTTTTCCGCACACTCAGTATGATGCCTACTTATGTTTTTCTAAACTGCCTCATGCTTTATCTGAAGGTGGGGTTCTAATCCTGCTGGGATTGTGTGCTGTGTGATGTCCGTTTCTAACCCTCAAAATATGTGCATTTGCTGCGTTTGGAAGGAACATGTTAGAGGACTGTTGTTCATGCCATTCCTTTCACCTAAAGGCCTTCCAGGAGCATGCTGCAATGCTTTACAACTTTGCCCTATAATCGGATATGGTTCAGATTTGCCCCCCTCATCTTCCAAGAAAAGCGTGCAGGTACAAGAGAGGAGGACCAAAAGGAAAGAAATTGAAAAAAACACTGCAAGTGGTCTTGTGCCCGCGGCATTAGTCGTCATCTAAGAAGAGCAGTCACCCCACTTTCCAGGAATGACAAGGACACCTCTGAGGTGTCTCAACCATCTAATGTACCCTTTCCAACAAACTCTTCCAACACAGCAGAATGGGATAACTTCTAGCAGTATATAAACATTTTCCCATGGGCCATGGCTCCAGCAAATTTGACACCGGCAGCAGAGCATGAACCCACTGCACTCTGAAAAGTCGGTTCAATTTCTGATACTCAAGACTGCTCCCTTCATGCGCCATGTGGATCCGCCTTTGGGTGCCAGTCGCCTTAGTGCCCACAACTCTGTGCAGTTCACTCCTTCAACTAGGGCCAATTGTACTCCATGGAATATCTGGCCTAATTTGGAAAGGAGACCTAGTCCCTGATCGGTTGGATCCCTTAGATTCAGGAGAGGTTGAGTAGTTACTGGGTTGTTTTATGGCATGTTATGTTTCCTTTGCTGATCTTGCTTCTGATGTTCGGGGTGCAACTGGTCTTGAAAGTTACCCTGCATTGGTATTCATGCAGGCCTCTGCCTGTAGTAAGCTTCTTATTACCTTTCAGCAAACAATTGCCATGGATACCTTGGGCCTCCCGATGCCGGTAATGCAGATTGATCTTGCAGATATTCGGGTGCCTCCCAAAGAGACCCACCTGCCGTTATGCAGCAGTTGCTGCCTCAGTTTTGTGGCCATGAATGAGACCTGCCTTGATCTGGCTGTGGACCAAAACCTTGAAAAGTAACCCTGGCCCCCAAATTGAGGCTTCTGATGGATTGTGTCCTCCCACGGATTCTTCATCTTAGATATATCCATATCATGCTTTGCAATTTCGGAAAAACTTTTGACAGCCGAGGGCATTGTATGGCATTGGGTTGAGGTCCCATCACTCTTCTTCTCCACCATGGGGTCTGACATGGATTCGAATGCTCATGAATATTCCCCGTCGTCATGCTGGTAGTCCTCTGCAAAAAGAAAAAGCATATTCGCTTTAGCCTGAAAACTGCTTTTCGAAGGGATTGTGTCCTCCGACGTATTCCTCATCTTAGATATCTCCTTCCAGCTCTGCTGGCCTCGGAACATTTTTTCTCTCTAGAGGGCGCTGCGCGTCGACGTCCTCCGAGTCGATGTCCCTCGACAGCCGCCGTGTCGACGTCGACGTCATCCTGCCTATAAAGGCCGCGCGCAGCGTCCGTTGCTCAGTTCCGTTTTTCCGAGCTTACTCAGTGCCTCGGAATACCGTTGCTCAGTTCGTAGTCAGATTAATCCTATTTACCTCAAGTCATTCGATCCGTACTCGATGGCTTCCTCGTCGGAACCGACAACTCCTCGATCCGGCTTCAAAAAATGCCGAGATTGTGGGAAAAAGATGTCGTTGACTGACCCTCACAGAGTTTGTCTGTGGTTGGGAGCTGAAAACCATTGTTCAGAATGCGAGGACTGTATGTCCATGACAGCTAAGGCCCTGAAGGAGCGTAGGGGGAAGCTGGAGAAAGGTAAGACTTTTAAAGCTTCTTCTTCGTCGACGAAGTCGAGACACTCGTTTCCTCGTCACCATTCGCGCTCCAGGTCTCGGAGTGGGTCTCATCACTCCTCGAGATCGAAGCACTCGAAGAGGAGACGTCGAAGATCCCCTTCTCCGTCTTCCTCTTCCTCTGTTTCGCCAAAAAGAATCCCTTGCCCCACGAAACATAGTTCCCGGGCTGAATGGGAGGAATTCCGCAAAAATATGATGAGCGTCTTCGAGAAAGCGGCCTCGACCCCCTCGAAGACTGCCGAGAGCGATGCTCTGGTCGAAAGACCCGAAGGTCAAAAACGCCGCGAGTCGCAGTACCCGGCGAAGGAAACCTCTCGAGCGCGTCTCAAACCCTCGAGTAGGACAATGACCTCCAAACCTTCCTCGAAGGTTCCGTCGACGAGGGTTCCGTCGACACCGAGGTCGATGTCTTCGACGCCGTTGTCGAAGGGACCTTCGACACACGGGTCTGTCGACTCGACGCCAGCTTCGACATCGGCGTCGACGCCAAGAAAAGTCACTTTACGACACACCCAGTGACTATCCCCAGGTCCTCGACGTCGATGGCTTCGAGATTGTCGAGTAGAATTCCAATTCCGTCGAGGTCTTCGCCTTTGTTTTCGACGCCACGCTCGAAGCCTTCGACGTCGGCGTCGACGACATCGACGTTTTCGAGGCCGATAATGACAAGTTCGGCACCCTCTGCCTTGGAAATGGGATTTACTCCCTTTATGAGTTCAGAACAGTTGAGAACTATGTCTTCAATTTTGGAAGAGGGTGAATTGTCTGAACAGGAAGACACATTTGAGTTGCAGGGACCTGTAACCCCAATTAGAGAGGAATTTTCCTCTGAAGAACGCAGGTTAAAGGATCTTCATGATTCCTTACATGAGGCAAGTGGGTTAGACACTTCCCCTGAGGTGGAGTTTGCTAGGCCAGACCCGGGGGAGCATGCTGAAACCCCCTATAGAGCCTTAATGGCCAGGATCACAGAGTTCATGGGGTGGTCTGCACCTTCACAATCTTTCCAACAAGATGACCTCACGGATATTCTTGACAAAGGCCCACAGGAGGATCCTGTGGTGCCTTTTCATAAAGCTCTTCAGAGGAAGATCATGACAAACTGGGAAACCCCAGATGTAGTACCAGCAGTAAATAAAAAACTCTCTACAAAGTACAGGGTATCTTCTACAGACCCGGAGTTTTTGTCTAAATACCCATCCCTGAAAGTCTGGTGGTACAGGCAGCATCCTCTACCGATGTCAAGACGGCTTATCCTACCGTCCCACAGGACAGGAACGATAAAAAATATGATGCTATGGCAAAGAAAGTCTTTTCAGCATGTAGCATGGCGTTAAAATCTGTTAATGCTACTTGCACCCTTGCTAGGTTCAGCCATACACTTTGGGAGTGTGCTTCTACAGCGGCTGACTGCATCCCGGAGGGAGAAGAAAGGGATGCGTTCCTGAATATTATACAGGACGGTAAAGACTCTATGTGCGAATCCCTCCAGACGGGCATTGATTCGGCTGACAGTATCAGCAGAGCAATGGCGGCAAGTACATCAACCAGGAGATTCACCTGGTTGAGAAAGTCTGGTTTTGCCCCAGATGTGCAAGCCAGGCTCTTGAACATGCCATTCGATGGCTTTTCTTTGTTCGGGAAAAAGGCGGATGACAGTTTAGAGAAACTGCAAACTTCAAAAGCAGCAGCAAAATCCCTAGGAGCTGCAATCCGTCAGACTCCTTTTCGTCCCACAGGAACCTCTGCGAGGGGCAAGTCCTTTCGATTCTACTCCGCATTCGGAAGAGGTAGAGGACGACCGGCTCAAAGGGGACAAAGAAGAACTACCCGAGGTGGACGGGGTAGATATTCAAAAGCCGCAGCAACAGCAGGTGCCTCTTTACCATCGGCATCTGCATCAGCCGCCCCCAAAACCACTCTGAGGACTTCCCTCACAGGACACCTGTAGGAGGCAGGTTGACTCAACATCTGGCGGTATGGCAGGCTATCACGTCAGATGCTTGGGCATTGGAAACAGTTGCCCAAGGTTACTGCCTGCCTTTCCTACGTATACCTCAGAGTCATCCACCGGGGATCAGCTCTCAGAAAGCTCCAGATCCGCTCCTCTTGCAGGAAATTTTGGACCTGCTAGAGAAAGGTGCCATAGAACCGGTACCTGTAGCGGAGAGGAACAAGGGCTGGTACTCCCCTTACTTTCTCATTCCAAAGAAAGACGGAGGACTGAGACCCATCTTGGACTTGCGAGAATTGAACACATTCCTCAGAAAAGACAAATTCAAGATGGTCACTCTTTCTCAGATCCTCCAGGCCCTTCAGTTTCAGGACTTGTTGGTATCTCTGGACCTTCAGGACTCTTATTTCCATGTGCCTATCCATCTCAAACACAGGAAATACCTGAGGTTCGCAATTGGCAACTCTCACTATCAATTTCGAGTGCTGCCATTTGGGCTGACCTCCGCCTCGAGGGTCTTCACCAAGTTAATGTCAGTAGTGGCTGCAAGTCTAAGGAGGGAAGGGATTCACGTCTACCCCTACCTGGACGATTGGTTGATCAGGGCTGTTTCTCCGGAACAAGCTCAGATCCAGCTAAATCACGTGTGCCACTTCCTTCACAGACTGGGCTTCTCACTCAATTTAAAGAAGTCACAAATGATACCATTGCAGAGACTCCAGTACATAGGAGCGATCCTGGACACTTCCCTGGGAAAAGCCTCGCCACCAGAGGTGAGGGCTCAAGATATTCTACAGATGGTTACCAAGTTCCAACATGCCCAACGTCTCCCAGCCTTCGACTTTGAGGTTGCTAGGCCTCATGGCATCCTGCATTTTCCTAGTGCCAGAGGCTCGCCTGAGAATGAGATCCCTCCAGTGGGCACTGAGGACTCAGTGGTCACAATTCTCAGGGAGAATGACAGATCTTCTTCAGGTTCCCGGCAGGGTGGCTCGAGACCTTCAGTGGTGGGCCTGTCAGGAGAACATTCTGAAAGGAGAACAGTTTTGGCAACCCTGGCCGGTGATAACAGTAGTCACGGATGCCTCACTCACGGGGTGGGGAGCCCACGCCAACGACTTGACCATCAGCGGTCGTTGGTCTCCATCGGAGTCCAGACTACATATCAACCTGTTAGAGCTGAGAGCCATCAGAATTGCGCTGAAGGCGTTCCTGCCAGCTGTACAAGGGAAGAACGTCCTGATATTGACGGACAACACGGTGGCCATGCATTACCTCAACAAAAGAGGAGGCGTAGGATCACTACCCCTGTGCAGAGAGGCGATGCAGCTCTGGTTTTGGGCAGTCCAAGAAGGAATCTCTCTATCGGCAGTTCACCTAGCCGGAGAGAAGAACTTGACAGCGGACGCTCTGAGCAGGCAGAACACAGTCTCCCACGAGTGGGAGCTAGCTCAGGAAGTCCTTCAAGAGATCTTCGCCCTTTGGGGAACTCCTCAGGTAGATCTGTTCGCCACCAGCCTAAACAGGAAATGCGACCTGTTCTGCTCAAGGGAATTTCCCCCAGAGGAGCTCTGGGAGACGCGTTCATAGTGGACTGGGAGTTTCCGCTTCTGTACGCGTTCCCACCGGTCCCTGTCATTCCTCAAATGATCAGGAGGTTGAGAAGATTCCGGCGAACCATGATCCTACTTGCCCCGGATTGGGCCAGGAGAACGTGGTACCCGGACCTTCTAGACTTGTCCATCTGCCCTCCAATTCGACTTCCACTCAGAGAGAACCTACTCTCACAGAAGGGAGGTCAGGTTCTCCATCCAGACATCAAAACCCTCAACCTTCACGCTTGGCTTCTGAAAGGCTGAGGTACAAGGATTGGGACCTCCCTGATGATGTTATGGAGGTGTTGCTTTCGGCAAGGAGGCCAGCAACAAAATCTTTATACCGCTGCCGTTGGAACAGATTTTGCAGCTGGTGTAGAGAACAGAATATCGACCCTTTTTCATGTGGTACACCAATGGTTTTGTCCTTCCTACTATATTTGGCAAATTCAGGCCTTCAAGTTGGCACCATTAAGGGCTATCTCGCAGCGCTATCCATCTTTAAGCGTACTGCGGAAGAACCATCCTATTTCAAATTACCCTTGGTAATACAGTTTCTAAAGGGGTTAACCAATGTTTATCCCCCAAGACCATTCCAAGTTCCCCTATGGGATTTAAACTTAGTACTAACTTTCCTGATGGGTACACCTTTCGAACCTCTCCATTCTTGTTCGTTAAGATTCCTTACCCTTAAAACTGTTTTATTAATAGCACTTACATCTGCTAGAAGGGTGAGCGAATTACAAGCTCTTTCTTGTAAACCCCCTCACACAATATTTCACAAAGACAAAGTTGTCCTGCAAGTGAAGCCTAATTTCCTCCCAAAGGTGGTTTCTGAATTCCATATCACTCAGAAGATTACCCTACCATCTTTCTATCCTCCTCCTCACCCGGGGAAAGAGGAAGAGAGGTTACACAGGCTAGACCCTAGGAGGGCTTTAAGTTTTTACATCAGTAGACTAGCCAGGATAAGGCAGGCAGACCAGCTGTTTGTAGGTTACGCAGGTCACAAGCTGGGGTTACCAATAACTAAGCAGACCATTTCCAGATGGATCATTCTAGCCATTCTGGAATTTTATAAACTGGCAGGGAAAGAGCCCCCTCAAAACCTTAGGGCTCATTCGACCAGAGGTATTGCAGCTTCATCGGCCCTCAAAAGAGGCGTGCCGGTTAAAGACATATGTGTGGCCGCTACATGGTCGTCTGTCCATACCTTTACACGTTTTTACAATTTGGATTCCTCCTCCAGTCAAGAGACTAGGTTTGGAAGGGCTGTACTGCATTCTATTCATCAATAGAAGACAGCGTGAAGTCAGTACTCCCTCCTCCGATAATAGAATACTGCTATGGGAGCCTATCTAAGATGAGGAATACGTCTGAGGACACAATCCCTTTGAAGAACAAGTTACTTCTTACCTTGTAACGTTCTTTCGACGGGATGTTCCTCCGACGTATTCCTCATCGACCCTCCCATCCATCCCCGCAGTTCTACTTCCCTTGTTGTTGCAGCTTACGCTCCTTCAGGGTGATTAGTTTAGTCCAGAAAGTATTATTGTGGGCTACAAAACGGAACTGAGCAACGGACGCTGCGCGCGGCCTTTATAGGCAGGATGACGTCGACGTCGATACGGCAGCTGTCGAGGGACATCGACTCGGAGGACGTCGATGCGCAGCGCCCTCTAGAGAGAAAAATTTTCCGAGGCCAGCAGAGCTGGAAGGAGATATCTAAGATGAGGAATACGTCGGAGGAACATCCCGTCGAAAGAACGTTACAAGGTAAGAAGTAACTTGTTCTTCTCCTCTAAACCAATCACTGTCCTTTGGGCCATACTGCCCCCATCCAATGGCAGTCATCTCCCTCAGCTCCACCCCTGGTGGCCATCTTAAGGTTTTTACTGCATGTTTCAGTGTTGAGAGCCCTCTCCTCTTGCTCTTCGAGTTTTTTTACTATTTCGATGTTTTTAGGATCAATTGATGAATTTTTTCTCCAATTGTTCCTTTTTCAATCGTTGATCAACTGCCAGCAGCGGGGATCCGTTGTCGGCGAAGATCTGCTTCATCGCCAGTTCTTCTGCAAGTTTCGAAGGCCCAGGCTTGGGCCCGCTGCACGCCTTCTACAATATGCGAAGAAAAGAGGAGTCTCTTCAAGATATGTGTGAAATGTGGATTACGCAATGTCTATGTCGAGTATCGGCACCTCAAGTGCTTATATTGCCTGCATCCTGACCACGATGAGGAGAAGGATGCAAGATTTGCTGTTTTTTGAGGAAAATGAAAATGGACCGCTACAGCAGGTCTGCGACGTGGCTCTAGTTGGGGAAGCGTTCTGGGGCGGCCTTCAATGCACTCATGCCTCATCCACGACCGGCCGGTCGCATGAGCGTGCTCGCTCTGAGAAGAGGTTGAGGTCCTTTGAAGATGCCCCTGAATAGGGAGGTCCAAAAGAAGGCTAAGCACCACACTACAGATCCCGCTAGGGTCACTGCGGCAGCGGGGCCCAATTCGGGAAAGACATGTTCCCCTTGTCCATCTGTGTCAATAGTGAGCCTACCATTTCAGGGTGCACCTTTCAAGAGGAAGCCCCTGATCCTGTCGAAGCTTGGATTGCCGTCCGCGGACAAGGCTATGAAGGATAAGTCCTCGGGTGGTTCCTCTCATCCACCATCAACGACCCCTTCGTCGACCAAGACCACGACATCGTCAATGGCTACTTTGTCTTCCAGAACATCCACTCCGTCGACGACCACAGCCCTGTTGACAGCATCAAAGACATCCACTTTGCCGATGATGATCACTACACTGTCGAATGTTTTCTACTGCCGTGGTCTCCTCCCCCAAGACTGCAGTGACGCCGCAAGTGTCTTTGCCTGCACGACCTACGGCTTTGGTGGCAGTGGCCCTGATGACCACGGCTGGAGTGGCTGCTGAAGCACCCTTTATCGCTTCGTTCCCGAAGGAGTCTGGTAGGACCAAGGAGCTACCACCCCCTATGAAGTTCTTCTCTAGGCTGGTAAGGATATCCCTGACGATGCCAAGGGAGCCTGTGCAGATCTACACAAGCTCTGACGAGGACAGTTTACGCAAGGGCTACTATTTTGACCACGAAGGGGGCTGTGGGCCCATGTCCATAGAGGGATCTTCGTGGAACGAGCCCGATTTACCATCTAGCCCATGAAGGCCCTCCGGTCCAGAGCCGTTGCCAGTTCAACCCTCAGCCACTGCATAAGGACATGTTGCTGAACATACGGACGACTCTCCACACGGTGTCGGAGATGCAACAAAGGCTGCCTGCTACTACTGTGCCTGACATGGCACAGAGTCCTGTGAGGCCTCTGGCCAGAAGCCCTAATGGGCCAAGACATAGGCCAAGAGACCACCCAGGCGCAAGACGTCAGCTGATGCCACCACCACACTAGCCCGTTTGCCCAGTGGTGGTGGAGCCCCCATACACCGGTACGGATACGGACGCTAAGGTGACGCATACCGATGAGTCTGATGACTTTACCGGCAGACGGGGAGCCGCTGGGTGCCGACACGCTGGCCAGGGCATCGCCACTGGATGAGGTTGGTTGTTTCATGCCATGATCTTGAAGGCCTCTCTCTTCATCTTGGTACCCCCAGAGGAGATGAAGAAAGAGGGGGTTTCTCTTCTAACGCCGGGAGTCCAAACGGAGGTCTGTCATGTTGGTCCCTCTGGTGGATGATGTCTGGGAGGAAGTTTTGACCTTCTCCAGACTCCGAGGTGTCTACCGCGCCAGGAAGCGCTCGTCGAATCCATCATCCTAGGCCAAGGTGCCTACAGACCAGGAGGGGAAGAAGCTTGATGCAGTGGGAAAGCACATCATTTACACTGTGGCCTCCACTGTCAAAGCCGCCAATGCCCAGGCCCATTCTGGACTTCCTTCCGGGGGACAAGAAGGTCAAGGCCCGGGCCCTGTTCCAGGAAGGAGAGGTGGCCTCGGATCACGACTACACGGTGGCTGTGGACATCGCAGATACTGAGTTCCCGCAGGTGGGCAATGGGGTGTTGCTCCGACACCAGGGCTGGTTGAAGGATACTTACTTCAGGACGGAAGTCCAGTCTAAGGTGGTGGCCATGCCCTTTGATGGGGCCAATTTTTTTGGCAAGACTGGTGACGAGTCTCTCCAGACGATCAAGACGATACAGAGAAGGCATGCTCTCTGGGGACATTGCATCAGAGGAGATTGTCATACTTTTGGTCCTCAAGGGGTATAACATCCCCCATCGCAAGCCCTCCCATTCCATGGCCATGGAGGCCTACCGGGGCCGTTAACAAGCTTACAGCAGCGGAGGACAGCAGCGGTGTTACCCTCAAGCCAGGACGCAGACGTCCAAGCAGGCCTGAACCTGCGGAGATCAGGGCCCCCACTTTTGCACCCAAATGGGAGGCCCGCTAGCGAGCTTTGTCAACAAGTGGAAGTCCATCGCTACGGACAAATTGGTGCTGGAAGTTCTTCATCAGGGAAACGCCTTGGAATTACAACAGGTGTCCTTGCATTCCTCCTGTCGTGCGTCAAGAACTACACATGGCTCAACTGCTGCAGGATGTTCAAGCCATGTTCCGGAAAGGGGCGATAGAACTTGTCCCCCAAAACCTTCTATGCTCCGGACCCCAGATACTTTCTAGTAGGGCGGTGGCGGCAGATCCTGGACTTAAGACATCTCAACAAGTACTTTAAGTCCAGGAAGTTCCGGATAGTCACGTTGCAGCATGTGCTCGGCCGATTGGAGGAAAGACTTGGTGACGCTGGATCTGGAAGACGCTTACATTCACGTCCCCATCTACCAGAAGCATTGAATGTTCCTGCGATTTGTTGTCCAGGGGCAGCAATATCAGTTTAAGGCCCTGCCTTTCGGCCTGAAATCGGCAGCAAAGGTGTTCATGAAGTGCTTAGCCCCGGTGGCGGCCCCTCTAGATCTCAAGGGCATCCACATCTACCCTTATCTGGACGACTGGGTCATCCACTCATGCCTTCACACACTGGCAAACCAGCACATGGCAGAGACCATTCGTCTGCTGACGGAGCTCGGATTCTCCATCAATTATCCGAAGTCCTGCATGGAGCCGTTGCAGACGCTCTGTTCCTAGGCGCCATTCTCAACACGGTCACATGCCTGGCTACTGTAAGGAACTCATGGTGGCAACAGTAAAGACAGACACAAGGGATCACAGTTCAAGGGTGTTTATTAAACTGGATAAATGGGTTGGAAAAATGCCTTATCCTAACCTAAATCTAAGATGGGAGCAAGCTATGGCCATCAAATAATAAGGCAGTCCTAGTGGCGTCTTGTCAAAATAAAATGGCCTATATTAGCAAAAAAAACAATTGCTAATCCTTATAACTAAATACAGAAAAGTGTGGGATAAGATTCTTGAGAAAGAAGTGTTCACAAATGATAAGTCAGGATGTAGTAGCCGGGGGTCTCCCCTCTCCATGTTTTCAGCACGGGATAAGGTGGGTGACACGCTTTTGTCAGCACAAGCCTACAGTTCCTTTCGCAGGTATCAGGACCACTGGCGGTTAAGTCTTGTTCCTTCAAAAAGTGTCTTGCCTCTGTGGACCTGCTGCATTCAAAAATACTAAACCAAAGAGTTCCTTTTTCTGTCCATACGTTGGGTGATGCTTCTTCACCCATGGGTTCCTCTCTTTCGGGCTCAGACCCCTCTTAATTGTTAGCCTCCCTCTGCCGGGTTCACTATGGCTTGTATCCCAAAGGATTTTAACCCATCTTCCATCGTTACATTCACGATTCTTATTGTCTTTCAACTGTTCACAGTGAACCTCCCTTTCTCGGGTTCACTCTTGTCAGCACCAACTGCTCATTGAGGCATCAGACTTCACCCCTGTTGATCGGCATCCCTCCGTCCAGTTCACTCTTGCCAATCTTTTCTATCACCATGCGGGATTCGTTTCCATTAACTTTCCATTACTTGCTGGTAAAAGACTTTCGACTGTACAGCAGATTTTGCTAGACCTCTGTATGACCACTTTGACACTCTTCTCACGGCCCTCGCACGGCCTCATGGTGTATTGTTAGTTTCAAAAGAAATGGAGAACCAACTAGAGTCTCTCGCCGTACACCCACGTGGTGCCGGACCCTTTTTGCCGGCTTTCCCCTACGACCTTCACAGTTCTTTACGCTTTCCTTAACTTGCAACTTTCATTCAACACAATTTGGTTTCTTATCAGTTCTCCCCCTCGACTAACCGGCTGTGATGAACCGCTTGGTTTTCCTTGTACCGGGAGTCTGGACGGTACCACAGTATCAAGTGCCTCCTGTTCTCCTGCTTATCAGCATAGGCACGCTCTGTGTAGCATTTGTTAGAACTGATTTTCTATACTCTGGCCTGGTAGACAGATGTATAGAAGGCCAACCTATATTGTGACAGGGACAACTCTGGGATGCTGTAGCCAAACCAGTTTAGGTAGCAGTGACAGGCAGTCTAGGCTAAATTCTCCAGAGGTGGTAAGCTTTTAAGGGGTCCACAATGAGGTCACACAATGGGAATCACAGATTACACTTAGACAAGATGTATAAAATACAGTTACTTAATTATGGCCAAAAAACACTAGAAAAAAAACTACAATCATGTTGTCTTATAGCACAACACTATCAAACTAAAAGCATATATGCATTCACTTGGTTATCAGGCATAATACAGATCAGAAACTCCTGCAAAAGAAGGGTTAGACAAGTATTCTGCTCAAAAAGGTCCACAGAGATGTCCCCTAACTAAAATTGTCCTGCCCTAAATTGCCTGGGGCCTTGTGCCCAATAGTTCAGGATACAATTCCACAGAATTTAGGATGCAGGAAGAAATGCAGGTAGGGTCTCTGGGGTCCAGTGAAGGGTTCTTAGGGTTAGGGTTCAAGTTAGACTAATGCCCAAAAGTAGCCCCAACAGTCAGATGTCTTGCGCAGTGGCTAATGGTAGTGTAGGGGTAGGTAAGAAACTCTGAAATTTACCCCCGTACTCCGATTCTTCCCCAGACTTGGCAGAACAAAGGAAGGGTGGCCTGACGTTGCTTTTCCTGCTGAAAGCCGCAGTCCTTGATTTTCAGGGGTTGCAGGTTCAAGCTCATCGTGTCTTTTACTGTTGCAAGGACTCTCAGTCGACAAATGCAGATAAACTCAATGCAGAACCCCTCTCAGGACTGGACTCGGGTCAGGTAAGCAATTTTCGGACGGTGGTCACCGCGCACGGCGACGCAAAAGGACTCAGCAGCCACGATCAGACTTTCCCTCCTATCTCGGGTCCCCTTGATGCCTGGACGCCAAAACATCACAGGAGGTAGTCTTGCAGGGCCTGCTGAGGATCCCCCAAGTTTGAGGCCGAAACTCGGTACGGTGACGCCGGCAGCATAGTAGCCCAAAAACAGAGCTTGTCAGCCACAGGGCGGTTCAAGGGCACATCCGAAGTCTTTCTTTGGCTGGGCACCGAGCAGACATCGAGCATGGAGGGCCCCTCCACTCCAAGGGTCGTAGTTCCTTTGCAGGACTACTAAAGATCAAGAGCAAGACAGGGCTCCTCCAGTACAGCAACAGAAGTTGGTTGGCAGGCCTCCTTCAGTCGGGTCTCAGGTTTGTTCGCGGGTCTCACAGCTGGATAGGATACTTGGCTCCTTCAGGTTTCTCCAGGATTTCTGAAGAATGGGTTCAGGGGTCCTCTTCTTATCCTAAAATCCAGTTAAGAGCTGAAACTCCCAATAGCAGGACTAGCCCACACCCCCCCACCCCCCCAGCTGTGGTCCATACAGGCCCACTGGCGGGAACATTCATGCATGCCACTCAGACACACTGAAAACAGTTTGCGGATTGGAGTCAGACAGACCCAGCGCACATCCTGCCACCAAACACACACAGCCCTCCAGTAGCCTGCAACAAGCTCCTGATTTCCCAGCCACTGGAAGTCCTTATAAGGATTTTCCTGGCCTCTCAGGCCAAGAAGAAGACTAAAAGACAAGATGGCAAAAGAACAGGCGAAAGATCTTGTGGCACGGCCATGTTTGACCATTAGCCACAGTTGGTAGCCAAACGCGTTAAACGCGGAAAGCTAAAACGAAAATCCCCAAAAAGTGGGGAAAAGTCACTGCTGCCACGAGCTTATCCTTTTAGCACACCTAGCGTAACCAACAATCCTCTGAGTGTTAGTCTAGGCTAAAGCATGGCCATTTAGAGATCTGGCATTAATAAGGGCCCCCTTGATGGTCGCACCTTCTAGTTGGGATGGAAGAGTCGCAGAGTTCTCTGTCAGGGTAAAGGGGGCAGTGATATTGCAGAATTGCTGTTAGTCTGATTGGGTCTCGGTAGTTTTCGTAGAACATGAGGTCCTGATGTGGAGCGGGAGCGGAGTCTTTCATTTCTAATGGAGGTAAGGCATGGTATTTTAGAAGTGTTATAGGTGTTAGCCATGGTATGACTGTGGATGAAAGGGAAGTGGCTGAATATTTTGAAGGGCAGATTATCTACGTTTTGTTGGGCTGGTGTAGTTGTCAGTGGGAAGAGAATAAGCAGGAGTAGTGTGGGATAAGAGTGTTGCGAGGCTGAAGGCGCGCTCCAGTGAGTGTATCTAGCATTCCCCGGGACCACCATAGGTGTGGGCGGCACTAGTTATAGACTAGGCACAGTGTTTTGTGTTAGGCCAGATGAGCTAGGTATGGCATCAGTATTAGGCAAATAGGTATGATGAGAGCTAACCAAATTACCAGGTGGGTAGATTACCTCTGTGGGTGGAGAGCTGTGTGACAATAATACAATATGCACATAATACATGCGACATATGCTAATTGTTCGGGAGAATTCTCATTCTATGGCTAATTTCCCTTACCTATAGAGTCCCCCAGCAGCTTTGCTGGATTTGAAGGGTTTGTTTTTTTCTCCTGCTAAGAGTGAGACTCTTTTTCCCACTCTTAGGCATATTTGCTATGTGTGTTCTAGGCTATTTTTTGTGTTTAATGTCTATGGGGTTTATCTCACCCTCATAGGAACCATCTTTATACACATGTGTTACACAGCACCCTCCGTGCAGTAACATAGGGGTGTCCTAAGGACCCCCAAACATAGACTCCATACCCTGAGACTGACTACTGTCTACCAGGGCATTTAAAGTCCCCAATGACTTTACTAGTCAATCTTTATGAACTAAACGAGAACAACCCATCAAGTACTGGAAAGGGTTAATAGTTTTTCCCTGGTGTTCATTTTCAAGAGTACTGTACAGTCCCTCTCTCAAAAGTTTCTGGCTGGTGGCAGTGGTTACTACCAAAAATATTTGACCGCAAATATTTCCTTATGGGATTTTTCATTGTTCGAGGCTACCACATTTACTGACAGCCTCTAACATACCGCCGCTTTATTTTTATATTAACTTTACTCCGGTAGGTTTTATTTGCCAGAACTTTTATATGAATTCTTTCTTGTGTCTTTCTCCAAGATCCTAACCCAGGTCGGGGATCCTTTGTTCGTCCTTTTGGCGGGCTTCTGCCAAGAAGCCCTCCTTTCGGCACCACTGAGTCTGGGGTGGACCCATTGTGTGGGAGGGGGAGTAGGACCCCTGGACAGGGTTGCCTCAGCAACCCATGTCGCACTCTGCCCTGATAGGCTGGAGGGCCTCCCGCCAGGATGACCACTCCACTGTGTGAGTGACAGCTAGGCTGTTTGAATGGGGATCTTTTTGCATAAAAGCAGGGTCCTGATGACTGGAAGAGCAAGACGTTGCCACTGGAACTAAGAAACCGAAGAGGATAGAAGCCAAAGACATCTGCAATGACTGAACCACCGGGGAAGCCCTGCTGCAGCGTCTCACCACTTTTCTCCACACGACGAGAGAAGATCTTCATCTGCAAGAGCCTTCTTCCCTTGAACTGGTGGGACCAACCAGTTTGCCAATCGCCTTCCATGACCTGCCTTCGTCAAATCGCCAATGCCCTGTGCTCGGAGACCGGATAGCCAGGCACCCGTCCACCCGGACCGCGATTTAAAGGAGTGTACCTTTTATTTCGTTTGGCAGCACCGTGGCTGGTTTCATCCCTGGGTAGTGCAGTAACACGAACCTTCCTCCACGACGAGTCTCTCTTCCTCTGCTGGATCCCCCGAACTGCAGGAACTACCAGGAACAACTGCCACCGCAGGAGCCTCTTCTTCATTTAAGGTACTTCGTTCCGCCAGGCCGCCCTTTTCGTTTGGTAGTGCAAAAGGGGTTTTAAATCCTTTACCTACCTGTTGGGTTGGCCGCCCCTATCTTCTAACATTGTCTTTCACCTTCTGCAACCAACCTTTCAAATCGTTTAACAAAGAATTGACTGCAGCTACAAGAACATTTTGCTCCTTGGTGTTTTGCCCTGTACCACTGATTCTGGCACAGGCCTCTTGACTCTGGTTGAATCTGTTATAACTGCCCTCTCTAGATTGCTTCTCAACTAGAAATGTGTTGGTGCACCTAACTCTTATAACCACCTCTTCCTTCCCACTCTTATAACTTGTGAAGTGCCTTTTTGCTCGGTTTTCACCTAAGTATAATACATGCTAAAGTACTGCCTTGCCTAAACTTGTTCACAAACTTATTGGGAAGTGTTGCTAGGGTGCCTAAGAGTATATTCCTGTATAACTTGCCCTTCCCCTCCCTTGTGAGAAATTGCTAGAGTGCCATTTGTGTTTGGTTTTCACTGTGCCGTTTTGCGCAGTTTTCACTCTTGCTCAAACTTGTCTACAATTTAACTAGGGAGTTGTGTATACTTTTCTTGACTGATTTGAACTTGCTTTAAGAACTGTGATTGATGTGTCTAAATAGAAGTGTGTAAAATAAATATATATATTCTTTTTAATACAAAGCTTTGGTCAGGGTTTCCTTGAACCATGGTACTGTAGCCCTATTGTGTAAACTCTGAATGCTGCTCATCTCCCTCTTGAGATAAGTCTGAGTGCTTAGCCACAGCTACCAACTAAATCTTTGTGGTACAGACTGATACCAAAGGGGATTTATTGCTCGTACCTGTAGTCTTAATCTTCTATAGTGCTCCCTAGGGGAACTGCAAAGGATTCTGCCTAACACTAATAAGGTAAATGGGTGGCAAAATACTTATGAGTACATACTAGGTTGGCAAGCTCTTAATCAGAGCGATAAGCCGCAATGGTATAGCACAGGTATACAGTGTCTATAGACATGTGATGATGGACAAGGCAATCAGTGCCAATAGTGGATCACATATGATACTAGCAGACGTATGTCGGTAGGATAGTGTTATTCATATATAGCGCTAGCATCAGCAGAGAGGTTATGTTCGTGGGTGGCAATCGGCTTCAGGTGAGGGACGGGCTCCTGCCCTCCCTCAGGAAAACACAGAATGAAGTTAAGAGTGGTACCACGTAGACCTGTATATATTTGCCATTATAGTATTGCCAGAGTACAAAGCGTGTTATTGTGATTCTGTATATAACTTTGAACCTTATTTATATAAAGACTGTGTTTTCACTAATATAGTGTGTGGACATTCCTTTGTGGGTGCTTGGGGACTACCCTGTACTTAAGAACCAGCCTGCATCACCCCCTGAGAGCTATGCCTTGATTGCTCGACTACGTTACCTATAATAGAGAATCTTGGCTGGGGTACTCTGTGCCTCTCCTCTGCCATATAGAGAGCAGGAGTACAGACGCCCCCTCTGGTGCTTTACAGGGGGTCTTGGCCGAGGTCCTCACTCTACGCCCTGCGGCTAGAACGGGGCTCCCGATGCAGAAGGACGTTGTGGCCTTGGCCAAAAAGGGATGGCTTAAACCTCATTCGGTGCAGCCTACCAACCGGCGCCTCAACGCCAAGTACAGGCAATTGGAGGGAGATCCACTCTTGCTGTTGGCACACCCTCAACCACACCCTTCAGTGATTGCCGCAGCCTCACTCTACTCCAAACCTCAGTTGTCCTTGGCTACCTCGTCTTCTGCGCTTCTAGGCAAAGAGAAGATGATCTTGGAGGCATATGGAAAGAAGGTCTATTGCAACACCTCAGTGCACCTTCGTCACTCTAATGCAGACGCCATGCTCGCAGCCGTTCATCAGAGGCTTTGACAGGAAATAGCCAACTTCCTTCCGGAACTTTCAGTGCACAGTCAAGCATGTTTCAAGGCAGGGCTGGCAGAAGCGAAAATGGTGGCTCAGGACATCATGAAATCCACTGCCGTTGCGCATATAGACAACTCGGGCCATGCCATCTGAATCGCCATGGACATGAGGACTGCCTGGCTACGGGCTACCAAATTCAACCTGGATGTCCAGGAACGCATATTGGACCTTCCATTCGAGGGTGGTGACCTTTTTCATTTCACCACTGATGAGGAGCTAGATAAGAAGAAAAACAGTTCCCAGACTTCAAAATCCTGATCTATCCTCATGAAGTCCACGGCCAAGACGTACAGCCAGACGTATCAGCGTTCCGACAAGGGGCGGGCCTTCAGCAGGTTTTGGGGCTTCCAGGAACAGAGGTCAAGACAGCCGGACCGGTCTCCAAGTCAGCACCAGCGTAAACGGCACATGGCGGGGAGCAAAGGCTTCTTTTAGTCCCACTCCTCTACCCCAGCCTCAGAGGGAAAGAAGACACGACACGCCCTTCCGGGTCCACGTGTCTGCGGTGGGGGTTGGGGGGGCAGGCTTGCCCTTCACACACATTTCTGGTGCACGAGGTTTGCGGACTCCTGGATACTCTGTGGTCTAAACGGGCTACCGCCTACCAGTTCCTGCCTCCCCTCTCACAGATTGGGACAACAACTCTGTTGGTAGAGATTCGATCGCCTGTAGAGAGTTGGGCAGTGGAAGAAGTCCCAGCGTCCCAGCGGGGCATGGGCTTCTACTCCAGGATTTCTGCCAAACACAAGAAGAACCAGGCTGGCCTGAGAGTTGTGTTGGACCTTTCCACCTTGAACCTTTTCCTCCCTCTTCAAAAGTTCAAGATGGTTGCCACAGCGCTTATTTCGGAGATACTGTGCAGGGGAGACTGGCTGTGCTCCCTGGATCTGAAGGACATGCACTTACACGTCCCGATTTGGTTTTCATTTCCAATACAAGGTGCTACCGTTTGGCCTCAACTCAGCCCTCAGGGTCTTTACCAGATTCATGAAGGCGGTGGCAGCCCTCCTCAGGGCCTAGGGGCACCATGTTTATCCATACCCAGGTGGCTGGCGCGTCAGGGCGAGATCCCCGGAGGTGGTCCAGCACACCTCCTCTGCCCTCATGCATATACTACACGAGTTGGGATTTACCATCAATCTCAAGAAGTCACAGCCAGAGCCTACTCTGAATCTAATCTTCCTAGGCCTCATCTGGGATACGAGCTCCGAGATAATTTTTCCCTCGGAGGACAAGGTCACAGCCATCAAGAGGGCCACCAGTCATTTTCTCAGCAGAGCGGTGACCTCAGCATGGTGGTACCAGCACCTCTTGGGCCTCATGGCAGCATGTCTCCTGGCAGTGCCATACACAAGGCTCAAAATGAGATGATTGCAACTGCACTTCGCAGCCTCATGTAGTCAGGAGCGTGGTTCCTACGTGAAACTCGTCGGCATTCCTCCCCTTCTCCTCCAGGATCTTGTCTGGTGGAGCACAGACTGCAACTTGAGGATTGGCAGACCCTTCAGGCAACCAGAACTGCAGGTTACCATCGGTTTAAATCAACACAGACTCTTCCTTGGAGGGCTGCGGAGCCACCCTGTACAACCACAGCATCCATGCAGTCTGGTCTCTCCAGAACAGGAGGCTCAAATAAACTGGCTAGAGCTGAAGGCAATCTGGCTTGCTCTCAAAGCCTTCCTGCCGATGATCAGTGGCAAGACAATCCTCATCCAGACGGACAACTCCACCAGCATGTATTACATCAACAAGAAGGGTGGCACCAGATCTCCTCCTCTATGCACCTTGGCAGTCAACATTTGGGAGTGGGCTCTGGAGAACAACTTACACCTGAGGGCTATACACCTCCCGGAGGAGTCGAACCTGAAAGCGGACAGGCTCAGCAGACTGGGTGCGGACAACTACGAATGGCAGTTGAACGATCAGGTCCTGCAGGGGATCTTCGACAGATGGGGTCATCCCCAGGTATACCTCTTTGCCACCTGGTCCAACAGGAGGTGTCCCCAGTTTGCGTCCTGGCAGGGACAGGGCTGGGGCTCTCTGGGGGATGCGATGCAGATAGTGGAACAACATGAATGTGTATGCCTTCCCTCCCACTCCCCTGGTCCATAGAGTAATCTGCAAGATCAGGGAGGCTCTGCACCGCTGTATCATCCTGATAACTTTGTGGTGGCCCGCAAGGCCATGGTTCTCTGAACTTCTCAGCCTGTTAGAACAGGCCCTGGTGCACCATCTGCTGGGTCCAGCTCACCTACTCTCTGAGCAGGGAGGCACGGTCATCCACCCCGCCCCCCCGAGGGTAGCCCTCGGAGCGTGGTTCATGAACAGGTCACCTTAAAACACCTGCGTCTGTCACAGGCTAATCTAGACATCATACAGGGTGCTAGAAGCAACGCTACTAGGAGCCAGTACAAGAGCAAGTGGACTAGGTTTTGTCACTGGGCAGAATCAAAGGAAGTCGATCCCTTGACTTGCACGTTGGTTGACGTGCTATCCTTCTCAGCACACCTCGCACACTCGGGGGTGCAAGTAGACACATGCTGCGCCTATCTGGCAGCCATCGGAGCCTACAGGAACTCAAAGGAGGAGGTCTTTTCCTCCTCCAACCCGTTAGTTGAGACATTTGGTGGGCCTCCCCAAGCTTTACCCACCTATCAAGAAGCCACACCTGGTGTCGGACCTCAATGTAGTGTTGGGCGCCCTGGTGCATTTACCATTTGAGCTATGGCGTCCGTGGACATCAGGCTGGTCACCATTAAACAGCCCTTTTGGTGGGTCTTATGTCTGCACGCAGTGTCAGTGAAATCCAGGCACTGGTGGCTTCAGAACCCTATACTACCTTTCATAAGGACATGATGGTCCTTAGAACTCACCCTGCATTCTTACCTAAGGTAGTCTCCTCATTTCACCTCAGTGATGAGATAGTGCTACCTACTTTCTTCACGGACCCCAAGGACGTAGCGCAGAGGGTACTGCACTGTCTGGATGTCAGACGTGCAGTAAAGTTCTACTGGGACAGAACCAAGCGCTTCCGCGAATCGGAAGCGCACTTTGTCATCTTCGGTGGGGCAAGGCCAGGCTATCAAGCTTCCAAGGTCTCCATAGCAAGATGGATGGTTGCGGCAATCAAGGAGGCTTAGGGGCAGCACAAACCACTGGCGGCAAATATGCATGCACACGCTATCAGAGCCAAGGCCATGGCTGTGGCTTTCCAGAGACACGTTCTGTGGCAGGTATTCACTAAGGCGGCTAGATGGGCTACGCCTTTCGGCCTTATGCAAGCACTACTGCTTGGATGCCAGCTCCAGGTCAGACGCAGCATTTGGTCAGGCAGTTTTAAGGAACTTGTTTTCTTAGGAGGGTCACCTCTCCACCCTGGCGCTACATTGTTGTAATCGCTCATACAATATGGAGTAAAGGGGGCCGGAACGTAGGATTAGTAAGTTACTCACTGTAGTTACCAACATACTCCTAGTCCATAGTCCCCTTTCCTCCGTACGTCCCTCTATCCTCCCCCTTAATGAAACTGGTGTCATTAGCCAATGGTAATATTGTGGACGCGTCAAAGGGGAATGAGGAGTAGCGCCGGTTGGCGGAGTCAGGGGAGAGCATACTCCCAGACCCGCACACCTGCGCGCCTCTAAATTTAAAGGGCAAGAAGATTTTTTCTGGTGAAACAGGTTCCTGCAGCCCTAGAGTTTGGGCATTATTCCCTGCCGCTGGATCCTAGCCAAGACCAGAGCTTGCATCTGCGTTGTCTTGCTACGGCCATAAATGGAAACACTTCACAGTTTGGTGCAGGACTCAGAGAATGACGCTGCTGTGTGTCATTGCTCGGCAGCTCCTTCTGTACTTGCTTTGCATGGCCAAGGCTGGCCTGGCGCATGCCTTGATTAGGGTGCACCTGGCTGCCATATCCCATTAGACCAGGACACCTGGTAAGACCTCCCTGTGGTTGCAGAGGCTCATCAAGGAGTTCCTCAAAGGCATCTTTAGTACTTTTCCACCAGTGAAGGCTCCTGCTCCAGCTTGGGAGCTGAATGTGATTTTGACCAAGCTTATGGGGCCCCCATTTCAACCAATGTTTCAGGCCCCACTGATGATTCTCTCGTGGAAGACTGCTTTCCTCATGGCAGTCACCTCGGCCAGGTGTTTCGGGGCAATCTAGGCCCTCTCTTGCAAGCAGCTGTATCTGTCCTTCCACATTACAAGGGTGGTGCTGTGGACTCAACTTTATGCTGAAGTTTCCTTCAGAATTCCACCTCAACAAGCCTTTGGTTCTACCAGTCTTCTTCCCGAACCCTTCTACGCCGGCGGAATGAACTTCGCATTTGCTGGATAATGCTCGTGCTTTGAAGGTTTATGTGACACGCACGGGGGATTTTCGAAAGACATCTCAACTCAAGGTCCTGTCTAACGCTTTCATATCCAGGTGGCTCTCCCGCTGCATCGTGCACTGTCATCGTCTGGCTAAGAGAACTCTTCCAGGACGGCTGACAGTCCACTCCACCAGAGCTGTTGCAGCGACGACAGCGTTTCTTTATGGTGTGCCCTTGCGCGACATCTGCAGGGCTGCTACATGGAGGCCCACACACACCTTCACAAGGTTCTACTGCGTCAACAGGCATTCCAGGGAGCAGTCCCGGGTCAGCCAAGCGGTGCTACACAACCGGTTTGTTTGAGGTGAGTATATTCCAGAGATAAGTGTATTGCTTCTGTTGAGTCTTGCCACCTCCTGTGGTTGTCTGTGTACTGCTATGCAATCTTATTCATGAGCATGTGAAACCATGCCAGACCCCATGCTGGAGAAGGAACACGTTACTCACCTGTAACCTCTGTTCTCCAGCATGGGTCTGGCACAGATTCACATGCAAACCCTCCCTCCTTCCCCTCTGTGGCTCTTCTTGGTTCATACTGCCACGTTACCTTCTATACCAAATCTGAAGCTGGCCACCCGGGGTGGAGCTTAGGGAGACAACTGTCATTGGATGGGAGCGGTATAACTCAAGTGACAATGATTGGTTTAGAGTAGAAATGCAGTTTTCAGGCTAAAGCAAAACTGCTTTTTCTTTTTACCGAAGATTCCTAGCCTGATGACAGGGGATATTCATAAGCATGTGAATCCATGCCAGACCCAGTCTGGAGAACAGGAGTTACAGGTAAGCAACTTGTTCCTTATCTTCTGACTCCTCGCCCGACACGTCGGGTACATTTTCCCGGTAAGGCTGCATCAGCGGCCGAACGGGAAAAGCTCAGTCAAATAATGTATTACCTCAACAAAAGAGGTGGTGTAGGGTCACTATCACTCTGCATGGAGGCAATGCAGCTCTGGCTTTGGGCACTACAAAATGGGGTCTCTTTGTCGGTGGTTCAACTAGCCGGAGACGAGAATACAATGGCGGATACTCTGAGCAGGCAGAGCATGATCTCCCATTAGTGGGAGTTAGCTCAGGAAATCCTTGAGATCTTTGACCTTTGGGTAACCCCTCAAGTGGATCTGTTTGCATCCAGTATCAACGGGAAATGCAACCTGTTCTGCTCCAGGGAATTTCCTCAGAGAGAAGCTCTGGTGGACGTGTTCACAGTGAACTGTATTTCCACTCCTCTACACGTTCCCACCAGTCCCTGTCATCCCCATGTTGGGAATCCTCGTGCTATAGTTATTGAGCTTTTGCTGCGTTTTTTTCTCTCGATTTTTCTAAGAGTTTTACTCTATTTTTTCAGTCAATCGAGCCTCAAGCTCCACCAATTAACCTTACGATTAACAGGGACCCGTTTTCGGATTCTTCAGCAGCCCTCAAGGGCGGATTTTCGTCGAGTTTCTTCTTGGAGGATTCTAGAAGCTTCTTCGAGGCCTACACCACGTGGATATGGCAGAGGAGAAGAAGGACTCAGTGTCTCTCTTCAAGGTTTGCCCGGACTGCAACTTACGGAACGTCTTTTTGGACGATGGACATTCCCTGTGCCTTACTGCCTGCATTCGGACCAGACGCATGCGCCTCAGCAAGTGGCTGCAGGGCAAGGCCCCTGCTCTGGGTGAGTCCCGGCAGCATGCCTCCTCTGCCCAGAAGAAGAAAGCAGAGCAGTCTTCTAAGACCTTTGAGGGCGCTCCTCCCTTGGGGGCCCAACATAAGGCTAAGCACCGCAAGTCCACTGCCTCCCGGAGAGTCGTTGCGACGGGCTCTTCGGTGGCCAGGGTGAG
This sequence comes from Ambystoma mexicanum, assembly GCF_040938575.1. Lineage (NCBI taxonomy): Eukaryota > Metazoa > Chordata > Amphibia > Caudata > Ambystomatidae > Ambystoma > Ambystoma mexicanum. Next base: position 392,356,457 of record NC_090937.1, read on the forward strand.
CTCAGCGTCTCCAGCACTTTGTATCATGAGCCAGCGCTCCAGTTCTTCAAAGAAAAGGAAGTCGGACCATCCGGGCAAGCTTTTGGGGCAGCCCCAAGCCGGACCGATAGAGAAGGCCATGGGGGAGCGGGTCAAGACCCTCCCCCTAAGGTGAAGGCTGCGGACGCGGTCAAGACTGTGAAGGCCCAAGTGCATCAGACAAAGGCCCACACTTCCATCAAAGTAGTGGCAGCGACCCTCGCGAAGGCTGCTGGGGCGGATTCGCATGGCACAGCCCCTAAGGTGAGAGTATCCCTGCCTGCCAGGAGGGAGTCCTCTTTCCAGCCCATCGAGAAGACCCCAGAAAAGGTGATGCCCATCATTTCACTGAAACAGTCTCCCCTGGTCGCAGAGAATGGGGGGGGCACGGTAGTCCTCCAGGGCACAGACATTTATTCAGAGGAAGAGCTCACCAATCTCCCTGTCCTCCAGGAGGGGAGATGCGTCGATAGCAGCCCCTACAGGAAGGATCCCGACGAAGGTAACGATGACGAGGAGACCGAGGAGCAACAGGGCGGTGATGACAGAGTGGATCAACCTAAGCCGCGAAGCCCTGGTCCCCGTCGCCTCCACCCCAGCAGCCACCCGAGGATATCTCAGTGGACATTCTGGCAGCCCTGCATACCCTGTGTTTGGAAATCCGAACAAGGATGCCTCTTGCGCCGGCGGCCCCGCCCACAGCGCTGAGGCCATCGGAGGAACCACCACCCAAGAGGAGGAGAGTTCACCCCCTCTGCCTTTTCACCCCTAGCCTCCCTCTACCCCACCGATGGATGACACCGAACTGGACATGGCGACGAAGGCACTGGCACGAACGACAACGGCCTGGGGGATCTCCCGTCTCCGCCGCCCAGATCTTCACCGCCCAACTAGATTGGCTCGTTCCATGCCATGATCTCCGGGGCCTCAGAGCTGTTCCAGCTGATCCCGGAGGAGAAGAAGAAGAGGGTTTCCTTTACCAGCACCGGGAGGCGAAGAGGAAGACCGCGCTTTCGATCCCATTATTGGATGACATTTGGGACGAGGATTTGTCCCTCATGAAGAACCTTTGTTTGGCTCCCGTGAGGAGGGATCGCTACGAGAATAAGTACAGAGTGCCGGACTCTGCGCCCAAGTGTTTACGGTCCAGCCATCTCCGGTTTCGGCGTCGGCCAAGAAGTCGTCTTCGGCCTCATCCTCGTTGGCGGCCTCCTACCCGTCCCCCCCCGTCCCCAGACAGTGAGGGGAAGAAGTTGGATGCAATGGGGCGAAGAGTGATCTTGGCGGCGACGACCATCAAGGCCGCTAACGCCCTCGCCATTGTGGTGCGTTACGACAGGGAACTTTGGTTCAAGATGGCCCCCCTCCTGGACTTTCTTCCTGACGACAAGCGGGATGAGGCATTGGAGATTCTAAAGGAAGGCGAGGTGGCTTCAGACCACGCCATTACATTGGCCACAGACATTGCCGACACAGGATTCCGCCAGATGGGCAACAGCATTTGCCTTCGTCGGCGAGGCTGGCTGAGGGCCACGAACTTCCGCCAGGATGTTCAGTCGAAGGTGTTGGACACGCCCTTAGATGGGACAATTTGTTTGGAAAGACTCTGGACGAGTCTCTCCAGGCAATCAAAGCAAACACAGAGGCGGCTCGTGCCCTGGGCACACTTCAGCAATGGCGGTCGTCCTTTTGGACTTCTCGAGGGAAATACCAAAGTTCCTCTAAAGGATTTGCGGGAGGTGTCTTGTTCTACCATCAGCACCCCCCACTCATCGGCCCCAGAGACCTACAGGGGCCGTGCCAAGTCTGGAAGCAGACGTCGTCGCCAAGGCCTCCAAGGCGGCGCGTCGATGTCAAAACAAGATTGAACCACCCGTGCACCCCGGTGGGAGACCGACTGGTGAACTTCGTCAGCGTGTGGAAGACCATCTCCACCGACCGTTGGGTGCTGGACGCTCTCGCCCACGGACACACCCTAGAGTTCCAACGGAAGTTTGCAAGGATACCACCAGTGGCCCGTCAGGAAAACCACGTCCGTCAGCTGCTGCTGGAGGTACGGCCATGTTAAGAAAGGGGGCCATCAAGCTCGTCCCGAAGAAGATCCGGGGCTCCGGAGTGTGCTCTCGTCACTTCCTCATCAGGAAGAAGACCCGGCAGTTGGAGGCCCATTCTGGACCTCCGCTTTCTGATCAAGTACATGAAATCCCAAAAGTTTCGGCTGGTGACCCTTCAGCATGTGCTTGGACAGCTGGAAGAGGGGGATTTTCTGTCGTTGCTGGACTTGGAAGATGCCTATTTTCCCATCCCCATACAGAAGGGATACCGCAAGCATCTACGCTTCGTGGTTCAAGGACAACATTACCAGTTCAAGGCCCTTCCCTGAAGTCGGCGCCACAAGTGTCCACCAAGTGCCTGGCCCCGGTGGCGGTGCAGCTACGTCTACGAGCGATCCACGTGTACCTGTACCTGGATGACTGGCTCATCCGGGCAAACTCAAGGGACATCGCCGTCGACCACACGGCAGAGACTGTCCAACTCCTGTCGGAACTGGGGTTCTCGATAAACTTTGCAAAGTCCTGCTTGACTCCATCTCAGGACGCACTGTTTCTGGGAGCCCGACTCAACAGTGTTGTGCATGGCATCTCCGTCGGAGGAAAGGACCGCGGCCATCTTGGGCAAAGTACAGCGGCTGTTGGCCCTGAAGGTCGCAAGGGTAAGATCCATCAAGTCCCTCCTCGGCATGATGTCGTCATGCATTTACCTCATTCGGATGTGCAGGCTGCGGATGCATCCATTGCAGGAGTTCCTCGACGCCCGCTGGATACAAGCGGAAGGGAGCTTCGAGGACAAGATCACGCTCGACAAGAGTTTCCGTCGAGTGATACAGTGGTGGAGAGTGCACGCTCATCTGTCCGCAGGTGCGGATTTCCAGATCCCACCTCATCAGGAGACGGTCACAACGGACACCTCCCTGGAAGAATGGGGAGCGCATTCCAGAAGTCTTCATGCAAGAGGCCTGTGGCTGCTGGAGGAGAGGTCTTTGCACATCAACGTGTTGGAGCTGCGGGCAGTGTTTTGGGCCCTCAAGTCCTTCCTTCCATACCTCAAGGGCAAAGGGGTACGGTCTTCACGGACAACACCACCACAATGTTCTACTTCCAGAAGCAGGGGGGAACCATATCCCTGGCACTCTCCAAAGAGGCGCAGGACCTTTGGCACTGGGTCGTAGCTCAGGGGATGTTCCTCGTCTCATTTCATATAGCAGGAGTGAAGAACACCATTGCCGACTCTCTCAGCATGGAGCTTTGCTCTTCTCACCAGTCAGAACTTCGGCAGGACCAAGTGGATCACCTTTTCCGTAGATGGGGCAATCTCCAGATCGATCTGTTTGCGACAGTGACGAAAACCAAGTGCCGGAGGTTCACCAGCCGGGGAGCATGGGGGACGCATTCTCCTTCCCCTGGGACGGCCTGTTTCTGTATGCGTTTCGTCCATTGCTGTTGCTTCTTGGACCAGTCAATCAACTCAGGCGATCCCAGTGCAGGATGATCCTCGTTGCACCGGCGTGGTCAAAGCAGATATGGTACCCGGACCTTCTGGGCATGTCGGCGTCCCCTCCAGTTAAGCTTCCGGCAGACACAGATCATCTTGCCAGGCAAGGAGGTGTGATTCTGCACCACGACCCTGGATCGCTGAACCTGAAGGCCTGGCTTCTGCAGCACTAGAGTTTGGGGGCTACGATCTCCCAACGGATTGTAAGGTGGTGCTCGCCAAGGCCAGAGCTTCATCTACACTCAAATGCTACAGGCACAAGTGGAAGATGTTCACCGTTTGGTGCTGTACTCAGAAGATCGACCCTCTACGAGTCACTGCTCCGCAGGTGCTTCCGTATTTGTCGTCGTTGGCCAAGGCAGGAGTGGCCCATGCTTCCATCAAGGTCCATCTGGCTGCTATCTCCCGCTACACCAGATCTCCTGGACGATCATCCTTATGGTTGCATCGTTTGGTCAAGGAGTTCGTCAAAGGACTGTTTCGCTCATTCCCGCCGGTGAAGGCTCCGACCCCGGCTTGGGAGCTCAATGTGGTGCCTACTAGGCTCATGGGTCCACCTTTCGAGCCTATGCATTCGGCGCCACTGAAAATTATGTCGTGGAAAACAGCGTTTCTTGTGGCCATCACCTCCGCACGACAAGTGGGAGAGGTCCAGGCCCTCTCTTGTAAACCACCTCGATACGAGGGTGATGCTACGGACGCACCCCTCCTTCATGCAAAAGGTGCCGTTGGACTTTCATCTAAACGAGTCCTTGGTGTTACCTGTATTCTTCCCAACGCCTTCGTCGCCGGCCGAGAGGAATTTGCACTCGCTGGATGTGGCTAGAGTGCTGAAGTTCTACCCGGACAGCACAAAGAGTTTTCGGAAGACGTCACAACTTTTTGTGAGCTTTGGCCCTGTGAACCATGGGAAGGCCCTCTCCAAGGCTTCCATTTCCAGGTGGCTCTCCGGCTGTATCACCCATTGTCACTGGTGGAAAACCGACTGTTGCCTGGCCGTCCGAGAGCCCATTCAACCAGAGCGATCCTGCAACTACAGTGTTCCTGTCTGGTGTGCCCCTGCTGGACATCTGAAGGGCTGCTACGTGGAGGTCTACACACACCTTCACGAAGTTCGACTGCATCAACAGGGATTCCAAGGAGGAGTCCAAAGTCGGCCAAGCAGTGCTGCGCAACCTGTTTGCTTGAAGGTGAGCCTGGTGAGGAGGAAAGAGATGCTTAATGTTCAGATGCTTAATGTTGAGCCTAGCCACCTCCCGTGGTTGTGCATGTGTGTACTGCTATGTATTCTTCATGAGCATGTGAATCCATGCCAGACCCCATGCTGGAGAAGGAAGAAGTTACTGACCTGTAACTGTTGTTCGCCAGCATGGGTCTGGCATGGATTCACATGCAAACCCTCCCGCCTACCCCTCTGTGGCTCTTCTCTTGGTCCTACTGCCACTTTATGTGCTACCAAATCTTAAGATGGCTGCCAGAGGAGGGGTTTAGGTAGAGGGCAGTCATTGGATGGGGGCAATATGACCCAGAGGCCAGTGATTGGTTGTTAGGAGAAAGACAGTTCAGAAGTGAAACTGAAACTGATTTTTTTCTTTACCGAGGATTCCCAGCCTGACAACGGGAAATATTCATGAGCATGTGAATACATGCCAGACCCATGCTGGAGAACAACACTTACAGGTAAGTAACTTGTTCTTTACATTAAGAGGCCGATTGTCATTCAATTCATCAAAGGACTACCAAATACTTTCCCACCGGTCCGTTTTCTGGTTCCGCCCTGGGATTGGAACATTGTACTAACCTTCTTAACGGGAGCTCCATTTGAGCCTCTCCATTCTTGTACTCTCAGGTTAACCCTGAAAAGCATCTTTTTGGTAGCCTTCACTTCGGCTCGCAGAGTGCTTGAGCTGCAATCTTTGTCATGCACCATTTACTATATTTTCCAAGCAGAAGGTAGTTTTGAGGGGTTGTCCCTCCCTCCTTTGTTCCCAAGGTGGTGTCTGAATTCTATCGGACACAGAAGATAACTTGGTCCTCACCCCACTCTTTCGAAAAGCATTACTGCTTGGACACGCTGTCGGACCAGGATGCTTGATTTGGAAGAGCGGTTATCGACAGTATCAATCCATAATTATAATATTATTAAAAAATCATCTTCTCCCACCTCTGTCTACAAAACTGCTCTGGAAGTCTATCTAAGATGAGGAATCTGTGGGAGGATACAATCCATTAGAAGAACAATTACTTACCCCTGGTAATGTTCTTTCTACTGGATGTTCGCCCACGGATTCCTCATCTACCTCCCAGCCTACCCCTCTGACTTTGGTTGAATGTTTTAATATACTTCTCTTTCAATGCCCATGCAGGTTATTTAATCCTCAAATTGGCTGTGCAGAAAGAGGGTCAAACTAAGAACTGAGGCAACGGTGCAGTGCGTGCTATTTATACAATGATCGACTGTGACGTCTTGAGTTGTAGACGCGCATGCGCGAGGCTCGTTGTGGCCCGCGCATGCGCAGTTGTAATAAAGACGGTCGGTGCGGTAGTTGCCGCCGGGACCTTGGAAAGCACAGACGTACGTGCAGTCGACTCAGTGATTGTGTGAATGCGTGTGTGTTAGTACGGGGCGGCCCGAGGCACGGGCAAGCCCATCACATTGGAGACGAGGACAAGGGGGATATTCTGACATGCGCGAGCGTGTCAACGGTACATTTCTTCCTCAAACACACCACGGGCCCAACACGAGTGGTGGCGGCCATTTGCATTTTTCACGCGTGAGGCAGTAGCGGCCCGCACGGGTGCTCGTGTGCTGCCCACGTACTGAAGAAGATCCAAATCTTCAATTTTTAGAACCCATGTGGTTCTCCAGCCAGGAGGACCACATAAACTATCAGGAAGGTGGGGGCTCTTCACGGTGGAGAGCTGGAGAGCCTTTTCGGACCACATTCTGGTGCTTGTGGCAGGTGCCAAGGCTGAGGCACAACAGGACATTTGTCAAGGTATGTGTGTGTCCGTGTAAAGTCAGGTTTGCGGCCTCCAGGATAGCGGGAGGTGCCTGTGCGGCCTGTGAAAACATGTCGGACAGCGACGGAGAAGCAACTGCGCCACCCACAGTGAGGCGTCGGCAACAGGGCTCTTTGCTCCCAATTCAAGAATTTGACATCTCCGGCCCACCCTCGAAACTCGGCACGAAATGGCTATTGTGGATCAAGAAATTAGACATGTATTTCACAGCCACCGGAGAGACCGATGACGATGCAAAAAGGGCCACTCTACTATATTCAGCAGGCATAGACGTTCTACGCATATATGAGTCCCTGAACTTGCAGGTAGTGACGTATGCAGCTGTCAAAACGGCACTCCAGAACTATTTAATTCCGTTATACAATGTTGACCTAGAGAGGTTCCTCTTTTGCAGAGAGAAGCAGAAAGGAGGACGAATCTCTCGACAAGTTTTGCGCACGTTTGCGACAGATGGCAAGCACCTGCATGTGGGACATCGAGGACAACATGATCCACAATCAAGTAATACAAGGGTGCAGTTCTGGCAAACTTCGCAGGCAGATTCTGCAAGAACCAGGTATGAATCTAGCCCAAATATTGGACAGTGGCCGGGTGTATGAGCTTGCCACGATAAGGGGTGCAAAGATGGACACAGATGTGCGCCCAGGCAAATGTGAAGAAGCGTTTGCAGTGGGGAGATAGGCCCTGTCAAAATCACGATGGAGCCAGAAGCGCCAGGAGGCGGCCCCTGCGCAGGGGAGTGCGGCCATATGTCAATACTGTGGGTACGATTTGCCCCACTCAGAGGACTGTCCGGCCAAGACGAAAGTCTGTGGAAGGTGTAACAATCCTGGTGACTATGCCCGAATGTGTCGCGCAGCCGCCCCGGTGTCCATGCACAGGGGGCCAGCAAGGGCGAGTGGAGGTGGCTTTTGGAGACAATGCAGCATCGCCATGCTGGAGCAGGACACTTGTTAGGCAGAAACCTGTGCAGTTCCCTTAGGGACCACTGCAAAAGATTTAAGACTGCAGGTGTTGGCAGTAAACCCACTTGGTAGCAGTCCGTACCACCCAGATTTACCTGGTAGCTGTTGTTGAGCAGTCAGACTTCCCTCAAGAAGAGTTAGGCAGTATGCAAAGTATACTCAATAGGCACTCAGATACAATAATACAAGCAAACACTGACCAGAGCTTTGGTATCAAAGTATATAATTATTTATTTAAAAACACACAGTTGAAACACTCCAGCACTCTTATTGTAAAATATTCTAAACACAGTTACTATTATGATATATACACCCCTTTTTCCCTATTAGAAAATCACAGTAAAACACCACTTATTTTCATACAGAGGTGAGCGCTTAACTAGATTGCACTCTAATAAGTTTGTGAAAAAAGGAGGGAAAAAGACAGAATAGGAAGAGGCACACCACTCTACGATTCCTGAACACTGTTAGCAAGGCAGAGAGCAAAAAAGTCACTGGTGAGTCAAAGTCCAAAGGCTGGGCCCACTCTTAGAGAGAGCAGAGCACAAATGCTCCCAAGATCACACAGTTACCCTAGGCTTAGAAAGTCTTGCAGAGGGTTCAGAAAAGCGTTGGGAGAGATTTAGAAAAGTTTAGCCAAGGTGTCCCAGGCTAACCCAGGTTCGAAAGCCGGGGGCTAAATCTACCCCTTACAGTCGGTAGCAAGGGAAGCCGGGCGGGACACGGTACCTTAAGTGGGAAGGATCCTCCAGCAGTGGCAGTTGTTCCTGGTAGTGGGTGCAAGGTGCGTCGTCGTCCAGGGGGAGAGAAGATCTCGACTTGGAGGAAAGATGAAGGTCGTTGCACTACCAGGGCAGAAACCAGCCGCAGAGTTTTCCGGTTAAAGGTGGTACCTTTGTCTCGCGGTCGTGGTAAAACTTGGTATCCCGGTTGCCGGAGTGCTTGGCACGGGCAAGGCGGCCATGAGATACGTCGGGAAAGCGAAAAGACGGTGAAACTGGTTATCCCCACCAGTCAAAAGAAGACGACTCCGGCGGGAGATCTCCTCTGTCGTTGGGAAAAGTGGTGAGGCAGTCCAGCAGGGCTCCACCGGTGGTGGTGTCGTGGCAGGTCGGCTCAGCTTCTCCCTCGTCGGATTCTTAGGTCCTGTGGCGACTTCTGAAGTTACATTCCCCAAAGCCCTGCTTTTATGCAGCAAACCCCCATTCACTCAGCCTAGCTGTCACTCAAACATGCTAAGTGGTGAGCCGGCTGGCTCACCACTTGGGCCAATCAGGACGGAGTGCGACTTGAGTTGCCTAGGCAACTCAGTCCAGAGTGCCTAAATTCCCCTCCATCACTCCTAAGTACCCAAGTACCCCAGACAGAGTGGCACCACTTTGGAGGGCTTCTGTAGAGAAGCCCGCCAAAAAGTGGAACAAAGGGCTCGACTTGGGTTGGAGTCACAGAAGAGAACACAAACGCCATTTTAGAATCAAGTTTTGGCAAAAAATACCAACCGGAGAATTAATATTAATTAAATAAACCGGCGGTATGTTCGAGGCTACCGTAAATAATGAAATAAAGATAGTTGCCTAAAACAATGGGAAATCCCATAGGAAAATATTTGCGGTTGAATATAAAAAGTAGTATCCACTGCCACCAGCCAAAACTCGATCAGGGGGGACGGAGACTAACAGACTTGCCCCAGCCAGTACGTCCACAATATGATGGTTTGCACTGGTTCTGTTCAGAATTTAAGACTAGTAAAGTCAATGGTGACTTTACATGCCCTGGGAGACAGTAGTCAGTCCCAGGGTATGGAGTCTATACTGGGGGGTCACTATGACACCCATGTGTCACTGCACTGAGAGTGCTGTGTAACACACATCACAAAAACACATGAAGCCCTATGGAGTAAAAGACCCCATAGCCCATTAAACACGTCTAGATTCAAAGAAACACACTCAAATCATGCCCAAGAGTGAGGGTAAAGGAGTCTCACTCTTGGCAGGAGAAAAATATAAACCCCAGAAATCCAGCAAAGCTGCTGGGGGACTCACTAGGTTAGGAAATTCAGCCTAAACAGAGAATTCTCCCTAACAACACTCAAAGAAGACTCAACTTCGCTGAGGAAGAGGAGGATGAGGAAGAGATCTTTTTCATTTCCAATCTTGCGACAGGGGCAAAGAAAAGGCGTCAACCTACGTGCATCGTGGACATTTAGGGTGCCCCTACCCAGGTTCTGATTGACACTGGCACCTCTGTGTGCGTACTTGCCACTGACCACTACAAGACCATCCCCGGGCTGCCCCGTTGGATATGTCCAAAGCCAAGATATTTACTTTTGGTGGTGACACACCGCTGCCCATTCAAGGTGTGTTCGTGGCACCGGTGACTCGGGGGGGACAAAACCATCAAAGCAAGATTTTTCGTCACTGAAGTCAGCCCACGCTCACTCTGAAGCTGTGCTGCGTCGGAGGCGCTGGACCTCGTGCATTTTGCCCTCGAAGTATATCAGGTGGACACAGAACGGCTACTAGACAAGTTCTCCAGTATCTTTCAAGGGGTGGGCAAGTTGAAGGCTCCCCCAGTGCGGTTGCACATCGACGACACTATTCGGCCCACCGCCCTAAAGCATTGACGAATTCCGTTCCATCTTCGGGCACAGGTCGAGAAGGAACTGCAATTGCTCGTGGAAATGGACATCATTGAAAGGGTTGAGGGGCCAACACCCTGGATTTCACCCATTGTGGTGGTGCCCAAGCCTAAACAGCCAGGTGTCATCCGCATCTGCGTGGACATGCGTCTCCCGAATGCTGCCATCAAACGGGAGAGGCATATTACACCCACATTGGATGACATTGTGGGAGAGCTGCAAGGGTAGTCTCGAAATTGGATCTGAGGTCGGGGTATCACCAGCTGGAGCTCCACCCAGACTCAAGATACATTACGACTTTTACTACCCATGAAGGCCTCTATCAATTTAAAAGCTTGAGTTTTGGCATTTCTTCCGCGCCAGAGGTCTTTCAAACTGCCATCAGGGGAGCGTTGGCCGGCCTCAAAGGAGTACTCAATATGAGTGATGACATTCTGGTCTTTGCAGAATCCCAGGCCGAGAATATGAAGAGACTGGAGTTCACGCTGCAGAGGCTGAGAGATCTGGGCCTCACTCTACATAAGGGGAAATGCAAATTTTTCAAGGATCGTATTGGATTCTTTGGATTCATTTTCCATGCCAATGATGTCTCGCCAGAACCCGAAAAGATCAAGGACATCCGTGAGGCCGCGGCACCCCAATCCCCCACGGAGGTGCGTAGTTTCTTGGGGATGGTTAATTAGTGTGGACGGTTTATCAAAGGTCTGGCGTCCCTATCCAAACCTCTCCGAGCATTGACCAAAAATGACGCCACATGGGTGTGGGAGAAGAGAGAACAGGGTGCCTTCATGGAGATAAAGTGTGCTCTCTCAGATCGAGACACAATGGCGTATTTTGATCCCACCGCCGAGTCCGAGATCGTCGTTGACGCCAGCCCCGTGGGACTGGGGGCTGTTCTCATGCAGTCAGACACCAGAGGTGATATGCGACCCATCGCATATGCAAGCAAGGCCCTCACGGACACCGAAAGGCGCTATTCGCAGATTGAGAGGGAGGCGTTGGCCATCCTATGGGGCTGCCGGCATTTTCGTCTGTACATACTGGGAAAACCTGTAACAGTTGTGACGGACCACACTTCGAAGCCTCCCCCAGGGATCGAGCGCTGGATGTTGGCGCTCATCGAGTATGGGGTCAAGCTCGTGTACAGGCCGGGGACGAACAATCCGGCGGATTACCTGTCTCGCCACCCAAACTATGAGAGAGCGCAGGGATCTCAGGAGCTAGTTGAGTGCCAGGCGTTTGTCCATAACATTGTGGAATGTGCTATGCCGATGTCTCTGTCCAGAGAGGTCGTGGCGGAAGAATCAGCATTTGATGAGGTGTTCCAGATTATACAGGCCACGATAAGAAGTGGGGACTGGAAAGAGGTACTACAGAATAACACCAGGCCGGACATCGGGGCCCGACGGGATCTACAGGCCCTTTGGAGGGTGAGGGATGAACTCTCGATATCGGACGACGGGCTGTTGCTGCGTGGACGGCAGATGGTCATTCGGCAGTCGCTGAGAGCTCGAGTTCTGGAGCTGGCGCACACGGGTCACCAGGGGGTCGCGAAAACCAAGGCGCGGCTAAGACCCAAAGTATGGTTCTCGGACCTGGAAAGCCTAGTGGAACTACACGTGAGGAGGTGCCTGCCATGCCAAGCAACAAGTCCCAATGAGAAAGTGCCACCCATCAGTTCCAAGGAAAGAAGTGAGAGCCCGTGGGGCACCGTCCATGCTGATTTTGGGTCGACCGGGAGGGGCAGGTACTTTCTGGCGGTAGTTGACCAATGGTTAAGGTATCCGGAGGTGGAAGTCGTGGATTCAACAGCAAGCGAACACACCATCGTGGCCCTGGACACGATATTTGCTACCCATGGTTTCCCGGAGATCCTATGCTTGGACAATAGCCAACCGTTCACGGGGAACCAGTTTGCGCAGTATATGAAAGAAAAAGGGATCCAGCACCGCAATGTATCGCCGCTATGGCCTAGGGCTAATGGAGAAGCTGAAAGACTCATGAGGACCCTGAACAAGGTGTTCAGAATATCAGCCCATGAAGGGGGTGACCTGAAAAAGAAACTGGTTGAATTTCTTCGGGAATATCGTACCACACCCCATCAGTCGACCGGAGTTGCTCCGGCAGAGGCTCTGTTTGGACGCTGCCAGAGAGGCCTTCTCCTGGAAGATGAGGGCCGTGAGCCAGGTGTCATCGACAACGGCAGAGTCCGAGAGGAGAGAGCGGCACGCAACTAGAAAGAGAGTTTACGGAGAGGTCTGCAAGAAAAGGAGGTTGCTGTGGGTGACGCGGTGCTCTTGCGGAACCGTAGACCGGAAGGAATGCTGTCACTCCCATATGAGCCCCAACCGTGGACGGTAACTCCTGTCAAGGGAACCATGGTCACCGCGGCGAATGAAAAAGGGACCGTCACCCGCAACCGGTCCTTCTTCAAGAAGGTGGACGCTCGTCATCAAGAGGAAGAGCAAGAAGGGGCGTCCCCGCCTGATGCGGTGGTAGACGGCCGGAGGGAGATCCACCAGAGGACATAATGCCACCGATGGACATCCCGCTGCCGACTCCCAGGAGCAGCAGCCGATATCCTATGCGACATGGTCGCAGACTGCCTGTTCGTCTCAAGGACTACATCCTGGACTCAGGAGACTAAGCCGACGGTGCAGTCAGGTCAGCGGCCCCGTTGGGCCCATTTGAAGTTGTCATGTTTCATTGATGATGTAAGTTGTTTTTCTGTTTAAAGAAAAGGAGGAATGTGACTTCTTGTGTTGTAGACATTGTGTTGTGAGCCTCGTTGTGGCCCGCGCATGCGTGGTTGTAATAAAGACGGTCCGTGCGGCCGTTGCCGCCGGGACCTTGGAAAGCACAGACGTATGTGCAGTCGATTCAGTGATTGTGTGAATGCATGTATGTTAGTACGGGGCGGCCCGAGGCACGGGCAAGCCCTTCACAATCGACGGCTAATGCGAACGCGGGAATGATGGCTGTCGAGTGATATCGACTTGCTTCTGCACAGCACCCTCTGCTGTTGAAAAAGCTTCAGAGATTGCAAGGTAGGATATGGATGAATCTAAGATGAGGAATTCATGGGAGGAACATCCAGTAGAAAGAACATTACATGGGGATAGTTATTTGTCCTTGTCCACATGACACAAGCACAGGATACTAGTGGTTTCAGGCACCTCCAGTACACTGAGGCAGTCAACTTCCCAACTTTGTACCTGGATACGGAGAGCAAAATGTTTTATGTTGTCCGTTTCAAGGTGTTTGTCTTGGACAGCCTTGCCTTGCAGGGCAGTGAATCCCATCTACGCCCTGACCAATATCACACATTATTTGTGGAATGAAATCAAAGAGGCAGTTGAGAAATCCCTCGCATGTCCAAGACTGGAGAGGGTTCTGCTACCCTGAGCAATCGTGGAAAGGAGGTGGCACGTCCAATCATCCATTTGGCTTCGGACACGACCGAATGTGCGTGTAGAAGTAGCTCTTTCTGACAGCCATTTGGTTGATGGCCTTCTTGATTTGCATTGTTTCCCTCCTGTTGGGGTCCATGTAGTGTTATGTAAAACTATCCCTACTAGCCAAATAGCGGGGGCATGGCCGGCAACCGGAGCCTGAGCTCCCGAGCCACCCGTGCATATCCTGCAGAATTTGGACCAAGAATCGAAGCCCTAACCCCAGTATTCCTGGGAGCAACCAGGCAGGCTGGTGCTGAGGCGCGAACAGCATTGAGGCCGCCGGCAGCAGAGGATGTGTTTTGAAGGCGACAGAGAGGCCGGTATTTCGAGGTGGCCACTGCAGCAGCAGTGGGTTGCCGAGACTGAGCTCGGAGCTCTTGGCCGGCAGGAGACTGTGTAGACACACAGCCCGGACTGCGGGACAGTGGCAGGGAGCAGCTGAATCCGCAACCACAGTGACAGGTGGGTGAACCCGCCCTGGGATGATATCTGCAGCGATTGGCAGGATGCCCTGCGGTAAGATTCCTTAATAAATCTACAAGGAGAGAGGGGTAGCAGTTCAGCCCCTGCAGGCAGCCCTGAGCCCAGGGTTTCAAATAGGGACGGGGTAATATTCTTTGACTGCTGTCCCTGAGGAATTGGAGGCCTGGGGGCACAGCCTAATTTGGGGACCCCGGTTCTAGTGGTGAGGAGCAGTAGAGTGACGGTCCTCCACTTGAGACCCCTGGGACGCATCTTACTAGGAGCCAGGGGCAGTACTGAAGGAAGGTGGGATGCGGTATACCTAAAACAGTTGGAGCGCCAGAGAGAGCGATGTACTCTTTCACCCTACATTTCAAAAGGAGGGGCAGATTTCTTACACTGAGGAGGCACGTGCCTGGGGGGGCCAAGGAGGCTGGCGCTGGTGACAATGGTGAAAGGCCAACAGAGAATGGACAAGTACACGGACCCCAAGGGTAGACAGCAGAAGCATGAGGAGGCCGGCCAGGTGGTGGAGGGCTCTGCTGTGGAGGGATCCGGGGGGTGACCCTAGATGCCCTGATGGAAGCTATTGAAGCCACCAATGCTTCCCTTGAGGGGAGTATTAAAGTGGTGGGGGTGGATGTGTCTCTTGTGAGGGCAGATTTGTGCAAAAGTGTCACAGAAGTGGAACAGAGAGTGAGCATGGTGGAGTATGACCTGCAGCATTTCAAGAACCAGGTGGCAGGCCTGGTAGGAGCAACTAGGACATTGAAGATAAGAGCAGAGGACGCAGAAGTTTGTTCCAGTCGTTGCAATATCCGTTTGGTAGGGGTTCCTGAGAGGGAGTAAGGGCCTAGTGCGGAACTCTTTGTGGAACACCTTATCCTGGAAACTTTGGGTGTGAAGGGACTTTCTAAAGTCGAATGGGCGCACAGAGTGCAGAGCACTGGCGTAACTGAGGCTCCTGCGTTTCGGAGGGGCCGTGTACCACACAAGCTACACACTGTCACTACCAACAAAAAATGTAAAAGGGCCGACAGGCGTCTTTTTCATTTCTTTGCTTTGTGATAGGCAGCGGAGAGCGCAAGACTTTGTTTCCCTTGTCAGTGACACTCTCGCTGTAGGTCGCAGAAAAAACAGATGACTCCAGGACTCCGCGCCAGTGGAAAACTTGATTGTTTAATATTACAATCTGTATATGTCGTAGCTATATATGAAAACAATAGCCCTCTACTTGGTTATGCGTTTTGGCTCCCACGAGCCTTTGTCAAATCTGGGCCAATGTTATTGCGATATAGTCCATATGACTGTTATCCGATATACAATAATAGGGACAAATCCCAATGGCAGATAGTTCTGCCGCTCCGATTTCTCTCGCGTCGGCTGCATAATAAGCGAAGGCCCACATTTTCCAACTGAAACTCTCGCTGTAGGTAGTTGCTAAGCAAACAAGAACCCGGCAATCCCGAGAAGCAGAGAACGTCTCACTATCGTATCCCCGCCGGACGACCAGGCCCTTTCTGGAGTCAGACTAGAAGCAGCAGCGCTGAATGAAGTTCGGCCAGACGGCCATCAAGCTAAGTTTAACAAGTGTTTGAAAATGTGTGCATGTACGTGTTTGTGAGATAGGATTTGGCACCAGAGTTAGACACACAGGAAGCCAGTGCCCACCCCACAGCAATAGAGTTAGGGGGAGACTGACAGTGTCAGTGACACTCCCATGGAGGCATGTTACACTAACCCCTACATAGGTTCACACTGAACCAGCACAGTGCAAGTTTCAAAAAGGCATCATCAAGATGTTCGCAATGCTCTGAGGTTGCCTCTCCTTCCAGTCTCTGCTCTGGAAGTAAGTGCTTTTACCAGCACTTCTGTAGTGAAATACTGTACATTGACTGCAACTGTATCTTCATGCGTGCCCTCCAACTCCCTGGGTTAAATGAAGCCTTTTTCATTTTAAATTGGGATTAAAGGCAAGGAGCCAAATGATAGTGCTATGTTTCATGCATTTATGCTGTGGTTATCACAGACGAATGGCAGCAATTATCACAGCAGCTAATTTCCAAAAGTGTTTGTGTTCCAGCGCCATTGTGGGCAGCTTTAGATTTGGCGTGGTCTGGCAATGGGATCCTGCTGGCATCCCACGACAACTCTTCAGCTTTCTGGTGGCAGAGGTCGATGTAGCACTCTTCAACATCCTGGGGCTTGTGTTGCAGCCACGCTCTTTACCATGGCTCCTGTCCAGTATTCTGTTCCACTGTACCTCCTCCAGTGTCACTCGCCTCCAATTCCTGTCAGGAATTATTAGCACCCATTGCTACTGACATTGTTCTTGTCTAGATTGTGTGTGTGTATATATATATATATTTCTGAGGCTTGTAGAATCTGCGTCGATCACATGCTGTGCATAGGCCGACATCTAGTGGAAGCTGCGGAGTATTACAGTTTGTTTTTCGAAACTCGAAAATGGGCGTCGACACAGGGCGTGCCAGTAATACTATCCCTAGTGTGACGTCCACTGTATCCAAGATCCCTCACGCGTCTAGGATCCTCAGATTGTTTTTTTCCGCCATACTGGTCGGAAGCATTTTGCGGAGTCCCCTGGCCTTAGCCATACTTTTGCCAAAATATTGATTAATTTACATCCTGCCCCATCCCAACGTCGAACTTCGACACTCGACGCCGGCTGGAGAAGAAATCGACCGTCGGCTGCTGCACGACGGATTTGGGCCTCGGAAGGTCTCTGGCCTCGGCCCGGGCCTTGTAAGGCCTCTGGCCTCGGCCCTACAAGTAGGGAGAGTGGGGGGTTGGACATACTCTACACTCTAGGTATATAGGTACACCTTATACATTTCCTACACTTAACAGCCCGCTGCCTGAAGGTGCGTATGGAGGGTACCCCTTTTCAATTCTGCCCCAAGTGCAATCGCAAATACCCTTGGGTCGACAGGCACGCCACGTGCAATCTCTGCTTGCCGAGGGACCACCCCGAAGCAAACTGCAGAGTATGTAGTAGGTTTAAACCTAAGACACTTAAGGACCGTTCGACGAAGCGTTGGGCCCGCCAGGCAGGCGGCCATGGCAGCGGAGGGCGCCTTCAGCGATGGCAGCGACGCCGTGCTTTCGGACGGCGAGGGCATTACGGCGTCGAAAGACAGCCGAGCACAGGTCCCTGACCTCGGAAGGTCGTCCGACAGGGCGGCTATGGGGAAGAACACGGCGACACAGGCGCTTCACACACCACCCACACTAAACACACGAAGTCCAACCGAGACTCGACGACGTCGAGTTCTCGGAAAGAGGCACAAACAGAACGGTCCGAATCGGTGTCATCTGGGCGATTGAGATTGCCGCATGACTCCAGGCAATCGTCCACTCTTGCCAAGAGTGCCTCGCTCCCTAGGCTAACAGAAGTTCGATCGTCGGAAGACGAAGATGACTTCCACGCCCAGGCCGCACTCCAGGAGTCGGAGCCCGCAGACAAGATCAGCGCGGCCCCACGTTCGAAGGACAGGGACTCTACCCCCTATCTTCGACGCCAGGCGTCGAAAACCTCCGAAGCCACAAAGGGACAGGGAAAACACTTTTCCACTCACGGGGAGGGGGGAAAACAGCAGAAGCAGCAGCCTCTGCACTCTTCCACACCTGTGAAACACTCCACTCTTCCTAGACAGGCAGACAAGACCAGGTCTGCTGATATTTCAAAAACCAGCAAATCTCCTCAAGATAAATCTCCAAAACTTTCTGAGAGAGTCATTCCCAGTTCCAAAAAATGGTCCAGTGATGACATAGATAGGGTCATGTCAAGGATGTCTTCTTTGGCAGACTTTTACGATAAAAATCCAGACCATTTCCTTTCATATGATCCACAATGGGCTACACCCTCAGGCTCTAATGATCCTATCCCCACCGAGTAAGAAGCCCCGGTTTGAGACACTGATGAGGTCTACAGACCCCTTCGAGGTACAACCATACTCACGGCCATACTCACTGTATCAAGGAGAGACTTCCTTTGGTGAGGACCAAGATTTTGGCATGGTAGAAGAGCAAACCGGGACGGGCTACTATGGGGACGATGAGGACCAAGAAGAGGAGGAGGAAGACCCTGAAACCTACAGAGTAGATTCCCCGATAGAGAAGGAAGCCCCGGTTACCGACTCCCCTGTCGATAACCAACCCCTCCTGAACGAGGTTCTCGCACGTGCAGCAGAACATTTCCATATTGACACCCACGGTGTCCAGGAAGAGAGGGACTTCGCCGAGGAGTTAGTGGGAGAAAGGAGGCCTGTTGCCCAGACCATCCCTATCCTTAAGTCTATTCAGCGAAGAATAGACCCGTCCCTGGTGAACCCGAACCTCACCAGAGCAGTCAATCCCAGAGTTTAAAAACTTTTCAGGGCAGCCCAGTCTGCCCCACTCTATATAAGAGGACATCTGAAGCCAGACTCCCTAGTTGTCACTAACACTCGTAAGAGGGCTGGAACACCCTTGTCATCGTCCGAAGCTCCTCCCAACAAGGAGAGCAAAAAAACTATATGGTTTCGGCAGGAAAGTAGCCTCAACGTCCGCCTATCAGGCAAGGATTGCAAACTCCACCACCCTGTTGGCCAGCTACAACTGCCATCAGTGGGAAGAAGTCGCGGCACTCATAGCCTCTGCACCAGAACCCTTATTGGCCACTTAGCGCGAATTTCCGCAGAGGGTAGAGCCGTGTCTGGTTGCATTTTAAAAGCAACTTTTGGCGCCGCGGACAACGCAGGCAGATTGATAGCAGAAGGTACTGTTATCAAGAGACATGCGTGGTTACGGCAGTCTGGTTTTAAGGCAGAAACCCAGGCATCATTATTGGACAAACCGGTGGAAGCCGATCTGTTTGGTAAGGCGGTCGAGGACGCGCTGAAGAATGCCAAGGACGAATACGAGACACTCAAGTCCCTTGGCCAGTTAACCAATAAACCCCCTAACCAGAGAGGGAATAGTAATTTTCGTCGCCCACGCGGCCAGAATTCCCAGAGAGGATCAAAGTATTCCCAGGGGCAGGGTACACAGTGGAACAACAACAGCCAACAGTCTACCCAGGGTTACGGCAGGGGTAACATGAGAGGACGTGGTAAAGGCAGAGGCAGCCCCAGTAAAGGAGGCGGCACGCCTCCACCAAAGCAGTGACGCTCAGTTCAGGGTCCCTTCTCACGCAACCCCAGTAGGGGGACGCATTTCCAACTTCACCCAGGCTTGGGAAGGGATCACATCAGACAGATGGGTGCTGTCAACAGTATCCACAGGGTACTGTATAGAACTACTGCAGCGTCGCCGGAACCATCCTCCACGACAAATAGTACACTCTTTAGAACATCAGAAGATTCTCCTTGAGGAGATCGACATTCTGCTAGCAAAGGATGCGATAGAACTCGTCCCGGGACACCAGGTAAACAAGGGTATTTATTCAACTTACTTCCTTGTGCCAAAAAAAGATTTGACAATGCGCCCAGTATTGGACTTACGGCCTGCCAACAAGTATGTCAAGCCCCAAAAGTTGCGTATGACTACGCTACAAGAGATAATCCCCCCCTCCTAAAAAAAGGGGGATTACATGGCAACCTTGGATATGAAAGATGCCTATTTTCATATTTCCATGTTCCCAGCGCACAGAAGGTACTTGCGCTTCAAGGTGGACAGTCGGCACTACCAATTCAAGGTACTGCCCTTCAGGATAGCTTCGGCACCAAGGGTATTCACCAAGGTACTGGCGGTGGCGGCTGCACACCTACGCAGGGAGGCAATCCCAGTGTACCCTTATCTGGACGACTGGCTCATAACGGGGGAAACCCCAGTAATTTGCAGGACAAACATTCAAAGGACTATCGACCTCCTCCACGAATTAGGCTTCTCAATCAACGAGAAAAAGTCAAGCCTGGTGCCAAGCACCTCCAAACAGTTCCTAGGAGCAATCCTAGATACTCAAGAGGGGTTGACATTTCCTTCAGTGGAACGAATTCGGAATATACTACTGCAAATTCCGCAATATCAGTCCGGTCACCAAATAACGGGACGCAAAGCAATGCGTTTGCTGGGCATGATGGCGTCATGTATTTACCTGGTCCCCCACGCGCGCCTGCGCATGCGTCCCATGCAGGAATGGTTGGCGAAACAGTGGTCTCAGGCAAGTGGTCAGTGGGACGATCTAGTGGTCGTTTCGCCAACACTAGTACAAAGCCTTCACTGCTGGAAAAGAGAGAATCTTGCACAGGGAAAACCCTTTTACGATCCCGAGGTACAGGCAGCAGTCACTACCGATGCATGTCTGACGGAGTGGGGAGCTCACCATCTCCACCACACAGCTCAGGGTCTCTGGTCTCCCTCAGTGGCCAAGAACCACATCAACCTGCTCGAGCTTCTGGCAGTATTCAGAGTGCTTTAAGCGTTCGAGCCCCACCTACTAAACCTGTCAGTGCAAATCCGGACGGACAGCACAACAGCCATGTTCTACCTGAACAAGCAAGGAGGGACTCGTTCGCCAAATCTGTCCAAGCTTGCCCAGAAAATCTGGATATGGGCACTCAGACGGAACATCTTCCTGTCATCACAACATGTTCCAGGGGAGCTCAATTCCTAGCGGATGCTCTGAGCAGAGACTCCCTCCCAGAGGAACACGAATGGGTTCTACACAGAGAGGTCGTAGAACGGTTTCCCCACTATAGACTTATTCGCCACAAGCGAAAACAGACAATGCTCAGGATTTGCATCCAGGTTCCCCAACCAGACTCCCAGGGGAACGCCCTGTGGATGAACTGGTCAGGGATGTTTGCGTACGCTTTTCCACCAACTCCTCTCATCAGGAAGGTGGTGAACAAGATGAACATAGAGTCGATGACGCTCGTCCTAGTTGCTCCCATGTGGGCAAGACAACCCTGGTTCCCACACCTACACAGGATGGCGGTGTGCGAGCCCATCAAACTTCCAGCCTGGTACAACCTACTGTCCCAGCACCAAGGTCAAACAGTGCATCAGCAACCCAACTCAATGAACCTGGCAGCATGGCTCCTGAGGTCATAGAGTTTGGACATCTCAATTTAACACAGAGGTGCATGGACATCCTAAAGGGATCTAGGAAACCAAACACAAGGCACTGTTACTTTGACAAGTGGAAGAGATTTGTTATCTGGTGCCAGAGTAGACAAATCAACCCAGTTGATTGCACTCCTTCCACTATTGTTACATACATGCTCCACCTGCTAGATGCAGGATTGGTTTTTAACTCACTGAAAGTGCACCTGGCAGCCCTGTCGGCATACACCACTTCCCATAACAAGGTCTCGTGGTGGAAGGTACCAGTAGTTAAAGCCTTCATGTAAGGAGTAAAGAGACTTCACCCTCCTATTTCAAACCCACCACCAGGGTGGGACCTTAATGTGGTGCTATCTAAGCTCATGGGCCCCCCTTTCGAGCCCATGCATAAAAGCAGTCTCAAACACCTGACTTATAAAACGGCCTTCTTAGTAGCTATTACTTCTATAAGAAGGGTCAGTGAAATTCAGGCTCTGTCAGTGCAGGATCCCTTCTTTACTGTCCATAAAGACAAACTGGTTTTACGCACACACACTAGGTTCTCACCTAAGTTTATATCTAAATTCCACGTAAACCAGTCCATCGAGCTTCCGGCTTTCTTCCAGGACCCTCAAAGCTCGGCTGTTGTGAAACTACACACCCTAGATGTGCGTAGGGCGGTCCTCTACTATGTAAATAAAACCAGACCGCTAAGGAAAACAGATCAACTGTTTGTCTCCGTAGCTACAGGCAGAGAGGGGGATCACGTCTCTAAAGGTGCCATCTAGAAGTGGATTATTAACTGTATCCAGCTGTGTTACTCACTCTCTGAAAGAACTCTGCATTTCACGCCAAGAGCCCACTCTACTAGAGGCATTGGGGCCACTCTGGCTTTCATTGCAAATGTACCCCTTGACACCATTTGCAAAGCAGCTACTTGGAGCTCTATTCACACTTTTACTCAGCATTACTGCATTGACACCCATTCCAAGGCAGATACACAAGTGGGACAAGCGGTTCTAAGACACTTATTTGCTCATGACCCTTCTCACATCCCACCTCCTTCTTCAGGTACTGCTTGCTAATCTATGCACAGCATGTGATCTAAGCAGATTTCACAAGCCTCAGAAGGGATACATTACTCACCGTAATCGTATTTCTGATGCTTGGATCTGCTTAGATTCACATGCGACCCACCCTTCCTCCCCTCTGAGAGAAGGCGCATGGTTGCTTGTAGTCTTAACTTTCTTCTATCTGCTTGGATTATCTGTACTCGCGCTACTCCTCATGCTACCTCGTGTCAGAAAAAATTCAATCTGAGGATCCTAGACGCGTGAGGGATCTTGGGTACAGTGGACGTCACACTAGGGATAGTATTACTGGCACGCCCTGTGTCGACGCCCATTTTCGAGTTTCGAAAAACAAACTGTAATGCTCTGCAGCTTCCACTAGATGTCGGCCTATGCACAGCATGTGAATCTAAGCAGATACAAGCATCAGAAATACGATTACGGTGAGTATTGTATCCCATATATTTTAAAAAAGATGCTGCTACCACCACCAGCACTGATCATTGGGCTGGATTTTTCCAAATCCGAGATCCAGCAAAATCTGTCTCCCTTGATCACGATTTCCACCCCTCAAGAGATCCGGGATTCGAACACACATCAGCAGGACGAAACTCGAGAAACGTACCCAATAGACCATTGAACTTCTGGTTAGAATACAAGTGAGTATGCTGGTTAGTATTGCACTCTGTAGAAAGTATTTATGCAGGCTTTGTAGGTTTGAAAGGTGTGCACCTTTTATACTTTTCTTACACCATCATAGGAAACGCTCCTCCTCTCTTGAGTTATTTACCAGGTGTTAATAATTAATCTCATGAAATTGAAATGTTTATTTATGGAGGGGCTTAGAAAAATATCCAGTGAACTCCAGGGACACCATCCACACCCTGCCTGCTTGTGGGATCCCCACAGTTAATAATGTCCATTTCCAGCACTGGCCACCTCCATAAACTACAAATATCTGCATGCATTGCAGTCACACTGAGCAAGTGCAATCATGTAAGAAAAATCTGAAATCACATTGGAGCTTCACATACTGCTTGCCCCACTGGTTAGTAACTCAACGGGAGGGCCCAGCACAGAATATGTTAAGCCTTTGTTCAATTAGTCTTTACTCTGCTATTTCCCAAGCTATATGCAGTGACTCTGGATTCTTTATGTTCTACCCTACCAGACTTCTTGATCCGTGGCCATCTTTTACCCCGTTCCCTTACTCCTGCCCTAGACTTCTACTACTACAAGCAGACTACTTCTCCAGCATGGGGTCTGGCATGGATTCACATGCTCATGAATATTCCCCGTCGTCAGTCTGGGAATCCTCGGTAAAGAAAAAATCAGTATCAGTTTCGTTTCTGATCTGTCTTTCTTAGTAGTAACCAATCACTGATCTCTGGGTCATACTGCCCCCAGCCAATGACTGCCCTCTCCCTAACTCCCGCCTCTGGCAGCCATCCTCAGATTTTTACCGCACGCTCAAGTGTTGGGAGTCCTCGTGTTTAGCTCTCAAGTTTTTTTTACTGCGTTTTCACATTTTTTCAGGAGATTTTCTCATTTTTTCGGTTTAATCAAGGCTCAAGCTCCACCGTTTCTACTTCCGATAACGGGGACCCGTTTTGGAATTCTTGTATGCCCCTCAACGGTGAAGTTTTCGTCGAGTTTATACTTCTTGGAGGATTCCGGTAGATCTGCGGCCTACCTCAACGGACATGGCCCAGTACAAGGGAAGCTCAACGCCCGGATCCAAGCTGTTAAGGTGCTGCTCTGGATGCGGATTACAGAACGTTTTCAAGGAGGACGAGCATTTGCGATGTCTCTACTGCCTTCATGAGGACAAGACGCACGTGGAGAAAGACACTGCGTTCTGCAAGAACCTTTCGGAACGGACCAAACAAGATCGTCGTTCCCGCCTCGCCACCTGGCTGGAGAAGGGCCACAGCAGGTGAGAAGGCGAAGAAGAAGTCTGAGCGGGCTTCTAAGTCCTGTGAGGGCACCCCGGCGATGGGGGCCCAACAGAAGGCCAAGCACTGCGAGTCCGCGGGCACCGGGAGCGCCGAAAGGTCGGGCTCTTCGGTTGCCAAGCAGGGCGCTACTTCCCCGGCACGTTCGACCACGAGCCAGCGCTCTGGTTCGGAGAAGAGGAAGTCCGAGAACCCGGGTAGGCCGCTGGAGCGGACCCGGTCGATCTCGAAGGGGGAGCGAGGCGCTGACTCTCCCCCCAAGGCGAAGGCCCAGGACGCACCTAAGGTGGTGAGGGCTTTGATCCACCCGGCAAAGGCCTCTACCGAAGTGGTCGCTGAGACCCTGGCAAAGCCGGCTGAGACTACGCCTATGGAAACGCCCTCTGGGCCCAGAGTATCCCTGCCACCGCGGAGGGATTCCTCTTTCAGCCCATCGCTAAGACCCCCGTGAAGCCCCCGGCTGAAAAAGAGGGGGTGGGGGGGCCAGTGGCCATTACAGACTCGGAATCAGCCTCTGAGGAGGAACTGGTGGAAACCGAGAAGGGCCTCAACGAAAGGTCCGTAGGCCTCAACGAGAGGTCCTTAGGCCTCAACAAGAGGTTCATAGGCCTCAACGAGAGGTTCGAGAAGGTTCGATCCCAGGGGGTGGTTGTCATGATGCCTACCTCCAAGGAGCCAGGTCCGACCCAGCAACCCCAGAGGCAGGCATCATTTCCCCCAGGGGAGTGCCAGCGGGCCCAAGCAGTCCTGGCGCCTTAGGCGCCAGGCTCATGTTGGACCTCTGTCCTGGCGCCTTGGGCGCCAGGTTCATAAAGCTAGACATGTGTTCAAGTGTTTTAATGTGCACTTACCTGATGCAGACCATGCTGCCACATCCAGGCCCTCTTGAGGCCTGAATGGAACTACTTTACCTGTGGGACTACTTTCCACCCGGGTGTGGTCAGGGAAGGATACATACCTGATCGGAGGAAGGATACACACTTGGAACTTCTTCCAAAGCTATTTAAACCACACCCGATCAGCAACTCACGCTTCGCGTTGTTCTGCTCCTTGCAGCTGGACGCTCACCGTGTCAGCTCCTGCATCTGGACTTCAGCCACGCCTGTCAGCATCCTGGGTCACCTGCAAAGGGAGACAAGAGACCTTACCAGCTAAATCTGCACCACCGAGACATCACACCGATGATCCTGAAAAGGAAGACATCATTTTTAAAAGCATTTCGTTACGATCGCTGCAGCGCTGCATTTCACTCACCTTTCCTGGGTGCCTCCATCTTCAGCAGCGATCATCCGGATACACAGCGACTTCCCAGAGCCTAGAGAAAAAGACAAGAATAAGAGGTGAGAGAAGGAAGGGAATAAGACTTACCTGTTGGGTCATTCCCATTTCATTTCGGGTCTTGCCGCTTCCAGGCATTTTCCGGACCCCGGCCCCTATGGGGAAAAAAGACAAAGACATTGAATGAGCGTATGCAAAGACAGTTCCCGAGCGCTCATCCAGAACTAACCTGCCATTTACTGGAACTGGAACTGCACGTTTCACTTCGGGTCGGCGCCATATCTCCGGCATTCCGAACCCCAGCCCCTAAGGGGAAAAAAGACATAAGCATTAGCGCTTGCTGCAATAAGACAATGAACATTATTATTAAGCTTGGACTTTTGAACTTGCAACAGAACTTTTACAGAGCCCTACCTGAATAGTCAAGCTTACCTGAACTCCCATCAATCCTCAATCCAGTGAAGTAACTGTGTTTCAACGCGCCCCTGCATCTGAAGCAGGATGGAGAGCTCATCCTTCCTGACCCTAAGGTGAGACTTCACGGGGAATCGTGGAAGGGTATCGTGGAGGGTTGAAAGAGAGTGGGAGGCTTGAGCATAACTCAGTCAGTAGGTAATACTCCCTTTTCACGCACAAGGGAATTCCTGCGAGCTGGAGAAGCCAGAGTAGAGGGCCCTTCCTGTCCATCTTCAGAGTCCTGCGCTTCACCATTGAAGAAGCATCAGCACTCGAAGCCAGACCTGCGCCTCCGTGGGAATCTGGTGAGCGTTACAGTGGTCCCTGCTGACGTGATCGAAGAAGGCGACGACGACGACGAACAGGGCCCAGTGGAGCGGCCATCCCGTCCGTCGCAGCCATTGCCCGAGCCCCAGGATAGCTCGGCGGCCATTTTGTTGGCAATCCAATCCTTATGCACCGAGATAAGGACGAGATTACCACGCACCCCGATGGAAGATCCAGAACCAGGCCCGTCGGGAAGCCCTCCGAACAAGCGGAGGAGAGTCCACCCCGCTCCGCCCTTCGTGCCTGCGAGACTGGTGGACCCCTCATCCCCCTCGCCGGACCCTAGAGAGGATACGGGGACGGACGATGACGGTGGCGATGACACATCTGACATCCCGTCGTCACCCCCATCCCCCGGCGGGCGTCTTCAGCCGACGAAATTGGCTCTTTCCACGCCATGATAACCAGGGCATCCGAGCTCTTCCAGCTCTGCCCTGAAGAACAGAAAAAGGAGGGGTTTCTGTACCAACGACGAGAGGCCAAGAGGAAGACAGTCCTCGCGGTGCCTTTACTCGACGACATCTGGGACGAGGGGCTTGCTGTCCTCAAGAACCCTTCCACGACACCAGCCAGGAGGGACAGGTACGAGAAGAAGTACCGAGTCCCCGATTGCGCCCCCTTGTGCCTCAGGGCCCAGCCTACGCCGGACTATGTCGTCTCGGCAGCGGCTAAGAAGAAGGCAGCGGGTGCGGCGGCTTCAACTTCCACTTCCCCGCCGGACAGCGAGGGCAAGAAGTTGGACTCTATGGGACGACGAGGCATCTCGTCGGCGGCGACGACGATTAAGGCGGCCAATGCCTTAGCGATCGTGGCCCGCTACGACAGGGAGCTCTGGTTCAAGATAGCTCCCCCTGCTAGACTTCCTGCCTGACAAAAGGGCGGAGGCCCTAGAAATTCTGCAGGAAGGCGAGGCGGCGTCGGATCACTCCATAACGGTGGCAACGGACATTGCCGAAACCGGATTTCGCCAACTGGGCAACGGAGTTTGCCTCCGACGTCGAGGATGGCTCAAGGCGACAGACTTTTGCCAGGACGTCCAGACCAGGTTGTTGGACAAGCCGTTCGACGGCAACAACCTTTTTGGTAAGGCGGTGGATGAGTCCCTACAGGCCATCAAGACCGACTCAGAGACGGCCCGGGCCCTGGGGGTGCTTCAACAGCGACGGCCCTTTCGGAGCTCCGGAGGCAGACACGGTGCCTCCAAAGGATCCAGCGGTGGCTCTTCCACTTACCGCCAGGCGGCCCGCTCCTCTTCCCAGGAGGCCTACAGAGGTTGCGGCAAGCAAGGGGGATCCTGCCGTCGTCGCCAAGGAAGCCAAGGCGGCAAGGCCGCCTCCAAACAGGACTGACCCGGCCGTGTTGTCGGGCCCCCACCGAAGCACCCCGGTGGGAGGCCGGCTGAGGAAGTTTGTCAACGTGTGGGAGTTCATCTCCACCGACCGTTGGGTGCTGGATACCCTGGCCAACGGGCACTCGCTGGAATTCCAAAAGAAGTGCCCTTGCATTCCTCCCGTGGCCAGGGAGGAGAATCACGTCCCTCAACTGCTGTTGGAGGTAAGGGCAATGCTCAAGAAAGGTGCCATCGAGCCCGTCCCCAGAAGGCTACGGGGCTCCGGAGTGTACTCAAGGTACTTCCTCGTCAGAAAGAAGACAGGTGGTCGGAGCCCCATCCTGGACCTGCGTCGGTTAAACAAATACATCAAGGCGCAGAAATTCAGGACGGTCACCCTCCAGCACGTCCTGGGACAGCTGGAGGAAGGCAACTTCCTATCGTCGTTGGACCTGGAGGATGCTTACTTCCACATCCCCATTCTAAAAAGGCACAGGAAGTTCCTCAGGTTCGTGGTTCATGGACGCCACTACCAATTCAGAGCCCTGCCGTTCGGATTAAAGTCGGCACCCAGGGTTTTCACCAAGTGCCTGGCACCAGTGGTGGCGCGGCTGCGCCTGCAGGGGATCCACGTCTACCCCTACCTGGACGACTGGCTAATCCGGGCAAGGACAAGGGAACTCGCCGTCGAACACACGGCGTGGACCATCCGGTTGCTCACAGAGCTGGGGTTCGACATCAACTAACCCAAATCCCACCTGGTTTCGCAAGTAGCATTGTTTCTGGGAGCGAAGCTCGATACAGTGGGGTAATTGGCCTCCCCTTCAGAGGAGAGGACCAAGACCATCCTGGGCAAGGTGCGGCGCCTGTTAGCCACGGACGTGGCCAGGGTGAGGTCCATCAGGTCCCTTCTCGGGATGATGTCCTGTCCGCTACAGGAGTTCCTCAACGCCTGCTGGTTTCAGGCGACGGGCTGTTTCGAGGACAGGATCCTTCGCGACAAGGAGTTCCGTCGGGCGATCCTATGGTGGGGCACCCGTGCTCACCTCACTACAGGCACGGACTTTCAAACCCTGGCGTTTCAGGAGACGATGACGACGGACGCCTCTCTGGAGGGTTAATTGGCCCACACCAGAGATCTCCACGCAAGAGGCCTTTGGCTCCCGGAGGAGAGGTCTCTCCACATCAACATTCTGGGACTCCGAGCAGTGTTTTGGGCTCTCAAGTTGTTCCTTCCGTCCCTCAAGGACAAGGTGATGAGGATCTTCACCGAAAACACCACCACGATGTTCTACATACAGAAGCAAGGGGGCACCAGATCCCCAGCCCTATCCAAGGAGGCCCAGGATCTGTGGCACTGGGCCGTCGCCCAGGGGATGTTTCTGGTTCCCTTCCACTTGGCAGGAATAAAAAACACCATTGCCGATGTTAGGGAGAATTCTCTGTTTGGGCTGAATTTCCTAACCTAGTGAGTCCCCCAGCAGGTTTGCTGGATTTCTGGAGTTTGTTTTTTTCTCCTGCCAAGAGTGAGACT
The DNA here is from genome assembly GCF_040938575.1 of Ambystoma mexicanum. Taxonomy (NCBI): domain Eukaryota; kingdom Metazoa; phylum Chordata; class Amphibia; order Caudata; family Ambystomatidae; genus Ambystoma; species Ambystoma mexicanum. The sequence goes on from NC_090937.1 coordinate 392,385,565, forward strand.
CTTTTTCTCCCACTCTTGGACATGATTTGTGGTGTTCCTTTGAATGTTAATGTGTTTCATGGGCTATGGGGTCTTTTACTCCATAAGGTCTCATATGTTTTTTTCTATGTGTGTTACACCGCACCCTCCGTGCAGTAACACCGGGGTGTCATAGTGACCCCCCACCATAGACTCCATACCCTGGGACTGACTACTGTCTCCCGGGGCATGTAAATTCACCATTGGCTTTACTAGTCCCAAATTACTAACAGAACCAGTACAAACCATCATATTGTGGACATACTGGTAGGGGCAATTCGATTGCCCCTGGGTCTGTTATTCGAGGGGGCACTGTCGCGTCCCCCCTCGTCGAGTTTTGGCTGGTGGCAGTGGATACTATGTTTTATATTCAACCGCGAATATATCTATATGGGATTTTCCCATTGTTCGAGGCTACTTTCTCCCTTCTGTAATGGCTTGGCAGGTGAAGAACGATGGTCTGGAGGGTTGCCCCGAGCAATGCCAGTGGTTAAGATTCAGTCTAAACCTTCCAGCCATCACCTCTTTGTTTTTGCTTTGTCACCCCGAGTGGGACGGGTATGCCCAGACGTGGGTCCCATGCCTGCTGGGCCTAGAGACCCAAGCTACTCCTCACTGATGAGCCCCAACAGGGTGAAACATGTTTGGGGATGCTTGTGGTCTCGTGCAGAAGGGATGTGACCTAGCAGTATGGGCTGGACTTCCCCTTTTGGGGTGGGGCCAAGCCTGATTTGCATATGGTCTTTCCCCTTCTGTAATGGCTTGGCAGGTGAAGAACGATGGTCTGGAGGGTTGCCCCGAGCAATGCCAGTGGTTAAGATTCAGTCTAAACCTTCCAGCCATCACCTCTTTGTTTTTGCTCAGCCACAGCTACCAGGTAAATCTGGGTGGCACAGACTGCTACCAATTGGGTTTACTGCCAACCACCTGTAGTCTTAAATCTTTTGCAGTGGTCTCAGAGTGAACTGCACAGGTTTCTGCCTAACAGCCGACTCACTCAGCAGGGAGCTGCGCTCGTGCCACGAGTGGGAACTGCGCCAGGATCAAGTGGATCGAGACTTCCAAAGAGGGGCAAACCCCAGATCGACCTGTTCGCGACGGCGACGAACTCCAAGTGGCAGAGGTTTCGCCAGCAGGTTCCCACAGCCGAGGAGCATGGGCGATGCTTTCTCGTTCCCCTGGGACGGCCTGTTTATATACGCGTTCCCTCCGTTGCCGCTGCTGCTCCGCCTCATCAACCAGCTCAAGAAGTCCAGGTGCAGTATGATCCTCGTCGCACTGGCGTGGCCAAGGCAGATCTGGTTCCCGGACCTTCTGGACTTGTCAACGTCCCCACCAGTCAAGCTGCCGGCGGACGCGTATTTTCTCTCCAGAGAAGGAGGCGCCATTCTCCATCACGACCGACAGTCGCTGAACTTGCAGGCCTGGCTCCTGCAGCACTAGAGTTTGGAGGGTACGATATACCGGCCGATTGCAGAGAGGTTCTTGCAAAGGCCAGGGCGTCCTCAACTCTCAAGTGTTACGGTCATAAGTGGAAGAGGTTCTCTGTCTGGTGCCGTGCACAGAAGATTAACCCTCTGTGGATTACGGCCCCTCAAGTACTGCCGTACCTACCTTCGCTGGCCAAAGCTGGACTGGCTCACGCCTCCATCAAAATACATCTGGCTGCCATCTCCCGATATACCAGGACTACGGGACGGGCGTCCTTGTGGTCTCATCGCCTGGTGAAGGAATTTATGAAGGGGGTCTTTTCCGATCATTCCCGCCGGTGACGGCCCCTGCCCCGGCGTGGGAGCTTAATGTGGTGCTGACCAGGCTCATGGGCGGGCCCCATTCGAGCCTATGCATTTGGCGCCATTGAAGTTCCTGTCATGGAAGACAGCGTTCCTCGTGGCCATCACCTCCGCACGACGAGTGGGAGAGATCCAGGCCCTATCTTGCAAGCCTCCATACTTGACTTTTCATGACACGAGGGTGGTGTTCAGGACGCACCCCTCCTTCATGCCCAAGGTGCCGTCGGACTTCCACCTCAACGAGCCCTTGGTGTTACCAGTTTTCTTCCCGTCCCCTTCGACGCCGGCCGAGAGGACTTTACACTCGCTGGACGTAGCAAGAGCGCTGAAGTTCTACGTGGACCGCACAAAGAGTTTTCGGAAGACGTCACAACTGTTTGTGAACTTTGGGTCTGTGAATCAAGGGAAGGCTCTCTCGAAGACTTCCATTTCCAGATGGCTCTCCGGTTGCATCATGCACTGTCACCGGTTGGCAAACCGACCGCTGCCCGGCCGCCCGAGAGCCCATTCGACCAGAGCGATCGCTGCTACCACGACGTTACTGCCTGGTGTGCCCATGCTGGACATCTGCAGGGCTGCTACGTGGAGGTCGACGCACACCTTCACAAGATTCTGCTGCGTCGATCGAGACTCCAGTGAGGAGTCCAGGGTCGACCAAGCAGTGCTACGCAACCTGTTCGCTTAAGGTGAGCCTGGTGAGGCGGTAAGAATTGCTTAATGTTGAGTTTGTATGTAATGCTTAATGTTGAGCCTTTGCCACCTCCCGAGGATGTGCATGTATTATACTGCTATGTATTCTTTTATTCATGAGCATGTGAATCCATGCCAGACCCCATGCTGGAGAAGGAACAAGTTACTTACCTGTAACTGTTGTTCTCCAGCATGGGTCTGTCATGGATTCACATGCGAACCCTCCCACCTGCCCCTCTGCGGCTCTTCACTTGGTCATACTGCAACTTGGCGTGCTACCAAATCTGAGGATGGCTGCCAGAGGCGGGGCTTAGGAAGAGGGCAGTCATTGGCTGGGGGCAGTATGACCCAGAGATCAGTGATTGGTTACTACTAAGAAAGACAGATCAGAAACGAAACTGATACTGATTTTTTCTTTACTGAGGATTCCCAGCCTGACGACGGGGAACATTCATGAGCATGTGAATCCATGCCAGACCCATGTTGGAGAACAACAGTTACAGGTAAGTAACTTGTTCCTTATCTTGTTCTCCTGACGATTTTGGTTCCACCCTTGTCAATGCCTGGTGTCTGTCAGTCCTTAAGGAAACAACCTAATTATCTGTCTTATATAGACTGACCCACAAGCACTGCAATGCATCTTCTCATCTTCTTCCAACAGATCCTCTGTGTGTCCTACAGCAATAAACTTTGCAGATTCTGGCATTACTCATTTGCATTTCTATTTGTGTTTGTATTTATTTATTTGCCATATTGTGTCTTTTGGCCAGAAATAGTTACGAAAAGGAACAGTTGACCACTGTCATAACGGGGACCCCCGCAGTCATTGTGGGGGGGGGCACCACCCCGGGTAGTGGACAGGTTCCCCTCCAGCCCTCACCCTGACTTTGTCAGAGGGCTGAGCTGGGACCGAAAGCAGTTGTCACGAGAATGAAGTGCACCGCCTCCGGCTCGTTCGTTGCATGCATCAGACATGAAGCAGAGTCCCTGATTCCTGTCTGGGAGCCACGTCAGAGCCAAAGGCCTGGTAGGAGGAAGAGCGTCATGTGACTGTGAGTGCCTGTGGTGATTGTGTATTTAATGTTATGCATATATGTTTGTGTATATGCAGGCGAATGGTGCATGTATGTATGGGTGGTGATTGCGCCTGTTGTGTGATTGAGAATTAAGTGATTAGGAATGTTCGGGGGGTTCGTGTGGAGAAGGCAGTGTGAGTGAATGCAAGAGATGTATGTGTGAGTGGCTGAATGGGTATGAATGTGATTGTGTGAATGTTCTTTGTGGGTGCTCGGGTGGACATTGTAGTGTGAGTGAAAATGAGGGAATATGTGTGTGTATGTGTGCATGTGTGAAAGGTTCTGGGTGGGTGCGTGCGTGTAGAATGCAGTGTGAGTGAATGTGAAGGGGGGATTGGGTAATAGGTGAGTGAACAGGTATGAATGTGACTGAATGTTCTGGGTGGGTGCCATGTGGAGAGCAGTGTGAGTGACTGAGAGAAGGTGTATGGGTAAGTGACATATGAATGAATGAGTATGAGTGTGAATGTGAATGTTCTCGGTGGATGCTTGTGTGGAGAATGCAGTGTGAGTTAATGCTAGAGGCAAATGGGTATGAATGCGATTATGGGTTCATGTTTGTAGAATGCACTGAATTCTCTGGGTGCATGTGAGTGAATGTAAAAGGAAATGTATTGGTGAGTGGCTGGTGGGTGAATGGGGAGACCCGATGAGCATGAGAGTAATATTGACATTTCCTTATGTTACGTGGCTTGTTTTACTGGTATTTCTGGGTGAAGCAAACTTGATGTGCGTTATTGTGGCTAGACTGGCATTTTGTGCAGCCTGTTTCTTGGCTTGACATTTTGTACCTGGCATCTATGATCAAGCAAGCAAGCACGATCTGCATTATGGCATGGATAAACTGGCATTTTGGTGTAGCCAGCCTACCTATTTCTTACTGTGGCATTACATTTGTTAATTGAACATCTATGATAATGCAAGCATAAGCGTAGTTGTATGGCCAGACTGGCCTACATTGGACCCAGTTTGGACATGTTTTCTCATTGTGGTATGGCATTTATAATTGTAATTCCAAAAGGAGTATTTTCTTAGGAGGTGGTACTGGCAGGTGCAGCCAGCATGGAAATGTATGAGCACAGAGAGCATGAACATATTTTTTAAACTGGCATATAGTGTGGGGCAAGGCATGAACATTCATTGGGAAATGTTCCTGTACACTGTTGGCGACTTGCATCTATTGGACTTTTTCCCCCAAGTTATCCAACAAAAACAATTACAAAATGTCTGGCTTTTTACCCAATTTTTCACAACAAAATGTTCTGTATAATGCACCATTTTAATGCCCAAACTTTCTCCCAGGGGAGTCCCCCTGAACCTTCTTTGTTGGTTTGGCCTCCCTCATTACACTTAGTCACTCTTGCATACTTGTGACAAATGTTTATGCTCCTCCAATAAATACATTCACCAGCCGTGACACTGGTGTCTAGCACATTTGGGTGCCAGAGGCCGGACACTGCCCCCTTGTTTTTACACTAGGTGAAAGATTAAAGCTTTGGTTAAAAAACATACTCTGTGTAATGTGCGCGTACCCTTGCAGCAGCATGATCATCATGGACATTGCACACGAATGGCGGTCCAGGTCGGACCGGTGCGTGGTGCGTCCTGCGCTTTGCAGAGCTTCGGGATGGGATGTGCCCCCTCAGCATGTTTTGCAAGTGGGCCCCCCAAATGCTGTGTTATGCCACTGGTGCCCTGCAGGGCCCCGCCATCTGGGCGGCCGCCGAGAGTGATAGTGGACAAAATTCAGAATTTCAGGAACAGGGACGCTATCATGCATGAGTCCCGAAAGGTTGGTTACTACGAGGTGGGCAATATGAAGCTGTGCATCTTCCTGGATTTCACACTGGAGGTACAACGGCAGCGGAGAACCTACGATGCAGTAAGGCAATGACTTGGAGAACTTAACATTAAATATATGATGATCTTCCCGGCCAAGCTGAAGGTCACCGCAGGAAGTGTGGAACTGGATGGACTGCGCCCCACAGCTCCCAGGCTCACGGGTTTGGAGGGTGGAAGGGGCATTGCAGTCAGGGGACTGGTTCTTCTTTTTGGTCAGGGGTGAGTCTGGTTTGAGGTGGATTTGTGGTGGCTCGCACCAGGACTATGACACTTGTTGGAGGTCCTGGGGTTGTGGAAGCAAGAGATGATCACTGTGATGGACGGGACGGAGGCAAGACGCAGATTGCTCCTGGACTAATGGTCGTTCACCCACAGGAGGGGTAGTAGCATGGGGAAAATAGCTGGGGGGTCAAGAGTGGTGGGGGGAGTTGGGAAGTTGGGAGGGGCCAGGGGAGGGAAGGAGGCTGTAAATTGGTTCGGAGATGGTTGAGGAGGAGGTGGCGGGAAGGGAAGTGGTTGGTTTTGGGGGGGTTGGGCTGTTTGGAGGGTTATTTCTGGTGGGGTTGGTCGAACAGAATTGGGGCCCTTTTGCTCAGTTGGCTGAGGTTTGTAGTTGGGTTGACAGCACAGACTGAGACGGTTTCATCGGTACAGTGAGAGTGCGGGTGGGGGGACGTGCGAAATGGGCCTATTAATGGTATCGGGTAATAATATCGCCATATATATGGTCGCCGTAAATAATATTGCCGGGAAAATGTCGTGGCAATATTATTTAGGTGACCATATATATGGGGACAGGGGCACAAAATTTTTTTTTTTTTAAAACAAAAAAAAATGTGGGGGTTGCGGGGGTGTCCCCCGCATGGTCCATGCAATAATGTCGCCACAAACACGGCAATTTTTTCGGCGATATTTTTGCATGGGGAGATTTTTGTGGCAACATTATTACATGGAACCCTATTAATGTATCCAGCATGGGGGTGATTATCTGAAGATTGGGACTTGGAATGTCCAGGGTTTAGGCAAACGACTGAAGTGCCAGCGAGTTCCTGGAGTGGCATGGGGTCCAGCTGGCCATGCTGCACCAGACCCACATGGTACGGAAGGATTTGGATTTGAGTTGATGGTGGGGGGGGCGGTGGCGGGAACATCCTACTCGCCGTATGCTAGAGTGGTCCTGATGTGGGTGGCGTCGGGGGTTCCTGTCCAAGTGGATAAGGTTTGACTGACAAAGTTGGGAGGATGGTAGTGCTCCTTGGTACATTTGAATGGGCTCTGCATGGTCAATTCCTATAACCCAATTTAGATGACAAAGAATACTTCCGATCAGTATTGAGCGTGGTGGGGGAAATCAGAAGGGGCTGTAAAAATGGGGGGTGATTTCAAATGTCTCTTGGACCTGGAATTGGATAGTATGGGGAAGTCAGGCCTACTGAAACAGCAGGCGGTGGCGGTGTCACTGTGGAGGGTAGTTGGGGAACTGGATTTGGTGGAATTGTGGCATGCGTCCCATGGGCATCAGTGGTGATATTCGTACTTTTCAGGATTACACAGTAGTCAGTAGTTATTCACGCCTTGATTATATATTTGTGGGGGCAGAGCATTTTCACACTTTTGGTAGTCCTCTCAGATCACTCGCCCATAGTAACGCAGTTGGAGGGATTGCAGCGGAGTTCAACTTTATGGTTGTGAAACCTTCCACCTACAGCCCCGGAGGATGTGGCGTTTGGAGGAAAATTGCGGGAGGAGATAGTGACGTTTTTCGGCATTGAGGGATGAGTGTAGGAAGCAGGAATCCTGTGGGAGGCTTTCAAGGCTACGATTAGAGGGATCTGTATATCCACCATAACTGGAGTTAGGAGGACACTGCAGGATACACTGATCTGGAGAAGGACATGGAGGGGCAGGGGAAGAATTTGCAAGGGTCTTGGGCTCCCATCGCGAGATGCACATATCATTGTCAAAGTTTGATAGGTCACAGGCTGGATGTGCAAATTCATCGGGAAGGGGATAAGGCTGGGTGACTGTAAGCCCGGTTGATTCGTTGGAAGCAACCTAGACATACCATAATGCAGATTCGGCGGGATGCACGAGACCTAGTCAGCACTCAGAAGGGTATCAATGAGGCATTTCAACTCTTCTATCAATCCTTATACACTAGCGAGGGCATGTATTCGGAAACAGATGCGAATGAACTGCTGGACTTGATTCGGCTGAACTGCTGGACTTGATTCGGCTGCCTGTCCTGGCTTGGGACCTCGAGGAGGAGCTGGAGGGGCCTAATGAGGAATCTGACATAAGCAGGGTGCTCTAATACATGTGCAAGGTTAGATCTCCTGGCAGTGATGGCTTCCTGGTTAAGTTTCATTGCAAGTATGCTGATCTTCTGGTGTCCCGGCTTAAAGTCTATGATGAGGCCTCTGAGTCGGGGTTGTCGTCTCTATTTCAAGGAGGGAGGCAGTAACTGTCTTGTTGAAGCAACGGAAAGACCCCCATGGACTGCGCTTCCTACCGCCCCATCTCATTATTAAATGTTGATGCAAAAATTCTAGGAAAGATCCTGGCTACCAGATTTTCTAGGGTGTCTCTGGTACAGGTCCACCCCCAACCAGTGCGGATTCATAGGGGGACGGAATACCACAATGAATTTATGCTGCTTGCATCACGTGATTGACGAGCTTAAAGATTCTAAGGGGGACATGGCGCTGACTTCTTTTTACGCAGTGGAAGGCCTTTGAATCTCTGGAGTGGGAACGGCTGTTTAGGGTGCTGAGGAACTTTGGGTTTGGGGATAACATTTGTCGGTGGCTGTGGCTCTTATACAATATGCCGATGGCGAGAGTGAAGACGAATGATTGGGTGTCGCTTCAGTGGACGGTTGGGTAGAGGGAAGCAACGGGGTGCTCGCTCTCACCGATATTAGTTTCGATGGCATTGGAGCCTCTGGCGCTGTATCTCAGGAAGGAGATGAGTGAGGCTGGGATATTAGCGGGTGGGGTGAGGCATATCCTCTTTGTATGCAGACAATTTTCAGAAACTGTCTGGATTCGTTATTAATAAAGACAATTCATTACTGTTTCCAATGGGCGGCCTTTGTGGCTGCGATCTCAGTATCCTCCTGGATCGGGGGATCAGATGGAAATGGGAGTCACTTAGATATTTGGGCATCCAAATTTTTCATAATATCTAGAAAACATTTGTGTATAATACAGACAGGGTGTTGTCGGGGAATAGGGGGATTCGGTCCAATTTTGGAAAAAGCTGCCTGTATCATTGATGGGGAGGATAGCGCTGTGTAAAATGGTCACACTTCCGAGGCTTCTTTACTACTTCACCAATATCCCTTATGACATTAAGAATGTTTTTTTAAAGATTCTGGATGAACAGGGTGGGAAATGGCTGTGGAATACAGGGAGGAGAAGGATCTCGCTGGCAACTTTGCAACACCCACGCCTGGAGGGGGGGGCCATCAATCTTCCGAACTATGAGTGGTACTTTGTGGTGGCACAGCTGCAGGCGATATTCATGTGGGCAGACACGAGGGGGGAATTGCTAACAGTCCTGCTGGGAGCCCTACCAGCTCATTGGAAGGGAATAGATCTGTGTGGGGTACGATTGGAGGAAAAGGTGCCACTAATGTATTCCGGGTGGTGCGGGAGACTTGGAAGAAGCTTCTAGGGAAACTACAAGTGACAGGGCTATGCAGCATTGACTTGCCATGGAGTGTGTAACTGGGGCTTTGGTCGGCAATACAACAGGTGGGGTTCTCGGATCATGGAGACAGGGGTGTGGGACAGTTGGGGATTTATTTGAGAGCAGGATGCTGATCTCGTTTGAGGAGTGGAGGGTTCTATATGGGATACGGCGGGGGCAGTTCCTTACATACAGCACAGTGACCAGACTGGCCACGTATGGAAAGATATCCCAGACGAGCCAAATACAAGCACACTGATGCAGGTGCTACTCACATAGAAAGGGGCGTAGGGCTAGAATTTCCTGAATCTACCAGGCAATACGGGGGGCATTTCCCTCGAACTAACTGGCGGTCAAGAGCAAGTGGGAGACCATATTTCGGAGGGAGAATGGGTAAAATGCAGGAATCAGTCAGGAAAGTCTCGAGGATTGCTAGATTCCAACTTATTCAATTTAACGTCTTATATAGGGTTTATGTGACCCCGACCAAACTACATGCAATAAACAACACCTTGAGTCAGGATTGTCCCAGATGTGGGACAGCAGGAATCTGGCACATGCTGTGGGATGTTCTGTGGTTGCACGCTACTTTTAGGTGGCGATATTAAAGATTAATTAACTGCTGCATTCCAGCTTGGAATGCAGCATGAGAGTGTGTTTGTGGGGGCTCATGCTGGGAGCAAAATGGTAACAAACGAGGAGACTTTTGGCTCAGTTCATGCTGATACTGGCAAAATGGCAGGTAGCCATTGCCTGGAAGAAACCCCAGGGTCTGTCCTTGGTGCATTGGATGGAGGACATCCGTAGGTGGGAGATGGCCGAGTTGGACATTCTGCAAAGGACCCAGGACCCAGAAATGGAGGAAGGGGTGATGGTAGATTGGAGTTAGCTGTTAAATGAACTGCATTCCTCTGCAGACTTGAAGCCTCCTTGAATGGGTGAAAGGCGTGGCAGAGGAGTAGAATGTTTGACCCATGGTGGAAATGATGATCGACATACTGTTTGATACTCTTTACTGTCAATGTTATGATAATGTTAACTGTAAATACTGTACTGTGGTTTATATGCACATGAAAAACCTGAATAAACAAATGTTTTTTTAAAAAAAAGAGTCAAATAGCATCAGAAAGCAGGCCCCTGGATCCTGTGCTAGAGAAACGTATTGCCCATTTTAGAGGTAATTCACGCTTCTTGTCCTAGAGTATGAGCTTGAACAAATCCAAAAAAATCTGACGGCATACCCCCCAGAGCCCACTTTAACCGATGTTAAGGTGCCAATGAACAAGGTCAAAGATCTATCAATTGTTACCTGGAATACTGGCCTCTCCAGCAAAGTTGAAGACCAAGATTGCAGAGATTGTATAGAGGACTTAGACATCATTTGTCTCAAGAAACATGAGCAATCAAGCCAATTGCTCTTACGTCCCATCCCCTTTCCTCCATACTGCATGGGCGTCCCTTCCAAGGGATGGGAGACAGAACCTTTTTCACCAGAAAAAAACGTATTCCCTTTTAAATTTAGAGGCGCGTGGGGGGGTGCAGCCCTCACTCCGGCCTCCGCCGCCACACCTCAGTCCCCTTTTCTGCGTCGGCGGGAACAGGCCGAATTCACCAGCGCTCCTGGGTTTGGCTTCGGCCATGTAATTCCATGCACAGATACTTCTTTTGTCTTTTTATCATACAGGTACTCAGTCCTCAGGCGTCATGCTCCTCCCCGGCGCATGTCGACTTCCACAGGGTTCAGCAAGTGTGCATCCTGTGACAGGCTCTTCAGACCCCCACGCCCTCTGCCAACCTTGCCTTGGCCCAGACCATGATTGGCAAGCTTGTACAGCGTGCAACGCCTTGTCATCAAGGTCTCAGAAGAACAGGGTATCCAGGTTGAGGGAGTTCTTCCAAAAATCGCCTCCAGAGGACCTGAAGGACTTTGTCAAACATCGTTCCAGGCCCAAGGTAGGGCCTGTGTTCTCCATCGCACCCCGCAAGAGAGACTCCTTCCCAAGGGCTCGCCCGTGCGGAAGGACCGCCCAGGTTCTACTACCAGCACGTGCACAGATCCCTCCCCGGCTACCGGCCTATGGGTCGAGGGATCCTCGGATCCTCCCGGTGACAGTGAGGAGGGACCGGAAGGGTCTTCACCCGAGGGGCTACGCCCTTGTACCGGCAATATGTCCGAGGGGCCACGCCCCACTACCGGCAATATGGCCGAGGGGGTGCCTAAACGAAGCTGTACCGGCCCCAGCACTGAGGGTGTTACGCCTACCAGGCCTCGGCCTTAGGAGCAGGGTAGGCCTCATGATCCACACTTGAGTCCTGGAGGAGGCTGGGCCCAGCAACCTGAGCAACACAACACAGGCACGTGGAAGGCAGCTCGACAAGATGGCCACTGTGCCAGACATCAGCATCTGTCCAACGCCGCACCAGGAATGGGAATTCGGTGAAGAACGAGCGTCAAGATGGGACCGGTGTCATCCAGGTACGTGGTTTACAGCCTGTCCTTCATTTGCGCAGGGCAGGTTCCCACTACGTCCATACGGGCTGGGTATGTAGTGCCTCTAGCAGCCGCCCGCTAGTCCGTCTATATCCCCTACCGCCCCTCCAGCCTGTGAGGACAGGTTCTTTCAGAGGTTCCTTGGACTCATGAAGTCCCCTCGGATGGGGGTGATCCTCTGGGATGCTATCAGAGAGGTGCTTCCTCCAATGCTTCCAGCACCTCAGGCTCCTCCACTGGTGCCTCTGGCCCCGGCGCAGCCTTTGGCACTGGCTCCGGCCCCCCAACCGGTTCCGTACCAGCCTCCTTCACAGCCTCCGGCTCCGGTCCCAGTACCCCAACCTGTGGCTCCCGCAACTCCTCCACCAGTGCAGGATCCTTCTGACCCCAAGGCAGACACTGACGATGAGGAGGACCCTGACACCCCATCTTCAGCCAAGGCCTCCCATGAACGTCTTGCAGGTCTGGCTGAGTACCTGGGCCTTCCTCAACCCGAGGTCGAGCAACCAGCAGAGGGGGTCCTCGCAGAAGTCCTCACGCGACGCCCCTCTACTAAAACAGGAATTCCACTGCAGAGACCGATGTAGTCCCCATGGCCAAGAAGAGTTGGCTTAAGCCCCACTCTGTCCAGCCGGTCTGTCGACGCTTAGATGCCAAGTACAGGCAGATGGAGGGGGATACACTATTGCGATCGATCCATCCTCAGCCACACACCTCAGTGATCGCTGCAGCATCACTATCCTCCAAGCCTCAGTCGTCCTCAGCCTCCTCCTCTGCAGCGCTGCCAGGTAAGGAGAAGATCTTGGAGGCGTACGGGAAGAAACTCTATTCCATCGCGTCCTTGCATCTTCGTCAGGCCAACGTTGATGCCATGCTGGCGGCCGCGACCCAGAGGTTGTGGCGGGAAATTGTTGATTTCCTCCCAGAGCTTCCTACGCAGAGCCAATCACATTTCAAGGTGGGACTGGCTGAGGTCAAGCTGGTGGCGCAGGACATCATGGAGTCCACCATGGCCCACATTGACACCTCTTGCCGGGCCATCTCCATCACCACGGACATGAGAAGAACAGCCTGGCTCTGTGCAACAAAATTTAACCTGGACGCCCAGGAATGCATATTAGACCTGCCGTTCGAGGGGCGTGATCTCTTCCACTCCACTATGGATGAGGAGCTGGACAAAAAGAAAAACAGCTCACATACGGCCAAGTCTTTATCCATCCGGACAAAGACCACGCCTAAATCGTACACCCAGTCACAGCAGCGCTCTGACAAGGGGCTTACATACGGACGGTTCTGCGGCTTCCAAGAACGAAGTCCCCCTCCTCCGCAACAGCCTCTGAGGGAAAGAAGGCATGACACGCCCCTCCGGGTCCACGTATATCCAGTGGGGGCAGGCTTGCTCTAAGTGCACATTTCTGGCGTCAGGATTTTGTAGACCCCTGGATCCTCTCCGTAGTATCCACGGGGTACCGCATACCCATCCCAACCTCTCCTCCCTCAAGTTGGGACAGCAACTGTTCTGGCAGAGATCTGATCGTTCGTAGAGAGCCAGGCTGTGGAGGAAGTCCCAGCCTCCCAGCGAGGCTTGGGCTTCTACCCCAGGATTTTCGCCATTCAGAAAAAGAACCAGGCGGGCCCGAGAGTTGTGCTGGACCTTTCCACCCTCAACCTCTCCTTATCTCTACAAAAATTCAAGATGGTTATGCCAGCTTTTATAGCGGAGACATTGTGCAAGGGAGACAGGATGTGCTCCCTGGATCTGAAGGACGTGTATCGTCATGTCCCGACATGGCAGCCCCATCGTTCTTTCCTACGGTTCAGAATCACGGGCTACCATTTTCAACGCAAGGTTCTTCCTTTTGGCCTCAACTCGGCCCCCAGGGTCTTTACCAGATTCATGAATACTGTGGCTGCCCTCCTCAGGGCCTCCGCATCTACCCATACCAAGACTGGCTTGTCAGGGCTACATCGCTGGAAGCAGTTCACCACACTTCCCAGGATTTTATGAACACACTGCACGATCTGGGCTTTTCGCTCAATCTCAAGAAGTCGCAGCTGCAACCCACGCAGAATCTGACATTCTTGAGCCTCATCTGGAACACATGCTCCGATAGGGTGTTTCCTTCGGAGGACAACATCGCAGCTATCAAGAGGGCCATTACTCACTTCCTCAGCAGAGAGGTGCCCTCGGCCTGGTGGTACCAGCACCTCCTGGATTTCTTTGCAGCTGTCGTATTAGCGGTCCCACACACGAGGCTCAGGATGAGGAGGATACAGCTGCACTTCGCGGCATCATGGAACCAGGACCGGGGCTCTCAATCTGAGATGATCACCGTTCCTCCATCTCTCCACCAGGACCTCACATGGTAGTCCATGGACTGCAACCTACGGACGGGCAAGCCCTTCCGGCCTCTCACCCCGAAGGTCACCATCACCACGGACTCCTCTCTCGAGGGATGGGGAGCCACTCTGGACGATCTCTCGGTCCACGGCACCTTTACCCGACACGAGCCGGAGTACCACATCAATTGGTCGGAGCTGAATGCAATCTTGTAATTGCCCAGAGCATTCCTCCCACTTATCAGGGGCAAAGTTGTCCTCATCCAGACAGACAACTCGACCAGCATGTACTGTCAGTCTAGGAAAATGGATACCTAAACTTCTATGACCGCAAACGCATTTTGGTGGCCGTGGGCCAACCGTCTCATGCACGATATGACAGAATATAGGTTTTCGAGGTTGCCAATGAACGGGCATTTTGATGTAACAAGAATCACCATTTTGTTTTCTAACCATTGCTCATTGCTTTCTGTTCCTATTGCTTCGCAGTATATTTTCCGCTTACACTGCTCGACTGTAAAACATTGTCTGTATGTTAAAAGGACAGGGCCACAGGGCCGATAGGATAACAAGAGATCGTTGAAACACAAACGTAGGCAGCGCCAGGAAGAATGCCCGGCTCCCTCCCGAATGCAGCCTTGAAGCAGAACTGCGGGGCATTTAATCATTTCGCAGCTGCCAGCCAGTCTCGTGATATGGTAGAATATGTTAGAATAATACAGCTAAAGGCTTGAATGATGCTCTTCTTACGGCCCCCCTTTGCTGAGCCCGCTAGATCGTGTCGGCTCCCAGGACACGAATAGCACCTAATAGATAGCAAGGTCTGGAATGCAACTCTTCCCCCCTGTATGAAGCTCGTTTCCAAGAACAGAAGCGCTGTGTTCTATTCAACAACTGAAAGATGCCTTCGCACTCACAAATTGCAAATTGTTACTAGAATAGATGTTTGAAGGTGTCAAAGTTGTCGGAGATGTCCATCATCACACCAAGCTCAAAGAAACCCAATAAAAGGGGGGTGTTAAACATGTCATAGCTGATTGTTTGATATGCATTTTGTATATATGTAACTGATGTACGTAATTCACTCTCTTGCATCCCTCGAGGTCTAGAGATACACGTCGCAGGGCGTGAGATGGAGTTGGCCAACTGAGACTTTTGCTTTGCAATAAACCCTAGCTTTGGGAATACAACCTCGTGTCTGGCGTATCTATCGTGTGTGGTGACTCGCCTTGTTTCCATAGACGTCCTGGTCCCCTACGGGCCCCTTTCAGTATTATGTCAAAAAGCAGGGAGGCACCAGATCCCCCTCCACTGTGCAGAATGGCAATCGGCATGAGGGAGTAGACCCTGGAAAACGACATCTACCTTGCGGCAGTCCACCTTCTGGGGGAATCCAACCTGGAGGCAGACAGGCTCAGCAGGTTGGAGTGGACAACTACAAGTGGCAGTTAAACGACCTTGTTACTCAGGAGATCTTCAGCAGATGGGGTTGTCTCCATGTGGATCTCTTTGCCACCTGGTACAACAAGAAGTGCCCTCAGTTCACCTCATGGCAGGGACAGAGCCCTGGCACCCTGGGCGATGCATTTCGGATTCAGGGAACGGCATGAAGGCTTACGCCTTCCCGCCCACTCGCTGATTAACAGAGTGATTTGCAAGATCAAGGGGTCTCGCCAGCTCAACAACATTTTAATAGCGCCATGGTGGCCAGCCAGGCCATGGTTCTTGGAGCTGCTCAGCCTCTCGGAGATGCCTCTGATTCACCTCCCGACGGGCCCAGCACATCTTTTGGCACAGCAGGGGGGCAGGGTCATCCACTCAGCGCCACAGAAGCTAGCCCTCACAGCGTGGTTCCTGAGCAGGTGACGCTAATGCACCTCAGACTCTCCCAGGCTAATCTGGAGATCATACAGGGCGCACAGAGCAAGGCTACCAGAGCCCAGTATAAGAGAAAATGGACCAGGTTCTGCCACTGGGCAGCCTCCAAGGAAATCGACCCCCCTGGCATGTACTCTGGGCGACGTGCTCTCCTTCTCGGCGCACCTTGCCCACTCTAGCGTGCAGGTGGACACCTGTCGCACTTACCTCACAGCCATCGGGGCATACAGAAACTCTGAGGAGGAGAGTTTATCCTCTTCCAACCCAATTGTCAAAAGACATTTGCCGGGTCTCGCCAGGCTCTACCCGCCCATCAAGAGGCTGCGCCCTGTGTGGGACCTCAACATAGTCTTGGGTGCCCTGGCGCGCATACCATTCGAAACTATAGCATCCGCGGACATCAGGCTGGTCAAGACGGCCTTATTAGTCGGCCTCACCTCGGCTCACAGGCTGGTCGCCTCGAAGCCATACACTGCATTTCAAAAGGACAAGATAGTCCTACCGGCGCACCCAGCATTCCTACCTAAGGTGCCCTCTGCATTCCACCTGAACAAAGAAATCGTGTTGCCCACGTTTGTTGCTGAGCCCAAAGACGAGGCACAGAGAGTTCTGCACTGCCTTGATGTCAGGCGTGCCCTGAAATTCTACCTGGACAGGACCAAGGGCTTCCGCAAGTTGGATGCTCTTTTTTGTCACCTTTGGAGGATCAAAACCGGGCTATCAGGCCTCCAAGGCGTCCATAGCCCGTTGGATGGTCTCGGCCATTAAAGAAGCCTACGAGGGACAGCACAAGCCACTGCCAGCCAACATGCATGCCCACGCAGTCAGAGCCAAGGCAACAGCCATTGTTTTCCAGCGGCATGTCCCCTGGCAAGTCATAAGCAGGACAGCCACATGGGGTACCCCTTCGGCTTTCTGCAAGCACTACTGTTTGGATGCTGGTTCTATAGTGGACGCAGCTTTCGGACACGCGGTTCTTTGAAACCTGTTTGTTTAAGGAGGGCCTCCTCCCCACCCTGGGGCTGCACTCAGTTGTAATCGTCCATACAGTATGGAGGAAAGGGGACGGGGCGTAAGAGTAATTATAAGTTACTTACCGTAGTGACTAACATACTCTTTGTCCCCTTTCCTTCATTAAAACTGAAATTGTCTGTACTTGATATAAATAACATTAGTGAAGTCCCTAACTTAAGAAAGTATTATAAGGTGTTATTAGCTAAAAAAAAGAATTTGGCTAATAATAATCTTTGGCAGTCCCTAAAGGAAGAAGCAACTTGTAAAAACCAGCGTCGCTTCATTCAATTATTGATCAGAATTCTGTCTCAAACAATATATCAATATATCACCCAAGTTTTGAATTAAAGACTTTAAAACTTTATATAATGTTTCAACATCTGATGGTGAAGCCCTTTTTGAGGAGTATGGTAATGATCCTGTTTTGAATGCCCCAGACACTTTCGTTTTTTCTGAATCTGAAGCGATTTGCATTGTTTTTGCAAAAAGCAGGAAAATCTACTGAGTTTAATATAATTCATGTTGATCTGTATCAAAATGAGCCAGCAATATGGATCCCCTTTTTATCTGCCTTTTTTAACGAAATTCCAACACATATTGTTGCGAATAGTTGTCTTTTTACCTGAAATCGTGCCTATTTTTTTTTTAAAGGGTGACAGGAAACCTCCTGAGAATTATAGAGCAATTTCCCTTATTGACATTAAGGCCAAAGTCTACTGCAAAATTGTGCTCACTCATCTAGGAAAATGGGTTCTGGAATGTGATCTTTTAAATATCTTGCAGGGAGGTTTTGGAGACAAAATAAGCACTAATGAGCACTGTTTCCTTGTATGTGCCTTATTTAATAAATACTGGATACAGGAAAATATGTTTTTGTATCTTGTTTTTATTGATTTTAAAACCGCTTTTGGCAAGGTGGACAGAGATTAAGGTATGGTCGGTGATTAAGAATATGAGTATCCCCGTCCCGATTCTACATGCTTTAAGTTCTTTATACTGTGGGAACAAAGCGATGGTGAGATGCGTGCATGGGGGCCTTTATACAGATAACTTTGATGTAACCCTGTTCTGTGAGACAGGATTGCATTTTGTCGCCCTTTTTGTTCTCATTGTATATTAGCTCTCTTGCTGAGTTTATTTAAATGATAATGATGATAATAATGTGTTATTTATATAGCGCCTTAATCCAAAGCGCTTTACAGAGCACATATTTACATACAATATCACCCAACCGAAATTGGTACTCATTTATCGACCACGGAAGGATGAAAGGCTGAGTTGGCCTTGCCGGGATTCAAACCTGCGACCTGCAGATCACGCTCAGATCGCAGCAGCAAGCGCACAACCCGCTGAGCTATCTTACCAGCTTTAAAGTTTAGACTGTGATGCACCTAGTCTTGGAGGCAACAAAAATTGGTATACTATATGTCGATGATGATGTGCTGATCTCCCCGTCCCCTTCCGGTTCAGCTAGACAACTATTGTGTTTAGAAGACTTCTGTGAGGACCGATCTATGCAGGTAACTCTGTAAAAAAAAAAAAAGCGATAGTCTGCCACGGTCGAAGGAAACAAACTGTTTAACTAAAATGGAAGGGTATTGACATTGGTCAGGTGGAACATTTTGATTATTTGGGGGTCTGAGTATCTGCTAATGGTTCCTGGGGTAATCAAATCAACTAACAGCTACGTGCTGAGACAAAGAGCAGGGGCTTCCGTAAGCTTCTCTAAAAAGCTAACCGGGAATGCTACTGAAGAATGCTTTGAGGTCTATAATATGCAAGCATGATCGGCTGTACTGTATGGGGCAGAACTGAGGTTTTTCAAGTTCACATGCTATTAATTCAGGTGAAAATAACTTTTTGAGAAACCTTTTATGCCTCCCCAAGAGTGCCCCTACAATTGAAACGTATTTTGAAATTGGGCTGATCCCTATCCCGTATGAAACCTAGTTTAGAATGTTAGTTATGGCTTCCTATTAATACGAAAGCCGAGTTGAGTGTTCCAAAAGCCGCACTATGGGATCTTTGTAACCTGAGTATGGCGAGAGTGGAAATGGATTACCTCTGTGAAAAAATATGATTGGATCTTGATCTATTTAGCCCGTGGAATGTTGAAAACATGCCTACTCTACAAACAGAGCTCAACTAAAATTAAGAAGTTATTCGAGGTGTGGGCACTATCAGATTTTCTGTCTGGGTGTACCCTTGGCCCTATATCTATTGATTATTTTTGTTTAAAAAATCATGAGGCTGTGAAGAGTACTTAAATGTGATTGTGTGGCCTGGGAAAAGAGCCCTTTATTTGAGATTCAGGTTAGGTTTGCTCTTTACTGGCGATGTCATGGCATCTCGATGCAAAGGAACATCTTCTCTATGCTGCTTTATTACCTCCGTTGTAGAATCGTTGAATCAGTTCCTGTTTTATTTCCCCTTCCCTACGTTGTCTATAACAATATTAATAGTGCGAGGGAAGCAATTGTGTTTTTATGCAGAATACAAAATCAACAATTGACATGACAAAATAACCACTACACACATGTTATCGTAGTCAACATGAGTCCTTTCTCTTACACTTCATTGGATGGGAAATACCCAAGCAAACCCGTATCCCCCCTGGACCCCGCCCAGTTTGCCAGCTCTCTTACTCCCAGGCCTGCCACAGTAACCTGCTCAAATACAGATAAAGGCGCGTGAGGTGGGATTTTAATGTTAGGGCTGGGAATTTAAGGTCATAGTCCAGTAGTGGAGACCAGACCGAGGGAAATTGGTGCAGTTTTCCCTTCTTTGAACCTGTAACCTTCTCTGTCACTAGCACATCCCAAGCCTTAATCCACCATGAAGTCAAGTCCGTCCCTCAGCTGATTTCCAGCGTCGGGCGATGGTAATGCGCGCCGCCAGCAGCAGATGTGTCAACAACCTCACCCGTACCCGAGATTTCCAGTATACCCCTTTGTGTGTGGCCCCCAGAAGCAACGTTTTGGGACACATCAGGAGTTTTCTGCCCGTGATAGCTTCTATGGTCTCCACAATGGTTTCCCAGAAGGATCGAATCAGAGGTCAACCCCACCACATGTGGAAATAGGAGCTGCTTTCCCCACAGTTTTGCCAGCAAGCGGCGGATTCGAGGCCTGGAAGTGATGTATCTGTGCCGCGGGGGAGGGTAGTACCACCGGAACAGCAATTTCAAAGCGCATTCGTTGTTGGTCATGCATATAGATGAGGAATGGCCCCTGGCCCAAATCTCTAGCCATTTTACGTCCTCCAGTTGGTGGTCCAAGTCTGCTTCCCAGCAGGTCACATAGTCCGGGCAGGGGGAGGTCAGCGGATCCTCCCTCAACAGTTTATACAGTTTCGAGATCCCGCCTGTACCCAAGCCCTCCCAGGTTGTCAGTTCAAGAGGGCTCAGAGTCCGAATGGCCTTCTGCCTTATTTCCGGGTGCGTGATCGAATAGCATATCTGAATGTATGGGAATCTGTCTGATTCCAAAAGGTGAAATACCTGTTTGCATTCCTCGAAAGAGCGTGGTTGGCCCTTGTTGAATAGCTGTGCCAATGTGTGTAGCCCCAGCCCCCTTCCTCCAGTTCCCAAAAGCTTCTCGGTGCATACCTGGTGTGAAGGCAGGGTTGCCGAAGACAGGAGTCAGTTGGCCTATGCCCCTTGGGACCTTAACCCCTTTTAGCGTCTCACCCCATGTCTTTAGGGTAACTTTGTTGATGAGAGCAGGTGCTGCCATTGTTTTCGGATCGTATGGGGGTAAAGGGCAGAAAGCGGAGGGGGAGAGAGCTTCTGCATTGTTCGATGTCAATCCGTTTTGGCGCGGGAGCACTGGATGTCCATGTGAGCAAGTGCGAAAGCTGGCTGCCTCTGCATAAATTCCGTAAGTTGGGGACCCCTAGATCCCCAGCCGGGAATCCACCCATCATCACTTTCTTAGGGTGTTAGATTTCTTACTCTGCCATATAAAACCCAGGAGTTTATGTTGGGGCCGGTCCAGTACGATTTTCGGAATTTCCACCGGGTGGGATGAACAAAAGTAAAGAAGGAGAGGGAGTACATTCATTTTCACTGCTGTGATTCGCCCCAACAGTGAAATCTCCTGGCCTGCCCATTTTTCTAGATCCTTTTCTAGTGATTTAATGAGGGGGTGAAAGTTGGCCCCTAAGATATCCCTCGGAGAGGCTGTAAGCCGGACACCCAAATATTCAATACATGTGGTGTCCCAGCGAATTGGGCATAGTGCTTGAAGGGAAGTGATGTCCTGTGATGCTAGCCCCACCTCCAATGCCACAGATTTTTCCAAAATGTATTTTAGAACCCTGCTACCTGGCCAAAGGCTCGGAAGTTCTTTCAGGGCCGCTTGAAGGGAAGGTCGAATGTTAGTAATGGGGAGAAGCATGTCATCGGCGTACAGTGATGCCTTGTGGGGAGAGACCTGAGCCCCTACCGCTTGGATTGAAACTTCTAATGTTTGTCAATCTGCTTAGAATCACATTCTGTGCATAGTCCGACATCCAGTGGTAACCCCGGAGTATTGCATCTTGTTTTTCAAGAATCAAAATGGGACGTCAACATGGGCGTGCCTCTAACACTTGCCCTACGTGACGTGTAGTGTACTCAAGATCCCTCACGCGTCGAGGTCCCTCAGATTGTTTTTTTCCGCCCAGATAACTGGTCGCCTTTATGTGGAGTTCATAAAGAACATTGCTATTGTCCAACGACCTTTGGTCGGATTATTCTATAAAGATATTTAAGATCACCCCTCCCGTCCATTGTCTCGACGGCTGTTCCAGTTTCCGCCGAAGACCTGCGACATTCGACGGAAGGTGATCTTGTCGGCATTGCCGACCACGTGGCTGGGCCTTCCCCCGGCCTATACAGTAGGGAGAGTGGGGTCGGGTGGACATTTCTTTTCAAACTGAAAATGCCTTTCCCTTTCTTCCCTCTTTCCCAGTTGGTCTTAGTCACTCTGTGTAACCTCAGCTACGGAGAGGACTCCATTTAGATTTTGCCCTATTTGTAAGAGCAAATTCCAATGGAAGGATAAGCACAGACTGTGTAACTGGTGCTTGCCGCTCGATCATAAAGAGGAAAGGTGTGCGGCCTGTAAGCTCCTCCGCCTCAAGACTTTGAAGGAGTGTAGAGTAAAAGAGTGGGCGGCCTATGGTATGTCCAAGGCCGCAACTTCTTTCACTGCTGCTACCACCAAATGTGACTATCAGGCCTCCGAACTGGAGGTTGTTGACCTTTCGACGGAACACTTGCGTTCCGCAGTGTCTGTCCCCGGGCCCCGATAAGCCCGGCGTAAGCTCTGCTATGGGGAAGTCACACCCCGGCGACAAAGACAGACCTGTGCATGTCACTAAGCACACAACACCTAGCCTTACTTCGACTACGCCGAAAAAGACTTCGGCGCCAACGGGTGCACCGGTAATTCCGGTAATACCCACCAATCGCTGAGCTTGGCAACCCTCCCCGCAGCCACATGCGTGCCTAGTGACTGGGCAATCCAAGACAAAGTGTGCTACCCCAAAAACACATAGGTCCGTCGACACACATCACAGGAAAGCGTACGGCGACGACAAACGGAGGACTCAAGACAAGGCCTTACCACCGCCGAAAGTTACGGCACTCCCGGAAAATGTGGCCGATAGGGGCAAGGCCCTGATTCCGTCAAAACAGACTCCCTTACAATCCTCAGATGTACCTACGCGCCTCCCGACTGGTGAGGATGTCGAGGTCAGTCTGGCAAGAATTGTGGCCGCTGATTCCCAAAAACGGCAGGCTAGGGACTCTCCGAAAGTCTCCGAAAGACCCAAAGATCCGCAGAGATCTCAGGATAGCGTTCAGAAGTCAAGAGAAGGGAACAGGGATATCCCACCTTCATTGGTCTCGCCAGAGGAATTCTCTGAAGGAGAGGAAGGACTTTCTTCGACGTTAAGGCACAGAGCTCTACGTTTTTCGACGGAAGAGAGTGCTAGGGACACTTTTTCGACGGAAGACTATGAGAGAGACACCTTTCCACCCCTGTTCTAGGTCATCAGTCTGGACTAGGGAAAGGTTTGAAGACTGCATGGAAAAGCTGGACAAGTTTGTGTCACGTGCAGCACATCCTACACCAAGAAGGCCAAGGGAGGAAAGCCCTGCTAACCCTATATCTAAATTCCCAAGGCTTTTTGCCCCCTCTTTAGAAGAGGACATATATAATTATGACCTTTATGAAGAAGACGTTCTACCAGTTAAGGTACAGGAGAATC
Source organism: Ambystoma mexicanum (assembly GCF_040938575.1). NCBI lineage: Eukaryota > Metazoa > Chordata > Amphibia > Caudata > Ambystomatidae > Ambystoma > Ambystoma mexicanum. The sequence goes on from NC_090937.1 coordinate 392,408,655, forward strand.
CTTTCTATAACGAGGAGGAACATGAGCCCATTGGAGATGAGCTCATGGAAGATGAACCTATTGAAGGCTGGGGGAGGACCCAGATGTGGGTGACCCTCAACCATGGCAGTCCCCAGAGCCACAAGACCCAGACCCAGATATTCTGGCTTTGGACTCTCCTCCGAACACCCCTACAAGAAATCCCTCTCCTATTGATGATCAACTAACATTTAATGTAATGTTAGGTAAAGCAGCTGATCACTTTAAAATTGTCACTGAAGAGGCAGCACCTGAAGCCGACTTCGTTGAGGATATACTCAAAGAGTCCCCGCCAACCAGCTAAGCCATACCTCTCCTCAATTCGATAAAAAAACGCCTGGCTCCATCTTTGTCTACACTGGCTCTTAGGAGAGGTGTAAACCCAAGAATTGAAAAACTCTTCCGCCCTTCTCCATCAGACCCTCTATATATTAGAGGTCATTCCACCCCAGATTGGTAGTCACTTCCACAAGAAAAAGAGCATGGGTTCCTTTATCAACAGGACAGGCTCCCCCAGACAAAGAAGGGAAAAGGCTTTATTCCCTGGGTAAGAGGGTTACCACTGCAGCAGCTTAATCCACGCGTATCGCCAATAACACCACTCTATTGGCCAGTTACGCGGATGCGCAATGGTTTTTAATACAAGAATGCCTACAAGAGGCTCCAGAACCTCTACGGACCCGCCTACTTACCACAGTCTCTGAAGGTAGGCAAGTTAATCAAAGTATTTTAAAGAACACTTTGGATTCTGCCGAGACAGCTAGCCGAGCCCTCGCTCAGGGCATTCTCCTCATAAGACACGCGTGGCTTCGAAATTCAGGGTTTAAACCTGAAACGCAAACGTGTCTTATAAACAAACCTGTGGAGGAATCCAACTTGTTTGGAAAGACGGTCGATGAGGCCTTAGAGACCGCGAAAAAAGAACATGAAACCCTAAAGAGTTTGGACCAAATTACTTAGAGACCTTCCACAAGGCGAGGATTTGGAAACAGAAGGTTTTTTCGTGGCTAACGCTCCACTCATCAACAATACCCTCCAGGAAACAACTGTAACTCTCCACAAGGTACCAATACTTACAATACCCCGTGCCCCCAAAGGGGACAGTGGTGTGGTAAGGGAAGAGGCATGAACCTGACCCCCAGAGTTTCTCCTGCCTCAGGCTCCAAATGACTCGAAGATTCGGGTCCCCTGCCATACCCCCCCACCCGTCAGGGGCTGGCTGACATCATTCCTGAAAGCATGGGAGGGAATAACCACGGTCCAGTGGGTACTAAAACCCATAGCCCACGGGTACGGGTACTGTGTAGAGTTCAACTGTTAGGCAGAAACCTGTGCAGTTCCCTTAGGGACCACTGCAAAAGATTTAAGACTACAGGTGTTTGGCAGTAAACCCACTTGGTAGCAGTCGGTACCACACAGATTCACTTGGTAGCTGTGGCTGAGCAGTCAGACTTCCCTCAAGAAGAGTTAGGCAGTATATAGAGTATACACAATAGGTACAGAGATACAGTAGCACAAGCAAACACTGACCAGAGCTTTGGTGTAAAAGTATATAATTATTTATTTAAAGACACACTTGTAAATTACACTAGCAGCAAAGAGGTAAGTAAATTCAGCACACACTCACTATTATATATATACAACCCTAATTACTTATTAGACAAGTCTTAATGAGAAACATCACTTATTTTCAGACAGAGGTGAGCGCTTAACATAAGATGGCACTCTAATAAGTTATTAAAAAGGGAGGGAAAAAGGCAGAGTTATGGAAGCACACGAATTTCAATACTTTTAAAAGAACCACAGTAAGGCAGGATAGGCAGAGTTCTACTGGAGAGCAAGGAAGTCGATTGCAAGGCCCACTCTTGGAGAGAGCAAGCAGAAGGGGTCCAGGTTCACACAGTGGGGGTATGCCCAAAGAGTCTTGTAGGTAGTTCGCACACATAGGATGAAATTAAAGTCAGGAAAAGTTAGCTAGGTTGTCCCAGGCCAGCCCAGGTTAGAAAGTCGAGGCTTTACTGTCACCCCGAACGATCTGTCGCAAGGGAAGCCAGGCGGGACACAGTACCTTAAGTGTGAAGGAAGCTCCAGCGGGGGCAGTTGTTCCTGGCAGCAGGTGCAAGTCGGTGTTTCGTCCAGAGGAAGAGGAGGTCGCGCCGGAGAGGAAATATGAAGGTCGATGCACTGCCAGGGAAGAACGCAGCCGCGGAGTTCTTCGGTTAAAAGGTACTACCCTTCTCTTCGCGGTAGTGGTAAGCCGTGGTATTCCGGCTGCCGGGGTACTTTGCATGGGCAAGGTGGCCACGAGATGCTCCAGGAAGGTGAAAAGAAGGCAAAACTGGTTATCCCCACCAGTCAAAGGAAGAAGACTCTCCGGACTGGAGATCTCCTCTGTCGTCGGGAAAAGTGGTGAGACGGTTCAGCAGGGCTCCACCGGTGGTGTCGTCGTTGCAGGTCGGCTCAGCTTCTCCCTCCTCGGATTCTTAGGTCCTGTGGTGACTTCTGAAGTTCCAGTCACCAAAGCCCTGCTTTTATGCAGCAAACCCCCATTCATTCAGCCTAGCTGTCAATCAAACATGCTAAGTGGTGAGCCGGCCGGCTCATCACTTGGGCCAATCACACAAGAGTGAGACTTGAGTTGCCAAGGCAACTCAGTCCAGGGTGCCTAAACCCGCTCCCACACCCCCCTGTGGTACCCAGACAGAGTGGCACCACTTTTGGAGGCTTCTGTGGAGAAGCCCGCCAAAAAGTGGAACAAAGGGCTTGACTTGGGTTGGAGTCACAGAAGAGAACACAAACGCCATTCTAGAATCTAGTTATGGCAAAAAATACCAACCGGTGAATTAATATTAAATAAATAAACCAGCGGTATGTTCGAGGCTATAGGAATTAAATAATTAAAGTTGGTAGCCTCGAACAATGGGAAAATCCCATAGAGATATATTCGCGGTTGAATATAAAAAGTAGTATCCACTGCCACCAGCCAAAACTCGATCAGGGGGGACGTAGACGTGCCCCCTCGAACAACAGACCCCGGGGCAATCGAATTGCCCCGACCAGTACATCCACAATATGATGGTTTGTACTGGTTTCTGTTCGTAATTTGGGACTAGTAAAGCCAATGGTGACTGTACATGCCCTGGGTGACAGTAGTCAATCCCAGGGTATGGAGTCTATGTTTGGGGGTCGCTACGACACCCCTGGGTTACGGCACGGAGGGTGCTGTGTAATCCACATTAAAAACACATGAGACCCTATGGAGTAAAAGACCCTATAGCCCATAAAACACATGGAAAGACAAAGGAACACCTCAAATCATGTCTAAGAGTGGGAGTAAAAGAGTCTCACTCTTAGCAGGAGAAAAAATAAACCCCAAAAATCCAGCAAAGCTGCTGGGGGACTCACTAGGTTTGTGAAATTAGCCTTTACAGAGAATTCTCCATAACTTCAACCAATCCCCAAAATACAGACCTCCACGTCAACGAAGACTAACACCAGAACATCTTCACATACTTCTTCAAGAATTCGAGATACTGGAACAAAAAGGATGGAACAGGTAAAGGAGGGTATTTATTCAGTGTACTTCCGTGTACCCAAAAAGGATCTAACCATGCATCCTGTTCCAGATCTGCACCCAGCGAACAAGTTTGTAAAACCACAAAAGTTTTGCATGGTCACCCTACAAGAAGTAATTCCTCTGCGCTCACACAGGGATTACATGGCATACTTTCATATTTCGATGTTGCCAGAGCACAGAAAGGACCTCAGGTTTATGATAGAAAACAAACATTATCAGTTCATGGTACTACCATTCGGCATAGCATCTGCACCAAGGGTATTTACAAAGGTACTAGCACTAGCGGCAGCACACCTGCGCAGGCAATCCATTCCAGTTTATCCTTACCTCGACGACTGGCTCATAACAGGGGACTCTTACATAACATGTCTGTCAAATAAACAAAAGACGATAGATCTTTTATTCAGCCTGGGATTCTCTATCAATGAAAACAAATCCAGCTTAGAGCCCAGTCAAGGCAAACAATTCCTAGGGGCTCCAATTTGAACAAAGGACGGCCTTGTCTTCCCCTCTAACGAGAGGGTTCAAAACATGTTATTTCAAATCCCTCACTATGTAGCCAGTCGAGAGGTAACAATACGCAAGGCTATGCGTCTGCAAGGAATTATGGCATCCTGTATCTCCTAGTTCCTCACGCGCGCCTGCGCATGCAGCCAATGCAAGAGTGGCTAAGCAACCAGTGGTGTCAGGCCAACGGACAGTGGGACGATTTAGTTGTGGTCTCGCCGGCCCTAGTTCTTTCGCTGCAGTGGTGGTCGAGGTAAAACCTCTTGAAAGGGAAATCCTTCACCACCCCTGCAGTAGAAGCCACTCTAACTACGGATGCCTCGTTTACAGGGTGGGCAGCCCATCTGCTCCCGCAGACAGCCAGCAGAGTTTGGTCACCAGACAGCGTCCAACCACATAAACCTGCTGGAACTGCTGGCAGTGCTCAAAGCACTGAAAGCGTTCAAAACACAACATCAGGGAAAGACTATCTAATCCTCACAGACAGCACCACAGCCATGTACTATCTGAACAAACAGGGAGGCACTCATTCTCCAGGGCTGTCCCAACCGTCTCAGAACATTTGGAAGTGGGCTCTCAAACGCAACATGTTCCTGTTATCACATGTTCCAGGGGAACTCAATCTTCTGGCAGACGTACTCAGCAGAGACTTTCCGTTGCCCAGGGAGTACGATTACACGGAGACATTGTCGCCAATGTTTTTGCATAATGGTGTTTTCCAGAGACCGATCTGTTCGCGACACTGGAAAATGCCCAATGCCAAGATTACGCCTCCAGGTACCCCCAGAACCGATCCAATGGAAACAGACTCTGGATAACATGGTCAGCGAAATTTGTCAATGCTCCCCCAAACCCCCCCGGATCCCCTTTTCAACAAGATTGTGCACAAGTTGCACCAGGAACCAGCCACAATGATAACCCTGGTTCGCTCATCTGATGGAGATGTCCCTATCTCCTCCAGTCAAACTGCCTTGCCCGTACAACATGTTGTCGCAAGTCAAAGGGGAGACGCTTCACCCATGCCCACAGACACTGAACTTAGCAGCCCGGCTCCTGAGGTCATAGAATTCGGACACCTGCAGCTCCCTCAAAGATGTATGGACATCCTGAGGGAGGCAAGGAAACCGAACACTAGATATTGCTATTCTAGTAAATGGAAATGGTTTGTCATCTGGTGTAACTCAAAGAGCATCAACCCAATCGACTGCTCTCCCACTCACATTGTCCTATACCTAACTCACTCACTTGATTCAGTCCTAGTCTTCAACTCAATAAAGGTTCACCCAGCGGCACTTTCAGCATATACAACATCACAACATGGTGGAAGATACCAGCGATTAAGACCTTCATGGAAGGGGTAGAAGAATTCACCCTCCCATTTCTAACCCGACTCCCGGATGGGACCTAAATGTGGTGTTAACTAGGCTTATGGGAGCTCCTTTCGAGCCCATGCACAAAGCAAGTCTTAAGAACCTACCCTCAAGACTGCTTTTTTAATAGCAATCACCTCCATTAGAAGAGTAAGTAAACTGCAGGCACTCTCTATTCTAGATCCTTTGTAACAGTTCACAAACACAAGGTGGTTTATTTGCGCACTCACCCTAGATATGCGCCTAAATTCATTTCCAAATTCCATGTGAACCAGTTAATAGAGCTACCAACGTTCTTTCAAAATCCCTCAAGCCTGGGGGAAGAACCCTGCACACAATGGATGTACGCAGAGCTGTCATGTTCTATATGGAAAGAACTTGTCCACTAAGGAAGACTAATCAGTTTTTCGTGTCTGTGGCCACAGGAAAAGGAGATGCAGTCTCCAAATCCACTATTTCTAGATGGATTGTCAATTGCATTACACTCTGCTACTATCTTGCTAAGAGAGAACTGCCCTTCAAGCCTAGAGCACATTCCACTCGCGGCACTGGGGCATCCATAGCATTCATTGCAAATGTTCCCCTTGAGTCCATTTGCAAAGCGCCAACCTGAAGTTTTGTACACACCTTTACAAAACACTATTGCCTAGACAATCATTCTAGGTCTGATTCTCAGGTGGGACAAGCAGCACTAAGACATCTTTTAACTAGTGTTCCTTCTCATAACCCACCTCCAACTCCGGGTACTACTCGCTAGACTATGCACAGCATGTGATTCTAAGCAGATTGACAAACATCAGAAGACATGCATTACTTACCGTAAAAGCATTTCTGATGGTTGTATCTGCTTTGATTCACATGCGCCCACCCTTCCTCCCCGCTCGGATGCAAGAAACATAGACTTCAAGGGGATTGCGTCCTCCGACGTATTCCACATATATGACCGGTAATGACCACAGCTGTGCTGCTTCCGAAAATTCTTCGGCGTAGGCGTCCTGTGTTGGTGACGTCGATACATTTTCCCTCGAGGGCCTCCGTCGAGGGTCGACGTCACAGGATGTTATATATAGGACGCACGGCGCCCATAGCCTCAGTTCCGTTTTTTCTGCAAACGTGTGTGCTGTGGAATCTCGGCGCGCTCGATTCTTCTACTTCGAAAGCAATGTCTTCGTCTTCTACCCCGAAGTCAGGCTTTAAGAAATGTCGGGACTACGGTTCCAAAATGTCCATTACGGACCCGCACGACGTCTGCCTCTGATGCCTCGGCGAAAGCCACGCCACAGACGACTGCGATGACTGCCAGTCCCTGACATCGAAGGCCTTGCGGGAGCGGAAGAAGAAATTAACAGTAGGTAGGGTGTCTAAGCCCTGTAAGTCGAAATCTGCGGGGCTTTCGTCTGACGACTCGAGGGGCGACTCTCTGCTTTGGCGTATATCCTGGGGGTCTCGGCCTCGGAGTGTTCCTGCTATTCCTCTGCCTCTTCGAGGCATTCTCGGAAGCCCCGTCACCGGTCGCCTTCCCCGTCCTCGTCCCACCAAGTCTTCGTCGCAGGCAGAATGGGATGCATTCTGCCAGCAGATGATGGTGATTTTCAAATCGCAAGGCACAGTTCCGGCCGCGCCTTCGAGAGAAGCTGGCAAGGAAAGGGCTTGGTCCACCACTCGCACTCCTTCGGGCTCGGGCGGTCGGCGCGATCATCGGGAGCAGTCGAGGTACTGATCGGACAAGGTTGATCGCCATAGCCGTGCCAGATCCAGGTCCGGTCTTCGACACCATCAAGACCGTCGGAACCTGTGCAGCCTTCTAAGAAGGTGTCAACACCATTGGCGCATGTCCGCCGAAGGAGGCTCTCGGGGCTCCGCCCTCGAGGAAGTTGTCGACGCCGTTGGCGCCTCGTTCGATGTCGACGCCGATTCCCTCTGCGCCTTTTGTGAAGGATTTGCCGGAGGTGCCTCAGAGGGCTGTGGAAGCTCCAAGGAAGGCTTTCAGTAAATCTGTGAGGCCCCGATTTTGAGCCCTACTCTGTTCCTCCTCCCAGATTGGATTTGTTCCAAACTTTGGAGTATATTTCAGAGGTGGAGGAAGGGTCTGATGAGGAGTTGATTGTGCCTCCTGATGTCCCTGATTACCTTTTGTCTGGTCACAGTCAGATGGAAGACCTCTGTCAGTCCTTGCATGATGCCAGTGGTCTTGACACCTCTCTGGAGGTGGAGTTTGGGAGGCCTGAGCCTGGAACACATGCCGAATTCTGCTATAGGCGTCTCATGTCCAGGGTGACGGAATACTTGGGGTGGTCTGCTCCACCTGTTGATTTTGATCAGGATGACCTGACGGACATCCTGGACCACGGTCCACCCACTGACCCGGTGTTGCCATTTCACATGGCTTTGCAAAGAAGGGTGGCAGCGGCTTGGACTGCTCCGGAGAGTCTCCCGGCAGTTTATAAATCGCTTCCAAAAAATACCGCCCAGCCAGTAGTGACCTCTGCTACTTGTCGGCGTACCCTACTCCGGAGAGTTTGGTGGTGCAGGCAGCTGCGGCCCCGGCGAAGCAGGCTGCATACCCTACCATCCCTCCTGATAGGGACGACGAGCGCTTTGATGGTTGGGCGAAGAAGGTATTTTCTTCTGGGAGTATGGCTTTGAAGGCAGCCAACTCCGTTTGTGCCTTGGCAAGATTCACTCACACTCTGTGGAATTGTGTATCTTTGGCGGCTGAGCATATTCCCGAAGGGGAAGAACGGGATGGTTTTCTAGCCCTCGTGCAAGGTGGCAAGGATGCCATGTGTGAATCTGTTCAGTCGGGTCTGGACATGGCGGACTGTGTCAGCCGGTCCATGGCTGCGAGCACCATGATACGCAGGTTTGCGTGGTTGCAGAAGTTGGGGTTTGCCCCTGATGTGCAATCCCGGCTTCTCAACATGCCCTTTGATGGGGTCCATCTGTTTGGCAGCAAGGATGACGAGAGCCTTGAGAGGTTGCAGACCTCCAAAGCTGCAGTGAAGTCTTTGAGCACTGCAGTCCGTCAACCTCAGCCTTTTCGTCCTAGGGGACAGCAATGGAAGGAGGTTCCTTTCGGTACTACTCTTCCTTTGGTAGATCGAGAGGAGCTGCCAGTCGAAGGGGCCAATGTAGGAGTACCAGAGGTGGAAAGCAAGGTACTCGAGGTGCTAAAGCCGCTCGGGCAGTTGTCTCTTTACCCTCAGGTACTGCTGCAGCCGCGTCAGCTCAGTCATGAGGCTATGTCCCATGGTTCGCCGGTTGGGGGCAGACTTGCACAGCATCTTGGAGAATGGCGAGCCATTACTTCAGATGTGTGGGTTCTGGAGATCATAACCCACGGCTAATGTCTGCCCTTCCGGTAGAGGCCTCACGACAATCCACCGGGGAAGCTCTCTTTGAAGCGTCCGGATCCGCTCCTTGCGCAGGTAATCCTATCCTTGCTGGAGAAAGGCGCCATAGAACTGGTGCCTGTAGCGGAGAGGAACAAGAGTTGGTATACCCCTTATTTTTTTATCCCGAAAAAAGACGGGGGATTGAGACCCATCATGGACTTGCGTTGGCTGAACAAGCTCCTCAGGAAGGACAAGTTCAAGATAACTCTTTCTCAAGTCCTCCAGGCCCTTCAACTTCAGGATTGGTTGGTGTCTCTTGACCTCAGGGATGCTTACTTTCATGTGCCGATGCAACCCAAGCACAGGAAGTACCTGAGGTTCGCGGTTGGCGACTCGCATTTTCAGTTTCGGGTCCTGCCGTTCGGATTGACCTCTGCCCCGAGGGTCTTCACCAAGCTGATGGTGGTGGTGGCAGCATATCTCAGGAAAGGGGGGATTCACGTCTACCCCTACCTGGATGATTGGTTGATCAGGGCGCGCTCTCCTGAGCAAGCCCTAGATCATCTGTCCGTCACCTGCCACTCCCTTCACATGCTGGGCTTCTCCCTCAATTTAAAGAAGTCGCATTTGACACCTACCCAACGGCTCCAATACATCGGAGCAGTGCTCGACACATCCCTGGGGCAGTGTTCACCTCCCCAGGTGAGGGCTCTTTACATTCAGCAGATGGTACACAAGTTTCAACGTGCCCAGAGTCTCCCGGCGTTCGAGTTCTTGAGGTTGCTCGGCCTCATGGCATCCTGCATTCTTCTTGTGCCAGAGGCCTGGTTGCGGATGAGATCGCTGCAATGGGCTCTCAAGATGCAGTGGTCAGTCCCCCAGCAGGATGTCGGACCCTGTTCAGGTGCCGCCCTCAGTCGCTCAGGACCTTCTGTGGTGGGCCGACGAAGGCACTCTGATGAGGGGGTCTCCATTTTGGCTACCCTGGCCGGAGGTGAAGATTGTGACGGACGCATCCATCACGGGTTGGGGAGCTCATGCCAATGAGTTGACAGCCAGCGGCCTTTGGTCTCTGTCGGAGTCCAGACTCCACATCAATCTGTTAGAGCTGCGGGCTGTCAGGCTAGCCCTGAAGGCTTTTCTGCCGTCAGTGCGGGGGAAGAATCTCCTGATTATGACGGACAATACGGTGGCCATGCACTACCGCAACAAAAAATGGGGGGGCAGGGTCAATCCCGTTGTGCAGGGAGGCGACGCAGCTCTGGTTCTCGGCCATCCAGCAGGAACTTTCAATCTCGGCAGTTCATCTGGCAGTAGACGAAAACGCGGCAGCGGACGCTCTGAGCAGGCAGAGCACGGTCTCTCACGAGTGGGAGCTGGTTCAGGAAGTTCTGTTGGAGATCTTCGCCCTTTGGGGAACCCCACAAGTGGATCTCTTCGCCACCAGTGTCAACCGGAAGTGCAAATTCTGCTTGCGGGAATTTCCCCTTAGGGGACGCGTTGATAGTGGAGTGGTCCTTACCACTGCTGTACGTGTTTCCTCCAGTCCCCGTCATTCCGCAAGTGTTGCTGAGGTTACGGAGGTTTGGTTCCCGGATGATCCTCATTGCACCGGCATCGGCCACGAGAGCGTGTCTAGACATGTCCATCTGCCCTCCACACCTCCTTCCCTACCGAGACGATCTGCTCTCACAGGAGGGGAGTCGAGTTCTCCATCCAGAGGTCAAGTCATTCACCCTTCATGCTTGGTATCTGAAAGGTTGAGGTATATGGATTCGGACCTCCCCGAAGACGTGATGGAGCTGTTGCTTTCGGCCAGAAGGCCCGCAACAAAGTCCCTGTACCGTTGCTGTTGGAAAAAGTTCTGCGACTGGTGCAGGGTACAGAATGTGGATCCTTTCCAATGTTCCATTCCTTTGGTTTCGTCTTTCTTGCTTTCTTTAGCCCACAAGGGCCTACAACTGGGTACCATTAAGGGTTACTTGGCGGTGCTGTCTATATTTAAGCGCTCGTCTGAGGAATGTTCTTATTTTAAAATTCCTTTGATTTCACCATTTCTCAAAGGGCTTGTGAGAATTCTCCTTTATGGCTAATGTCCCTCACCTAGTGAGTCCCCCAGCAACTTTGCTGGACTTCTGGAGTTTATTTATTTCACTTGGTAAGAGTGTGAGCTTTTCCCCCACTCTTACCTGTGTTTTGCTATGTGTTTCTACCTGTTTCTTTGTGATTGTGGGCTCTGGAGTACACCACTTCTTTGTGTGTGTCACCCACCCCTTCTGTGCAGTGGCACAGGGTTGTCGTTCACACTCCCCCGACTCCATTTCTTAAGCGACTACTGTCCCCCAGAAAAGGGTAGTTACCATTAACTTTACTTAGTCATTCTACCACAAATCCAGTACACCCCATCTTCCATGGAGTACTGGAAAGGGTTAATTCGTATCCCATTTTATCTGTGCCTCCTAGATCATTGTTTCGCTCTTTTAACATTTACACTTGGCTCGTGGCAGTGGTATCTACCCTAACTTTTCTACCGCGATTATATTAGATAAACGTGGTACTGTTCTTGGCTATTATATTAGCCTTGAACATAAACCCGCTTGACCAAATTGTCTGTCTTTTGGCTCCGGTTGGGTTTATTCGCCATTTCTTTTTGTTAAAGTCCTTCTTGTGTTTTACTTTGCGTGGCAAACTAGGTTCGCCTTCTTTGTTCACTGTCTTTTGGCGGGCTTCTGCGTGTCTAGGTGGGCCGAATGGGAGGGAGGGGTGTAGTCACCCCCTGCACAGGGTATCCTAGGAAACCCAAGTCGCACTTTGCCATGATTGGCTGAGGTGGTTGTCCAGGCTGGACAACCCCCCTTCTGGGTGATTGACAGCCAGGCTGTGTGAATGGGGGTTTTGCGCATAAAAGGCAGGTCTCTTGGGCTAGAAGTCAGAGAGTCGCCACTGGAACTACAAGGAACCGAAGAGAAGCGGAGAGAACGATGGCTGCTGCAACTACCCCGTCCCGGTAAAGCCCTGCTGCAGTCCTGAGCCATCTTCCCTTCAACGACCTAGAGAAGATCCAGTCCTAAGTCTTCTTCCCTTGAGCTTGGTGGGGATAACTAGCTCATCTTCCACAGCTAGAGGATCCTCGTCCTTGGTCGAAATCGCTGCACGCTGCTGTAGTGGTCCGGATAGCCATCTAAAGAGCCTCTCCTGTTTTTAAGGAGCACTCCTTTTATTCCTCGTAGCTGCTGCCGGCCTTATCCCTGTGTGGTGCAGACCCCCTTCAGACGTCCTCCTTCACAACGAAGCTCCTGGAACCATGGGTCTGCGGGAAACCAACAGGAACAACTGCCAGGGCACCAGCTGCACCGTTGGAGCAAGGTACTGTGTTCTGCTTGAGGAAACTGGGTGAACCCCTTTTCTTCATCTCCAAGGCTTGCCCTTGTCTTCCCTCCTTCTTATAACTTTTGCTTCCGAACATTGACAATATCGAATTACTTTTGGCTCCGTTGATTGGTGAACTGTCTGACTGTGTGATCTTCGGCAACAGGCCCCCGGTGTCACTTGACCCTGGCTCCGGCCCTTTGACTTTTGAACTCCTGTCTCTGAGTGTTTCTCGATTCTGTCTGCCTAACCAAAATATTGCCTGTGATTTTTGCCTCCAACTCCCTCTGGGTATCTCAAGTGCTAAGTGTGTTTTTGCCCCGGTAGCATTTCATGTCACGGATACGCGTTTATTTAGTAGACCGAACTGTCAAAAAGTGATCGCAGTAGTATTCGCGGTAACGTGTTTTGTTCGTAACACCGGTTCATTCAACCACAGGGTACTTACCTTGAGACTTACTGTACAAAGTGAATTGGTTAGTTGTAGTATATTTAACGTGTGGTTTTTGTTTAAGTTTAATAAAAGTGTTGTGTTTATAACAAATGGTTTAAAAATAAATGTACTTATATTCTTCTACCTGAAACCTTGAGTCAGTGTTTGCTTGAGTCACAGTAATTGTGGTCCCTTTGTGTAATCTCTGCTACTGCTCATATACTCTTGAGATAAGGCTGCCACTTGTAGTCTTAATTGTGTGTAGTGGTCCCTAAGGGTACTGCACAGGATTCTGCCTAAAAGGGCTAACTAATGTGTTTCCACCGTCGTCTTTCCAGGTGCCGGGATGGGATTTGAATTTGGTTTTAAAGTTCCTGATGGGAGCTCTGTTTCAGCCCTTACATTCTTGTCCGTTGAGACTATTATCCTTTAAAACTGTGTTTTTAGTTGCGGTTACTTCCGCACGCAGAGTGAGTGAGTTGCAGGCACTTTCCGCCAAGCCACCCTTCACTGTGATCCATAAGGACAGGGTTGTCCTTTGGATGCAGCCTTCTTTTCTTCCGAAGGTTGTGTCGGAATTCTATTTGAGCCAGAAGGTAATTCTTCTGGCATTTTATCCTACTCCACATCCTGGTAAGGAAGAGGAGAGGCTCCATAGGTTGGATCCTAGGAGAGCTTTGAGTTTCTATCTCTCACGGATGTCCCTGGTCAGATTGGACAATCAGCTCTTTGTTGTTTATGCTGGAAGGCGTTTAGGCCAGGCTGTTTCCTAGCAGACCTTGTCCAGATGGATCATTTTGACGATCTGAGTGTTACCGTTTGGCGGGAAAGGATCCTCCAATAGGCTTACGGGCTCACTCTACTAGGGGTGTGGCTGCCTCCACGGCTCAACAGAGGGGCGTTCCGATTCGCAATATTTGCGAAGAAGCCACATGGGCCTCTGTCCATACTTGCCTCTGTCCATACTTTTGTAAGACACTGTTCATTGGACTCTATCCATGGGCAGGATTTGGCCTTTGGTAAGGCAGTCCTCTATTCAGCAATTTGATTGGGCATTGTAAAATTAGGAAATTGTAAATTCTTTTCCCAAAGCCATACGTTGGTACTGCTTTGGGAGTCTGTCATAGATGTGGAATACGTCAGAGGACACAATCCCCTCGAAGAACAAGTTACTTACCCTATCTGGTAACGTTCCTTCGATGGGATGTTCCTCCGACGTATTCCACATCGAACCCTCCCAGCCTGCCCACTCTACAGAATTTCTTATGCGATTGCAGCTCATGTTTCCGCAAGGCTTTCTGCAGTCATACTGGCAGGAGATTGGTGCCACACGTTCTGGGAAAAAACTACAACTGAGGCTACGGGCGCCGTGTGTCCTACATATAGCATCCGGTGACATCGACCCTCGACTGAAGCCCTCGAGGGACAACGTACCGACGTCATCGACGCAGGTCGCCTACACCGAAGAATTTTCCGAAGCAGCACAGCTGTGGTCATTACCCGTCATAGATGTGGAAAAGGTCGGAGGAACGTCCCAGCGAAAGACCGTTTAATTTGTTTGTGTTACGACTTTTTCTCTTTTCTGTACTCATGATAGTCCTGAGGCTCCCTCTTGGCAGAAAAAATACAATCCGAATTACCTCGAGGCGTGAGGGATCTTGGGTACACTGCACGTCACATAGGGATAGTATCACAGGCACACCCATGTCGACGTCCCCTTTCGATTCTCGAAAGACGAGATGCAATACTCAGCGGTTACCACTGGATGTCGCACTATGCACAGCATGTGAATCTAAGCAGATACAACCATCAGAAATGCCTTTACGGTAAGTAATGCATGTCAGTCCTACGTATGTACTGCGCCATTGGTTCCATATTAAGGGCAAACCAGAGGGTTAGAGGGGGCAGCCTGCCGTGTGCCACATGTAAGGGGAATCAGAGTTGAGCATTCCCGGTTGACCTGGGTTAAGGTACTCTGGGACAATTGTTGGCGGCCATAAAGATAGGAGGGCCACCTTCACTTTACTCTTAGTGGTAGACTCTATTAAATGTAATTCCCTCCTGATGTTATCTCCCGTCTTTCTACCTAGGATGAAGCCCGTTTGATCAGCATTAATCAGTTGTAGGGAGGAGTGCGGCTAAGCCATTTGCTAGGACCTTCGAGTAAATATTTGTGTCGATATTCAATAGCTAGATAGGCCTATAAGAGGCACATTCAGCAATTGTGTTTTTTTTTAATTTTGTTGAACCCTGATGTGATCTTGAAATTTACAAACAATCTTGCTGTTGCTTGGTCTAAATGTGATGATCAAATGAAACTGAGCTGTATTTAAATTTCTTGAAACTATTTTTTTTAATTGTTCTTATGGTTTTTAATGTACTTTTTAGATGGTAGCTGCTATGAACAACTTTGCTGTTTTATAATTATAAATGTGATTGTGTTGTTATGCTTTGCTTTTATGGATGAAATTTTATCCGAATAATGCTTTGTTGTTGTTGAAGAATGTGAGTATAGGACTCTGCCATTCTCACAGGTGTTCCTGGATGCAATGTCCATGCCAAACTCCTTTGTATGCCTTTTACAGCGACACCATTTCTGGGCAAAGGCAGATGAGTCTATGGAGAAATGTAGACTCGGTTAAGTCCCCTCCGTTAGCTGTCTATCAAAAGCCTTCCTTCATTGCCTCCAATGGTCATTCCTGTAAGAACTTTGCCTCCCTCGTCTACTGTGGCAGGGGTCTGTTACCAATTATTGACAATCTGTCCAGCCGGCACCAGGCCGAAGAACTGTCCACTGCCTATCACAAGTACCTGGAAACGGCTGTTGACAGCTTGGCGCTGGTTAAATCGCGCCTACTAAAAAAGCAACCGGATAATAAATGGTACTCGGCAGAGATCTGCGCGTTTAAGAAAAATAAATTCAATGCGCTTAAACAGTGGGTAAAAAACAATACCGTTGAGAATAAATCCCTCTACACGCAGGCAGCCAATGTATTCTTGGGGTAGCCTCTAGCTCAAAGGAGCTATTCAGAGCCCTCAAAGAGCTTGAGGCTGCCTTTCCGCTTCTCAAACAGGTTATCAAAGACACCAAGTGGTCTAAAGCCATCTAGAAGGCACTCCCGGATAAACTTTAAAAAATTCAGGCATACATTGTCTGTAAAAACAAGGAAAGGAATAAAGAATATAACAACGCAGCATTTCCTGCCTTGCTTAGGACCTTTTCTGAATGTGTCTTTCAGCCAATTTCTGAGCAAAACCTTGCAGGCATTGTTAGCAAATTAAAACCTTCCACCACAGTGAAGTATTGTGCCCCCCCCAGTTGGTTCTCCTTATAACCAAATTTGTCAATGCATCTTTTAGGGAGAACCTTGTCCCCGCTGACATAAAACAAGCCTGCATCTCACCATTGGTAAAAAAGAACTTCCCTTGATCCTAATATTCCAGGACATTATCAACTTATTACAAGTGTGCCCTATCTGCTTAAAATGCTGCATAAAGTGGCACATTAACAGATTGAGACTGCTCCATCTGAACACGACTTCCTGGGGCCTAAACAATCTGGCTTCAGACGAGCCCAAAGTACGGAGTCTACCTTACTTGAACTCAAAATAAATATACTTCAGTTCATGGCGAAGGGACACACCACCATGCTTATGCTCCTAGATCTCTCTGCCGCTTTCGATCTGGTGGTTCATACCATCCTGGCGGAGAGACTACGGGATACAGCACATTTTTCCAATGCAGCCATTGAATGGGTGAAATCGTAGAGCAAGGGTTTTCTTTGAGGATACCCTGGCTGAGGAGTTTGTCACTTGCAGGGTACCACAGGGCTTGTGTGTTTCACCCACCCTTTTTAACATCTTTACACTCCCCCTGTTTGAACAACTTGATAAACTAGGTATCATATGCGCCAATTACGTGGATGATACTCAATGCCTTGTTCCCCTCACAGGTGACTTTATCACTGACTCGTGTACCTTGAGCTCCACCTATGAGTACTTTCAAACTTGGATGTAAGCAAACAAGCTTGCCCTTAATAGCTCAAAGACAGGACTCTGGGTACCGCTACGCAGTTGCGGAAGCTCAGCTCAGAGTATCTTTCCTTCAAAATTTTAGATTAAAACATTTCCACTCAGCCTAAGGTGAAGCCACTTGGGGTTATTTTGGATCAAGAACTATCCATGAAAGAACAGATTAATACCCTTTTGTCTAGTACTTGTTACCAACTTAAATTACTGGCTCAGCTACAACCCTTTCGTTCCCTCACAAACTGTGCCACGGTTGCCCGGGCAATCATAGGAGCCAAATTGATTTATTGCTCTAGCCTTTTGCTTGGAATTTCCAAACTTGACCTCAATCGCCTGCAGGTGGTACAAAACAACGCAGTATGCATCATTGCAGGCCTGCAAATAAAAGAACATGTCACTACAGCAATGAGAGCACTACACTGCCTCCCTGTCCTGTAGTAGAATCACCTTTTGCGTGGTATGCATTACACACAAATGCCTTTTTGGGCAGGTACCCAAGTACATGTCGACTCTCATCTTGCAACTACCAACTAGCGGAGTATCGAGATCCAATGACACCTGCCCTTGGAGAACCCAAGAACTAGTCTTCCGTATGTGGCCAGAGATCCTTTCCTTACGCAGCACCTCAGATCTGGAATGCTCTTCCCCGGGACCTTAGATCATGTCCAAGTTTTGCTCTCTTTATGCGCAGATTGAAAACGGTTTTATTGAACTAATTGCTCTGTCCTTCTCCTCCTGACCTGCTCTCCCTCTGACCGTAAAGCAGCTTTGTGTTTTTTGTAATTTTTTCTTGGCGCCTCTATGCCTCAGGGCACTTGTATACGTGTTGTACAAATAAAATAAATAAAACGTTATTGCAGATTCCCCGAGCAGGCAGATGTCAGCCTCACATGAGTGGGCGAGATCTTCGTTCTTTGGGGCACCTTTGAAGTGTTAATCTTCACCTTGTATGCCTACAGGAGTGCAAGTTGCTCCTCTCCAGCCGACACTGGGAGAAGCATTGATTGTCAAATAGAACTTTTCGCCCTTCTATGTGTTCCCGCTGATTCCCGTAATTCCTTTGAATCTCTAAGGACTATTGCATTTCAGGTCCACTGTGATCCTAATTGTTCCAGATTGTGCCCGGAGGATATGCTGCCCAGGACTTCTGCACCTGTCAATCTCATATTGGCGACATAAGAGTTTTTACATTTTGTACATGCGTGCAGTGTACATCTCCTATTCCTCTCATATACATATGACAACTCACATCAGACAACTCACATCAAAGTCAGTCCTGACTTTGTGAGTAATCATTCTTCTTGTAGGTTACATGCATGAAATTATTATTATTGTTGTTAAGGTATTTATTGAGCGCAGTCCTAGCTTCAGGAACCTTCAGAGCGCTACACAATCATGGGGGTAAGAATACAGGGAGGGAAGCAGAGAAAAAGGGAACAGGGAGCTAACGGGAGAGTGAGGGTGGGCAATTGGCAACATGGGATCTGCAAGCAACCAAGGGAGCAGACAGTGGGGAGCAGATCACTGAGTCTCAGGTAGGATGGGGAGTATAGGGTGTATGCACCTACGTGTTGGGGATGTAAGGAAGGTATGCTATCAACAGTAGACACAATAGATGCAAGTTTCGAAAACCTTTATTTTGTAGTTTACTGGGGTTGATGAAATTCCTAACTAGCCCTAACTCCAAAATAGGAGTAATGTCGACCATAAAATAAACAACAAACGAGTGCAAGTCAGTTTAGTCAAAAAAAAAGGCCTATACTAAGATCTCCTTCCCAAATGACAAATGTGTAAAGGGAATACAAAAAGGAAAAATAGTGTCTTAAAAGAAATGTCAGAATGGCTTAGCGAACAAGTCCTTTCCCCATGCTCAGAAGCATGGGGTCTCGAGTGTTTCTTAAAAAGTATAGGTGGATGGCACAGTTCTGTCAGTCTTGCACCCTCTGGCTTGCTGGTACAGTACAACAGTTCAGGCTTGGGCTTCAAGCTTTTGACAGTCTAATCGATTCTTTAGAAGTTGTCCACCTTACCAAAAATACTCAGTTCTACTCTTGCGTCCCGTCCCCTTTCCTCCATAATCTATGGGTGTCCCTTGCGAGGGACGGGAAATGGAACCTTTTTCACCAGAAAAACCTTCTGCCCCTTTAAATTTAAAGGCGTGCGGCCCTGGGAGCATGCGCTCGCCTAACTCCGCCCACCGGAGCCACTCGTCCTTCCCCTTTTCCACGTCCACATCAACGGGAACGGGCCGATTTCACCAGCGCTCCTGGGTTTGGCTTCGGCCATGTAATACCACGCGCTCTTCCCCGGATATTCTTCTATCATGTCTTTTCTTTTTCTTCTAGATACTTGGTCCTCCGGCGCTACGCACCTTACCCGGCGCATGTCGACTTTGACGGGCTTGAGCAGGTGCCCAGCCTGCCAGGGGCTCTTATGCACATCAGAACCCCACGCCCTTTGCCTCCACTGCCTTGGCCCTGACCATGGCTGGGAAGGTTGCTCAGTATGTAACGCCTTGACACCTCGGGCACTGAAGAACAGGGTAGCTAGGTGGAGAGAGCTCTTCCAGACATCACCTCCTAAGGACCTAAAGGACTTTGTCAAACTTTGTTTGAGGCCAAAGGTAAGGACTCTATTCACCATCGCACCCCGCAAGGGCGACTCCTTTCCGAAGAAGCGCCCAAACCCAGGAGGGGCCTGTCGGGCTCTAGTACCAGCACACGTACCGAGGCTAGTCCAGCTAGCAGCCTTGCAGCCGAGGGTTCTCCGGATCCTCCCAGTATCGATGCTGAGGGACCGCAAGGTTCTTGTACAGGGGTTACTCCCGAGGGGCAACGCCCTAGTACCGGCATCATGTCCGAGGGGGCGCATTCACGCAGCACTACCAGGAGTTCTGCCGACGGCTCTACGCCTTCCACGCCCCGGCCTGAGGTATGGGATAAGCCTTACGATCCAACACCAAGCGTCTTGGACGTGGGCTGGTTCCAGCAAGCCAGGCACCACGACTTTGGCACGTAACTCCACAAAATGGCCGCCGAGCCAGACAAAATGGCAGCTCGTCCGATACCTCCTCTAGCAGAGTGGTTCGAGGAAGAAGTCACAAGGTAGGAATGTAGTCAACCAGGTACGTGGCCTACAGCAAATCCATCAGCAGCGCAGGGCAGGTTCCCCCTGCATGCCATACAGAGTGTGCCATACAGAGTGTGCCCTGGCCCCAGCAGCCTGTAGCCAATCCATCAATATTTCCTCAGCCTCCCAAGGTTCTTCGAAAGGTTTCTAGCGCTGATGCCCCAGATGGGTTACATCCTTCGGGGTGATATCAGGGACATGCTCCTGCAGGTCACCCCACCGGTACCCTTCGTCATTCCTCCAATTGCTCTGGTGCCTCAGGCCCCAGCACTTCCCGTGCTTCCTTTGCCGGCTTGTGCTCCGGCCCCCGCGCCACCGCAGTACAGGTGGTTCCACAGGCTCTGGTTCCCACACTGCAGCCCATGGCACCCAGTACCCCTCAAACAGTTCTAGATCCTCTGAGCACTCGCGGACACAGTCGAGGAGGAGGACCCCGACACACCATCGTCGGTGAAGGCCTTCCATGAATGCCTTGCGGCCCTGGCAGAATACCTGGGCCTTCCTCAGCCCGAGGTTGAGCAGCCTGAGGAGGGGGTCCTGGCAGAAGTCCTCACGCTATGGCCCCCCTCCAAGACAGGGATCTCGATGCAAAGGGACGTTGTGTCCCTGGCCAAGAAGGGGTGGCTCAAGCCGCACTCAGCCCAACCTGTCAATCGGTGCCTCAGCGCCAAGTACAGGCAGCTAGAGGGGGGATACACACTTGCTTTCGGCTCATCCTCAGCCACACCCCCTGTTACGCTCACCTGGTATCCACGGGGACGCCACCCAGCCCTGGTTGGATGATTTGCACTCTCGAACCCTCTCCCGATCCCTTGGTAAGGCCTCTGGTTAAAGATGGGTCTGCAATATAGGAGAGCTGGATTCAATACCGGATTGTCTTTGTTTTCCCACCTCCCTTGGCCTCAACTCCTTCCTCCCCCTTGGGCCCTCTCCTCACCTTTAATATTGTGAAAGGTGGATTCTCTGTCCTGCTCCTCGTGGCAGGGGCGCGTAGATGTGGGGGGCGAGCAGCGACCAAGTTACTTCACTGGTGCAAGCCCCCCCCCGTGGGAATCCAGGCCTGCTGCGACTCCGTAGGTTTGCTGCTTTACAGTCTTTATATGCAGTTCTTATGTTCCTCTTAGTTCGAATAATAATGTCTTGCTTCTTTCCTTTTAGGTATGGAAAGGTATTTTGGTGTTGTCATGCAGTTTGAAGATGAGCATGGGCCGGTATGCGAAAGCGCGGTGTGCACGATGCTGTCCGGTGAGTAATGCGCAATGCATGGCGCTGTTTCGCCTTTTATATTGCTAACTTGTGTCTTTTCTCTCCTTGCAGGTTGCGATGTTCCTCGCCGAGCACCGTAATGTTCCAGCAATGATACTGACCAGGATATGACTACCCAGGTAAGAATTGTGTGGCTTTCTTCATTCGGGAGGAAACGTGAGTAAACGGTTACTAATGCTGTCTTTCTTTCTCCCCTTTCCAGGTTATGGTATTCAGGGATGCATGCGGTGCAGGATGATGGAGTTCGTACATTCAGGTGAGTGGAACTGAAGTCGGCGATGGATTGAAGACAGGATATAGTTCCAGGTAAGTTTCGTAGTGTTCTTTCTCTCTCTGCAGGTCCTTGGTTTCAGGTAAACTGGCATCAAAGAACTGAACAAGGTGAGTGTTACGCTGCCCACAGCAGAATAACGCAAAGCATGTTCTGCTGTTTGGGTGCGGTTTAAATAGTCTCAGGTAAAGAAGTCCAGGTAAAATAGTCCCAGGCATGCCACACCCAAAGTAGTCCAGGCAAAGTAGTCCCAGGCCTGCCACACACAAATGACTAGACCACATAGCTCAGTTCCTTGTAACTGAGCTATGTGTGTGCCTCCATGTTGGTTGAACCCCCCCAAGTTGAATAGTCCCAAGTAAATAGTCCCATTCTAATGTTGGTCTTCATTATGGTTGTGAGCCTGGCGCCAAAAGCGCCAGGACTGATTCCAAGAGAGTCTTGGATGAGGTTTTAAGGCCTTTGACCTGGCCCTAACTGGAAGGCTGGGCAAGGGTCATGACACTTCTCAGTGATCGCTGCAGCATCACTCTATTCTAAGCCTCAGTCGTCCTCGGCCACCTCCTCGGCGCTGCTAGGCAAGGAGGAGAAGATCTTGGAGGCGTACGGGAAAAAGCTGTACTCCAACGCACCTCTGTCAAGCCGATGCCATGCTGGCAGCTGCTAACCAAAGGCTCTGGCGGGAAATCGCAGACTTCCTCCGGGAACTCCTGCCCCAAAGCCAGGCTCGCTTCACAGCGGGACTAGGAGAAGCCAGGCTGGTAGCATCCGACATCATGGAGTCCTCAGTGGCCCATATCGATACCTCTGGCCGGGCCATCTGCATCGCCATAGACATGAGAAGGATGGCCTGGCACCGGGCTACGAAGTTCAACCTGGAGTCCAGGAACGCATATTGCACATTCCATTTGAGGGTAGTAACCTCTTTCACTCCTCCACGGATGAAGAACTAGATAAAAGAACAGCTCACAGACCGCTAAGTCTTTATCTTTTCTTACGAAGGCCACGCCCAAGGCGTACACCCAGTCCAATGCACGGTCCGACAAGGGGCAGGTGCCTGGAAGGTTCAGAGGCTTCCAAGAACGGATGTCCAGGCTATCTGACCGCTCCCTGAGACAGCATCGGAGGAAACATCAAAAGGGGGGGCAAGGGGTTTTTCCAATCCCCCTCCTCCTCAGCAGCCACAGAAGGATAAAAGGCATGACACGCCCCTTGGGGTCCACATGTCTACGGTGGGGGGGCAGGCTTGCCTCTCACATGCAATTTTGGCAACAACATTTTCCAGACCCCTGGATCCTATCTGTAGTCTCCACGGGGTACCGCCTTCCAGTCCCTCCCTCTGCTCCCTCCTCCCCCACAGATTGGGACAGCAACTCTGTTGGCAGAAGTCCGGTCGCTCGTCTAGAGCCAGGCAGTGGAAGAGAAGTCCCAGCCTCCCAATTCGCCATACAGAAAAAGAACCAGGCTGGCCTGAGAGTTGTGCTGGACCTTTCCACCCTCAACTTCTCCCTACCTCTACAAAAATTCAAGATGGTTACGCCAGCTCTCATTGCGGAGACATTGAACAGGACAGACTGGGTGTGCTCCCTCGATCTGAAGGACTCTTATCTACACGTCTTATCTAATCGTCCTGATTTGGCAGCCTCATCAGTCCTTTCTGCGCTTCAGGTTCTGTGATGCTGGAAATGCATCGGAGGGACAGGGCCTCCATATCCTTGTCCTTTACTGTTTTTTATCGTGTGTTCTGTCGTGTTTTCCGTGCAGGAGTTCATGTGGGACTCCTGGTGTTGCAGCTCTGGGATACCCTTATGGCACCCATGGGTGCGGGTACAACCCTGTGCCCCTAGTGTATGTTTTTGGGCACCTGTGTGTGGCCCACAGAGCAGGGTATGGGCTGGTGGCAGCTCCATGCTGAATTTGACAGGTGCTCTGAGTATCCTCCATTTTGGGATACCCAGGCCATGCCATTGGAATCAGTTGATTGCTGATAGGAAACAAGATTGCTTCTTGCTTTCTATCGCCCGTTACCTTGTTTTCCGAAAGTCCTGGGAAGTCCTGACTCTGTCCCTTCCCCCTGACTGGCTGTTGGGTGGAAGTTGCATATATGGTGGTGTTGTGAAGTCCAGGCCAGACTGGCTGGAGCCTTCCCAGTGACTGTATGTTGTGGGTATACCCTGTGGGTGGAACCTGGGTGAATGGAGTGTGTGACCAATATACACTTCTTGTTGTGAATGTCTGGTTTCTGGTGTTTGACACAATAACTGAGACAGCCCTGCCCGAAACTGGTATGAATGCAGTGTGCAGTGTTGAATGGCTGGGTACTTGTCCCAATACACATAACTTGTTCTAAGTGTCTGGAGAGAAGGGAATGGCCTGAATGCACTATGCACCTGATTGGCTGCCTGCCTGCAGGAATGCCCTTCTGACTGATTGTTTACTTGAGTGTGACCCAGCAGAATGAATGGGAGATCAACTAGTATATCTGGGGGCCTCTCACTGCTAGAATTCGTGTTCAGAAGCTGAAGAGAAACTGGAGTTGAAACTGAAGCTTAACCTTGAAGCCCTGCTGGAAGAGAAGTCTTGCTGCTGCTCTACTTCGCCAATCTGAAAGCATCTGTGTCTCCAAGGACTGACCCAGAGAGGCCCTGCTTAGACGCCCTCTTTCCAAGCTACGAGGGACCATTGTGCACTGCTAATCTTTGCCAGCGCTCCCTGGTAGACAGACCTACGGCAGGCTGCCGACCAGAGACACGGACCGCTGCGGAATCGCAAGACGCGCCCGGACACTGTTGTCCATCACCGTCTACGACCGCCGTGGCCGACCGGAGCAGCCGTGCTCCCTTTGCCTAAGTAATATTTGATCCAAGGATGCTCTTGCCTGCACAGTTGACCGCTTTGTCCCGCCAGAGAAAGCTGAGGACGCCGACGCGCCGAGGAGCATCCGCCGGTGGGTTTCCCGCCACCCAAATACCACAGACGCCGACGACTCGACGCCCTTGCTGGCGACAGTTCTTCAAACTCTTTGCGGTCCTGAACTATCGTCACCGAGGTGCCCCGCACGACTCTTCCTTGCAGGACGCCAACGCTCCGTCATCGACGAGCACCGCTAGGAACGAAGCTGCCAACTCACCGTCGTCGTTCAACCCTTTTCCTCATGGGATCTCGATGATCCGTGGCTCCTGCCATAAAGGGAGCCGCTCAAGAAGGATCTGTCGACGACCCGACTACGAACTCTGCTATTCCAGGTACATTGGGGTGGTAGAACTATTTTAGAAGGAAATAAGACTCTTGTTAACAATATATGGACTCAGCTTGTATGATATCTTTATTTACAGGTTGCCCAGGTTGGGGGAGGGGGGGGAACGATCTCCACACAGAACTGTCTCTAGTGGTAGGGGCCAGTATTCTGCCAATACTTCTAACCAACTGCTTTCCTCCTATGTCTATTGTTGGTTTCCTTTATTAAGTGATCTGTCTGACATATGACCATAGTTGATGCACTTTAATGAAATCTGATAATAATTGTGGTACCACTTTAGAACTGTATATATTTGCCATTGTAGATTTTCTGAGCACAAAGTGAGTTATTGTGATAGTGTACCTTGAACCTAATTATATAAAGACTGTGTTTTAACTAATACCGTGTGGGGACATTCCTTTGTGGGGGCTTGGGGACTACACTGTACTTAAGAACCAGCCTGCATGACCTCCTGAGATGCTAAACCCTGATTGCTCGTCCATTGCTACCAACAATAGAGAATCTTGGCTGGGGTCCTCTGTGCCTCTCCTCTACCATATAGAGAGCTGAAGTACAGACCCCCCCCCTCCAGTCTTTACACTGGTGGCAGCAGTGGGATGCTTATGGTTTTAAGAATGAGTGTATAACCGTGCCACTTTCAAAATATCTGCAGTTTGTTAAATTAAGGTTTAGTCATGTACAAGATAACTACATTACAAACAATGGAATCTATTGCGAATGCTAAATTGACTCGGATGAGCTTAGAGGCTCTCCAGAGTGCTTGTGAAGCCAGGGAGTTAGACTTTGTGGATAAGTCTAGGGCTGAGCTGATAGCTGCCCTGGTGGACTACCAGACTGATGGTGAAACTCTTGAAGGGGGGGTGAAACCAATGAGGACTCTGCCCCTGGGGTTGTTGCTGAATCTTATTCTGGGAATGCCACCATCCCTGCTGCCTCTGTTCCAAACCCCAGCACTGCTCTTCAGGGGGAAGCCCTGAAGATTGAACTTTTAATATTGGAGCTACAACGGGAACAGTTAACCTTTCAATTCAAAAAGTTGGCAACAGAAGCTGATTTGAAGAAGAGAAGTTGGCACAGCAAGTGATACTCAAAGATAGGGACACTGAGCACCAGAGAATCCAGCTAGAGAAAGCTAGAGTGGAGACTTCAGCTAAACCAGTTAAGAATGGCAGGTCCCCAGCCACCAAGTTTATGAAAGATTTGGTTGGTGTGTGTGTGTGGGGGGGGGTTCTGATATCCTCCAGTGGATTCAAGCGTTTGAAATAGCTTGTGCAATTCATGATGTTGATAGGAGAGATTGGGCTAAGTTTTTGTTAAGCAGAGTGCCTTAGCCTGGGTATGACTGTATTCTGAAACTGAGTGTGGAAGAAAGGGGTCAGTATGAGTGCTTGAAGTCTGCTTTGATTGCCAAGTTTGGCAAGACACCTACCCAATACCTTAAAAGGTTCAGGGATTTTAAGAAAAGAGAGAATGTGTCTTGGGTTGACTGGGTGAGTGCTGTGCACATGAACATGATGGGATGGATTGATGGTTACAAAGTGAAAACGTTTGTTGAATTGTCCCACCTGTTGTTGTTTTTTTAGCATCTTTCTGAAGCTTGTTCACCAGAGCTGTGTCAGTATGTTGCTGACCAGAACATTTTGGATCCCTTTAAGCTGGCCAGGCTAGCTGACAAGTGGGTCTCCCACCGGGTGTCCCCTAAGGACTCCTGTGGGAAAGACGAGGACAAAGAAAAGGGGACCTCTCAGAAAGCTGGGGAGCCCCAGAAGCAATCATAGTCTGGTAAATCAAAACCTTCCTCTCCTAAGACCCAAAACTCTAGTGGGGATAAGTCATCTGTGGGTGGGAATAAGAGTAGTGGTCCACCTGCTGCAAAGCAGGCTCCCAGTGGTTCCAGTACCGTACCCCGCATTCCTGGCACTTGTTGGGAATGTGGGGCTCTGGATCACAAGAAGGGTGACTCCAAGTGTAAAGGTAAGGCACTTGGAGTACAGGCTATCAGCCTGAGCTACCCTTACCCCATGTCTGAGGTGGAGGCCACTGTCCTCCCCTCCTCTACAGGGATCACATTTGGTGCCCCTGTAGAGATTTCCTTAGTGTCCCTTGGGGCCTGGGACCAGTACGCAGAAGTACTGGCGACTATCCCACAGAACACCCGTAGGTTTTTGAGAAGTGTCCTCTTGAATGGCCAGCCTTCTACTGGCTTGAGAGACACTGGGGCAAGCATGACCGGGGTGGAGAGGACCCTGCTCAGGCCAGAGGACTATGCAGGTGCTCCTCTGAGAACCACCAGGTTACCTGCTGGGCCCCCTAAATTATCGCCTGTAGCCTTAGTCACACTCCTGATTGGAGGCAAGACAGCAAACCTTCCTGTCCTGGTTCAGGACAATGTCCCTGCTAACATTCTGTTAGGATATTATCTAGTACAGTTGGGGTGTATCTCGGATGGTCTCCTCCTGACTGCTGCTGCAATCACTAGGTCACAGGTGACACAGGGTCTGGCTGTGAGTTAGGTCCCCGAGCTAAAGGCGATGCCTAAGGCAAAAAGACGGAATAACAAGATGGCCACCTTTGTGAAGGGGGGTCCTTCTCTTCCTGCTGTTCCTACAGCACCCATTGGGATCCATGCTCTGGACAGGCTGGGTCCAGTGGAAAACCCAAACAACTCCCGAGGGAGAAGAGACAGATGGCCTCTTGCTTTCTATCGCCTGTTATCTTGTTTTCGCAAAGTCCTGGGAAGCCCTGACTCTGTCCCTTCCCCCTGACTGGCTCTTGGGTGGAAGTTCCCTATATGGTGTTATTGTGAGGTCCAGGCCAGACTGGCTGGAGCCTTCCCAGTGACTGTATGTTGTGGGTACACCCTGTGGGTGGGACCTGGGTGAATGGAGTGTGTGACCAGTATGCACTTCTTGTTGTGGATGTCTGGTTTCTGGTGTTTGACACAATGACTGAGACAGCCCTGCCTGGAACTAGTATGAATGCAGTGTGCAGTGTTGAATGGCTGGGTACTTGTCCCAATACACATAACTTGTTGTGAGTGTCTGGAGAGAAGTGAATGGCCTGAATGCACTATGCACCTGATTGGCTACCTGCCTGCATGAATGCCCTTCTGACCGATTGGTTGCCTGAGTGTGACTCAACAGAATGAACGGGAGATCAACTAGTATATCTGGGGGCCTCTCATTGCTAGAATTCGTGTTCAGAAGCTGAAGAGAAACTGGAGTTGAAACTGAAGCTTAACCTTGAAGCCCTGCTGGAAGAGAAGTCTTGCTGCTGCTCTACTTCACCAATCTGAAAGCTGCTTTGTCTCCAAGGACTGACCCAGATAGGACCTGGTTAGGTGCCCTTTCCAGAGCTATGAGGGACCATCATGCACTGCTAATCTTTGCCAGCGCTCCCTGGTAGACAGACCTACGTCAGGCTGCCGACCGGAGATGGGGACCGCCCCGGAATCACAAGGAGAAGCGCCCAGACACTGTTGTCCATCACCGTCACCGACCGGAGCCGCCGTGCTCCCTTTGCCTAATTAATATTTGATCTAAGGATGCTCTCGCCTGCACCGTTGACTGCTTTGTCCTGCCGGAGAAAGCCGAGGCCGCTGAGGAGCATCCGCCGGTGGGTTTCCTGGTAACCTAAAGACCACAGAGACACTGACGACTTGACGCCCTTGCTGGGCCACAGTTCTTCAAACTCTTTGCGTTCCTGAACTATCGTCACTGAGGTGCCCCGCACACCTCTTCCTTGCAGGACGCCAACGCTCTGTCGTCAACGTGCACCCCTAGGAACAAAGATGCCACCTCACCGTCGTCGTTCAACCCTTTTCCTCGTGGGATCTCGACGATCCGTGGCACCTGCCTTAACCCTTTAACTGCCATGGGTATTTCCCCCCAGTGTCGGGGCCTTTTTTGGTGATTTTGGTATGTGGCCATTCAATGGCTTGTAACTTTTTTGTTACATGAGATATCTCAGCCAAATTTGGCTTCTTTTTTCCCCACATGTAGGCGGTCGTAACTTCACCCAGGAATCCTAGATTGCTGTAGGCGGGTGAGAGAAAATAAGCAAAAAGGGCAAGAATTCTGGGTTTTTTTCAAAAAATGCCAATTAAATGATGTACAAAGAAGCCTGTGGTGTTTTCCTTGTAAGAGCTAGGATGAAATGGTTAGCTGTGCTGAGTTCCCCAATTTCCTGGCTTTCAAGAACAGGTTGAGTGGAAACGAAAGAAAATTATATTGATGTGGTTATCAACCGTTTTGTGAGAGGTAGGCCATTTTTGCCAATTGGACATGCATGGACGGAATGGAAGAAAAGGGTAGGAAAGCCGAATTGGAGGATAGAAAGGCATATATTTCTGAAAAGTAGACAAAATTCCAAGTTTAGGAAGCAGTGATTTGCGTAGGTCAGGCAACAACTAGGTAGGGGAAAATGCCATAGATTGGGGAAAAAGCGGGAAAATGACCAAAAAAAAGGTATGTGTTGGACTTGGCTGGCTTGGTACGGCAATGGCTTCTATGAATTTTGAGAAAAGCTATGCTCTGCTACCTTCCCCCGACTCTTGCAGTTAGGAAAGCACACATTTTTTGTAGTGTTATACAAAACAAGCAATACCACAAGCCAAACACTGAGCCATGGTACACATGAGTTTTTAACAGACGCACTTAGCATGTGTAAATCGGGAAAACCAATGTGGTGAGGAACGGCAAGCATCTATTTTTTGAAAGAGCACAGGTAGACAATTTTCAAGGGTAGGTGACCTGTGAGGTTACAAAAGTGTATGGTGCCTAAAGCAGCGACTAAATGTAGGTCACATTTGGGAAATGAAAGGGTTGTGTGACAAAGGGCACCAGCAAATGGGTCAAAACGTAATGAAAAGCACACAAACACAACAAATGTTATACATTTGTGGGTTTTCACAGGTGTCCCGATGAAAACGGTACCCAACATGTGTAGGTGCACCTACCTGGGCGCCAAGGGGAAAGCCTAAAACACAAGTAAACCCAAGTCTGTTTTCACACCTGAATTGCATACTCTCACATCATACAGATATGGGCCTCAGGTGTCCAAGCCACCACGGAAAACAGGGAACCCCATGCGTTTCCGAAAAGAGGACACCCGTGGGAATCCGCAGAGGTATGATGTGCGCAAATCGGCCCAGAATTTATTACCCAGACACCCCCGTAAAGTCTGAAATATGGCAAAAAAATACACATTTTCTGCACATTTCACTCGGCGCACCCATCGAAACACGCTGCTAACAACACATGGCCTACCGTCCCACATTCCCACTGGTGTCCCGATGAAAACGGTACCTCACGTGTGGGTGCACCTACCTGGGCGCCAAGGGGAAAGCCTAAAACACAAGTAACCCCAAGTCTGTTTTCACACCTGAATTTCAGACTCTCTGCCGACGGGCACATCATGCAGATATGGGCCTCGGGTGTCCAAGCCACCGAGGAAAACAGAGAACCCCATGCATTTCCGAAGAGAGGACACCCGTGGGAATCCGCAGAGGTATGATGTGCGCAAATCGGCCGAGAATTTATTACCCAGACACCGCCGCAAAGTCCGAAATGTGGGGAAAAAAACCCATTTTCCACACATTTCACTTGGCTCACCCATCGAAACACGCCGCCAACAACACATGGCCTACCGTCCCGTGTTCCCACAGGTGTCACGACGAAAAAGGTACCTCACATGTGTGGGGGCACCTACCGGGGGCGCAAAAGGAAAAGGGTAACCCGCTGGTAACCCCAAGCCTTTCGCCACAGCACAATTTGTTCATGTGGGCAACCTACAGATTTGGGCCTAGGGTGTCGAAGCCAGCAAGGGAAACAGGGAACCCCATGCATTTCCCAAAAGAGGACACCCGTGGGAATGCGCAGAGGTCTGACTTGCGCGAAGCAGCCCAGAATTTATTACACAGAACCCCAGACAAAGTGAACATTGTGTTTTTTTCCCACCAAATATCACATTTTGTCTGGGATTGTGGCTAATAAAAAGTGGGGCAATTTGCGCAAGGCAGACCTCTGTGTATTCCCACGGGTGTCCACTTTTGGGAAATGCATGGGGTTCCATGAGAAGGTATGATATCTGTTGTTGGCGACCTGTTTCGGTGAGAGGACACAGGGCAATGTCTCTGAAATTGGCTGGAAATGTAGACAATTCTCAGTAATTTCATTCTGGTCACCCATCAAAATAGGCTGCCAACAACACATGTCCTACCTTCCTGCATTGCCACAGGTGTCCCAATGAGAGGCAAACCTCTCATGCGCAGGTGTCGTTCCTCAGTGACAATGGGAACATCATTTGTACAGTAAGTTCTCTTTAGTGCGTTCAGGAAACAGTAAAGTACTGTCAGTAAGTCATTTCAGATGCACCTTTCCTCACACTTCTCATACATATCAGTCACAATGCTATTGCACATGCAAGGTGGGATTTAGCACAAGGACGAATCTCCTTGTGTAGCACAAGGCGGATTGCCGTTTTGAGTAGTGATGCCAGGACAAGGCACCCACCGGATCACTGGCCATTCGTACCCCTTTCATGCCTGCAGTCAGTAGGCATCCATTTCAGCAGTTGCACTTCTACAAAATCACTTGCGCCAGAGCAAGCATTTCGAGGGGATTGGGTCCTCCGACGTATTCCATATCTATGACAGGTAATGTTCACAGCTGTGCTCCTTTGGAAAATCTTTGGCGCCTACGTTGATGACCCGTCCCAGAGGACCTCCTCCGATGGCCGACGTCACCCGATGTGATAAGTAGGACGCACGACGGCCATAGCCTCAGTTCCGTTTTTTCCGCGAATGTGTTCGCTTCGTGAATCTCGGTACGCCTCGAGTCGTTGGAGTTTGCTGTTTTCAATTTTCGGTTCGTTGAGCCTGTTCGGTTTGTGTGAAGACCTGTTCGTGGTGATGTCTTTCTCATCTTCAACCCCGCGTCCGGGCTTCAAGAACTGCGGGGACTGTGGGTCCAAGATGTCGGTCACGGACTCGCACGACGCCTGCCTCTGGTGCCTTGGGGAGGTCCACGATACGGACGACTGTCGACTGCCAGTCGCTCACGGCAAAGGCCTTGCGGGAATGCAAGAAGAAGCTGTCGGTAGGCCGGGTGTCTAAGCCCCGGAAGTCGAGGTCTGTGGGGCTTTCGACGGATGACTCGAGGGGCGACTCTCCGCGTCATCGTCGGAAGTCCAGTGGGTCTACTTCCAGGAGTCGGTCTCGCCACTCCTCTGTCTCTTCGAGGCATTCCTGGAAGCGGCGGCATAGGTCGCCTTCCCCGTCCTCTTCCGAGGACTCCGCCCGCCGGCGGGCCGCTTATCCCTCAATGCAAGCGACACCGGAGGAATGGGCTTCCTTCGGGAAGCAGATGCTAGCGATTCTTGAATCACAGGGCACCGGTCCGTCCGCGCCTCTGAGTGGGGTCAGTCGGCACCAGTCTAGAGACACCGCTCGTACGCCTTCGGGCTCGGGTGGTCAGCACGGCTTGCGGGAGAGGTCCCGCTCGGACAAGGGTAGCCGTTCTCGTCATGCCCGTTCCAGGTCCCGGTCCTCGACGCACTCGAGACCGCGTGATCCTGTGCCGTCTTCTAAGAAGACGTCGACGCCTGTGGCGCCGAGGTCGTCGACGATTTCTCTCGAGGCTCTGCCTCCGAGGGGGTCGTCGACGCCATCGGCGCCTAGGTCGTCGAGAGACACGCTCGGAGCTCCGGCTTCGAGGCCTGTGTCGACGCCGCCGATTCTGTCGACGCTGGCGCCGACTCGTTCAGCGCCCTCGACGCCTTTCGAGGCGGTGGTGTCGGAGGGGCCCCGTGGCACAGGGTTTGCCCCTGGAAAGGCTCTGGCTAAGGCCAGGCACTGCTTTGGTCCCCAGAGGTCTTCCTCTCCCCGCCTGGAGTACATTTCTGAGGGTGATGAAGGCTCTGATGGCGGCTTGGTTCCGGTTACGGTTCCCGATGAACTCATCTCGGACCATAGCCAGTTTGATGACCTGCAGCAGTCGCTGCATGATGCCAGTGGACTGGACACCTCTCCGGAGGTGGAGTTTTGTAGGCCAGAGCCTTATGTCTCGGGTTACCGAGTACTTGGGTTGGTCAGCTCCCCAGGGGAGTTCGTTCAGGATGATCTCACGGACATTCTTGATCTCGGTCCACCCACTGACCCGGTTTTGCCTTTTCATATGGCTCTGCAGAGAGGGGTGGCGGCGGCTTGGACTGCTCCGGAGAGTCTCCCGGCAGTGGGCAAGTCTTTGTTGCGAAAATCCCGTCCAGCCAGTAGCGACCCCTGCTACTTGTCTAGGCACCGCACTCCGAAGAGTTTGCTGGTGCAGGCGGCTACGGCCCCGGCAAAGCAGGCGTCATATCCTACCATCCCTCCGTATAGGGACGACAAACGTTTTGACGGCTGGGCGAAGAAAGGGTTTTCTTCGGGGGGGTATGGCGCTTCAGGCGGCCAACTCCATATATGTGCCTTGTCTCCTTTCACACACACTCTGTGGAACTGTGTTGCATTAGCGGCTGAACATATTCCAGAAGGGGACGAACGGGGTGGTTTCCTTGCTATGGTTCAGGATGGCAAGGATGCCATGTGTGAGGCCATTCAGTCGGGTTTGGACTTGGCGGATTGTGTCAGCCGGTCCATGGTGCCGAGCACCGTAATGCGCAGGTTTGCGTGGTTGCGGAAGTCTGGGTTCGCTCCTGTTGTGCAGTCCCGGCTCCTCAACATGCCCTTTGACGGTGAACACCTTTTTTGGCAGCAAGGCTGACGAGAGCCTTGAGAGGTTGCAGACCTCCAAAGCTGCAGCGAAGTCGTTGGGCGCTGCAGTTCGCCAACCTCCGCCTTTTCGTCCTAGGGGACAGCAATGGAGGGGAGGTTCCTTTCGCTATTACTCGTCCTTCAGTAAAGTGAGGGGAGCTGGCAGTCAAAGAGGCCATCGTAAGAGTGCCAGAGGTGGAAATAAAGGTACTCGAGGTGCCAAGGCCGCTTGGGCAGTTGCCTCTTTGCCCTCGGGCAACGCCACAGCCGCTACCACTCAGTCATGAGGCCAGGTACCATGGTTCGCCGGTTGGGGGAAGGCTGGCGCAGCATCTTGTAGAGTGGCAAGCCATTACTTCGGATGTGTGGGTTCTGGAGATCATAACCCACGGCTACTGTCTTCCTTTTCGGCAGAGGCTTCACGACAATCCACCAGGGAGCCTCTCTTTGAAGAGTCCGGATCTGCTCCTTGCGCAGGAAATTCAAGCCCTGCTGGAGAAAGGCGCCATAGAACTGGTGCCTGTAGCGGAGAGGAACAAGGGATGCTATTCCCCTTATTTTTTGATATCGAAGAAAGACTGGGGATTGAGACCCATCATGGACTTGCGCGGTTTGAACAAACTCCTCAGGAAGGACAAGTTCAAGATGGTGACTCTTTCTCAAGTCCTCCAGGCCCTTCAACTTCAAGACTGGTTGGTGTCTCTCGACCTCAAGGATGCTTACTTCCATGTGCCGATCCATCCCAAGCACAAGAAGTACCTGAGGTTCGCGGTTGGCGACTCGCACTTTCAGTTTCGGGTCCTGCCGTTCGGATTGACCTCCGCCCCGAGGGTTTTCACCAAGCTCATGGTGGTGATGGCAGCGCATCTCAGGAAAGGGGGATTCACGTCTACCCATACCTGGACGATTGGTTGATCAGGGGGAGCTCTCCCGAGCAAGTCCTGGATCATCTGTCCGTCACCTGCCACTCCCTTCACAAGCTGGGCTTCTCCCTCAATTTAAAGAAGTCCCATTTGACACCAACGCAGCGGCTCCAGTACATCGGAGCAGTGCTCGACACATCCCTGGGGCAGTGTTTTCCTCCTCAGGTGAGGGCTCTTCACATTCAGCAGATGGTGCACAAGTTTCAGTTTTCCCAGAATCTCCCAGCGTCCGAGTTCTTGAGACTGCTCGGCCTCATGGCATCCTGCATTCTTCTGGTGCCAGAGGCTCGTCTGCGGATGAGATCTTTGCAGTGGGCACTCAAGCTCCAGTGGTCTCAGTCCTGCGGCAGGCTGTCGGACCCTGTTCAGGTGCTGTTCCCGGTAGCCCGGGACCTTCTGTGGTGGGCCGTCGAGGGCAATCTGATGAAGGGGGCCCCATTTTGGCTGCCCTGGTGACGATCGTGATGGACGCATCCCTCACGGGATGGGGAGCACATGCCAACGAGTTGACAGTCAGCGGTCGTTGGTCTCCGTCGGAGTCCAGACTCCATATCAATCTGTTGGAGCTGAGGGCCGTCAAGCCTTCAGGGCTAGCCTTTCTGCCGACTGTGCGCGGAAAGAGTGTCCTGATTCTAACGGACAACACGGTGGCCATGCACTACCTCAACAAAAAGGGGGGGCAGGGTCACTTCCGCTGTGCAGGGAGGCGATGCAGCTCGAGTTCTGGGCCATCCAGCAGGAAGTTTCGATCTCAGTGGTTCATCTGGCCGGAGACGACAACGAGACGGCGGAAGCTCTGAGCAGGCAGAGCACGATCTCTCACGAGGGGGAGCTGGCTCAGGAGATTCTCCTGGAGATCTTCGTCCTTTGGGGGACCGCTCAAGTGGATCTCTTCGCCTCCAGTGTGAACCGGAAGTGCGAAATGTTTTGCTCGCGGGAATTTCCTCCAAAAGGAGCCTTAGGAGACACGTTCGTGATGGAGTGGTCGTTCCCACTGCTGTAATGCGTTTCCTCTAGTCCCCGTCATCCCGCAAGTGCTGCGGAGGTTTCGGAGGTTCGGTTCCCGGATGATCCTCATTGCTCCGGCGTGGGCCCGGAAGACGTGGTACCCGGACCTTCTAGACTTGTCCATCTGCCCTCCACGTCGTCTTCCCTACCGAGACGATCTGCTCTCACGGGAGGAGGGGTCAGGTTCTCCATCCAGAGGTCATATCCCTCAATCTTCACGCTTGGCTTCTGAAAGGTTGAAGTATAAGGATTGTGACCTCCCTGAAGACGTGATGGAGGTGTTGCTCTCGGCCAGGCGGCTGGCAACAAAGTAGTCTCTTTGCCGTTGGAGAAAGTTCTGCGACTGGTGCAGAGTTCAGAATGTGGATCCTTTTGAATGTGACATTCCCATGGTTTTGTCTTTTTTGCTTTCTTTGGCCCGCAGGGGTTTGCAAGTGGGGACCATTAAAGGTTACCTGGCGGCGCTGTCCATATTTAAGCGCTCGTCTGAAGAGTGTTCCTATTTTAAGATTCCTTTAATTTCGCAGTTTTTGAAAGGCCTCACTAATGTGTTTCCTCAGTCACCTTTTTTGGTGCCAGGTTGGGATTTGAACCTTGTTATTAAGTATCTTATGGGTGCTCCGTTTGAGCCTTTACATTCTTGCCCTTTGAGGCTGTTGACTCTGAAAACTGTGTTTTTGGTTGCGGTTACTTCCGCTCGCAGGGTGAGCGAGTTACAGGCACTTTCAGTTAAGCCACCCTTCACTGTGTTTCATAAGGACAGGGTTGTCCTTAGAGTTCGTCCTTCTTTTCTTCCGAAGGTGGTTTCGGAATTTCATTTGAGCCGGAAGGTTGTTCTTCCGGCGTTCTATCCGCCTCCACATCCTGGCAAGGAAGAGGAGAGGCTCCATAGGCTTGATCCTCGGAGAGCGTTGAGCTTTTATATTTCGCGCATGTCCCGGGTCAGAGTGGACGATCAACTTTTCATTGGTTACGCTGGAAAGCGTTTGGGACAAGCTGTGACGAAACAGACTTTGTCTCGTTGGATTTTTTTAGCTATCTCCGAGTGTTACCGCTTGGCGGGTAAGGACCCTCTGGCTGGCTTGCGGGCCCATTCTACCAGAGGAGTGGCTGCGTCTACTGCTCTGCAGAGGGGAGTTCCTATTCGTCACATGTGTGTTGCAGCCACCTGGGCTTCAGTACATACTTTTGTACGTCACTATTCCCTCGATTCCATCAGAGGGCAAGATCTGGCCTTTGGCAAGGCAGTTCTCTATTCCGCAATTTGATTGGGCATGCTAAATTTGTATTCTAAATTCTTTCCAACCTCCTTGCTTGGTACTGCTTTGGGAGTCTGTCATAGATATGAAATACGTCGGAGGACCCAATCCCCTCGAAGAACAAGTTACTTTCTTACCTGGTAAAGTTCTTTCGAGGTGATGGTCCGACGACGTATTCCATATCGCTCCCTCCCTGCCTTCCCCGTTGCAGAATTTCTTTTGCGATTGCAGTTTGCGGTCCGCAAGGCCTTGTGTGTCTGACTGGCAGTAAACTGGTGGCACACGTTCTGGGAAAAAACTATAACTGAGGCTATGGGCGTCGTGCGTCCTACTTATCATATCGGGTGACGTCGGCCGTCGGAGGAGGTCCTCGGGGACGGCGCATCGACGCGGGACGCAGATGCAAAAGATTTTCCGAAGCAGCACAGCTGTGGACATTACCTGTCATAGATATGGAATACGTCGTCGGACCATCCCATCGAAAGAACGTTACCAGGTAAGAAAGTAACTTGTTCATCTACACTTGAGCATATCTACACACTTATACTACATGCACATTTACTCACAATGCAACTGTGTCTCTAGCAATACCTTGTACATCATTTGTCAGCAATTGCATAGCAACTGTGTCTGCATTCAATCTCTATGTGCCTGCAATGGTATGTGGACACTGATAGCAAGTGCATATTGGCTCACTTTTTTTAAAATGTATTTTTATTTTCAATAAAACCAAACAAAATAACACACATTACAACTGTTTAGGACGTACATAATCAGCATCAAACCATCACATTATACAATGTAATTCTCCATCCTCCCCCCTCCCACCCCCACAAACTAGAGCCGGCACACTCATGTCATCTACAGGAGCATTATCAGGTATCCCAGTGCTTGTGCACTCATCCGAGTCCTCTAATTCGTTATTGTCTTGGTGAGGGTTTGCCATAGAGGTCACCAATTGCCGCCAGGCCAACAAGGGCCCTACTTCCTCCTCTCCCCCCCTAGTAACCGCTTCAAACCAAACTACGGATTCCGCCTCCGCCCATCTGAGGAGGTCCGCCCACCATAGCTCCACCTTGGGTCTGTGGGCCGCCTTCCAGCCCATTGCGATCCTGCGCTTGGCCAGGATGTAGGCTAAGTCCTTCATTTTGCTTATGTGCTTTAAATCCCGTGGCCTGGGAAAAATCCCGAGCATGCATGGCCAAACTGATCCCACATCCAGCTCCACTCCCCCACCAGCCAGTTTAGTTTTAATCTCATCCCAAAATCTGTGCACCTCTGGGCAAGCCCAGAACATGTGTATCAGCGCCGCTTCCACTTCCCCACACCTGGGACTTTTCTGCGTAGCCGAGCCTACAAACCTTGCAATTTTACCCGGGAGTCAGATAAGCCCTGTGAGTGACATACAATTGGAGTTGTTGGAGTCTCGCATTCCGGGATACCTTTTTATGGTACCTTTGGGCTCTCTCCCATTGCCCATCTGTCATGGGTCCTCCTACTTCCTCCTCCCAGTCCTGCCTCAATTGAAGCAGCTCCTTCCCTGCCTTTGCTCTTAGAAGCTTGTATATTCTAGATATTTCGTGCCCGCCCTCCGAAACATCATACATCGTTTCCAGGGAGGCATCAGGGTCATCCGCTAGCACTGCCTCCGGCCATCTCTCCCTAACCCGTTTCATGAGCCTAGCGTAGGTTATATACTGGCCTTTATGCACCCCTGTCTCTGAAATTCCAATGCCTCCCCTTCCTGCCATATGTCCCCAAGGGTGGCCAGGCCTGCTGGTTCCCAATATCTACGGACTGCTTCGAACAGTTGAGAGTCGTTCCGAATAGTGCCACCAGCGGGGCCTGCTGAGAGAACGGCTCTATGTCACCCATCATTCTCCACGTTCTGCGCCAAACCTCCCAGCCCAGCCTCAATAGCCCCCTCTTCCCACCAGTTTGTTCTTTTGTAACCACACCACTTCATTCAAAAAGTATGGGGCCGAGTCTTCCCGCAGAAGCCTGGTTTCCGCCGAGTCTTCAGTCGACAGCCACCTGGCCACATACAGCAGCTGCCCCGCCAGATAAGCATATTGGCTCACTTGGCTACCTGCCCTACGGGCGCTGTCTTCCACACCAACTTCAAGTATGCCCTCAGCCACTCTGTTCAAACATTCATATGTTCAACCGTACCCACACAAAACACACACCCTGAAACATGGCAATCATTTCTGCAGTGCTGGGAAAGTGCATTGACAGAAATGACATCTGCATGTTCTACCTAGCTTTACCTCATTCACACACCAATCATATCGAATTCATTCCTACAGAAGACATGTCATTTGCACCACACGTAACATTACATATAGTAAAATAATAAACAAGGCAGGATGTTACAAGGTATGCAAGACACCGCTGCCATACAGTTAGTGTCCAAGTACCACTTTCATGACACTTAGACCTCAAGGGAGGGAGCCAAAGTGGCATGTACTATTTTCAAAACACACCCCTTGAGTGGAGGTGTTAGGCAGAAACCTGTGCAGTTCCCTTAGGGACCACTGCAAAACATTTAAGACTACAGGTGTTGGCAGTAAACCCACTTGGTAGCAGTCTGTACCACCCAGATTTACCTGGTAGCTGTGGCTGAGCAGTCAGACTTCCCTCAAGAAGAGTTAGGCAGTATGCAAAGTATACACAATAGGCACTCAGATACAATAATACAAGCAAACACTGACCAGAGCTTTGGTATCAAAGTATATAATTATTTATTTAAAAACACACTGTTGAAAACACTCCAGCACTCTTATTGTAAAATATTCTAAACAGTTACTATTATAATATATACACCCTTTTTCCTTATCAGATGAGTCACTGTAAAACACCACTTATTTTCATACAGAGGTGAGCGCTTAACTAGATGGCACTCCAATAAGTTTGTGAGAAAGGGAGGGAAAAAGGCAGAATATGGAAAGGTATACCACTCTAAGATTCAGGAACACTATTAGCAAGGCAGAAGAGCAAAAAGTCACTGGTGAGCCAAAGTCCAAAGGCTGGGCCCCCTCTTAGAGAGAGCAGAGCACAAATGCGCCCAAGATCACACAGTTACACTAGGCTTAGAAAGTCTTGCAGAGGGTTCAAAAAGAGTTTAGAGAGGCTTAGGAAAGTTTAGCCAGGGTGTCCCACGCTAACCCAGGTTCGAAAGCCGGGGGCTAAATCTACCCCGTACAGTCGGTAGCAAGGGAAGCCAGGCCGGACACGGTACCTTAAGTGGGAAGGATCCTCCAGGGGTGGCAGTTGTTCCTGGTAGTGGGTGCAAGTTGCGTCGTCGTCCAGGGGAAGAGAAGATCTCAACTTGGAGGAAAGATAAAGGTCGTTGCACTACCAGGGAAGAAACCAGCCGTGGAGTTTTCCGGTTAAAGGTGGTACCTTTGTTTCGCGGTCGTGGTAAAACGTGGTATCCCGGTTGCCGGGGTGCTTGGCACAGGCAAGGCGGCCACGAGGTATGTCGGGAAGGCGAAAAGATGGTGAAACTGGTTATCCCCACCAGTCAAAGGAAGAAGACTCTCCGGCGGGAGATCTTCTCTGTCGTTGGGAAAAGTGGTGAGGCAGTCCAGCAGGGCTCCACCGGTGTGGAGAAGCCTGCCAAAAAGTGGAACAAAGGGCTCGACTTGGGTTGGAGTCACAGAAGAGAAAACAAACGCCATTTTAGAATCAAATTTTGGCAAAAAATACAAACCAGAGAATTAATATTAATTAAATAAACCGGCGGTATGTTCGAGGCTACCGTAAATAATTAAATAAAGATAGTAGCCTAAAACAATGGGAAATCCCATAGGAAAATATTCGCGGTTGAATATAAAAAGTAGTATCCACTGCCACCAGCCAAAACTCGATCAGGGGGGATGGAGACGTGCCCCCTCGACTAACAGATTCTGGGGCAATCGAATTGCCCCAGCCAGTACGTCCACAATATGATGGTTTGTACTGGTTCTGTTCAGAATTTAAGACTCGTAAAGTCAATGGTGACTTTACATGCCCTGGGAGACAGTAGTCAGTCCCAGGGTATGGAGTCTATACTGGGGGGTCACTATGACACCCCTGTGTCACTGCACTGAGGGTGCTGTGTAACACACATCACAAAAACACATGAAGCCCTATGGGGTAAAAGACCCCATAGCCCATTAAACACATCTAGATCCAAAGAAACGCACTCAAATCATGTCCAAGAGTGAGGGTAAAAGAGTCTCACTCTTGGCAGGAGAAAAAAATAAACCCCAAAAATCCAGCAAAGCTGCTGGGGGACTCACTAGGTTAGGAAATTCAGCCTAAACAGAGAATTCTCCCCAACAGGAGGGAACCTGAATGGTGTTCCAGTCTTCCCCAACACACCCCTCGAGTGGAGGGAGCGGGACTGCCGTTTCTTTGCATGCCAAACCTTAGGTGGAAGAAGCCGGAATCGAGTTCCTTTCGAATGTACGCCGGAAGCAAAGGGGGCTTCCCTGACATTTTTTTTCTACGGTAATCCCGAAGTGCAGCAAGCTGCACTCGCGTGCCTTGCCAAGACACCCAAAAGGGAAGTGACCCAGAGTTCTGTTGCCTTCTTTTCCAAAGCCCGCCTCAAGTGGAGGGAGCTGGAGTGCCATTCCTTTCCAAGAAGCGCCTGAAGTGGAAGGAGCCTGATTGGCGTTACTTTGCAAGTCACACCTCGC
Source organism: Ambystoma mexicanum (assembly GCF_040938575.1). Lineage (NCBI taxonomy): Eukaryota > Metazoa > Chordata > Amphibia > Caudata > Ambystomatidae > Ambystoma > Ambystoma mexicanum. The sequence goes on from NC_090937.1 coordinate 392,449,844, forward strand.
GCAGAGGGAGCTAGGCTAATGTTTCCTTCTGAGGCAGACCTGGAGTGAAAGGTACTGGGATGGAATGTCTTTCCAAGGCAGGCCGCAAGTGGAGGGAGCAGGACTAGCATTGCTTGCCAAAGCACGCCAAAGGGTACTGAACCAGAGCGGTGTTCCCTTCTTCTCCATGGCACGCCTCAAGTGGAGGGAGCTGGAGTGCCATTTCTTTCCAAGAAGCGCCTGAAGTGGAAAGAGCCTGATTGGCGTTACTTTGCAAGTCACACCTCGCGCAGAGGGAGCTAGACTGACGTTTCCTTCTGAGGCAGACCTGGAGTGAAAGGTACCGGGATGGAATGCCTTTCCAAGGCAGGCCTCAAGTGGAGGGAGCAGGACTAGCATTGCTTGCCAAAGCATACCAAAGGGGAATGACCCACAATGTAGTTCCTTTCTTGTTCATGGCACGCCTCAAGTGGTGGGATCCGTAATGAATGTTCTTTGAGAGGCAGTCCTGTAATGGACGGAGCCTGATTTGCGTTCCTTTGCAAGTCACGCCTTGAGCTGAGGGAGCTGGACTGATGTTTATTTCGTAGGCACGGCTTAAGGGAAAGCTACGGCAGTGGTGTGCCTTTCCAAGGCAGTCCTCAAGTAGATGGAGCAGGACTAGCAATGCTCGTGAAAGCACGCTAAATCTAGTGAAGTGAGTTCAAATTCTGTTGCATTTTTATTGAAGGTACACCTCCAGTCCAGGGAGTAGGAGTGCCATTCCTTTATAAGACATGCATGATTTCAGAGCCTAAGGGTCCCCTTCAAGGAATGATGGGCATTTTCAGAAATCAGTTGATCTCCCAATATTTTTCCTTTGTATGATACAAAAGGAAACAAGGCTGAAAGCAGAGGGCTGGATGGGAAGGGCATTGACGACACTACACCCGAGTATCCTTCCTCTTTCCTTGTTTTGTACACACCTTACATTGTCTGTAAGGTTGTGACTTTGTGGCTGTGGGAGGAACATAATCACCAAAGTGTCGCTCTTCCAATCTGGCCACATCTTCTACCTCTTGAAAGGAGGGAATTTGTACATGGCCCGTAGTCAGAGAATTAACAACTTCTGTTTCAAAGTTCAGAAAAGAAAGTTTGTTTTGTGGAGTAGCTGCCCGGTACACCACATACGCATTGTACGTTACAATATGCACAATGCATGTGGCCAACTTTTTGTACCAGAAGCGCGACTTGCGCTCAGCACGGTACGACTCAAGCACTTGGTCGGTTTTATCTACTCCACCCATGTACTTGTAGTCCAGAATGCAGTTGGGCTTCTGCACTTGCCGGGTCTGCCCGCGCAGAGTGACTGCTGAAGTACTTTTAGTACGTGAGTAGTATTTAACATGTACACATCCTTTTTTGTCACAGAATTTCACTGCTAACAGTTCATCCCGCCGCAATGCCATACATTCTCCCTTGGCCAACTTCTTACACACAAGTTGTCTGGGGAAGCCTTTCCGGTTACTGCGGATTGTACCGCATGCTAGTGTGCCCACATTCAACAATTCCTTGAACAGTGGAATTCCAGTGTAGACATTTTCTATATACAAATGGTGACCCTTGTTGAGCAATGGTGTGCGAAGATCCCAAACTTTCTTCTCACATGTCCCTAAATGGGCTGGGCAGCCCGGAGGGTTTAGGGTGGAGTCTTTGCCAGTGTAGACTTTCATGCTGCTGACATACCCAGTGATACTTTCACACAACATGTACATTTTGATCGTGTATCGTGCTCTTTTGCTAGGAATGTATTGCCTGAACACTAGGCGACCTTTGAACAACACCAACGATTCATCAATGGATATGTTCCAGCTAGGAACATACACCTCCGCAAAATGCTGACTGAAGTGCTCCAGAAATGGCTGGAGTTTGAAGAGCCTATCAAAGTTTGGGTCAGTTCTGGGTAATTCTGCCGAGTTGTCATTGAAATGCAACATACGGTGCAGTGCTTGAAACCGATTTCTACTTATTATAGCTGGAAAGAAGGGGCTAGAATGTGCCGCTATAGTAGAACAGTGTTAGGCAGAAACCTGTGCAGTTCCCTTAGGGACCACTTCAAAAGATATAGGACTACAGGTGGTTGGCAGTAAACCCAATTGGTAGCAGTCTGTACCACACAGATTTACCTGGTAGCTGTGGCTGAGCAGTCAGACCCCTCTCAAGATGAGTTAGGCAGTATATAGAGTATACACAATAGGTACAGAGATACAGTAGCACAAGCAAACACTGACCAGAGCTTTGGTGTAAAAGTATATACTTATTTATTTAAAGACACACTGGTAAATTACACTAGCACAAAGAGAGGTAAGTAAATTCAACACACAGTCACTATTATATATATACAACCCTGATTACTTATTAGACAAGTCTTAATAAGAAACACCACTTATTTTCAGACAGAGGTGAGCGCTTAACATAAAATGGCACTCTAATAAGTTGTTAAAAAGGGAGGGAAAAAGGCAGAGTTATGAAAGCACACAAATTTCAATACTTTTCAAAGAACCACAGTGAGGCAGGTTAGGCAAAGTGTACTGGAGAGCAAGGAAGTTCAAATGCCAGGCCCACTCTTGGAGAGAGCAAGCGAAATGTGTCCAGGATCACACAGTGGGGTTATGCCCAAAGAGTCTTGGTAGATAGTTCACAAAAGATTGAGATCAAGTCAGGAAAAGTTAGTTAACAGGTCCCAGGCTAACCCAGGTTAGAAAGTCGAGGATTTACTGTCACCCCGAACGATCTGTCGCAAGGGAAGCCAGGCGGGACAAAGTACCTGAAAATGGGAAGAACGCTCCAGCGGGGGCAGTTGTTCCTGGCAGCGGATGTAAGTCGGTGTTTCGTCCAGAGGAAGAGGAGGTCTCGACGTGGAGGAAAGCTGGAGGTCATTGCGCTTCCAGGGAAGAAACCAGCCGCGGAGTTTCCCGGTTACAAGGTACCACCCTTTTCGTTGCGGTAGTGGTAAACAGTGGTATTCCGGTTGCCGGGGTGCTTGGCACGGGCAAGGCGGCCACGAGATGGTCCAGGAAGGCGAAAAGACGGGCGAACTGGTTATCCCGACCCGTCAAAGGAAGAAGACTCTCCGGGCTGGAGATCTCCTCTGTCGTCGGGAAAAGTGGTGAGACGGTTCAGCAGGGCTCCACCAGTGGTGTCGTCGTTGCAGGTCGGCTCGGATTCTCCCTCCTCGGGTTCTTTAGATCCTGTGGTGACTTCTGAAGTTCCAGTCCCCAAAGCCCTGCTTTTATGCAGAAAACCCCCATTCCTTCAGCCTAGCTGTCACTCAAACATGCTAAGTGGTGAGCCAGGCGGCTCACCACTTGGGCCAATCACACAAGCCTGCGACTTGAGGTGCCTAAACCCCCTCCCACACCCCCTGTGTTACCCAGACAGAGGGCACCACTTTTGGAGGCTTCTGTAGAGAAGCCCGCCAAAAAGTGGAACAATGGGCTCGACTTGGGTTGGAGTCACAGAAGCGAACACAAACGCCATTTTGGAACCAAGTTTCGGCAAAAAATACCAACCGGTGAATTTATATTAATTTAATAAACCGGCAGTATGTTCGAGGCTATTTTAAAAAGTGGTAGCCTCGAACAATGGAAAAATCCCATAGGAATATATTCGCGGTCGAATATAAAAAGTAGTATCCACTGCCACCAGCCAAAACTCGGTCGGGGGGTACTGGACAGTGCCCCCTCGAACAACAGACCCCGGGGCAATCGAATTGCCCCGACCAGTATGTCCACAATATGATGGTTTGTACTGGTTCTGTTCCCAATTTGAGATTAGTAAAGCCAATGGTGACTTTACATGCCAATTGTAGGGACGAAGATAGCACCCACACCACCATTGCACAAACAGCCAACGTGCGTTGCACCATGCCCTCCTCCATGGGATGCTGGTGGATGGGAAATGGAGGTGAGAAGCAACCATGCAACATATAAGTGATTGGGTGAGTTGAAAAGCCAGAGGCAATCAAGACACGGACAGGGAAGATAAGAAAATTACATGGCAGGCCCTTCCAGACAATTGCTAGCACACTTTTGACAAAAACACCTGCACATTCACATATGGTTCTGTGTTGGAAAGGGCAAGGTCACAAGGACGAAATTAATGCAAGGGCAAGCAAGTGGAATTAGGTTGATGAAAGTGATGATGGGTAGCAAAGAAATAAGCAGCATCGACATATACAAAATACATTGACATGCCATGCACAGAAATCAATTGCAAGGAAGTCGGAGTATCGCAGTCACCATACTTACTGACATTTTTAGTCCATCAGTTACTGGCTTCCCCCACGCACAATAGCGTCTGGGCAAAGGTCAAAATGTCTTCAATGAAAAGGTCCATGCCTCTTTTTGAAAGGTGGACCCCATATTTGTGAAACATCACTTCCCCTTTTATGAAGCCATGGTGTATAGTTCGAATTCTGTCATTCCACTTGGTCAGTCTGGCAAGCTCCCCATTGAGTTTCCTCACCGAGAAGTTGATAGCCCTTGCATTCCCGGGAGTTCTCCAATCCCTCCTGGGAATCATCTGGGACCAGTGTTTGCAAACCTCTGTGCAATCCATTCAAGTTCCACCATGAGCTGCTCTCATACCCCCTTTCGTCCTTCAGACGCCAGATAATTTCCTCCTAGGTGCACAATTATAAGGTCAGGGGGGGACATCTCTTTTGGCCTCGACATCGCTAATGAAGGCGCATCCCCCCAACCCCAAACCAATGCACCGCGAGGGCATCCCTTCCAGACCCAGATGTGGTTGGCCCTGGGACAAGTCGTGCAGTCCTTTTGATGAAAGAATGGCCGAAAATCCAAACCCTCATCCTCACTAGAAAATGGAAACGGGAAAACCCCCATGAATATGGCCAGACATACAGTTTACCAATTAGCACAACAATTGCGTCAATACATGGCTATTGTAACAATCCCAGACACACACTTCACCCAATCGGACATGCACCTCTCATGTGAGATAACAGTAGGTCGATAAGTAATTGGCACATTATTTTCAGAGGAAAGAGGTGAAGAAGACAGTATGTCACCTTGTGCCAATGACACAGTTGTACTGGCGCAATTGTCATCACAGAAGGTTCGTGCTCCTGTGGGCCATCGATTGCACTGCACGGTGGTACGGTGTCTTGCACATGCGGCACCGTTACACTTCGGCAGGGTAAGTATTCCGACAGAGGAAAAGAACTCCACAGCAAGTGTGCTTTGTATGCTCTCTGAATATAGGCACCCTGACAGAATGTGCGCCATTCACCACAAATTGATGCAATTTTCGACAGTTTCATTGTGAGACCTTCGGCCACAGCTCCAGGACCACTGGTGACCTTGGGGGCACTCAACTAAAAAGGCCGAGAGGCACCAAGGGCACACATATCAACCACAATCCTCCTATCTCTCTGGCTGGCCAGCGCTACAGCTTTCCCCTCCAGGAAGGGATGGGGACCCTGCCGGGGCACCCTGCTCCTACAGCTGAACTTGGGGGAGCAAACACCCACATGGGAGATGGGCGCCCAAGGCCAGTGACATTACCCCCCCATCCCCCACTGTCCTGCCCCTCTAGCTACCCTGCGTTACTGCTTTGCCCCTGCAAAAGAATGGGGATCCTGGCGGGGCTCACTGGGACCACTTTTGGAATTGGACCACGGAAACGAGGACCGTTGCTAAAAAAAGGAATGAGCTCTGTATCAAGTGTGCATTGCATGCTCAGAAGAAATGACCGTCTTCATTACTACCAGACAAAGTTTTTGCACATTTTTAGCTAATTATGTTTAGCAAACTTTTTTCTGCAAGGCATTCCCATCACTGCCCCCAGGACCTCCCCACTACCCATTCCCACCCACACCACTGACACTACAGCCACAGATGCTCCCACCACAGTAACCATCCACCCCCACATTACCATAGCTATCCACAAAAGTAACATATGCAGTACTTACATAAGCCAGCAATAGCTTTCCAGTAGCCACAACTGCAAAGGAAACAAAAAAGAATTACATTCAGTACTTAGCCTACCAATAACACATTCACACTGTCTGCCCGCTATCTGTAAAGTTTTCGATTCCTTCCAACAGATACATAGCATATCTGAGTCATCTACCACCACGGAAGGCTAGACTCTGCACACTCATAGGAAATGGGAATAAGACCAATGAGCGTATGGCAATCCCCAGCACAAGTAAAAGCTAGTACGGATGGCTTAGTGGCAAACAGCCCTCCAAGGGGAACAGCACTGTTCAGCTGGTCTGGGGGGCATTTTGTGCACTACCCCAGCAAGTGTGTCCTTGGGCACCCCAATACCTCCCCAGTGCACCCACTCCCGTTCACTCCACCAACACTACAGGCCCAGCCCCCACCCACCCAGGAGCAATATGCCCTCTGCATACTATACAATATTGAAATAACCAAAAGTCCATACGTACGTAACAAGGGAGAAGCTTGAACTGCACAAAACCTGTAAAGGGAAGAAAAAAAAGAAGAAAAAAACCCATAAATTATCTCTGTCAGACCAGCCAAATACCAAACCACGCAAACAGGCCCTCCATTGAATTGGGCAATAGGTTGTAGGCACCCTGGGGCCAGATTGATAGATGGCATTTATAACGCGCCTATACAAGTGTTTCAAGGCGTGCCGAGCCATGGGAGGGGGAACAAAGGGAGAACAGACAACAATCCTACTAGGCTAGGTATCATTCAGATGGCCCACTAATGTGCCCATCTGCGTCAAGCGAAGTTTAGTAAACAAAGAAAAGAATTGAAAATGGTAGCCTGCACTTTGGGGAGGCTGAGGGGCACCCTACACCACCGGGAAATTTTGTAATGTAAATGAGGGGTGCCCCTCTCCACCCCCACCCCAATTGCCGGGGCGGCGCATCTCATGTAGCCCTCCCCGAGGGCAGATAAGGGGGGGGGGGCTGTCCTGCACTCCTTCCTGGGCTCAGACGTCCCTTCCTAGGAGCAGATATCTGGTCCCAGGGAGGGTTGCATGACATGGCACCCACTCCATTGCGGGTGGGGGGCGGGGGGTCAACGCCCCATCCCATTAGAAAATTCCCCGACCCTTTGGAGTGCCCCACAGCCCCCCCTAAAAAGCGTTCCATTATTTTCACTTTTTTCCTTTGGTAACCCAACTCCCCTTGGTGCAGAGAGGCTCATTGATGTGCCAATCTGGCCCCGGGGTGCCCAAATCTTACTGCCCCACCCACTGGGGGGCCTGTCCCACCATTTGTGCGGGCCCTCTCCCCCCTACCCCCTCACCCCAAACGGATGGCGGGGGCACCTCGTGCAGGCCTCCTACAAACGGCTGCGTGAGGTACACCCCGCCTCCATTTGGGTTGGGGGGAGGGCCCCCAAAAATAGTGGGACAGGCCCCCCAGTGGATGGGGCAGTAAGGTTTGGGTACCCCGGCGCCAGATTGGCACACCAATGTGCCCCTCTGCGCCAAGGCAAGTTTTGTAAACAAAGAAAAAAATGAAAAATGGCACACTACACTTTAGGGCGGGCTGAGGGGCACCCTAAACCGCCAGGTAATTTTCTAATGTAATGGGGGCTGACCCTCTACCCCCCCACACCAAATACAGGGTGGGGGCATCTCATTCAGCTCTCCCTGGGGGCAGATGCCCCTTCCTAGGAGCATATATCTGCACCCAGGGAGGGCCACAGGGGGTGCCCCCATTTCCCCTTAGGGGGAGAGGGCCACCCCCCTTTTCTGTAAAATATATCCCTGGTGGCTTGTGGCCCCACACTCCCACCCAAAATTCCCTTTTTGTTTTTGTGCTTTTCGTTTTTTATTTTGCCCCCTTCCCTGGGGGAAGATGATCAGCCATCTGCCCCCAGGGTTGTACACATATGTACCCCCATGCTTTTGGGGCCGGGGGGGCAAGGGCTGCTTACTGTAAGCAGCCCACCCCCCCATTATAAGACATCCCTGTGTCTAGTGTGAATTGCTGCCCGCGCATCGAGCGCCCTGCTCCCGATCCGCGGGCAGCAATGCTGTCACACACGGTGTCCTTCGAAAGGGGAGAATCTCCCCTTTCCAAGGACACCATTTCCGAAAAAAAATCCCTGGTGACTAGGGCCCCCAAACCCCCTGCCCCCTTCCCAACATGTTTTTTTTTTCCTTTTTTATTATTTTTTTGCCCCCTTCCCTGGATGATCAGCCATCTGCCCCCAGGGTTTATTAGATATGTGCCCCCATGCTTAGGGGGCCGGGGGGGGAGGGCTGCTTACTGTAAGCAGCCCCCCCGTCCCCCCACCTCACAAATGTATCCCTGGTGGTCCAGTGGGCATTTCTGACCAGCAATGCTTCAAAAGTTGTGTCTTTGGAAAGGAGAGAATCTCCCCTTTCCAATGACACCATTTTTTCTAAAATCCGTGGTGGTCTAGTGGGCCCCAGGGCCCTAAACCCCCCCCAACCCACCTCCCTACAATTTATTTCTTTTTTATTTCCCCTTCCCTGGGGACAGATGATCAGCCATCTGCCCCCAGGGAAGGGGAAATAAAAAAGGGATCGCACAAAACAGAATGCCTGAAAGGACGAGCGATCTCGTCCTTGGCAACAGGGAGGTAATCCCAAGGACGAGATAGCTCGTCCTTGACACTAAAGAGGTTAAAGGGAGCTGCTCAAGAAGGATCCGTTGACGCCCCGACAATGAACTCTGCTATTTCAGGCACATTGGGGTGGTAGAACTATTTTAGAAGGAAAGAAGACTCTTGTGAACAATATATGGACTGGGCTTGTATGATATCTTTATTTACAGGTTGCCCAGGTGGGGGGGGGGGTTCTCCACACAGAACTGTGTCTAGTGGTAGGGGCCAGTATTCTGCCAGTTGTTCTAACCAACTGCTTTCCTCCTTTGTCTATTGTTGGTTGCCTTTAAGTGATCTCTGACATTTGCCCAGAGTATAGTTGATGCACTTTAATGAGATCTGATAATAATTGTGGTACCACTTTAGAACTGTATATATTTGCCATTGTAGATTTTCTGAGCACAAAGTGAATTATTGTGATAGTGTACATAACCCTGAGCTTAATAATATAAATACTGTGTTTTAACTAATACAGTGTGGGGACATTCCTTTGTGGGGGCTTGGGGACTACACTGCACTTAAGAACCAGCCTGCATCACCTCCTGAGAAGCTAGGCCCTGATTGCTCGTCCATTGCTACCAACAATAGAGAATCTTGGCTGGGGTCCTCTGTGACTCTCCTCTACCATATAGAGAGCAGAAGTACAGACGCCCCCTCCAGTCTTTACAGGTTCATGGGCTGCAATTTCCAGTACAAGGTCTATGCTTCGGCCTCAACTCAGCCCCCAGGGTATTCACCAGACTGATGAATGCGGTGGCGGCGCTCCTCTGGGTCACCACATCTTACCCATACCTTGACAACTGGCTCGTCAGTGCCTCAGCTCTGGAGGCGGTTCTTTACACCTCTGCGCTTATGAACACACTCCACGACCTGGGGTTTACTATCAATCTCAACAAATCTCAGCTGCAACCCACGCAGAGGCTGACCTTCCTGGGCCTCATCTGGGACACCGTCTCCGAGAGGGTGTTTCCCTCAGAGGGCAAGATCACGGCCATCAAGAGAGCTGCTACTCACTTCCTCTCCAGGACTGTGACTTCGGCCTGGTGGTACCAACACCTACTGTGCATTATGGCGGTGGTCCTTCTGGCCGTCCCCCACACGAGACTTGGTATGAGGAGGCTGCTGCTGCACTTTGCAGCTTCCTGGAATCAGGAGAGGGGCTCACAATCTGAGTCTCTCCACCTGGACCTCCTCTGATGGTCAGCAGACTTCAACCTAAGGCGGGGCAAGCCCTTCCGGCAGCCTCTCCCTCAGGTCACTGTCACAACGGACTCCTCCCGCGAGGGCTGGGGAGCCACTCTGGACAACCACAGCGTCTGTGGATTCTGGACCCGGTAGGAAGAGGAGTCCCACATCATCTAGCTAGAGTTGAAGGCCATATGCTGGCACTGGCCCTCAAAGCCTTCCTCCCTCTCATCGAGGGAAAGACAGTACTTATCCAGACAGACAACTCCACCAGCATGTACTATGTGAACAAGCAGGGTGTTACCAGATCCCCTCCACTTTGCAAGCTCGCGATCAGCATGTGGGAGTAGGCCCTGCAGAACAACATCTACCCCATGGCTGTCCACTTCCCGGGGGAAGCCAACCTGGAGGCGGACAATTACGAGTGGCAATTGAACGACCTGGTACTGGAGGAAATCTTCCGCAGATGGGGCACCCCCAAGTGGATTTGTTTGCCTCCCAGGTCAACAAGAAATGCCAGCAGTTCGCCTCCTGGCAGGGGCAGGGCCCGGCTCCCTGGAAGATGCCTTCCAACTACAGTGGAATTACATGAGTGCGTACACCTTCCCACTCACCCCCCTGGTCCACAGGGTGATCTGCAGGATAAAGCAATCATGTCACCTCATCATCATTTTGATAGCTCCCTGGTGGCCGGCGAGACCATGGTTCTCCGAGTTGCTCAGCTTATCAGACAAGCCTCCCATTCATCTACCGCTGGGTCCAGCTCCGCTCCTGACACAGCAGGGGGGCATGGTTCTCCACCCTGCTCCTCACAAGCTAGCCCTCTGTTAGGGAGAATTATCTTATAAGGCTAATTTCCCAAACCTAGTGATTCCCCCAGCAGCTTTGCTGGATTTTTGGGGTTTGTTTTTTTCTCCTGCTAAGAGTGAGACTCTTTTCCTCCCACTCTTAGGCATGATTTGAGGTATGTCTTTGACTTATTGTGTGCTTATGGGCTATGGGGTCTTTTACTCCATAGGGTATCATATGTTTTAATTGATGTTTTACACAGCACCCTCAGTCCAGTAACACAGGGGTGTCATAGTGACCCCCAAACATAGACTCCATACCCTGGGACTGACTACTGTCTCCCAGGGCATGTGAAGTCACCATTGGCTTTACTAGTCCAAAATTGTGAACAGAACCAGTACAAACCATCATATTGTGGAAGTACTGGAAGGGGTTAATTTGATTGCCCCTGGGTCTGTTTCCAAGGGGGCACTGTCCAGTCCCCCCTTGTCGAGTTTCTGGCTGGTGGCAGTGGTTAGCACGCAAAATATTCAACCGGAGTATTTCTTATGGGATTTTCCCATTGGTTTTAAACGCACCACATTTTGGTGCAATGTTAAAGATACTGCTGGTTTATTTAATATAAAATCACCGGTTGGGTCTTTTCGCCAGAACTCTTTTCCAAAATGGCGTTTGTGTCCGTCTCTGTAACTCCAACCAAGGTCGTGCCCTTTGTTCCACTTTTTGGCGGGCTTCTCCACAGAAACCCTCCAATTGGTGCCACTCTGTCTGGGTTCCACAGGATGTGTGGGTGGGGGAATTAGCACCCTGGACTGCATTACCTTAGCAACTCAAGTCGCACTCTGTTCTGAATGGCCCAGTGGTGAGCCGCCCGGCTCACCACTTAGCATGTATGAGTGAAAACTAGGCTGTTGAATGGGGTTTTTTCTGCATAAAAGTAGGGCTTTTGGGACTGGAACTTCAGAAGTCGCCACAGGACCTAAGAAATCCGAAGAGGGGAGAAGATGAGCCATCTGCAACGATGACACCACCGGTGGAGCCCTGCTGCAACAACCTCACCACTTTCCCGACGACAAGAGAATATCTTCTGCTGTAAGAGTCTTCTCCCTTTGAGCTGGTGGGGACAAGCAGTTCGCCATTCGCCTTCCAGGACGTCCCTTGGTCGAATCGCCCATGCCAAGCACCCCGGCGGCCGGATAGCCAAGCTTCACCACTGTGACCGCGAATAACAGGAACGCACCTTTTAACCGACAAACTCCGCGGCTGGTCTCTTCCCTGGGGAGTGCAACGACTCCAAGTTTCCTCCTCGACGAGATCTTCTTTTCCCCTGGTCGAAACCACTAACTGCACCCGCTGCCAGGAACCACTGCCACCACTGGAGCTTCCTCACTCTTTAAGATACTGTGTTCCGCCTGGCCTCCCTTTGTGCGGATTGCGAAAGGTGACCCTTAAATCCTTGGCTTTCCAACTGGGTTGGCCCCAGACCTTCTAACTTTATCTTTCACATCAAACCAACCTCCTTTGAACATTTCTGCAAAGACTTGCGTGCTTTTTAAACTGTGTAATCTTGGGCATATTTCGCCTTTGTTGATTTAAAGTGGGCCTGGTCTTTGAACTTTGGCTCTACAGTAGACTCTGCCTTCACTAACTTGCTGTGGTCTTAGAAAAGTGTTGGGAACTGTTTTATTTTTATGACCTGCCTTTTTCTCTCCCTTTAACCTAATTATTGGAGTGCCATTTAGGTTACGCGCTCACATCTGTTTTTACAAATAGTGGGGTTTTAACCTTGGTGTGTATACTTTATCTGACTGTGTTTGAACTTACTTTGATTTAGAGTGCTTAGTGTATTTCCTAAAGTGTGTTTTAAATAAATATTTATATACTTTTGATACCAAGCTCTGGTCAGTGTTTGCTTGCTCTACTGTGTTTTTAGCCCTATTGTGTATCCTCTGTATACTGCCCTACTCATCTTGAGAGTAGTCTGACTGCTCAGCCACAGCTACCAGGTAAATCTGGGTGGTGCAGACTGCTACCAATTGGGTTTACTGCGTACTCCTGTAGTCTTAATCTTCTTGCAGTGTTCCCCAAGGGAACTGCATAGGATTCTGCCTAACACCCTCACGGCGTGGTTCCTCAACAAGTCACTCTGAAACACTTTAACCTATTGCAGGCTAACCTGGAGATCATACAGGGCGCTAGAAGCAAAGCTACCAGGAGTCAATACAAGAGCAAAAGGTCTAGATGGTATTGTACCAAAACGTCGCCCTCATTTGTGAGCCCCCGCAGTCACTTCAACTTTGGAGGCGCACAAAATGAGGGCAACATTTACTGCGCTCTACTTGGGCTAAGTAACAGGGGTTGGGGGTTGCAGGGGCGTCCCCTGCTTACCATTTCAGAAAGCAGGGGACACATAAGAAAAGGAAAAAAAAGAAAAACACCCTGCAGCATCAGCTCCAACACATGTTAGTGGGAGGAGCTGACACCGCAGGGATTGCAGAGTGCGGGCAGCACACACAGAAGTGCAACGCCCTAAAGGTGAGTGGGGGTGGGGGTTGGGAGGGGTAAAGCAGGCCAGGGGAAGCAGGCATAGTGATTGATATCATCACTGGACCGCACCGTAAATGGCGTCAGCATTTTCGGCTGTCGCAGTTACGGGCGGCGCAGTGATCATAGATCCGTCTAGATTCTGTCATTGGACCAGCACTAAGGAGATCGACCCTCTCAAGTGCTCTTTGGATGATGTCCTCTCCTTTTCGGCACACCTTGCACACTCCGGAGGGCAAGTCGACACATACTGCACTTACCTGGCAGCCATAGGTGCCTACAGGAATTCAGAGGAGGTTCTCTTTTCCTCCTCTTACCCGGTGGTCAAGCGGCACCTGGCGTGCCTCCACAGACTGTACCCATCCATAAAGAGGCCTCAGCCAGCCTGGGACCTCAACGTGGTATTGGCTCGTTGGCCCACAAACCATTTGAGCCAATGGCGTCCGCGGACATCAAGTGGGTGACCCTAAAGACAGCTCTGCTCGTAGGCCTCACATCAGCATGCAGGGTCAGCGAGATCCAGGCCCTCGTGGCCTCAGAGCCCAGTTTTCACAAGGACAAGGTGGTCCTCCGGATGCACCCTGCTTTTCTGCCCAAGGTCTCATCCGCCTTCCACCTTATCAAGGAGATTGTTCTGTCTACTTTCTTCTCCGATCCCAAGGACAAACCTCAGAGAGTGTTGCATCGCTTAGTTGTCAGACGCGCTCTGAAATATTACTTGGACAGGACCAAGGATTTCTGCAAGTCGGATGCACTTTTTGTCAGTTTCGGAGGTGCAAGGCCAGGTTATCAGGCTTCCAATGCCTCCATCTCTAGGTGGTTGGTCGCGGACATCACGGAGGCCTATGAGGGGCAGCACAAGCCAGTTCCGGCTAATTTGCATGCTCATGCTATCAGGGCCAAGAGCATGGCTATTGAGTTCCAACGCCATGTTCAGTGGCAGGTCGTCAGTAGGGCGGCCACCTGGGCCACCCCCTCGTCGCCTCTAAGTCAGACGTGGCTTTCGGTCAGGCGGTTTTGAGAAACCTGTTTGCTTAAGGAGGGTCTCCTCTCCCCCCTAAAGCTACACTCGGTTGTAATCACCCATACAGTATGGAGGAAAGGGGACGGGACGCAAGAGTAATTAATAGTTACACCGTAGTGACTAACGTACTCTTAGTCCACAGTCCCCTTTCCTCCATACATCCCACCAACCTCCCCCTCTAATAATGCTGGTGTCATTAGGCAATGTAGTATATTGTCGACGTGTCAATGGGGGCTGTGTCAGGCGAGCGTTTGCTCCCAGTGCTGCACACCTCTAAATTTAAAGGGGCAGAAGGTTTTTCTGGTCAAAAAGGTTCAGTTTCCCGTCCCTTGCGACGGACGCCCACACAATATGGAGGAAAGGGGGCTATGGACTAAGAGTACGTTAGTCACTACAGTGAGTAACTATTAATTTCTCTTGGCTTTCACTTTGCCCCTATTCAACACAGGCTTCCCTCTGCCGGGCTCGAGTCTCTTTCTCTTTTACTGACAGACTTTTGAAACGGCAAGGATTTTACGCAGACCTCTGCATGACCACTTCTACCTGCTTTAAACAATTTGACAATCCTCAATCTTCACAACACCAATGCTCACTGGTACCTGTAGTTTTACGTTTGCCCTCTTGGCATCTTTCAAAAATCATGTCCTCTTTACTTTTGCCCTCTTGGCATCTTCCAAAGTTCATATATATGGCTTTTCACTCAATCAATTCTCGTTCGGGATCGGCGTTACTTTCTTGCCTTCGTTTCCTGCTTTCAGAACATTTCACAGAGGCTTTCGAATGTGCTATTCTGCCTCGCAGCACCACTGTGCTACTTTGCATACTTTTCTCAGCATTCAACCATTGTTATCTTCATTACGTGTTTTATAGGCACACGTGCAACCTTCACCTCGTGTTACATGCCTTTTCTTGCTCTTAGCAGAAACCGGGCTTCTGTTTGCCCTTGATAACTAACTGGTCTTTTTAATCAGGCTTCTATCTTCAATGCTTTTCCCATAGCAGTCAATGCCGTTACAAACGCTTCCTCTGCTCCTAACCAACTCTGTCGTTCACCCGGTAGGGTAGCGGACTGCCGGAATGCACTTTGAAGATTTCTATTTTCTGCTCATTCATTTTCGGTCATGGAACGCTTACGGCTTCCCGAAAGAATGACATTCTTGCCTGGCTCTCTCTCGTTCTCTGCCGCAGCCGATCATCCCCTTGGTTTAAAAAACTTCCATAGCCTGGTTCACATCAGCCCTGAAAGAGCTGTTCCTTCTTGCACTCGCTCAGAGTGTGCCTGTGCATGCCACCTTTTATCCTGACGGAGTGTTAACAAGTGGCAGGTGTATGCATTTCGTATTACGTGTCTGACTCTGCCTGATCTCATTAGAGGGACAGGGCCATTGCAAGCCAGTAGATGTAATCCTCCTGGCCTTCTTCCTCGGCTCAGTAGTGTTGTCAATGTGGTGAGGAATTATGGGAGTTGTAGTTTCCCATACAATAAGCAGGGATAGGGGTTAGCTGGGCTAAGAAATACGCGGAATACCATGTCTCAACATCAGGCACTTCATCCCCACTCCCTGAGGACCCCCCTACCTAGGTGATCCTCGCTTGTCCGCCCCCAGGGTCGGGGTGTCATGACCCATAGAACTTGCCCCTTCTGGACTTCCTGGTCCTTAGCGCGACGGGGTTGTATTCCTTGTTACTCCCAACATGGCCGTGCCAAATGACTTGCCTCGCACCAGCCTTCACATCGCACACGGCACGTTCTATAAATTGGCCACGCCCCCACAGGCCCCCGCGTCTCAACGCTATCATTAGGTAGTGAGTTGACGTGTGTGTGCTGTTCCTGGTTCCTTCTTCCTTCCTTTCACCCCTTCCCTCTAATTCTTCTCCCAGAATCCTCATCCCTAGCGACCGCTACCGTTTTCCTGGACATCCTGGAACTGCGACCTTCCCGGACCTCTGAATGCGCTCTGCAGCCGGACGAGACTCGAGCGAGCCTATACAAGACCCGATCCGTCCACAAGAGGAATCCTCCCGCGGAACAGAGCAAGAAGCGATCCCAGGTGAAACGGGGGAGATTTACGACACTGGGATCCAAAAGCAATGGCCTTTCCCTGGCTGCCTGTTAGTGAGGAGGAGGTTCCAGAGTCTTGCAGCATAAACAGAGAAGGCCTGTCTTCCTGTACCGTCGGTGTGCATGTCTGCACATTTCCTTACTTCTGGTGGATTGCAGGCCTCTGGAGATGCTAAGTTTCTCAGTGTGGTAGCTTGGGGACTTGAGGTTGACGGCCTTTCAGATGATGCAACAGGATTTGAAGATTGTACGGGTTTGCAGCGGCAGCCAGTGCAGTTCGATGAGGGTGTGGGTGATGTGGTTGAATTTGTAGAGTCCTTTTGTGAGTCTTGCTGCAGCATGCAGGACACATGTCAAGGGTGCCAGGGTAGTCACCAGAAGGCCTTCCCAAAAGGTATTGCCGTCATCCAGGTGGGAGAGGAACAAGGCTTGGACAGCGGATCTGAAGTTGTTTTCTGGGATGAAGGGCTTGATTTTTTGCAGGAGAGAAAGCTGATTGTGTCTTTCTTGCTATGTACTGATTGAACGTGAGGTGTCTGCTGATGCTGAACCCATGGAGCTTGACATAGGTGGCCAGATGGGGTGTTGGTCACCAGTAGGAATTCAGTCATGGAGGTGGCTAGCTACAAGTAAGCGCTGCCCATTCAGGGCTGGATCAATGTGAGGCAGGCCTTGAGCCTGTGGGTGTCTTGGATGGAAGATATCCTGAGGTAGTTCTGTGTGCCATCTGTGAATTTGGATGTTGTGTGGCGCAAGCAGGGTTCAGAGTACATGCACATCTTCTATACATGTATTACGGTTTGTACAGAAGATGTACATTTATTTTGCTCATGTGTAAAATATAGATGCATTTTAAAACTTCAATATCTCTAAATTAGCCTGCCTGATTTGTAACTTCTTTTTGGGACACCAGATTCTTATAAGATCTAGGAACATGGCAATCTCAAAATGGAAGCAGGCAATGTTGAATGAGATATGTGTGCTGATTTGTTTGACTATGAGAAACCCCTTCCCATTAAACAATTGGTTTCCTTTAAGCAGACACCATGAAGTCCTTTGGCACCATATATGAATGCAGTTTTTCTGAGCTGAAAAAGAGGTACACATAGCCGTACAAAGGTTCTGGGGCATCGAATTACCTGGAACCAACACCTGAACCTACTGATGATCTTAAGAAAGATGTATTTACAATTAATGGGCTGCCATCTCTCATTCCTCCAGCACTCTACCATCGCGTTGCTCTTCAGCTCAATTGTGCACCCCTGCTTCAATGTCAGTTTTTAATAAGATAACCTTGGGTTAAAATCTCAAATCTTAAATGTGCATCACAGAATAAATTAAAGCTGCAGTCTGAGATACACAGCTTTTCCAAACACTTCGACATTTTAAACTGGTGTAATTTCTTCTTGACTATATTTACCAATTGACATGTTTCTCCAGTGTTGTAGTGGCAACTGAATCAGTTGAAACATCAGTGATATGGGGTAGAAATATATATTTGGGTACTATACATTTATTTTGATCTAATGGCTACAGTCTTAATTTGCTGCAGTGAAATACTGCTGTGTTCTCTGGTGATCTGATATCTGAAGTTTTGGAATATTTAATGTGATCACCGATAGTGTTTGCAAATCCTATGCCTTTTTATCCAATTTCTTCTGAAATTTGTGTTGTGAACTTAACCGTAGTGACCTGTTAATTAAAGAAAAAAAAATTCGTGGGTGGAGCCCCACCAACACTCCTGAGTCGTTTCAGACTTGCTCACTTAGCTTTTTTGCACTAATTTTTGGGAAAACCTTTATCTCACTCCAGTTCAAAAATCCACTAGCTGCCACTCCTTATTACCTCACTTAGCTTCATTGCACTAATTTTGGGGAAAACCTTTATCTCGCTCCAGTTCAAAAATCCACTAGCTGCCACTCATTATTACCCTGTTAATTTCCATTGGCCCGATGGTATGCTGTGTGAGAGTTGCACTTAAGTCCAGTCTGGCCTACCTTTTGAGTCTGACATACCTGTACTATAATGTGAAATGACCACTCGATTTGAGGAATGCGAGGGCTTGGCTTCCCGTCCCGTCACTTGATTGACAGCTAAACGTTTCAAAAGAATTGGTTGGGCTGCTGTACTCTTGCAGCTAAAGGCAGTTTTTAAAATTAATTCTGGGGACTGCCATCTTGATTATGACTAATAAAAATAAGGTTTATGAACATTTAAAGATGTCAGTGGTGGAACATTAATGGATTTACAGGTTAGTAACTAACTTATTTTCATATTCCAGCATTTCTGTGGATAAAAGGTTGGAAACACTTGGTCAAATTTTAGACTGAGGAGCATAGTGAACTTTTGTTTTATGGGAAAATAATCTCATAGAGTTTCATTATGGTTTCCTTGTCCCAGTTTATGGATGTACTCAGTTGGTGCGGAATAGCTATGCTTAATCGACCTTAAAGAATGGTGTTTGCATGAAACAATGAATAACTTTGACTTGTTGTACATAATTAATCTGATCAAAAGATTACATTAATATGTAGGATATAAATTGGACCCACCTTTCAGGCCCCTTGTGGGTTCCAGTGCAAAAAATGCAAAATATTGTAGAAAATTAGCTTAGTCTCCAATTTAAACACTATTCTAAACAAAAAGATAGTACACAAAAATCTATGCACCTCGAAAATTGAATAGAGCATTTTATTTCATATTGTGACAAGTTTCAAATCTGTTTTTTAAATAGTGCAATAAACATTTGTCTCTTAAAACAAAACTGCACTTTTAATCTACAGCAAGACAGCTATGTTTCATAGCATTCATGCGTACTTTCAGGCATTTAAAAAAAACACAAGTGTCCTACACTGAGGGACACTCCCTTCCCCTGCACACCATCAATAGTTGTAAAATATTTGACAGAAATTTCAAATGTGATTGTGGTTAATGGAGAGCACTAATTTCAGTTCACTCTCAAAATTGCAAGTCCAAACTTAAACAGAATTCTTGAAAGAAATTGTTTTTATATATGAAGAAACCAATTTATAGTATGAAATTATCCATGGGTACAGCTCAATGCGATCCAGTCATCGGGAGCAATAATTTTCTTGACATGGTTTCAAACTTTCAAAATTCAATCTACAACAGTAAAAATAATTA
Organism: Ambystoma mexicanum; assembly: GCF_040938575.1. NCBI lineage: Eukaryota > Metazoa > Chordata > Amphibia > Caudata > Ambystomatidae > Ambystoma > Ambystoma mexicanum. Next base: position 392,469,195 of record NC_090937.1, read on the forward strand.
TTGTGAAATCCTGCTGTGGTCTCAGAATGATATTGGATAAAATAGAAATGTTACCTTGGAATCATACCTCACGTGGTTACCCCAATTAGTTCAACTTGATGATGGGAAACAGGCCTGTTTTAATGTAATGACGAAGCTGAAAAGAACATAGAGATCGCCTGTCAGGACAAATGAAACATTATTAATGTTGGGCATAGAACATCCCTATTAAAAAAACTAAATGGCCTAAACGTACCTTAGCGATGTAACATTGAAAACCACAATGTAATTCACAAGCGTAAAGGAGCCATCGAAATTGCAAAAAAAGGGAAATCAATATCTCACACCAACCTTAATGAGTGGAAATGTAATTCCGAACGTAGCAAAACAATCTCGCCTCTAAAACCACAGTACCATGACAAAAGCTTACTCATTACGTCTACGAGTCAAAAAACGAAAAAAATACAATCAATAAACTGATCTCTGTGAACTGAAGCCAACAAATAGTGTACGCGATTAATAAGGCAATAAGTGTACTGACTCCGATCCAAGCGTTTTTTAAGTTCTGAATATTCTTGCTGACAGATTTTATCCATCAGCAGTGATTATTGGATACTGAGGCTTGAGCATCATTACTCCATCCTCTCGGGTTGAGTGTATAGTCGTGGGTTGGATTTCTTCATGGTCTGTGTGGACTTGTCACAGTAATGCTTTTTTCATAGGGTCTTTGCCGGGTAGCGGTCAAAACAACGTGTCACTAAAACATGGCAGGCATTTATAGAGACGTGTAATCACGTAAAAAACGTCCCACGTTATTAAGGGATGTGCAGGGATGTATACAAGCCACAAGGGAAGTATCCACGTAATAGTAAAACTCTGCCAGCTTTTCTGACCGTATGCAATCACTTTTAAAATGTGAAGCGTCATGAAGAGAAGTAAAAATAATTAGCAACGCACATGCAAATGAAGTTAAGAGTTCCGGCATTTCTGAAGGTGTGAAATCACAATTAAACGCGAAGCATCATAAGCAATTAAATGTTGTTGATCAAGGCACATACTGTTCACTTTACACGGATGCTGCAGTAATGTCAAAAAACACGGGGAACCAGAACAGATGTCTGTCAAAAATGTCTGAGTGGGGAGGTAAATACAAGTGTCACAGAATAAAATTACGAGTCAGTACTGTCATCAGTCATCTGGTCGTGCATGTCTGAGTGAAGAATATGAATTACAGCTGCAGAGCCTCAGTTGGTAGTAAAGAAATAATGGGGCTAATACACATTTACAAACTAAAATGCTCATATTTGTCACAAATCGCCCATGTGTTAATGATCGTAATGAACAGAATTATAAGCAAGTAAGTTGGGTAACATCAGCCTTACAATGACACAGATGTAAGTAGGATGCCTCTATTAACATAATGAGCATTGCTAAAAAATTATGAGAACACTCCAAAGATTATCACAATGTATCAAGATTGACTCAGCAGACAAATGGTGCATGTATATTCAACTTAATAGATATTTCGAAGGGATTGTGTCCTCGACGTATTCCACATCTATGACATGTAATGTCCACAGCTGTGCACTTCGGACACTTTTCAGCAGAGGGCGTCTTGCGTCGATGCCGTCGAGCTGATGTCCCTCAAGGGCCTCCGTCGAGCGTCGATGTCACCGGATGTTATATATAGGACGCATGGCGCCTGTTGCCTCAGTTCTGTTTTTTCCGACAGCTAACGTGTATTGCTTTGTGAAACTCGGCACACCTCGTGGATTCGTTGATATCTTACGATGTCTATTTCTTCGACCCCTCCGACTCCAAGATTTGCCGGGTGGCAAGTCCAAGATGTCGTTGACCGACCCGCACTGTATTTGCTTATGGTGCCTGGGGGAGTCGCACAACACTGACAACTGCTCCAAATGCCAGTCTCCAACAGCCAAGGTCTTGCGTGAAAGGAAGGGGAAACTCCGTGCAGGTAAGCGTTCGAAGTCCTGTAAGTCTGTATCGAAGTCTAGGGCTTCCACTGACGATTCGAGGGGAGACTCTCTGCGTCGGGAGGAAGCTCGAGGTACTCGGTCCCGGAGTGGTTCCCGCCATTCCTCGTCCACGCGGCACTCTCGGAAGCGTTGGCACCGGTCGCCTTCCTTGTCCTCTTCAGAGGATGGCGCTGTGCGTAAGGTAGCCTGTCCCACGAAGTCCTCGACTCCGGGAGGAGTGGGCGGCTTTTAAAGAACAAATGTTGGAGATTTTCCAGTCGCATGGCACGGTTCCTGTCGTGCTTTCTCGCAAAGCCGATAGAGAACGCTCTCGATCCGCGCTCACACGCCTTTGGGCTCGGGCTCAGGCCGCGACTCGCACCGGGAGCCCTCGAGGTCGTGTGTGTACAAGAGCAGTCGCAAGAGACGTGCGTCCAGGTCTCGGTCCTCGTCCCCAGCGAGACCGTTGCAGCCTGTGGAGGTACCGGCGCCGACTCTTTCGGCGCCGGCTCAGTCGGACTCGGACGATGCTTTACCGTCCTATCAGCCCACGGCTGTGGCGGTGTCGACGCTGAAGGTCTCGGTGTTGACATCTGTGGCGCGGATTCTGACGTCAAAGCCCTCAGCGGTCTCGACGTCAATGTTCTCAATGCCCTCGGCGTCTATGTTTTCGATGCCTGCGGCGTCGAGGCCTTTCAGCGCCTTCGGCGTTATTTTGGCGTTATTTTGGCGTTATTTTGGCGTAATGTGTCTGAGGAGTTTCATGGGGCTTCCTCTACGTCTGGGAGGCCGGTATTAGGCCCCAGGCCCTCTTCTGTCACTTTGGCTGGGTTTCCACAAAATGAACCTTTGCCTGACATTTTTGAAGAGGAGGAAAGGTCTGAGATTGAAGACCCTGCTTCTCAGGATGAGGCTCCGGGATTGTTGGGTGACAGTCCCTTGGCGGAGTTGAGGCAGACCCTCCATGATGCCAGTGGTCTGGATACTTCTCCGGAAGTTGAGTTTGGTAGGCCTGAGCCGGGGGCTCATGCGGACTCTTCCTACAGACGGCTCATGTCTAGGGTGTCTGAATACCTGGGGTGGTCCAGTCCTCCTGAGGACTTTATTCAGGATGACCTTACTGACATCTTGGGCCAAGGTCCCCCCTTTGACCAGTTATTGCCCTTCCATCTTACATTGCAAAAAAAGGGTGTCATCGGCGTGGCAGGCCCTGGATTAGCTTCCGGCGGTCAATAAGAATTTGTCAAAAAAGTACCGCCCATCTGTTGGCGACCCCAGCTATTTGTTTACTCACCCCACTCCGGAGAGTTTGGTGGTTCAGGCGGCTACGACCACCTCGAGGCTGCAGGCGTACCCTACCATATCTCCGGATAGGGACGACAATCGCTTCTACGGATGGGCTAGGAAGGTCGTTTCTTCGGGGAGCATGACACTGAAAGCTGTCAACTCCACATGTGCCGTGGAAAGATTTACACACACTCTGTGGAACTGTGCTTCCTTAGCGGCTGAGCATATTCCCGAGGGGGAGGAAAGGGATGGCTTCCTGGCCCTCATGCGTGACGGCAAGGATGCTATGTGTGAATACCTTCAGTCGGGTTTGGACACGGCAGACTGCGTCAGCCGTGGCCAGTGGCCCATGGCTGCGAGCACCGTCCTACGCAGGTTTGCGTGGTTGCGGAAGTCGGGGTTTGCTCCTGATGTGCAAAGCCGTCTCCTGAACATGCCCTTTGATGGTCTTCATTTATTTGGCAGCAAGGCTGACGAGAGCCTTGAGGTTGCAGACCTCCAAAGCTGCAGCAAAGTCTTTGAGCGCTGCAGTACGTCAACCTCTGCCTTTTCGTCCTAGGGGGCAGCAATGAAGGGGAGGTTCCTTTTGCTTCTAATCCTCCTTTGATAGATCGAGAGGAGCTGCCAGTCAAAGGGGCCAACGTAAGGGTACCCGTGGTGGACGGGTTACTCGGGGTGCCAAAGCCGCTCGGCCAGCTGCCTCTTTGCCCTCATGCACTGCCGCAGCCGCTCCAGCTCAGTCATGAGGCCATGTCCCATGGTTCGGCGGTTGGGGGCAGACTTGCGTAGCATCTTGGAGAATGGCATGCCATTACTTCAGATGTGTGCGTTCTGGATATCATAGCCCACGGCTACTGCCTTCCCTTCCTTCAGCGGCCTCACGACAATCCACCGCGGAAGCTCTCTTTGAAGTGTGCAGATCCGCTCCTTGCGCAGGAAATCCTATCCCTGTTGGAGAAAGGCACCATAGAACTAGTGCCTGTAGCGCAGAGGAACCAGGGATGGTATTCCCCATATTTTTTGATCCCAAATAAAGACGGGGGATTGAGACCCATCATGGACTTGCGTTGGTTGAACAAGCTTCTAAGGAAGGACAAGTTCAAGATGGTCACTCTTTCTCAAGTACTCCAGGCACTTCAACTTCAGGATTGGTTGGTGTCTCTGGACCTCAAGGATGCTTACTTTAATGTGCCAATTCATTCATCCCAAGCACAGGAAGTACCTGAGGTTCGCGGCTGGCGACTCGCACTTTCAGTTTCGCGTCCTGCCATTCGGATTGACCTCTGCCCCCAGGGTCTTCACCAAGCTGATGGTGGTTGTGGCAGCGTACCTCAGGAGGGGGGGGGATTCGCATCTACCCCTACCTGGACGATTGGCTGATGAGGGTGCGTTCTCCCGAGCGAGCCCTGGATCATCTATCCGTCACCTGCCATTCCCTTCACAAGCTGGGCTTCTCCCTAAATTTAAAGAAGTCGCATTTGACACCTTCCGAGCGGCTCCAATACATCGAAACAGTGCTCGACACGTCCCTGGGGCAGTGTTCGCCTCCCCAGGTGAGGGCTCATCACATTCTGCAGATGGTGGACAAGTTTCAACGTGCCCAGAGTCTTCCGGCTTTCGAATTCTTAAGGTTGCTCGGCCTCATGACGTCCTGCATTTTTCTGGTGCCAGAGGCCAGACTGCGGATGAGATCCCTGCAGTGGGCTCTCAAGATGCAGTGGTCGCAGTTATCAGGCAGGATGTCGGATCCCGTTCTGATTCCGCTGTCGGTCGCCCAGGATCTTCTATGGTGGGCCGACAAAGGCAATCTGATGAAGGCGGCACCATTTTGGCAACCATGGCCGGAGGTGACGATCGTGACTGATGCATCCCTCACAGGATGGTGCGCTCATGCCAACGAGTTGACAGCCAGCGGCCGTTGGTCTCTGTCGGAGTCCAGACTCCACATCAGTCTATTAGAGCTGAGGGCCATCAGGCTGGCCCTGAAGGCTTTTCTGCCGTCTGTGCGGGGGAAGACTGTCCTGATTATGACAGATAACACAGTGGCCATGCATTACCTCAACAAAAGGGGGGGGGCAGGGTCACTCCCGTTGTGCAGGGAGGCGATGCTGCTCTGGTTCTGGGCCATCCAACAGGAAATCTCAATCTCAGCAGTTCATCTGGCCGGAGAAGAAAATGCGGCGGTGGATGCTCTGAGCAGGCAGAGCACGGTCTCTCACGAGTGGGAGTTGGCTCAGGAAGTCCTTTTGGAGATCTTCACCCTTTGGGGGACCCCACAAGTGGATCTCTTTGTCACTAGTATCAACCGGAAGTGCAAGTGATTCTGCCCAAGGGAATTTCCTCCAAGAGGAGCCTTAGGAGACGCGTTCGTGGTGGATTGGTCATTCTCACTGTTGTACGCGTTTCCCACAGTCCCTGTCATTCCTCAGGTGTTGCGGAGGTTATGGAGGTTCGGTTCCCGAATGTTAGGGAAAATTCCTCAAAATTGCTAATTTCCCTTACCTATTGAGTCCCTCAACAGCTTTGCTGGATTTCTAGGATTTATTTTTTTCACTTGGTAAGAGTGTGAGCCTTTTATCTCACTCTTGCATGTGTTTTGCTGTGTGTGTTTTAACTTTGTGTGATCTTGGGCTATGGAGCCTCACCTACTCCATAGACATCAAGTTCTTATATGTGTTACACAGCACCCTCAGTGCAGTGACACAGGGTTGTCTTTCAGACTTCCCACTGACTCCAGTTTCTGGGACTGACTACTGTCTCCCAGAAACATGTTAAGTTACCATTAACTTTACTTAGTCTCTTTAAACCACAGACCCAGTACACCCCATCTTATATGGAGTATTGGAAAGGGTTAATTCTTATCCCTTTTTGTCTGTGTCTCTTGGAGCCCTGTTTTGCTCCCTTTCCATCAAGACTTGGTTGGTGGCAGTGGTAAATATCCTATTTTTCCTACCGCAGTTATCTTAAATGACCATGTTATTGTTTTAGGCTATCTTGGTAGCCTTGAATTTAAACCTGCTTGACCATATTGATTTTAGTATTGTTCCGGCTGGTTTTAGTCGCCATTTCTTTTTGGTAAAGTCTTTCTCGTGTTCGTCTCTACGCACCAAACCAGGTTTGGTTCCTTTGTTCACCGTCTATTCGCGGGCTTCTGCACAGAAGCCCTCCTTTAGGCGCCTGAAATTCTGGGTAGGCAGGATGTGAGGGAGGGGTTTTAGGACCCCTGCCATGGGTTCCCTTGGTAACCCAAGTCGCACTCCTGTTTGATTAGCTAGGTGACTGTCCGGCCAGGACAGCCACCCTGCTGTGTGATTGACAGCCAGGCTTTGTGACTGGGGGAAAACTGCATAAAAAGCAGGTCTCTAGGTTTGGAAGAGCAGAGTCGCCACTGGAACGAAAGAACAGACGAGGAGCTGATGGAAGAGGACCCCTACAAGGACTGACCCGCCCGGTGAAGCCCCGCTGCAGGTCTGAATCTTCAACTCCAACGACAAGAGTGGATCCTTCAGGAATCTGCTTCCCTTCAGCTGGTGGGACCAACCAGTTTGCCCAAACTGCAAGCCAGGACTCCCTCCTCTGGTCAAATTCGTTGTACAGAGCTACAGTGGGCCGGATGGCCAGGAAGGTCGGACCCTGCTTGGGTTTTAAGGAGCGCACCTTTTATTCGTTGCTTTGCTCTGCTGCTGGTTTCTTCCCTGGGTAGTGCAGGACCCTCCAGTCTTCCTACTTCAAGTCAGTCCTACAGTCGCTTCAGGAACTGTGAGCCTGCAGGAACTACCAGGAACGTCCGCCTCAGCTACAGCCTCTTCTCCATTTAAGGTACTGTTCAAAATCTGGTTGTTCATTTCTTACAGCCGCGGTGAAAGTGTGTGAAATCTTTCTCCAATCCGAGGGCTTGTCCTTCTCTACTCTTTGAACTAACTTTTCTGCCGGCCAACTTTGTCCGGAACTCTTGGCAAAAACTTAACCGCGAACTCCCCTGAACCGTGTGATCTTGAGCAAAAGACTTTTGTCCTATTGACTTTGGCCCTAAGCCTATTTGATTTGATCCTATCACTGTAGTTCCTCTTTCTAGATTGCCCTGCTTACTTACCTGTTGATGCTGCTAAATTTCTGCCTAACTTTGTCTTTCCCTCCCTTTTTAATTAACAGAGTGCCATTTTGCTCCCACTTTATTTTGTGAGCTTAACTTTTCTGGAAACTATTGGGAGTGGTTTGGTGTGGTGTATTAAGAGTGTGATTTTGTTACTGCTTTACTTTAGTGAAATGTTATACAACTAAAAAAGTAAATAAATGTATATTCTTTTACTTGGAAACCTTGAGTCATTGTTTGTTTGAATCATAGAAACTGCTGTCCTTTGTTTAACTACCTGATACTGCTCACTTGCTCTTGAGATAAGTCTGGCTGCTCAGCCATTGCTACCACTTTACTGCGTAGTACAGACTTGTACCAAAGGTGAATTTGTGCTGCCACTTGTAGTCCTAATTGTGTGTAGTGTTCCCGAAGGGTACTGCATATAATTCTGCCTAACACCGAATGATCCTCATTGCTCAGATTGGGCCAGGAGATTGTGGTACCCGGACCTTCTCTACAAGTCTATCCGCCCTCCACGCCATCTTCCCTACCGAGACGATCTGCTCTCACGGGAGGGGGCGGTCAGGTTCTCCATCCAGAGGCCAGGTCTCTCAACCTTCATGCTTGGTATCTGAAAGCTTGAGATACAAGGATTGGGACCTCGGGGGCGTGGCTTGGACGGCCATGTAAAGGGACGTGCTCTTGTGGAGCTCCGCTGATCCTGCAATGATCCTGGAGGAGAAGTGCGTGCACGGGAACCGGCCGGCACCGAAAAATAATGTCCAAGCGTGTGAAGATGACGGCTACACTCGCTGAAACTTTGATGCGAGTGAAGGGTGAGGACACTGAGTTATACTAGTCTGCTTGCCGCGGGCCCCGAATCGGCGAGTGGAACAAAATGGCGGCAGGGACAAAGAGGACAACTGGGGTCACGAGAGCGCCACTGCGTTTACGAATGTAGGTCTTGTAAAGCCCCTGCATCGAACTCCGAGACCAGCGAGGCAGACCGTGGCGTTTGCCCGGGACGCGCTGCTGCTTCACTGAGGCAGCGCACATCTGAAGGCGCACGCACCCGGAGATGGTACAATCTACAGACTGTACACTGCCGAGACTCGTTGAGCGAACTGGTAGCTGACGCTGGGCCCGCGGAGTGATCAGATCGAACGCCGGCGGAACCCAGGAAGATACATTGCGGCAGCGCACCAACAAGGTGGCTGCGGACCCTGGGGCCAGCGCGGGCGGCGGTGGCTGCAGTTTTCACAGCGCTGCGGATTAACTCTGTACACACAGGGAGATGGGAGAAATCCCATAGGGACAGACGAAACATCGGCGCAGGCCAGTTGTGGAGACTGATGCGAGACATTTGTTGATCCCCTGACACTTAAAGCAGCCCCTCTGGGCCTGGGCATTGTGGGCCGGATAGCCTTGTGATCGCGGAAGAGGGGGAACAAAGGGAGTGCGGCGAATAGGCGAGCGCACTCGAGCACTGGCCACGGAAGGAACACGACAGAGACCGGGCCACAACACCGACAGTGTACGAGCACGTGGGAGGACACGGCCCACTCCGGGCGCGAGGGAAGAGACAAGTACACACTTGGTCTGTTGAGAGTGGTTCGTGACCATGCGGACCTTTGTGCGGAGGGAGGCACGGCAGGCTCTCGCCCAGTTAACATAGCAGGATGTCCTCTAAAGTGGTTAGACCCAGGATCAGACAGCCCACGATGGAGGCCTACGCCAGGTCGCCCCCAGATGCGGAGGGGGGCAAGAGCAAGGAGACCCCCACGGCAACGGTGGAGACACCGGGCACGATTCAGGAGGTGCTGGCAGCGATCGCAGACTTAAAGGTGGCCTGGGAGACTAAGTTGGGCCAGGCTATGAAAGAGCTGCAAGAGGGCCTGGACCTCAAGATCGGAGCGGTCCAGGTGGATGTGAACCTCCTGAGACAGGACGTGTCAACGATTGCGGAGCGCACTGGGGCCTTGGAGAAGGAGATGGCCCCGAACACGGAAGCGTGCGCCGCACATGGAAAGGAGCTCCATGCCCTCGTGCAACGGGTGGGCAATCTGGAGGACAGACCTGAGCAAGCAGAGGGGCGCGCCAGACGCAATAACATCCGTATAGTGGGCCTGCCTGAAGGTATGGAAGGGTCGAACCCCACAGAATACGTGGAATCCATTCTCTTACAGGAGATAACAGGTGGGTGCTGACCCAGGGGTTCGCGGTTGAAAGGGCGCACAGGGCCTTGACAAGGAGACCGCCCCCTTTAGCCCCCCCGCGGCCGCTGATCGCAAAGATCCTGAACTATCGGGATCGGGAGAAGATCCTCAAATTTTTCCGGAGGGGAGGAACGATTGAGAAGGGTTCAGCAAAAATCACGGCTTACCCGGACTACATGGTGCTTGTACAGCGTAGTAGGATGAACTTTGGATCGGTAAAAAGGAGGCTGAAGGAAGCAGGCCATCGCTACATGTTGCTCTACCCAGCCAAGTTGAAAGTGTTTTATAAGAACAGATCCCTTTTTTCGAGACACCGACTGAGGCAATGGATTGGCTGGATATGCAGGGCCGACCTCAAGAACCTGGATGTCCAGTTGGGAGCTGCGGAAGATAAGTAGCAAATAGCTGTGGCACCTAGGGTGACATGGCCAAGACATTGGGACTTGAATATAGAGTTGTATTAAGCTTGTGGGGAGTGTGTTGTAGCATCAACTGGCTGGACCCGCTGGACGCACCAATCCTAAAATAGACCACTGGGAGCTCCTAGGAGGCATCCCTTGACCCCAATAGTAATATACTTAGTTAGGTCACTGTTAGATCGGTGACGCCCCGCGTGGTCCTAGTCCTCGGTGACGGGACAGGACCAGACGCGATTGGGCCTGAGATCCAGGGATGGAGCTGGGCATTTGTTGGGGTAGGGCAGGGTGGGGGGGAGGGGCTGGGTTGTGTGCAGTGGAAGGGAGTTGGGGAACAGGGAGGGGGGAAATTGTTGAGGGGGGGGGGGAGAGTCGGAAAACAAACCATCATTGGAAGCATTGAGGGGAGAGGTGGGTTGGGAACAAACCGAGTAGATGGCATCGGGTAATCTCAGAATTTTGGCCTGGAACGTACGGGGCCTTAATAGCTATCTGAAACGTAATAAAGTGATGCTGTACTTAAAAAGGATGCACATTGACATAGCCCTGCTGCAGGAGACTCATCTCACAAGGGAGAAGTTGGAGGTTGTCAGGAGAAAATGGAGGGGACACGTTGTGGGGGCTACGTATTCGGCGGGCGCGAGAGGGGTTATCACTTGGTTGGCGCCGCATGTGCCGCTCCAGGTGCTTAGCTCAACGGTAGACCCAGAGGGCAGAATGGTGGCGATGACAGGACTCCTGGAGAACAGGGAAGTGCATATCATAAATCTGTACGCCCCCAACCACGATACAGCGGCTTATTTTAGGTCCCTTTACAGCAAAATTAGCCCCCTGGCTGGGGGTGCGGTGGGGTGGGGAGGGGACTTTAATTGCACCCTGAATCCCAAAATGGATAGGTCAGTTGACAAAGCGGGGAAGCTGGCGCCAGCGGCCAAAGCGCTGGGACATTGTTAAAAGATCTAGGCCTAGAAGATGTGTGGAGAAGGTTGCATCCAATGGATAGCCAATACTCGCACTATGCAGCGCCACATGACCTGCACACGAGGCTAGACTATGTGTTCGTAGCGGCTGAGATAGCGGGAGAAATGGTGGGAGCGGAATACAAAGCCCGGGTACTATCCGACCACTCGCCTTTGGTTGTAGAGTGGCGACACCAACCCCCCAGAGCGCGGATCCCGACATGGAGACTCAGGACTGAGGCATTACAAGACGAGGGTTTCCGAGAGGATTTGAGGGAGGCCATCGAGGAATATTTTGATATAAACACAGGCAGTGTACGCTCTGTGGGAACAGTATGGGAGGCGTTCAAGGTGGTGGTACGTGGAGTAGCCATTTCAAAATCTAAAGGGCTCCAGGGGGGGCATCGAAAGGGAACTTCAGGAAACAGAAAGGGAGCTGGAGGGTCTCACACGACATGAGGATACCGCCCGGGAGAATAGCGACAAAATAAGACCTACAGTTAACCTGCAGTGTACTCTCGGATAGGCTATGTAGACTAAATTACAAGAAATACACGGCGAGGCTACACGCAGGGGGCAATAAGCCGGGCAGATTGCTGGCCTGGCTGTATAAGAGTGAGACCCCTAGCACAGTGATCAGTGAGATTAGGGATGAGGAAGGTCATATCTGTAATACCCAGGAGGGGGTGAACGAGGAGTTCCTCAAGTTTTACAGACACTTATATGAGGACACAGGGGAAGATAAGTGTCAAGACATACTGGACACGTTAGAGGACATAGAGCTGCCCACCCTGGACGACCTAGAACGTGCGGAATTGGACACCCCTGTCACCTCAGAAGAGCTGGAGGTGGTGATCCAACATTTGCCCACGTGTAAGGCACCCGGGACGGATGGATTGCCTAGTGAGTTTTACAAGACATTCAAGCAGGAGCTGCTTCAGCCACTGCTTGCCATGTTCAACGAGGCCTATGAGCAGGGGGAACTGCCATTGTCCCTCCGCGAGGTGATGATCATCCCGCTCCTGAAACCAGGCAAGCCAGCCGTGGAGTGTGGGTCCTATAGACCCTTGTCCATGCTGAATCTGGACAGCAAAATACTCACGGCAGTGCTGGCCAATAGGCTGAAGATGGTGATCGGTAAACTGATAAACCCAGATCAGAGGGGTTATGTCCCCGGCAGGAACATTACAGATAACCATAGGAGGCTACACCACATCATTGACCACACTGAGGAAGATACGGGTGAGCTGGCTATCGTGTCGCTAGACGCGGTCAAAGCCTTTGATTCGGTGCGATGGCCTTGGTTGAAAGCTGCCCTGAGGGGATACGGAATGGGACCTGGATATATCAGGTGGGTCCAGTTGTTATACAGCACCCCGATGGCGAGAGTTAAAACAGGATCCATAATCTCAGATCCTTGGCAACTTAGCAGGGGGACTAGGCAGGGATGCCCCTGGTCACCCATGCTATAAATTCTGGCATTAGAGCCGTTGGCAATATGCCTGCGGCAACAATACGGGGAGGTGGGGATTAGTACAGTAAGTGGTAGACACCTGGTATCGCTGTATGCAGATGACATGCTCCTTTATCTGCGCTATCCGGAGGAGAACCTGCAGTATCTGCTAGAGGTGATGAACCGCTATGCCACCCTTTCGGGCATATCGGTGAACCCTAGGAAGTCTAGTTTGTTCCCCTTGGATAGATATAAGAATGTCTCGTTACAGAGGCTGCGTATCCTGCCAATACCATGGCATACTGAGACATTTAGGTATTTGGGAGTAAATATTTACCACAAGATCGAGGCAGAGCAGAACACAATACGGAGAAAGCATTAGAGGGAGTTAAGAACAGCATGGTGTTTTTGCCTAGATTGCCCCTGACTATGATGGGGAGAGCGGCCTTGCTCAAGATGGTGGTCCTGCCTAGACTCTTGCACTTCTTTGTGAATGTCCCGTTTTTGATTCCCAGGAGCCTATTTCTGAGACTTCATAGCGTGTGCAGGGGCTTCATTTGGGGTAACTCCAGGAACAGAGTGGCCCTGTGGAAACTCCAGAACCCATGTGACGAGGGGGGCCTAGGCCTGCCAAATTTTGAGCTTTATTATCTGGCGGGGCAGCTGCTGTTCATGGCCAGGTGGCTGTCGACTGAAGACTCAGCGGAAGCCAGGCTTTTGCAGGGAGACTCGGGCCCCATACATTTTGAGGGAAGTGGTGTGGTTACAAAAGAACAAACTGGTGGGAAGAGGGCGGCTATTGAGGCTGGGCTGGGAGGTCTGGCGCAGAACGTGGAAAATCATGGGTGACATAGAGCCGTTCTCTCAGCAGGCCCCGCTGGTGGCACTATGCGGGAACGACTATCAACTGTTCGAAGCGGTCCGTAGATATTGGGAACCGGTAGGCCTGGCCACCCTTGAGGACATATGGCAGGAAGGTGAGGCATTGGATTTTCAGAGGTTGCAAGTAGAGACAGGGGTGCATAAAGGCCAGTATATAACCTACGCTAGGCTCATGAAACGGGTTAGTGAGAGATGGCCTGAGACAGTGCTAGCGGATGACCCTGATGCCTCCCTGGAAACGATGTATGATGTTTCGGAGGGCGGGCACGAAATATCAAGGATATACGAGCTTCTGAGAGCAAAGGCAGGGAAGGAGCTGCTTCAACTAAGGCAGGACTGGGAGGAGGAAGTAGGAGGACCCATGACAGATGGGCAATGGGACAGAGCCCAAAGGTACCATAAAAAGGTATCCCGGAATGCGAGACTCCAACAGCTCCAATTGTATGTCACTCACAGGGCTTATCTGACTCCCGGGAAAATTGCAAGGTTTGGAGGCTCGGCTACGCAGAAATGTCCCAGGTGTGGGGAGGTGGAAGCGGGGCTGATACACATGTTCTGGGCTTGCCCGGAGGTGCACAGATTTTGGGATGAGATTAAAACCAAACTGGCTGGTGGGGGAGTGGAGCTGGACGTGGGATCAGCTTGGCCATGCATGCTCGGGATCTTTCCCAGGCCACAGGATTTAATACACATAAGCAAAATGAAGGACTTAGCCTACATCCTGGCCAAGCTCAGGATTGCAATGGGCTGGAAGGCGGCCCACAGACCCAAGGTGGAGTTATGGTGGGCAGACCTCCTCAGATGGGCGGAGGCAGAATCCGTAGTTTGGTTTGAAGCGGTTACTAGAGGAGGAAGTAGGGCCCTTGCTGGCCTGGTGGCAATTGGTGACCTCTATGGCAAACCCTCACCAGGACGATAACGAATCAGAGTACTCGGATGAGTGCACAAGCATTGCGATACCTGATAATGCTCCAGTAGATGACATGAGTGAGCCGGCTCTAGTTTGTGGGGTGCGAAGGGGGAGGACGGAGAATTACACTGTATAATGTGATGGTTTGATGTTGATTATTTACGCCCTAAACAGTTGTAATGTGTGTTATTTTGTTTGGTTTTATTGAAAATAAAAATAAATTTGCAAAAAAGGATTGGGACCTACCGGATGACGTGATGGAGTTGTTGCTTTTGGCCAGGCAGCCCGCAACTAAGTGCCTGTACCGTTGCCTTTGGCCGAAGTTCTGCGACTGGTACAGGGGACAGAATGTGGATCCTTTCCAATGTTCTATTCCTATGGTGTTGTCTTTTCTGCTTTCTTTAGCCCACAAGGGCCTTCAAGTGGGGACCATTCAGGGTTACCTGGCACTGCTCTCCATATTTAAGTGCCTGTCTGAAGAGTGATCTTACTTTAAGATTCCTTTGATTTCACAGTTTCTGAAAAGACTGTCTAATGTGTTCCCACCGTCCCATTTCCAGGTGCCGGGTTGGGATTTGAATTTGGTTTTAAAGTTTCTGATGGGAGCTCCGTTTGAGCCCTTACATTCTTGTCCATTGAGACTGTTGTCTTTTAAAAATATGATTTTAGTTCCGGTTACTTCCACACGCAGAGTGAGTGAATTGCAGGCACTTTGTGCCAAGTCACCCTTTACTGTTTTCCATAAGGACAGGGTTGTCCTGCGGGTGCAACCTTCCTTTCTTCCGAAGGTTGTGTCTGAATTTCATTTGATCCAGAAGGTGATTCTTCCGGTATTTTATCCTCCTCCGCATCCTGGTAAGGAAGAGGAGAGGCTCCATAGGTTGGATCCTAGGAGAGCTTTGAGCTTCTATCTTTCACGGATGTCCCGGGTCAGAGTGGACGATCTGCTTTTTGTTGGTTATTGCTGGACACCATTTGGGTCAGGCTGTTTCCAAACAGACCTTGTCCACATGGATTATCTTGACTATCAATGAGTGCTACCGTTTGGCGGGGAAGGACCCTCCGGTATGCTTACGGCATCACTCCACTAGTGGTGTGGCTGCCTCCACGGCTCTACAAAGGGGTGTTCCTACTCTGAATATTTGTGAAGCATCTACATGGGCTTCTGTCCATACTTTTGTTAAGCACTATTCCCTCGATTCCATCCATGGGCAGGGTTTGGCCTTTGGTAAGGCGGTGCTCTATTCAGCCGTTTGATTGGGTAATCTAAATTCACATTCTAAATTCTTTCCCTCCTCCATAGTCTGGTACTGCTTTGGGAGTCTGTCATAGATGTGGAATAAGTCGGAGGGCACAATCCCTTCGAAGAACAAGTTACTTACCAAACTTGTAACATTCTTTAGATGGGATGTTCCTCTGACGTATTCCACATCGCCCTCCCAACCTGCCCCTCTGGAGAATTGCCTCTGTGATCACAGCTTCCATTTCCGCAAGGCTGTAGGCAGTTATACTGGCAGGAGACTGGTGCCACACGTTCTGAGGGAGAAAACTAAACTGAGGCAACGGGCGCCGTGCGTCCTATATATAACATCTGGTGACGACGAATCTCGACGGAGGCCCTCGAGGGACATCGGCTCGACACCATCAAAGCAAGACGCCCTCTGCTGAAAAGTTTCCGAAGTGCACAGCTGTGGACATTACATATTATAGATGTGGACTACGTCGGAGGAACATCCCATTGAAAGAGCGTTACCAGTTTGGTAAGTAACTTGTTATTCAATGTGTAGATCAATCTTTGAATCAAATGTTCATGAGACATACGGGTGGAGTGGTTTATGGAACTTCCTTATACATTGGTAACCAACAGTGTTAAGAGCAACAATACTGAATCATTGTTCATATATGTGCTAAATGACATTACCAAATGTGTGTGTGTTAGAAGGTTAACCTTGCATAAGTACACTATGCATTTGAATGGACATCTAGACCTCAGGACTTAAAATCTAGGAACCAATGATACTGTGGCAAGCATGTAGAGACATACATAGCATAACCGTAGGAAACTGTGCTAGTTGACATTTCAGAGGTCTATACCAAATGGCCACATTGCATCTACTGGTTTGAAAAAGCCTATGGTGACATTCCAACATCAAAAATGCTAAATGCTGACAACGTCTTCAATGGGAATACCAATAACACATGAAAACACAATTTAATAGTTAACAGTGTTATGTTATATCATGTTGTTTAATAATGGTCCAGATACCAATCAGCAATGTAATTCACAAAAAGGGCATAAAGTTATAAACTCTTCATTCATACCAGATGGATCGAGAGGATCTAACAAATGTATTAAAAACAGTTATCTACATTGGCAAAATGTCCTCCCCTGCTTGATAGTTTATCAAACTCTTCAGAAATGCAGGTGCACTTTTAACTTCATCAGTAAGTGCTTTGCTAATTACTTTTACTGCTCTTCACAGCACTTCATGTTTTATAAGTGATTCTATACCTTCAGAGAAGCCGGCAGGGTTTTACTATTACGTTGATACATCCCTGCACGTACCTTAATGACGTTATACGTTTTTTACGTGATTACATGTCTCTATAAATTCCTGCCATATTGGCAACACCGGCAGGGCGGCATGTTCAGATCTTTAAAAAACGCTTAGATCTGAGTAAGTACACTTGCAGCCTTATTAATCTTGTATCTTGTATACTATTTGTTGGATTTAGTTCACAGAGATCAGTTTATTGATTTGTATTTTTTTGTTTTTTAAATGTTCTGAGTAATGTGAGAAAACTGAAGGTGTCTCCCTCTCTAGTCCTCAGGGATCTGTCATCCAGGTGTCCAGGACACAGCCATTGCTTTTGGATCCAGTTCCCGGAGGCGGACTAGTGCGGGAGGATCACCTGAATGGGTGGTCCTTGGGGAGTGGGACACCGATTGGTGAGACGCAGTGTCCCCCTCCTTTGAACACCTTTTCCCTATCCTACCACGTAGGATATTCCAAAACACTGCCCCCCTTTTACCTACATGAAAACTTTTGCACAACACGAAAGACAACAGACTAACACCAGAGCCGTTTACCTGACATGTCTCAATACAAGGGTCAGGCTAAGTTGGGCAATTGACCAGAATCACACACACCTGACGGCCCTTTGCCTTCCCCACAGGGATAAAAGGTGGAGCACATGAGCACAGGAAGAGCAAGGCAGACCGCACGCCATGAGAGCTAACTCAGCACGGCAGTTCAAGTGAAGGCGAAAGACGGCGCAAGTCGAGAAGATTCCAAGGGGAGAAGTGACCTTGCTCTTATTGACAGTCCTTTTACGCCTCAAGAGAAGGAATTGTAAGACCACAGACAATAGCCACCGTGTGTTGCAGCAGATGTCAACGGTACCTGGGCACCTCCTCCGCTGACAGCCAAGCCGAGAAGACCCATGGCTCAATGGTACCGGCTTTGACACTACCAACAAGAAAGCAAAGCAGTTCATCACAGCTGGTGAGTCGAGGGGAGAGCGGATAAAGAAACCAAACTGTGTTGAACGAAAGTAGCTAAGGCTAATTGAACTTTGAAGTAACAAAGAACTGTTGATATAAGAAAAGGGGAAAGCCCGCAAAACAGAATTAAACACAGTGGGTGTTCACCAGAGAAACACTAGGCGATTACCCTGCTATTAAACTAGAATTACCAGAAGGCCTTAGGAAAAGGCAAAAGGGGGTCTTATCAAATCCTCTGTAAAGTGGAAAGTCTTTGACTGGCAGATGAAAGGGGAACTAAGGGAAACTAATCTCACGTGGTATGAAAAGTGCATGAACATTGTGTTGGCAAGAGTGTACCCGGCAGAGGGATGTCCGCAATGAACTGCTTTGCAACAATTGGCAAAGTGAACCCGAAGGAGGGAGACTGGTAATCAAAAGGGGTCTGAACCCGAAGGAGGGAGATCCATGGGTGGAAAGTCATCCCCCAAAGTATGTTGAGAAAGGAACTGTTTGGTTGAGTTGTTGAGTACGACTGTGAGGTGTCTGCACCTGGAACAGGAGGACCCGGGATGAAGCAGCCACCCAAAGCCATACGTGGGACAGAACTTTTGTGTTTTTGTCAGGATTCGCCCCTGGAAGTTATGGAGTACCTGGCGACTCCAATTCCTTCCAAAGAACTGACATTACTGTCTTGTCCTCATTCAATATGGCGACTGACCCTTTTAATACTGACCAGGCCCACTGCACGGCGCGTTGTATCTGTTTTGCTTCGTGAACTATTCAACGCTGCTTACTGCCGAGTTTCTCTCCACTTTGAATGCCTTTGATTCTGCTTTGTCTAATACCCTCACCGTTCCCTACTTCTGTAGGAAACGACCCTCTAGTCTTACGTTCTTTTCTGCATGAGCTTTCCTCCTACTTTGCCTTTCGTCTCCTCTTCCCGGTTCTTGCCGTGGTTTGGGTATACCCCTGGTCCTGTTTTCCTTTCCCGTTATCCTTCTTACTCATCTCTGTCCTCTCGCTGTGTCCTTTCACACTAAGCGGTTTCAAACTTTGTTTTCCTAGTTTCCGGTTCACTGTTCATGTTTGAAGGTTGTGGTCGCGGTTTTCTCTTGAGCTCTTCCTTACCTCGTCCGCCACTCATCTCGCTTTACTTACCTGGTTGCATACAAGGTTGTGTCCATTTTTCTCAGGTACGTGGGTCCCTTATTCTGCTACTTCGGCAGCTCATCTGCTTCTGTACTTACACTTTTCACAACTTACCTATTCTTTCTCCTGAATCTCGGTCCACCTTTTCTGTTCATCCATCTCTGTACGTTCAGACACTATTTCTGCATACCGCCCATTTTTTGTCCTGGAGCACCGCACTTGCCAGATGCATTCATTCTAAAGATCATAACTATCAACCAAGAACTTTGCTAACCTATCAGAGGATTGGACTCAGTGATTTACCACCCTTCATCCTTCTATTACGGGAAGGATAACACCATGCTGTTGGTACTACCAGGGTTTTTTGCCCAAGAGGCCTTTTCCCTGTTTATTGGGGTCTAGCTCCTTGGGGTTCCCCTTAGGCAGGTCCCATTCCCTGCCAAGGTGGCCTCTGAGGAAGCTAGATCCTACTTGCACGATAAGAAAAAGAAGACAGCTAAGGAAAGACTGATACCAGACCACACGAAATCTCAGAAGAAGATAACTGCTGATTCCAAGGACAGTTCGTCTGAAGGTCCAGGTGAGGAGGAGGAGGTTGGGCAGGTACGACCCTTATCTGACAGTTTTTGCTTGTTGAAATTATCAGGCCCTCGAAAGCAAGATTTTTATTGAAGAGACTTTAACCATCGGAGAACCTGATAGCTGAAGCGTAACTGTCAGCTCATGCTGGGAAAACTAGAGTGTTTGCTGTGCTCAGGAGACCCACCTTGTCCCATGCTGAAAACCTGGGGAAGGGAGACAATCACATTTTGACTTTTTATTTGTGAACACTTCTTTCTGTAATTGGTTGTAAGGATATGGCTTTTTTTTTTTTTTTTTTTTAGTATAGGCTTTTTTACCTTGACAAGAAGCCACGAGGACAACCTTATTTTTCATTTGATGGTCAATGCTTGATCCCATCTTATATCAAGATTAGGCATTTTTCCACCTTACTTTCACAGTTTAATAAACACCATTGTTCCATTCCCAAACACATAATTTTATATTTGTCCTGACAGGCGATTTGTATGTTTTTGCAACATTCAACATCACATTAAAACATACACTTTTGCCATTATCAAGTTGAACTAATTGGGATAACCACTTGCGGGATGATTCCAAGATAACATTTCTATAGTTTTTTTTTTATTTTTTAGTATAGGCCTTTTTACTTTGACAAAATGCCACAAGGACAGCCTTATTTTTCATTTGATGGTTGACGCTTGCTCCCATCTTAGATTAAGGTTTAAGTTAGGAGTTTTTACACCCTACCTTTAAATTTTAATAAACACCCTTGAACTGTGATCATGTGTCTCTTTACTGTTGCCACCATGAGTACTTTGCATATGGTGTCAGGTGTAGGATGTGACTCAATTTAAACAAATTGGGGAACCCTACAATTTCAAAAACATAGAGAGCTCCTAACCCTTCCATCGACACCAAGGAATCAATAGGGTTTGACATTTCTAGCAGTAGGGAAGCTATTATTCCCCCTGGGAAAAGAGTAGTGATTCCTACGGATTTAGTTTTGATACCCCCTGCGTGGTGCTACATCAGATTAGCCCCAAAATCTGCCTTAGCATGGAAGTTTAGGATAGTTGTCTTAGCAGGTGTTATTGATCCAGACTTCAGGGGAGACGTGAAGGTTCTCCTCTTACAAAATCATGGAGAAGTCCCTTTTGACGTACGTCATTGAGATCAGATTGCTCAGAACATTTTGAAAGAGCTTTATTCCCTCAATTTAAAGAAAGTGAACCAGATAATACAGAGAGAGGTAACTTAGGCTTTGGGGAAGCTGATAAATCTCTTGACATCGAAGAAAGGAAGGGAGACAAACCTACCTTCGAAGGGATTGTGTCCTCGGACGTATTCCTTATCTTGATAATAGATCACCTCCAGCTTGCTGACCTCGGAAAACATTTTCAGTAGAGGGCGCTGCGCGTCGACGTCCCTCGAGTCGGTGTCCCTCGACAGCCTCCCTATCGACGCCGACGTCATCATGCGTATAAATAGACTTGCGCAGCGTCCGTTGCTCAGTTCCGTTTTTCCGCGCTTCGTGGGCCTCGGAATCGTGTTGCTCAGTTCGTTAGTCAAAGTATATTACTTATTCCTCAAGTATATCTTACTCATTTCGATGGCTTCCTCATCTGAACCGTCAACGCCACGGTCCGGCTTCAAAAAGTGTTGAGATTGTGGAAAGAAAATGTCGTTGACAGATGCTTACAGGATCTGTTTGTGGTGCCTGGGATCAGAGCACCATTGTTCAGAATGTGAGGACTGCATGTCCATGACGGCGAAAGCCTTGAAGGAGTGTAAGGGGAAGCTCGAAAGAGGTAAGACTCTTAAAACTTCTACTCCTTCGAAAGTTTCCTCGGCAGAGTTGAAACATTCGTCTCCTCGCCGTCACGGTAAACATTCTCATTCGAGGTCTCGAAGCAGTTCCCATCACTCTTCGAGATCCAAACATTCGAAAAAGAGGCGTTGAAGATCTCCCTCTTCTTCGTCGTCTTCTGTTTCCCCTGAAAGGGTCACCTGCCCCACAAAACATAGCTCTCCAGCCAAGTGGGAAGCATTCCGTAAAGCGGCCTCGACCCCCTCGGAGACGGCTAAAGGTGATACCCTGGGTGAAAGACCCGAAAAGTCAAAACGCCGCGAGTCGATACACCCGGCGAAAGAAACTACTCAAGGGCGTCCCGAACCCTCGAGAAAAGGCAGTAAGACTGCGTCATTGACTTCTTCGTCGAAGGCCCCTTTGACTCATAAATCTGCATCATCTACGCCATTATCGAAGGACCCATCGACGCATAGATCGGTCGAATCGACGCCGTCCTCGATGTCGACGCCGATAAAGGAGAAACCTACGACTGTCACTACCTCACAGTCAATAGTTATACCGAGGGCTCCTATCATGACCTCGAGAATGTCGTCGATAACCTCGACGACTCCGAATAGGATTCCGATCCTCTCGAGTTCTTCGAGGTCGCTTCATACATTTTCAACGCCCTTTTCGGTTTCTTCGAAGCCTTTGACTTCCGCATCGACGTTTTCTCAACTGGTTACCACAAGCTTAGCCCCTTCTGCTTTAGAAATGGGTTTTAAGCCTTATGCAAGGTCAGATTATTTCAATGCCTTGTCCTCCATTTATGAAGAAGGTGAGGATTCTGATCAGGAAAGACCTTTTGAGTTGCAGAGAACTACAACACCTGTACCAGAGGAATTTATCTCTGAAGAAAATAGGTTGAAGGACCTGCAAGATTCCTTGCATGATGCAAGTGGGTTGGATACTTCCCCAAAAGTAGAATTTGCCAAACCAGACCCAGGGGAACATGCTGAGACCCCTTATAGAACTTCAATGGCCAGAATAATAGAATTCATGGGTTGGTCTACACCTTTACCTACTTTTCAACAAGATGATCTTACAGACATCTTGATTAAAGGCCCACAGGAAGATCCTGTGGTTCTATTCCATACTGCATTGCAGAGGAAAATATCGACCAACTGGGAAACTCCTGAGGTTATCACGGCAGTTAACAAGAAACTAGCTGCCAAATATAGGGTATCTGCTTCTGACCCTGAATATTTGTCAAAACATCCAACTCCAGAGAGTCTGGTTGTTCAAGCAGCAACTTCTTCGAACAGTAGATCTGCATACCCTACTGTTCCACAAGACAGGGATGATGAGAGATTTGACGCTATGTCAAGCAAAATCCCTTGGAGCTGCAATCCGTCAAACTCCCTATCGCCCCTCAGCAACCTCTTGGAGAGGTAGGTCCTTTCGTTTCTATTCCGCATCTGGAAGAGGCAGGGGACAGCCGGCTCAAAGAGGCCAAAAGAAATTTACCCGAGGTGGACGGGTTAAAAGTACAAAAGCCACAGCAGGTGCCTCTTTACCCTCGGCATCTTCATCAGCCGCTTCTAAACCGCTCTGAGGACTCTCCTCACAAAACATCAGTAGGGGGCAGGTTAACTCAACATCTGACGGAATGGCAGGCTATTACGTCAGATGCTTGGGCATTGGAGACAGTTGCCGAAGGTTACTGCCTGCCTTTTCTACGCACCCCTCAGAGTCATCCACCGGGGAACAACTCTTTGAAGTTTCCAGACCCGCTCCTTTTGCAGGAGATTCTAGACCTGCTGGAGAAAGGTGCCATAGAACCGGTACCTGTAGCGGAGAGGAACAAGGTTTGGTATTCCCCCTACTTCTTAATACCGAAGAAGGACAGAGGACTGAGAGCCATATTGGACTTAAGAGAATTGAACATATTCCTCAGGAAGGACAAGTTCAAGATGGTAACTATCTCTCAGATCCTTCAGGCTCTCCAGCTTCAGGACTGGCCGGTATCTCTAGACCTTCAGGATGCTTATTTCCATGTGCCAATCCATCTCAAACACAGGAAATACCTGAGGTTCGCAATTGGCAACTCTCGCTATCAATTTCGAGTACTGCCATTTGGGCTGACCTCCACCCGAGGGTCTTCACCAAGCTAATGTCGGTAGTGGCTGCAAGTCTAAGGAGGGAAGGGATCCACGTCTACCACTACCTAGACGATTGGTTGATCAGAGCCGTATCTTCGGAACAAGCTCAGATCCAACTAGATTATGTCTGCCACTTCCTTCACAAACTGGGCTTCTCCCTCAATATAAAGAAGTCACAGATGATGCCATCACAGAGACTCCAGTTCATTGGAGCTGTCCTGGACACTTCGCTGGGGAAAGCCTCGCCACCAGAGGTGAGGGCTCAAGATATTCTGCAGATGGTCACCAAGTTTCAAAATGCCCAACGCCTCCCAGCCTTCGACTTTTTGAGGTTGCTAGGCCTCATGGCATCCTGCATTTTCCTTGTGCCAGAGGCTCGCCTGGGAATGAGATCTCTCCAGTGGGCACTAAGAACTCAGTGGTCGCAATTCTCAGGGAGAATGACAGATCTCCTTCAGGTTCCAGACAAGGTGGCTCTAGACCTTCAGTGGTGGGCCTGTCAGGAGCATGTTCTGAAAGGATAACTGTTTTGGCAACCATGGCCGGAGATAACAGTAGTCACGGATGCCTCACTCACGGGGTGGGGAGCCCATGCCAACGACTTGACCATCAGCGGTCGTTGGTCTCCATCGGAGTCCAGACTACATATCAACCTGTTAGAGCTGAAAGCAATCAGACTAGCGCTGAAGGCTTTTCTGCCATCTGTACAAGGGAAAAATGTCCTGATAATGACGGATAACACAGTGGCCATGCACTACCTCAACAAAAGAGGAGGCGTAGGATCACTGCCACTGTGCAGAGAGGCGTTGCAGCTCTGGTTTTGGGCAATCCAAGAAGGAATCTCTCTATCGGCAGTTCACTTAGCCGGAGAGAAGAACTTGACAGCGGACGCTCTGAGCAGGCAGAGCACAGTCTCTCACGAGTGGGAGATAGCTCAGGAAGTCCTTCAAGAGATCTTCGCCCTTTGGGGAACCCCTCAAGTGGATCTGTTCGCCACCAGTATCAACAGGAAGTGCGATCAGTTTTGTTCAAGGGAATTTCCACCGAGAGGAGCTCTAAGGGACGCGTTCGTAGTGGATTGGGAATTTCCACTTCTGTACGCGTTTCCTCCAGTCCCTGTCATTCCTCAGATGATCAGGAGGTTGAGAAGATTCCCTAAGACTATGATCTTAATTGCCCCAGACTGGGCCAGGAGAACGTGGTACCCGGACCTTCTGGACATGTCCATCTGCCCTCCAATTCCTCTTCCACACAGGGAGGATCTTCTCTCACAGAAGGGAGGTCAGGTTCTCCATCCAGACATCAGAACCCTCAACCTTCACACTTGGTTTCTGAAAGGTTGAGATACAAGGATTGGGACCTCCCAGATGACGTCATGGAGGTGTTGCTTCCAGCCAGAAAGCAGCAACAAAGACTTTATACCGCTGCCGTTGGAACAAATTCTGCAGCTGGTGTAGAGAAAAGAATATTGACCCCTTTTCATGTGGTACACCAACGGTGCTAAACTTTCTACTCTATTTGCCGAATTCAGGTCTTCAAGTTGGTAAAATCAAGGGCTACCTTGCAGCGCTATCGATCTTCAAGCGCACTGCAGAGGAGCCATCATATTTCAAATTACCATTAGTAATACAATTTCTGCAGGGATTAACTAATATCTATCCCCAGAGACCGTTCCAAGTTCCCTTATGGGACTTAAATTTAGTCTTGAATTTCTGAATGGGTACTCCTTTCGAACCACTCCACTCTTGTTCGTTAAGATTTCTCACCCTTAAAACTGTCTTATTAGTGGCTTTGACATCTGCCATGAGGGTGAGCGAATTACAAGCCCTATCTTGCAAACCCCCTCATACAAATTTTCACAAGGACAAAGTTGTCCTGCAAGTGAAGCCTAATTTCCTCCCAAAGGTGGTTTCTGAATTCCACATCACTCAGAAAATAACCTTACCCTCATTCTATCCTCCTTCCCATCCAGGAAAAGAGGAAGAGAGGCTACATATGCTGGATCCAAGGCGAGCCTTGAGTTTTTATATCAGCATACTGGCTAGGATCAGGCAAGCAGACCAACTGTTCATAGGTTACACAGGGCACAAATTAGGATTGCCAATCACAAAACAGACCATCTCCAGATGGATTATTTTAGCCATTCTAGAATGTTACAAATTGGCAGGGAAAGCGCCCCCTCAAAATCTTAGGGCTCATTCAACCAGGGGTATCGCAGCCTCTTCGGCCCTCCAGAGAGGGGTACCGATTTGAGACATATGTGCTGTTGCCACATGGTCGTCCGCACATACCTTTACAAAATTCTACAATCTGGATTCCTCCTCTAGTCAAGAGACTAGATTTGGCAAAGCAGTGTTACACTCTGTTCACTCTTAAAAGGGAATATGACAATTGTACTCCCACCTCCGTTTACACACCACTGCTATGTGAGTCTATCAAGATAAGGAATACGTCGGAGGACACAATCCCTTCGAAGAACAAGTTACTTCATACCTGGTAAGGTTCTTTCGATGTGATGTTCCTCCGACGTATTCCTTATCGCCCCTCCCATCCATCCCCTCAGTAAAACTTCCCTTGTGGTTGCAGTTTACGCTCCTTCAAGGTCAATAACCAATTCATGAACAGATAATTTGAAGCTACAAAACGGAACTGAGCAACGGACGCTGCGCAAGTCTATTCATACGCATGATGACGTCGGCGCCGATACAGAGGCTGTCGAGGGACACCGACTTGAGGGACGTCGACGCGCAGCGCCCTCTACTGAAAAAAAATTCCGAGGCCAGCAAGCTGGAAGTGATCTATTTGCAAGATAAGGAATACGTCAGAGGACCATCCCATCGAAAGAACGTTACCAGGTAAGAAGTAACTTGTTCATCTATGCCGACCTGGCTTTTGCCCAGTGAAATGACCCAGCCCACGCTGAAGCTTTTTCACAGGCAATTTCAGAAGAAGATGGCAAGGAAAAGGGCAGTCCCTTTTTCTTCTTAATACAAGGTTACTTTACAGGAGGGAACCCTCCACCGAAGGTTTGGTGAAAACCCAATTAGTAATACCCAAGAGTCATTGAAAGGTTGTGCTAGCGATCACGCATTCCCATCTTATTAGGGGGCATTTAGGACAATTTAAGACACAGGAGCACATTAGTGGGACATTTTATTGGCCGGTTCTGCATGCCAATATAAAAACTTTCATCCAGACATGCGACATATGCCAAAAGACCAGCACGCACATCCCCTTACCCGCCCCTCTGAACCCGTTACCGATCATAGAAGTCCCCTTTTCTAGAATTGGCATGGACATAGTAGGGCCTCTAGAGACTTCTAAATTGGGCAATAAATGTGCCCTAGGGATCGTAGACTATGCAAACCGATATCCTGAGGCATTCCCTATGCGAAATAACACCACACAGCAGATTGTTAATCATCTTCTACCGTATTTCTCCATGGTTGGCTTTCCCAAAGAAATAGTAATGGACCAAGGTTAACATTTTATGAGTAAGCTTATGGCCGAAGTCAAAGAGCTACTTGACATCACTACCTTGCAAACTTCTGTGTACCATCCACAAACAGATGGCCTGGTAGAAAGATTCAATAAGACCCTAATAGACCAGGGTGGGAAGGACAGGGACCGGATGATCCCATGGGCATTATTTTCTGTAAGGAACCCTCTTACCCCAAGCTTCCACAAGTTTCTCTCCTTTTGAATTTCTCTGCGGAAGAGAACCCAGAGCTGTCTTGGACATGCTCCAAGAAACCTTAGAAGAACGAGAGGAGGGCCCCCCCCCATCCAATCTCACAAACCACCACTTGAATGCGAGTACACATGAAAATGGTCCGAGACTTGGTTTGTACTCGTATGGGGAAGGCTCGGAGTCAACAAAAGGCTGCTTATGATTTAATTTTTTTTTGGATTTAAGATCATTCTCTGTAGAACAGAAAGCACTGGTCCTTTTACACACCTCAGAAAACAAACTTATCTCCAAGTGGCACCGACCTTATGAGATAATAGAACGGACAGGAACCTGTACGTATATAATAGTTCAACCAGACAGAAAACAAAGTCCACCTATACCATATAAACCTCTTGAAAGAATGGAAGGAGAACCCGTCAGCCACCCATGCCAAAGTATTGGCTTGTGCGGTTCCTGAGGACATACACAACTTTGACATAATTCCTTCCGAGTTGTCAGTCCACCAAGAAGATCTAAAAGATATAGTGATCTCATTTCCTGATGTATTCTCAGAGAAACCAGGAAGAGTAAAAGGTACATACCAGTATATCGGAACAGTGGTTCATCTAAAGCCATATCGACTATCAGAAACCCGTAACCAGATAGTGATCGAGGAAGTCAACAAATTGTTGAAAGACAATATCATTAAACCCTCCTCAAGTCCATGGTCCTCTCACATCATGTTGGTAAACCTGACTGTTCCTGGAGATTCTGCATAGACTTCCATCAAGTCAATACCATCTCTGACTTTGATGCCTATCCCATGCCACACATCGATGACCTAATTAATAAACTCGGAACATGCACCTATTTATCCACCCTAGATGTAACCAAAGGGTACTGGCAAGTTCCCATATATGGGCCAGATAAGGAACAAACAGCGTTCTCAATGCCTTTAGGACTATTCCGGTTTAAAGTCCTTTCGGTCTACACGGTGCACCAGGCACTTTCCAACGCCTCATGCATACTCTGATTTCTGCTGAGTCTATATCAACAATATCGTCATTTATAGTAAGACTTTTGAGGACCATATTTTCCACCTTTATACCATCATGAAAGTCCTCAGAAACGCTGACAGGACTGCAATCCAGCTAAATGCAGATTAGCCCAATCAGCCGTAAAATATCTTGGCTTCTTCGTATGGAATTGGAACGTACAACCCCAACATGAAAAGGTAAAAGCCGTCTTAGATACACCAACCCCTAAGACCAAAAGAGACCTTAGAGCTTTCCTCAGATTAATAGGGTATTACTGTGGGGTTATTACCAACTTTTCGGACAAAACAGCTCGGCTGACTGATAAACTTAAAAATGCTGAGCCCCAAAAACTTAATTGGAGTGACAAAGACAAGATATGCTATAACATTCTGAAACAGACTCTGTGTCAGAACCCAATCCTGAAGGTAGTCGACTCCTCAAAAGAGTTTGTGATACAGACGGATGCCTCCCTTACAGGGTTAGGAGCCGTTCTGTCCCACATTTGTGATAGACTTGAACATCCCATAGGGTACACCAGTCACAAATTATTCCCATGCCAAAAAAACGACTCTGTGGTAGAACTAGAGACCCTAGCCATCAAATGGGTTATTATCCATGTTGGGTACTACCTATTAGGACGAATGTTCTCACTAGTCACGACCACTCACCCCTAGTTCGGATTAGCCAACGTAAAGATTCCAACCATCGGGTCATGCGATGGTTTCTAGACCTGCAACCCTATTGTTTCACGGTAGAACACCTAAAAGGAAAAGATCGGGGAAATGTACATTTTCTTTCCCGGTTCCCCTTTGAAACAAATGTGGCTACATTGCATGGAGGAGGGGTATGTGAGAAACCTGAAGGTGTCTCCGTCTAGTCCCCAGGTACCTGTCACCCAGGTTGCCTGGACACAGTCATCGCTTTTGGATCCAGTTCCTGGGGGTGGACCAGTGCGGGAGGATCACCTGGATGCGGGATCCTTTTGGAGCGGGAGTGGGACACCGACGGGTGAGACGCGGTATCCCCCTTCTTTGAACACCTTTTCCCCATCCTTCCACGTAGGATATTCCAAAACACTGCCCCCCTCTTTTCCGACACAAACCCTTTTGCACAATATGAAAGACAACGGACTAACACCAGAGCCATTTACCTGACATATCCCAATACAAGGGTCAGGCAAAGTCAAAACATTTACCAGAATCGCACACATTTACGGTCCTTTCCCTTCCCCACAGGGATAAAAGGTGGAGCACAAGAGCACAGGACGAGCTAGGCAGACCACACAACCTGAGAGCTAACTCAGCACAGCAGTTCAAGAGAATGTCAAAAGACGGCGCGAGTCGAGAGGAAACAAAGGGGAGAAGTGACCTTGCCCTTATCGACAGAGTGTAACGCTCACCTGGTATCCACGGGGACGTCACTCGGCCTGTTCTGACCTCTTACGACCTCAAACCCTTCCGTGGAGGCTATTCGACTGGAGACTGGGCCTGAAACACAGTATTGGTAGAGTTTAACTCCCTATTGTCTCTGTGTGCTTGAACCCCTTCTTCCCTGGGGTCCAACCCTTCCCTTTGATCCACCGCTTACCTTGTTTTCTTGAATAGTGTGCTCTCCGTCCTGCCTTCAGCGCAGGGGCGCGTTGATTGATGCGGGCTCGTTGCTGCCTAGTTACTTCACTGGCAAGAGTCCGACAGGTAAGTATAATGAGTCTTTTGAACAGTTCTCTAACTTTGTTCCTTTCCTTCCTTAGATGATGGCCGGCGTCCGGGGATGGCGGCGTGCTGCTGAGATGAGTAGCACTGAAGGGGAGTGAGAGCGTGATGCGCGTTGCACCGCTTTCGTATTTGTATTGTACTGAGTTCTTTTTCTGTGTCTTTTAGCTGCCTCAACGTTTTCAGCGTGGATGCCGGTTATGAAGAATAAATGCAGTGGTTAAGCGGGGTATGCGGCGCCTCTAGATGTTTCCACGCTAACCTGGAGTGTCTTTTCCCTCTTGCAAATGGATGAGAAGTTCCGGAGACAGAGTTCCCCCAGAGCGGCTGGGATTCAGGTAAGCGTTTGAAGCTCGTACAGTATTTAAAAATAAGCGAAGATTTGCAGAATGCTTACTAATGCCTTTTTTCTGTTCTTTTCCCTTTTCCTTAGGAAGTGGCGTGCCTGGATACGAATAACACCGCCGAAGATGCCCGCAGAACAGAAGGAGCGATGACTGATGGGCAGAAGCGCTGCAAGGTAAGGCTGTTCCTAACAGTGTTCTTGTTCCTGCCGGAGCTGAGCGCAGAAGAAAGAGGCAGGCCTACTGGAGACCGATCCGAACACGGTGAGTGTCACGCTGCAGGTGCAGAAAACGCAAAGCATGTTTCTCAGCCTGGGTGTGGTTTAAATAGTCTCTGGGTATCCCAGGTGCCTCTGGGCTGAACCACACCCAAAAAACTAGACCGCACATGCAGTTCTGGGAACCGAAATATGTGGGGGCATCCATCTTGTCTCCATCAATGCACTACAAGTCCAATCCCCAATGTTATCCTATGTGAGTGAGTGAGTCTGGTGCCACAAGCGCCAAGTCTGACTCCAAGTGGGTCTTTGGAGGGATTGAGAGGCCCTTGAGGGCCATGTAGGTGATCGTGGCCTGGCTCCAGCCTGACATCTTGGAAGGCAGGGGACATGAGGGGCAGGAATCATGACACAGAGTCCCCTGAAGCCTCAAGAGAAGGAATTGTAAGACCGTGGACAATAGCCAGCGTGTGTTGCAGCAGATGTCAACGGCACCCAGGCGCCTCCTCCACTAACAGCCAAGCCGAGGAGAGACGCATGGCCCAATGGTACCAGCCTTTAAAGCAGTTCATCAGAGTCGAGGGGAGAGCTGATAAAGAAACCAAACTGTGTTGAATGAAAGTAGCAAGCGGCTAATTGAACTTAGAAATAACAAGGAACTGTTGATATAAGAAAAGGGAAAGCCAGCATAACAGAATCAAACACCACGTGGGGGTACACTGGAGAAATACTAGGCCATTACCCTGCTATTGAACTACAAAAACCAGAAGGCCTTAGGAAAAGGCGAAAGGGGGTTAAAGTGGTCATGCAGGGCTCTTGTTAAATCTTCCATACAGTCGAAAGTCTTTGACCGGCAGATGAAAGGGAAACAAATCCGGCGTAATATGAAAAGTACATGAACATTGTGTTGGCAAGAGTGAACCGGGTGGAGGGATGCTAACAAAAGGGGACAAAACCTGAAGTCCCATCAGCATTGTGTTGACAGGTGTGAACCCAGCAGACGGATGTCCACAATGTACCGGTTTGCAAGAATTGGCTAAGTGAACCCGAAGGAGGGAGAGTGGTAATCAAAAGGGGTCTGAACCCAAAGGAGGGAGATCCAGGGGTGGAAAGATATCACCCAAAGTTTGTTGAGAAAGGAACTGTTTGATTGAGTTGTCAAGTATGACTGTGAGGGGTCTGTGCCCAGAAGAGGGGGAGCCAGGGGTGAAGCTGTCACCCAAAGCCATACGTGGAACAGAACTTTTGTGTTTTTGTTTGTTGAAACTATCAGGCCCTAAAAGGTAAGAGACTTTTTATTGAAAAGAGACTTTAACCATCGGAGAAACTGATAGCGGGAGCGGAACTGTCGGCTCGTGCTGGGAAAGCTTGAGTTTGTGCTGTGCTCAAGGGACCCAACTTGTCCCGTGCTGAAAACTTGGGGAAGGGAGACCCCTGGTAATCACATTTTGACTTTTTATTTGTGAACACTTTTTTCTTTATTGAAAACCCTATCCCACACTCTTTCTGTAATTAGTTGTAAGGATATGGCAATAGTTTTTTTTAGTATAGGCCTTTTTACCTTGACAAGAAGCCACGAGGACAACCTTATTTTTCATTTGATTGTCAATGCTTGCTCCCATTTTATATCTAGGTTAGGCGTTTTTCCACCCTACCTTTACAGTTTAATAAACACCATTTTTCCATTCCCAAACACATAATTTTATATTTGTCATGACAGGCGATTTGTATGTTTTTTGCGACATTCAACATCACATTAAAACATGCACTTTTGCCATTATCAAGTTGAACTAATTGGGATAACCACTTGTGGTATGATTCCAAGATAACATTTCTATTTTACACAATATCATTCTGAGACGGCAGTGGGATTTCACAATATGTTTTTTACTGTTGTAGATTGAATTTTGGAAGTTTGAAACCATGTCCTGAAAATTATTTCTCCCGATGAAGGGATCACCTCCCGAAACCTGTTGAGCTTCACCCATGGATTATTTCATACATTATAAATTGGTTTCTTTATATATTAAAACATTTTTTCAAGAGTTCTGTTTAATGTTGGTCTTGACATTTTGAGAGTGACTTAAAATTACTGTTCTCCTTTAACCACATTATCACATTTCGAATTTCTATCAAAACATTTGGTTGTATTAGAACTATTGGTATGCAGGGGACGGGAGTGCCCCTCACTCTAGGATTCTTGTGTGTTTTTAATGTGTAATACAACGTCTGTGCCAGAGTTGTTGTTTGTTCTGCACTGCACCTGAAACATATTTTGAATTCACTGAGTTCCTTAGTGCGCCTTATCCTTGGGTCCCGACTCTGTCTCTTTCAGGCATTTCCCACTCTAAGTGACTATCTGCAGGGGATAACCCACCTTGCCATTTATATGTGATTGTCTACTACCTACCCATTAACCATTTCTTTAGATTTACATTAACCATTGCTTTAGATTTGGAACATTACTTAATACATTGCATTCAAAGGATAGCATCTAGATTTTGCATCTCAGTTATATAACTTACTTCACACATAAAACGCCTTCATGGCCGTTTCAATATATTTGACACGCATCTCATTATTTCAGTCATGAAATATCTTTTTGGAAGATGTGGGCAGTAAATACCTCTATATTCTCATCCCTCTCAGCTCTTTCATGCGGATGCACCTCAGTGTGACAGTTTACCTGGCAATGTTTGTTCAGAAGCTTTGTGCAGAGTTATGATATTCTCATGCATCTATATTTTACGCACACTTGTAGGTCAACAAAATCATGTTGTATTATGTTACATAAAATACAATATGTGCAAAACAGGCTTTAAAAAATGAGGGCCATGAGTCTCTAAGGACACCTTGGCTTTTGTTCATTATGAACTTCCAGGAAGACCTTTTTAAACAGTACTTTATCCTTCATATGTGCCCAGCATGTTATTTGATGTATTTTCCCTCAAGAAACATATAAAGTAGTAAAGTAAAAGTACAATTGATCTTTGGTCCAGAACATTTCGGGCGCTTTTTAAAAAAAATCATAGCCTATGGTGTCATCCCTGCTTCTTGGAAAAAAATCACTTCAAATTCCGGTTTTTAAGTAAGGAGAGTATGGGAATCCGGCAAACTATAGGCTTTTAGCTGTGCTTGATTCCCCTGGTAAAGTATTTTGTATATTTTCATTGAGGCAGTTGCAGAGTTGGGTTGCGTAGAATCAGATTATATCAGTACAACAAACCGGATTTCAGAAAGGGATGAAAACTGATTGTAACATCTGGACGATACAATACATTGTCGCAGTCTGTGGCATAAGCCTTCTAACCTATACACCGATTTCATAGACTATACAAAAGCCTTTCATAGTATAGATCGCAATCGGCTTTGGGGAAAACTATCAACATGGGGCCTCGATCCAGAGAGGCTCTATTTGATTAGGTAGTTCTCTGAAGGCACCACAGTGGTGGTGTAGCTTAATCAATCTGGCCTATTGTCAAAATGCTTTCTATCTGTAAAAGGGTTGAGGCAGGGATGTGTCCTTGCTCCCATTCTCTTTATTCTTTATGTGGTCGATTTGGAAATGGCAATGCAAAATACAAAACACTTTCCCCCTAGGATTGGTTCCCATAAGGTTGCCTGGTTGATGTATGCAGGCTATAACGTGGTGTTAGATCGAACACTGATAGTCTTGGAGCTTTCGTTGACTGCACTGTATAAATATTCTAAGGGGAAAGGTCTTGAGCTGAATAAGGCAAAAACTAAGATTTTCATTGTGGGAAGCAAACGGCTGCATGGGAACTTTAAATGGAAAATTGAAAACAGTCATCGAGGTGGTGACAAGGGATGTGCACTTGGGGAATCTATTGACCGCAACTAGCTTTGCAGAGCAGTTGAAGTACACTTTCTCAAAATGGAGTACATTGGACCTGATTAAGAGTTTTGTTTGCACAAGTGGGGGTTATTCGTTGGAAGGTTGGAAGGCATGCAACAAGCTTATAATATAAGCACTGTTCCTAGCATTCTCTATAGCCTTGAAATTTATACTGACCGTTAATTGAAATGGTTGAAAGCTTTGGAGGCTAAGCTGTGGAGGAGCACATTAGGATTGCTGCAGTATTTACCCATTGAAGCTATTCGGATGGAATTGGGCCTGACTTCTTTAGCAACCTTCATTAAGGTGAAGCAAAGTGTTTTGCTATTTAAGTTCCTCACTGATATGGCAATACACAGTTGGACTGGTACTGGGAAAACTGGAAAGACTCCTACAAACCTGATCAGGTAATGAGGTAATTGACTAAGACATGTGAAGAGTTCTATGCGGTAATTGATTGGAAAATGGTCCTGTCCGAATATATAAGAAAGCCTTAAAAAAGGTGGCTTATGAGTGGGACAGAACTCAAAATATTGAGTACTTGGAGGGGAAAGTTTCTTTTAACATGTATCCTAAACAATGCTTCCTGTATTCATACTTGATTCTGTTTAATAACAAAACTGTGAAGTATTTTGGTCTGAGATTAAGATTCAATTTCTGCCTGGGTGATGGGTGCTAGGATGCAAATATCTTGCTTGGAATGTATTTGTAGAGTCTGTGGTGTGGAACTAGAGTCAATAAGACATTTACTGACAGTGCTCTAATCTGGAGAGAATTTATTTAAGGGAGTATGAGACCTTCGTGTCTTCACCTGAGGTCATAGGTGGTGACCAATTTTGGGATAATATTTTCAGCTTAACATCTAGGGTCATCACCATGCAGTTTATAGTGTATACAGAAAAGGACCGGTTGAATAGCTCCTTTCAATGAAAAGCTAATTGGGTTGCTGATGAGTTGTAATGTGTACATTCTGAAATGGAACCAACTGGATGCAATTTTACTTATACAATTTCACTTTTACAATTTTTATCTGTATGCATTTGGTTAGATGTTGGTGTTTTTTGAAGTGATGTAATTGATGATTTGTATCATATGCAAAAAGGTTCTGACCATATCATTTTATTTATTTAAAAAGAAGTACAACTACTAATTTGTGTGTAGTGCAAGGGACATGGGTATTCTAGTTAGGTATTCTAGTTAGACTTTATGGTGTTACTTTAAAGGCATTCTGCCTGTGGCTGTTGAAGGCAAAGGACCATTGTGTTCATATCATACTTTCTCTTATCTCTAGATCATACTCTTTGGCTTTATATCTGGCGTGACGCTGCAAAACGTAACAGGAGACCCCTATTATAGATTGCCTGGTTTCAAGATGTCCACTCTATTTTTCCATATTAGGCAAGTGTCTCCGTAGGGTAATATCAACATATATCCTTCTGGATGAGCAGAAACAAGTTTCTGCTAACCAGCATCCACAATCTGTTTAGATCATTTAATTGCTGTAATTCACTGTTGTAATTGCATGAGTGGTGTTTGTACGGTAAATGTCACGCAGCACAATCGGTCTACCTTAATAAGTCTCTTCACATAAAGGTTCTGAGGCTTTCACATTTTCCTCAGATTGCCTCCAGTTGCCTTGACATATCGGGTTCACTGGCATACTGCAATCTATCACACGGATGTATTATTAGGTGATAAGGCAAAGGGAGCCATTTAATTTCTCATGACTTCCTTTAAGGGTGGTGTTCACCCTAGGTGTGTCTGTCAACTAGAAAAAAGTGGTGATTATTCCAAATTAGTGCCTTTAGTGTCAAGCGACCCCTTATTAAGGTTTGAGAATTTCCTTTCGGGAACAAGTGTTGTCAGGCAGTATGATGTGTGTTTTGAGGAAGGAACTGTAATATGAAATTAAGAAAATTAAACCTTCTCTTTACCAATCAAAGCAATCTTTGATGTTATTTTAATTAAAGTTCCTGTAACCTCTTTTAGATAGTGGTGTATGACATGATTTGTTTAAGCAAGTTAAACATGATGGATGTTGAATATAACATTATAGGTATGAAATAATTTGATTTTTAGTCGACTTTGTTGAGTTTTATATTCTGTCAAACTCAGTATGTGCTGTACAAATTAATCTAAATAGTCTTCAATGGAATTTGATTGATTCACCATTAATGTTTTGTTTTATTGTACACCTGCTACCACTTCCTGTTTTAATTCAATATACCTCTGTTTTTAGGTCTATCCATTCATACGTTTCATGGGAATTTCTTTGTACGATCAACTGATTTGCTCTCGCTTGCCAATATCAACCCTGATGCTGGCTTCGCAGTACAGATGTCCATTGAGGAAAGTCTAACTGACACATCTCTGGTGTGTTTTCAGACCGCTGTTTTGTATACTTCCAGCAAAGGTAATCTTACAGAACTGATGAAAAGTTTTATTAAAATCGAACCAAACTGTCTCATACTAGTGTATTCATCTTACATGTGTGTTTGGTATTTATATACTGCATACAGTTGATTTTTGAATCAAGACCAACATCTGCATAGTGCCCTCAAATTTCTCTTATTTTCTGGTTCAACAAAACTTATACAAGACCTTGACGGTGTGTTCTAGATACAGGCTATAAACACTTTTGTAGCCAAGCTTCAATTTACAAAATTAAAGTTAAGTTGGTTAGCAGCGAAGGGCTTTGTGCACAGAGTTGTATATAACAGAGCGGACTAAAACGGAAAAGATTAAATAAATATATAAAGGGTAGCGGGGTAAGGGGTTAAAATGGGTCAGGAAGGGATTGGATTGGAGTGTTGTTATAAGTGTGGAAAATCAGGGGGCTTGGGGTGAGGGGGCCCAAAACAAAAGATAATAAAAATCAGTGTTTTGAGCGCAATGAAATGTACCAATCTAATGTCCGTCGGTAAAATCACATACAACCCTTTTTGCCATGGCAAACTTGTTATACTTGTATTCACTTTCTTGTTGACACTCGTTACATTGACTCTATGCTGTACTCTCTATGTCTCACACTCTCACTACATATATGTATATATTGTAGTGCGGCAGTCGGCGCACTATATTTAAGTTGAGTATTAAGTTCCATAGGACCCAACAATTGTGTTGCCGATAATTTTTGTCTCGCACGACGGATTTGTCTGATATTTTGCAAACAAAGGTTTTCTCTGGTGCACCTCTCAGACTACACATTTATTTTTTTTGTTCAGTGCGAGAGATAACTAGGGTTATTTCCGAAATAACCGGTGTTAACCGAAAACGAAAAGTGGAAAAAATGCCATTTGGAGGAGGAACAATGATGAAATGGCACGATGCTAGAGGTGGGGAGGGGGAAAGTGGACACAATGTGAAATTGGGGAGTTGAAGAGGGCTGGACATGAAGTTCAGAGCTCAGACGGTTTCTCATACCGGGGTTATTTTCGCATGACCGGGGTTCTAGTAGAAAATGGGATCGGGAATGAAAGTGTCGCATGAATAACCTAGGTTGTTTGTAGTACATTAGCATTATCAGTGTCATACTAACTGTGGTTATGGGAAACCTTTATTTTAAAAAGAGTTCAAATAATGTGATTAATACAAAAAAAAGTGGAATGCTACAGTGAGGTGGCGGGCAATGGGTTTGCAAAAAGACCATGGCTTCTGAGTTACTTTAAGGAACCAAATGGTGTAATATGGCGGGCAATGGGTTTGCAAAAAGACCATGGCTTCTGAGTTACTTTAAGGAACCAAATGGTGTAATATGGAAAGTGGACACGGCCAAAGGCCATGACTAGTGCGCCCAAAAGAAACCTAGTGGAGTGGCCACGACTAGTGGGCCTGTTTAGGAAACCTATTGGAGCAATATGTATAGTGGCCACTGGCGAAGGCCGCGGGTGCACTGGCCATGGTCAAAGGCTATGGCTAGTGGCATTTAAAGGAAGCTATTGGGGCAACATGTAAAGGTGCCACGGTCGAAGGTTGGGGCCAGTGGTCATGGGCGAAGGCCATGGCTTGTGAGCAGGAAAGAAAGATAGTGTTTTAAAAGATATGCTGTGCCCACTGGGTCAGGGCCCGAAAGGCATGTATGGCCACTTAGTGGGTCCTAAAGAAACATATTAGGGAACATGTACAGTGGACACGGTCAAAGGCATGTCTAGTGCCTGCAAAAAAGCAAAGGTATAAACAAAACTTGAAATACACTGAAAAAACTTAGTTAAGGTGCAGTTAAATTGTGCAGATTTAATGCAAAAAACCCTTGAAATTCGGCGGATGTGGTAAGTCCATGACCAGCTTAACTCAGCACGTTCCCGTTGGAAAGACCATGAGCACATACATATTCATATTCTAACCGAGTTAAGCTGGTCATGACTTCCCACATCTGCTGAATTTGTCATTAATGACATTTGTGATGTCATCTTTCATGTACTGGGTGTTTGTATTAGCAGTGCACGGTGGTGGCGCAAGATATGGTTGCTTAGCGTACCATAACTGACGAACTTCTGGGGGGTTTTGGTTTTACTTGTAACCATAACAGCCTTTAACAAAGTTTTTTCATTAAATTTCATGGGTTTTTATTAGTGCAACTTAACCATAACGTTCCTTTAACAGTGTTTTTTCAGTGAATATATATAAATATGTCTAAATATATCAAGGAGGTGCTTTTCCCTTTTGTATCTTCATTACCTTCCTATCTTAAGGATACTAAAGATTTTTGTATTTAAGATAGATGATTTACCGTGGGAACCAGAGTATATTCTGGCAACTATGGATGTTGTACCCCTGTACACATCTATTCAACATAACTCTGGGGGGAAAAGCCTGAAAGTACTTTTTAAACACACAGTCACTCAACTACCTACGGCACACAGAAATGGTCCTGGCAATGATTGAGCCATGTCTTACCAGTAACGTGTTTCTGTTGAATAATGAATTTTTTAGACAGTTACAAGGAACAGCTTTGGGCACTACATGCGCCCGTCCGTGTGCAAACCTCACCATGGGGTACTGGGAGAAATGTGCAGTATGGTCGGAAGAGAACGCAGCCTATACAGATAAAATCATGATGTGGCTTCGCTACATTGACCTATTCATCATTTGGAGAGGGATTGAGGACGAATGGGTAGGCTTTGTATGATCACTGAATAATAATGAATACAAAATTTCGCAGAAACTCATAGTCGAAGTTACATAGTTTTTCTCAATGTGACGATCATATTGAGAGGGTGAACGATTGACTGGTGAATTATACAGAAAGCCAACGGGCTCCAGCACCTCCTCCATGCAACAAGTGGTCATGAAGAAATCTTATCTGGTGTATTTATTAGACTTTTTACAAACTGTTTGATGATTGAGGTTTTGGATAGGGAGAACAAAATCACTGTCTAGGGCTTTCAACAACAAGCTTCCTCCAAAAGAATCATTGATCAAGTAATCGTCAAGGCCGTATGTTTGAAAGGAACACCTTACTGTCAGAAAATCCGAATCGCAAGGTTGGAAAAACATGAAAAGATGTCACACGATTAATTTTTACTTTTTGGTACTCGCGCATCACCAATTCGAAATATCCTGAAGTATTGGAAGATCATCATGGTTGATAAAGAGCTAAACAATACTCTTAATGAACATCCTGGCGTTGGTTTTCATAAATGTTGCTCTTTCAGAGACACCTGGGTCAGTAGCTTGATGAAAGGTGAGGATAAAAGTGAAGCTAATATGTGGTTGAAAAAGTCTGCACAAGGCTTTTCTAAATGCCCTAGATGTAAGATTTGTAAGTTTGCCCACACATCCCATATTAAGTTATTCCATGAAGATCAATAGCAACATCCCTTGTGACTCTGATTTTGTAGTCTACGTCCTCTGGTGTCCTTGTAACAAGTGGTAGATCAGGAGCATCAAATGTAAATTAAAATTCTGTATTTTGCAGCATTTGAGAGCGATTAAGAACCATGATGCAGCATATCCCTTGGCAAAACATTTTGAAGAAGCTCATGGAGGTAATCCTAATGGCTTTACATTACTTGGTATTAATAAAATTGAGACTGGGTCCAGAGGAGGCGATAAGAAATGTTTATTACGCCAACAAAGGACTCAGTATCATTGACTTTGAGACAAAAAATCCAATAGGACATAATGTGAAGCGTTGTACACTTTCTTGGGCTAAGGTTCTATGTGCAATTTCATTTTATCTCATGAAATGTCTTCCAAAAATACAATGAATTGGGGAGATGCGAATGCATTATCTAAACGTATGCAACTTTTTAACCAAATGTGATCTTTATCAGATAAGAATGCTGTTTTTTTGTTGGTCTGTCTTCCATTATTTTATGGCTTTTATATGTTGCGGGATACATCAAGTACTGTATGAACGTTACGGAGTGTACAAGTACAACTGCAATTAATCTTTCTTTTCACCGTTAGGATTGGCTTTTCTCTTTACATTTTATGATTTAGATTTCCACTTGTACAAACTTGGGTGCAACACTAGGATGTGGTTTTGTGATTGGGATTATTCTTGTTTTTCCTATTTTTTCTTTTTAATTAATTTTCAATATTGGTTGGATTCTAGAGGCTAATTGTTATGCACCCAGGGTCTCTTTATACATGTAGGACGTATGCAGAGGGAGGAATTAATTTGGTCACTGTTAGTATTATAGATTATCATCCTGCTTATAAAAGACACGTTTTCCATACCCCAATGTTAAGTTTTTGGCAGGTCTGGGGTATTTACCAGGGACACTTTATGCCTTTTATGAGGTTTTCAACAATGTGCACATTTCATATGCTACATTTGCACAACATGCTTGCACTTTGAGTGGTGCATTTATGCTTTGTATATAGTTTGTACCCATTTGAACCATCAGGAATACTTTTAAATTGCATACGATATACAGCATCATACATCTGCACTAATTGTATAATAATTTGTGAACAGCCTTAAGGATGTTATGCCTGAATGTATTGTTTGTTGTGAGCTTTTATCCCAAAATCATTAGGTTTACAGCACATTGCACTTTTTGATGTATCGTGTATGATGGTCGAGTGGATGGTCGAGAATGTGATTGTCATATGTTCAGTGTTGAACTGTTGCGTGTGTTGTGTAGTGTCTTCATCTTTTACAATTAGGTTGTATACTTATTAATATGTTGCTTGGCGGAGTCGAGCAGAGACAGAGCACGATTCAAAGCAGTTTTGTCTTTGTTTCTATTGCTGTGACTGTAATTGAGGGAAGAGTGAGCCTTCAAAACCTCCACCGCTACGTGGAGCGTGCGCGGAGACGAGCAGAGTCACAGCAGGATTCTGAGCAGTCTTGCCTTCTTTCTATTGCTGTGACTGTGATTGTGGGAGAAGTGAGCTTTCAAAACCTCAACCGCTACGCGGAGCATATTCAGAGTCAGAGTAAGATTCAGAGCAGTCCTGCAGCCGCCAGCCATCAGCATTACCGAGGAGGAGGGAGCTGTTCGGTGTGCTGTTCGCCCACAAGAGGGTAAGTCTTGTTTGATTGATTAAAGCGGATTTAGACTCTGAGCAGGTACACAAACCGAACAAGCAGCTGTATGAACCATTCCCTATGTGCTTATGTTCTATTGAAAAGTAAGATTGCACATAAGAGGCACAAGGGTATCGGCACGCAATACGTGATATGCGGCAGCTCCAACAACAAATCCAACAAATAAAAACATATCATGAATAATGCGAAGCTGTGAAAGCCCTTGAGACTTTGAGATATTGTGCTCGCCAAAGTGAGTGCTGCCTGTGGGTTAAGGAACCTTTGAGCCCCTCATTACTGCAAACCTCTCTGCTATCCTGCTTTTGCACGTTTATTTTACCAGATTAGGATTTACGCTGTTACTGCGGTTACCGCCCGCTTCTATGAAGCAACAATATTGTCTTCACTCCTGCGTCTGAGATTGGTTCATACTTTGGGCCGTTGATTGTATCCGTACTATTATTATCTAGCCCTTTGGCCCTCCACTGCCCTCCCCTCTCTCGCCCCCCCACCCCCATTTTCCCTTCTGACCTGCATCGCATAACTGTGCAATTTTGGGGATTACGTCGTAAATCAGCCTCCAACATGAAGACGACCTGTTCGAGGAAGCCTTATTGCAAGATCATTAGCCGTGCTGAATCCCGGAAAAAAACATGTCCGCTCATACAGACTTAGTCAATGAACCGAATGTAGTGGCAGTGGCTGACATACATGCCCCTCCCCCTGTGGAGGTAAAAAACATTAGACTACTACAACCCAGTGGAAGGGGCACACACAATCCAGTGTGTCTGCAACACTAACATGGATACCTAACTTTTGAATCAAACCAGATACTACAGTGACATTGATAACAACTCGTCGTTGGGTCTGTTACACTCTACAAAGTGCCTTGGAGAGTAACAGGGGGGGATGGTGGAGACATCTGTTGAAATGGAGAGCCGTGTCCCTATTCACATGACTTCATCTCTCACTGCCAACCCTGCTATTAAAACTCTTCTTCCAAACTCAAACCCACGCCTCTCTGCGTCACCAAACCTGTT
Organism: Ambystoma mexicanum; assembly: GCF_040938575.1. Taxonomy (NCBI): domain Eukaryota; kingdom Metazoa; phylum Chordata; class Amphibia; order Caudata; family Ambystomatidae; genus Ambystoma; species Ambystoma mexicanum. The sequence continues at coordinate 392,511,856 of NC_090937.1, forward strand.
CCCTAGCACTCCATTGGAAGTCCGCCATGAAAGCTCCCCACGACACAGCGGAGGCACAGAGCCCATGACTCGAATACTGTGCACTCCGATGCAGTTCAGTTTGCAACCAAGATTCTCCTCAATCTCTACGGCTTAACTTTCAATGAAGTGCAATTGCTTGGCAAACAGGTCTCTGCATTGGACGCCAAGCTTTCGGCAATGGCTTCCTCCATGTCCACTTTAACTAATCCCACAAGTGATTTACAGCCACAACAGATTCCTATAATCCCCGGGGCACAAGGGCCCTCTGTAAGTCTACATCACACCTCTAGCAGGTTGTAAATCTGTCTTTTGGGTGTAATGTTATATTAGTGGTATTTGTAGAGCGCACGCCTGCCCGAAGGCATCATGGCGCTAGAGAAACCAAGACAGTTTAATACCAACAGGGAGTGTGTTCTAAAAATAGCAAAGTTTTCAGTTTCTGCCAAAAGGCAAGGTCATCAGTAACCTTCCATAGATCAAAGGGGAGTTCGTTCCAGGCCTTAGCTGCCACGACGGAGAAGGCGCGACCACCAGTGCAGGTGCGCCTAAACTGAGGGACAGCTATCAGGAGGGCAGAGTAGGAACAAAGGGCGCGAGCCGGGACATATTGCATACATTTTGGTTGCAAATACTCTGCTCCGATGCTGTAGAAGGCACGATGAACCATACACATGGATTTTAAACATAACCCGGGCTGCCACGGGGAGCCCATGAAGTTGTCTTAACAGAGGGGACATGTGTGTGCCAAATGGTGGGCAAAGAACAGATCTCGCTGCAGCATTTTGAAGAAGTTGCAGCCGCCTGAGGATTTACAGGGGCTGACCCAAGTAGAGTTAGTTACAATAGTCAACTCCACTCGGGATCAGGGCAGCCACCAGAGGTGCCTGCGTAGCAGTAGGGATGTAAGGAAGGACCTTCCTCAGAATCCGGAGTTTGAAATGGCCGGGCTTGCAGACTGCGGCCGCCTGAGTGCCCATAGTCAGGGAGGCAGAAATTTTAATTCCCAGGTTTCTTACTGACAGGACAGGGGTGGGTAGAGGGCCCAAGGAGGTGGGCCAGAAATCATTGTTCCAAAACAGATGGTGGGAGATGGTACCCACAACCAGGACCTCGGTCTTACTGGCATTGAGCTTGAGCCAGTTCGAGGTCATCCAACCTCCCAGTTCCTCCAGGCACTTCCTAAGGCGGGCTGCTGTTTCTGCCTGGGATAGATCCAGATGCAGCAGGATCTGAGTATCGTCCACATAAGACTAAAAAGGGAGCCCATGGGACTTAAGAAGAACCAGCAGGAGTCTAATGTACACATTAAACAAACTAGCCCTGAGGGACCCCACATAAAATAGGAACAGGGGCTGAACGAAAAGGGGGAAGAGATGCTGATTGAGACCGGTCCGCCAAAAAGGCGGAAAACCAGTTGAGCACTTGGCCAGAGAGGCCGGCGGTAGATAGCTGGGAGATCAGGGTAGAGTGATCGACAGTGTCGAAAGCCGCCAATAGATCTAATAACAGGACGGCTCCGACACCACCCTGATCAACTAAACAAGTGAGATCATCCAATACAGAGTTCACAACGGACTCTGTGCCTCTTCCCGGGCGAAAGCCGGATTGAAACTCGTCAAAGTATTGAGAGGATTCAAGGAAATTGTATAAAAGAGGAGATACCAAAGCTTCCAAGACCTTCATAAGAAACGGCAACAAAGAAATAGGCCGGTAGTTGGCGAGTACCTCAGGGTCCGATGAAGGTTTCTTGAGCAAAGGAATGACCAAGGCGTGTTTGATAGGAAGGAATCACTCCAGTGGAGAAGGAAAGATTTACCGCAGAGGTGATATGGGCGTTCAAGTCGCCTGAGGTGTCCTTCATGAGAGCCAAAGGTATGGAATCAGCCGGGGAAGCAGATTCAAGGAGCTGAATAGCTTGAAGAATATCAGAATGTGAGAAAACAGGTAAGGTGGACCAAGAAGCAGTAACGGGGTGGTGGGTTCAACAGAGATCCTATTGGGAGCCTGGGTCCTCGCCTCCTCGTTGATGATATCTCTAATATCTGATATTTTGTCCACAAAAAAATGAGGATAGGGAGTCACATAATGCTTGGGAGGGCAGCACCGAGGGGCGACTCGATATTGGGGTCGAGATAGAATGGACTAGATCAAATAGTGCCTTATGTTTGTTAAGTGCCTGGTCCACTGTATGACTAAAGTAAGCTTTATTAGCATTTGTGATGGCTGTATGGTATATGTCACTGGTTTTACGAAATCAGATTTTTGCTTCACACGAGTATGTGGCACGCCATTTCCTCTCGGTTTGTCTACACTGGAGTTTGAGGGCTCAGAGTTCCGTGGTAAACCAGGGTTCAGAGGGACGGCATCTTTGTTTCAATAATTTCATTGGGGCCAATAGGTTCACTGTGGCTGTGCATGCTTCTTCCAAAGTGAGCAAGGAGCAATTGTCAGCTTGCCCACGGTGATCTAACAAGGAGATGACAAGCTCATGATTGCTGACCCCCCACCAGCTACATTTGAAGGTAGCTGGTTTAGGACAGGAAGAAGGAGGGGTCTTATTAACACATGAGAAGGGAACCAAAAAATGGTCCGACCAGGCCACAACGCTAGGGGGGGGGGATAAAGTTAATAAGGCTGTATGACACGCAAGTAAAGGCGTTTAGTTAAACGGGCAAATGCACGGCAACAAGCTGCAACTACATCGTCCCAAATTATCGCAATTAAATCGCAGTCTGTGGATCATCTTAGCTTGACTATCCTTCCGCACATTCAAGGCAGAAATAAGAGGGATAGGAAGAAGGCCAAGAGGAAATAGAGGAAGAAATCGGCAGGCACACTTACCAGCTGGTTGATTGGTGATGTTGAACATTAGAAGACCTTACATCAAGACTTACGGCCTTGTTAACTTGTTTAACTCGCACTACGGGGGCCACCACAAGATGGCCCTTTACAAGGTCCTCCAACTGTGGCGCCAACGATCCAGCACACTCCTGTGATATGTGTAAAGCAACCAGAGCCCCCCATGATGGGCCCATGTAATGTCACCCGAGACCCCAAGATGTTTACTTTTGGGAGCGGCGCACAGACATTTTCTGATAAAGCCACCAATAGATCTGATGTGGTATTGGTCTGTAAAAGAGTTCTGGCCCTTTGAGTACTCTCTTCATCCGACTTTATTTTTGTTGAACCTGTTAAAACTCAGGGAGGAAATTATGTGTGGGTGCACTGTGCCACCCCAGATGTTTCGGCACTTGTAAGATCTCACTGGGTGGAAATTGAGAAGGCAGAATATTTGATTGACAGTCCAACACACATTAGTCTTAAACAGAAGGAAGAATTGGCAGCAATCCGACTGGCGAGTAGGACTCAAAACGCCAACACCAACTATAACTGCAGTGTTGGGTACTGGCAATTCCCTCCCCATCACTTCCCGAAGACGCTATGGACTGGGAATGGTTCAGGACATTTCTGTTGAGGCATCTAGTAGCGCCTAACTGATTGCTGAAGGTGACAACTTGGAACACTCGTGGGAACCGCCACCTGGTGAGCCCTAATGGCTCTTTGTGTATTTTGCAAGAACTTGATGTTTTTCTCTTACAAGAGAACTGGTTGACCAAGAAAATGTACTTGGGGGGTAGGGGGGGTTTCCTTGTTTCAGTCACTCCCCATAAAAGGGACTCTGGGCCATCCATCAGTGAGCCTTATTATAGGGGTTAGGCAGTCTTTACCCATTGACGGAGTAAAAATGGTATGTAGTACAAATAATGTCTTGGCATTTGAATTGGGTTTGGACATTGGAGACAGGGAACCCCTGATTTGACTATTGATCAATGTATATGCATCACCTACCTTGTCCAATCTAGATGACCTACACGAAGACATCGATAATGTCTGTGCCAAATGTCTGATGACCGAGACTCATGTCTCCTATTGGGAGGCGATTTAAACACCAGTTGCATAGACAAAGAACTAGGTGTTGCATATGGATCATTGGTCTCAGCCAGTGTTATGCTGAAGGGCCGGGGTAATTCCAAGGGCGCTAAATGGATCTCATAACCTCATAACTTAGGGAATGGGGCCTTGTTATGTTCAATGGTCGTACCCCTGGTGATATACCCGGCCAACCCATTTGGCAGATGGCAAACAGGCATTCTACACTAGATTATCCTTTTGGTAGTAACATATGCGCAGAGGAGGTAGAATCACTGGTGGCCTTGGGTACAGTATATAGCGACCATCACCTCTTGACCCTTTCCCTGCATATTACTTAATTAAAAAAACGCCTAGTCAGTGCCCGGGTTGCGGGTATCGACCATGCTGGGAACAGCTTAAGCGGATGCCTCGAAATATTGACAAGGCCACAAGTGCAGCGTATAGGATGTTAAAGTTTGAAGCCAGCAGGTTTGCATCCAAGGATGCAAACGAAATGGCTGCCTCTATACATTTACATGCATTGGAAGCAGGCGTTATGTCTAATAAACCCATTAGCATACATTTTAAAAACAACTTTGACTTAGAGATCAGAGACGCTAAACAACAAATGCGTTGGCATATTAGAAAAACCAACAAAATGGGGGGTATGGAGTGTGAGGTAGAAGCCAGGACGACGAAGATTACAAATAAATATGGGAACTGGCTCAAGAGAAAAAGGGCAACTGATATAAACTTGGGGGGCCAAAGATGTTTTCCACATTATGTGGTAACAATCCTAGGTTAATATGGCAACTGTTAGCAGGAGCAAAAGGACTGTTATCAAGCGTCACGCTTGGCTTAGACAGTCAGGTTTCAAACCTGAAACCCAAGCAACCCTAATAGATATGCCTGTGGAGCCGAATGTACTATTCGGCAAGGCAGTTGAGGAAGCTTTGAAAACGACAAAATATGAGCATGAGACCCTGAAATCTCTTGGCCAACTCACCAACAAATCCTCTGGACATAGAGGTAACAACAATTTTTGCCACTTTCGGGCCAAATTTCCCAAAGGGGTTCCCGTTATTACCAAAACCAGGGAACTTCATGGGGTAACAAACAATCCCAATCCTCACAGGGCTACCCCAGAGGGCAGTGCAGGGGTCGCACACGGGGTAGAGGCAGCCCCGCCAGAGGTGGTGCGCCACCCAACAAGCAGTGACGTTCGCTTAAGGTCCCCTCCATGCATTCCCAGTAGGGGAGCGCATTTCCACCTTCACCCACGCATGGGAGGGGATCACTACGAGACAGATGGTTGCTATCCACGGTGTCCAGAGGATACTGCATAGAGTTGCTAGGGTGCCCCCAAGACCATCCTCCCCGACAAAGAGTACACTCGCTGGAACATCAAAAGATCCTCTTCGAAGAGATCGCTGTTCTGCTGGCAGAGGACGCCATAGAGGTCGTCCCGGACAACCAGGTAAACAGGGGTATTTATTCAACCTTCTTCCTTGTGCCAAAAAAAATCTGACAATGCGCCCAGTGTTAGATTTGTGCCCTGCAAACAAGTATGTCAAGCCACAAAAATTCTGCATGACTACACTACAAGATGTAATCCCTCTACTAAAAAAGGGGGGCTTACATGGCAACATTGGCTATGAAAGATGCCTATTTTCATATTTCAATGTTCGCAGCGCACAGAAGATTCTTGCGTTTCAAAATAGCCAACCAGCACCACCAATTCAAGGTGCTGCCCTTTGGAATAGCCTCGGCTCCAAGGGTATTCACCAAGGTTCTGGTGGTGGTGGCAGCGCACCTACGCAGGGAGGCAATCCCAGTGTACCCTTACCTGGACGACTGGCTCATTACAGGGAAGTCTCCCCTAATTTGCAGACTAAACATCCAAAAAACCATCAACCTACTCTTCCAATTGGGCTTCTCAATCAACGAGAAAAAGTCATGCCTGGTGCCAAGCACTTCAAAACAGTTCCTAGGAGCTGTCCTAAATACCCAAGAGGGGTTGGCCTTTCCATCAGAGGAAAGAATTCGAAATGTGTTGCTGCAAATTGCTCAATATCAGGCCGGTCACCAAATCAGGGTGCGCAAAGCTATGCGTTTGCTAGGCATGATTGCGTCCTGCATTTACCTGGTTCCCCACGCGCGCCTGCGCATGCAGGAATGGTTGGCGAAACAGTGGTCTCAGGCAAGTGGTCAGTGGGATGATCTTATGGTCGTTTCACCAACACTACTACAGAGTCTTCGCTGGTGGACAAGAGAGAATCTTACGAAGGGGAAACCCTTCTACGATCCAGAGATACAGGCCGTTGTCACAACAGACGCCTCACTGGCAGGGCGGGGAGCTCACTACCTTCAAAACACAGTAGCTCAGAACCGCATCAATCTGCTAGAATTTCTGGCAGTCTTCAAAGCGCTTCGGGCATTCAAACCCCTCCTATCCAACCAGTCAGTGCAGATCCTAACAGACAGCACAACTGCAGTGTTTTATTTAAACAAACAGGGGGGCACTCATTCTCAAAATCTGTTAAAGCTTGCCCAGCAAATTTGGAAATGGGCACTCAAAAAGAAAATGTACCCGTCATCCCAACATGTTCCGGGGGAGCTCAACTCGCTAGCAGATGCTCTGAGCAGAGATCCCCCTCCCAGAGGAACATGAGTGGCGACTACACAAAGAGGTCGTAGGAGACCTCTTCTCTCGGTGGGGTTTCCCCACTATAGACCTATTCACCACAAGCGAAAACAGGCAATGCCCAAACTTCGCATCCATGTTCCCTCAGCCAGGCTCCAAGGTGAACACCCTATGGATGAATTGGTCAGGGATATTTGCCTACCTTTTCCACCAACCAATGAGGAAAGTGGTGAACAAGATCCACAGGGAACTGATGACGCTCATCCTAGTTGCTCCTATGTGGGCGAGACAACCATGGTATCCACACCTGCGCAAACTGGCGGTGTGCGACCCCATCAAACTCCTGTGCTGGTACAACCTACTCTCCCAGCACGAGGGACTAACAATGCACCCACAGCCACATTAAATTAATTTGGCAGCATGGCTCCTGAAGACATAGAATTCGGGCATCTCAATCTGCCACAGAGATGCATGGATACCTTGAAAAGAATCAAGAAAACCAAACACTAGGCACTGTTACTATGATAAATGGAAAAAATGTGTAATTTGGTGCCAGAATAAGCAAATCAACCCAGTTCATTGTACTCCTTTTAATATTGTCACCTATATGCTCCACCTTCTGGATGCAGGGTTAGTGTTTAACTCACTTAAAGTGCACCTGGCAGCTTTATCAGCCTACACCACTTCCCATAACAAGGTGTTATGGTGGAAAGTGCCAGTTGTCAAAGCATGTACGGAAGGGGTAAAGAGACCCCACCCTCCAATTTTTAACCCACCGCCAGGTTGGGACCTAAACGTGGTACTCGCTAAGCTCATGGGACCCCCATTCGAGCCAATGCACAAGTCTAGTCTCAAACACCTGACTTATAAAAACTGCCATCTTTGTAGCCATCACTTCCATAAGAAGTGTCAGTGAAATCCAAGCTCTGTCAGTGCAGGATCCTTTCTTTACTATACATAAGGACAAACTGGTTTTACGGACTCACCCTAGGTTCTCACCCAAGTTCATTTCCAAATTCCATGTTAACCAGTCTATTGTGCTACCGGCTTTCTTTCAGGAACCCAAAAGCTCTGCTGATGTTAAACTCCACACACTAGATGTGAGGAGGGCGGTCCTCTACTACGTAGACAAGACCAGACCGCTAAGAAAAACAGATCAACTGTTTGTCTCCATAGCGCCAGGCAGAGAAGGAGATCGCATCTAAAAAAATGCCTTCTCTAGGTGAATAGTCAGATGTATCCGACTGTGCTATTCCCTTTCAAATAAGACACTGCCTTTTACGCCCAGGGCCCACTCCACAAGAGGTACTGGAGCCACTCTGGCTTTCATTGCAAATGTCCCCTTAGACAGTATTTGCAAGCAGCTACATGGAGCTCTAAACATACTTTCACTCGGCACTACTGCATTGAAACTCATTCCAAGACAGATACACAAGTGGGACAAGCCGTTCTAAGACATTTATTCGCTCATGACCCTTCTCGCATCCCACCTCCTTCTTCTAACACTACTCGCTAATCTATGCACAGTATGTGATCTAAGCAGATTTACAAACATCAGAAGGGATACATTACTCACTGTATCTTCTTAGATTCACATGCGCCCGCCCTTCCTCCCCTCTGACAGAAGGCGCATGGATGCTTGTTGTCTTATCTATCTTATCTGCTTGGATACTCTGTACTCTTGCTACTCCTCATGCTACCTCATGTCAGAAAACATACAATCTGAGGATCCTACACGCGTTAGGGATCATGGGTACAGGGGACATCACACTGGGGATAGTATTACTGGCACGCCCTGTTCGACATCCCTTTTCGAGTTTCGAAAAACAAACTGTAATACTCTGCAGCTTCCACTAGATGTTGGCCTATGCACAGTATGTGAATCTAAGCAGATATAAGCATCAGAAATACGATTACGGTGAGTAATGTATCCCTTATGGTATATCTATCTTTTGTAAAAGTTCATTTTGAACTAAACAAATAAAGATTATTATATTATTATAATATGTTGCTTGGGATTTTATCCTCTTCTATCTAGTTTATAGCACTTTACTGGGTGTATGCATTGTGTTTACATACAAACCCAGCAGGGCCGTACAGAAAGAGTTAGTATTCTACACAGCACATGACTTTTCAAATGTTGGATGTACAGGGCGTTATACTGGCTTGTAATTGGTTTGTGCGTAACAATAACATAATGTGCTGGACTATTTTAAAGATATTCATCCAGGCATATAAGATGCACATATTTGGACATACGCATCAGTTCATGCTTGCCCACTTTGGGCTATGACTACTAAAGTTATTGATCTTGCACACCATATAATTTTTTTTTTTTTTTTTTTTTTTTTTATTTTGATTTAGCTGATATCAATCAACTTTTCAAAAAGGATTAAAAAGAGGAAAATACAAAAATTCATAATGATGATAATACATTAAAATGATACATTAAAATTTGTAATGAACTTTGTCAGCATAACATAACATGAGGCAACATTAGGATAATACCAAGACAAAATGATAAAAGACGCAAGAGTTTCAGACTGGTGAACACACTATTTCAGATGGTAACATTTTTTCTAAATATTGTACTACAGCTTTGATGACGGCAAATCTGGGACTATTTATTAGAATACTCCAGATTTCTATTTCATTTTTTTCTGTGTACAAATTCAGTAGATTTGAAAAAAAGATATATCTAGCATCTTTCAAGTTAGGACATGCTACTACTACATGCTGCAAAGTTTCTCTGCACATAAAATTTTCACAATAACGACATTTATTTGTTTTACAAAAAGGGTTTTTTCGCCTATATAGTTGGTCTCTAGAGGGCCATAGGTTTAATCTTATACGTAAAAATTGTTGCCTAATTCTTGATGATGGACATTTTACTAGGTAATTTGCAGCTTGACCCAATTTCTTAAAACAGTGAATTCTAGTATCAAAATCATTATATTTTGTACATGCTTCATAATTTTGAATCCAGGCCCATTGATAAAATTTCCTTTTAGCGCTCATTGGGGTATCCAATAACATCTGTAGGGGAATACTAGCCTCTGCAAGAAGTGTGTAAACAAAACTGCGCCAAGAGTTCGGGAAAGTCTGCTTAGCCATGATTAAATAGTGGGCTACTGTGTTCAAAATATTATTATTTGTAAGGCCTAAGATACATTTGCGGAAAAAGGCACACATTTTCCACTTCACTCTGCTTGCCAGAGAATTGAAACCTAGCTCATAACGTAGTATTGGCATTGGTACACAGTTTGGTAAATGTAAAACTCCTTTCCAGAAAACAGCTTCTAACTTGTCCCATGCTAGATCATTCGAATAGAGCTTTGATTCAATACCATATGATAGACTCGGTATCACTTTCTGTTCATAGAACATAAAGATGTGTTTCAAAGTGAATTTACCATATCTATAGACTAAAATTTTTGCTTGTGATAAAAGAGACATTAGTTTAGTCTGTAATATTATCATATGTTTGGAGTCTCTAATGGTGTTCTGAATGAACACACCCAAGTACTTGTATTCCGAAACTATATTCAGCGATTCGTGATACAATTTCCAAGTAAGATTACGACTCGAAGCTTTCCCTTCGGAGTACATATCATGACTTGTGATTTTTCTAAATTTATTGCTAAGATGTTTTTTGCGGCATAGTGTGCAAGGGCTGATAACATGTTTTGTAGGCCTATCGGAGATTGTGATATTAGAACTAGGTCATCAGCATACAACAACCATGGTACACGCTGATGGCCTAATTCCGGGGCATCAGATAATGTTTGAAGAAACACGCTACCCAAGTCAAAAATGAACAGATTAAACAAATAGGAGGCCAAAATGCAGCCCTGTTTCAAACCCAAGGTTGTAGCAAAAGAAGCAGACAAAGCACCTTCAATCGAAAGTCTGACTCGCATAGTGGTTCCGGAATGTAGGAGGATGATTAAAGAGAGTAAAGTTGAAGGACAACCAAGTGCATATAACTTGTTAAATAATAAGTTACGATTAATTGAGTCAAAAGCATGACGAAAATCAATAAATGCAAAATATAAACATTGGTTACGAGCTGCATATTGTGCTTTCAACATATTCAGCGAGATGATGTTTGGCAAAGTGCCCAAACCTGGAACAAAACCTGATTGCAGGGGGTCCATTTTAGCGCAGGTTGAAGACCAATTTTTTAAATCTCGTAATATTAAACGTGAGAAAATTTTTCCTGGAACATCCAAAAGTGAAATGGGCCGATAGCTAGAGGGATTTGCTCGATTTCCCTTTTTATAAATGGGAATGATGATTGCTTGCTTCCAAGAAGAGGGAATAGTCTGGGAGACATTGATATGCTCAAATAAGAGAAAAAGAATGTCTGTCCAGATTTCCGGATACTGTTTGAGATGCGTGTTTGCAAGACCATCCGGGCCAGGGGCTCTGGAATTACTTGCTTGTTTAATATAATATAATATATCTTCTCTGTCAAAGACCAGATGAAAATTAGGCAGAGATTTTAAATGATCTGATCTTAAGACAGAGGAGGTATCCGTAAAGAGCGTTGAAAAGTGTTTAATCCAGGTGGTTTCTGTTACATCATTTGCTTGCACAGCCACCTGTTGCCCCGCTGTCACATGATTAATGATGTTCCAGGATTGAGCTACATTTTTATCAGCTAGAGCTTTTAGCATTGAGTAGCCATCAAATTGATATAGTTTCGCCCTTGCACCCCTAATCCAATTTCTATACCTGGTTCTAATTTGTTTCAGGATAGTGGTGCGTTCAACCAATGGTAGTTTGTTTGCCGCTTTCCTTTCTGCTCGCATGGCGGCCTTTTTAGCTCTATTTTCAAGATTTGGTAAGTGGAGATGGGGTTTTTGTTTCTGAGTATGAGCAACTGAATTGTGTTGAAACACTTGCATTAAGTCATGATAAGCTAATTTATCCAGCATGGGTCTTCCTTTTTGTTTTTCCAAATTTGCCTGCAAATGATCTTTAAAGGCTGAGAGGGTTTTTTGTGACCATATCATTCTGTTTCTGGCTGAATTTACATTTAGAACACCTATAGGATTTGCAGATTGTGGGTATTTCCTAAGAGTGTGTAAAATCCAAAACATGCTTAAAATGTTATGATCGCTGGCTTTAGTGTTAATTACTTCAAAAGCTGTTATCTTAGTTAGAAAGCATGCATTTACATAGATGAAATCAATTATTCCATTGCTTTGACCACGGTGCCAAGTTGCTTGAGGAGGTATATCTTGTGAAAAAGAACCATTTAGCATGAATAAATTACGAGACTGAATCAAGCTGTTCCATTTTTGCAAACGACAGCTTTCAGAGTTGCGTTGAGGTCCCAAGCAATGCAAATTTAAGTCACCGGCCAATAGAACATGATTGGTCATACCTTCAAGCGAAACTATGTCTAAAGCCTTAGTAACAGAGCAGAGGAAATCATTTTCGGAGATTCCTAAGGGGTTCCAATATACATTAATCAAGGCACAGGAGAAATTAGAGGTTGAAACTTTTGACATTTGTAGAAATGTGTTTGGTATAAACCATGGTTCTAGTTGCAGCGTTGAAGATTGCTTTACTGCGGTAAGAAGTCCAGATGTGGGGCGCCCTGAACAGTTCTTTTTTGCCGGATTTAATAGGACATCATAATTATTCCAGGAGGGGACTTTTATAAGCCACGTTTCCTGGAGCATTATGACATCACGGCCCAATAATTGAGCATTATTATTATTCAGCAGGTGTACATAACCTCTTGTATTCCAACTAATAAGAGATAGTGAGGCAGTTGTGACCTTACAAATCTAGCTTTGAGTTTTCTGACAATTACATGTGCATTTTTGAGAAATAGCAGGCTGGATTTTGTTTGCTAATTGCAGACCAGTGGATACTTCAGTCATGTTCGATGACTCAGGCAAAGAGTGTAATACAAAGCCCAAGTCTGACAATTGATGTTTAACAGCCATTATTAAGTTCACCACAATACGTGAATTTATCCATAGTTTTACAGATGAAACATTTTTCTGATCGATGAACTCAACAAGCTCAATATCTGTGGAGGCAATGTCATCTAATTCAGGGATTTCGCTAAAAATCGCCAAAATAGATGCTCGATTTAAAATGTACTGTTTGGCTGGAGAAGGCTTGCAGGTGAGCATTAGAGCATGTAACGCTGGACGTTTGACTCGATTTTGTGCTATCTTGGGTTCATCTTTGTGAATGTGTAAGCCAGGTTTATCGATTTGCGTTGTAGCACTAGCAGAGTTATTTCTTACAAAATCGCCATTTTGATACATTTTATTCAAGGAGCTGTGAACTATTTCTTCAATATGCTTAGTAAGTTCACGCTTGCTCTCATCAATATTTACTACAAGCTGAGTAGATGATGAAGAGCTGCTTTGAATTTGTGAGGCAAGGTTATCTCTTTGGCAGGCCTCTTGTTGGGAGTGTATTGGGCCTATCTGAGGTATGATCTGCGAGACAGAGGACTTTTCAGTTGTTTGTGAGGCTAACTGGGGATATTGTAACAAAGGATTGGAAGATTCAGGATGAGAGAAAGGCTGCAAAGGAGGAAAAACTAGTTTTTTGGAAGACGATTTTGCTGACATATAATTATCAATAGCTTGTCTTAAATCCTTTAAGCGCGTGTCTTTCTCACATTGATGTTGTGAGCTGTCTATTTGAATAAGAGAGGCATCTGCCGTTTGAGATGTTGTGGGATTTTTAGATATACTTGTTGCCATATTGATTAGATTATTTAAAGGACTGTGTTCTATCGGCTCAGGCCGAGGTTTTTCTTTGCGGTTTAAAGACTGCTTAGAATATTTTTTTGCAACTTGTTTCGCAGCTGCAATCGTGGTGGCAGCAGGAATAGATAGTCTTTTCACAAAAGCTTTGGCTTGATTGTCATGTTTGGTGACAGTTTTGATGTTTTTAGATTTTTTTGCCATTGGAGCTTTTTTTGGGGCTTTTTTACCTATGTCATTGAGATGTAATTTAGTATCAAATAAAGGATAAGTTGGTATAGATGTCTGTTTTGGTTGATCCATGAATGACACTTGTGCACCATTCATGGAATCTGTGATTGGATTTAAAAAGCATGGAAGCTGCTGATATTCTTTTGTGTTAATGGGCGCCAAGGTAGAAGTCTGCGAACCCGTAGTTTTCTTATTGCTGACTGGATGACACAAAGAATCAAGCTTTTTTAAACTGGTTGTAAAGATGAGGTGTTCTGCCAAAACTTGATTTAATTGGGTAGAATGTAAGTCAGCTTTTTTACTTAGAACTTCAAACAGTTTGGCTAGGGCCAAAATGGCTGTATTCATGGATGTGAGAGTTATTCCCAATTGAGCTTCTTGAGATGTTCTTTGACCAAAGTCACCCGTGCCAAGAGCCTTTATTTTTCGCGGAGTTGGAGCACTAAAAGATGGATTTGCTACAGAATCAGCAAAGCTATTGTTGGTAAATAAAACGGGGGATTTGGACAGATTATCAGATAAAGTGTGCGGGGAAAAAGCTGTGTCATTTGGGTCCAAATCTATTATCGGTATGTCACTAGGGCCAGCAATGTTTGATTGTAAAAGGCTACTTGAAGTCGTATATTTAACTATAGGTTCTGAGTCAGAGATGGCAACACCAGTTAAAACATTGTTCAACAAAATGCTATCAGTTAGTGAGACCTGTTCTTCAGCAAAGAAAATAACATCTGAATCCACTGGTTTTGATTTTGGTAAGATGTTGCTTTTTCCATCCAACGCAGTGCTTCCATCAGATCGTCTATTTTGTATTACCTTACGCGAAGTGTCAACAATTGTGTTAGGCTGGCTTGTTTGATGAGTTATATTTCCTGGTTCATTCCCTGTCGTTTGAGGCACACTTTGATTTTTGCAGAAAGAGCGAATATCCATTCCCAAAGGCAGATTAGACTTTTTCTTATTGTCCAAGTGTATGCTTGCACCACTTGCTCGAGGTGTCGAGCTCCGTCGAAGTTTTCCCTTTGCGGGGGCTTTTCCATTATTATCATAGACATCTAGAGCAGTTTCAGGCATTCCTGCTCTTAGGGATGAGAAGCCACGTTTCATATTCTGAGGCCTACGTTCAATCACTATTAATAAAACTCAACTGTGATTAAATGACCAATAGTAAATGATTAGTAAAATTAAACAAATAAAGAAAGAATAAAAAAACAAACAAAACCGCCGCTTGCCGCGACAGTAGCGGCGAAGCGGCAAAGCGGGACTTCTACGGGGCTTTCACGGGTGCGCGCGCGCGGTGCGCGCGCGTGCTTGTTTTTATAGCCCGCCTCCAAATGAAGTAAGGTCTAAACAAATAAAACAGAAAATGATGAGTATACGAGGTATATAAAGTATATATATAAAATGACAATTGTCTTAAGTTCGTCTTGTGTCTGGTTCAAATGGTTCTTCACCTGCTGGTTAATGCAGTCCACAGCCACAAATCCAAAGCAAAGTAGCGAAGAACGAAGAGCGTTTCCCGGCAAAGCAAAGCGGGACTTCTACGGGGCTTTCACGGGTGCGCGCGCGCGGTGCGCGCGCGTGCTTGTTTTTATAGCCCGCCTCCAAATGAAGTAAGGTCTGCTGGTTAATGCAGTCCACAGCCACAAATCCAAAGCAAAGTAGCGAAGAACGAAGAGCGTTTCCCGGCAAAGCAAAGCGGGACTTCTACGGGGCTTTCACGGGTGCCACACCATATAATATATGCTATTCTAAATTGACTAGCTAACAATTCCATACGATGGCAAGTTATCACATTAGATTCAGGCATGATGTTTACGTTACAGACCATTTTGCATGCAATTATGAATGTGGTCGATCGAGCAGAATCATTCATACTTGGTGTATAAAATGTATGCTACATTGTGTGTTGGCTCACATCATGCTGGAATGTATGTAAAAACATCCTCATTATAGGTTTAAGACCTGTTCAAAAACTTCAGTGGGTGTTCCCGGCACCACAGGGTGATCCATAAGACATGTTGTGCTAACATCTGAGAAATAAATTAAAACATATTGTATATAAGTCATACATTAAAAAACTATAATATGGATGACGTATAGGACGTAGATGTCAATTGGACGTCCTGCCATACTCCTTAATTTCAGGTATATGACTGTATTGCAATCATGTTTATATGCCTTACTCAGATGAAATATATTTAGCTGCTTGAGTGGGCCAACCTAACAGATAAATTCCATCAACAAAATAGTTTACCTCATCTTGCTCATGAACACAAATGTGTGGGTGACCTGGCACAACATATGAAACATTTTCCCTGGCAAAGAGTGAGGCAAGATTTTGTTCGCTTCCGTTGGAACCTCTATAAGACACGTGAACTTTTAGTACCTCATGGTAAATTGACAAGGGAAATTAGTTTCTGTCGCTTCTGCAAGTATAGTGAATCTATTGAATCTCTGAAATATCTCACAATGTGGTCTTCGGCAGCAAACAAAAATTGTTATCTTCACTTCTCCAACTGTGTGGGTAAAATGAAATTGTTGATCGCTGAGGTGTTTTGGAAAAACTGCTTCAGAGGTATACCGACCTCGAATGGGATCGCCACTATGGGTTTTTTAAATTCATTGGGTATTCAAGATGACCTGTGATGAAATGTCTTACGTAAATTGATTTTGTTGTATAATGGTTGAACGTTTTGGTGTATTTGGTAATAATGGTTTATGAATTGATGGATAATGTAGTTTTGTATGAATGCAAATTATGCTGCAAGTGTTAAAGTAATATGTGGGTTATATGTTTATGTATGCTGTTTTTCTCCCACCTTTTTGTTAAGGCTGAGTATATGAATTGATGAATAATACTTTAATTTTGGATGAAGGCAAACTATGTTGTAAATGCTAAAGTAATGTGTTTTATATGTCAATGTATGCAGTATTTTACTCTTATCACTTTGTCAAGGTTGAGTTTTTTTACTTGGCCAATAAACAAAAAATAAATATATCTATATATCTAGTACTAGACATGCCAAGATGGCTGCCACTGTGTATGTTGTAAGGACATACTGTACGAAGTCAACTAACACCAATCATGTGATCTGTACAGGATAAACACTAACAAAGGACAACAGCTCAATGACCAATGGCTTTTGGTCTTCCTCCCTCCCGTTTTTTTAAATTTAAATACACCTTAGTAAGTGGGCTGACTATGTGATCAAGCAACAGGATCGTTGCAAAACACGTCATCATGCCGCCATACCCTTTAGTCTTTTTTGAGATTATGGATTTTATCAATTTATAAATAAAGATATTTTTTTAATCTTTCCATGAACTCTGGCAACGATAACTAATCTTCAATTGAACCTACTGTGAGTGTGACTCAAGATTGCCTGTGTCACTACACCGACTGGAAGGAAATATATATTTCTGAGGCTTGTGGATCTGCTTAGATCACATGCTCTGCCTAGTGGGACATCTAGTGGTCGTTTATTTTTTTTTAAAAAACATTTTTATTAATTTCAACCAAACAATACAAACCAAACAGGCAGTGCATATATCAACAGTTCCATTACATATTGCTTACTTCTAGCCACTGCTTCCCTTATCCCACCCCCCCTTTCGAGCCTATTACTTTACCCATTCCATTTCTGCATCATGTGGTAGGGTCTCTCCTTCCATGGGTCTGCTGGGTCTCGTATTGACCCAAATAGCTCTGCTATTAATGATTTCCAGGCCATCAGGGACTCTGCCTCCACCTCCCCCCAGCATTGCTCGTGTCTTGCCATACCATGGTTTCTGCCTTCTGCCTCCGCCCATTTCTGCAAATCTTTCCACCACACCTCCATTCGCAGTCTACGGCATGTCTTCCACCCCATGGCGATTCTCCTCTTTGCAAGCACATATGCCAAATCCCTCAGTTTATTCACATGCCTCAGCTTCTCTGATCTTGGGAACCCCCCCAACAGACAGGCCCACACTGTGTCCACTACAATCCTGACCCCCCTTCTCTGCTAATTTCCGCTCCACTTCGCTCCAAAAGCGTTCAATGACCGGGCATGATCAGAACATATGCACCATGCCCACGTTCTCCTCATCACACTTGGGGCATGCCTGTTGTCCCGCATTCTCAAACCTCGATATCCTCTGGGGCGTCATATATGCCCTGTGCGTAATATACAGTTGTATCTGTTTCAATCTCGCATTCCTAGATACCTTCTTGTGATACCCCTGAGCCCGTTTCCACATCCCGTCCTCCATCGGAGCTCCCACTTCCGTTTCCCAATCTAGTCTCAGCTGTTTGACCTCCTTCTCCACTTTCAACATATATCTCATGGCCCCCTTCCGCTACATCGTATATCATATCTATGGTGGCATCTGGTTCTTCCTCCAGCACAGTTTCGGGCCATGTTCTCTTAACTCTCTGCACCATTCTATGATGTGTAATGTACTGGCCCGCGTGCAACCCAGTTTCTTCCCGCAGCCCCTCAAAGGTAATGATAGATCCCTCCCGCCAAATATCTCCCATTGTTGCCAACCCAGCCGGTTCCCAGTGGTTTCTGATTATCCTTAGCTGTTCATCTACACCTGTTAATGCGACCAGTGGTACTTGCGGAGAGCATGGGGACGGGTTCTCCATCATCTGGCATGCCCTACGCCACATCTTCCACCCCAATAACATCATCTTGGGGCGCCCTTCCATTTCTGTCTTGGGTACCCACATGATCTCTTTCAAATAAAATGGTGCACAATCTTGTCCAAACAGTCTGGATTCAGAGGTCTCTTCATCAGAGAGCCATTTGGCAACATACTGTAGTTGACTCGCTATATAATAAACCTCATAGTTAGGCAATTTTATCCCCCCTTTTTCATAAAAGTTCTGTAGCTTCCATAGCGCTACTCTGTTCCGCGTGCCATGCCACAGGAAATCTCTGCACATACTGTTCAGTTTACTGAAGAACTTCTTAGGTATCAGGTATGGTATGTTCCCAAAGTAGTGCAGGAGCCTAGGCAGGACCACCATCTTAAGCATAGCTCCACGCCCCATCATTGCTAAGGGCAACCTCACCCAAAATTGCCTGCAGTTTTCAATTTTTTTAATGGCCACCTCTGTGTTGCGCCTATGCTCCTCCTCCACTGTGTGGTATATGTCTATCCCTAAGTAACAAAATGTACTGACTGCCCATGGTTCCTGCAACACGGGTAACTGCTTCAATGGAATCCCCTTATACCCACCTAATGGGAACATGCTGGACTTCTGGGGGTTCACCGCTATACCGGACAACTCCGCATATCTCTCCATTACTTCTAGAATATATTGGAGGTTTTCTTCCGGATGCCCCAAGTACAGCAGCATATCATCTGCGTATAGGGAGATCAGATGGCGTTCCCCTTTCGCCTCAATGCCTATGATATGATATATTGTTGTCTCAAGTATATTGCTAGAGGTTCCAGGGCCAGTATATAGAGCATTGGAGACCACGGGCATCCCTGTCTGGTGCCCCTGCGAATTTGCCATTTTTCCGATATCACTGAATCTGTCTTGACTCTAGCCAGCGGTTCACTATACAGTATTGTCACCCACCTTACATATCCAGGCCCCAACCCATAGCCCTCCAGGGCCGCCAGCAGCCATGGCCACTTGACCGAATCAAAGGCCTTCATTGCGCCCAAGGACACAATTGCCATTTCACCTGCATTTTCGCTTCCACACTCTATAATTCGCTGGAGTCATCTATGATTATTAGAGATGTTCCTATTTGGGACATAACCCGTCTGATCAGGATGTATTAGTCTACCAATGACCCTCTTCAACCTGTTTGCCAAGACAGCCGTCAATATTTTGTTGTCTTGATTCAGCATCGACAGAGGTCGATATGAGCTGCAGCTATGCCCAGGCTTATTAGGTTTGGGAAGCAGAATTATAATAGCTTCTCTCAGTGACTCTGGCAAACTTCCCGTCTCAAACGTTCGTTTAACATTTCTAACAATGGAGGGAGAACCTCTTCCATGTATACTTTATAAAATTCACTTGGAAGTCCATCCGTCCCCGGGGTCTTGCTAGTAGGCAACTGTCTCACCACCTCCCCCAGTTCTTCTAGGGTAATTGGTGAATCTAGTTCCTCTCTCTCTTCCGCACTTATCTTAGGCAGTCCTATATCCTCCAATGTTTCTGTTATCGTGGCGCGACTGCTCATGCTGTCGTCTCCATAAAATAGCTTATAATAGTCTGCAAACTCTTGGTTGGCTCCCTCCTGGTGTCCGCTACACTACTGTCTTCCCTCGTTATAGTTCTGATTATAACTTTGGGGGTCTCGCTCTTATATAGCCACGCCAAGAGTCTTCCTGGTTTATCCCCTCCCGCATGCTATCCCTCTACATATTTTTTATAATTGAGGTTACACAATCTATCCCAGTACTCCGCGCATTTTTGCTGTAGCTTAATTATCAATTCCAATTCCTCCTTCGTGCCCTCTTCGCCCCTTAAAGCCTCTTCCAGTCTCTCCTCCGACTCTCGTAGATCGGCTAGATTCCCACCCTGCAGACCTTTAGATTTTGCTATGGCTACCCATCTTATCACAACTTTAAAGGCCTCCCACAGTGTTCCCGCTGAGTGCACACTACCAGTATTCATCTCAAAATAGTTTACAATCTCCTCCCTCATATCCTCCCTAAAAAAGGGGTCTCTCAGTGCTTCCGCTCGTAGGCACCATGTCGGAATCTTTGCTCTTGGGGGGCAGTATTGCCATCCGAGGATCAGGGGCGAGTGGTCCGAAAGGACCCTTGCTTTATACTCTATTTGTGTAATCTCTGTTATTACTTCAGGTGTAGTAAAGACATAGTCCAGCCTCGTGTGTAACTGCGGCGGGGCAGAGTAATGCAAATATTGCCTCTCCTGGGGGTGTCTCATTCTCCATGCATTTTCTAGACCAAAATCACCCAGTAGTGCTTGCAGCGCTTTAGCAGCAGGGGCGGGTCTATCCACCTTCCCATCCGATCTGTCCACCCTTGGGTTAAGTACACAGTTAAAGTCCCCTCCCCAAATCACTGCGCTCCCCACACACATGCTCAGATTAGTACACAGTGTCCTAATGTACGCCGCTGTATTCTGGTTCGGGGCGTACGTGTTTACTATGCTTATCTCCCTATTTTCCACCAATCCCCTCAAATATAACATCCTCCTATCTGTCTCAGCTACCTCTTGCAACTGTTGAAATGGGGCATGCGGCGCCACCCAAATAAGCACTCCCCTGGCGTAAGCTGAATATGATGAGCCCACCATCACTCCCTTCCACTTCCCGGCAATCATATCCATTTTCTCCCGTGTCAGGTGGGTCTCTTGTAGCAGTGCAATGTCTATTTTTTGCCTATGCAGTTACAACATGACCTTATTTCTCTTTAAATAACTATTGAGGCCCCTTACATTCCATGTGATTATTTTAAGGTCCCACATGGCTTATCAGAGTTCCATTCCACCTCCCACAGGTGGAGTCCAGATCTAAGTTCCATTCCCTTCTGTATTCGCTCGTTCCCCGGTTTAAACTCCCCTTAACCAAATACACGCCAAACTCCCCGCTCCTCCCCCCTCCCACCTCCCTTCCCATCCCCAACAACACACCCCTCAACTGTTGCCCAGCTCTATCCCAGGATCTCAGGCACCCCCACATCTAGCTCTTTCTGGCTATCGCCTGTACTCGAAGCTCTGCAGGGTGAGGACGCCCTAATGGCCATCCTACTGCTATTACTACTATTGCACAGGGGTTGGGTGCTTTCGTCCTGCAGCTCCTATTTGCTTCAGTTCAGCCACACTTTACTACTTAATTTAATACAAACTGCTATATTCCAGTCCATGAAATTCAACACAGTCCAGGATATTATCGCCATACACCCGCTTTACACGGTCTCACCCCTTTATCTTAATCTCTACCTTAGTCATCGTTGGGATACCTGCACTGCGTCACATCAATATACATACAACATCCCAGTCACTTGTCGTGTTCCTCTTGAGCCTGCTCCGCATCTCTTTCCGGGCAACCCTGCAGGTCCAGCCATGTCTCTGCTTCTTCCAGAGTGTCAAAAAAGAACATCCTGCTTTTGTGCAACACTTTCAGTTTTGCGGGGTACAAAAGCATATATTTGATCCCAGCCATGCGTAACCTCCTTTTAATTGCCACATAGCTGTACCGTTGCCCCTGGACCAACGTTGTATAGTCGGGATACGCCATGATGGTGCTCGAAGCTCTTTCAATTGTTCCCCCCTTTACGAAAGTACTCTAAAATCTTCTCGCAATCTTTATAGTTCAGTATCTTTGCGATTATTGCACGGGGAGGTGCTCCAGGCTTTGGCTTTCTCGTAAGGGCTCTGTATGTGCGTTCTACTGCGAATCCTTGCGAGAGTTTGTCGGCCCCTATTTCTTGCAGGATCAGGTTCTCAACATAGTCTGTAGGGTCTTGGCCTTCCTCCCCCTCCGCAGTCTGACCATGCAGATATTGTTCCTTCTTGCTCTCCCTTCCGCTTCCTCTTCACGATTCTCCAGGTTGGCTACTTGTTGCATCAGTACGTGGACCTCCTTTGAATTTTTGGTGCTAGTGTCCGTGTTGGTTTTCACCGCACTCTCCAGGCTGCTCGTTCTCTCCGCCAATGTCCTAACATCTTGTCGCAGCAGGGTGACTTCTATGCCCACTTTGTCTATTTTAGCCTCCAGGGAAGTGCGCAGATCGGTCATCGCTATCCACCATGAGTCCCTCAGCTCCGTAATCGCCGCTAGTATCTGGTAATTTTCAGTAGCTAAGGTGCTCTCCACCGGTGCTGTTGCGCTTTGGGCGTTGTCGTCGCAGGAGATTGCTGCGTTTTGGCGAAATGCCTTCATCGTGGATTGTTTGTTTTTATTCTTACTTACAGCCCCTCGCCCTGTCATCTTGCCGACTTGGTTATGTATCTGAGGTTGCTTGGTCCTTGGTATATCAATCCTACTTCACTGTCTTGATGCAGCACCAGTGAATCCCTCCAAGCCTGGGGCGATTTTCCTCGAGAAGCCTCTGTGTAGGTTGTGCTCGATGGGCTATTTCACCGAGTGGGTTCCGTCCTCCCACATTTCTAATTGCCTCGCTGTGTCTTAGGGACTACTCTTTCTCCCATCATGAGCACCCATCTTTTGGGCTCCTTGCACCATTCCCACCATTGCTTATATCCGCGGTGGTCTCTCTCATGTTATCCTTAGCTTAGATCGACCTTGTGTAACATGCCCTTCTATAATGGCTCACACTTTCTGGCTACTTCACTCCTCGGGGTCCTTTACTAGGCTTCAGCACCACAAAGGCATCCCACCTCTCAATGCTGCGCTCCCCTTTATCTCTAGGAGAGACAACCCTCTGTCAATGCCAGCTCAGTGGTTTAATAATTTGTCCTCCCGTGGCCGTTGCTACACAGTATCCTTACATCAGTGTGCAGCCTCCATTGGGCCCCAGCTGCTCTTTCCGCTGGAATCCCGATGGCCTTTGTGCCCGTTAAATTTTTCGCCCTTTCGCGTGCTTCCACTCTCTGCGCAGTCCTCCTGAGCGCTGTTATCTTAAAGCCGGCATCTGCTACTTATGTAGCCATCCGTACCTGCGGCGCACCCGCTGCCACTGCCACAATGTATCTTGTCTTTTTGGTCCGTTTCACTTATGCTCGCTAGTGGAAGTATCCCGTTAGCCGCTCCTCATTTTCTCAGCTCTGCGGCGCCCGGCTGCACGCAGCCAGCTCTGTCAGATGGAAAGCTCGGGGAGTCACGTATTTAGCTACAGTTTTGATTCAATCTTCTCCTCCGCTCGCGGGCTTGCCACGCCTTGCTATTTAGCGTGGGCTTCTGTTGTTGCAGATGTATGCACTACAGGCACCCCGTCAGGAGTCAGCCCTCCGCTCACTTCTCCCAGCCCAGCTCCGACGTTTCAATGATCGGGGTCGCAGTGCCTTTGTTGTCTGCCATCTTTGGAGACACGAGCCCTCCGAGTCCCACACACGAAAGGCAACGGCTCCGGCTTGCTTATATCAATAAGCTTGTTGTTTGCTGGTGTCGTAGGGCGCACCTTCCAACGCCTTTACCTATGTTTTCAGGAACGTTGAGGCAGTTTTAAGCATGTTACCAAGGATCAATGACAGATCAGCAGGAGCTGCTGCAACGGAGCACGTCCTATTTCATGGCTAGTTAGCCACACCCCCAGACATCTAGTGGTAGTTGTAGAGTATTACAAGATTTTGTTTTCGAAACTCAAAAACAGACGTTGAGAGGGCATGTTAGTAATACTATCCCTAGTGTGATGTTTACTGTACCCATGGTTCTTCACAAGTCGAGGTCCCTCAGATTGTTTTTTTCTGCCATCGCAGTCAGTTGCAAGTTGCGGAGTTCTTTCAGGCTGATGCCTTTTATTAGCTAAAGTTTATTGTTTAAACCTCTCTTTCTATCCTTTACGTCCACCTGTTGCCGCTGCATCATCTACTGCTCTTAACAGCCTTAGGTGGACAGCTCCCAACGTCAACGCCTGGCTGACTCAGCAACCAGACACTGCCTTCACGGGCCCCGGCCTTTAAAGTAGAGAGTGTGGGGGGAGGTTTCATATAGCTGCATCCATTTCAAGAATGCCTATTGTGCCACCCCTTTTTCCATTTTGTCGCCAAATTGCCCCTTTCATTTATTATGGAAAATACCCCTTTTAAATGTTGCCCTTCCTGCCATGGGAAGTTCCTGTGGAACGATACTTCAAGTTTGCAACTATTGTATTCCTAGGACCACCCAGAAAAGCATTGCAAGTCCTGCAAACTTTTCAGCCCTAAAACCCTTAAAGACCACTACACCAAGTGCTGGGGCGTCCACGGCATGCAGGCCCAAGCCTCCATCAACTTGACGGTGGAATCCAGCAAGGGCAGTATCAGCGTCCCTAGTGACGCCGAAGGTGACCGAGGTTCGTCCGAACCCCTTGTGTGGGCCCCCGACTCCACTAAGCAGGCCTGCGGCTCTGTGATGGAGACTACACCCAGCGTCCCTAGCACACACACCTCCAAACACAGCAAGCACAAAACCCATGGCCGACCATCAACTAAATCATCGACCGTCCAAGCCCACGCGGTTTCCGCAGAGAGCCTCTAAATCTTCCATGTCCTCTGGGCCATCGCTTACGTCGCATGAAAGGCCTCCAAAACTATCCTTGAAGATCCTAAAGGTGGCACGGAAACCCAACAACAGACACTGCTACTTCAACAAGTCGAAGAGGTTTGTGATATGGAGCAGGTCACACTCCATAAATCCAATTTAATGTTCTCCAGCGAACATTCTGCATTACATTCTTTACCTACTAGACTCCGGCCTAGTATTTAACTCCATCAAGGTACACCTGGCACCCCTGTCAACTTGCGCCACTTCACAGAACAAGGTGTCCTGGTGAAAATTTCTTGTCATTAAGGGCTTCATGTAAGGGGTAAAGAGGCTATAATCTCATTTCTAACCCTCCACCGGGTTGGGATCTTAATGTTGTGCTCTCCAAACTCATGGGTCCGTCCTTTGAACCTATGCACAAGGCCAGCCTAAAACACCTGACCTACAAAACTGCATTCCTGGTAGCCATCACCTCTATAAGATGAGTCGGTGAGCTACAGGTTTTGTCCATACAAGACACTTTCTTCAAAATCAACAAGGTCATCCTCAGAACACACCCGAGGTTTTCACCTAAATACATTTCAAAGTTCCATGTAAATCAATCTATCGAGCTACTAAATTTCAAAGAGTACAGCCAACAAAGCACTTCCTTGGCGATCACTTTTATAATTTTCTTAAATTAAACTGGTGTTTAGTTAGATGTTATTGTCAGCATGAGTATTTTCCAATAGCTGTGTGACTGTTGCACAGATTCAATGTAAAAAAACTTGGAACTGGAAAAATGTTTTTACTCAAATGCGACAAATTTGAAATAAATTGTTGCCAGGCGAGTCAAATTTCGTACATGAAATCCTTTTTATTGTTCAAACTTTAGTTCAATCTTGCAATACCAGTGTTGACTTGAATAAACCTTAAGAATCATAGATCTCATGAATGTCCCAACAGTTCCTAGCTTTGTTCAAACTTTTAGTCCGATCTTGCAATGCCAGTGTTAACTTCACACTTTATAGATTTGCTCGAGTTCAATACACAAATTTATTTCTGTTAGTGTTAACTTCACACTTTTAGTCACTGATAAATCTTAGAAATCATAAATCTCATGAGTATGCCAACAGTTCCTAGCTCAACACGTGTTTCCCCATTGATGGTATCAATGGTTCATCAGGAGATGGAACTATATTCTATCAAAAAGAAAGATATACAAGGAAAGAAAATTGCAGAAATGTGTCTACACCTTAAAAAATATATATTAAAAAAAAAGTTAACTATATGTGAATAGTTAAACATTTCTTGACTCACCCTTTTTGTTTGTGGTCATTGGATATTCTTATGTTTTCATGATGTTCTCGTTCTTCTTTAAATCAAAAAGTGTTTTTCCTTAATAATCCATATTTTGCCTGATATTTTACATTTTTATATTTATATGTGTGAAACAAATCACTAAAGGAAGAGAAGGATAAAGAGACAAATAATCTTTGTTTAGATTTTAAATTCTTCATTTTTAAAGTTTTCCCCCCAAAATGATTTTTTTGTTTGTTCTTAACATCCAGTAGATAAATAAAAGGAAATAGTTATTCTAACTTGGAGTAAAAAAATTTCAAATATCTTACCTTCTTATTTCTCTCTCTTTCTTCAAAAACCTGCTAGACCATGATAAGTTTGCAGGAGGTAACCGAGTCGAGTGATGCATGTTACAGCATTTTCTCGCGCTATTTATTTGGTTTTTCAAAGGCGTGATGACGTCATCATGCCGCGATCACGTGATTTCGCGTGGCGTGATGACATGATAACATGATCACGTTAAGCCGCGTGTTTGTCGGCCATTTTTGATTGGGAATCCAGATACGCGTTTCCTTCTTTGTTTAAATGCAAGTTTGTAATTAAAAAAAGGCTCGTGATTCTTGATTTTGTCTTTCTTTTTCCTCAGAGCTAGTTTTATTTACAAAGACTTGTTTTTATTTGTGATCCATGCGAAAGAAATGCAGTGAGCAATTCTTTTTGCTAATAATATTACAATTACTCACTTTTAGTTACAAAAATATATAAGAAGAAAGTAAGTATTTTTTAATTCAAGCTCTAGTCTATTATTATTGTTATTATTTGGTATTTGTATTTGACCTTTATCAGTAACATTTAAAATCAAGTTTTTTGCCTCAAACTACAATGTTTCTACTATTGATAACTTTCCATTTTGTTGTCAATGATCAATGTAAAAAAGGATATACACGTTTTTCATTCTAAACTCTACGTACCATCTTGCTTAGTAATTAAACTTACAACCAATTATACATTTCTGTATCAGAATTTAAACCTTCCACACATGTGCCCATGATACAAATCCATTTACATTCCTGCTTCGGCAGTAGTTCTTCTTTATTTTCTCTTCGGGGGGAGGGGGTAGCACAACTTTCTCCAAGCCGAAAATCTTTAATTCTGTCAAGTCAAAAGTGGGGTGATTTGTGATAATATGAGTTGAGATGGGGGATCAGAGATATTTGTTACGTATTGTTCGCAAATGTTCAAAAATCCTCACCTTGAATTTTCTGATTGTACTTCCAATATACAGCTTCCCACATGTACATTCAATTCCATATATTACAAACATTGAATTGCAGTTTATCATTTGATCAATAGTTTTAATTTTTCCATTTGGTAAAAGGATTTCCTTTTTTCCTTGGTGTATGAATGAGCATAATTTGCAATGTCCACATTTAAAGGTGCCTTTAATGTTAGTATGAAAAAACATTTTACTTTCGTTTGACATTGGACTAAGAAAGCTCGAACTGACTATATTTCAGATGGTTGGTGCTTTCCGAAAGCAGATGCTTGGAGAATTATCCAAATATTGTTGCAGACTTGGATCCGTAAGGAGTATGTTCCAATGTTTATTTAGTATATATTTGATTTGTTTTGCTTCTGTACTGTTCTAGGTCTTGGGGTGCTGATTTTTGGTTTATCTATAAGCAAAGAATCTCTTGAGGTTTTCTCTGCTTTACTGATTGCAGTTTTGATGATATTCGATCCATAGCCTCTCTGTTTGAATTTCTGGTAAGTTTTTTGAGCTTATCTTAATAAGTAATCGGTGTACTACAATTCCTTTTAATTCTAAGGATCTCCCCATATGGAATACTGTTGATTGTGTGCTTCGGGTGATGGGATGTTGCATAAAGGAGACTGTTTCCTGGCGATTGGTTTGGTAAAGAGTTTGGTTAGGATTTGCCCATTTTCTACAAATAGTTCCAGGTCGAGAAATTCTATATTGGTTGCACTGACTGTTTTCGTGAAAGAGAGATTGTATTGATTGTTGTTGAGATAAGTTACATAAGTATCCAGGTCTTGAGTGTTGCCTTCCCAAATGATTAGAATACCGTCTATGAATCGACCCCAAAATTTGATGTTGCTTTGGAAAAGAGGATGTGTCCCTGCATGTTTATTTTTTTTTAAAAAACATAAATAAATTTGCATAGGATGGGGCTAATTTTGACCCCATTGCGGTTCCTTGGAGTTGTTTATATATGTTATTGTTAAAAATAAAAATGTTATTGTGGAGACAAAAATGTAACATTTCAATGATCATTTGATTCTGTTCAAGATAAGAGACTGATCTTGTTTTAAGAAAATAAGTTGTACTTTCAAGACCTTTTTCATGTTGCATGCTGGTATACAGTTGAACAACATCTAAAGTAACAATCTATCGAGCTTCCTACCTTCTTTCAAAATCCATCAAACTCGGCTGAAAGAAGCCTCTGTACACTGGATGTATGGAGGGCAGTCTTGTACTTGGATCAGCGGGTGAGACACCTTCAGGTTTCTCACAGTAGGTATTCTAAACGCTGCAATGGTAGATGCTGTTAGAAAGGCATCCTTCAATGTTGCCAATTATTTGATGAAAAACAAATGTACTTTTACAGATGTTGCAACTGTGAAGGGTGCAGTGACTCCAGTAGGCGAGTCTGTTGTAAGAGATTTTGAAAACTGTCTTTGTTTGGCTGCCATATTAGGTGCTGACACTATGGCAAGGAAGGTATCTGCACTATCTGCCAACGTCCTCTGCAAATCTTTTTTTTTGCAGACATGAACTTCCTGAAATCAAATCTTTAATTCTGTCTGACAGCATCTGTGAGCTGTTGTTGTTTCAAGCTATACACCAGATTACTGAGCAGTGGTGGATAGCATGCAGTGTAAGCCTTCACATTGAATGTCTCGATTGATTTCCTACATTCTGATATGAATAACAATTTTTAGGAGATTGTTACCAATAATAAATAATGAAATAAAGATGGTAAATGCATATGTTATTCCTTGTTTATAAAAGGAGCAAATAAACCGCCCCAACAAAAATCCTGTTACACTCATGGACAACACCACCGCAGGAGCTCCCGCGTTTTGCGATTAACTACAAGTAGCTCTTGCTAACTTAACGATGGGAGACCCTGGCACTAGAAGGTTTTGATAGGGTTGAAAATGCACACAAATTGACTACGAAAGATTTTAGTGTGCTGCTCATACATAGTAGATGAGGTGCTATGTATGAGCTGGAATATTTGGGGCATGGTGAACCCTATAAAGATGCGGAAATTATTATCACATATTGAGCAACATAAAGTAGAGACCCTGTTCTTACAAGTAAATCATGCTACAGAAACGATAAATGCACAATTTGCCCACGCATAGGGGAAAATAATTCACATCGTGCTCCTCGCAATTGAGGGGTGTATTGATAATAATAAATAAATGCCTTATGTTCAGACATATTAAAACCCTGGCAGACCCCCAGTGAAATTATGTGATAGTCTATAGGAGAATCAAAGGGAGAGAAATGCTATTACTCAATACCTTTGGTCCGAATTTGAACGACCGGCAATTCTACACCAACATCATTGAGATATGGTACCAAAACTATGGGGCAGGGACTTCAATTTGATTTTACACACAGCACTCGACCGAACTGGTGCGAAGCCACGGGCCTTAATTAGAGCAGCCTGGGTGATTCTCGAGGGTATGAAGGACACCTAGATGGCCATGAATATACATATTACTCCTAGATGCACAACTTATCCTCCAGAACCCTCATGAGAGAGGTATCTTTGACCAAGATCCTCCCTAGGGGTTGGATCATTCACAGATATTTATTAGCTTGACACTTACACAACAATGAATTCAAATTGCTGGCGGTTCAAACCTGTGGCACTGCATGATATTGCATTTTCCTCCAACATCCATGATAATATAAAATGGTCATTTGAGATCAACATAGGCACTGTGAAAGAGGACGGGACCGTGTGGCAGGCCTTCAAACCATACATCAGGGGTATCACCATCTCTACAGAGTTCAGTGTTCTGAAAGCAATTAATAAAGATATACATGAGAGTGAGGTAGAAATATGTCGACTTGAAATGGAATACTCTTCTACCCCACAGAAACAACTCTGAAAAATATCAACCATGCGACTGAAAAATTGAGTATAAATGCGGGTAGGGAATTTAGGTCCTGTGGGTCCCTGTAGCCGCCGTCGCTAGGTACCAGGAAGGACACATACTCATCTAGCAGTGCAGAACAGGGGTGGCAATGGGATTCCGCATGTGGAAAATGAAGACCGTCATGTAGTTTACACCTGCAAAGAAATCCGGTATTCAAAACTTGTATACCTCACTTTTCACTAGGGGTCTACCGAAATTCGTCTTCGAGTAAGTATTCGGACGAATTTCGGTTGAAAATGAGCTATTTGGCTTCGACCGATTACTTACTTAATTATCACTCGAAGCTGACTAGTTTTGCCTACAAAATACATTAACTGCTGCTCTGACTATGTGCCTGAAATCATTCAGGCATTCCATGTTTTTCCTTTAAAAGGATCATTAAACAAACTGCCCTTCATGTGTTGGACAGACAGACTTTCATCTGTTGGTTTGCTGGGGATGCGTGAGCTGAAGCAAAGCTCTCAATATGTTTAATGTATCTCTGGTCTATCCTGTATTTTGCAGTTGAAAACCATTGAGTTGGAGCAATAGTTTATGAAGTCGCTATTGGAAAATTGTATTTTCTTTAAGAGCTTATTGATTTGCTGATGGCTTTTGTCAGAAATCTGAAAGTTGCAGTTTCCAATCCCACCAAATCCAAATAATATAATTAAATGGATTAACGCATACATTGCAGAGATTCTAGTAAGTTCCAAAGCCTGAGTAAAATAGTTCAGGGGTAGTGTGCCTGCAACAAAGAACTGTATTCAGCCTGCAGGCCAAGATTATAAAGCAAGTAAAATGGCTCAGTGAGAAGTGTGACTATGGCAAATATTTGCTTGTAATATCAAAACATGGGTTACGATTCGTGCCCTCCAACTTTCTCATGTTGCCAAAATGAGTACCTTTGATGTTACAATGAGCGTGTCTATATTTCTTTAACCAAAATGCCCCAGTCTGTGGCAGCAGAAATATTCCTCCCAAACATTCGCAATTTAAAAAAGATGGATATCTGTGTAATAAAGATAAGGAGATATAAGTTTACAATTTAGAAACATTGAACCAATGGCACCTCAAAAAGTTCCTCAAATCCCAAAAGTTCTGGATGGTCACTTTGCAGTACATGCTCGACCAGCTGGAGGAAGGGGATTTTCTGACAACTCTTGACTTGAAGGATGCTTACTTCCACCTCCCCATTCATCGCAAGCACCGGAGGTTCCTGCGTTTTGTCATCCAGGGAAGACATTACCAGTTCAAGGCCCTTCCCTTTGATCTAAAATCGGCTCTGGGGGTGTTCACCAAATGCTTGTCCCCTATGGCAGCGCATCTACGCTGCAAGGGAATCCACATCTACCCTTACCTGGATAATTGGCTCATTCGGTCCCGCTCCTATGCTCTGGCAACTCCGCACACAGTAGAGACCATCCAACTTCTGATGTTGCTAGGCTTCTCGATCAACTATCTGAAGTCCTGCACAGTACCACCTCAGAATGCTCTGTACCTGGACACCCAACTCAACACATTCTTGTGTCTGGCGACCCCCTCCGAAGAGAGGGTGAAGACCATCCTGGGAAAGGTCCAATGGCAGCGCCCGTTGTAACAATCTGGTCAATCCAGTCCCTGCTGGGTATGATGTCGTCTTGCATCCATCTGGTCCCCTTTTGCAGGCTTTGGAAGAAACCCCTTCAAGAATTTCTGGATTCCAGGTGGCAGCAAGTCACCGACACATGGACAGACAAGATCGCCCTCAATCGGGCATTCCTTCAAACCCTGCAATGGTGGTCAGTTTGTCCACAACTCACACGGGGAGCTCTCTTTCAGATCCCTCCATACCAGGCTACAGTCACGTCCAATGCCTTGCTGGAAGGTTGGGGAACCCACACAGGACATTCTCGCGCCAGATGCCTCTGGTTCCCAGAAAAAAAGGAGTTGCACATAAACTTCCTGGCACTGCGGGCGGTGGGCCCTCAAGTCTTTCCAGCCTCTGCTCCCAAGGAAAGTGGTGTGGGTCTTCACGGACAACAGCTCCACCATGTTTTACATCAGGGAATGGGGCAGGACACACTCCCCCACTCTCTTCCTGGGAGTCCAGTCTCTATGGAACCGGGACCCTCTTCAGTGAATGCTTCTTGTCCATTTTCGCCTGGCAGTCATCATGGACACCACTGTCGACTCTAAGCAGGGAGCTGCTTTCCTACCACAAATGGATGCTTCAGCAAGTGTCGCGCCTCTTCAGTGAATGGGGTCTTCCTCAGATCGGCCTCTTTGTGACAGCTGCCAACTCCAAATGTCAGAGGTTTGCCAGCAGATATCCTCAGCCGAGGAGCCTGCGGGATTCCTTCTCGTTCCCCCTACGAGAGTCTCTTCCTATACGATTTCTCTCCAATTCCACTGCTACTATGTGTGATCAACACACTGAGACTTTGCCACTGTAGGATGGTCCTCATTGCACCTGTGTGGCCAAGGCAAATCCGGTACTCGAACCTTCTCCATCTGTCGGTGGTTCCGACCATCCAACTGCCTCCACTTCCCAACCTCCTCTCCAAAGAAGGTGGTTCAATCCTGCATGGCCCATGCTGGAGAACAAGAGTTGCAGGTAAGAACTTGCACCTTACCAAACTGTATTTTTTTATTTTGCTAAGTCACGTTGTGCTTTTTAACAGTTATCACTTATCAAGAAAATCTTTAGCATTTTTAAACCCAAATACTGAAATGTTTTATATTTTCTAAACATTTTACAATAAGTTATTCTCATTCTCTTGCAAGGTGAACGACGAATTCGAGTGCACACACTTTGTTTGCCTGTTGTTAATTCTCTATCAGAGGTCTATGCAGGATCTGATGTGCAAGCAATCATCTGCCTTTTGGCAAATATGGGTGAGTAACGTTGATAAATGGATGTGCTTTTGAATATGAAGAGTTCTTGTAGTTCAATATGTAAATGACTGTGCTAAAAGAAAGGTTAACCTAGTTCAATGTGGTTATTAAGAGAGTGGAGGAATTAAGCTTGGCTACATACTGTTCTTTATGTAGCATTCTGTTTTGAGACTTCTCAGTTGCCCTCCTGTTTTTCTTGACAATTTGTATGTCCTGCTAAATATTTGTGCTATGCTTCATCAGTAGAAATGCCAGTAGCTGCTCATCTCAGTTACTTGATTTTTACATCTGAAATGTGCTTTTGAAACTTTGAGTTATGCTACTGTTACTGCCATGCATGCACACTACAAGTCACCTCTCCTTACCTGGCCCCTGCATTGTGCAGGAATGCAACTTTCATTCTCCAGCCTTTGGTTATATCGTTGTGTGGCGACGGGGATAGGGGCACAATTGAAACTGTAGGCTAGGTGTGCTCCAATGTATTAAGGGGTTCATGAGTGCGGTGTTGCACAACACAAAGGTTGGCTGCTTCAATACTAAGTCTAATGAACAGAATTGCCAATTATAAGAAAGCACCTTCAACTTTTTGGTACGAAGGGCTTCCAAGCATCTTTATATATACAGCTGAGTATATGTATGTGTGTATGTTTGTCCGGCTATACAAATCCACACTGTTGTACCGACATCCACCAAGTTTTGAATGGATTCCTCTTTTGTCTGGGGCAAGATCGTAGTCTGTTTGGATGCAAAACTCTTAAATGCAAAAAGAATGTGGGAAACAAATTACATTTTTAATGTTCTTTTATCGCGCCATTCCAAATAATGGGAAATGGCAAGGTTACTGTTTACTTAAGTTCATTCACGAGAAGAGAGCACAATCAATCATTTTTTCAGAGCAAACTGAAGCAAGACTTGCTGACATGAGGACAAGAGCAACATCCTCCAGGGCACATGAGACACCAAAGCAAACTGAATTACTTTTATTGCGCCACTACAAATATCGGAAATGGCAAGGTTATAGTTTACTTAATTACATTTACAAGAAGAGAGCACAATCAATCTTTCTTGCGCATTTTCTCAAATGTGCCGAAACCATTGAGTGACTGCAACATGCCGCACAAAAAACGAACATCACTTGGAAAAGCTCCATCTGATGCAAAGCGAAAATCAATATCAAGACCTTCTGAAACACAACAACAAACAGCAGCACAACTGGCTGACATGAGGACAAGAGCAACATCCTCCAGGGCACATGAGACACCACTCAATCAGGACACGGGCAATGCCGGGTACCCCAGTTAGAGGATTATTTAAAAATGGGTCCTTTTCCACTGAAGCCATGTGTTACATGCTTTGTTTGATTCCTTTAATTCATAGTGTTGCTGTGCTCATTAGCTTCCTTGTTCTGCCTTTCTTTTATTTCTGTCTCCTGATTCCTTATCTCACCTGCTTATGCAGAGGACATTCCTGCTGCTTGGAGTCTATTACGAGGGTTTTTCAAAGTCATTGCCTGTGGTGGCAGGACCTAGAACAGCCAACATAGGCTTAGCAGTTTTAAACACAAACCTAGCTGAGCAAAGCCACTTTCTTAAGTAGTGTTGGCCAAGCTGCAAGGCTAAACTAAGACTGAAGGGTCACTGTTGTGTAGTACAGTTAACACTTAGTAAAACTGATAAGGAGACTTGCTACACTGTATCCATTGTTGGGATGGTAGGGGGGTGGGAGGAGGGAATATCATGAATGTTTGTATTTACCTTTGAAAAACAAAAAATAAAGTTGTTAAACATTATCTTTTTTTAAAAAACTGATAAGGAGAAACCTCACACAGATAAGTTATACAAATAACACTATTTCAATACTACATTAGGGCACACTTTAAATATTTCAACATAAGTTCTTTAGAAACTATTTACAAATCAGTTTGGTAACCCACTATGGGTTTCACACTACTTAAGATCACAAGCAGTTATTCGAACCATAAATGCGTTCACCTAAAGTATGGAGAACATATGCTAAACCCACATCAAAACATAGACTTTGTAATTATAGGGCACTCTGCACCATATACTAAAACATGATAAGTCCAACCCTAACTAGTACCAACTCTCTGGTAGTCTTTTAGGTGTCTCAAAAGTGTCCTTATTGAAGAGTTGAGCAGTCCAGGAGGGGTCCACACATCTAGTGCAGCAAAAGTACTAAACCTAGCTAGTGCAGAGCAGATTCTAGAAGCAAAATATGGATTTAGAAGTCTTAAATCAGTGTGAAGTGAAAGGAGAAACAGCTACTAATTCTGGGTTCCAAAGGATGACCCATAGAAGTACTGACCCGAACACCACCTTCCTGGCCCAGCCCTGGATAGTGCTAAGGTAAGTAGGACTTTGTACCCAATGCAAACCCAATGTGGTAGGGGAGCAGTTCAAGAAATCAGGCCCGGACCACTAGAACTTTAAGAACAGTCCCAGACAATAGCAACTCTCTATGGAACCCGACTGGAGACAAATGTAGGAGCCAGCCGTGCCGGCCGCAACTCAGGCCATCTGGTCCGCCGGCCGCGACTCAGGCCATCTGGTCCTACTCCCCGGGCCAGATGGCCTTGCGCCCCGCCGGCTGCGCCTGCCCCAACCCCACCGCCCGGTGGCACTGGCTTAAGGTTCCATCCCCACGCTCGGGGGTGGGGGGGCTTAAGCCGCCGCCTCTCTTCCCCGTCCTGTCCGGGGGCTTAAGGCACCAACCTCATGCGCACTCAGGCCCGGGCCTGGTAGACACTTCCACACCGACTATTAGGGCACTTGGAACATTCAAACTAATAGTGAACAGCCAGCCTTCCAGAATATGCCCAGCAATATCCAAGTCCCTGGAGGAGTATGGACTGGGGGCTCATATCCCCTCCTCTCCACTTCCTGCCAGCATGCACAAAGGAGAACCTTCACAGCTTCTTGTAAGAAGCCCACCAAGTTGCATGAAGAGATCTTTTCCCCACCTGGCAAGGTAGGACGTCCAACAAAGGACAAGCCATCTTGAACAGGACTTCAATCAAAAGGAAAATCCATTTGAAAGCTAAAATGGTAGTCCGGAATAATGCATCTGCAAAAAGGGTAAGAATGTAACGATTGCCACCAGCGTGTTCATAGGATGCCTGGAAAGTAGCAAAAAGAATACTTGGAACAAAGAAAAGGTGACACACATTGTCCCCACAGCACCTGATGGAAGATGGCTTGTGCTGTAAAGGTAGAAACATGTTATAAAAGGAGATGACTATGCCTGTGCTGGTACGCCTTTGGTGTAACCAGTGTTTCCAAAACACATTGCAAAAGGGACCCTAGGTCACCCTGACAGCACACCACATAAGGTGGGATGGAAGGGGGAGGGCGGCCATAGGAAAGTATGGATGCTCACACAAAGGGGAGAGGTCTCCCACGCTGGAACCTTAAGAAAAGGGCCCAGTATCCCCAGAAGAGCGAAGTTCAGGAGGCGAGTAAGATAAGTAGGTCTCGCTCAACTTCAAAGCCAGTCAATGAACTAAATCCCAGTGAGTCCAGCAATGGTGCTGGGAGGTTTGAGACAGAGAGGGTGAGATTTGCAAAAATAAAATCTGCTCCTCAGTCTCATTGCTGAGATGACTTGCTGTCAGCACCTTTCTGAAATGTCATTCTTCCTGCAGAAGCTTGTCCTGCTATCTGTTTTTTCTTCTGTGCCGTCACATCTTTTGGGTGCAGGCACAATGCTCTTTGTATCTCGGAACATGGAAGGTGTTAACTGCAAATAATCAAGTAAACTAAAAAAGAACAGGTAAGGCCAGCAAATCGCACTTCAATTGTTTAAACTGCTTTTTAGAGGTGTTTTTTTGATCGGCCTATTATTTGCATTGGCAGTTAACCAGCATTACATATTTCCATAATGTGCATGCTTTTTGATAACGGTTCATCATCACAACCCCAGAAATCATGTTCAAAACCTGTCATTTTAGCAGCCCATTTTCATAATTGGTGGTCTTTTCCCGAAAGCTAACAAGTGCATGAACCCTAACGTTCTAGCTCCTGTGGCTCTTTCATCAAATTGTCCATATCTTTAATTTGTTAAGCCTTGTCTAGAACACCACCACCAGACAGTCTAAAAATATATTATGGCATAGTTCAAACGGACCATTTAAAAGAAAACCCCTCTCCGCTTGAGGATTGTATATCAGCTCAATTGTAATTTTTTTGTCAAGGCTTTTATGGTTTGTCACTTGACCTTGAACCCTCCATAAAGAGAAAACTGTTAATAAAATAATATAAAACATTTCATAACATGGGAAG
Organism: Ambystoma mexicanum; assembly: GCF_040938575.1. Lineage (NCBI taxonomy): Eukaryota > Metazoa > Chordata > Amphibia > Caudata > Ambystomatidae > Ambystoma > Ambystoma mexicanum. Next base: position 392,549,165 of record NC_090937.1, read on the forward strand.
CATTATGAAATTAAGCCTACGTGTCCAGTAGTGACTTGGCGTTTATCCCTATTTAAAAGCATATGTATTGTAAGCATCTGCATAGCCAATAGCCAACTGCTAAAACCTCAATTTTCGAGCAACAATGGCTAGATATGCAGGCTCAATCATCTATATCAGGAATGAGTACCTGGCAAGGGGTGTGTGGCAGCCCAGTCCCAGTCAATGAGAAGGCTCAGAAGGGGGTCTTTACCACACTGGTAAAGACCCAGCTCTAAGCCTCCTCAGAGCAGGAGGCTGCAATCGTACTCACCGGGAATAAGTTAAGTGCACTCCCTGTGTCTCCACCCCCCTTTCCACATATTTAAGCCCTCCTCCACCCCTTACCCACTTACCTTGTACTGCATTGTCCCTCGCTGGAGCAGGGAACAGTAGTGTTCCCGGCACATCCCTGTTTCCTGAATGGCCACCATGGAAAGGGAGAAGGGACTATGATTACTTCCCTTCTCCCCGATCCATTGGAGCCATATTTTTGTAGGTTTATCGCAAGCTTAGAAACTGCAAGCGCACCGTTTCTCAGCTTGTGATAAGAACACTATTAACATCCCAGTACAACATGCCGGGGTACTAATAGTAATATAACCAGAAAGGGGGGAGCATTACTGGTGAGGTAGTGCCCGGGGCAGCAGTTCGAAGCCTGAACGAAGAAACACTGATCCTTTTAGTCTGAGGAGTTGCTGACTCCCACCATGCAATTTACAGGCAATAAAAGGTAGTTTGTTTTACAACCTTGTAAGGAAAGACCTCGGAAAACACAAGCTCACTTTCTTTGAAACATTTTTGACATTAAAAACATTTTTGTAAGAAAATGATTTTTCACCAAACAGCATTTACTTTGGGCTTCCAAGCAATAGTGTTATTGTGAATGTAGGTGTTTTATTAATACTTATTTGCTCAGCCTTTCTCCTGTTATGTGCCAAAATCTCACCGGATTTATTTATTAACACTTGGCAACAACACAGCACCATGCAACCAGCACATAGGTACACAGGTGGTACAATTCAGTTAGAATTACAGACTGTATAATCTGCTGAAACATTCATATTGGGTATATCAGAATTGGCACAAGACCTGCTTGATCCCTGAGGCAGTGTTGAAAGTCCACCCATATGACCTTGGGTCTACTGCTAGAGTGCGCCAACGACACATAAACCTCCTCAGGCTCATTGGCCAAGATGACATCGTTTAGCCACTCCTGGCATTTCGGTGGATCGCGGCTTGTCCATTGAGTAGAATGCATCTCCTTACAAGTAATAGATCCAAGTTTAAAATAACGACCTTTCATCTCAGCCATTTTGCCAACATACCCCAATATACAAATTACTGGAGAGAAATCTATCCGTAGTGCAATAACTTCAAGTAGGATCCGGGTCACCCACTCCTGGTTTTCGCGCAGCTTGGGCCATGAGTACAACATACAAAGCAGTCCTGCATCCTTCTCGATGCACCTGGGGCATCTGCCCTCACACTCTGCACTGAACTGCCAGTCTTTTGATGGAGGATAGTGCAGCCTGTTAACAATCTTAAGCTCTATGAGTAAGAACCTTGAATTATAGGAGACTTTCTTGGTTAAGCTACATATACCAGACCACTGCTGATCCGTGAGCTACACCTGACAATCTTTCTTGCTTCAGTTTATTGTCGAGCCCAACCTCTCCAGCCCCCACCTTATGCAAAGATGAAACACCTAACTTCACCAGGTGCTCTTCCGGGAAAGTAGCCCATCATGCTCTGAAAGCTGATCTCATTCTGCAGTAGTACATTCATTGAAGGGGGAGTGCCCCCTATGATGCCCCTAATAACCTCCCAGTCGGGAAACCTCCCCTGGTATACATGTCACCCGTCCTGTGTATGCCACCGGCTGTCCAACTTCACTCCAGCGAGGGAGCCAGCAAGGGCACCCGCCATAGCAGTGCACCTCTAAAATAAAGAACATCTACACCCGGTATATGGAGTAGTCTTTTCCGCGCACTGCTCGTTGCAGCCAGTGGGTCCAGAGCTTCCCTAGATCTATACTGCCCACCATATAGAAGAGAGTGCAAAGGGGTCCCCCCTGCAGCACTAATTTGCAACTGGACATGCAGTGAGGTATCCCCCCGTTCTTCCCATTACATAGCATACAGACCCTGCGCAGCTAAATAATATTACTCGTAGTGAGGGCCCATGAGTCCACTCTAATACATGGGCGAGTTAGAGTTGTCCAGCCCTTTCTAGCCACGCGATTGCCCCATATTAAGGACCCACTCATGGACTGCAACTCCTTAAAGTAAGCCCGCCAAGTCAGGATGTTGTTAAACGAGTACAATAATTTAGGCAACACATTCATCTTCAGTAATGCGAGTCTTCCCATCAGCGACATTGGTATCCTAGACCATCTATTCAGTATAATCCGCAATTGCGACACATAATTGGTGTAATTCAACCAAATTGTATCAGCCAGAGATCTGGCAACCGCTATCCCCAAATATTTCATAGTTTGCCACTACTTTCAAACTCTGCATGCACTTCAGCTGATGTTATAGTAAAATCAGTGCAGGGGGAACACCTCTGTCTTATCCCTATTAAGATGTAGCCTTGAAAACCTCCTGAAGCCCTGAGCCGCTTCAAGAATCCTGGAAACATGCTCGAATGGATCCCGGACATACAGCAATAGATCTGCATAAAGTGATGCAAGAGACTGGGGACCACCTAGCCTGAGGCCACCATGCCTATAACAATCTCTCCATTTATCTGCTAGCGGTTCTATAACCTGAGCAAACAAAAGCAGTAAGAGTTGGGTACCCCTGTCTTTTACCACCTTCCAGGTTTATGGGGGAGGATAGCGTGCCATTTGTGCAAACCCTAGCAGTTGGAGCCTCATACAATATCCTAATTCATTGATTGAAATCGAGGGCCAAGCCAAGCCCATAATAATCAAGTATCTGAAACAAAAAGGGCCAGTACACTGTGTCAAATGCTGTAACCATGCCCAGCAATATAGCCATTGCCCTTGATTCTGGTGTGACCACAGACATCACATTGTATAGTCTGCGTAAATTGAGGGCCATGGCCCTGCAAGGAATGAACTCACATTGGTCCCTGTGTATTAAGTAGAGCATCAGCGGAAGCAACCCACCCCCAATAACCTTTGAAAAATGTAACGTCTACATTTATTAAGGATAAAGGACGATACGATGCACAATCACTCAGCGCATTATCCAGCTTCAATAATAGAATAATCACTGCCTCTTGCAGCGACTCCCACAAAAGCCCAGCCTCCAGTGCTGCTTCCCATAGTTGCAGTAAGTACGAGGCCAGCACTGTGTGAAACTCTTTATACAACTCCACACAAAGCCCATCGGACCCAGGAGCCTTCCTACCTGGCAAACCCCATGATCGCCTCCCTTAACTCCTCAGCAATCAAAGGTTGCTCTAGAGTCTCCGATGCCTCATTGATAACTGGGAAGTCAGTATCTTATGGATGTAGTCACCTATCGCTTCCCGCGTCACCTCACCCTTTGGCTGGTACAATGCAGTATAGTACTCATGGAACACAGAGTTTATGTCGTCCTCCGTATAAATACGCTCGCCAGAATCTGCATCTATATACACTACAGGGGTCCGCCCGCCTTCCCTACTAATTCATCTCGCCAAGTGACGAACTGGCTGATCTGCTCCCCCATATCCATGAGCCATCCCCGGCCTGTCTAATAGCCGAAGCTGACGAGCCGCAAGCTCCCTGAATGTGTCCAACTCCCTTAAATTCCAACATTAAACCTGGGGTAGGTGTATGATCATACCTCTCCTGCAGAACACCCAGCATATGTTCAGATTCCCATATGTTCCGCCTCACAGCTCCAAGAACACATTTAGCCGCCATCACCATACCTCTTACGTATTCCTTAAACATTTGAAAAAGAATTGCTATAATGGAGACAGAACCCACATTCTCTGTAAAATAGTGATCAATGCTTTCGGAAAGAGTGAGTGTGGATATCCTTTTGGCTGCATAGTGGATGCTGCTGGCCTATTATGGCCCCCTTAATACGTCACTGCCAAGTTTTGGGATATTTATTGGGAGGTCTTCATGAGTGGGGTGCTGGTCTGGGTGCTCTTCGGCCTGGTGCACATCCCCTAGAGGGCCGTGATTCTGACCAACCACCGATTTGGTCACCTTGCACTGCCTCTAGACTGCTGTTGTGTGTATATATAGTGGCCAGTATGTCCTAGAGTGGACATGAGAGCTGGGGCAGCTGGAGGAGCTCCTAAAGGGGGCAGCCCAGACAAAGGTGCTGCAGCCTCAACGTCCATGGGGCGAATGGCCTGGCCGGGGCCTCGCAGTCTGTAATCGGTGGGTGGCGTACACCAAGGAGTCACTGCTGGGGCTGGTTCTAGGGACCTTGAAATGTTTGTGAGTGCCACAGCGGAATATCAAGAAGCTCTATTGAACTCTGCCGGGGCATGATACCACTGGGGCACACCAAGACCATACGGACGCAGCTGAAGCGGAGCAACTCTTTCACAAATACGCCTCCCATTGCATCATGGTCTATACCAAAAAACAAGCCAAAATGGATCAATTTGCTAGGGCGGAACAAAACCCCTCATCTCTGGCCCCGCTCCCCAGCCCCTCTCTGCTGCATGTTTACACCCTTAATCAAACTCTGCTGGCACTCAAGAACAGCACGGACAACCTCAGTGCGAAAATCGACACCCTTACCTGTAAGGTTGATATCTCTGCAGTGCAAATTGATAACTTATGTGGACGCGTGATGGAGGCGGAGCAGAGGATCAGTGAGGATTAATGAGGATGAGGATAAGGTGGCGGTTCTATAAAAAAGGGAGGTAGCTAACCTGCAACAAAGAGTCAAAGTGGTGGCAAAAAATGATGACCTTGAGGGAAGATCATCAAGAAGAAACATACGCATTCTGGGAGTGCTCGAATCCACCCCTGTCGATTAATATGGAAAGGTTTGTGGAGAAACTATTGCTGCAAGGCCCCCTAGTGTCCTGTATGTTCCTGGTAGAACGAGCGCACTACTCCCTGGCGACCAGACCTCCCCGGGTCCTTGAGTGTCCTTTGATTGCAAGAATGTTTAATCTGCGTGCCTCCACGGATAAGGGCGAACTATGCTGGGACTCTGCAACAATCCGTCTCTACCCAGACTTCAGTCTGCAAGTGCAGGAACAAAGCAAAACCTTTCAGGAGAAAGGAGGTCTGGTATTCAATCTTAGGGTGGTCCATGAGGGCGAGGCTGTGTTCTTTGTGTCCCCGGAGGCTGCGTAACGTATTACCTTATGACTCCCGGACCCAGGCAGCTTGCCTCGCTGCTCACCCTGCTGACGGCCTAATGCACCAAGGGGGAATGTTATGTTTCATTATTTTGTGTAATGCAAATATGCTATGATGAGCCTCGCGTCACATGGATCCCATTCAGCTGCCGTCGGCTCCTCGTTTCCGCAGTCACTGCGGGTTGAATTGGTTTGTTCTATGGGATTGTTAGGGGGAGTGAAGGGGTTCAGGGAGGGGAAGCCAGTATTTTATTTGTTTCTGGCGTGGGTGGGGTGGTTGTTGGGGTGGGGGAGTCATGAATGGCAGTACAGAAACGTCTGCACCTTCCCTGTGCGGGATTAGATTTCTTTTAGGTTGGGGTTTAGGCGACGGTGGCCCAAACTGCCTCCCCAGCCAGCAGAGGATGGCAGACCCAGAGAGATGCTGGTAATGTATAGGTGGGGCAAGGGCCCATCACAGTAATGACTTAGAATATTTGGGGGTTCACCTACCAAAAGAAATTCAGACTGATCACAAACTATGCGAAAAACCACCAATGCAACCTATGTCTACAAGAGACTCATCTAGCTAATGACTGCAAGATCCCTAGTGTCCCCAAGGGGGTGGTACAAAGTTATGGCTCCTCATTCTCCACTCACTGTAGAGGGATAGACTTTCACTTGCATGCCCAGATTCGGGATTAGGGGTGATATTTGATCTTGGTGGGGGAATGTTAGGGGCTGCAGGTATTGCTTCTAAACGTATATGCTCCGACCCTTGACGATCCAGAGTTCATTCAGACTTGTGCCAACCACTTGCATCAGTTCCCCAATTACGAGGGGAGTTGGGTTAGGGACTTTAATGTGGCAGTATCCTTGGATCTGGATAGATCATCCACGGCTCAAATTACATTCCCCAAAGTAGCTGCTAAGTGGGCGACTATAGCTGAATACCATGAGCTTTATGATGCATGGCCATATATGCACCCCACAGACCGGGAGTACTCATTATTCAAGTGTACATGGTAGCTTCTCCAGAATTGACTTTGTGATTGTCTCTGCGAACATCACCAGGACGATCATGGATAATAAGATACTACCCTGGATGGTGTCTGAACACTCCCATGTGGTAGTATCCTTCCCTGGGTCCCCTCGGGCCCCCAGACACTTATGCTGGTGATTCAGAGCGCGCTTCCCGGAGGACAACTTTGATCAGGATATACAAACCTTCTTTCTGACTGTCGGTTCCGTCCTGGACCCTGCAATTGCGTGGACATCCTTCAAGGTATATATCAGGGGGTGCTGTACCTCTACGGAAGGGGGTTTGGGGGGGTATTGGAGGGGGTTACTGAAATCGGTCCCTGGGTCTATGGCACGGTTGGAGGAAGAAATTAAGGCACTTTGGGATTGGGTTGACCTTTCTCTTGTGGGTCCCCCTGCTCTATATGGCACCTAGCAACATTAAGTAAACCCCAATCTGTGATTCCAGAAAAAGTATAAGCCTTCGCCCAGCAACCTGGACGGAGGGAGGACAGCACTGCTTCCAAAGGTTGCTTTGTGGTTAAAATGTAATCTTTTTTGAAAAGCAAAATTCAAACGTCAATCTACATATATAGATATACACAGGCACGGATGGACACAATATTTAATCTTGACGTCCGTGCCTCAAAGGGAAGATACATTTGTTACAGTGGAAAACAAAATGAAGCAATTATGCATACAGGCAAATCTACAAAACGAGGGGAGGAAAATGTCCCCACCAGCATCCTTCCACACAACAATCGCATCACATTCACACCCATCATACTCAACATATATGAAAAAGATAAAAATAAAGTGAAATAACATAACATGGCAGAAAAACGATTGTGAATGAACAATGTTGCTACTACTTGTAGGTGATATATACAATTGATCTACTTCACTGCAGCAAACCTGAGACTGAACAGTTTTTTAAGGTAAATGTGTAGGTCTCGCTGATGGGACTGAACAATTGTAGTGTAGTGTTTTCACATGAGAGAAACAAAGGACTATCTAATGGCTCCTAGGTTGAAGAACTGTCAACTTGAGGTTTGGGCTACATAGGTCTCCAGCGAAGGCCAGGACCGGCCCTCTTCAGGACAGTACATGTGGAGGTTAGGGGGTTATTTTTTTCCAAAAATTGGATACGATCTATAGGGGGATAAAAAGACACATGTATGATGGTTTAGTACGCATGCAATGTTCACACCACAAAGTTGTTCAAACATAATCACTAAAAATAACTCCAATCAGTTAATACAGCAAAGTGCATTTAAACTAGAAGAGACCCTCTGCTATCAAGGGGAGCCGATCCCATCTCAGAACAAAGTGTGTGAAAAAACGCATGCACACTGTGGCACGTAATGAGAAATTGTGGAGTGAAAATATTCATGCTCATGAGGTGGTTTGATTGTAAGAAATGAACTCAAAAGGTATATAAACCAAACTAACAGGCTGCTTCCTGAACTGTTACTGTTGGCTGCATGCAATGAAACCATCATCTCACTGTATGCTGACGACATGCTCTTATGTGTCAAAAACCCTAGACAAGACTTGCTGTTTCTGGGATCTCTCGGGACTAAATATAAATTGGTCCAAGTCAGAAATACTCCAGCTCTCACCTGGTGTGCACAGGCCAATGTGGGTGACACCTTCAGATGGTGTCCTTGGGTATTCGGTATTTGGGGATACAAGTGGCGCCGTGCTCGACGGCACTCTATGCCAAGAACTATGCAGCAGTTCTAGAACATCTGGAGAGTAGGGTGGAGATGTGGGTATTGCTGCCCATATCACATGCTGCCTGGATATCGTTAGCCAAGATGGTGATACTCACGGAACTCATATTTTCAATTATATGCCTATCATATCATGCCCCCTGTCTACTTCTGGACTAGGCTGAAGAAGTTAATGATACAATTGGTCTGGGTGGTTAACAGGATAGGGTTTCTTATGGCGTATTGACTCAACCATACGAGAATGATGGCATGGAATACCCGGACAAGTATGGGTACTATGGGTACTATCTTGCTGCACAAATGCAGTACGCTGTGTGGTGGTGGTCACCTTCCTTGGAACTTCCACATGTTCCGCTAGAGAAAGCGATCTCCCACCCAAATGACTTGAGGGGCCTGCTGTGGATGGTGGGGGGGGACTAGAGGCCGTAGTAAAGTCGGAAATTCAACCGTTGGATACCATGTGTAAGGCCTGGAACTGCCTGAAGTGAACGGTTGGGGAGGGGATGCTGTATTCACCAGCCTTCTCCATTCATAAGGTACGAGCAGTGCCTATCACATTCGAAAAGATTTTTCAGATCCATTTTGAAAAGCTGAGTGTTCATACCCTCTGTGATCTGATACAAGATAGCACATTTGTTACGTGGGAGATCCTTAAAAGCATGCAGGACTAGATAACAGGGGCCGTGTTGTTGTTCTCCAGACTGCGGGAGGTTCTAAAACATACTGGCCAGGTTTCCCACATACCCCACCAATCTCCCCAATGGTACAGTTCATTACGGGCCCGCCGAGCCGCACTAGGCTTGTAGATACCTTATATAAGATTATTAAATCGCAGAAAGTGGACGGGCGGTGGGGTTTCATGGCTAGATGGGAGGCCACGCTAGGGAAGGAGCTGTTGGAAGCACAACGGAAATTAGTATGCATGCAAACTCGTAACCTATCGATAAACAAACGCTTCTGGGTCATCATTTCAAGTTCTTTCACCACGCTTGCTTCTCTCCGGCTCGACTGGCAAGGTACTACCTAGATAGATCCTCTCCATGTCTTGGGTGTGCCTTAAGATCCGGCAGATTTTATTCATGTGGTCTGGGAGTGTCCCCGTATTCGTTCACTATTCTTTGCAGGCATCTTCCTCATCCCAGTACCAAAGTAGTGACTTGGCCTAGTGTTCATTACTGTCTCCTCTTCCTCGTTTCAGTACTGTCAAGTGACACATGGAGAAACGAGGGGTACTACTTTATAATGGCCATCAAGGTCGGGGGAGGGTTAGGTTGGTTGTCAATGGGGATACCGTGTCTCGCCTGAGGGCACCCCACTCCCAATCCTCAAGGACCCTCCACCCAGGTGATCCCCCCCCTCGCTTGTCCACCTCCAGGATCAGAATCCAAAAGCGATGGCCTTTTCCCTGGCCACCTGCATAGAGGATCCAAGGGCGGTAGGAGTTGAGAATACCCTCAGATTTCTCACAGTATAAGGATGTTCATGTCTGAGTACAAATGCATGTGGCTACCTTTCTCATGGATACATTCCTCAACTTTGAAATCCACGTAAGGACATGCTGTGAGAACCTTTTCACAAACCACTCTCCATTACTGCTCATTGGCTCTGTTTTGGCTGAAAGTAATGTGATCTGTGTGTATTTATCTAAAGCTGCCAACTCCAGCGTTCTCAGTAAATATCATACTCTTACGTCCCGTCCCCTTTCCTCCATACTGCAATGTACTGCAATGGCGTCCCTCGCGAGGGATGGGAGACGGAACCTTTTTCACCAGAAAAAAACCTTCTTCCCCTTTAAATTTACAGGCGCGCTGGAGTGCGGCCCTGGGAGCTTCCGCTGACCTGACTCCTCCCTCTGGCACCACACCTCAGCCCCCTTTTCCGCATCGACGGGAACGGGCCGAATCCACCAGCACTCCTGGGTTTGGCTTTGGCCATGTAATTCCATGCGCAGATACTTTTTCTGTCTTTTTATCATACAGGTACTCGGTCCTCAGGTGTCACGCTCCTCCCCGGCGCATGTCGACTTCTACAGGGTTCAGCAGGTGTCCATCCTACGACGGGCTCTTCCCGACTAAAGGCCCTCTGCCTACAGTGCCTTGGCCCAGACCACGGGTGGCAAGCTTGTACTGCGCGCAATGCGCTTTCCTCAGTGTCTCTGAATAACAGACTAGCCAGGTGGAAGGAGCTCTAAAGGACTTCGTCTATCATCGATCCAGGCCCAAGGTAGGGCAGCTCTTTTGCAGTGCATCCCGCAAGGGAGACTCCTTCCCAACAACTCGCACATGCGGGAGGGACCGCTCATGTCCTTGTACCAGCACAAGTACCGAGCCTGAATCAGTTGCCGGCCGACAGGCCGAGGGATCAGTGGATCCCCCTGGTGATGGTGCTGAGGGACTGGAAGGTTCTTTTATTGGGTCTTCACCCAAGGGGCTACGTCCTAGTACTGGCATGTCCGAGGGAGCGCCTTTACGCAGTTCTACCGGCAGATCCGCTGAGGGTGAAACAACTACCAGGCCTCGGCCTGAGGAACAGGGTAGGCCCCATGATCCACACTCAAGAGTCCTGGACGGGGCGGGGCCCAGTGAGCCGAGCAACATGACACAGGCATGTGGAAGGCAGCTCAACAAAATGTCTGCCGCGCCAGTAAATCCAGACATCCGGCTGACGCCCTTCCAAGGAAGGCAGGTGGAGGACTGTGTGTCAACCAGCTTTCTCTTCCTTTGCGCAAGGCAGGTTCCCGCTGCGTCCATATGAGCAGGGCACGCAACGGTTTAGCAGCCGCCTGCTACCCCGTCTGTACCCCGTACCACCAATCTAGCCTGCGAGGACAGGTTCTTTGAAAAGTTCCTCGGGCTCATGAAATCTCCACAGATGGGGGTCATCCTGAGGGACGCTCGCCCCACTGGCTCCGGCGATGCAGGCCCCAGTACAGACTGCTCCGGTCCCTGTTCAGCCTCAGCAGCCCGCTCCGGCCCTCCAACCGACTGGGCAGGTGGTTCCATACCAGCCTCCGCTGCAGCCTCTGGCTCCAGGGCCTGCCCCTCAGCCGGCAGCTCCTAGTACCCCCCTCCGGTGCCGGACCCGTAGGTGGACAAAGATGAAGAGGAGGACCCCGACATGCCATCGCCAGCCAAGGCTTTCCACGAACGTCTGGCAGGGCTGGCAGAGTACTTGGGCCTTCCTCAACCCATGGTCGAGCAACCGGCTGAGGGGGTCCTCGTAGAAGTCCTCACGTTACGTCCCGTGACCCGAACAGGGATCCCGATGCAGAAGGACATAGTTGCCTTGGCCAAGAAAGGCTGGCTCAAGCCTCACTCAGCCCAGCCGGTAAATAAACGCCTGGACGCCAAGTACAGGCAGATGGCGGGGGATACACTGTTGCTATCGGCCCATCCTCAGCCACACTCCTCGGTGATTGCCGCGGCATCACTGTACTCCAAGCCTCAGGCATCCTAAGCCTCCTCCTCTGCGGCGCTGCTAGATAAGGAGAAGATCTTGGAGGCGTACGTGAAGCTGCTCTATTCCAACGCGTCCTTGCACCTGCCTCAAGCCAACGTGGATGCCATGCTGGCAGCCGTTAACCAGAGGCTCTGGCGGGAAATTGCGGATTTCCTCCCAGAGCTTCCGGCGCAGACCCAATCAGGCTTCAGGGCGGGTTTGGCAGAGGCCAAGATTGTGGCGCAGGACATCATGGAGTCCGCCGTGGCACACATTGACACCTCTGGCCGTGCCATCTGTATTGCCACGGACATGAGAAGAACGGCCTAGCTCTGTGCTACCAAATTCAACCCGGATGTCCAGGAATGCATACTAGATCTTCCGTTCGAAGGGGGGGACCTCTTCCACTCCAGAACGGACGAAGAGCTGGATAAGAAGAAAAACAGCTCCCAAACGGCCAACTCTTTATCCATCATTACAAAGACCATGCCCAAACCGTACACCCGGTCAAAGCAATGCTCTGAGAAGGGGCATACGTACTGAGGGTTCCGCAGCTTCCAAAAGCGGATGTCCAGACAGCTTAACCATTCGCCGTCCCAGCATCGGCGCAAACAACAAAAAGGGGTCGGGGTAGGGAGTAAGGGCTTTTTCCAAGAAGGCATAACTTACCCCTCCGGGTCCACGTGTCTCCAATTGGGGCCAGATTTGCTCTTCACGCACTTTTCTGGCGCTAGAATTTCGCGGACCCCAGGATCCTCTCAATAGTCTCCACGGGGTACCACCTCCCTATCCGAGACTCTCCTCCTTCCTCCTCTCCACTCCCACATGTTGGGACAGCAACGCTTTTGGCGGAGATCTGGACTGCAACCTGCGGACGGGCAGGTGTTTCCGGCATCCTACACCAAGGTCACCATCACCACAGACTCCTCTCTCGGGGACCTGGACCCCGCATGAGCAGGAGTACAGCATTAATTGGCTGGAATTGAAGGCCATCTGGCTGGTGCTCAGGGCTTTCCCGCCGGTAATTGAGGGCAATGGCCTCATTCATACAAACAACTCGACCAGCATGTTCTACGTCAACAAGCAGGGAGGTACCAGGTCCACCCCCCAACTGTGCAAGCTGGCAGTCGGCATGTGGGAGGGGGCCCTGGAGAACATCTAGCTCAGGGCGGTCCACCTGCCGGGGGTATCCAACCTGGATGCAGACAGGCTCAGCAGACTGGGAGCAGACAACTACGAGTGGCAGTTGAACGACCTAGTACTGCAGGAGATCTTTCGCAAATGGGGCCACCCTCTGGTGAACCTCTTTGCCTCCCGGGGCAACACGAAGTGCCAACTGTTCACCTCCTGGCAGGGCCCGGGCTCCCTGGGTGATAACTTTCAGATCAGATGGGATGGAATGATAGCATACGCCTTTCCACCCACTCCCTTGATTCACAGGGTAATATGCAAGATCAAGGAGTCTCGCCTCCTCAGCATCATCCTAATAGCTCCATGGTGGCCAGCCAGGCCATGGTTTTCGAAGCTGATCAGCCTCATGGAGAGGCCTCCCATTCACCTGCAGACGGGCCCAGCACATCTTCTGGCACAGCAGGGGGGGCAGGGTCATCCACCCTGCACCAGAGAAATTAGCCCTCACAGCGTGGCTCCTGAACAGGTCACGCTAGGACATCTCAACCTCTCTCAGGCTAATCTAGAGATAATACAGGGCGCCAGGAGCAAATCTCCCAGGGCCCGGTATAAAAGCAAGTGGACCAGGTTCAGTCACTTCGCAGACACTAGGGGCTCTGACCCACTGACATGTTCCCTGGATGACGTGCTCTCCTTTTCGCACATCTCGGCCATTCAGGTGTGCAGGTGGACACTTGCTGCACCTACCTGGCTGCCATTGGGGCATACAGAATCTCAGAGGAGTTTTTTTCCTCTTCGAACCCAGTTGTCAAGAGACATTTGAAGGGTCTCGCCAAGCTCTACCCACCCATCAAGGGACCTCCCCCCGTGTGGGACCTCAACATAGTCTTGGGTGCCTTGGCGCACAAACCATTCGAACCAGTGGCGTCCGCGGACATCAGGCTGGTCACCATTAAGACAGCCTTGTCTTGTTAGTCGGCCTCGCCTTGGCTCGCAGAATCAGCGAAATCCAGGCACTGGTCCCCTCGGAGCCATACACTACGTTTCACAAGGATAAAGTATTCCTACGGATGCACCAAGCATTCTTACCCAAGGTGCCGTCCGAATTCCATCTGAACGAAGAAATTGTGTTGTCCACGTTTTTTGCTGAGCCCAAAGACGAGGCACAGAGAGTTCTGCGCTGCCTTTATGTCGGGCGTGCCCTGAAATTCTACCTGCCTGGACAGGACCAAGGGCTTCCGCAAGTCGGATGCTCTTTTTGTCACCTTCGGAGGATCAAGAACGGGGTATCGGGCCTCCAAGGCCACCATAGCCCGGTGGATGGTCTCGGCCATCAAAGAGGCCTAAGAGGGACAGCACAAGCCACTGCCGGCCAACATGCACGCCCATGTAGTCAGGGCCAAGGCAACTATCGCTTTTGTTAGGGAGAATTCTCTGTAAAGGCTAATTTCCCAAACCTAGTGAGTCCCCCAGCAGCTTTGCTGGATTTTTGGGGTTTATTTTTTTCTCCTGCTAAGAGTGAGACTCTTTTACTCCCACTCTTAGACCTGATTTGAGGTGTTCCTTTGTCTTTCCATGTGTTTTATGGGCTATGGGGTCTTTTACTCCATAGGGTCACATGTGTTTTTGATGTTGGTTACACAGCACCCTTCGTGCCGTAACCCTGGGGGTGTCGTAGCGACCCCCCAACCTAGACTCCATACCATGGGACTGACTACTGATTCCCAGGGCATGTAAAGTCACCATTGGCTTTACTAGTCCCAAATTATGAACAGAAACCAGTACAAACCAGCATATTGTGGCGCACTGGTCGGGGCAATTCGATTGCCCCGGGGTCTGTTGTTCGAGGGGGCACGTCTCCGTCCCCCCTGATCGAGTTTTGGCTGGTGGCAGTGGATACTACTTTTTATATTCGACCGCGAATATATCTCTATGGGATTTCCCATTGTTCGAGGCTACCAACTTTAATTATTTAATTCCTATAGCCTCGAACATACCGCCGGTTTATTTATTTAATATTAATTCACCGGTTGGTATTTTTTGCCAGAACTCGATTCTAAAATGGCATTTGTGTTCTCTTCTGTGTCTCCAACCCAAGTCGAGCCCTTTGTTCTACTTTTTGGCGGGCTTCTCCACAGAAGCCTCCAAAAGTGGTGCCACTCTGTCTGGGATAACACAGGGGGTGTGGGAGGGGGTTTAGGCACCCTGGACTGAGTTGCCTTGGCAACTCAAGTCGCACTCTTGTGTGATTGGCCCAAGTGGTGAGCCGGCCGGCTCACCACTTAGCATGTTTGATTGACAGCTAGTGCTGCATAAAAGCAGGGCTTTGGGGACTGGAACTTCAGAAGTCGCCACAGGACCTAAGATTCCGAGGAGGGAGAAGCTGAGTTGACCTGCAACGACGACACCACCGGTGGAGCCCTGCTGAACCGTTTCACCACTTTTCCCGACGACAGAGGAGATTGCCAGTCCGGAGAGTCTTCTTCCTTTGACTGGTGGGGATAACCAGTTTTGCCTTCTTTTCACCTTCCTGGAGCATCTCGTGGCCGCCTTGCCCGTGCCAAGCACCCCGGCAACCGGAATAGCACGGCTTACCACTACCGCGAAGAGAAGGGTAGTACCTTTTAACCGAAGAACTCCGCGGCTGGTTTCTTCTCTGGCAGTGCAACGACCTTCATCTTTCCTCCATGGCGAGACCTCCTCTTCCTCTGGATGAAACACTGACTTGCACCCGCTGCCAGGAACAACTGCCCCCGCTGGAGCTTCTTTCACACTTAAGGTACTGTGTCATATCGTTCGGGGTGACAGTAAAGCCTCGACTTTCTAACCTGGGCTGGCCTGGGGCAACCTAGCTAACTTTTCCTGACTTTAATTTCATTCTTTGTGTGCAAACTATCTACAAGACTCTTTGGGCATAACCCCACTGTGTGAACCTGGACCCCTTCTACTTACTCTCTCCAAGAGTTGGCCTTGCAATTGACTTCCTTGCTCTCCAGTAGAACTCTGCCTATCCTGCCTTACTGTGGTTCTTTTAAAAGTATTGAAATTGGTCTGCTTCCATAACTCTGCCTTTTTCCCCCTCCCTTTTTAATAACTTATTAGAGTGCCATCTTATGTTAAGCGCTCACCTCTGTCTGAAAATAAGTGGTGTTTCTCATTAAGACTTGTCTAATAGGTAATTAGGATTGTATATATATAATAGTGACTGTGTGCTGAATTTACTTTTCTCTTTGTGCTAGTGTAATCTACAAGTGTGTCTTTAAATAAATAACTATACACTTTTACACCAAAGCTCTGGTCAGTGTTTGCTTGTGCTACTGTATCTCTGTACCTATTGTGTATACTCTATATACTGCTTAACTCTTCTTGAGGGAAGACTGACTGCTCAGCCACAGCTACCAAGTGAATCTGTGTGGTACAGACTGCTACCAAGTGTGTTTACTGGCAAACACCTGTAGTCTTAAATCTTTTGCAGTGGTCCCTAAGGGAACTGCACAGGTTTCTGCCTAACAGCTTTCCAGCGGCATGTCCCCTGGCAAGTCATAAGCAGGGCGGCCATATGGGCCACCCCTTTGGCTTTCTGCAAGCACTACTGTTTGGATGCCGGCTCTAGAGCAGATGCGGCTTTCGGAGTCGCAGTTCTTAGGAACCTGTTTGCTTAGGGGTGGTCTCTTCTCCACCCTGGGGCTTCACTCAGTTGTAATCGCCCATGCAGTATGGAGGAAAGGGGACGGGACCTAAGAGTAGTTATAAGTTACTCCTCGTTGTGACTAACGTAATCTTAGTCCATAGTCCCCTTTCCTCCATACGTCCCACCAACCTCCCCCCTTAAAAAACTGGTGTCATTAGGCAATGTTAAATCTATTGTTGACGCGTCTATGGGGACTGAGGTGTGGCGCTGGAGGGCGGAGTCAGGGCAGCTCATGCTCCCAGGGCCGCGCGCCTCTAAATGGGGAAGAAGGTTTTTTCTGGTGAAAAAGGTTCTGTCTCTCGCGAGGGACGTCCATGCAGTATGTTAGTCACTACGGTGAGTAACTTATAATTGCTGCGGTCAATTCAGAAATATTTTTTCACTACGAGCAGCCACAGTCCATATTGTTTTATAATGTTGCATTCCAAAACCGCCCCTTCAGGAGTTCCATTGCACCTTTAAGGTCTCAGATTTGTACCTCTCCTGTGTCCAGTGCCTTTTGAGGGATGTTGAAATATGGATTTTGTCAATTGATGCACCCGAAAGCAGAGAAGGATCTCATGGAAAAGTGCTTTCAGGCAGAAATCAACGCAGCAGAAAAGTGCTACTACAGGGGATCCAAAGACTGCAAGGTCAGCCCCCGAGACACTGCCTTACAACGGACACTGGCTCTACAACGTTTCTCCCGGACTGAAGTGGGCAAAGAAAGAAACCATCACTCCAGAAATTAATCTCCTTCTCAAACTCATTCCCAATCTTTGAAAAAGCGGCTCCTGTGGTCAAGACATCACTTGGAATCTGATGTCTCTGGACCTTGTTTGGTTTAGACAAGTGACCCTTAACCACCTTTCCCCACATCTTCCTCCACTACAGAGGAGATTGTTTGCTCCAACCTGTTTAAGGCGTTCAAGCAGGCAAACAGTTTGTCATTTCTGCTATCCCTGGTGCTTCCTACGAGGAAAGATGTGAACATCAAAAACTCCTGTATCTGCACGGCTAAGGCATCGATCTGTGCAGGGTGTCCCAAAACGTGGGCCCAGCGCCACATAGCTCCTTATCTGCCTCGTCAGCACCAGCATTGTGGAAGCAGTTAAAGACTGAGCCAGGAACACCAGAGTGAGTAGCTCTACCAAGCATACTTTCCCCCAACACCAATTTTACAGACTCTCCTCTTCCAAGAGGTTTCATTATATTATTTGTGATGACCATCTGCCTTAAGGCTGGCCCAAGTTATGGAGTTAGAACCACTGGAAGAGTTGGCTAGAGATGACCAGTCAGAGGAATCTTTACTTCAATCGGCACTCGACCTTAGTGGACATGACACCGTGCCTATTTGAAATCGGAATGTCTGCGATTTTAACCCGAGGGCTAGATTATGGCTCATTCAGGGCAGAGGTAGCCAGCGCTGAAAATATTTTGGGCATGGTCAAACCGTCTGAAGAGTTTAAGACTCCTACCATTGCTGACATCCTGCAGCCAAAATCCAGCAAGTTGTCATTCCTCTCATTTAGTGGGGCACTGAAGGACAATTTAGCAGCAACCTGGAATAGTCCAGCCTCTGCTCCATCAGTGGGCAATTAGTATGTAACCATTTTGTGTATTGTATAACAAGTCAGTTTACTTGTTATATATGCACAGTTATGTCTTTTATATTGGTTCTTTGTTAGCACAGGCAATTCACTTGTTTGATTCCATTTTGTGCGGGTGGCGTATCCAGATGTATGATTTGAAATGTTCCTTGTAGTGTCCAGTTCTTCGCAGCACACATTTTTTTTTTAATTCTTACGTTGTTAAATGTTTTCATTGGAATGTGCTTAAATCTACATGAATGATAAAAAAGTAATATTGAAGAAATTCTGAATGTATGTGTAAACGTAATTACCTCAGGACCCCATTTTGCATTGCAGATCGTTGTTCCCAGATAAGGGCCTGGGAGGAAAATAATTATTGGGTTTTACCTCGTCGTATGAGTTCCGTTAGTTGGCAAAGCACAAAAACATAAGGCATGTTTGGCCTTGGGACTCGCTCTTCCATACGGCTCGTCCAACACCAGAAAGCCTGGTGGTTGCCCTACAAACTACTTGCCCTTCAATCCCACCAATAGCGAATCCAAGACAATTTGGTGCGTTGGGGTGGTAGATGTTTACATCATGCAGCTTGGTCTTGTGCACTCTCAATACGTCCTCTTAATGTTGCTCAATACATACTTGCCATGTGGGAAGCAGCTCAGGTTGCTAGCCATCACCTCCTTCCAGGCATGCAGGGACAATACCATCAAATGATGCATGATGGAAACGAGATTGGCAAACAGTTTCGGCAGACTTGGGCACAACAGATTGTGTGTTATTCCATGGGCATGGGTGCAGACTTGAGAACACATTCTTGGATGAGAATGGCAAATTGTGTTAAAGAAATGGAGGCAAAGATTTTGGACATGCATTCAGCGGCTCAGATTTGTTTGGGACAAAGGCTGATGAGAGACTAGAGACGTTCAAGAATTTATGCCAAACAGCACAATCCTTGAGCTTGATAGCTTCATCACCCTCCTTCTCTTCCAGTAGAGGGCGATTCAGACCTTGCTACTTTTCTTGTAAGGGGCAAAAAATTGCTGAGCAGCGCCAAACAAAGCAGCAGGGTTAACTGACCTTCTGATTCCTCTACGAATGATAATTTTTCTGAGCCTCAAGTTAAGGCTACGGTGCCCTCTAGCACTCCGGTGGGAAAACTGCATTATTTGTTCACTCAGTGCTGCATCCTTGTCTCCTGTGGGGGGGGATGAGTGAGACAGGATTAAACTATTTTCAGGGCTTGACAGAGCCTCACATTAGAGTGTTTGGTACTACAAATTGTAGTCCAGTGATACTCCTGGCTCTTTTTGAGAAATATAACCTTTCTTGTATCATTGTTGGTGCGCACCCTATGCACAGCATTCTGTTGCTTTCCCGCTAGGATTGCAGTTTATAAATCCAATACATATATAGACACATAATCCTGTTACATCCCGGTCCCCAAGAAGGACAAAGGATTCAAACCCATCCTAGTTTTGAGGCTTTTCAACAAACTTCTACAAAAGGAAGACTCAGGATGGTAACCCAGATGCAGATCTTCCTTACTTAGCAGCTGCACAACTGACCAGGTCTTTAGATCTGCAGGATGGATACTTTCACGTTCCTAACCACTCCAAAAAGACGAGACGAGCTGATGGCAGCAGTGATATTTCTACTGCTTTTGGAACATTTTAATGGCGACTAAAGGTTGCTACACCTCTCAGGACAGAAAATGCCCGATATGGAATACCCTTTTTCAGGGAAAACTGTCGGCTATAATTTCAAAAATCAGCCCGTGGGTGTGGGATTTTAGGACACCACCAGTCAAGGTAGCGTGGAAGAGCAGTCAAGGCATAGTCACAGGAAAAGTGTGAGAGTAGTGTAAGGCTGCAATGAGTCCACACAAAACATTACAAATAATTCAAGTTAGCCATTAAGTATATGAAAATACAATTATTTACTAGGCCTTTTTAGACACACTATGCATTAAAAAAAAATCAAAGGTAAGTAATGTGAACCATATATCACATTTATATACATCTACCCTTCGAAATTAGATTGCATATGCATTAAATACCAGTTTTCAACAGGTGAGTAATCAGATGCCAGGAAACAATTAGAATAAATAGAATAAGCACAGACCCAATTCCCTCTGTCTTATGAAGTCCAGCCAGTGCCCAAAAAGTCCCAAGTTCCGACTAAGGTTTCTTCAGGGAAGGTATTTCAGAAATGATGCAGAGGGTTGTGGTGTTACTTAAAAGTTACTTACAGTAAGTATTTACTTCAAGTCAGATGAGTCCCCCCACACTATCCTTTAGGTAAGTCCTAAAGGAGAAGGTAAGTTCGAGAACCAAAGGCCAGGCAAGACGGTAAATAGTTTAGGGACAATAGCTCTACACCCAATGTTGCACTATGGGCTTGAAAGGGGGACAGAAACAGTTGTTGTGTTCACTTACCCGCCTTACTCCACTTCTTCCAGGTGGCACTGCAGGTCTTCCGGAATTCTCTGAGGACACAATCATCTGTCCTTGGTTCAGGTGAGGGAAGCCCATAGGTTGCGGGGTGCAGAGGTCACTTTTCGTGTCGGAGCTTATGATGGTTCTCTCCAGCTGATGTCACCATGGTCAGGCAGCGACAGGCAATCTTCAAGCGGTGAACACAGAAGCAGCCCTATCACAGCTTCCCTTTTCATGAGATGGCTGAAAATGTGCGGACAGTCTGCTTATGGCATAAGCGGAAGCTTTTGCAAGTCCCAAGGTTCTGCTCGGAAAGACGTCTGCTGCAGCGAGGTAGCCCAACAGGGAGCAGGTCAGTCCACCAGATGGTCCAGATACACTTTCAAAGGCTTTCAAGGCATGGATCCTTGAACAGGGGTTGAGACTTGTTGTTCCCACTGCTCCAGGCGTTGAAGCAGCAACAAGGGTCTTCTGCGATCAGGCAGAGGAGCAAGGCTTCACCGGGGCCATCACTGGAGTCAATGCTAGTCAGTTGCAGGAGTCACCCTCGGGTTGTCAGCGGGCTGTTCATATTCGTAGAAATCGTGGTTCCAACGATGATCTGTCGAAGCCCTCAAGAGCCCTCTTTTTAATCTAAAGATTCATCCTGGGATCTAGCCCAAACCCACCAATCGTAAGGATTTGCAACATTGAAACAGCCCAGGGTTGTCCAATCCTGGACAAACACTGGTCATCACATCCATCCAGCAACAGACTTTCGGGCACCAGAGAATGTGGATTGAGACCAGATAGGCCCAGCCCCCTCTTCCAGCTCTCAAACACAAAGCTTGTTGCCCGCGAAAGCAGCACCTTTTACCAGCTCGGCTTTAATGAAACTGACAATAAACATGCAGAGTTAGTTGCAGCCCTGCTCAAGGACCACGGCCTTGATCAAAAAAGTTCTCTCTCCCACTCACATTAAAGGAAGGACCCTTGACTGGGTATCGGAACTGAACTGCAACATCAACATCACTGATATTCTTCCACAAACATGGACTGATCACTATCTAATAACCTTCTCTGCCACTCTAGATCTCCTTAGCCCCAAAATCAACATGGTTCCCCCACTCCTAACTAGAAGTAAAGTATTATCCCTCTCCTCCTTCTAGCCATATCGGGATTGGAAAGTAACAACCCGGACACCTTGGTAAATACTTTCAATGATGCCATGACCAAAGCATTAGATGCAGTTGCTCCAGCCAAATTACGTAAAGCTAAACAGGAAGCCCACCTAAATACCTGGTTTACGCCCCACCTTAAATCTCTAAGACTACAAAAAAGAAACTCCAATCCATCTGGCCCACTCACCCACTGAATACAACAAAAACAACCTAACCGAATTTGCCAAATCTTACAAAAAAGAAATCATCAAAACCAAGAAGAACACCTTTAATGACAGGATCGCAAAAGCCAACTCTAATACTAAAGAGCTTTTCGCCATCCTCTGCGAACTGGAATCCCCCATTCAACCAATAGACAATGCCCCTAAAAACAAAGCCTGGTGCACAAACATACAAAACGGCCCTCCCAACAAAATGTCCTCGCTCCAATTCAAAATTGCAAAAAAAAAGCCACACTACCACCACTGGATCAACAACTACCCCGTACTCAGAAGAATAAGACTACTGCACTGTTTAGATTCAAGACTATCTCCATAATTGACACAGAAAACATAATACTCTCACTCAAACCCTCAAATTGTAAGGGCGATTCCTGCCCAGCACAATTAATAAAGGACGCAGCTAAGGATCTAGCTCCCTTCATTTCTAAGTTCATAAACTCTTCCTTTAAATCCAACACGGTACCCACCAACCTCAAAGAATCATGGGTCCTCCCATTACTGAAAAAACAAACTCTGGACCCCACCATCCCCACCAACTATAGACCAATCACCACCGTGCCTTTTCTACTTAAAATCCTAGACAGAGCCGCCTACCTACAAATGCAGGATTACCTGGAAGTTAACCACCTGCTTGGCTCACGGCAATCTGGCTTCCGCCCACTCCATGGCACGGAAACAGCCCTGTTAAACCTCAAGACACAAATTGAGGAACTTAAGGATAACGGGAAAACAGCCCTGCTCCTCTTATTGGACTTGTCGGCTGCATTTGACTTGGTGGACCATGCAGTCTTATGCAACCACCTCGAATCTGCCGCCAACTTCACCGGAGATGCCATAGCCTGGGTCCAATCATTCTTAGCAAATCGCACCATGCGAGTCTTCTCCATATCCGACTCCGCTGACCCTATCAAAATAACCTGTGGTGTCCCACAAGGATCATGTGTCTCCCCCACCATGTACAACATCTTCACCAAGCCTTTGTTTGACAAGTTGGACAGACTGGGTGTCATCTACACCAACTTTGCAGATGACACCCAGATCCTCATACCCCTTTCGGGCGACTACGAGACAGACTCAGCCTTTGTGAACAAGATATACACCCTCATTCAGGCCTGGATGGCCTCACATGGCCTCTGCTTGAACGACGATAAAACGGAGTTACTAATCCTAGGCTCTGAAGCCAACATCCAAAACCTATGCCCAAACTACACATCCTTCAGCATTGATAATAACCCTATCAAAGTGATGTCTGTAGTTAAAACCCTTGGATTCTTTCTGGACTCCTCCCTTACTCTCAAGAAGCAGGTAAACTCCCTCGCCTCTTCTACTACCTATGCCTGCAAACTCATCCGCGCAACCAGACCATACCTCTCCAGCGCCAGCTGCATCACCTTAGCTAACGCCCTTATCATGTCTAGGTTAGACTACTGCAACGCCCTGTACTCTGGAACCAATAAATACATTACAGACAAACTCCAAAGACTACAGAATAATGCCCTGAGAGCAGCACTAAATATCCCCTACAGAGAACACATCACTAACTGCAGAAAAGAGGTCAACTGGCTAAAAATAACAGATATAATCCTACTTAAAACAGCACCCCTCACATCTAAATGTCTAAACAGCCTAGCCCCCCCTATCTAATTGAAAAAATCAATAGGAAAATGTCCATGCGACCCACGAGATCCGCCAACACCTTCAAATGAGAGATTCCAAGGTTTAAACGATCCACCGCGGGAGGTACTATCTTTCCTGTCAAAGCTGCTCACTGCTGGAACAAATTACCACTAGACCTCAGAATTGAACAACCAAACCCGAAATATACCCAAAATATAGGCACAAGATAATCAATTGGCTGCGCACCAATGACACATAATTTGACTAACACCTAGTTTACTCCCTCCCAGCCACTACCTACCCCTCGCCTTGTCACCCCAAGACATGCCCTGTTCCTGGGCATATATTTGTATATATTCTTGTATTTATTTGCTTTTTTGCCGTTTGTGTTTTATAGGCATATGCTTGTATATATTTTTACATTTATTTTTGCTCCTATTGCCGTTGTGTTGTATATACTCATGCCAAATACTGTAACAAGCTTAAGTCTTCATGTAATCTGTTGCGCCCGGTTACCCATGGGTTTGGCGTGCATTACCAAATAAATAAATAAACAAACAAACAAACCGGGAAAGAAGTTACAATATATGGCATTTCCTGACCTTGGAAAATAGGATGAACGCCAAAGAACAAGTGAAAATCTCGGTGCACAACCATTTTAGGGTGCTAGACACCTTTACTAGCCATTCACGGTAAATGCAAAAGTGCAGGAGAAAAATATCACATAAATCACAAAGCTGACACCAGCTTGTTGTAGACACATTGTGAAAGTAACCAAAAAGCTATTTGGTAAAAAGTTATAAGGATACAAAGTGTCCTAACTGCACTTTAATGTAGGCTATGTGTGCAATTTCAAAAATACAAGAATTCCAAAACAGAGACAAAGGCCCTCATTACGAGTCCAGCTGTAGCCGTGCCGGTAAAACCGGCAGTCTGCCGACGGACCCGCAGTGAATTACCACTGCCAGACTTGCCAGATTTACCGGGGCATTACAACCCCTGTGGTCCGGTAAATCCAGCGCCAGCAATTCTGTTAAATCCCCATTCCCGTGGAGTCCCATAGTACTCCATGGGAATGGGGACCGCAGAAACACTGACACCATGTCGTAATGGTGCCAGTGTTTCCGTGCATCTCTGCGGACTGGTGCCGTTCCGCCGGCCACGTCCGACCTGGCGGGCGGTACGGCACCCACCCGCAGAACTCGTAGTTTGCTGGTGTGGAAAACGGTGCCGGTATGGTTTTACCGGTACCGTTAATTCGGACCAACAAACTTGTAATGAGGGCCAAAGACTCTCAGTACTGACAGTCTTAGAGACTAGTCAGTTTCCCATAAGAATGAGCAAAACAGGCAAGGAAAGTAAAGCAGAAGGCTTTACTGACCTCAAAAGGTCAGGACAGGTTCAGAAATGAGCAAAAAAAAGACTTGAGGGAAAGGTGCAAAAAGAATCTTTCCTGACACTATTCAAATGTTGTGGCCAGTGGCTATCCATGATTGCACCATAGCTTTGCAATAAATATATATATATGTGTGTATATATATATATATATATATATATATATATATATATATATATATATATATATATATATATATATTCTCTTAAATCAATTATGTTTAAACCCTTTGTTTTATTCCTTAAACCCTGTTTTGGTTAAACTTGCTTAATAAAGAGTTTTCTCTGAAAAGACCCAAAGTGTGAGATCCTTCTTGTCATCATGTCGTCACAGCATATATGAATCCGGCAGAGAAAAGAAACAACGGAAGACCATTTGCCGGGCTCTTGACACGTTAAGACAGATTGTAATTTGAAAGTGGTAGATAGTTAAATTGAGTCCATACATACTGGTAACCACTCCAAAATCTGTAGAAGAAATAGAAGACAGATCCACGTTCCTGATAATTATAAACCTATACTGGAACCTGCTGAAAATAACAGTAACAGAGATTGAAAAATGCATTTCATCAAAAATCGACAAAGCAAATAAACGTTATGATGGTCCGATAGTGCTTATATGTGTTGACTTAAATATGAGATGCCTGGATCAAGACAGTGCTCTGCTTAAAAGGCTAATGAATTCACTGGATAAAAATAGAGAAAAGTGGTTCAAGCTGGTGGAGTGTAAGAACATGCATTTGTTAAACGGCCAGACAGAAGGAGATGTTCCGGGCAATAAGACCTGCTGAAACGGGCAATACAAATCCATAATAGATGATATCTGAATCTCGACTAACCACCTAGAGACAGTTCATAGGTTGGAGGTCGTCAAGCAGACTGTCAGTGGCCATAATATCCTAAATCTACTCTGGAACGTGACCTATACCCGTAATGTGGATAGATCTAGACAGTCATTGGAGATTAACCAGGGTGGAAATCGATTAAAGCTCAAAAAAGCTGAAATAAAAAAATTGACACCGAAGTATCTGGAGGAAACTAAAGAATTACGGGAAGACATCTCATGTGAACCCTTGCTGGAGTCGTACAAAGTGGTAAAGACAGGAATGAAACTACCACTACTGAAACCGAGATATACATATAGTCGTTGTTACGCTCACCTGGTCTCTGCGGGGGCATTGGGGCCCTCCTTGGACTGGACTCCTCTGGTTCAGGCTTCACCCCCAGCTACGATAGTGTGGACTGCTCTGGTTGCTGGCAATACCCTTGGGAGAAGGTAAGAGGCAATCAAAATGCTGCGGCTGGATTGCGATCTCCCTTGAACCCTTCATTCCAGAGTGAGATGAGCATGCGTTTCCCCATATGATCTCACCTGTTGTTTTCTAAGGATGAGCTCTCTGTCCTGCTTTCTCTCAGCAGGGGCGCTGTTGCTGGACCAAGTTGCGTCACTGGTCTGTGTGTGTGGTGGCCCAGTCCGGCTGTGACCAATCCACCTTGAAGGTAAGTTTTTGTAGCAGTGATTATTGTCTGTGTCCTTTTGTATTGACTTTTCCCCAATGATTATTGTCAGTAATGTTGTAATGTCCTTTTTCTCCCCTATAGATGTGAAGATGGCCACGTGGAGTCGCGGTGATGGGAGCGAGTTCAAACGGTGCCAGAGGAGATTTTGGAAGACCCCATTAGAAGTTAAGTTGGGTTTCCGGATGGTGCACAAGGGTTGCGTATTGCATGGCCAAGCATTAAAAGTTTATGCAGTTGCTAACCTTGTGCGTTCTGTCTCCCTTGCAGGTTCGGTCTGACGGCGCTTGATGGCGAGCGGTTATCCGAGGGCCTGTCGGCTGCCAGATGGATGGATTTGTGAGGATGCTGAGCCGGAAGGTGTTTCCTGTGCTGTTGGGCGTTCGGAACAGGTAAGGATGCGAGGCGCTGCAGGCGTTGGATTTGCAGAGACAGGTAAGATGCACGTGGAAGCTGCTGAGTTGGATTCAGGCAAGCGGCGCTTCGAGCGATGGCGTGGCTGGACCCAGGTAAGGTGCGCGCTGTAGCTGCAGAGTGGAGATCAGGTTAGCTGAGCTTCGAGCAATGGTGTGGTTGGACCCAGGTAAGATGCGCACTGTAGCTGCAGAGTGGAGATCAGGTTAGCCTCCGCTTCGAGCAATGGTGTAGCTGAGTCAGGTAAGAGTGCGCTGAAGATGGAATTCCAGAAACTGAAGAGAAGCGTGCAGAGCTGAAAGTTGGTAAGAAGCTGTAGACGGCGGTTAGCGTTAAGCTGCCCACAGCAGACTAACGCGAAGCGCCAGCATGGCAGGTGGGGCTGGTTTATATAGCCTGGTATATAGCCTGGCCCCAGCCACTCCCCTTAAGCCCCGCCTTGTGGCCCCACCTTACCACTCCCTCAGACTTCTGCATGTGCCACCACTGCTTTTGTATGGCCACGCCCGGCCTGGATGCACGTGCCTTAGGCACACTGTATGCAGAGCACACTTCCAAATGAGCCTGGCGCCAAAGGCGCCAGCACTGGGTCCATTTGGGCCCTGTAGGGCATAAAGGTAATGGCCCTTGACCAGTGGCCATGACAGTCGTTCAATTGTGGAACAGAAGAAACATCTAAAGAGGGACTTGAGAGACATGCAGCGGAAGCATCAGACCACACCAGGAACGGATCTAAAGCAACTGATAAAAGCCAGGAAACTAAAATACAGGAACTGGATAATCAGTTTAGATTAACTCGTTAACAAGAACAAGGGGAGGAAATGATGAGAACGATGTCCACCCTAAATACACGAGAAGTATGGTCCCTAATAAATAAAACAACACTGAATCAGCAAAGTCGACTTAGCAGTGGAGTCACTGAGAAAGACTGGTTGGCCCATTATGGCAAAGTTTTTGCAAATACAGGAGAACGGAGAACAGAGCAAGGGAATCAGGCATGAAATGGACGTTAGATCTATTCTAATTCTAGACATGATAAAAAAAAATTGAAAAACTCCACAGCAGCTGGGCCAGACGCCCTCTCACATGTAACATTAAAAAAAGACCCAGAGGCGTGGGCAAGTTTCATAATACTAGTACTAAAGAACATTGAGAGAAATTGAATTCTACCAAAATCTTGGACATCGATTATAACAGTACCGATTTACAAAAAGGGAGCAAGAAATATCCCAGCAAACTATAGGCCCATTGTGTGTATAGGAAACATCTTTTCATCAAGTTGCAGATCAAACTAATGCAATGGGCTGAGGACACAGGAATTGCAGATCCTCGTCAATCAGGATTTACGAAGGGGATCGGGACTGATTTAAATGTATTCATACTATCACTGCTAAAGCTTAACACTATTAGGACCAAAGGCAAGCTTTTCATAGCTTTCCTCAACATGAAACAAGCCTTTGACGTTGTGAATCGCCAAAAACGGTGGGGAAAAATGCGAGCCTTGAGGTGCCCAGAAAATCTGCTGGGGCCTATTGAGGCACTCCATCAAAAAGGAACAACTCGAGTAAGATTAGATGCAAAGGGAACTTTATCAGAAATAATTCAAGTTAACAACGGTGTAAAGCTGGGATGCCCTTTGGCAGCAACGCTTTTCAAATTGTTTATAGCAGATTTACCTGATGCATTCCGACACACAAAGCATTTTTCACCAAAATTGAATAACACACAGATTCCATTTATTGCATACGCAGACAATCCAGTAATAATGGACCAGACTTGGATTGGTCTACAATGGTTATTGGACAAACTCCAAGAATATATGAACGAAAATGACCTGAGGATAAATAGCACAAAAACCAAGATAATGACCATTGAAACAAACCATAGAACAAAAGCAAAAACCTATACATGGAAGATTGGACAAGAGAAATTGGGAACAATAAATGAAATCTGTTACTTGGGCATAATGTTTAACATCTCGGTGGCAGAGATGAAGTGGCAGGAAGAATTATATCATAAAGCTATGCTTTTAACCTCCCAAGGAGCCCTATTACACGCATGTTACGGCAAATTCTCAGCAAAACCCCTCAGGATGTTTTATGTGAGTAAAGTGATAACTTTGACATATGGGGGAGAAGGAGTGCTGAACTTATCATGGAAGACATGGGAAGCCTTAGAAGGGACATTTTGGAAAAAACGCTAATACTCCCTAAAAGCCTACCTATAGTTGCGCTTCGTCCAGAGTTGGGTTTACAGTCCCTTCAATCAATCGTTTTGTGAAAATCTCTAGCCCTCATGCGCAAATTGTTAGAAGAACATCCAGCGAAGAGATACACCTTTCTCAAACAACGAGAGACAGGTAAATGATCAAAGACTCTAAATGACTGGAAGCAAAAATGTGAGAAATTTCTAGTATATTTAGAATCCTCACTAAAACAGCTAAATGAAAATCCATAGAGAGTGAAAGTAAAAGTGAAAAGAAGTGACTGGATAAACACCACAGAGGCAAAATTGAATTTGACTGCATTGAGAAATACAGCCCCTAATTTTCGACAAAGAAATACATTGCCTAGATATCTGTTAAAATGTCCAAGTAAGTTACACTGAGATAAATTGCTAAGGATAAGGTTAGACATATATCCAACAAACGAATATCTTCACAGAACAGGACGAGGAGGAGAAAACAACAGTCAATGCAGGTTCTGCCAAACAAATGGGAAACTAGAAATAGCTAAACACTAACTACTATATTGCCACAGATTGGTGGTCGAGATTTTTAGAGGGTTCTAATTATGGATTTGTGTGCGTAGGAATACATTTTCTTGATGCGATCCTGAATAAAATGCTAATATACGCTGACAATAGAAATATCGAAGGCAGCAATACGAGGGATCGTATCTATAAAGAGAACTATGGACTTACATGGCTTAAACTGTGATTTTAATGATGTTCGAGAAAAAAGTATTTCTAGCGACATTCAGGATGACAATAAGCGTAAAGTTTGAATGTAAACTAAATGACACTTC
The DNA here is from genome assembly GCF_040938575.1 of Ambystoma mexicanum. NCBI lineage: Eukaryota > Metazoa > Chordata > Amphibia > Caudata > Ambystomatidae > Ambystoma > Ambystoma mexicanum. Next base: position 392,578,824 of record NC_090937.1, read on the forward strand.
TTAATAATAATAAAATAATACAAACATTTTTACCAGCGTATATACATAAAAGAAATTTAACAAAATTCTGATTCAGATTACAAAGCCCAATTTACACACCTTTGTGTTTCTGTTGTGATGAATCTGAGGATATATCGTCCCTTCTCCTCTAGGGTAACCTTTTCCCAGGGGGCCAGGGTGGTGCACCCACAGTACAATAATCCCTCTGGAGGCGGTACGCAGCGGGAAGATTACCTGGGGGGTGGGTGGGTCCCCTTATGGGATTGGCGATGGTCATCTTCAGGAGACACAGTATAATTCAGCTGGCAGTCCTTTAACGCGTTGTCAGGAATGATGCACCCTCCCATCTGCCCTGATGTGACTGACATGTTTTACTGTGAAATCAGTTCAGCTAATTAATTCATGCAGTATTGACTTAGTATATCTGAGACCATGTACTGAGACGAGGAGGAGGACTGCAAGGATGAAGATCAGTCTGCTAAACCAAAGTGAACAGTCTAGTTCTTGTGGAAATCTCATTGGTTAAGGAGAACTCCCTTTTCCAACATGGGAGTTTAAATGTAGGACAGCTGAAATGCAGAGAGAGATCCCTCTGGGTTACGGTGACCGGAGTAACAAAGCTGCCAGCTGGAGAGCGGAACACAGACGCAGGACCGGCACGGAGAAAGGACGCATTCTGCCAGGGAAGGAAAGAGAACGAGCGTAGCCTGGAAGCTGGCTACTATGAAGCTCACTCACTCATTAGACGCGAGAGCGCCTTACCGTGTCCAGAGCAACGCCAAGGCAAGAGCTGACCGCAAGAAGGACATGAAGCGCTGCGAACGAGAAACCGAAGCAAAGGGAAGCGCAAGGACTACCACACCCTCCGAACAGAATCTCACAGCCCAGAGGATGGGAACTGAGAACAGTTCTCTGAATGGTTGGGAGAAAGCTGAGAAAAGAACAGAAAGGACCAAATAAGGGTCTGAGAATGTTTTGGTCTAATACACTGAGAGAAATACAGAAAACCAGGGGAGTAGTTACCCCAACCAATAATGGATGCAACAAATGAATGTATAACAAGTAAGCACAAGATAAAAGGAACATTACCTTAGCATTACCTTAGCAGAAGATTGAACCAGGCTGTTGTGAATTGAAATTGTGAGTCTGGAGCCACACCCAAGTGAAGTAGAGCACATAAGGGAGTCAAAGACTCTGTCTGAAAGCAAGTTTGAAAAGAAGGAATGCTACGTTTGGCAGGAGAGTAAACCAAACGAGCCTGAAGTTTTATTGCAAGTCTGGGACCTGCACCCAAAAGAGAGACAATCCCCTAATATTGCAACACTATTTCTTAAACATTATTTTGAATCCTTTTGAAAGCCCAACTGGCTGACAACATTTATGTTTGCTTTATGAACACTATTTTATTTAGAGTGAGATCATCCCTACACCATTTTGATAGTTTATAGAGTGATGGACAGAAATACGTTTTGGGACGTGACAAGGACAGACCTTTACTTTTCAGACATCATGACTGTTCATTAGTTTTTCTGAGGCATCGGAGCCCCTCTTATATTTACAGATAGAGAGGCCTTTTTCCCAACCTTTTGGGAGCAATAAAAGTCTATACCCAAAAACATGCCACCCTTGTGTCCAAGCCTTACTTCTGGTACCTAACAATGTCCATTTAATCCTTTCTTTGCGCAGACATTCTTCAGGGGTCCTCTTCTTGTTGTCTGCATTTTATCTGGGGGCTTACACCTTGATTAAAATTCTCTGCAGAAAATTAAATAAATGCACACTATGTGGAACTCAGTTCATTATATAAACTCCTACGTCTCGTCCCCTTTCCTCCATGCTGCATGGCCGTCCCTGCATAGGGAAGGGACTGGAACCTTTTTTCCCACAAACTGCGCATTCCTCTTAAAATGTATGATGCGTGGGGCACGGCAGCGCGCGTGTGCACGCTCCGCTGACCCCCTCCTCTGCCACCTCACTCCAGTGCCTGTGGTTCCTAGAAAGTTTCTCTGGGTTCATTCCACAGCATTTTGCTTTCCCCATGTTTTTCCATTGTTATTCTTTCACCAGCCTCTGGTGCCTCGCCTCCCCCAGCACATGTCGGGTATGGGGGGATTCAGCAGGTGCGTGTCCTGCAATGGTTCTTTCCCGGTGTTGGATCTGCATGCGCCGTGCCTTCAGTGCCTGGGATCCGACCATTGTTGGGATGGCTGAGTCGCTTGTGATTGGTTGACCCCACGCTCTTTGAAGAACCATCTCAGGTGGAGGGAGATTTTTACCAGCTCGCCAACAGGCCACCGGAAGGACTACGTGTGCAGGAAGACTAGGCCAGAGAAGGTAATTACCCTTTTCTCAAAAGCAGCCTGCAATGGGCACTCCTTCCCAGGGAATCCACAGAGCGGGAGGGGTCTTACAGTTCCTTCTACCAGTAAGGTTCCCGAGGTTCATCACGCTACCGGCCCTCTGGCACAAAGCGCAGCCCATGGGGGCCCCCACGGCACCTGAAGCCAGACTAAGGGCTGAGTTCACATAGAGGGTGGAATGGTCCTTCGGGCTAACGCTGTGGTGCACAGCATATCCTGTGACTTCCACTACACTTACGTACATGGAGGCAGGAAACCAACACCCGAGGCTGGCATTGAGGGGCCGGGTGCCCTCGCAGGGGTGTGAGGACAGATTTTTCGACAAATTTATGGTCCTGATGAGATCACAGCAAATGTCCGGGATCTTAAAAACCCTGATCAAGGAGGTGATGCTGCAGTAGCCTACGCTACCTGGGCGCCCTACAGCACCCAGGGGTTTGCAGGCCTCACTGGTTTGGGAGGGCCGATATTACAACAAGGCCCTATGCAGCGTATGCGACCACCAGACTCTGGGGCAGTTCCCGTAGTTCTGCAGGGGCCTTTAAGCCCCATTATGGCGGCCCGTTGTTAGGGAGAATTCTCATTCTATGGCTAATTTCCCTCACCTAGTGAGTCCCCCAGCAGCTTTGCTGGATTTCTGGAGTTTATTTTTTCCACTTGGTAAGAGTGTGGGCCTTTTTCCCATTCTTACATGTGTTTTGCCATGTGTATTTCTAATGTTTGTGTGATCTTTGTCTCTGGGGCACACCACTCCATGAGACCCACTTTTATGTGTGTTACACAGCACCTTCAGTGCAGTGACACAGGGTTGTCTTTTAGACTTCCCTCTGACTCCATTTTTCTGGGGCTGACTACTGTCCCCCAGAAACATTTAAAGTTGCCATTTACTTTATGTAGTCATTTGAAACTACAGACCCAGTACACCCCATTTTACATGGAGTACTGGAAAGGGTTAATTCCTATCCCTTTTTTGTCTGTCTCTCTCTGAGCTTTGTTTTGCTCTTTTAACATTTAGACTTGGCTGGTGGCAGTGGTATCTACCCTAACTTTTCTACCGCGATTATACTATATAAACGTGCTATTGTTCTAGGCTATTATATTAGCCTCCAACATAAACCTGCTTGACCAAATACTCTTTCTTTTGGCTCCGGTCAGGTTTATTCCCCATTTCTTTTTGGTAAAGTCCTTCTTGTGTTTTACTTTGCGCGGCAAACCATGTTTGCCTTCTTTGTTCACCGTCTTTTGGCAGGCTTCTGCCAAGAAGCCCTCCTCTTGGCGCCTGTGTCTATAGGTGGGCTGTATGTGAGGGAGGGGAGTAGTCCCCCTCTGCACAGGGTATCCTAGGAAACCCAAGTCGCACTTTGCCATGATTGGCTGAGATGGTTGTCCAGGCCGGACAACCCCCTGCTGCGTGATTGACAGCCAAGCTGTGTGAATGGGGGATTTTCGCATAAAAGGCAGGACTCTTGGGTTGGAAGTCAGTCGCCACTGAAACTGCAAGGAACCGAAGAGAAGCGGAGAAGAAGACGGCTGCTGCAACCCCGAGCGAGTCCCGGTGAAGCCCTGCTGCAGTCCTGAGCTATCTACCCTTCAACGACAATGACCTTTGAGCCTGGTTGGATCAACCAGCTCATTTTCCACAGGCAGAGGATCCTCTTCTTGGTCGAAATCGCTGCACACTGTTGTAGTGGTCCGGATAGCCTCTGAAGAGCCCCTCCTGTTTTAAAAGAAACGCACCTTTTATTCACTGTCGCTGCTGCTAGCCTCATCCCTGAGTAGTGCAGCTCACTCCAGATGTCTTCCTTCTTGTCCCCACGACTGAAGCTCCAGGAACTGTGAGTCTGCAGGAAACTACGAGGAACAACTGCCGTGGTCCCAGCTTCTTCAAAGAATAAGGTACTGTGTGCAGCTTCGAGGAACTAGGGTGAACCCTTTTCTCCTCATCCAAGGCTTGCCCTTGTCTTCCTTCCCTCTTATAACTTTTGATTCCTCTGTTGACAATATCCAAGTACTCCTGGCAACGTTGAATCTTCAACTGTCTGACTGTGTGATCCTCGACAACAGGAACCTAGTTCTACTTGACATTGACGCAGGCCTATTGACATTTATTTTCCTGTCAGCAAGTGTTCTCTGATTCTGTCTGCCTTGACAAAAGTATTGCCTATGATTTTTGCCCCCAACTCTCTTTTGTGAACTCAGGTGCTAAGTGTGTTTTTACCCCGGTAACATTTCTGGCCGCGGATACGTGTATCTTTCGTAAGACCGAACTGTCATTAATGTCAAAAAGTGATCGCATATGTATTCCTGGTAACGTCTTTTGTTTCACAACACTGGTCCGTCCAACCATAAGGTACTTACTTTGAGTTGTTCTGCACAAAGAGATTTGGTTGTGTGTAGTGTATTTTCTCCAGCATGGGGTCTGGCATGGATTCACATGCTTATGAATATTCCCCGTCGTCAGGTCAGGAATCCTCGGTAAAGAAAAAATCCGTATCAGTTTTGTTTCTGATCTGTCTTTCTTAGTAGTAACTAATCACTGATCTCTGGGTCATACTGCCCCCACCCAATGCCTGCCCTCTACCTAAGCCCCTCCCCTGGCAGCCATCCTCAGATTTTTACTGCACGTTCAAGTGTTGAGAGTCCTCGTGTTTTAGCTCTCGAGCTTCTACTGCGTTTTCGCGCTTTTTCAGGAGATTTTTCTAATTTTTTCAGTTAATCCAGCCTCAAGCTCCACCGTTTCTACTTCCGATAACGGGGACCCGTTTTGGAATTCTTCTACGCCCCTCAAGGGTGAAGTTTTCGTCGAGTTGCGCTTCTTGGAGGATTCCAGAAGATCTGTGGCCTACCACAACGGACATGGCCCAGGACAAGGGGAAGTTCGACGCCCGGATCCAAGCTGTTCAGGAGCTGCCCAGGATGCGGATTGCAAAATGTTTTCAAGGAGGACGAGCATTCGAGATGTCTCTACTACCTTCATGAGGACAAGACGCACGTGGAGAAGGACTGTGCGTTCTGCAAGAACCTGTCGGAACGGACCAAGCAAGAACGTTGTTCCCGCCTCGCCGCCTGGCTGGAGAGGGGCACAGCAGATGAGAAGGCGAAGAAAAAGTCTGAGCGGTCTTCTAAGGCCTGTGAGGGTGCCCCGACGACGGGGACGCAACAGAAGGCCAAGCACCGCTAGTCCGCGGGCACCGAGAGAGCCGAAAGGTCGGGCTCCTCGGCTGCCAGGCAGGGGGCGACTTCCCCAGCACGATAAACCACAAGCCAGCGCTCTGGTTCGGGGAAGAGGAAGTCCGAGAACCCGGGTAAGCTTCTGGAGAAGCCCCGGTCGATCTCGAAGGGAGCCGAGGGGGAGCGAGGCGATGACCCTCCCCCCAAAGCGAAGGCCCAGGACGCACCTAAGGTGGTGAGGGCCTTGATCCACCCAGCAAAGGTCTCTATCGAGGTTGTCGCAGCGGCCCTGGCGAAGCCGGCAGAGGCTACGCCAGTGGAGGCGGCCTCGGGGCCCAGAGTTTCCCTGCCGCCGCGGAGGGAATCCTCTTTCCAGACCATCGTTAAGACCCCCGTGAAGACCCCGGCGGAAAATGAGGGGAGGGGGCCGGTGGACATTGCGGACTCGGATTCAGCCTCCGAGGAGGATCCGGTGGAAACCGTGAAAGGCCTCAACGAGAGGTTCATAGGCCTCAACGAGAGGTTCGAGAAGGTTCGATCCCAGGGGAAGGTTCCCGCTGATGTGATCGAAGATAGCGACGATGGCGACGAAGAGGGCCCAGTGGAGCAGCCATCCCGTCCGTCACAGCCATTACTCAAGCCCCAGGATAGCTCGGCGGCCATTTTGTTGGCTATCCAATCCTTATGTACTGAGATAAGGACGAGGTTACCACGGACCCAGATGGAGGTTCCAGAACCAGGCCCGTCGTGAAGCCCTCTGAACAAGCGGAAGAGAGTCCACCCCGCTCCGCCATTCGTGCCTGCGAGGCCTGTGGACCGCTCATCCCCCTCGCCGGACCCTCGGGAGGATACGGCGACGGATACAGCAACAGGGACAGACGACGACGGCGGCGATGATGCAGCGGCATCCCGTCATCACCCCCCCTCGGGCCTCTCCGCCCGACGAAATTGGCTCTTTTCACGCCATGATAGCCAGGGCATCCAAGCTCTTCCAGCTCTGCCCTGAGGAACAGAAAAAGATAGGTTTTCTTTACCAATGACGAGAGGCCAAGAGAAAGACGGTCCTCGCTGTGCCGTTGCTCGACGACATCTGGGACGAGGAGCTGGCTATCCTCAAGAACCCTTCCACGACACCCGCCAAGAGGGACTGGTACGAGAAGAAGTACCGGTTCCCCGATGCCGCCCCCTTGTGCCTCAGGGCCCAGCCCACACCGGACTCTGTCGTCTCGGCAGCGGTCAAGAAGAAAGCAGCGGGTGCGGCGGCTTCCACTTCCCCGCCGGACAGCGAGGGCAAGAAGTTGGACTCCATGGGACGATGAGTCAACTCGTCGATGGTGACGACGATTAAGGCGGCCAATGCCTTAGTGATTGTGGCCCGTTACGACAGGGAGCTTTGGTTCAAGATAGCTCCTCTGCTAGACTTCCTACCAGACGACAAGAGGGCGGAGGCCCTACAGATTGTGCAGGAGGGAGAGGTGGCGTCGGATCACGCGATAACGGTGGCAACGGACATTGCCGATACCGGATTTCACCAATTGGGCAACAGGGTCTGGACATGCCGTTCAACGGCAACAACCTGTTTGGAAAGACGGTGGATGAGTCCCTCCAGGCCATCAAGACAGACACGGAAACAGTCCATGCCCTAGGAGTCCTTCAGCAACGGTGGCCCTTTCGGAACTCTGGAGGCAGACAAGGAGCCTCCAAGGGATCCAGCGGTGGCTCTTCTACTTACCGCCAGGCGGCCCGCTCCTCGCCCCAGGAGGCCTACAGAGGCCGCGGCAAGCAAGGAGGGTCTCGCCGCCGTCGGCAAGGAGGCCAAGGCGGCAAGGCCTCTTCCAAGCAGGACTGAACCGGCCGTAGCGTCGGTCCCCCACCAAAGCACCCCGGTGGGAGGCCGGCTGACGAAGTTCGTCAGCGTGTGGGAGTCCATCTCCACCGACCGTTGGGTGCTGGACACTCTGGCCCGCGGACACTCACTGGAATTTCAAAAGAAGTGTCCTCGCATTCCTCCCATGGCCAGGAAGGAGAATCACGTCCCTCAACTGCTGTTGGGAGGTAAGGGCGATGCTCAAGAAGGGTGCCATCAAGCTCGTCCCCAAGAGGCGCTGGGGCTCCGCGGTATACTCAAGATACTTCCTCGTCAGAAAGAAGACAGGCGGTTGGCGCTGCATCCTGGACCTGCGTCGGTTTAACAGATACATCAAGGCACAGAAATTCAGGATGGTCACCCTCAAGCACGTGCTGGGACAGCTGGAGGAGGGCGACTTCCTATCGTCACTGGACCTGGAGGATGCTTACTTCCACATCCCCATTCTAAAAGAACACAGAAAGTTCCTCAGATTCGTAGTCCAGGGGCGTCGCTACCAATTCAGAGCCCTGCCGTTCGGATTAAAGTCGGCACCCAGGGTGTTCACCAAGTGCCTCGCACCTGGGCCGGCGTCGCTGCGCCTGCAAGGGATCCACGTCTACCCCTACCTGGACGACTGGCTAATCCATGCAAGGTCAAGAGAGCTCGCTGTTGAACACACAGCGAGGACCGTCTGCCTGCTCAGGGAGCTGGGATTCGCCACCAACTACCCCAAATCCCATCTGGTCCCGTCGCAGGTGGCACTGTTTCTGGGAGCGAAGCTCGATGCAGTGAAGCGACTGGCATCTCCGTCGGAAGAAAGGACGAAGGCCATTTTGGGCAAGGTGCAGCGCCTGTTAGCCACGGATGTGGCCAGAGTGAGGTCCATCAAGTCCCTCCTCGGGATGATGTCCTCATACATCTACCTTGTGCCCCTTTGCAGACTTTGGATGCGTCCGCTACAAGAGTTCCTCAACGCCCGCTGGATTCAAGCGGCGGGCCGCTTCGAAGACAGGATCCCGCTCGACGAGGAGTTCCGTCGGGTGATTCTATGGTGGGATGCCCGCGAGCACCTCGCGGCAGGCATGGACTTTCAGGCCCCGGCATATCAGGAGACTGTAACGACTGACGCCTCCCTGGAGGGATGGGGGACCCACACCGGAGATCTCCACGCAAGAGGCCTCTGGCTCCCGGAGGAGAGGTCTCTTCACAGCAACATCCTGGAGCTACTAGCAGTGTTCTGGGCGCTCAAATCGTTCCTTCGTTCCTTAAGGACAAAGTGGAGAGGATCTTCACCGACAACACCACCACGATGTTCTACATCCGGAAGCAGGGAGGCACCAGATCCACAGCCCTATCCAAGGAAGCCCAGGATCTGTGGCACTGGGTCGTCGCCCAGGGGATGTTTCTGGTTCCCTTCCACCTGGCAGGAATAAAAAACACCATCGCGAATCACTCAGCAGGGAGCTGCGCTCGTGCCACGAGTGGAAACTACGCCAGGACCAGGTGGATCGGCTCTTTCAACGGTGGGGCAAACCCCAGATCGACCTGTTCTCGACGGCGACGACCTCCAAGTGCCAGAGGTTCGCCAGCAGGTTCGCACAACCGAGGAGCATGGGCGATGCTTTCTCGTTCCCTTGGGACGGCCTGTTCCTGTACGCGTTCCCTTCGTTGCTGCTCCGTCTCATCAACCAGCCCAAGAGGTCAAGGTGCAGGATGATCCTCGTCGCACCGGCGTGGCCGAGACAGATCTGGTTCCCGGACCTTATGGACAGCGTCCCCACCTATCAAGCTGGCGACGGACGCGGATCTTCTCTCCAGAGAAGGAGGTGCCATTCTCCATCACGACCCGGAGTCGCTGAACTTGCAGGCTTGGCTCCTGCAGCACTAGAGTTTGGAGGATACGATATCCCGGCTGACTGCAGAGAGGTTCTTGCAAAAGCCAGGGCGTCATCAACTCTCAAATGCTATGGACATAAGTGGAAGAGGTTCTCTGTCGGGTGCCGTGCACAGAAGATTAACCCTCTGCGGATTACGGCCCCTCAAGTATTGCCGTACCTACTGTCGCTGGCCAAAGCTGGACTGGCTCACGCTGTTAGGGAGAATTCTCTGTAAGGCTAATTTCCCAAACCTAGTGAGTCCCCCAGCAGCTTTGCTGGATTTTTGGGGTTTATTTTTTCTCCTGCTAAGAATGAGATTCTTTTTACTCCCACTCTTAGGCATGAGTTGAGGTGTTCCTTTATCTTTCAATGGGCCTCATTACGACCCTGGCGGAGTGGGTTTACGCCAGCGTTATTCGCGGCGGACCCGTCCGCCCTACTACGAGATTCCGTAGCGCCATGGAGCGTTTTCCGCCTGGTTTTTCCGGGCGGAGAAATCCATGGCGCTACGGGACCTTGTTGTTAATTACGCCACCGTATTTTACGGTGGCGTAATTAACGCCTTCCCCACTCCCATTATACCCTATGGGGCAAAAATGGGAATGGGGAAGGGTAAAATGGGGAATGGGGATTTACCGCCCCGCCAAGGTCGGAATGGGGCGGTGAATCCGCCAACCCCCATGGCGCTATCGGCAGCTTTCCGCCGTGCTCCATGGTGCATTTTGCACCGCGATTTCCGCCAGGGTCGTAATGAGGCCCAATGTGTTTTATGGGCTATTGGGTCTTTTACTCCATAGGGTCTCATGTGTTTTTGATGTGGGTTACACAGCACCCTCCGTGCTGTAAACCAGGGGTGTCGTAGCGACCCCCAATATAGGCTCCATACCCTGGGACTGACTACTGTCTCCCAGGGCATGTAACGTCACCATTGGCTTTACTAGTCCCAAATTATGAACAGAAACCAGTACAAGCCATCATATTGTAGATGTACTGGTCGGGGCAATTCGATTGCCCCGGGGTCTGTTGTTCGAGGGGGTACGTCTCTGTCCCCCCTGATCGAGTTTTGGCTGGTGGCAGTGGATACTACTTTTTATATTCGACCGCAAATATATCTCTATGGGATTTTCCCATTGTTCGAGGCTACCAACTTTAATTATTTAATTCTTATAGCCTCGAACATACTGCCAGTATATTTATTTAATATTAATTCACTGGTTGGTATTTTTTGCCAGAACTCGATTCTAAAATGGCATTTGTGTTCTCTTCTGTGACTCCAACCCAAGTCGAGCCCTTTGTTCCACTTTTTGGCGGGCTTCTCCACAGAAGCCTCCAAAAGTGTTGCCCCTCTGTCTGGGTATCACAGGGGGTGTGGGAGCGGGTTTAGGCACCCTGGACTGAGTTACCTAGGTAACTCAAGTCGCACTCTTGTGTGATTGGCCCAAGTGGTGAGCCGGCCGGCTCACCACTTAGCATGTTTGATTGACAGCTAGGCTGAGTGAATGGGGGTGTGCTGCATAAAAGCAGGGCTTTGGGGACTGGAACTTCAGAAGTCGCCACAGGACCTAAGAATCTGAGGAGGGAGAAGCTGAGCCGACCTGCAACGACGACACCACCGGTGGAGCCCTGCTGAACCGTCTCACCACTTTTCCCGACGACAGAGATCTCCAGTCCGGAGAGTCTTCTTCCTTTGACTGGTGGGGATAACCAGTTTTGCCTTCTTTTCACCTTCCTGGAGCATTCGTGTCCGCCTTGCCCGTGCCAAGCACCCCGGCAACCGGAATACCACGGTTTACCACTACTGCGAAGAGAAGGGTAGTACCTTTTAACCGAAGACCTCTGCGGCTGGTTTCTTCCCTGGCAGTGCTAGACCTTCATCATTCCTCCACGGCGAGACCTCCTCTTCCTCTGGACGAAACACCGACTTGCACCTGGTGCCAGGAACAACTGCCCCCGCTGGAGCTTCCTTCACACTTAAGGTACTGTGTCCCGCCTGGCTTCCCTTGCGACAGATCGTTCGGGGTGACAGTAAAGCCTCGACTTTCTAACCTGGGCTAGCCTGGGACAACCTAGCTAACTTTTCCTGACTTTAATTTCATCCTTTTTGTGCGAACTATCTACAAGACTCTTTGGGCATAACCCCACTGAGCGAACCTGGACCCCTTCTCTTTGCTCTCTCCAAGAGTGGGCCTTGCAATTGACTTCCTTGCTCTCCAGTAGAACTCTGCCTATGCTGCCTTACTGTGGTTCTTTTAAAAGTATTGAAACTTGTGTGCTTCCTTAACTCTGCCTTTTTCTCTCCCTTTCTTAATAACTTATTAGAGTGTCATCTTATGTTAAGCGCTCACCTCTGTCTGAAAATAAGTGGTGTTTCTCACTAAGACTTGTCTAATAAGTGAATATGGTTGTATATATATAATAGTGACTGTGTGCTGAATTTACTTACCTCTTTTTGCTAGTGTAAATCACAAGTGTGTCTTTAAACAAATAATTATATACTTTTACACCAAAGCTCTGGTCAGTGTTTGTGCTACTGTGTCTCTGTACCTATGGTGTATACACTGCATACTGCCTAACTCTTCTTGAGGGAAGTCTGACTGCTCAGCCACAGCTACCAAGTAAATCTGTGTGGTACAGACTGCTACCAAGTGGGCTTACTGCCAAACACCTGTAGTCTTAAATCTTTTGCAGTGGTCCCTAAGGGAACTGCACAGGTTTCTGCCTAACGCACGCCTCCATCAAGATACATCTGGCTGCCATTTCCCGATACACCAGAGCTACAGGACGGGCGTCCTTGTGGTCTCATCGCCTGTTGAAGGAATTTATGAGGGGACTATTCCGATCGTTCCCTCCGGTGAAGGCCCCTGCCCCGGCATGGGAGCTCAACGTGGTGCTGACCAGGCTCATGGGGCCTCATTCGAGACCATGCAGGCGCTGTTGAAGTTCCTGTCGTGGAAAACAGCATTTCTTGTGGCCATCACCTCTGCACGACGAGTGGGAGAGATCCAGGCCCTATCTTGCAAGCCTCCATACTTGACTTTTCATGACACAAGGGTGGTGCTGAGGACGCACCCCTCCGTTCTGCCCAAGGTGCCGTCGTACTTCCACCTCAACGAGCCCTTGGTGTTGCCAGTTTTCTTCCTGTCGCCTTCGTTTCCAGCCGAGAGGACTTTGCACTCGCTGGATGTGGCTAGAGCGCTGAAGTTCTACGTGGACCGCACAAAGAGGTTTCGGAAGACATCACAGCTGTTTGTGAACTTTTGACCTGTGAATCAAGGGAAGGCTCTCTCAAAGGCTTCCATTTCCAGATAGCTCTCCGGCTGCATCATGCACTGTCACCAGTTGGCCAACCGACCGCTGCCCAGCTGTCCGAGAGCCCATTCGACCAGAGCGATCGCTGCTACCACGGCGTTCCTGTCTGGCGTGCCCCTGCTGGACATCAGCAGGGCTGCTACATGGAGGTCGACACACACCTTCACAAGATTCTACTGCGTCGATCAGAACTCCAGGGAGGAGTCCAGGGTCGGCCAAGCAGTGCTGCGTAACCTGTTCACTTAAGGTGAGCCTGGTGAGGAGGTAAGAGATGCTTAATGTTGAGTTTTTGTATTGCTTAATGTTGAGCCTGTTGCCACCTCCCGTGGTTGTGCATGTGTATACTGCTATGTATTCTTATATTTATGAGCATGTGAATCCATGCCAGACCCCATGCTGGAGAAGGAACAAGTTACTTACCTGTAACTATTGTTCTCCAGCATGGGTCTGGCATGGATTCACATGCGAACCCTCCCTCCTTCCGCTCTGCGGCTCTTCACTTGGTCATACTGCCCCTTTACATGCTACCAAATCTGAGGATGGCTGCCAGGGGAGGGGTTTAGGTAGAGGGCAGTCATTGGCTGGGGGCAGTATGACCCAGAGATCAGTGATTGGTTACTACTAAGAAAGACAGATCAGAAACGAAACTGATACTGATTTTTTTCTTTACCGAGGATTCCCGGCCTGACGACGGGGAATATTCATGAGCATGTGAATCCATGCCAGACCCATGCTGGAGAACAACAGGACAGGTAAGTAACTTGTTCCTTACGTGTGGTTTTAATTTAATAGAAGTGAAGTGTTTTGCAAACAGATGGTTTAGAAATAAATGTATATTTTTACTTTTTAACCAAAAACCTTGAGTCAGTGTTTGCTTGAGTCGCAGTAATTGTGGTCCTTGGTGTAATTTCTACTACTGCTCATTTGCTCTTGAGATAAGTCTGGCTGCTTCGCTACTGCTGCCACTTTAACAGTGTAGTACAAGCTTGTACCAATGGCGAACATGTATTACCACTTGTAGTCTTAATTGTGTGTAATGGTCCCTAAGGGCACTGCACAGGATTCTGCCTAACACCCGTCTCCAGCCTTGTTCATCACTGCAGCCTCTCCCAGCCTATCTGGTAACCCACCAGTGCCCGCGCTGAACACGGGCGAACGGGCAGTGGGCGCGGCAGGTCACAGATGGCCATGAGAGCATGTTGATGTCTCAGCGTCTGCAAAGGCATTCTACTCATGGAGGGGCTGGCTGTGTTTTTGGGCATCCTGGGGCCCCAGCAGGAGCAGACAGAAGCAGGAGTGCTGGCCGGGATTCTGACCCTAGGGGCATCAGGAATTCCGTTGCAAAAGGATGTGGCCTCCCTAGCTAAAATGGGGTCGCTCAAGCAGCATAGCATGCAACCGGTAAAAGGGAAGTTGGATGCAAGATGTAGGCAGGCGAAGGGGGAGGTCATCCTGCTGTCCTATCCGCAGCCCCATTCCTCAGTCAGAGTGGCAGCATCAATGTATGCTAAACCACAGTCTGCCTCAGCCACAAGGTCTGCATTAGCAACCCCCTCTCTAGAAAAGATAAGCTACTAGAAGCATTCGGTAGCAAGGTGCACCTAAACTTGGGTCTCCACCTTCGTCAGCCCAAAGCGGATGCCATTTTGGCAGCAGCCTACCCAATATTGTGGCGGGAGATCGAGGAATACTCTCCAGATATCCCGGTGCACAGGCAGGCAGCATTTAAACCGACCTGGCAGAGGCTAAAGTCATAGCAAAGGACCTCATGGAGGCATCTGTGGCACACATCGATACAACGAGAAGAGGAGTCTACATGGCCATAGACATGCGCTGCATGGCGTTGATGCATGCCGCCATATTCAATACGGATGTGCAGGATCGAATTCCAGACCTGCCGTTTGAGGGGGTGTAATTGTTCCATTCTCCCACCGACGACAAGCTCACGAAGAAGGTAGTGAACTCGCAAACTGCCAAGTCCTTAGCTATCTTGGCAAAGCTGCCCGCCAATGCATTCTGATGGATGCAGAGCAGAGCACAGGCCTAGCGCCTCCCGGGGGATTCCAGGAGAGCAGAGCCAGGGAACCAGAGAGGTCCCCCAGCATGCACAGGCGCACAACACTAAAGAAGTTTTTTCTGTCCTTCTCTCAGCTGCTTCTGATACCAAGAAACATTGAGGCGGGCGTCCGGGTCAACAGCTCCCCAGTGGGGGGCAGGCTGGCGCTTCACAGCCGGTACTGGGGCCACCTTCTGTCAGACTCTTAGGTGTTATCTGTGATCACCTCAGTGTTTCGGCTAACCATCCCAACCCCTCCTCCATCCTCACCTCCCCTCATACAGATCAGGTCATGGAGGAGATCTCATCGCTAGTGCAGAAAATATGATATTTCATTTATAGCGCGCCCGTACACAAGTGTTTAAAGGCGCGACGAGGCAAGGGAGGACAAGACAATGACCTGACTAGGCCCAGTGACATTGAGATCGCGCAAGTGCAGGGAAGAGGGAGGGGGGGAAAGTGCAAGGGGCAAGGAGTAGTGAAAAGTGCTGAACACGGGCGAAAACAACAAGTAGTGCGGCCAGTAGGTGGCAAGTGCAAGAATTAGGCGCAGACAACAGGTGTCTAGTAAGTTCAGGTAAGGGGACTGTAGAGTTGCAGATACAGACCCAAGTGCATGGAGGCAGTATGGGTATGCAGCTGGGTGGACAGGCACCTGGGCCCGAATCCAGAGGGGAGCCAAATGCTGAGTACATTAACAGACAGAGATCAGCATGGGAGAGGAAGAAAGAAGGCAGAAGCAAAGAGGAAGGTCTTGAGGTGCTTCCAAAACCAAAGATTGTTCTCTTCAAGTTTTAGAGAGGCTGGGAGGCTGTTCCAGGGGGGGGCCCCAGGCTCCAGCCGAAGAAAGAGATCTGCTACCAACTCGTTGCTTGGAGAAGCGACTGACCCTGAGGGAGTTGGAGGTGGAGGAGCAAAGAGCTAGAGTAGGAAGGTATTTCCAAAGGGAGAGTTGAAGGTATTGCGGACCCAGGCCCCTGAAGGACTTGTGGACAATGCAGAGGGTCTTAAACTTAATTCTTGCAGCCACTGGGAGACAATAAAGACATTTCAGGGCTGGAGAAATGCAATCCCTGGGCTTGAGGCCAAGGACAAGTCTTGCAGTCCTGTTCTGGATGAGATGCAGAGCGTGGAGAGTAGAAGCAGACCAATTTAGAAAGAGGCTGTTGCAGTAGTTCAGCCTTGTGAGAACCAGAGCTCTAGGGACAGTGAGCTTCTGTGGGAAGGTGAGGAAAGGAAGAATACTTCTGAGGAGGAGCAGTTGGTAGTTTAACTTCTTAGAGACATTAGAGATATGAGGAGAAAAGGAGTGTGGAGTCGAAGATGACATCGAGGTTCTTAGCCTCAGAGGTGGGAGCAGGAAGAGGTCCAAGGGAGGCCGGCCAGAGAGTGTACCAATAAGGAGGATCTCCATTTTACTAGAATTGAGGCAGAGGTTGTTGGTGGCACACCATGCCTGGATTGCAGCCAGACAGTCGGAGATGAGAGAGGGAGAAGAGGTGGCAGAGGGGAGCCTGAAACCAAGCTGAGTTTCATCCGCATAGCACTGAAAGTTGGAGCAGAGAGCAGCAATGTGGTGGGCGAGAGGTGCCAGGTATTGGTTGAAAAGCCAGGGAGAGAGGTTAGACCCCTGTGGAACACCACAGGTAGAGAGTGAGATAGATGAAGGCAGTGGAACAGGTGCCACCCTTGCAGAGTGGTTCAGGCTTATATTCCGGGATCTTTGCCATTCAGAAGAACCACCAGGTGGACCTGAGGTTAGTTCTGGACCTATCTCATCAATCTTTCCCTACCCCTCCAGAAATTCAAGTTGGTGAGGCCAGTACATGTAGCAGAAATTCTGTGCAAGGGAGCCTGGATGTGCTTCCTGAATACGCTTATTTATACGTCCTGATTTGGCAGCCCCACAAACAATTTCTCAGATTCACAGTCATGGGAATGCGTTTTCAGTACAAGGTCCTGCTGTTCGGGCTGATTTCAGCTCTGCGTTTCATTACAAGTATAATGAGCTTGGTTACAGCGCTTCTCTGAGCCAAGGGACATCATGTGTAACCTTAGCTGGACGACTGGCTGGCGAACAAGCTCGTCCCGGCCACTTCGCCAGCAGAGGCACAGTGGACCATGACTTGTCTCGCAGATCGGCTTTTCGACCTTGGATTTTCTATCAACGACAGTAAATCACAGTTAATTCCTGCCTAATCCTTGGCCTTTCTGGGAATTAGATGGGATACACAGCTGTTGAAGATCTTTACGACCTGGGAGAGGGTCAGAGCGATTCAGGCAGCAACTGGTCCCTTTTTCAGCAAAAGGGAAACATCGGATTGGTGGTGCCAACATTTGGTAGCACTGATAGTGGAACGCATACTGGTGGTTCCTTACGCCAAACTGATGATGAGGAGGATCCTGATGCATCTTGTGAAATCTTGGAATCAAGCACGGGGTCATCAAGCGTACAGGGTCTCCATTCCGCAAAAACTAGTTCCAGATCTGCAGTGGTGGAGTGTAGAGACAAACTTGACAAGGGGGGCTCCCTTCAGTCAGCCAGAGTTGTCAGTGATCATTGTGACAGACTCGTTATTTGAGGGATGAGGAGCCACCATGGGCATCTTATCCGGTGCATGGGTTATGGTGCACCCAGGGCAGGAAGCAGCACATCATCATATTGGAGATGATGGCTATCCAGCTAACCCTCAAGTGCTTTCTACCCCACGTTCAGGGGAAACAGTTCTCATTAGGACAGACAACACCACATCTGTTTTACCTGAACAAGCAAGGGGGCGCAAGGTCTCCTCCTCTCTGCTGACTAATAATCAACATTTGGGAGTGGGATGTATCCCATCTTCTCCAGCATGGGGTCTGGCATGGATTCACATGCTCATGAATATTCCCCGTCGTCAGGCTGGGAATCATCGGTAAAGAAAAATCAGTATCAGTTTCGTTTCTGATCTGTCTTTCGTAGTAATAACCAATCACAGATCTCTGCGTCATACTGACCACAGCCAATGACTGCCATCTCCCTAAGCCCCGCCTCTGGCAGCCATCTTCAGATTTTTACCGCACGTTCAAGTGTTGGGATCCTCGTGCTATTGCTCTCGAGCTTTAGTGCGTTTTCGCGCTTTTTCATAGGAAAATTCTCTTTTTTTTCGGTCAAAAGAGCCTCAAGCTCCACCGTTTCTTTATCCGATCAACGGGGGACCCGTGTCGGATTCTTCAACGCCCCTCAAGGGTGAAGATTTCGTCGAGCCACGCTTTTGGAGGACTCCAGAAGTTTCTCAGGCCCATCTCGGACATGGCCCAGGAGAAGGGAAGCTCGACGCCCGGAAAGCTGTTCAGGGTCTGCCCTGGATGCCAGCTTCAGAATGTCTTTAAGGAGAACGAACACTCCCTTTGCCTCTACTGCCTGCATGAGGACAAGACGCACGTGGAGAAGGACTGTGCGTTTTGCGGCAATATGTCGGAGCGGACCATGAAGGACCGCCATCTGCGTCTCGCCAACTGGCTGGAAGGGAAGAGCCCGTCAGGCGAGAAAAAGAAGAAGTCCGAGCGGTCTTCTAAGACCTTTGAGGGCACCCCGGCGACGGGAGCCCAACATAAGGCCAAGCACCGCGAGTCCGCTGGCACCGGGAGCGACGAACGGTCGGGCTCTACGGTTGCCAGTCAGGGCGCATCCTCCCCGGCGCCATCAACCACGAGCCAACGCTCTGGCTCGGGTAAGAGGAAGGCCGAGCACCCGGCGAAGCTCCTGGAGAGACCCCGGTCGAGCTCGAAGGCCCCATCGGAGGGGGAGCGAGGCGGTGACCCTCCCCCCCAAGGAGAAGGCGGTGAGCGCACCTAAGGTGGTGAAAGCCTTGATCCACCCAGCCAAGGCCTCTAACGAGACAGTGGCGGCGGCCCTGGCTCAGCCTGTGGAGGCTACACCAGTGGAGGCGACCTCGGGGCCCAGAGTCTCCCTGCCACCGCGGAGGGAGTCCTCTTTCAAGCCCATCGACAGGACCCCCGTGAAACCTCCGACGGAGAAGAAAAAGGGGGGGCAGGAGGTCATCGTGGATTCGGCCTCAACCTCTGAAGAGGAGCTGATCGAAGTCTAAAGCCACGGCATTGGCGTGGAAGACGACCAGCCTGTCGGGAGGGACCCCGACGTAGGAGAGGACGAGAACGTCGAGGGTGCCGATGAGGCTCCTGACCGCCCGTCGGAATCCCTTCAACCAGTGCCGCAAGACAACTCGGCAGCCATTTTGTTGGCTATACAGTCCTTATGCTCGGAGATGAGGACGAGATTGCCGTTACCACCAACGGAGGAACCGCTCCCGACGGGGGACCCGGAGCCAGGCCCTTCTGGGAGCCCTCCTCCTAAGAGAAGAAGGATTCATCCTCCACCTCCTTTTCAACCATCGTGCCCTGCTCAGCCCTCCTCCCTGTCCACGACCCGTGGGGATGATACGGGGACGGACACGGCCGCGATGGGTACAGACGACGAGGTTTACGACGAGGATCTTCCTTCGTCACCTCCTCCCCGGGCTTCCCCGCCCGACGAGATTGGATCGTTTCATGCCATGATCGCCAGGGCATCTGATCTTTTCCAGCTCTGCCCGGAAGAGAAGAAGGTGGAAGGTTTCCTTTATCAACGGCGCAAGACCAAGAGGAAGACAGTCCTCGCTGTAACTCTACTGGACAATATCTGGGACGAGGGTCTCGCCCTTCTCAAGAACCCATCCACAACGCCTGCGAGAAGGGATCGGTACGAGAAGAAGTACCGGGTCCCGGACGCGGCCCCCTTGTGCCTTCGGGCACAGCCAACCCCGGACGCGGTTGTCTCCGCGGCGGCCAGGAAGAAAGCAGGGGGGGCTTCGGCCTCTATGTCAACCTCCCCCCTGGACGGCGAGGGAAAGAAATTGGACACGATGGGACGCAGAGTCATCGGCAGCGACAACGATTAAGGCTGCCAGCGCCTTGGCTATCGTAGCCCGCTACGACAGGGAGTTGTGGTACAAGATCGCCCCCCTGCTGGACTTCCTACCGGACGACAAGAGGGCGGAGGCCCTAGAGATCTTGCAGGAAGGAGAAGTCGCCTCGGACCACGCCATTACGATAGCGACGGACATCGCTGGCACTGGGTTTCGCCAGTTGTGCAACGGCGTGTGCCTTAGACGGCGTGGATGGCTCAAGGCAACGGACTTCCGGCAGGACGTGCAGACCAGAGTTTTGGACATGCCGTTCGACGGGAGCGACCTGTTTGGGGAAAACAGTGGACGATTCCCTACAAGCCATCACGACGGACACGGAGACGGCCCGGGCTCTTGGTGTTCTCCAGCGACGGCCGCCCTTTCGGAGCGCTGGAGGCAAGCAGGGTGCCTCCAAAGGTTCCGGCGGGGGATATTCCACCTACCGTCAAGCGGCCCGTTCGTCGTCACAGGAAGCCTATAGGGGACGAGGCAAGTCGGGCAGACCCTGCCGTCGTCGCCAGGGAGGACAAGATGGAAAAGCCTTGTCGAAGCAGGACTGAACCGGCCGTGGGGTTGGGCCCCCACCGAAGCATCCTGGTGGGAGGCCGGCTGGTGAACTTCGTCAGCGTGTGGGAGTCCATCTCCACCGACCGTTGGGTCCTGCACGCCCTGGCCCAGGGTCACGCGCTCGAGTTTCTAAAGAGGTGCCTGTGCGTCCCCCCTGTGGCCAGGAAGGAACATCACGTCCCTCAGCTTCTCCAGCATTGAATCTTTCATGGATTCACATGCTTAGAATATTCCCCGTCGTCACATTGGGACCCCTCGGTACACATATATAGCCTTTTTCTATAGGAAAACTTCCGACACTTTTGTGTCCTATCCCCGTCCTTTTAGGACCTGCCTACGCATGCTCCGCAGGCCGTCTCAGTATGAGGCCCGCCCCCGCGGTTCCCCTTCAGATTTCAACCGTCTCCAAAGTAGTGGGATCTCCTCGTGTTGTCTTACTATTTTGTACTAGGTTGCCTTATTGGATTTCGAGTACGATATGTCCTCTGTATCAGGAAAAGCGCTGTTCCGTCCATGCGCGACCTGTGGCTTGAAAAAGGTTTACGAGGGGGACGAACATATGGATTGTATATATTGCCTCCACCCTCACCATTCGGCGGATGCCTGCGACATATGCAAGGGTTTTTCTCAAAAAACCCTCAAAGACCGGAACCGACGCCTGGTGGCATGGCTGAATGAGAGTGCGGGGGCATACCCCCCTCGGAGGTAGGCTCCACATAGTCGGCGAAAACATCACGCCGCTCGGCCTCGTCGGAACCACCGGTGAAGAAATCAAGACCGTCGGAAAAAGTCGTCTGGAACTCACTCCACTACAGACTCATCGTCAAAGAAATCATCCTCATCAAAAAAGCATGAGAAGGAAAGGAAATCCTCCTCTGGCGATCATCACAGATCAACCACGAGTCGAGTAAAAGCGGGCACAGTGTGGAGAAGGCGGGACCGCCAAAACCACCTGCGAAGCCTGCGTCGTCGACGGCGATCCAGTCACCGGCCGCCTTCCCGCCACTAGCGCAAGGGGCATCCTCCGTCCCGTCGACAATGGCGTCGACGAGAGCCTCGTCGACGGGGGTCCTACAGGAGGCCTGCAGGCCTGAAGTCTTCGACCCTACTCCCCCAGAGGCTTTGCTACAAGAGCAAGCTATGTTGCTGTCCTCGGAGGACGAGAGCGAGAGAGTGGCTGGCCCAGCAGACCTAGGGCTACGAGCGGCTGCCAAGTCGTCGACGAGGGCGTCCGTTACACCGGTATCTGCCCCTCTCCTCAATCGGTTTTGTTGCTGGATATTTTGTCCTCGCTTCAGTCCTTGCTACGGTCGTTGGACCAGCGACTTCCCCAGGCCAGCCTGCCACAGTCACCCGTCGACGAGCCGGGCCCATCCCGTCAACCGCCGCACCCACGCACGCCAATCTCAACACTGGCGCAGGAGGAAGGTGAGCTGCCAGATTCGGAGTCGGACAGAGGAGCCATGTCAGAGGTCTCTTTATCCCCCTCCAGGGATCCTACCTGAGTTAGAAAACCCCAGAACCCAGCTCACCCGTCCCCTCCGGACGACATTGCGTCATTCCATTCGATGATGGAGAAGGCATGCAAAGAATTTGGTCTGTCCCAGGAAGAAGAGAAAAAGGACTGTTTTTTGTTCGACCACATGGGCAAGAGAAGGAGGTCGGTGTTCTCGATACCGATACTTGACCATGTATGGAAAGAGGGGTTGCAGACAATGAGACACCCATTCTCAGAACCAGCAGTGAAAGGACGCCTAGAAAAAAAGTTTAAGGCTCCAGAGTCTACACCCAAGTGTCTATCCTCTCAACCAACACCAGACTCGGTGGTGTCGGCGGCGGCAGCGAGAAAGGCAAAGGCACAGCACAAGTGCACGACTCCACCCGAGAATGAAGCGAGACGCCAAGATGCCTTTGGCAAGAAGGTGCTCTCCGTGGGAGCGACCACAGTAAAGGCAGCAAACTCTCTGGCAATTGTAGCCAGATAAGATAGGGAGATGTGGCACAGGCTGGCTCAGCTGCTTGACCATCTTGCGGAACAACAGAGGAAGGCGGCGATGCTACTGGTCCGAGAGGGCGAGGAAGCCTCAAATCACGCAATAAACATTGCGGTTGATCTTGCTGAGTCGGGCTTCAAGCAAGTCAATAATGGGGTCGTATTACGTCGACAGTCATGGCTGACGTGTACCTACTTCAGACCAGAAGTACAATACAAGGTCTTAGATATGCTCTTTGAGGGAGACCTTCTTTTCGGTGAGAAGGTGGACGAGGCCCTAAAAGGGATGAAAGAAAATTCGGACACGGCACGTTCTTTGGGTGCCCTCCAGAGTGGCAGAAGCTACAAGTCTTTTCGCCCCTTTAGAGGGGCTTCAGGTAATTCAAGATTCTCTTCGGGAGACAGATCCTTTGCCAGATCGGCTTACCCCTCCCAGGGATACCGACGTGCCTCACAATCGGCTAACCGTCGACGAAACTTCCAGTCTTCCAGAAAACGACCATCATACCCATCGTCGACGAGAGACAAGCAAACTAAAGATCAGCAGTGACGTTCCACAACCCGTTCTGGGGGGGAAGAGTTTCAGCGTATGTCAACGAATGGGAAAGGATAACGATGGACCAATGGGTGTTAGACACTATAAGACACGGACACTCTCTTCAATTCAAACACAGCCCTCCGCAAATTCCACCTGCGTTCACCGCTCAGTCCCATATGAAGGCACTGCAACAAGAGGTTACACTCATGTTAGCGAAGGGAGTGATAGAATTAGTTCCAACATCACAGAGTGGCCAAGGAGTCTACTCAAGATACTTCGTCGTAAAAAAGCCGAACGGCAAATGGCGTCCCATTCTGGACTGACGCGAGCTCAACAAGTCCTTAAAGAGCCTGAAATTCAAGATGCTCACTCTGCAGGAAGTGATCCGCGCGGTTCAAAAGGGAGATTTCCTGGCGTCCCTGGATTTACAGGACGCGTATTTCCATATTCCAATGTGTCGGAAACACAGGAAATTCCTACGTTTTGTAATAGGGCGAACCCACTACCAATTCACGGTTCTTCCTTTCGGGCTCAAAACCTCCCCCAGAACTTTCACAAAATGCCTGGCTCCAGTGGCGGCCTGGCTAAGGAAGCAAAGCCACCATGTATACCCATACCTCGATGACTGGCTGGTAAGGGGATCCTCCCCAGCGTCGACCAACACAAGTCTGCAAGCCACCATGCAGCTTCTACAACGACTAGGATTCGCCATAAACTTCGAGAAATCCTCTCTGCGGCCATCGAGAACGCTGGTATTCTTGGGGGCACAGTTCGAGACTCAGCTAGGGCTGGTGAAACCTTCTTTCGACAGGACCTCGAGACTCATTCAACAGGCGGCCCGGCTACGGCGAAACACCAGGATCTCAGTGAGAAAGTATGTTTCGGTCCTAGGGGCCATGGCATCCTGCATCCATCTGGTGAGAAACTGTCGACTTTTCATGAGGCCAGTCCAAGAATTCCTCGCAGACCGATGGACACAGGCTCAGGGATCGTGGTCGGACAGGATAACCGTCGACGACGACAAGCTACTTCGGACCCTTCAGTGGTGGCAGAGCTCCCACAATCTAAACAAAGGTGTGCCCCTACAGGAGCCGGAGTTCCAGAGCACCATAGTTACGGATGCGTCCCTAACCGGATGGGGAGCGCACATGGGTGCTCTCCAAACGCAAGGTCGCTGGTCTCCAACGGAGTCACTCCTACACATAAACGTACTGGAACTCAGAGCGGTACGATGGGCCTTGAAGGCGTTCCTACCACACATCAAGAGATCGCGGGTGCGGATACTGACCGACAATACAACAGCCATGTTTTATCTGAGGAAACAAGGAGGGACACGATCAAGGACTCTCTCCATAGAAGCCCAGAAAACATGGCATTGGGCACCGAAGCACGATATCTCCCTCGTGGCTCATCACCTTCCAGGAGTGAGGAACTGCCAAGCCGACTCCCTCAGCAGATACATGGCCCAGATACACGAGTGGGAAATGGACACGGGTCACTTGAAGAAAGTGTTCGAGAAATGGGGCCACCCCCCTCTGGACGCCTTCGCGACCAAAGAAAACAAGAAATGCAAGACATTTGCAAGCAGGTGGCCCCAAGAGGGTTCGGTGGGGGAGGCGTTCTCCTTCCCATGGACGGACATGTTCCTCTATGCTTTTCCCCCGTTTCCCCTCATACGGAAAACAATACAGTGGATACGCAGATACAACTGCCGGGTGATTCTAGTGACGCCATACTGGCCGAGGCAACCGTGGTTCTCAGACCTCCTCCATCTATCGCTGGAACATCCCATAGCGTTTCCGAAAGTCCTGTACCTTCTATCCCGGGACAGAGGCACGGTGTGGCATCACGACCCGGACAGTCTCAACCTTACGTCCTGGCTCCTGACTTCTCGGAATTCGGGGCTTTAAACATTTCAGAGGAGTGCCAAGAAATTCTGCAGGCAGCTAGAGCCCCTTCCACTAACAAATCCTACTCCTATAAGTGGCGTAGATTCTGTGAATGGTGTAGAAAACAGCGGGCCCTACAACCATTGTTGGTGACACCGGAACAAGTTCTACCTTACCTGTTCCTCTTAGCAAAAAAGGGATTGTCCCCCTCATCGATAAAGGTACACCTGGCAGCCATCTCGAGGTTCACAAGGAAGAGGCAGTCGTCTCCTCTATTCAGTGACAGACTGGTGAAACACTTCATG
Source organism: Ambystoma mexicanum (assembly GCF_040938575.1). Taxonomy (NCBI): domain Eukaryota; kingdom Metazoa; phylum Chordata; class Amphibia; order Caudata; family Ambystomatidae; genus Ambystoma; species Ambystoma mexicanum. The sequence goes on from NC_090937.1 coordinate 392,603,681, forward strand.
CGGGGCTTATTTCGAGCCTTTCCCCCGGTGAAATGTTTTCCCCCGGCGTGGAGCCTCAACACAGTGTTGGCAGGTTTGATGAAACCGCCTTTCGAGCCTATGGCCACGTCCGACATGAAATTCATTTCGTGGAAGTTGGCATTCCTGATAGCTATCACATCAGCCAGACGTATCTCGGAACTACAAGCGCTGGTCGTGGACCCGCCCTACCTAAGATTCTTTAAGGACAAGGTAGTCCTGGCGACTAACCCTACGTTCGTCCCTAAGGTTCCGACGGTATTTCACAAACACTCATCCGTGGTTCTGCCTACTTTCTTCGCCACTCCATCGTCGGCAGCAGAAAAAACTCTTCATACCCTGGACGTTAAGAGGGCTCTGAAATTCTACCTACATCGCACACAAGACATCAGGGCTACTCGGCAACTGTTCGTCGCATATGGTCCGTCGACGAGAGGTAAAGCCATCTCGAAACAGGGACTGGCCAGATGGGTCTCGTCGATGATTGTTTTTTGTCACTCTAAGGCCGGAAGGCCACTGCAAAGACATCCTAGAGCCCATTCTACAAGGTCGATGTCATCCTCAACAGCGTTATGGGCCGGAATTCCGCTGACGGACATATGCCAAGCTGCGGCATGGTCAGTGCCCCACACGTTTACCCGCCACTACTGCCTTGCCAGGCAGCATGCGGATGAGGTGCAGATGGGAAGAGCTTTCCTGCGCCATCTGTTTCAGTAAGGTAAGCTCCACGTGGTGGAGAGTGTGTTTTCTACCTTTGATGACAGTATACTTTCGGTGGGAAAGGTTATATGAGTAAACTTATTACTGCTGCGCATATGTGTTGAGTAGTAGGGTGAGGGTGCGTTACATTGCATTCTCACCACCGTCTCAAGTGTTACTGCTATACAATCTATTCTAAGCATGTGAATCCATGAAAGATCCAATGCTGGAGAAGGGAATAGTTTCTTACCTGTAACTCCATTTCTCCAGCATTGGTATCTTTCATGGATTCACATGCGCCCGCCAAGCCTCCCCGGGACTGCAATGTATGTGATGTATAAGTTTAACCCTTCCTACTTTGGAGGGGCCGAAATCTGAAGGGGAACCGCGGGGGCGGGCCTCTTATACTGGGACGGCCTGCGGAGCATGCGTAGGCAGGTCCTAAAAGGACGGGGATAGGACACAAAAGTGTTGGAAGTTTTCCTATAGGAAAAGGCTATATATGTGTACCGAGGGGTCCCAGTGTGACGACGGTGAATATTCTAAGCATGTGAATCCATGAAAGATACCAATGCTGGAGAAATGGAGTTACAGGTAAGAAAATATTCCCTTCTCTTGGAGGTAAAGGCGATGCTCAAGAAAGGCGCCATCGAGCTTGTCCCAAAGAGGCTTCGGGGCTCCGGAGTTTACTCAAGATACTTCCTCGTGAAGAAGAAGACAGGAGGATGGCGTCCCATCCTGGACCTACGACGACTGAACAAATTCATCAAGGCACAGAAGTTCCAGATGGTCACCCTCCAGCACGTCCTGGGTCAGCTGGAGGAGGGCGATTTCCTGTCGTCGTTGGATTTGGAGGATGCTTACTTCCATATCCCCATCCTAAAGGGACACCGAAAGTTTCTCAGGTTCGTGGTCCAAGGGCGTCACTACCAGTTCAGAGCCCTTCCCTTCGGGTTGAGGTCGGCACCCAGGGTGTTCACCAAGTGCCTCGCACCGGTGGCGGCGCGGCTGCGCCTGGAGGGGATCCACGTCTACCCCTACCTGGATGACTGGCTCATCCGAGCAAAGACAAGGGAGCTCGCCGCGGAGCACACAGCGAGGACCGTCCAACTACTCACGGACCTGGGATTCTTCATAAACTACGCCAAGTCCCATCTGGTTCCCGCACAAGACGCACTGTTTCTGGGAGCGAAACTAGACACAGTGGTGCTTCTGGCCTCTCCGTCGGAGGAAAGGACGAGAGCCATCTTGGGCAAGGTGCAGCGGATGCTGGTTGCGGACGCGGCCAGGGTGAGGTCCATAAAATCCCTCCACGGAATGATGTCTTCTTGCATTTATCTCATCCGCCTGTGCAGGCTTCGGATGTGCCCGTTACAGGAGTTCCCGGACGCTCGCTGGATCCAGACGGGCAGCTTCGAGGACAGGATCACACTCGACGAGAGCTTCCGACGAGCGACCCGGTGGTGGGGCACCCGCGCGCATCTGACGGCGGGCATGGACTTCCAGACCCCGGGCCACCAGAAGACAGTGACCACGGATGCCTCCCTGGAAGGGTGGGGAGTGCACACCGAAAATCTGCACGCGAGAGGCCTTTGGCTTCCGACGGAGAAGTCCCTCCATATCAACGTCCTGGAGCTCTGTGCAGTGTTTTGGGCCCTCAGGTCCTTTCTTCGTCCCTCAAGGGCAAGGTGGTGAGGATCTTCACCGACAACACCACCACCATGTTCTACAACAGGAAGCAGGGCGGCACCAGGTCCCCAGCCCTGTCCAAGGAGGCGCAGGATCTGTGGCATTGGGCCGTCGCCCAAGGGATGTTTCTGGTGCCGTTTCATCTGGCAGGAATAAAAAAACACCATCGCCGACTCGCTCAGCAGAGAGCTGCGCTCGTGCCACGAGTGGGAACTACGACAGGATCTATTGGACCGCGTCTTCCGACGGTGGGGCACTCCCCAGATCGATCTGTTCGCAACGGCGACGAACTCCAAGTGCCGGAGGTTCGCCAGCAGGTTTCCCCAGCCGAGGAGCATGGGCGATGCTTTCTCGTTCCCCTGGGAGGGCCTGTTTCTATACGCGTTCCCCCCATTGCCGTTGATGATCCGGCTCATCAACCAGCTCAAGAGGTCACGGTGCAGGATGATCCTCGTCGCACCTGCGTGGCCGAGGCAGATCTGGTTCCCGGACCTTCTGGACTTGTCAGCGTCCCTGGCATTCAAGCTGCCAGTGGACGCGGATCTTCTCTCCAGGGAACGAGGCGCCATCCTCCATCACGACCCAAAGTCGCTGAACTTGCAGGCCTGGCTCCTGCAGCGTTAGAGTTTGGAGGTTACAACATACCGGCCGACTGCAGAGAGGTTCTTGCAAAGGCCAGGGCGTCCTCAACTCTTAAATCCTACGGACACAAATGGAAGAGATTCTCTGTCTGGTGCCACGCAAAGAAGATTAACCCTCTACGGATTACGGCTCCTCAAGTACTGCTGTATCTACTGACGCTGGCCAAGGCTGGACTGGCGCACGCTTCCATCAAGATTCATCTTGCTGCCATCTCCCGATACACCAGAACCACGGGACGGACGTCTTTGTGGTCTCATCGTCTGGTGAAAGAATTCATGAAGGGACTGTTCAGATCGTTCCCGCCGGTGAAGGCTCCGGCCCTGGCGTGGGAGCTCAACGTGGTGCTGACCAAGCTCATGGGACCTCCGTTCGAGCCTCTGCACTCAGCTCCGTTGAAGTTGTTGTCGTGGAAAACAGCGTTTCTTGTGGCCATCACATCCGCACGATGGGTGGGAGAGATACAGGCCCTTTCCTGCAAGCCCCCGTACTTGACTTTTCACGACACGAGGGTAGTGCTCAGGACGCACCCCTCCTTCATGCCCAAGGTGCCGTCGGACTTCCACCTCAACAAACCCTTGGTGTTGCCTGTTTTCTTCCCGTCGCCTTCCTCGCCGGCTGAAAGGACTTTGCACTCGCTGGATGTGGCTAGAGCGCTGGAGTTCTACGTGGACCGCACGAAGAGTTTTCGGAAGACGTCACAACTTTTTGTGAACTTTGGACCTGTCAATCGGGGGAAGGCTTTCTCAAAGGCTTCCATTTCCAGATGGCTCTCCGGCTGTATCATGTACTGTCATCGGTTGGCAAACCGACCGCTGCCCGGCCGTCCGAGAGCCCATTCCACCAGAGCGATCGCAGCTACCACTCCGTTCCTATCTGGTGTGCCCCTGCTGGACATCTGCAGGGCTGCTACGTGGAGGTCGATGCACACCTTCACGAAATTCTACTGCGTCGACCGGGATTCCAGGGAGGAGTCCAGGGTCGGCCAAGCAGTGCTGCGCAACCTGTTCGCCTAAGGTGAGCCTGGTCAGAAGGTAAGAGATGCTTAATGTTGAGTTGTTGTATTGCTTAATGTTGAGCCTTTTGCCACCTCCCGTGGTTGTGCATGTGTGTACTGCTATGTATTCTTTTATTCATGAGCATGTGAATCCATGCCAGACCCCATGCTGGAGAAGGAACAAGTTACTTACCTGTAACTGTTGTTCTCCAGCATGGGTCTGGCATGGATTCATATGCGAACCCTCCCGCCTACCCCTCTGCGGCTCTTCACTTGGTCATACTGCCACTTCACGTGCTACCAAATCTGAAGATGGCTGCCAGAGGCGGGGCTTAGGGAGATGGCAGTCATTGGCTGTGGTCAGTATGACGCAGAGATCAGTGATTGGTTACTACTACGAAAGACAGATCAGAAACGAAACTGATACTGATTTTTCTTTACCGAGGATTCCCAGCCTGACGACGGGGAATATTCATGAGCATGTGAATCCAGGCCAGACCCATGCTGGAGAACAACAGTTACAAGTAAGTAACTTGTTCCATATGCACCTTACCCCTATGCACCTCCCCGGCGAGAGCAATTCAGAGGCGGATAGGCTGAGCAGACTTGGCGTGGAGAATTACAAATGTGAGCTCTTCCCGGAGATGCTTCTCACGTTATCCCAGAACTGGGGCAACCTTGAAGTGGACCTCTTCGCCACGCAGGGCAATTCCAAGTGCAGTCAGTACGCCTTGTGGTTGGACAAGGACAGGCTGTCGATAGGGGTGTGTTACACATTTCATGGAATGGCCTCTGGGGCTACGCGTTTTCTCCAACCCTGTTGATCCAGACGGTGGTGCGCAAGTTCAGGGAGTCGAAGGAGCGCTGCATGATCCTAGTGGCACCTCAGTGGCCAGCCAGACTGTGGTGTTCCGACTTGGTGCACATGGCCAGGCTGGGACCGGTGGCCCTTCCCAGGAAAGAGTTTCAGCTGCTCACACAACACGTCAGAGCGGAGGTTCACCCGTCCCCACGAACATTGGCTCTAGCAGCTTGGTTCCTGAGCAGTTAGCTCTCGCTTATCTGTGGTTATCGAATGATAATACCGACCGACAGCACTCAAACAGCAGTCAATACAAAAGCAAGTGGACGTGTCTGCTTGTGGGCAAGGAACAATAAGGTGGACCCACTCACCTGTGACCAGGTGCCGTCTTTCTCAGTGCAACTGTCTTAGGGCACGCACGTGGATACATTGCGCACCTACCTAGTGGCCAGTGGGGCCTATAGGAATACGGAGGGCTTGTCATTCTTGGCAACTAACCCAGTGGTCAAAAGAAACCTCCAAGAGCTAGCTAGGCTTTACCCCTCTATGAAGCGTCCTCACAGTGTGTGAGACCTCAATATTGTACTAGCAGCATTAGTACACAAGCCGTTTGAGCCTATGGCGACAACAGATATCAAGTGGGTCACTCTAAAGGCTGCCCTTTTACTGGGGCTTATCTCTGCATGCAGAGTTTGCGAGATTCAGGCACTAGTGGCATCAGAGCCCTACATGACATTTCACAGGGACAAGGTGGTGCTGGGCACCCACCCGAATTGCTTACCAAAGGTAGTGTCAGAAATGGTCTTGCCGACCTTCTTCCCAGATCCTTAATCCAAGGTGGAGAAGGTTCTGTACTGTTTAGATGTGTGAAAAACACTCAAGTTCTAAGCCTTCCGCAAGTCAGAGGCATTGCTGGTCACATTTGGCAGAGCAGCACCAGGTGGGCAGGCATCTAAGGCGTCAATAGCTAGGTGGATGGTAGCAGCTATTGCCGAAACCTACAGACTGTCTCTGCCCAATATGCATGCATGTGCAGTCAGGGCGAAAGCAGCAGAGGTTGCTTTTCAAAGGCATGTACAATACCAGGTGATAAGTAAGGCAGACATGTGGTCCCCGCCATCAGCATTTTGAAAGCTTTACTGCTTGGACATTAGCGCAAGATCAGATGCTGTGTCTGGTCAGGCAGTGCTGAGGAACTTCTTTGTGTAACAGGATAATGGTCACTCTTCTCCCAAAGGGCTGTATCAGTTGTATTCACCCATGCAATATGGAGGAAATGGTACGGGACGTGGGCATAATTAAGTTACTCATCGTAGTGACTAACAGACTCCTAGTCCTTCATACGACCCACCAACCTCCCCCCCTAATAAGATGATGAGGTGTGTGTAACCGACCGAAATGCCAGAAGGGGATTGAGGTGAGGAACTGGAGGCCCACGCGCATCCCAAATTTAAAGGGGAAATGCGCTTTTTGTGGGGAGAAAAAGGTTCTGGACCTGTCCCAATGGAGGGACGCCCATGTAGCATGAAGGAAAGGGCACTATGGACTAGGAGTAAGTTAGTCACTATGGTGAGTAACTTTTAATTTCTTGACTGTGTTAAAATGGTTACATACTCTTATTATACATTGACACTTATTGTCTTATAATATATATCACCTTATCTCATAGTGAACCTGATTTCCATCGTCTGAGAACTGCAATATCTAAGGCAAAAAAGACACATGGTTTTATTAGCTACAGATTTCCACCCTTCAATCTGGGTCACTTCATTTTATTAACAACGCAGAGCACATCAAAAGAATTAAGAAGGATTTAAACATCTTTGCTCATAAACAATGCTCCCCATATGTGAAAGAAGATTATAGCCAAAATTCCATCTCGGGTTATAATAATGTTGAGAGCCCAGGTAGACCTAGAAGAATGTGATTCAGAAATACTTCATATAGTAGTAGTAAATCAAATGGGGGAGGGAGACTAAAATGCAAGAGAAGAAGGCCCATCTACCTCCTTTAGGAGTGATAACCTAGCTTTGAATGAGTGGGGAATTTACAGGAGGAGGACTAATAAGAGGGAATAGAAGAGACAAACCTTCTTTAGAAATAGCCTGGGGAGAGCAGAGCAATGGGAAAATCTAGAACAAAAGATGACGAGAAACGACCAACCCTAGTAGAAAATCTGAGGACCAGTTAAACATAATGAAAATTCAGTCCTGGAAAAGGAATTAGGATTTGTACTAACGAAAAGCATGACCCTTTCCGTTTCCTAATAGAATTTCAAATGTTGATGCGCAGAATCCACCTCATCAATACTTCGAGAACCAAGCGTATGTACCATTTACGGAACTATTCAGGAATAAATAATCCCTCAGATTTCAGCCCCCCACCGCATACGAGAACAGTGGAATCTTTGGTTTTTCAAAATAAAGTAATAAAAGAAATTGAGACATTAGAAAGCCAATCAGGGAAGATATTTTACAATATAAATAAAGAGGAAGAAAAAGCACTAATTGATCTGGCTAATAATTATTTAATTACCACATGAAAGGTAGATTAGGGTGGAGCAATTGTAATCTTGAATCGTTAGGGCTACATTCATGAATGTGAAATACAGTTGATAGACCCAGAGTACCCAAACTACACTTCCAATCTTACTTGCAGTTTAGCATTGGTACAAAAGAAAATGTAAAGGCAGAGTGTTTTTGCCTTCTAATGAATTTGCTGTTTGATACAAACTATTAGTTTCTATTCCGTCATCACAACAGGAAGAATTCTGTGCCCAAAGAAAAGCCAAGGCGGTATGATTAAAACATTAAGAAATATATATATTTTTTTATCTATACATAATTGAATGAAATTTCCTTTAACTGAAATGCTAGTGATGTATGAGAACTATTGAGTTTTTTTTAATGGAATTGAAGCCTTATTTGTTTTCTTTTTTGTTGTAATGCTAATTGTATAAATGTGGAACTTTTTAAAACGTAATCACAAATAAAAAAGAAATTAAGAAATTACGAAAACTACCAATCCCATGAAAAATGTAGCTTGACAGAAGAGCTAAGGAAGTGATGTTGTGGCCAAGAGGATATGTCCATATTAGGAAAACGCTGTTGGCTAGGAGTTTTTTACCAGGAGCCATTGGAATGCTAAGAGAAGCGATAGCCGGACAGTGAAGAGAGGGAGGTAAGAGGAGATCTAAAATTGGATTTAGCCATATAAAATACCCAAGTCCTAATACGAAATAAGCCAACAAATTATTTGATATTTAACTTTAGATGCATTTTTAATGATCTCCTGCTCCACTCCCAACAGCTAATGGTGGTAGTAATATCTCATATACAACACACCTGATGTAGAATACTGGAATTAATTACATTTCCAAAAAATGTTTTTTTTTTATAGAAAACATGTTTTACTTAACCCCATCTCTTCGATCAATATGCAGCAATTTTATATTCATACATATCCTAACGTCTAAGTGCATGGGTTTTAGAAAAACAAAAGTTCCTCTTAATGAAAGCACAATGACAAAGTACATTTCTCCCATCATTACTGTATATCAGATATACAGTAATGATGGGAGAAATGTACCCATTAGACAAGCATGGCACTCAGCTGTGATAATGTTCTTTCTGAGGGATACAATGATTCTTTTCACAGATTAGTCCTCTCCCTCCCACAAATCCCCTCTAAATTAATTTCTCGAATGTTCCAATTGTACTTATTGCAGTTGTTCTCTTTTGTTGTGACACTGCCACCTTTCCTTGCATTTGCTTGTGGGTTAAGAAGGACGGAACCGAGAAAGATGCCACCAATGGTTACATGCATGTATACCATTGACATGCCTTCCAGTGCAAAAGGGCGACAAGGAGCCATGATGATGATGAATGGAGCCAACTGGTGACAGTTGAAAAAGTTTAAGCTCCAGATTGCATTTGAAGGGGATTTCAAAGATGAGGAATCTAGGAGAAGAATAGTTGTAACCATCAGAAGAAAAAAAATCGACTGGGTTTCAGTGAAAAAAGTTTTTTTTCTTTTCCTGAGGAGCCATACCATCAGAGTGACTGATTTTAGTGCAGCATATTTTTCCAATTAGATCAGAAAATAATTGAATGGGTTTCGAGTAACATTTTCTTCAGCAGTGTTAGGGAGGATTCTCTGTTAAGGCTAATTTCCCAAACCTAGTGAGTCCCCCAGCAACTTTGCTGGATTTCTGGACTTTATTTTTTTCTCCTAAGAATGAGACTTTGTTTTCTCCCACTCTTAGACATGATTTGAGATATCCTTGGACTTTGAATGTGTTTGATGGGCTATGGGGTCTTTTACTCCATAGGGCTTCATGTGTTTTTGGTATGTGTGTTACACAGCACCCTCCGTGCCGTAACACAGGGGTGTCATAGTGACCCCCAAACATAGACTCCGTACCCTGGGACTGACTACTGTCTCCTAGGGCATGTAAAGTCACCATTGGCTTTACTAGTCCTAAATTGTGAACAGAACCAGTACAAACCATCATATTGTGGGCGTACTGCTAGGGGCAATTCGATTGTCCCTGGGTCTGTTGTTCGAGGGGGCACTGTCCAGTCCCCGCTGAGCGAGTTTTGTCTGGTGGCAGTGGATACTACTTTTTATATTCAACCGGGAATATATTCCTATGGGATTTTCCCATTGTTGGAGGCTAATACTTTTTAACATAGCCTCAAACATACCGCCGGTTTATTTATTTAATATTAATTCACCGGTTGGTATTTTTTGCCAGAACTCGGTTCCACAATGGGGTTTGTGTTCGCTTCTGTGACTCCAACCCAAGTCGAGCCCTTTGTTCCACTTTTTGGCGGGCTTCTCCACAGAAGCCTCCAAAGGTGGTGCCACTCTGTCTGGGTACCAGAGGGAGTGTAGGAGGGGGTTTAGGCACCCTGGACTGAGTTGCCTTGGCAACTCAAGTCGCACTCTTGTGTGATTGGCCCAGTGGTGAGCCGCCCGGCTCACCACTTAGCATGTTTGAGTGACAGCTAGGACTGATGAATGGGGGTTTTCTGCATAAAAGCAGGGCTTTGGGGACTGGGACTTCAGACGTCGCCACAGGACCAGAGAATCCGAAGAGGGAGAAGATGAGCCAACATGCAACAACGACACCACCGGTGGAGCCCTGCTGAACCGACTCACCACTTCTTCCAACGACAGAGGAGATCTTCATCCCGAAGAGTCTTCTTCCTTTGACTGGTGGGGATAACCAGTTTGCCCGCCTTTTCGCCTTCCCGGATCATCTCGTGGCCACCTTGCCTGTGCCAAGCACCCCGGCAACCGGGACATCATGTTTTTCCACTACAGCGAATACAAGGGTAGTACCTTTTTACCTGAGAACTCCGCGGCTGGTTTCTTCCCTGGCAGTGCAACGACCTTCAGCTTTCCTCCATGTCGAGATCTTCTCTTCATCTGGACGACGCCACAACTTGCATCCACTGCCAGGAACAACTGCCCCCGCTGGAGGATTCTCTCCACTTTCAAGGTACTGTGTCCGCCTGTCCTCCCTGGCAACGGTCTGTGTGGGGTGTCTCGTAAATACTCAATTTACCACTTGGGTTGGCCCTAGGCTGGCTAACTGAACTTTTCTGAGCTGAACTGATTCCTTTTTAAACTCTCTGCAAGACTTTCCAAGACTTTTAAACTGTGTGATCTCGGGTGCATTGGTGTTTTTCTCTTTCCAAGAGGGAGCCTGGCCTCTGAACTTTTTGTTCACAAGTAGACTTTGACTTTCCTGCCTTGCTGAGTGCTTCTAAAGTATTGTGTTGTATGCTGTTTCTAATTTCTGCCTTCCTCCCCCCTTTTTCTTAACTTATTGGAGTGCCATCTTTAGTTAAGCGCTCACCTCTGTCTGGAAATAAGTGGTGTTAACTAAGACTCGTCTAATAAGGAATAAGGGATGTATATATATTAATAATGACTGTGTTTTTGAACTTGCTTATAATAATAGTGCTAAAGTGTTTCTAAGTGTGTCTTTAAATAAATAATTATATACTTAATAACAAACGCTCTGGTCAGTGTTTGCTTGTGCTACTGTATTTTGGTACCTATCTTGTATACTCTATATACTGTCTAGCTCTTCTTGAGGGAAGTCTGGCTGCTCAGCCACAGCTACCAGGTAAATCTGGGTGGTGCAGACTGCTACCAATTGGGTTTACTGTCAACACCTGTAGTCTTAAGCCTTTTGCAGTGGTCCCTAAGGGAACTGCACAGGTTTCTGCCTAACAAGCAGAGAGACCTGAAATCGCAGTGCCTGGGTTTTAGTGGCACACATTGTTTTTTCCCTCTGATGGAGGAGAAAACCAGTGACTGTGTTTTAGTGACATGGTTTTTTCTCAAGAGCAGAAAATCACTGTGACTATGCTTTAGTGAGTATGTGTTTTTCATAAGGAAACGGACAAAAGTAGCTGGATTTTAGTGACATGAGTTTTCTTTCCCTCATGTTGAAGAAAATGACACTGACTGGTTTTATTGTTACGTTTGGGATTTGTTCCTGATGGTGCAGGAAATTAATGCCTGCCTTGTTGAGGCAAAATAAGGCCAAGTGATTTCGCATTGGATTCTTTTTAGGGAAACAGAAAATCAATGACTAATTATGCACATGGCTTATACGGCAGCAGAAAATCAGTTATTTGGGAGAGGAGCCTATTGATGTGGAGAAAAGCATCAAGTCTATCAGAACCGAAACAGTCAGAGCCCCTAAACATGCTGTGTGTGGCTGAGTGAAGGATGCAGTTTGAGGCATTTCACACTATCAACACCAGCTGCTGAATGGAGTGGAGATATCCAAACCCTCTGTAGTTCTCTGGGCACTATGGACCCAACAGAAGTAGAGCTTATATCAGTCACGAGATCCAACAGGTCTGCCAGGTGTCCTTTTCTTGCACAGGTAACTATGGAGGAGTTTCTCATATTTATTTGTGCAAAGGGGAAGAGGAACATTCAAATAAAGGAAGAATCAACACACAGTTTTGAGGAGGTGAATAAAATAGATTCATGGCCTCCTAATTCCAGAGTCTGATGCATTGTGCTAATGACCAAGATGGGCATAATGCTAAGTCATCTAGGCATCTAAACTAGAATGATGGTGCCACAGAAGGGAGGGAGGAATGGGCAAAGTGTTGGGATTACTGACTAAAGCACAGTGCTGTCAGAAACACATCTGCCTGTCTACAGTCTTTTTAAAGTCCTGCCCATCACAGACAACTATGAAGGATTTCATAACAGCACCCACTCAGAACGCTGAGAACGTTTAGCCCCAGCATCCTGCTAGCGCGTCATCAAGCATGTTCCTTATCCAGCATGGATATTGGAATGTCTTTATTGGTGAACGTATGTAAGATGAATAATAGTTTTTATTATCTGCGTTCTATCGGGCTGCGTGAATGAAGCAGTCGATCACTGCACCCTCTATGGAACCATCAAGTTTGGTGGTTTTTCCAGAGGTCCAGATCTAATATCAAGTTTGAAATACACTGTGTGTTACTGCGGGACCTATATGTTTATTTATATTGTACATGCCAAACATGCTGTGGGCTATTTTATATCAGATGTTACTTTTATGTGCCCTGATGAAGACGACTATCTGTTCTCAAGACTGAACTAGAATAATCTTGCCGTTCAAACTATGTTTAAGATAAACCTTACAATTATGGTCAAGATACTTGTAGTTGCACCTTCATATTGATTAGTAGACACTGCTCCTGATATATAAATGGGAATGAATTATGTTTAGCAGTGTCTGATAGGTGTTTTTTTTATAGACTTTTTTCATGTTTATATACATTTTATGATATTGTGTGAATGATTTTTTCTACTGTGATGTTTTGATATTAAAACATGACGATACGATTCAATACCTGACTGAGCCTTTTCTCCTCCCCACACTTACCTGAGCCAATCATTAATTGAATAACGTTGGTATTTATCTGTGTGACCATTTGCTTTTGCTCTTGAATATATTCTATTTAAAAACATTCTTGCAGAGTTCACTGTGCCAATCCTCTGCCTGTGCCCGCCCCAGAACCACTCCCTTATTACAGTACACTAAGGAGATGTGAACATATCTGCTAGGCCACGTCTAAGCTTGGATTCCAAATCCGCTTTTTGGAGTTTTGATATGATATGTTATTTATAACGCCCTTAATACCCAGAGGTTTCTAAGCGCACACCCGGGGATCGAACATGTGGTGCTACGTGTCGTCTTGCTTCCAAGGCGAGCACGTTGCCCATGAGCTTTACTCCCAAGACTTGTCTCATGTTGGACAATCTGTGCAAGCAACCGGTGTGTCAAGCAAATGCTGTAACCAAGTTAGATACCTCACTTCTGGAAGTCAATATGAGACGGCACAAAGGATATGTAACGGGAGAAGTCGGTCAAAGACAGCAATAACTCTGCCCACTCCCTCAAATGAAACCACTTGCATTTCACCAGCAGCACCCATCACCCCATAACAGTCTTGTTGTACTACTAATACTGGTCAACAGTTTCTCTAATGTAGCAGTGCATATCACGGCACACAAAAGTCATTCCTCAATCCAGCCTTTAAAGTGAAAATAGATGGGTTTCGTCAGTATGTAGGTGAGATGGATTCCGAGGACATACTCTGATAAAGAATTCAATCATGAAGCACTTGAAAGGCTCATTACAAGATTAGAGGAACCAGCAAGGGCATGATACTCATCCTGAGCTGCACATTTCTCCACAGATATTATAATTCTGCAGTATTCACCTCTTCTCGCCTACATTTGCACCAGACTCAAAGAATACTGCTATTAAACATGCTATATGCAAGTAAAAGAGACTGAGAATTTATCCCTTCCAATCCCCTCATACGCTAGTCAGGATTTTTCAATATGACTGGGTCTACAACAGGCATAGGCTGCGTACAGCTGCACTGATGGTGGTTGCATATCTGCTTGGCACATGCCAGCTGACGGGGTATGATTATTCACTACAGTATTAAGTGTTCCATGTAGCCAGCAGCACTTGTCCGATTGGCCATTAAACGCACAAGATTCCGCACAATACAGTTCAAAAGCGTCTTTGGTGCTGACATTTTAGGGGAAACCTCAGACTCTCTTGTATAACGGCTGACATCCATTAAAATGGGCCAACAGAACATCCCACGGACACTTGTTCCTGCGTCGATATGAAGACCATGGTTCGGTTGCCAATTCAGAGGGTGATGACATGTTGCTCGTACAAGTCAGGAGAAGACTAAAGGAGGAGGATTGAGTGCTGGTGCTGGCAATACCCTATGAGCAGCATTGACACTGGTGCAGGGTCGTCTGTTGCAAGTCTGATGACAACCCCAAGCACGCACAGGAGGAGGTCATGCCATAAAAATGTTTACTGTTCTCCCTCCCATTTTTATGACTCCCCACAGAGCTGAGCCAGTGCCTAAAATGTTATGGCTCTCCTACAGAGCAGTGCACTCCCTACACTGTGTGCATATCTCACGAAACAGAAAAACATACTCAAAAAACTATATTACTTATCAAAGGCCCACGCCTGTCTGGGCCCACATGCAGGAAGATTCATACCCTGCACCCGTCGACCAGAACGCACAACAAGAGAATCTCCCCTGAGCCACACAGAGCGTCACCGAAGCCTGCACCAAAGGCTGTCTCCATCTCTGTCTATCCCACAACAGCAATGCTGCACAGCAGTCTAGTGCTTCCTTGAGCCCTTACACCAGGATCGCCAGATTGGTTGATCCTAAACCCACCTCTGCATCCTGCTTCTACTGCTCAAATGAGGCCAACGAAGGCCCACATTAAATGCCCATGCCTGTCTAGGCTTGTCCGCGGTGTCCAGCCAGTCTACTGAACCCCCATGTCGCCACATCGCAAGCTTGCCTGCATCCACAAAGCTGCAGCCTCGTCCTCCCACCCCACCTCTGCATCATCTCTCAACCCTTCAACGGCCCCCTCCTCACTTGCAATCCGGTCCCCATGAGCAACGCCACTTCGCTCAAGGTAAGCAGTTCCACTCCATCAAAAGTTGCTTTATCTTTTCTGATCTTCACACTTCCTCAGGGATTCCTTCACCAACCCACCCACCCCCTTCCTACTGCCTCTCCTCGCTGCCCACGCTATCAGCAACTCCACTTCCTGGCCCCCTCCCCATTACATCAACCCCACCAAGCCATCAGCCCCTACCCCGACCACACCACACATGGTGAGGCTCCCGCTAGCCACTCCCACCCCCTTCCTGCACCCCTTTTGGGCCATGTTTCACCCTACCACCACCTACAAGCCCACGCAGCACCACCAACCCCACTCACTCTCCACCCACTTCTCCACCACCCCTTAGCTAAACCAGAACTCCACCAGCCATTTCCAGCACCCAGCCTTTAAGACGCACCCATGCACCGACACAGAGACTGGTCAAGCTCTTCAACTGTGCCAAGTTTCTGATCACACCCACAGCACTTAGTCATTACCACCTACCTATCACCAGCAAGTCCACTCTCTCCAGACTCGCCTCATGCACCCCCACCCATTCCACATCACTCTGATCTACCCACAAATATTCCCCAAACCAATAACATCACGATACTCAAATGGGCCCTTAACAACGCACAATCCCTTTGCGCTCACGCATCTCACATCCACGACATCACCATTGAGCTCCAACTTGACATCCTTGCTATCAATGAATCCTGGCTTCATAGCGCAGCGGGCCTCCACCTATCGTTGGCCATCCCCCCTGACTTCACCACTTTCAGAGAAGATCACTCTGACTGGCCTGGTGGCGGGGTAACCATCTTTGCATCCATGCCCATTAGAGAGATCCCCACCCCTTTCTAGCAGGCTATGAATTACTACACGCTAAACTCGCCCTCAACCCCCAAACCACTGTCAACCTCCTACTCTAAAGGCAGCCTAACCCTCAGGGCTCCCCAGAAGCGGACATTCCAGTATTACTCGCACTTCTCATCAAACCCAACACCAAATTCATCCTTCTGGGTGACTTTAAGTTAGGCCTTAATGACCCCACCGTCACAAAAGCTATTAATTCATCATAAATGAACTTCACCCAGCGGGTCATGGACCCAACCCATACCAAAGGTTGCACCCTTGACTGGGTACTCACGCTCAACACTACACTCCCTATCTCGGACATCAGCCCGTTGCCCTGGTCTGACCACTCACTGATCACATTCCTAGTGTTTCATACCCCATCCCATATCCATCATCCAACCATCCCCAGTTCTCGCCTGCAATGCCAGAAAACTCACATAAGTAATGATTGCCCCCACCCTAAAGCATCTACTTACTGCACATGCACAAACCAAAACACCCAACCGGGTTCTCCGACAAGCTCATCACCCTACACATACACGAAAGAGCAGCAGAGCATACCTGGAGAAAACACCCCACCAATCTCCAAATCTTCACCACTCTATCCAAAAGTTACAAAAACACAATCCTGAGTCAGAGCCAGAATATACAACACAAGAATCGCAGAAGCCTCCTCCAACTCGAGAGAACTCGAGAATCAAATCCCTGCCATCCCACAATTCCCCAAAGACAAAGCATGGTGCTCAACCATCCAGACCGCTCTTACTGACAAACTTTCATTCATTATCACGGCAAACAAAATTCAAGTCGATTCGAAACCACCTCCCTTGATTGAGCTGACACTGACCACTAATGCCCCCTCAACTTCTCTCCAGTCACCACTGCAGAAGTGATCAAAACCATCCAGCTTCTCAAACCATCCAATTGCAAAGGTGACACCTCCCCAGCCCACAGTGTCCAGTTATGCGCTACTACCCTTACACCGACGATTACCGGGTTAATCAGCACCTCATTCTCATCCAACTCTGTCCACACTTGCCTTAAAATGGCATCGGTCACCTGGCTACTCAAAAAACCATCCTCCGCCCCTCTCTCCCGACCAATGGCTGCCCCATCACCACAGTCCCCTTCCTTCTCAGAATACCTGACTGTGTGGCCTACTCCCACATCCAACTGTTCATAGAACAACACCACCTGCTTGCAGCTCGCCAATCTGGCTTTCGCCCCAAGCACAGCACGGAAACTGCCGTCCTCGACCTTAAATTCCTTTTAGATGACATCTGTGACTCCGGCAACCTAATCCTCCTCCTTGATCTATCAGCTGCTTTTGACCTCCTCGACCATAACATCTTGTGCCAGCACCTCTCCACCAACTTCCACTTCTCCAAGGAAACATTCACTTGGATAAAATCCTTCCTCAGCGACTGCATCTTGAGTCTTCTTGGGAGACTTCACGGCCGACCCCATCCCGGTACCAATCAGAGTACCGGAAGGATCCTGCATCTCACCCACCCTATAAAACACCTACACCAAGCTGCTATTTGACCACCTCGACACTCTCGGCATCCCCTACACCACCTTTGCTGACGACAACCAGATCCTTCTCCTTATCTCCGGCAACTACCCCCACAACTCAATTAACATAAACCAGATTGACAGCATTATCCAGAATTGGGTAGCCACCCACAACGATGACAAATCCCAGCCTCTAAGTATGTCAAAACCCTCAGTGCCTATCTTGATGCCGATCTCAACATGACCAAACACGTCAACGCTCATTGGCTCCCCATCAAAGCACAGATCGAGTTCAAAACCCTAACCGTGGGATTCCTCTGCCCTTGCACTTAGCCAGCGGCATCCTCCCCAGGCACCTCTTGACACTACCCTCCCAGGCTCGCACTAACACTTGCCCATTCCTAGTTCTGTCCCTCCCCTATCCCCTGCACTTCCCTTCACGGCACCTGCACGTTTGAATGTCACAAGGCCTAGTAGGACCATGATTCTATATTTACTGTCTTTTGCCATTATTATTTATTCCCCTTGTCCCCTCCCCACTTTGCTTTGTGGCGCCTGGAAACACTATTTTGTTGTATAGGCGCCTAACAAATGCTCAATAAATAAATAACCATTCCCACCAAGAGGCACCCCCTATACCTCAACCTTGCATCACTGCTAAGCCCTATGGGCGTTACCTTTGATCCTCCTCCAGCCTGGCACTGCTGACACAAATACAAACGAGTCGGCAGTGCCAGTTTCTGTGTCACAGCATCCACCCTGTGGAACACTCTCCTACCTCATATCCGCAACGAACCGTCCTATCTCGCCTTCAGAAAACTTGTCAAGACCTGGCTGTTTGACAAATACGACTAACTTATCTTCTCGCCTTTTCACCTTTGACTTTTCATACACCCACTGTTCAATTTCTGTACTAACACTGTGATACCCCTGGATCTGGGTGATACATAAATGAATAAATACTCCAGCGTCCAGCTCTCCCCACTTCACAACTCGAATAATAGCCTGCACTGCAGGCTGGATCGTAAAAAGCTTCTGCAAGCTGTTTCTTTCAGGCTTTGAGAATGGGGCCATTATGGCCTAGCATCACTCCACGCACTCAGCCATGCTCTACCCATGCGCCCACAACTGACACCTGTCAGTTCCTGTTTTCCACCTATCTGGTTGGACGTTGGAAATGTTTGTTCATGCACCTCCTTTTTCGGGGCGTTTAAAAAATAAAATGTTATTGGTGACATTATTTGAATCGTCATTGTCTCCTCAGAACCTGCTTCTGATGACAGGGCTGAAGTGATGCATGTTAGGCATGAATCCTGTGCAGTTCCCTTGGGGAACACTGCAAAAAGATTAAGACTACAGGAGTAAGCAGTAAACCCAATTGGTAGCAGTCTGCACCACCCAGATTTACCTGGTAGCTGTGGCTGAGCAGTCAGACCTCTCCCAAGAAGAGTAGGGCAGTATATAGAGTACACACAATATGGCTAAAAACACAGTAGAGCAAACAAACACTGACCAGAGCTTTGCATAAAAAGTATATAATTATTTATTTAAAACACACTTAAGGCACTATACTAGCACTCTAAATCAAAAGCAAATTAAAACACAGTCAGGTAAAGTATACACATCTCCCTTGATAACTATAAGACAAGTCAGAGTTAAAACACCACGATTTGTGAAAACAGATGTGAGCATGTAACCTGATTGCACTCCAATAGTTCAGTTAAAGCGAGAGAAAAAGACAGAGCATAGAAATAAAACAGGTCCCAACACTTTTAGGAGTTCTCAGCAAGGGAAAAAAGGCAGTATACACTGTAGAGCCAAAGTTCATAGGCCAGGCCCACTTTAAATGGAGCAAAGTGAAATGTGCCCAGGATCACACGGTTTAAAATGCACTAAAAGTCTTTACAGAATGTTCCAAAGAGGTTGGGGTGATTCAAGAAGGTAAAGTTAGAAGGTCTGGGGCCAACCCAGTTGGAAAGCCAATGATTTAAGGGTCACCTTGGGCAAACCGAAGAAAGGGAGGTAAGGCAGGACACAGTGCCTTAAAGAGAGAGGAAGCTCCAGCGGTGGCAGTTGTTCCTGGCAGTGGTTGCAGTTTGTTGTTTCGACCAGGCGAAGAGAGGATCTCGTGGAGGAGGAAACGTGGAGACGTTGTACTACACAGGGATGAAAACAGCCGCGGAGTTTGTCGGTAAAAGGTGCGTTCCTTTTATTTGCGGTCAAAGTGGTGAAGCTAGGCTATCCGGCCGCCGGGGTGCTTGCCACGGGCGATTTGACCAAGACACGTCTTTGGAAGGCGAAAGGGGCGAACTGGTTCGTCGCACCAGCTCAGAGGAAGAAGACTCGTCCAGCAGAAGATCTTCTCTTGTCGTTGGGAAAGTGGTGAGTTTGTTGCAGCAGGGCTTCACCGGTGGTGTCCTCGTTGCAGATGGCTCAGCTTCTTCCCTCTTCGGATTCTTAGGTCCTGTGGCGACTTCTGAAGTTCCAGTCCCAAAGGCCCTGCTTTTATGCAGAAAACCCCCCATTCAACAGCCTAGCTGTCACTCAAACATGCTAAGTGGTGAGCCGGGCGGCTCACCACTGGGCCAATCCAAATAGAGTGCAGCTTGAGTTGCTAAGGCAACACAGTCCAGGGTGCCAATTCCCTTCCCCACACATCCTGTGGATCCCAGACAGTGACACCATTTGGAGGGCTTCTGTGGAGAAGCCCGCCAAAAAGTGGAACAAAGGGCTCGACCTTGGTCAGAGTTACAGAGACGGACACAAACGCCATTTTAGAAAAGAGTTCTGGCAAAAAGACCCAACCGTTGATTTAATATTAAATAAATAAACCAGTATCTTTTACATTGCACCAAAAAGTGGTGCGTTTAAAATCAATGGGAAAATCCCATAGAGAATATTCCGGTGGAATGTTTCGCGTGGTAACCACTGCCACCAGCCAGAAACTCGGCAAGGGGGTCTGGACAGTGCCCCCTTGAAAACAGACCCAGGGGAAATATAATTAACCCCTTCCAGTACTTCCACAATATGATGGTTTGTACTGGTTCTGTTCACAATTTAGGACTAGTAAAGTCAATGGTGACTTTACATGCCCTGGGAGACAATAGTCAGTCCCAGGGTATGGAGTCTGTTTGGGGGTCACTATGACACCCCTGTGTTACTGCACTGAGGGTGCTGTGTAACACACACATAAAAAATAGATGCTACCCTATGGAGCAAAAAGAAAACCCCATAGCCCATAAGCACACAAAAAGTCAAAGACATGCCTCTAATCATGCCTAAGAGTGGGAGGAAAAGAGTCTCACTCTTAGCAGGAGAAAAAAACAAACCTCAAAAATCCAGCAAAGCTGCTGGGGAACTCACTAGGTTTGGGAAATTAGCCTTATAAGAGAATACTCCCTAACAATGCATTGGATGCAGTAACCACTTCTTGGAACCATGCCCTCACAGAGCCTTTAAAATCTCTGGAACTTCCACACAGTAATTTCCTGTCCGTTCTCTTTGGGCATAAAACCCAGGTCCCTGAGAAACCGCTTAGTCTCCATGCTGAAAATAGGTCCTGTACCACACGCCACTGTGGACTTCGTGGAGGGGCGGAAGGCTTTGCATCTTAGTGGTAAGAGGGATCCGGGAACGGTCTCACACTCTGCAACGCCTTTCTGTACCAGTTTTAAGGTCCCTATCTCAGATACTTCTCTCTGGGCACACAAACCTGCAGGTGCTTTCAGCACTAAGTTGCAAGTTTTGGCTTTCTGTACCAGGCAATCTTTTCACCGCAGACTCATTGAAATCCGCCAGATCCCCAGACAAGATTCAGTAGGAACGATGGAGAAGTATTACTGCCTTGTCACCAAATCATACAGGCAAAAAGCACTCGGACTGCAAGGTATCTAAGAATGTGAAATCTAACTCCTTGTCTCTGATGTTGTGTAGCGCTCCCTCCAATATCCCGGTACCACCAAGTCTGCACCAACGATTCCTAAGCCTTTTACTTCAGTACCAACAAATCAAAAACAAGACAAATCTTCTGATCCACATAAGATGAAAGTCCACCGGCCACAGGTAGAGTCTTCTTCTAAACACAAGAATCATACACAGACACACAAACACTATCCAGTATCCATAATTCTCCTTCAGAACCTATTCAGATTTCTTACTCCAACTCCTATTATTGAAGCTCTTCTAAGTACTTCACTGTGCTGTCTCAGGAGCTTTTGTAAACTGTCTGTGGGAAAACGGTTCTCCCATTCCAGGGCTTTCCCTCAGCTTCCCAGACCTTGGTACAGATTCTGTTTTTTTTTACGAGTGTTAAATGTTCAGGTACCGAGACCAGTGGTGTTGAATGTGCATAAAAATACTGTTAATACTTCTGTAGCACCTTCTTTACCTAGGGAGGATTTGACAACATTTGTGGACGCTTCTTTGTCTCCCATGGCTTCTTTACAAGAGGTCTGTCCCAGGCCCATCTGCACCCTCTACAGATTTCATAAGAGTCAATAACTTTCACAGTTATGCAGTTGGTTATGTCTGACACCTTTATAAAAAAAAAACAATGCAAACATCAAGAAATCAGCTAGTTAAAGGAATGGTTCGGTCAAAAAATGTTATTTCCCCTACGGGTCGGCCATGTGTTTTTAAGCCTAAGTCGCTCGATTTTAGAAAAATTTCCTATGGACCTTACCCCAGTTTTCGTCCATTAAACGCACGCGAAAACAGGCATCAGGGAGCTGCCATTTTGTGATAATACTATCATTTGCCCCATCGCCCTGGCTGACCTGCTTTTGCGGCACTAAATCATATCCCCCCGCCCCTGAGCCTGACATTATCAAAACATTCATATTCACCGCCTCTCTCCGTGACGTTTCTGTGCTGCGTAGGCAAACGCGCCCAGTCGTCTTCAACGCGACTTCACACAGAACCCGGAAAGCAACACAGATCAACTCACAACACAGCGCGCCACAATTCGGAATATGAAACTGTACTTTAAAATCAAACAGCAACACGGTACATTTGGTAAAGTACATTTATTTGACATTAAATGTTTATAGAATATTCAGCAATTGCCATATGAACTCCGAAAGCCATTTATTTTCTTTTATCTCTATCTGCAAATCCGTAAAAGTTTATCGTGAGTCACGCGCTGTTCCTTTATGGTACACAGGGTGTTGGTTTTCATTAAAAGAAGCACTTTAGTCGCACGTTGAACCGAAAGCCTGTTCCATCAAGTAGGCACTAGGCCAGCGTAAAGGTTGATATGTTGCTTCTAGCCGCTAGTACCGCGTAAGGGCATATGGGCCCTTGGCGATCGTCCCATAAAATCATCAGAATTGTGCAGTTGTTTAGATTAAGCTGCAGCTGGCGGTTAAAAAAAACATCTGCCGGGGTCTGAAACTGGTGGCAGTGGCAAAAGGGAAGGATATACCTGTTTTTAAAACATAAAATTTATTATAAGTCTCGCCAGCCGATCTTTAATAATATTATTCATTTTATTTATTACGGCCGAACTGAAACTATTTGCTTTCAAGGATAGTGCAATGGAGTATGTTTGGCTCTAAAATCAATGCGAAAAGTAACGAAATAAATCGAGGTTAGTACACAATGAGAAATGACTTTTTGTCTACATGCGTGTGGAATGTGAACCTGCATGCCCATGTGCCTGCTACAAGGACGATCCCACAAACGTTTTCCAAGCTCTTCATTCATTCATTTATTCATGCATCCATTCATTAATTCTTCATTCCGGTATAAAAGTGTCTAAAGAGTTAATTTATATTTGCAATTTCCATTGTGTCTCTGCGTAATGCAGTCCGTAAATCCCACTGTGCTCTTGACAACGATTTTTTGTATACTGAACTAACATGAAACTCGGTCTAGTTTAAGAATTTTCTGCCTTATCGTCTCTTACGTTATTGCAACCCCTCCCCCCCCCTTCAAATGAAGTTCTTTCGGCATGGTCCCTGTCTCTCAAGGTCAAAAGACAATAGAACCTTATACTGCCAGTGCGAGTTGTGGGCCTCTTCAGGGCGCAAGCTGAAAATCAAAGCCGCTGACCTTCACTAGAAATGAGCATACATTCTTTTTTGCAACGTCCCGTAGTAAAGCCATCTGTGAGAACTTGAAGTTTCGAATCCATCTATGTACTGCGCCTCAATGTGCAAATGCAAACTGGCTTCTCTCCCATCTGCAACGGCTCGCTTGGCGCGTTCTAAGGCCCCCAATTTTGTCCTTGTTGTCTGCGAGCTTTGAAGCCCCAAAGAACCATAACTATTGAGACTTTTAATTTTTTGGGGAAGGTCAGGGAAAGTATAAAGTACCCGAGGAGTTGAGTTGAAAGTGAGATTTATTGTTTGTTTGTTTTATTATTTGCAATACGCAAGCCTCCCCTCGGTTAACAGTGAACAGGTTGTTCGGCACCCAGGATGGTGAAGGTAGGGGTTAGGGTTAGCGTACTTTGTATGCACACTGTACAATAACATTTATTTACAAAAAGACAATCGTATTACAATTATTTAAACCGGGATTTGTACTTCACAACCAGCTCTCCTTTGGGTGGACATGGCACAGTGGCAATGTTGGGTGGCAATGGATCAGTGCTCTGCACAGAAACGTTCAAAATTCCATATCTGTGCTTCTCTAATACAGCAACAATAAGCTTTTGACAAAGTCGAACTGCATTTCCTCATAGACTGGTTTGATCACCCATTGCTTACTTCTTTTTTAAAAGGCCTTAGTGTAGCGAGGCATCCTTACGGCCTAGATTCTCGTTATGGGCCAAGACCGCTAGTAGAGTCCTATGTCTCAAGCCCTGTATGCTGAAATGCAAGCGCTTTGGCCTGTACTTTAGGCACATATTGTGGAACACCTCCAAACCTCCAGTGTGACAGAATTCTGTCAGTCCCCTCAAATCTCTTGATAGAGTTTTATCGAAAACAATCTTCTCAATGGCTTTGTGTGTCGGTGAAGATGGATTCAACCACTTCTTCTTCCGTGCCTCCACTGGGGACAAAGGGCCATGTTCACATTGGTGGAAATGTAGGTTTTCTGACCAGCGGTGCACGTTGGTACAGTGGTGCATCAGTGACCGCCATTTTTCAAGTAGTATTTCCACTGACCCTTCACAAGTTTTGGAGCTCCACCAAAGATGGTTGCTGATAGACTGGGACCGCTCTGAAATACTTTCCAAACCTTTTTTTTCCCTTCCGGCGGAGATTTTCTTATTGATTGATTTAGCAAGATGCCATACGTCAAATTGATGTTTAATATGTGGGAACTGCGCTCTCATTGTCTTGGCAATTGAAACGTGTCTGTCCGTGGCTATGAGGTCGATGTGCATTCCCCTCGATTGCAGATATTCCACTGATTTTATAAATCCTAGTTTCTCCATGGCCACTGAGGATGTACATTGTGTTACCTGCACGACCACCGAACTCACAATTTTTTTACTATCCATGTCCTGAAAGTGGTTGGTGCAGTACTTGGCCGAAAATCCAGGGCTGTCGCACTGTCCATCGCCGGCTAGCCTGAATCGTTTGCCTTCGAATGTACTTGCTAGAGACAATTGTTCAATTTTCCCAGCATCACTAGTGGCCGGAAACAGATAATCACGTTGGTATTTGTAGTACTGCGCTTTTGAAATGAAATGGAGTCCCACAAACTGAAAGAAATACTCTAACTTTCTAAAATTGGAGCCACTAAAAAGTAATGCAGCTGCACACAGTATTGGTTGTGCAGACCATGAAAACGTATGATATAATGTACAGGCGGCATGTATTGTGACGTTACTGCCTTGTTTTTGACGAGTCACATGAATCAATGGCTTCCCACATACTTTCCCTCTGACGGAATGCCCACATTTCAGCATACTTATAATATCCATCAAACAACTGTCGAATACTATGTATTTGCCCTCTTTCATTAGACTGTGATCCTGCGTCAAAGTTGTTTCGGCCTGTGACGTTGAGGACATATCACCACATTTGAAAGAAATATCGCGACTATCAAGTTCAGATGCATCGATGAATGCTGCTGCTGGTTCATTCTCTGTCATTTCAACATCTGCTGCTTCAACATTGATGGGAGAACACAACAATGTCGACAGCTTTTTTGGTGGCAATTTCTTGGCGGGTGTAGATTGTGTGAATTGATCTACTTCAGAGCTATCTTCAATCCAGTATCATGTTGTTGCGGTGGTGCGGTCGTACTGTAGCAATGGTCCAATACAACTTTGCCGGATTCTCCGGACACATTCATTTCATTTTCTGTCCATTGGACATGAGCATCCCGAGTCTCAACACGCCGCGTCTGAATTAATAGTTCCTCCATAGCCTCCATAGTGTAAATGGTCTGGCAAGCAGCATCTCTCATTCGCTTCACTGTCTGTGTATGTATAGTTCGTAGACCCACGGGTAACTAGAGGACAGATTGGAAAAGGGATGTTCAGTTTAAACACAAGATGGAGTGTAGTAGAATTGACTGGAAAAAAACATGAAATAGTCCCCAGCACAAAAAAATGTCTAAAGTTATGAACTGTTTGTAACTAACCTTATTTTTGTTTCTTTTCTTTGCAACTTTTTTGACTCGACCTTCAACATCTGCACGCTGTTGCTCCAATTCGTATCAGCATGTCTCCCCTTCCTCTTGCGCTGCAACAACTATATTTTCTGTATTCGCATAGACAGCACGGAATGAGGCTCCATCGACTCCCTGAAACATAGTATTTTCATTACTGTGAATCAAAATATTGTTAGCATAAAACACACGTGAGGACGAACACACATGTACATCTCAATAGCCAAACACGATTTAAACATTGTGTGGAACAATCGAACGACAAGTATTCGAGCTCTGATGACCTAGTTCGATGGAGCTGTCAGTATCCATACCTCTGGCTGTGCATGGACTGCCACAAATGATTGTATTGAAGAGGGGGCATCAGCAACTCCCTGAAACACAGTACTTGCATTAGTATGGTTTTCAATATTGTAAACATAACACACACTTGGGGTCGACGGCACAGGTACATATAAAGAGATCAACCACAAATGTTGCATTGTCTAAAAGAATCAAGGAATATTTAAATATGATCAGATTTAATCGACTTATTTCTCCGATTTCTTTACATCTGCATCATCTAAATGGGATCTTGTGATTGTAGTGGAAGCTCCATCGTCTCCCTGAAACACAGTACTTGGGTTAATAGGGAAGAAAGTATAGCAAATGGAATCACGTTATATGATCACGATCGATGGAGCTGTCAGTATCCATACCTTGTGCTGCTGAAGAATATCTAGGGCTGTTGTCAATGTGGTGCGCACTTCCGAAAGCTGTTGCGCCGATTTGTATCCGCATGGTCCCGCTTCCCCTGGAATTACTTGAATGTCAGGCTCTGCATCAAGTGCGTGGGTTGACGATTCAACAACTGCCTGAAACATAGTATTTGCATTAGTAAGGATTACAATATTGAAAACACAACACACGCTTGGGGTCAACCGCACAGGTACATATCAATGGCTAACCACGAATGAAACATGGTGTAGAACAATCAAACGACAAGTGTTCCAGTCCTGATGATCACGGTCGATTGAGCTGTCAGTATCCATACCTCGTGCTGCTGAAGAACATCTATTGCTGTTGTCAATGTGGTGGACGCTTCAGCATCTCCCTGAAAGACAGTACTTGCATTAGTATGGATAACACTAATTATAACGGAAACAAACACCAGGGGACGACAACTAAGGTGTATATCAATTGGAAAGCACTAACCAAACAATTGGTAAAATAATCACACGATACATAAAAACTATTACTTGACATGCATATAACAAGTTTGTAGCGGAATAGCCAAGTATGATTACCTGATACGCGCTAGAAGTGGTTGATAACTGCGAGCACGTCACGGAAGTAGAATGTTCTTGCTTCAGATTCAAGGGATAGTCAAGAAGTTGGAAAGGTAAATTATTGTTTGATAATGAAATGCCAATATTTAAAATTGCCATGTAAGGAGACAGAATACTTGAGTAATGCGCAATATAGCACAGTTCCCTGTGCCCATCTATAGATTTCTTTTGTGGGTTATGAAATCTAAAAATAATATATTGATAAATGTAATTATTCAAAAAGCTATACACTCATATCAATGTCGAAAGTATTACAAATTGGAAACAACACCTAAAATATCAATTAATCCTTTCGGCTACCTACACACTACCGCAAGGCCTAAAGCTAAAAACGGACACTTGACTCGCCAGTGGCGGAATGTGGACGAATAGAGTGGGAATAGCGTTTGCGAGCAATTTTGGTGACGATCGCTGTTTATTCTTCTTTGTTACCCAAGATGTGGTGTACATGTTCGAGGGAAAGTTCCGGCTGCAGATGCGGTATCGATCACCCCTCTTGTCCTCAAAGACTTGTTGGACTCTATTTTCCAGCTCATCATCCAGTGGATATTCTCAATGTCTGACCCATTCTCTTATTCGTTCAACAGTTTTCGGGAATACATGCATTGTAGTGCCTTCAGATTTTGCATGGGTTTCCGAAGGGCAACCGCTAATCGAACAGGCAGGCATTGTTGAAAATTCTGAAAAGTAAATATCAAGATTATTATAAAACCTTGATGAATAAAAATGTCATAAAAAAGTAAATGAACCATACCATGCTCAATGCCAGGTTTGTTTTGTTCGCTGGAACTATACCAGTTCATCGTGTGCAGCTTAGTATTTGCATAAGTTACAGACATTTTTTAAAGTATGTGACTAAACTCTGAACATGTGACTCGTCCCTTGGATGTTCTGTCTTGCACGAAAAGGAAACATGCTTACATTATAGACTGGACCCCCGAAGGATGCAATTTGATGACAATTGACACAGATGAAAATAAATAGATCTATTGATAGCATAACAATTGAAACTGAAGTCAATACCAATGAGACCAGTGACCATAGCTCTATTGGGTACTGTAATCGCAAATACATAGAAATGTAAAAATGACCGAAATATGACTAGGATACATGGCCTTATCTTGACCAACAAACAGTTGGATTCAACAGGCCGAGCAGTATGTTGCAGGAGAACAGGTAGATGGCCACAGGTAGCACACTGACGAGTTTGCTCGAAGCGGTCACAGATAGCACGACGATGAGCAGATTAGCATAGATCTGAGTGCTTCTCAGGTAGAAGGTTCAGGAGTTGACTTGCAAAGCACAAAGATGTTCTCATGAGACATATCAAGTGGTTTATAAAGTATTAGAAACAGGGATGTGTTTGTCGTGGTATTATGTGGTTTGCAGGGGGGCGGCCTGCCTGGAGACACAGGGTCTGAGGAGGCCATGTGAGCGATGGCCCCTGGGCGTGGGATATCTTTTGAAGTGTACATGCTGTTTGGCACCTTGGCCGTTTGCGCCCGTGACAGCCCCCCATGCCAGCGCTCATCCCCGGGTGCGAACTACCTTTGATAGAGGGGGTGGGATGGATGGGCCTGGGGCGTGCAGATAAGGCACAGGAAGACTGCTGAATGGAGACACACTAATGTGGATTGCAGGGGGGCGGCCTGCCTCAGGGGAGGCCTGCCTGGAGACACGGGGTCTGAGGAGGCCATGTGAGCGATGGAGACACGGGATCTGAGGAGGCCTTGTGAGCGATGGCCCCTGGGCGTGGGATACCTTTTGAAGTGTACATGCTCTTTGGCACCTTGGCCGTTTGCGCCCGTGGCAGCCCCCCATGCCAGCGCTCATCCCCGGGTGCGAACCGCCTTTGATAGAGGGGGGTGGGATGGATGGGCATGGGGCGTGCAGGCAAGTGTGTGGGAGCGAGGGGCCATCAGGTCCCTCTCACCTTTACTTCTCAGTAGAAACTCGTACCAAGTGCCTCCAGTAGTGGGTTCGCCCCTTGCCCTTATGTGATGTTAACTTTGGATGACATTCGCGTAGATGGGACCACTGAGCAGGACACGGGGCATCCATTTTTGTACCCCCTTTCCACTACATCTTGGTGACCAGGCCTCACTGCGATAGTACAGCGCGCAGAGCACATGGCCCACACCCTCGTTCCCACTCTGACTGGAAAACTCCAGAGGTATTTGCAACAGCTAATAAATGTAACACATCACTTTTCCTTTGAGATCAAGGTACTGCATGTGAACCAGCCTGAACTAAGCACATAGCTCGTTCTTCTCCGCAAACGTGTCCTTGCCCACGCACCCTCGCCAGTGGAAACTTACTGCCATTCTGACCCTGTGTCCCTGCAAGGTATTCTCTTCATGTGCCAGACCACTGACCACGCCATGATGCCCACCTAGCAGATCCCCAACTAACATTCGACCCCTAGTGCAGTATATTGTTGCCTATCAATAACAAAGACCACATACCGGAGATTCTTGTGAGCACAGACCCACACTTCAAACAGTGTATTATAGTGGTCAAGACCCATAACCTAAGGCCTGTATAATCCAATGTTAATTGATAGTATAGATATATGTGTGACTTTTATAGAGACATAACGACTGAAAGACTTTGAACAAGTGTTATTTACTGCATGCATTATTGAGAATATATTATGTTAGCTTAGATAGTGACCACCCTGCTTCACAGCGACCTGACCATCACCCATTCCGAGCACAGATGTCTGATGTCCATCCTTGAATAGAGACACACTTGATTCATTTAATAAATCGAAACAACCGTTGTTAAAATATATGTGGTGTTTTATTTTGTATCTTATTTTGATGACACAAAAATACAAGACTTTAAACATTGTACAAGTGAGGTTGCAGCACAGCGATAGAAAAATCCCTGTACTGACCGCTGTCACTCAGGAAAGTTTCTCTTATGGCATGAACGGCACAGGCGGGTATCACTCTTCGAACGCAGTGTCCAAGCCTCCCGTGAAGACGCAATGTAAAGGAACGATAGGCCACCAGCCTGTACCACCTGTGAAAAGGAATGAAACAAACTGTTTTTAAATGACCAAGATAAGTTTATAAGTTTAATAAACGTTTTGTTGTCAATGACAATTCTTGTAACTAATAGCATTCTGCTCGGACAAATGCTATCTAGGCACTGCACACTATTGAACGACTTTCATGCGTTACAATGATATGTATATGTAATTTTGGATATAGTAGAAGACCATGAAATAGGAGTGGCAGGATGAACAGTTGCGTGAAGTTCGTGCATAAGCACCATCATTATCCTTAACATGGACCGTGTGAGGCAGGCTGCCCTGAACTCTGGCAGCTTGGTGATGCATTGCGGTCGTGGCTCGCCTTCCGAAATGTAGGCCACGCATCCCGAGTTTTCACAGCAGCAGCAGTTCCCATCCTCGGTTGGCATTAGCTTGCACCGATTGCATGTGCACCAGGTGGAAACACCGTCCATGCAACTAGGTCCAGGCTCTTCAGCTGTTGAATCGTCCTCCCAACTGCCGTCCGAAGACCCATCGTTTTCGCACGTTTCCCTTTCCAGTAGTTCCTCCTCGGTATACTCGGGCTCGTACATGTAGGGCATTATTGTATCCATCGTGTGTTACACAAACTAAAATAATTGATAGCGGCGGTACTGGTATCTGTTAACACGGGCTACAAGCAACGAAGGTAGCTGACCAGAGCACAGAAACGAGTCACAGAATACTCAAAGTAGCACAGAGAGAGGAATGGAATCGGAAATCTGCTGCTGTGTGTTGTGAAACGGTCTGTTTATACTTATTGAGGAAAGAGGCGTCCTGACATTTCCATGGCGACACGTCATTAGCTGAAGCGCAGCGAATGTTGAGACGAGACGTGCTTTGGCATTGTGAAATGGGCGGTACGCGCCTGCTGATGACAGGCTCAGGGGCGGGGGATATGATTTAGTGCCGCAAAAGCAGGTCAGCCAGGGCGATGGGGGAAATGATAGGATTATCACAAAATGGCCGCTCCCTGGTGCCTGTTTTCACGTGCGTTTAATGGACGAAAACTCGGGTAAGGTCCATAGGAAATTTTTCTAAAATCGAGCGACTTAAGCTTAAAAACACATGGCCGTCCCGTAGGGGCAATGCAAAATTTTGAACAAACCATTCCTTTAACATACATGTGAATCCTTGGAAGCTCCCAGTATTATTAAAGCTTGGGATGAAAACTGAAAGAACACGTGGCAATTAGGTAGGGGTCCATCGTCCATTTTCTGTAATCCTGTAAAAATGCTTTCCTCCCCGTTATCACTTCTAAGTACGCTTTTACCACCTCTTATCGATCTAGCATTCTAAGGTGGTCTCACACTGGGCGCAGGCGGTCACTCATTTTCCTTCCCCATGTTTCCCTCCTTTTTAATCCCTTTCTTTACTTTTTTAAATTCCATTGTCTTTTTTTCCCCAGCTGTTTTACGTTTCTGTGCCATAGCTAATCTACCTGCTCTAAGCAAGGCTTCCCACATCCTAGGGAGTCTGTAGTGTTCATATCCCCTGTGACGCATACTGAGTAATATTGTCAATGGGTCCACTTCTAGGGGCACCCCTTTATACTCCTACGTCCCTGTCATGATCTCTGCTTCCAAAAGGTCAGGGTTTTCCCAACTCCCTTGGAAGCAGATCCATAACCCAGGTTCCGAGTGCCAACCAGTCCCAATTGGGACCTTTTGGACCCAGTCCTGGCGCCAGTGGCACCAGGCTCATAAATATGCCCAGTCCCAGCGCTGGAAGCGCCGGACTCATAATGCTTGGGTGGACTTTCCTGCAGCAGACCATGCTGCTTACTTGCCTGCCAGTTGAGCCTCTGATCCTCTTCTGTTTGGAACTACTTTTCCTGTTGGGTGGGGCAGGAGCCACTCCCTAGATTCAGAACACTGGAACTCTTCTGGAAAGCAGGAACTCTTTTCTTACCTAGGCGTGGCTGTGGAAGGAGACACCTAAGTACTACAGGAGGCTATTTAAACCACACCCGATGGATGAATCTTGCTTTGCGTTATTCTGCATCCTCTGCAGCAGAACGCTCATCGTGTCTTCTGGATCTGATCCTGGGCGTAAGGGAAAAGGCTTACCATCCTGAATCCAGTCTTCAGCAACACCTATAAAGACAAGAAAGAACAGGTTAGCATTACGGTCTTCAGTGACAGCTCTTCACTTACCTGGTCCATCGGCTGTCACCAACGCCTCGCGCTGCATTCCGGCATCTGAAAGACAAAGGCTTACCTACTCTTCGCACGCTCCGGAGGCCTTCGGCGCTGCATCCCGCATCTGAAAGACAAAACAAGGTGCGTTTAAAGACATTGGGGAACTTTAATACTCACGTGCCATTACTCCTTTCCACATCTAACCCAGTGGGTATTCCGGCACCCTGCAGCCGCTCCGAACTTGTACCTGCAAAATAAAAAGACAGTTAGAGCGCATCGTGAAGCAGGCAACAAGCGCTTACTTACGTGCTTCCAGGCGCTTCTATTCATCACACGGGCTCCATTTTCAACTCACTTCAGCCCGTCATCCGCCATCGCCGGAACCCTGCAAAACAAGAGACATCATTACTAAAGACTTTAAAGACATTAGAATTACTCGAAACTTACCGTTCGTGCAGTAAACGACGGACAGCAGTCCTCTGAAGTCAAGAGGCCTGCTCCCCTTATCCAGTGAAGAAACTGGTTACAGT
This sequence comes from Ambystoma mexicanum, assembly GCF_040938575.1. NCBI lineage: Eukaryota > Metazoa > Chordata > Amphibia > Caudata > Ambystomatidae > Ambystoma > Ambystoma mexicanum. The sequence continues at coordinate 392,636,477 of NC_090937.1, forward strand.
ACCCTGCCCCGAGGCAGATGGAGAGCACGGCGTTCACTTATCTAAGGTGAGAGCGTTAACCTTTGGGGTTCTACAGGAGAAGAGAAAGGGAAGAAGAGAGAGACATTCAATAACCCAGTTCCTTAATCCCATATTTTCTATCTGCAGACATCTTACCCTTTGAGTCAGACATACAGTGCACAGAGGTCCAGCCCAAAGAGCCAGCCGTGTGTTACACATCACCTTTGAAGATACGGTATACGCCCAGTCAAGACCGGCGCCTCTACGGGAATCAGGTGATCGTTACAGACCCGTCCCCTTTCCTCCATAGTTATGGGACATTCCTCCGTCCTGTGGGGCGGGACCGCAGCACTTTGTAAAAAGCATCACATTTTTCAAAAATGTGTCCTTCCTCTCTTTTTGCGCAGGGTACCACACGTGGCTGTAACCCTGCCCTTCTTAGCTCTGCCCAGCGCATCGCCCATCTGTCATTTTCTCTGCTCGCTCGGGACTGGACGCACTTGCATCTTTAGATGATTTTTTCCTTCCAGTCCTCCTCTCTTGCTCTGGCTTAGCGGTCGCGTGTAGTCCCTCTATGCCGTTTCAGCTAGACTTTCCATACTGTTCTTCTTGTCAGCGACGCTTCGCTAGGGCGTTTCCCCATCCTCTTTGTTTAGAGTGTTTGGGTCCGGACCAACGGTGAGACTCGTGCTTTTATTGCGACTCCCTTTCAGTCTGGGCGCTTCAACGTCGTTTGGAGCGGTGGAAGGAGGTGTTTCAACGTAATCCTCCGGCTCATTTTCAAACTTTCATCGACGAGAAGAAGAAACGCCCGGTGAGTTCTTTAGTTTTTAGGGCACCCCGGCCGGGGGACTCCTTCCCAGGGTCTTCCCAGGCCGGGAGGAGCGTTAAAAGCTCTACTACCGGGGCTTGCCCTGAGGTGCCTTCCAGGCCTAAAAACTGTACCAGAGATTTCTCTGAGGGCTTCTGTGAGGGGCCTATTGACACCGGATTACATTCCGAGGCCCCTCCTGTGGGGGCTATTTGTGGGCCCAGTTCTACTGAGGCGTCGGGTACCGGAGCTTGCTTCGAGGTCTCCTTGGCTGGAGCTTCCCGTAAAACACTAGTGTACGCCCTGAGGCCTCTGTTGGGGTTGTTGATACCGAACGGAAGTTCGAGGCCCCTCGTGAAGAGGCTTTTACCGGACTCGGGTCCGAGGCCCGTCATTTAGAGGCTAAGGTGACCAACAGTTCTGAGAGGCCTGTTAAGGTCTTGTCGCTGAGGGGTGTTCCTCATCGTTCCCGCTCTTGCGGTGACTCCAGAAATGTTGAGGGGGCACGGAGTGAGGTTTTGGACCGTAATCCCTCTGTTCCCGGCAGTGCCGAGGTCCTTCCTTTGAAGGCTAGTTTGGCTGTTAGCATGTCACAGAAACATTCTAGGCCACACAGTACCGGTTCGGTCGAGGTTCCTTGTGGGTGTAGGGGGTGGTTTTTCAGGTGAACATCGGTTTCCTTGTGCACATCTGTTTCGTCCAGTTTATAACTGGAACGCTCAGATGCCCCTACTGCGCAATGTCTCGCTTCCTGCATCATCTGCGCCCTTGATTTATGTAGACACCAGTGGGGATGGGCCCTCTTGGCAACCCTCTCCCTTGCGCCCCTGGAATTACTTCGCTCATGAGAGGCCTCCTCCAGAAGCACCCAAATCATCGGCGTAGGACGCCTTTTTTCAGCAAGTTTCAAAGGCTGATGCATTCTGACCTCATTAAGGAGTACTTTCGAGGCTTGTTTAGGGAGACATGCCCGCCTGCATCGACGGTCCCAGCTGCAGTTCCTTTTGCTCTGCCGGCGCCGCTCTTACCGGCTGGGCCTCCCCCAACTCTTCCGCCCCTGCCTCCGTTGTCCCCAGTGGAAAAGGCTATTGTGGTGCCGGATGCGACTCAACCTGATCCAGACATGTCGGACGACGTGCAGGGCGATCAGGACAGCGAAGACCAGCCCCGCTCTGTCAGAGCCTTTCATGACTGGGTGCTGAACATGATGTGTCTGTTAGATGTTCCAGTACCCGAGGCACCCGCTGCGCTGGAGGGCGTGCTTTCTGGGGCGTTCACCTTGTCTCCTTGGGAGCGTACCGGCTTGTTCTTGCAGAAGGACGTTTTGGCCGAGGTCCATAAAGTCTGGGGGAAGCCACACTCTGGACCGTTTGTCAACAAGATTGATGCACGTTACAAGCTCCATTCTTCGGAAGAGGTGGCCTTAGCGTTGTGTCCGTCCCCCTCCTCCACAGTAGTGGCTGCAGCCACTTTGCAATCCAGACCTGCGTCATCCTCTTCTACGACGGCTACACAGGTTCTGGCCAAAAAGGACAAGCTTCTTGACTCCCTTGGGAGGAGGATTTTCGCTAACTCAGCCCTGCAGCTGCGTCAAGCCAATGCAGAACTGGTGTTAGCCGGGGCGAATATGAAAATGTGGAAAGGTCTGCCGGAGTTCGAGGAGTTAATTCCCGCTGAAAAGCTGGAAGATTTCAAAGCGGGATTGTCGGACGCCAGGGTCCTGGCACAGGATTTGCTGGAGACTGCGGCGCATCATGTCGACACCTCGGCCCGGGGCCTTGAACTTGGTGTGAATACCTCCCGTCAGGCTTGGCTGCACACCACCAAGTTCTCTAAGGAGGTAATAAGGGATAAGGTTTTGGACCTGCCTTTTGATGGCAAGGAGCTCTTTCATTCTACAACAGATGTGGAGCTGACCAAAACTAAGGACAGCACTCAGACTGCCAAATCCTTGTCTATCCTGGTAAAACCTCCTTTAAGGACACAGAAATTGTTGTCAAACCCTCAGCCTTCCTCTGGTTTCAGTTTTTTTTTAGATCGGACATCCCGCAGGGTTGACACCCCTTTGGGAAATTCTCACCGAAGGCAGCAACGGAGTCGGTTTTTCGCCCGCTCTTCAGCCTCCTCCTCAGGTTCAGGTGGTGCTGCCACCGAGAAACCAGCTAAATGAGGGTTTTCTGCACTCGCACGAGACCCCGGTGGGAGGATGCATTGCGTCTCATTGGGAGACGTGGCAGACCATAACCGAGGATCGGTGGGTCTTGTCAGTCGCTCGGGCAGGCTTCTGCTTCACCCTTCCCCCTACCCCACCCATCAATCCTCCCTTCCAGCAGTCAGGGTTGTCCTCCCTCAGAGCCGAAATTCAGAAATTACTGGATCTCAAAGCGGTGGAACCTGTTCCCCTAGGGGAGTAAGGGGAGGGCTTCTACTCCCGACTGTTTACAGTGCCCAAACCCAACCAGACTGGCCTGCGCACCGTCCTAGACCTTTCCCAGTTCAATCTTTCCCTACCCCAAGAGAAATTCAAGATGATCACGCCTTGTCAGATAAAATCCTCTTTGCAGAAGGGCGATTGGCTCAGCGTGGTGGACCTTCAGGATGCGTATATGCATATTCTGATCTGGAATCCACACCAGAGATACCTGTGGTTTTCCGTGGGGGAGGAGCACTTCCAGTTCCGAGTGCTCCCTTTTGGCCACAGCTCGACACTGCGTTTCTTTACGAAGATGATGTCGGTTATTGCAGCTTATCTTCAGCTTCAGGGTATCCATGTGTATCCGTATTTGGACGATTGGATGTTGCGCAGTCCTTGTCCGCTGAAAGCCTCGAGCAATCTTCAGTCTCTCCTCCAGCTCCTGTTTCACCTTGGGCTGTCGGTGAACTGGCGTAAATCCTCCGTCATGGTTTCTCAGGACTTGACTTTCCTGGGTTTTCGTTGGAACACGATCGACTGAAGAGTCTACCTGACCGGGGACAGAATTGCGGATCTGTTGGCCACGTGTCAAATGTTTGTACAGTCAGAGAGCATGTCGGCCTGGTGGTTCCAGAGGCTTCTGCGCCTCATGGCCTCATGCGTATTGGCTCTTCCTCTTCCTCTTGCTCGGCTCAAGATGAGGCGGACGCAGATGGCTCTTCGGAGTTCTTGACGTCAGGCTGTGAATCCGGACTCCAAGATGATATAGATTCCGGCTTTCATGAGAATGGACTTGGTGTGGCGGTCGTCTCTCAGCAACCTCTCGGTGGGTGCGGGTTTTCAAGACCCCGCTCTGATGGTGACGATCACGACGGACTCCTCCCTCCTAGGGTGGGGTGCGACATTGGATCTTCTTCAGGTCTCCGACCTCTGGTAGCCCCAAGACAAGTTCTTTCATATAAATCATCTGGAACTTTTGCGATCTTCCTGGCGCTCAAGGCGTTCAGGCCAGCCATTGCCAACAAAGTGGTTTGGGTCCGCACGGACAATGTGGTGTCCATGTTTTACATTAACAAGCAGGGGGGCACCAAGTCCCCTCCTCTTGTGGATCTTGCCATTCAGATTTGGGAATGGGCGGTTCAGCATGGTGTCTGGCTGGTGGCAGTACACATCCCGGGCCAGCAGAAGGTTATGGAAGATGCCCTCAGCTGCCAAACAATGTTCAGCTACGAGTGGGAATGAATTGAAAGCGGAGGTCCTCTTACAGATATTCCTGTGTTGGGGCACTCCGGAAGTGGACCTCTTCACAACATTGGCAAACAAGAAACTTCCTCTGTATGCCTCCGGAAATGGGCTGGGAGCCTCCTCTCTGGGAGATGCTCTCGAGATTCCGTGGCACAACATGAGGGCCAATGCTTTTCCGCCTCTGCCTCTGATTCATCGGATGATTTGCAAGCTGAAGAACACAGTGAACTGTTCTCTTCTGCTCATAGCTCCGTGGTGGCCGGCCAGGTTCTGGTTTTCAGAGCTTCAAAATCTTTCGGTGTGTGCACCGATCAGGCTTCCGCTGATTCCCGATCTGCTTCACCAGAGAGATCGGCAGCTGTGGCACCCCTCCCCACAATCATTTAGCTTGTCGGCATGGTGCCTGAGTTCAGATCTTTAGAACATCTCAACCTGTCTGCTGACAACATGCATATTATTCAGGCAGCCAGGAAGTCCTCAACCAGGTCTCAGTATAAAAGCAAGTGGCTGGTGCTTAGCCAAACAGCTGGACCCCATGGTGGCTACGATTGACACGGTGCTGTCCTTCGTCTCTCATCTATCAGAGTCGGCCATTCATGTCCTTTTGTGCAGGACTTATCTTTCGGCTGTGGCCGCCTACCTATCCACAGACCAGTGCTCTTTTTTTACTGTCAAATCCAGTGATTAAACCGCACTTTGCGGGTTTAATGCATCTTTACCCTCCTGTTTGCAAACCGCATCCGACGTGGGATCTGAACGTGGTCCTTACAGCCTTTTACCATATGCCTTTCGAACCAATGGCTACGGTAGATCTTAAGCACCTTTCGTGGAAGGTGTCTTTCTTGGTCGCTGTTACTTCGACAAGGCGTATGCGTGAGCTCCAAGCTTTGTCGGTGGAGCATCCCTTCTTGGTTTTCCACAAGGATAAGTTTGTCCTTAGGACAAATCCTTCTTTCTTACCACAGGTGGTTTCTGATTTCCATCTAAATCAGTCAATCTCGCTGCCTATCTTCTTTCCAAACCCGGCTTTGGAAGCTGAGAGGGTTTTGCATTGCCTGGATGTTAGAAGAGCTCTTAGGTTATATCTGGACAGAACATCTGAATTTAGGAGTTCTTTCCAACTATTGGTGACCTTTTGTTAACCCGCAAGGTAAGCAGGCCTTCATAGCGACTATCTCCAGATGGATTGCTGCCTGTATTGCGGAGTCCTACACTGTTCAGGGTCTCCAGCCTCCTAAAGGGATTCATGCACATCTGGTACGGGGAAAGGCAGCTGCTGTTGCCTTTCAAAAGTATGTCCCCTGGGAGACCATCGCGAAAGCGGCTACTTGGGCCTCCCCATTGGCGTTTTGTAAACATTACTGCTTGGACCTGAGCTCCAGATCTGACGCTCAGTTTGGCCAGGCTGTGCTGAGAAACCTTTTTCAGTAGGGGGTTTCCATCCACCCGTAGTTCCTGTGAGGAGTGCTTGGGAATCTCACATAAGTATGGAGGAAAGGGGACGTGACGTAGGAGTACAACTAGGTTACTCACCGTAGTGACCACCTTACTCCTAGTCCATAGTCCCCTTTCCTGCATACGCCCGCCCGCCCGCCGTCCCCTCTAATAAGGTTCCTCTGTTATTGCTTAAAGGTCTCTGAACTGGCGATAGAAAAGGACTGATGGGCGATGCTCGGGACGGAGCTAAGAAGGGCGGGGTTACGACCGCGTGCGTTACCCCGCGTAAAAAGATAGGAAGTACACATTTTTGAAAAATGTGATGCTTTTTCGAAAATGCTGCGTTCCCTTCCCACAGGACGGAGGAATGTCCCATAAGTATGGAGGAAAGGGGACTATGGACTAGAAGTAAGGTGGTCACTACGGTGAGTAACCTGGTTAATCTCTATGATCCAACTCAAGATCTCAGACCTATATATATGTATGGCGTGGCACCCCCACCACACGTGAAAGAAAGTCCCTGAGCTACCACACCCCTTGAGCACATGGGCGAGCTACCCGTAAACATCTGTGCAATCCAAACCGGTGCCATCTATGTAATATCTTAATTCAGCATCATGCCATGGGTCGACAGGTTCCTGTGGAATATCATATTATAAATCTTTCCCTACTGCTGTGCCTTTAAAAGGGGGCTTCTCCTGTAGGTTGCTGAGCCAAATCACCTTGTATAGTTTTGAGAGTATATCCCTTTCCTGTTTTGGGCCTTGTTTCAGACGTCCTCCATCAGGGTGAGATCTCTCAAAGTTTGTCTCCACACTCTGTCCTCAGGATTGCTCCCTTTATTCTCAGATATTGTAGTACACTTGGTTTATCATCTCCCAGCATATTTTTTGACCGCCACATATTCTCTAAAACACTTCCCATAAAGTTATCAGACCCTCTCCTGCCCAGTGTCCGACGAGATCTGTGTTAGTCTGTTTTCCTTAAGTTCCCCCTAGACCAACCTCATAGGCAATGGCCATGTTAATGATAAGCACTTGTTTGGTGCGTTTACTTTCCAAAGCTTGCAGATAATACCCAATTCTGGGTGCACCTGAACTTTCCGGGGTGTTCCTTTCCTTTAGCACCCCAAAACGCCTCTGACTTTCTTTGGGTGTGTCACACACTCCTCCAGCTGCATCTAATAGGTTTTAAATTCATCTCTAATGTGTCCAAGACAAACTCTCCACTGCTCTGCCTAGTAGTATTCATATAAGTTTGGTAGGCCGAATCCACCCACTTTCTTGGGTCTCATCAATACCTCCCTACTTATCCAGACTCTTTTCTTGCTCCAGATGAATCTCTTGATTTCATAGTCTAATTCCATAAAAAGGGTCTCTGGCAACAGAGCTGGAAGCATACTAAAGAGAAGGACGACGCTAAGTAGAATATTCATCTTTATCACCTTCATCCTCGCCAACCTGGTCCCCGTCGAGGTACTCCATCTGTCCAGGTCAGACTTGAAGGTTTGCAGTATCGGTCCTATAACCTCATGAGGTCCTTTGTTATCCATGCCCCCAAGTACTTAATATGTTCCATCTCTAGATGCATCCCACGTGTCTGCCTTGGTCCAGCTCACCATCTGGCGTGACTATTGGAAATAGGAATGAATTTGTGTAGTTAATGTTCAGACCAGACAGCATCCCGCATTCATGGAGGCTTTCCAAAAGGCGAGTTATCGAGGTCTCAGAATTGGTCAGCTATGGCAGAATATCATCCGTAAATAGCGACATTTTATATTCAACCTCTTTTCTTTTAATCTGTACATTTTCTCACTATAGCGTATTACTAATGCTAGGGGCTTGATTGCCAGTTCAAACGAGTGGCGAGAGGGGGCATCCCTGACTGGTCCCTCTATGTAGTTGGAAATTCAGAGAGGACATCCTGTTTACTAGCACTTTAGCCATTGGGTCCTTATATATCACTTCTACCTATGATCTAAAATTGTGCCCCAAGCCTGCTTTTCCCAGAACAGTCTCCAGGAATGGTTATTCGATCCAATCAAATGTTTTTTCTTTATCGAGTGACACCAGATATGTTTTCCCCCCTCTCCTGTGCTAGGTGTATTGGATTAAGTGTTTTTCTTATGTTGTCCGCTTTCTGTCTGCCTTAAAGCAATCCACCATGGTCTCCATGAATCATGTCTGGAAGAACAGAGTCCAATCTGTTTCTCAACACCGTTGCCAACATTTGTATCTCTACGTTTACGAGTGCTATAGGGCGGTAGGATTAATAGTTTGAGGGATCATTTCTCTATTTCAGTATTACTGAGGCCTTCAATATTGATTTCGCTAAGGCTAGATCTTCAAGGCTCCTATTAAAGACTCCCGCTAAAATAGGGGCTAGTTAGGACATGAAGATCTTAAAATAATCTCACTCAGTACCCGTTTTCCCCCAGGGGCTTCACACTAGGAATACCCTTTATCCCCTTAACTATTTCTACTGGTATCAAAGCATCTAATTGTTGACCTTTATCATGACTCAGCCTAGGAAATTGTAAGCCATTGAAGTACTACGCTATAGCTTCCCTTGTCCCCCCGAAATTCCAATATATACAGATTCTAGTAATAGCCTCCAAATTCCTCGGCTATCCCAATCCTGTATAGTCTGCCTCTTTGTTTCCTTGAAGCTTGTTACCAGTCTTAAGTTTCTTTGGCACCTCAGTCTCCATGCAAGTAATTTATCTGCCTTTTCCTCCCTTCTAATTATATTTCTGCATAAGAAATCTCAATTTCCATTCAGTTTCTTCTGTTAAGAGTGCATTGAGTTCGGCCTTGCTCTTACTCAGTTCCTGCAAGAGGGTATGGTATTTACCCAGATTGCTTCTATTCTTATTGTGTGATTTCCTTTCTGAGTCTAGCTTCCCCTTTTCTGCGCTAACCCTCTTTCTCCCACACCAATTTGATCATATCCCTTCTTATGGTTGCTTTAAACTTTCCCACAGTATGGCATTGTCAACCTCCCCGTTGTCGTTAATTGCCAGATATTCTTGCTCCTTATCCCCCATCATTCCTATGACCGCCCTCTCCTTCAACAAATAATCATTTCATATCCATCTCCCCTTTCTGCCCCAGAGTAAACCATTCTCTCAGAGTGATGCACATCAGGTCATGATCTGGCCAACGAGTAGCGTATATCTTTGCTAGTTCCAGCCTTGGGCGCAGATGTTTGTCCAAAAGCATCAACTCTGTACGGGCAAAGGAGTCATTCAATTCCTAGCCTTTCTATCCCTGGTTACAGATAATATTGAAGTCCCTGCCCACCAAGACCATCCCTTCCGCAAAGGTTCTTAGTTTTTGGCACACTTCCCAGAATGACATTTAGCCCACGTTTGGAAAGCGCAACAATACTATTTTGGCTGGGTTTCCCTGATAGTCCCCTTATAGGAAGAGGTACCGTCCCTTAGAGTAGCTCTTGATTTTACTATGTATGTATGCCTCTAGTGCTTTCTTGCATACATTTGATGAATAATGTTTTACATTTCCTTTTATATAGGGTTCCTTCCCCTTAATGAGGTGTGTTTCTTGTACACACAATATGTCGAGCTTCCTTTTTCTGAGGTCCCTCTTTACCAACAATCGCTTGGTTAATTACATTTAAGGTCCTTTTACACAGTTTAATCACCCCACCTCTCCTGTATTTATGTTCCTAGCCTCCATCTTCCGAACTAAGGTCTTCTTCTAATAATCCTTGGCACATTCAAAACTTCATGGGGAGAGAAAAGCTCTTCCTCATGTTGGGCCATTTAGCAGTGGTGAGCAGAACATAAAAAAATGCATATCAAAATAAAACTAGCAAGATATATCTTTATAATGTGGTGCATATTCTCCCCACACTATTCTCACCCTTTCCTGGCCCTCCAGGCATCTCAAAATGAATAATTCCCACCTTAATCATTGATACCATAAAGTTTCCCCCCCGCTAAGGGACTTTCTTTGTTAGGGAAACACCTCCTAGAGGTAATCGGCGTAGGGGAAGCCTTCGGGCTCGATGCTGAAGAAGGCGTCGAAACCTTCGATGCCGGGGCCTTCCTGTGCAAAGCTCTGTCCTGGTGCAACAGCCTCGGTCGACCCCGACAGTCACCTTATTGGCACCGAAGGACATGCCATGCACCGAAGAACATGCCATCGGCACCGATGCTCTGCAATAAATTCTTTACCCCACTCTCCCAGGACTGATTTTTCACGGCACTATGTCGTCCATTTTCGGCTTTGATGAGAAGTTGATCCCATGTTCATGGGCACAGGGGGCGTCGATTATTTTGACGATCAGGCTCAGCTATTGGAGCTGGCAAAGGGACTTCAAGATGCCAGCGGGCTGGACACTTCACCTGATCTGGAGACTCAGCAAAGCCAACCCTATACCAACACCCATGCCATGTTTAGGACTCTGATAGAGAGGGCGGTTGACACCTTGGGACTGTAGGCTTCATCAGTGCCAGTCCAAGTATACGAACTTATAAATATACTGGACGAGGGTTCGGTTACAAAACAGAACATGCCTCTGAATCCAGCAATTGACGACCTTGTAGGCTCACTGTGGCAGCATCCCTGCTCCATCCCGCCGGTCAGCTCCACCATTTCAGGGAAGTATAAGCCGGCAAGAGGAGAACCATCATTTGTCTTCTCACCCTACCCCAGAAGGTCTTGTCGTACAAGCTGTCACAGTCTCCACCATTCTAGTGCCTTCGACTTCAAACTTTCCGCCTGTTAGAGAAGGCAAGAGCATTGATGTCATGGCCAATAAAGTTTTCACATCCGGCAGCATGGCTCTGAAAGCCACAAACGTGGCTAGTGATTTTGCAAAGTACTCATTCGGCCACTGGAAGACAATGGAAAATGCTACACAGTACATTACTGAGGGGGAAATGCGAGACAGCTTCGTAATGTTGCTGGAGGATGGGAAAGAGGTGGCCAGGCAGTCGCTGCAAACAGGTCTGGACGTGGCCGACTGCATGGGCCGTTCGATGGCATCAGCGATTGCATTGAGGTGGCAGGCCTATTTGAGATCTTCAGGCTTTTCGCCTAATGTACAAAACAAATTGTTGGACATGCACTTTGAGGGCGAACTTCTTTTCAGGCAGAAGTTGGATGATTCCGTACAGAAATTTAAGGAGTGAAAGATCGATGCTAAATCACTGGGCCTAGCTGTGCAGCCGGCCAAACCTGCCTTCAGCTTCGCCTCCAGGGTCAGAGGGTATAAGCGGTATGTGCCTTACGGCAGGAAGACCAGCTCCCGCAGACCAGGCAAAGGCATAAGCGTTTCTCGCACCCAAGGAGGAGCAGGGGGCTTACAGAGGACAAAAAGCAGCACGGGGGCTGCTCTGCCCGCTAAACCACTTTGATTTTCCCCCTCCAACTACTTATCAGTTGGTGGACGTTTAGTAGACCATTGGCCCTAGTGGCGGGAGATTACTTCCGAGGCCTGGGCCCTGGAGCTTGTGCAGTGGGGCTATTGGCTGCCCTTCTTAAAGAACCCCCCGGACAGACCACCGCCACCTCCAAGCCAACCAGGACAGGAGAGCACTGTTTTTGAAGGGTGCCATGGAAGAGGTACTGCCCGAGCAGAGAGGATCAGGCTGGTTCTACCGGCATTTCCTGGTACCCAAGAAGGGAGGAGGTCTCCGTCCCATTTTGGAGCTCAGGACCTTGAAAAAGTTCCTGAGGAAAGACATGTTCATGATGGTGATGTTGAGAGAAATTGTCTCTCGAATTTCAAGACTGGCTTGTGTCTCTAGATCTAGAGGATGCTTATTTCCATGGATGCTTGTTTCCATGTGCCGATATATCAAAAGCACAGGAAGTTCCTGAGGTGCCTCATAGGGGACAAGCACTATCAGTTTAAGGTTCTTCCCTTCGGTGTGACCCCTGCTTCAAGGGTCTTCACCAAGCTCATGGCAGCAGTTGCTGCTCACCTCTAGGGGTGTCACGGTGTTAGTTTTTTGACAGTACAATAACCTTCTTGCCAAATGACGGTATATCATGGTTATCGCGGTATAGTAGGAGGAGTTAACTAATTTTAACAAATATTTTCTAAAAGGTCATAAATTGTCAGATTTATCATCGCAAACAAAACCAGGGCCAGAATTGGGCTTTTCAACATACTTTCCACTGAAATGCCACCCCTTGCTTCCACCAAACACAAACACACGTGTGGAGAGGAGGAGGGGGGGAGCCCTGCTGCGACTGGAAAAGCAAACTGAATAGCGTTTAAGTGGTTATTTAGGCTTTTAGCTCCCCCACTAGCTACTGGTGAAGATGAACATGTTGCCATCTTGATAACCTACATGCCACAGATCAATGGAGTTTGATGGTAGTATATGTTCCCTCTCCCTCTCTCCCTCTAGTTTACTTCCGGGCCAAAAGGTGTTCAGTAATCACAGACATGTTACCCTTTGGTATGGCAGCAGGGAATACCCACATAGATTAGTACATTTCGCAGTGTGACTTATTATATGTAAATTCAATGATGGAACGATATGTTTAGAAAACATTATCCATTATAAATACATAAACCCCAAAGCCGCCAACCCAAAGTCCCGGGAGGATAGCTCAGCGGCAACGTGCGTGCCTTGGAAGCAAGACGGCACGAAGCAACACAGGTTCAATTTCCCTGGGTCAGCGCTTAGAAACCTCTAGGAGTTTAAGCGTGTTATAAATACACAAATTACACAACTAAATAAACAATTTCTTTAACACCGCCTTGATGCCCGCAGGCTGTGTGAGCGCTTTAAAAAACAAAGTAAACCCTTTTCCTTCTTGGCACTGTATTCTTCCTATTGCTAACATATTGATTTTGTGTCAGGCACGTGTGGTTTATGGAATGGCATTAAAAACTGCTGAAACTACTTGGCAGACGGCACATCCAACAGTGCAAGACCAAGACTGTGCAGCACTTGCTAATTGCAGCCTTTCCAAATCAGATTGAAAAGCACACTTAACGGCATGAACGGTATACCGGTATAAACAATGTGACGGTTATTATTGTTCAATTAAGTGGTTCACGGTATCTTTAACGGTATACCGTAATACCGTTACATCCCTACTCACCTCAAGAGATCCAGAGTCCACGTATTCCCATACCTGAACGGCTGGCTGATCCGGGCAAAGTGGGAGGGTTTCGTCTCACCTGGAGGACACCTGCTCACTACTGCACAGGCTGGACCTCTCCCTGATCTTGAAGAAGTCCCACGTGACGCCAGTCCAGAGGTTCCAATTCATTGTGTCCTAGACACTCGGGTGGAGAAACCTTTACCCCCCAAGGAGAGAGCCAACAGCCTTGCATAGATGGTGAACCAGTTCTAGAACCACACCACTTTACCAGCAGCTTCCTTCCTCTGCCTTTTAGGCCTTATGGTCTCCTGTATCTTTCTAGTGCCAGGGGCCAGGCAGCTCATAAGATCTCTTCAATGGCACCTATAAGTCAGTGGTCCCAGTACCTCGGAACCCTTTCAAATTCCCTAGGGTATCCAGGTCAATGGTCGACAACCTTGGTTGGTGGGCCAACAGCAGCAATCTCATGGCGGGGGAACTCTTCTGGCCTCAGACCCAAGTGGTCACGGATGAGTCTCTGAAGGACTGGGGCTCTCACTGCGAGGATTTGCAGGTGACCAGCCTTTAGTCAGACAATGGAAGCCAGGAGGCACATCAACAGGCTGGAGTTGTGAGCCATCAGGGTAGCCCTGAGAGCATTTGCTCAGTTTCTGGAGAGGAAGCATGTCCTGATTCAGACGGTCAATACAGTGGCCATGCACTACCTGAACAAGCAAGGTGGTGTGCGCTCCTTTCCCTCTGCAGAGAGGCGATGCAGCTGTGGTTCTGGCTATTGGAGAAGCATATCTCGCTCTCAGCAGTTGACGGGGGGACAGACAACAGTTTGGCGGATGCTCTGAGCAGGCAGAGCAGTCTCACATGTTAAGTTATATGTATTTGTACAGCGCACATACGCTTAAGGGCATCTTGGGGCTAATGAGTGGGAAGTGTGCCAGGAAGGCCTAGAGGAGGTCTTCTCTCCCTGGGGTACCCCATCAGTGGACCTGTTTGCCATGGAGTTCAACAGGAAGTGCAGACAGTTTTGATTGAGGGAATTCCCAGCGAACTGCACGCTAAAGGATGCGTTTCTTATGTATTGGCCCTTCCGTCTCCACTACGCTTGCCCTCCGATTACCGTCATTCCTTGGGTTCTCTGGCGGCTCAAGAGGTTTTCGAGCAACCATGATCTTAATTGCTCCAGAACTGGGCGAAGAGGATGTGTTACTAACACCTTCTGGATCTGACCATCTGCCCACCTCTCCGGTTGCCTTGGCGCCCAGATCTCCTAGCCCAGTCAGAAGGTTGGGTGCTTCACCCGGAGTCGCTCAACCTACATGTGTGGCTCTTGAGAGAATGAGATATGATGAATTGGAAGTACATGAGGTGTTGCTGTCTGCACGCAGACCATCCACAAGATCTCGTACAGGTGGAGAAGATTTGAGGCAGGGCGCAGGGAACTCGAGATTGACCCCATCTCTTGCCCCACCACTGCAGTGATGGAGTTCCTTTTGTCACTGGCCTCAGCAGGCCTTCAGGTCACCACAGTCAAATGATATTTGTCGGCCTTGTCTGTATTCAAGAGGTCCCCGGATCAAGGTTCTTATTTTACGATCCCGTTGATGGCTCAATTCCTGAAGGGCCTTGTAAATAAGTTTCCCTTTTTTTTGTCCAAGATTGGGATCTTAATCTGGTTTTAACCTTCTTGATGGCAGCTCCCTTTGAGCCCATGCATACTTGTTCTTACAAAGGGGGGTGATCCCGGTTAGAGATTTTTGTTGTGCGGCAACATTATCCCCACTTCACTAGACACTGGATGGTACCCATGGGGCTGATGCGTGTTTTGGCAGAGCGGTGCTGCAAAATCTGTTGGTACAAAATTCTGCCCACTTCTTTATCTCACTGCTGGGGGAGTCTATCAGATGAGGAGTCTGCAGGAGAAAGGCAATCCATTAAAGGAGAAATTACTTACCCTAATGTTCTTTCTATGGATTCTTCTCCTGCAGATTCCTCATCTCTCCACCCATCCATCCCCGCTCAGAAAGTTTGGCGGTTTGTGCGCATCTCTTCTTAGTGGGTTGTCACCTGGTGGATGGTCATAGGATGACCGTTTTCTGTCTCTGATGCTGCATGTTCAATCTCTTCAGATAAAAAAAAAATATCTTTTCTTACACTACAGTTTGTGGTGTCTTTAGCAAGGTTTTTTCTTCCCTTGGGAAGTTTGTTGTGTTAACCTCTTATGGGCTGGTTAGCCTGTTTGTTCTCTGTTTTCCAATGCAGCGGTCGGACTCGAGTAGGGGGAGGGAGGTTGGAAGAAGGATAGATGGCCGAGTCGAGGTCCACTATACCCCCTGTCAAAATGTTTCCGAGCAGCAGAGCTGGATGAGGATATCTATCGGATGAGGAATCTGCGGGAGAAGAATCCATAGAAAGAAGATTATGTTAAGTAATTTCTCCTTTACTGCTCTTGCTTCGAGGATAGCCCATTATGACATCCCACCACCCATCCACTTAAAAACAAGTGAAATGGTGCTCAGGCATGTGTATTCCACTTCTTCTGTTCTATTTAATTAGATTATCCTTTCGTTCATCTTCCTCCCCACATGGTGATATTCCAGACCCAATGGTTTTACATTTAAGGGCAGTTAAATTACCATTGTCTCATTCATGCTTCTCTATAGTCACTTACTGCCTCTACATCCCTTCCTTTCCCCCAACTGCCATGTATCTGTCCACAGGTCACTTGTCCTCAATCCAGCCCTGTAAGTCATCACCAGCCAAGGCCCAATTGATGATTTGGCTGTGGTGGTTGCATGTCTCAAGAGGGACATGATTCAGATTGTCCCGTACCTGGACGTCTGACTCATTTGTGCTTGCATCCCAGGTCAGATCTAGTGTCGATCCACATGCATCACACGGTCACTGGCTCTACAGCTTGGGGTCTTTCTGAACTTCAAGAAGTACCATGTCATGCCAACCCTGACTGCTAAACAGTGTGGGCTTCTTGTGTGACCTCATCCCAGTAGCTCTACTTAATCGGGCAGTTATGAACACTTGCTTGGGCAGGGCTTTCTCGCCCCATCCCCTACACCCCTACCTCCCTACCCAAGGACGGGGTGGCATACATTATTCTGATGGTTAGTCTATTTCAATCCCAGTATCAGGGCTACATGTCAGACCTACTACAAGTGGTGGACTATCACAGGACCTTCTATTGTGGACCCAGCAATTGACAATATTGAGGGGGGTGCATCCAGGACACCATTGGCCTCACCTGACGGTTGACGTAAGATTGGTGATTCGCTTGATCAATCTGATAGGGGTAGGCTGTGGTCCCATGTCAAGTCACAGAAGCACATCAATCTACTGGAACTGTGGGCCATCAGGCTGGCCCTGATTCCCTTCCTTCCCTCTGCACGTGGCAGGTGCATTCTGATTTTGAATGAGAGCATGGTGGTTGTGCATTAACTTACCAAATGAGGGAGGCCACCAGGGGGCACACAGGCAATGGCTGCCTGAATCCCAAGCTCTCGCCGAAGCCAGGTCGAGACGGGGATTGAGCCCCCCGGCCGAGATTCCCCCAAGCAGATCAAAGGCACCAGGGCGGACGGTGACCCCCCCGCCCGGGCTTCCCCCACCAGAAAAAGCGACGTCCGGGGACCCCTGGGATACAGAGAACGGGGTCAGCGGCCCCGGGGGAGAAAAAGCAACAGGAGGCTGGATCAGCCGCAGGACCAGAGGAGGAGCAGCGGCCCACCGAAATTGGAGGTCCGCGCTAGAGGGGCCGCCCCCCCCTCCCGGCCGGCACCCCGCACTCGTGAGAGGGGATTGGGGAGCGGGGATATCGGGCCCCCACAGGACAGGTTTGCAGCCCTGGAGCGAGGCGGCGGTCCCACCCCAACCCCCCCGTGCGGGTGAAAGCCACTCCGGCAGTCCGGGCCCACACAAGGTGAGAGTACGCAGCCCCAGTCCGGACCCCATGCAAAGAAAGGGGCGGCAGCGCCGGGGCCGGGTCCCCCCTGTATCCGCTGGACCTCCGAGGACAACAGGACTATGGGCCTGGGTGCGGAGGCCCCCAGGGCCGCGCTTTGGCCGCTTCGGGGAGGAGCTCCTCCCTCTCTCCCCATCGCTCGGTCTCGGCTCCCGGGCTCCCCCAACAGAGGACGCACAGACCGCTGAGAGTCGACCGTGAACAGACGGGCCCCCATCAAATCTTCAAGCGGGACAGGAGTATAGCCCGCCTCCCCCCGAGGAACATAAACCCGCAACCTGGACTTCGGGAGGGTGGTGGCCCCTGGAGGCCCTCACAAAGCATGTGCCCGCTCCCCCATAAACAGCTAAAGAGGGGATAAGTCGCATCGGGTGGGGGTCGGGGGACACCGCGGCCACAAACCCCCCCCCCTACCCCCAGGGGTGAGACCCCCCAGGCCCACCCAAACAGAATGGTGAAAGCAGTGAAAAATGAGCGTGGGTTGATAGGTCATGATACCCCCCACATAGGAGAGGCCTTCCGCCAATACTATGAAAAATTATATTCTTCAGAATACGACGGGGACGAAGCCGAGATTGAAGGCTTTCTGAACTCCATACAAATCCCGGCCCTGATGAAAGAGATGGCAGAGAGGTTGAGGGTCCTGTGTCTGAGGATGAGGTAGAACACGTGATCAGCGGAATGAAAGTGGGTACTTCCCCTGGGGAGGACGGCTTCACGGTGTACTTTTACAAAAGGTTTCGCTCCACACTAGCCCCACACCTAGTGAAGTTCTTTAATGCTGTGCTGGAGGGGGGCTCCCTCCCAGAATCCATGATGGGGGCCATAATTGTAGTGTTGCCCAAGGAAGGTAAGGACCCTACGGAATGTTCCTCCTACCGCCAGATATCACTGTTAAACATTGATGTGAAGATCTTGGCCAAGGTGGTGGGGAGGCGGATGGAAGAGATTATGCTGAAGCTGGTTCATGGGGATCAGGTGGGTTTCATTAGGGGCAGACAGGGCTCGGACAACATCCGCAAAACCATAGATTTGTTCCACTATGCCCAGGAATCCAAGCTCAATGCAAGTGTGCTCTCCTTAGACTCGGAGAAAGCATTTGACAGGGTCGAATGGAGATACGTGGAACTCCTCCTCCAGAAAATGGGTTTTGGGGTACACATCAGGAACTGGGTTGCCGCTCTATACAGAGCCCCAACGGCGAGGGTTCAGGTGAATGGGAAGCTATCGGAATCATTCCCCCTTTCACGGGGGACGAGGCAAGGATGCCCACTCTCTCCTTTGATTTACGTCCTCACGATGGAGCCCCTGGCCATAGCAGTGAGAGCACTCCCAGACATCAAGGGGATTAGGAGGGGTGAAGTGGGATTCAAGCTTTCCCTGTTTTGCGGACGACATCCTGGCTTACCTGGTGGAGCCTAGCTCCTCGCTCCCCCCCCTACTGTCCCTGGTGGCCACGTTTGGGCGGTTCTCAGGGTTAAAGATCAACACAACAAGTCAGTGTTGCTCCCCATGAGAATTCGGGACTCGGGATTGGATCCCCTGGATAGGTACAATGGGATTACAGTGAAGAAGGACTCAATCCGATATCTGGGCGTCCTCCTCACCAGGGACCTAACAAAACTAGCCTCTACCAATTATGACCCCGTAATGGCAGGGATTACCTCAGATCTGAGGAGATGGGGCACGATGATACTGTCCTGGTATGCCGCGTCTGCTGTACCTCTTCATGGCGCTCCCAACCAGTGACCCCGACCAGACCTTCAGGGTCCTACAGAATGCAGTGCGTGAGTTTATATGGCAGGGTAAAACCCCGAGAACAAGGAGGGCTGTCCTAACCTTACAGAGATAGGTGGGGGGATTTGGGTTGCCGGATTTCCAACTCTATTTCCGTGCCGCCCAGCTGCGCGTCCTCCTGGAACACATGAAAGAGGGGATATGGGGACCTACTGGTCCTACTTAGAAGACATGGATGCCCACCCTCTTGAAGTTCGGGACCTCCTGTGGGCCCCACGCAAGTTCATCCCGAACAGGTTAAAAACCCACCCAACATTGGGTGTTCTCTGGACAGTTTGGAAAGAGGGCCCCCAGACGGCATACCTCACGTCATGGCTGTCCCGATGACCTCTCTGGGGTCACCCCCTCAAATTTGGTAATAAGGGGTTCTGGAATGCCCAGGCTTGGTCGGACTTGGGAATGGAGTGGGCGGGACAGATCTTCAGAGAGGAGGAATTCCTAGCATATGAGGACTTGAGAGAAGCTGTCGGGCAGGGGTCTCTATCCATATTTGAATACCTTCGCCTGAAGGGCATCCTCTGCGACCAGTCATGGGGCCAAAACTTGAAGAGACAGCTGACCCCCTTCGAGAAACTACTCGACACAGCAACCTCGAGGAAGGGGGCAGTGTCCAAGATGTACAAAATCCTAACTACTAACAACTTAGTGGAAAGGAGGGGTTCCGCTCATTTTGGAACGATCTAGCAGGGGAGGTCATCTCGGAGGACGCCTGGTCACGGATATTTAAAATAGCATTCCACGGGAACTTATTCACCTCGGACATGGAACACAATTTTAAGATCCTGCAGGGGTGGGACAGGGACCCAGTTAAACTGTCAAAGATGTTCTCAGGGGTGTCTCCCGAATGTCCAAGGGGATGCGGCCAGATGGGAATGAGGGGCCACATGTGGTGGCACTGCCCAAAAGTCCAAGATTATTGGGGGAATGTAAGGGGTTGGATTGCTGAGGTCTCCGAGGAACTACTCCCCTAGAACCCATTGACGATGTTGCTGGGACTCCCTCCGGAGGAAACGGAAATACACAGGTACCCAAGAATGTGGGAAACAATGTTGAGGGCGGGCAGGGTGGGGCTGGCTCAGAAGTGGAAGAGCCCGGAAACCCCCTGAAAAGTGGATTGGTTGAAAAAAGTAAAAAACGTGTTCCTAATGGACAAACTGACCGCGATGATGAGTAATAACTCTGGCTCGTTCCAAGCGAATTGGTATGGGGAAAGCAGTCCTGCAGATGGGAAGTTCATTGAAACCGGAACGGGGCTCGGGCCGGGGGTAAGGGGTGCGGGGACAGGGATGAGCTGAATGCAATCCGGGCGCCCGGGGGACGGTGGATGCTACATAGCCATTGATGAAGTCAGCAATTACGTCATTTCCTAAGCTCCGAACACAAAGAGGTTCCATGGATACTCCTGAATTCAAAGTTCATGTTGGGTCATGTTATTCGGGGGAAGGGATTGTTTTGGGGGGGGCAAGGGGGAGGGAGGGTAAGGGTTTCAGGGACACTTGATTCTATAACCATAGGATCTACATTGTGCCCTGTTGTTGTTCTAAGAAAATTCTAATAAAACCAAAGTAAAAAAAATAAATATTACCAAATGATGTTGACATGTGATTGCTTCATCTGTGCAGGGAAATGGTTGTTTTGTGGTTCTGGGCTGTAGATAATAAAGTAGTCCCTCTGTCAGCTGCCCATCTGACAGGGACGGAGCGCAATGTTGTGGATGCGTGATGCATCCTGATGAAAATCTTCCAAGAGTTGAAGCTCTGCCAGGAAGTTCAGTAAGAGATCTTCACATTTTGAGGGACCCCTTTGCCTCCGTTGTTAACAGAAAGTACACATTGTTCTGCTCCAGGGAATTTTCCTTGAAGGAAGCCCTGGGGGTAACATTGTTTGCCTCACTCTCCTATGTCTTCATGATGATTCCTATCATTCTGCTGGTTCTCAAGAGACTTGTGGCAGTTCAGGTCCACCATATCCTGATTACTCCGGATTTGGCATGCAGAATGTGGGACCCAGAGCTTCTGCATATGTCCTCCTTGGTGCTTTACACTGAGGGTGGTGGGGGTTGCTTACTCAGTCAGAGCCGACCTAAGCCTCAGCAGCCTCAACCTTCATGCTTGGCTGCTAAGAGGTGCAGGTATAAGGAGTGGAATTTTTCAGATGATGACCTGGATGTGCTGCTTTCTGTCAGGAGACTTGGTCCCAAGTCTGTCTGTGCCTGCAGCTGGCCTATGGTTTCTGCATAGTGCAGGAAAAGAGGTCTGCACTCCTTGACTCTGACTACTGTTTTGGATTTTCTGTTCACTTTAGCCCAACTGAGTCGGGAGATAGGCACTGTGAAGGGATACCTGACAACCACTTTGGTCTTTCAAAGGAACTTTGAGCGAGCAGGCTTTGTTATATTTCGCATCCCCAATGTTATGCTCTTTTTGTGAGGTTTGGGTAACCAATTTCCTCCATGTCAGTTTGTTGTTCCTTCTTAGGATTTAAATCTTCTGTATATCTTTTTGATAAATGGATCAGTTTTGGTCCCTTTGTTCCTGTTCTTTGAGGTTGCTCACCCTTAGGGTATTGTTTCTAGTTGCTATCACTTCTGTTAGGCTAGTGAGTAAGCTGCAGGCACTTTATATGACTTCTCCCGTACCTGGTGTTCTCTACGGAGGTGATCCACCCTACCAAAAGTGATTCGATGGTTATAGGTCAAATGCTCGAATGCATTTGATCGAATGACAATATGCTCAAGTCAATTTGACCGAAAAAAGGGTCGAATTTTATTTATTTTTTAAATATTTTTTGGGGGGGGGTCCCCTCAAACCCCTGTTTTGGTGTCAAAACACCTTTTTTTTACCTATACTAGAGCAAAAAAAAAATATACATTTTTTAAAAAAATTCGACCTTTTTGTTTTCGGTCAAATTGACTCGAGCATTTTGTCATTCGATCAAATGCATTCGAACATTTGACCGGACACCTGATTTGATTTCCATCTCTCTGAAGATTCACCTTCAAGCATTCTATCCCCCACCTCATCCACCTTTGGGGCACTTTCAGTGATCCATGCTACACCTTTAAGTCCCCCCCCCCTCATTTTATTGTGAAGATCATGAAGAACCCCCGCAGTGTTGCAGCATGAATCTGAAGCAGAAGTTAAGGAGCTGCCACAGCACCAGATAAGTGTTGGCCAGTTGGGCCGGGGGAATCTAATTTCTGCCTGCCACAATTCCCTGACAAACGCTGTTTCACGTCCCTGATGTGCAAAAGGCCCACCTGGCTACTGAGCATATTACCTGAGCAAAATAATGAGGTTTGAGACAGCTGTCAGTTTACAAAACATACATATAAGGAAGGTGCAATGGGTGCCTGTAGCCCTCCTATTTCCAGCAGCCCTTTCTCTGAACCAAATGTTTTTTTCTTCCGCAGGCCATGGTAATAAGTAGATTATTGGGCCTATCCCCTTACCACATCTTCCAGTTCACAAATCTTTCTTGCACATAGGGTACAATGTATCCGTCCGAGGGAAAGAGGCAGGAATTGGCAGTGGCAGTGTTAGAAATTGAACCTAACTGTAAGATGCCAGTGGTGCTAGTTGTGGTTCAGAATCAGAAGACTGACAGCTCATTGTGGTTTGTAAATTGAGTGTTTTATTTTATGGCCAAAATCCCTATTCCAACCCTATGCTTTTGGTCTCTACACTGAAAGAAAGAAGAGAGTCCAAAAGGGTGCACGTCAGGGTGTCATACAAAATAGTATGTCCGCTGTCTAGAAATCTAAGCTAGCCTGATCCCGGGCCCTACCACTAAAAAGGAAAAGTATCTAACGTATACACAAACAATTTCCTAAGGGCCATCTGCCCAAATGATATGCTCTTGGGTGGTTTCTCGCCCCCACTGTGCCATCTCTGGATTAGACAAGGCCACTCGCTCTCAGCAAAGCTCCACTGTGATAACCAGCAAATGTCTCTGGGCTGTTCACCTGTTTACAGTTGAAATAAGAATGTTCGATAACTCTCCTTAGGGCTTCATGCCCAATATACAAGGGAATAGTGTGCGTCTCTAGGCCTTGTGGCCCCTATACAGTCCTGTACAAAATACAGTTCCTGTAAAAGGTCTCTGAATAGCCATGCCTCTTCGGACTCGTTTCGGAACCTCTTTGGCTCCTACACCCTCCCTGTGGTCTCTGTGTTTTACGCCCCCTCTTGGGGTCAGTTTGTTTGCGGTCCATTCTGGGCCCAATGGATTCTCACCCGGCCCTGGGCTCTTGGGTTTCTCAGCCCTTTTGGGCTCTTCGGTATCTCAGCCCCTCTTGGACTTTTTCGCTCTCACTGCCCCTCTTGGTCTTTCCTGGAAACTCTGCATACCTGCTTTGCTGCAGCAGTGTCAGGGGGAGGCGGTCTCCTCAGCAGATGCGGTAGTGCTGTTCCAGCTGCTCCTCGATCTTCGCGTTCCTGCTGGTTCATGACAACCTTGACTGCTTCACAGCATTTCTTGCCGACCGCTCCCAGTCGGTTTCTCTCCCTCCCTTCCATTCCTCTCCAGTTTCTCTGGTGTGTGGGGTTCCTCAGGGATCGACACTCTTCCCCTATTCTTTTCAATGTCTATATTAGACGACTTCTTCTTCAATCTCATGGCTTCCGTTACTATTCCTATGCGGACGATACTCAGATCATTGTCCGGCTTCACCTGACGCCTGAGACTGCTGCCTGTCTGCGGAAATGCTTGGAGAATATAGGTGGCTGGATGTCATGCACCTGGCTGAAGCTAAATGCTGGCAAAACTGAGGTACTGGTTGTCGCTACTTCCTCCCCCCAGATCTTCAGGACATCTGACTTCTGGCCACTCTCTCTTGGCTCTCT